>NW_027555625.1:280000-1637500 GCF_003287225.1 Phascolarctos cinereus
AGCACAAAGAATCAGAAAACCTCTCAATAGGAGGCAGCACTACAGCTGAGCCTTGAAGACACTTAGGGATTCTCTGAGACAGAGGTGAAGAGGGAGAGCGCTCCAGACATCAGGGCCAGCCAGGGCAAAGGCGCAGGGGCCAGACATGGCACAGGAAGATATGGAGGGGGAGGGTCATGTCTCACATAGGTGGTTGAGAGCATGCTCAGCTACACCCTGCCTTACTCCTGAAACCACCAGGTAGCCTGGCAGTCAGCTGCTTACTGTCGATGAGTCATTTAGTTGTATCTGTAACCCCATCTGGGATTTCCTTGGCAGAGATACCGGAGCGGTTTGCCCTTTCCTTCTCATTTTACAGATGAGGAAACTGAGGCAAACAAGTCTAAGTGGCTTGCCCAGGGTCACACAGCTGGTCAGTGTCTGAGGCTGATTTGAACTCGGGTCCTCCTGACTCCAGGCCTGGCACTCTGTCCACTGAGCCACCCAGCTGCCCAGCTGCTAACATACTAGACTGCAAGGAAGGATAGGGAAGGAGAGTATGTGGGTGTGGGTGCGGCATGCGAGCGTGTAGTGGGTACGGTATGTGAGTGTATAGGTGTGTGTATGTATGTGGGTGTGTGTGGGAGGTGTGTGTATGAGTTGGGGGGTTTAAGTGTGTATGGATGTGTGAATGGATGTGTAGGTGTGTGTATGTATGAGGGGGGTGAGGGTGTGTATGTATGTGGGTGTGGGTGTGTTTATGTGTGGGTGTGTGTAGAAGGTGTGTGTGAGTGTGTATATGTGTGTGGGGGAGGTGTGTGTATGAGTTGGGGGGGATTGAGCGTGTGTGTGTGTGAACGTATGTGGAGGTGTGTGTATGTATGTGGGGGGTGTATGTGTGGGGGTGAGTGTGTGTATGTATGTGTGAATGTCGGGGGGGAGGTGTATGAGTTGGGGGGGATTGAGTGTGTGTGTGAACGTATGTGGAGGTGTGTGTATGTTATGTGGGGGGTGGGGGGGGTAGGGGTGGGGGTGAGTGTGTGTATGTATGTGTGAATGTCGGGGGGGAGGTGTATGAGTTGGGGGGGATTGAGTGTGTGTGTGAACGTATGTGGAGGTGTGTGTATGTATGTGGGGGGTGGGGGGTGTATGTGTGGGGGTGAGTGTGTGTATGTATGTGTGAGTGGGGGGGGAGGTGTGTGTATGAGTTGGGGGGGTTTGAGCATGTATGGATGTGTGAATGGATGTATAGGTGTGTGTATGTATGTGGGGGGGTGAGGGTGTGTATGTATGTGGGTGTGGGTGTGTGTGGAAGGTGTGTGTGAGTGTGTATATGTGTGTGGGGGAGGTGTGTGTATGAGTTGGGGGATTGAGTGTGTGTGTGTGAACGTACGTGGAGGTGTGTGTATGTATGTGGGGGGGGGGGAGGTGTGTGTATGAATTGGGGAGCGGTTTGAGTGTGTATGTGTGTGTGTGTGAGTGACCTCTGCGGGCAGGAGGTCACCTGGGAGGATCTGGCAGCTGCGCTCCTCCCTTTTCCTTTGGGCTGAGGGAGATCTCCAGGCCATGCTGCACTGGTCTTCGGGCCTCCAAGAGGTCTGCAAGAGCCCTACTGTGTGGACTTTGGCGGCTCTTCAGGGCAAGGCACCCAGTGAGGATGCTTGACAGGACAATGCCTGAGCCTCCCCAGATCCCCAAGGAGCTTTCCAGAGTTGGGGACAGACAGCCAGGCCAAAGGCACGAGAGGATTCCCCTAACCCTGCTTCTGGGTGTGCCGAGGGTGGGGCTGAGCTGGATCCCCGAAGCTGCTGTGAGCTCCTCCCCAATTAGGTCACTTCCAGGGACATGGCTCTGGCCTCAGGCTTAAGGGCAGGAGTGTGCAGAGGCTCCTGGCAGGCCATTTCATCCTCTGACCCGAGCAGTGAGGACGCCATGCCGCACTCTGTCCTCCCACCTCAGCCTCTCCTCTTCGGAGTTTGCACGGAAGCTAATCTTTGCCATGGTGACCCACTGCCCAAAGGGTCCTGCAGAAAGGACTGAGAAAGGCCAGGCGATCAGGACTTGTGAGTTGTCAGAGGTGACAGGCGACGCTCTGCTCAGCAGCTCCCCAAAGTGTTTCATGTTTTCAGCTTTTAAGTGTTTATTTCCCAGGAGAGTATAATAGGAATGTAAGGTCACTGTTTCATGTTTTAATTATTTGTCACTGCATGCTTGGAAATTTTCTGTACTCATCCAGAGTCCCCAGTCTGCTGAACTGGAGCCTAGGCAGACAACTTCATGAAACATAAATAGGGGTTGGGCCCCATGGGCCAGTTACCACAATGTCAGAAGTGTGTGTGTGTGTGTGTGTGTGTGTGTGTGTGTGTGTGTGTGTGTGTGTAAGAAATAAATAGCTGTCCAATATCTGATCCACTTTGAGCATTGAGTTCCTCTCTAGAAAGAACCCTGGCAATCACCAGGAGGTGAGAAGTGGGGGTTGAGATGGAACTCTAGACATAAGCAATGCCTAAGCTTTGTTTTAGAGATTTTTCCATATAGTTCTACTCTGGGATCAAGGGATAATGAGCCAAAAGATTTCAAGAAAGCCTCAACGCCTCACTTCGGGTCAAGCGTCCCCTTGGTGGGAAGAGGGCAGAGGATCCTTCCCTTTACTCCAAAGCTCTTTGTCCTCCAGGTAATGGTGGTGTGCATTCCCAAGGGCTTTCAGGAGAGAGACCACCCAGGAGGGGTCAAGTAGGGTTGTGGGTGACTGTTGCTGAGGAGCACTGAGCATGTATTCAGGGAATGACAGAATCTAAGACTTGTCAAATCAGATGATCACCACCAATTTCTGGTGATTCCTATGAGCACAAACGATCACTGCCCAAAGGTCTAGAAAGAATGATAAAGATTTCAGTCTTGGGCGAGAATAAAGACTGGAGGGGCAGCTAAGTGGTGCAGTGGATAGAGCACCAGCCCTGGATTCAGAAGGACCTGAGTTCAAATCCAGCCTCAGACACATAACAATTACTAGCTGTGTGACCCTGGACAAGTCACTTAACCCCACTGCCTTGACAAAAAGAAAAAAAAGAATAAAGACTGGAGGGGCATGGTGGGTCCCACCTAAGAATGAGTCATCAGAATGCATCTGCCTAAAATCTTGGAAATCTCATCAGAAGAGCTTGAGACTGAAGAGGAGAGGGGAGGGAGAAAATTGCCTGCATGTATTCACCAACCTAGGCATGGCAGAGGCAGCTACAATGAAGAAAGAAAAAATAGCTGAGACACCCAGAAGTTCACAGGAGACAACAATCTAAGACAGAACCCCAGGGAAAAGGTCAGCTATTTAAAGTCAAATGCACAAAATAAGACTAGGAGGCAAGGTGAACAAGAGAGCCTCACACAAGGAGACCAATCTGACCTCAGAGTGAACGTCGGAATTAAATGCAGACTGAAAGACGGCTCTTTGTTCAGGGAACAGCGCAAGCAAAGAGGGCTCGGCTCTTGCAGATGGCGATAAGGGACCTAGGACTGTCTATTGAGAGAAGATCCTTAGGTAAAAATCCAAGAAGCAGAGAAGGGAAGTGTGGTGGAGAGTGTTTGGGTGAAGGTCAACAGAAGGGGAGACATAAAAGATGTTGTCACTGAAGCATGCCGCAGGCAGAACAGAAGAAAGATGGTGAGCCGGCACAGAGGCGAGAGTCTTCGGTGACCCAGACCTGTGCCGGAGCTCACCTCTGGCCAAACGCAGAACTCGCCCTAAGGAGGACAGCGTCCTTCACAAAGCGGAAGGACCAACAAGGGGACTCCCCACTCTGGACGCGACGCTCACCAAGAAGGCAGAGATGCTTGGCATGGAAGCGATGAGAACTTTGCAAGGAAATGACCCCAGAGACTGTCACAGAGAAAGAGAAGTGAACAGCTGGCCCAAACACCCCCAAAAGCTGGGAGCACACTCCTGCAAGGGTGTGTGCAGTCCAGATAGAGAAACGCGCACGAGTGAGAGCTAGCGCAATTCTATAGTGCTTACCTTGTGCAAAGCGCCTCAGACCTCCATCATCTGATCCTCACAACGACCCTGGGAGGCTGGTGCTGTCATCTCCATTTTACAGGGGCAAACAGGGTAAAGGACTTGGGCAGGGTCACACAGCTATTAAGTGTCTGTGGCTGGATTTGAGCTCAGGCCCAGGGCTCCACCCACCGCACCATCTAGCTACTATTAGATGGACAGACAGACAAAGTATTAAGCATTTCCTGTGTGCCAGGCGCTGTGCTAATCATTCTCTTAGAAGGGCATGGAAACAAATCCGCGAAGGGGCCCAGGGCAGGTATCTCTTCCCAGCCGGCCCCGGGACCCAGTCTGGGCCGCTCCCAGGACTCTGGCCATTCCTCAGTCCTGAGGCAGGGAGGCTCTGCACAAGGCTCAAAGTGTTAGGGGTGCAGGGCCAGGTGTGCACCTTTGTTTTCGCTACAGCTTCAAAGTAAATATTCCTTTGCAAAAGCTAAGTGATGTTAATTGGTTAAATGGAGCTGGTCTGCTAATCATTAACAGCCAACAGAAGAGGAAACACACTGGCTGGGAGCTTGAGTTAAGAGTGTTAGAGGATGCTCAGAATCATAGCCCAATGACCCTCAGACCCCGAGGGGAAGATGCAGCTGGCCTTGCTTGGAGAAGAGGAGGCCAGAAAACTTTGGCCTGGTTTTTCTTTGGGGGGGACGTTATATTGGGGAGAGAAGAAGATGGTCACAGGAGGGACAGGAGACACTGATGACCAGCCACGGAGAGAAGACAGAGCAGCTTGACTCTTACATCAATGACCTTCAGACCCTGGGCTTGGAAAGGACAGAACAAAAGGGGAATTGACCCCCAAGAGAAGAGGAGTAGGAGAGAGCGCCCCGGATGAGCCAGGTGCGCTGCAGTGTCAAGTCCTGAAGGAAACAGCAGGGGTGACTGCTGAGCCATTGTCAGTGACAGGTAAAAAACTGTGGGAGATGCCCTAGAGAAGAGCAAATGCCCAGATTTCCACCACAAGGAAAGACGGTGGAAAACTCTAGGCCCAAGATTTTAAATTGATTACTGGCACAATTCTATCTAGAATCTACCATTAAAAGGATGGTTAGTAGGCATCTAAAAAAGACACAGTGACCAGACTGAGCTAGATAAAGCACCTGTTCAGCACTTACTGTATGCTAGGGATACAAACGCAGGCCAAAAAGAAGACAGGGCAAAGGCTTCCCCCAAAACAGACTAACCTCATTTCCCTTTTCAACAGGATTATTAACCTTGTGGATAAGTGAAGAGCTGTGGGTAGAGTTTCCCTGGATATTAGCAGAGTTTTAGCGAGTGTCTCAGACTGTTCTAATGGGAAAGATGGAGAGATGTGGAGTAGATGCTTCAGAGCAGGTTGGAAGTTCCAAACCCACATGGTGGGAGGACTGCAAAGCTTGGTTCTGGACCCTGTATTGTTTCCCATTTTGATCAGCAACTCGGACTAAGACCTAGATGGATGTGCTCATCAGAAATGTAGCTGTCATAAAGCTTTAAGAGCCAGTTAACAGACCACATCACTGTGCACTGGGCTGAAGCTGACAAGAGGAAATTCAGCTGGAATAAATGGAAAATCTAGTAGAGTTCAAACAATCGATTTATAGACATAGGATGGGAAATGTAGTTGGACAGCAGCTCATGTGAAAGCGACTCATTTAAGCTTGGGTGTTGGAGGATGCCGGGCTCCGTGAGAGGAGGCTCCCAAAATCCAAGGTAACCCTAACCTACGTGAAGACAGGCAGAGCATCCAGGGCTAGGAGTGAAGAGCCTTACTGCCCTCCTTCCTGGTTGGACCCCATCTGGAGTACTGGCTTGAGTTCTGTGTGTTTCCATTAGGGAAGGGCCCAGCTAGGCTGGGCAGAGTGTGGAGGAGGGGCATTGGGGCAGCGAAGGCCCTGGAGTCCATGACATGTATGAAGTTCACTTGAAGGTACTGAGGAAGGAGAAGGGACGTCGGTGTTGTCATGTGAAGGAAGGAGTTGGTTTGTTCTGACTGGCTGCAGAGGACAGACCCCAGAGCAACAAAAAGGTGAGGAAACATTCAGATTTGCCCTAAGAAAAAAAAAATCTTAGGCATTAAAACTATTCAGTTCGAGCTGCCTGGGGTGGGGGTTGGGAATAGTGGGTTCTCTCCCCTTTGAGGTCTTCCAAAAGGGGCTAGAAATCTGCTTTTCTATCATGTCATATGGAGGATCCTTATTCTGCTACAATTGGATTATAATGCCTCGAGTTCCCTTCGGAGCATTTGTGATCATAGGATTCAGCCCTAGATGGAACTTCCATGATCAAGACCACCCTCCCCCCCCTTTTTTTTTTGTTTTGTTTTTGCTAGGCAATGGGATTAAGTTACTTGCTCAGGGTCACACAGCTAGTAAGTGTCAAGTGTCTGAGGCCAGATTTGAACTCAGGTCCTCCTGACTCCAAGGCTGGTGCTCTTTCCACTGCCCCACCTAGCTGTCACACTCTCCCCCTTTTCACAGATGAGATGGCCAATGACTTGCCCAGGGTCACATAGCTGGTAAGAGGCAGTGCCCTGATCCTGACTCAAAACCAGCAGCTTGTTGCTGTCTCTCGGCCTCTGAGGATAGCCAAGATGGTGAATGAGCTAGTCTTTGTGGAAAATCTTGAGATATTCAGTCTGAAAACGGGATGCCTGAGGAGGCTTACCCGCTGCTTTCAAGTAGCAGAAGAGCTCAGGAGGAGGGCTTAGCCTGGTTCTGCCCAGCAGGACCAGGAGCCATAGGGGAGCTGCAGAGTGGCCCCATTTCATGACCAGAGCTGTCCCACATTGGAGTGGGCTGCCCACAGGGAGGGGCATTCTGGTGATCCCTGTGCAGGGGATTCAGGTGCAGTTGTGGTTGGGCTGGACAGTCTCTGTGGAGCTCTGAGAGTCTTCTGGAATGCTCTGATTTTAGCAACATTGATTAGGCATGGACTGTGTGCTGAGCACCATATTGGATACTGGAGGAGACATAAAGTTTGTATGAGACGGGGCTTTGTTCACATAACCCTCTCTGTGTGTGCAGGGGGCCTGTCTCATTGATGTTAACTGGGCTGTGGAGGATGACAACTGGGGGCTTGGGCCAATAACATTAGAGAAGATCCCCTGAGCTCTCAGGGTGCCCAGAACCCTCACGGGGACTTGGAGCCAACCTAGTTCTACAATTGTGACAAGGGCAGGTTGAGATGGAGAGAAAAGTGTCAGTGCCTAGACAGTGTCCTGGCTTCGGGGCTCCCAGCCTGGGGCTCACTCCCCTGCCCAGAACTGTCTCCCCTCATTCTAGAAGCCTGGAACTGAAGGGTGTGTTAACTGAGATGTCACTGAGGCTGGTAGGGGGCAGGCCGAGGTTCTGCCTCACTGGGAGGGTCCAGGAGGCCTCCCCACTGTGGTGACAGCCAACCTAGCACTTTAAAGAGTGGTATGGATGTCCTGCCAGAAAGGCCCTCCATCACTGCCACCACCAAGTCCACTTTCTTCCTAATGTCAGTGCCCTGAGAGGCCTCCCCATCACCCCAGGACAATCATAGCTCTGGCTATGACCCTATAGGAATGTGAAAGCAGGAAAACATGGGGGGATCCACTCCCCCACCCACCGCTGTCCCTTTCCTGCACAACACCTCTCCCCACAGGCCTCAGCTAGGACTCCTACCCCACCCCCCAATAACTCAGAGGCCTGGGAGAGGCAGACAGCTGCAGGAAGCAGCCTTCCTGGGGTTCCCACTGCCTGCAGCCAAGCTTAATTAGAGCCCAAGGAGCCGCCTTTTCTGGCCCCAGCTCAGGCCCACAGCCCACCTCTCACAGGGGAGGAGACATTAGTCACGGCAGAAACAGGCTGAGTGGGCAGACAGGAAAAAGCCTGGCCAGACCCAGTGAATTATTAAGGCTTCTCTTCTCTGAAACCCGGGAAAGGCCCCTCTTCTTCCTCAGCTACAGTGAGCCTGCTCAGCACTTCCCAAGCAACCTGAGTCAGTCTCTGGAAGCCTGAGGCTGTGAGGTGGGCCACCACTGGCCCTAGCTACAGAGGGTCCTGGCCATCTCAGCCCCAGGAGGGGGAAGCTGCCTATGCCCGGCCCCACCCCAGCCCAGATGTGGGACCCAGATGCTGCATCCCAGGCTGGGGCAAAGCTCCCCTCATTCTGCCCACTCCCTGGGGATGCTCCCTTAAAATTCACCCCCAGACCACACGGTCCATTGGGGTTTCCAGCCCCCTTTCCCTTGGGCTCAGATGCCTGTTCTCCCCCATTTCCATTGTATCCCCCCATGTCCCACCAAGGTCCTTTCTTCTTCCTCTCTCAGAAAGCCTTCCCACATAAGAAGTGATATTTTTAAAGAAAAAAAAGGAAAGAGAAAAAAATGAGCAAAACAGGTCACCAAGTCACAGAGGTCTGAAGGTGGGTGCAGTTTGGGGCCCAGCTTGTTCTTCATAACATGACCGCATTCTGTGGTGGCTGTTTTGTGGTCAAACTCACCACTTCCATGGCTCTGGTGACTTCCCTCTGCACCAGTCACTAGAGCTCACCTGGAGGCACAAGCCTCATCACTCCTTCTCCCATGGGTGAGCTCTTTCAGGAGCCTCCATTTTGGGAAAGGGCCAGACCAGCCATCCCTCCTTCTCTGGACTGAATCAGAAGTTGGTCATCTACCTGAGAGCCAGTGTGGCTTCAGAAAGGGCTGAGGACAGTTGATATGGAGTTTGCTGCCCAACAACTCCAGGAGAAATGCCAGGAGCAGAAGAGGTCTGTACACAACATATGGAGATCTGACAAGGCCTGTGATACCGTCGGTCATGAGGGCTTATGGGAAATTATGTAAAAACTTGGGCTCCTAGAGAAGTTCAGCAGCATTGTACACCATTTCCATGACAGCACGCTTGCCCGGGTTCTGGATAATGGACAAGGCTCCCTCGCTTTCCCAGTCACCAATGAATAAAACAAGGCCGTGTGCTTGCTCCATGCTTTTTAGCATGATGTTTTCAGCCATGTTGTCAAATGCTTTCAATGACGTTGAACATGGCATCAAGGTCAGCTACCGCACTGATGGCCAACTCTTCAACTTGAAAAGGCCGGAAGCCAAGACCAAAGCGTAGGAACAGTTGGTGTGTGACTTTTTGTTCACAGATGATTGTGCACTCAATGCAGCCTCTGAAGCTGGGATGCACCAAAGTATGGATCGGTTCTCTGCTGCTTGTGCTCACTTTGGCCTACTAATCTACACCAAGAAAACACAGGCGCTCCATCAGCCACACCACACCGTCTGTACTTGAAACCATCATTTACAGCAAATGGAGAAGTTTAGAATGCTGTGGATAAGTTCACTTACCTTCGTAGTATACTTTCTAGGGATGTCCACATTGATAATGAGGTTGACACACACATCGCCAGAGCTAGCTCAGTGTTTGGGAGGCTCTGAAGGAAAGTGTGGGAGAGGAGAGGTATTAGACTGACTACCAAACTGAAGGTCTACAGAGCCCTTGGGCTGACCTCATTGTTGCATGCCTATGAAACCTGGACAGTCTGCCAGTGCCATGCCAGGAAACTGAGTCGCTTCCCTTTGAATTGTCTTAGGAAGATTCTGAAGATCACCTGGCAGGGTAAGATACCAGACACTGAGGGCCTTTCTCAAACAACATCGCCAAGCATTCCAACTCTACCACAGAGAGCACAACTCTGATGGGCTGGCCTGTTGTCGGAATGCCAAATGTACGTTTCCCTAAAAGACTATTTTATAGAGAACTCACACAGCGCAAGCGCTCCCATGATGGCCAGAAGAAGCGATACAAGGACACTCTCAAGGTCTCTCTGAAGAACTTTGGAATTTGGGGCAGCTTGGTGGCGCGGTAGATAGAGCACTGGCCTTGGAGTCAGGAGGACCTGAGTTCAAATCCGACCTCAGACACTTGACACTTACTAGCTGTGTGACCCTGGAAAAGTCACTTAACCCCGACTGCTCACCAAAAAAACCAAAAACAAAACCACCAACCAAGAACTTTGGAATTGATTGTGGGACATGGGAGACCCTGGCACAGGACCGCCCAGCCTGGCATGCTCACATCAGAGAAGGCGCTGTGCTCTGTGAGCAAAGCAGAGTGGAAGTAGCTCACAGGACACGCAGGATGCACGGATGTAGAGAACCCATCCCACATGTTCACACGGACTACCTGTGCCTGGCCTGTGGTGGAGCCTTCCAGATCAGCCACAGTCAGATGCACCGTAGCTTGACTCCAACACTGCGATGGCATTTGGGTCCTCCTGGAGAATGAAAGACCCCTGCCAATCAACCACCGAGAACCCTGACCAGAACTGAAGCCAAACCTCTTCCCTGTGACTCTGAGTCACAGCGCTTGGCTCTTGAATCGAGGACAGGGAACCTTGCCCTTCTCAGGAAAAGCCAGCAGAAAGCTTAAGCGTCTCTGTCCGGCATAGTGGAAGCTCTGTGTACTCCCCGTCTCCTCCACACAATGTCACGTGAGGCCGAGAATCCCTGTGGGCCAGACATGGGGAGGAGGAGATGGTCGGTGTCAGACTGGCTTGGTTTTTGGCAGAACGGGGGAGGAGGCAGGGCAGGGAAGCACCAGGACGCTGCACAGGCCTAGCTTCCAGGGCTCCAGATCTATTAATCCAGCCCTGACCTCTCTCGTGACTTCCGGACTCACATCTGGAAGGGAAGGGAATAAGAATTTATTGTTGGCGCTTATTCATTTCAGTGCTGGCTCATCCTCTGTGACCCCATTTGGGATTGTCTTGGCAGAGATGCTGGACTGGTTTGCCATTTCCTTCTCTCTCTCTCTCTCTCTCTCTCTCTTTTGACTAGGCAATGGGGTTAAGTGACTTTGCCTAGGGTCACACACCTAGTAAGAGTCTGAAGTCAGATTTGAACTCAGGAAGACAAATCTTCCTGACTCCAGACCTGGTGCTCTCTGCACTATGGTGCCCTTTGGCTGCCTCGAAGAATTTATGAGGCACCTACTATGTGCTGGGCCTCGTGCTAACCACTTTACAGATACAGTTTTAGTTCATTTATTATCTCCATCTGCCTCTTGGACATCTTAAACTCAACATGAATTCAAAGCTGGCCTCAGACACTTCATTGCTGTGGGATCCTGTCACTTAGGGTTATTGTAAGGACAAAAGCAATAAAATATTTGTAAAGCACTTAGCACGGCATCTAGCACACATTTGGTTTATTATTATTAAGTAAATTATTATTGGCACATTCAAAAATGAACTCCTTTCTCTCCCCCACCCAAAGATTCCTCCCTTCTAAGTTTTCCTAGTACTGTAGAAGGCACCACATCCTTATTCAATCAGTGGTTATTTCTAACTTCCCATCATCTCCTCTCCTCTGTCTCTGCTCCCACCTGGTGCAGACCCTCTGCCCTCAGGACGGGACTATTGCAATTGCTGCTGGGGGTTGGGTCTGCCTTCCTCTAGCTTTTCCCAGTTCGAGTCCATCCTCCATTCAGCCACCAAAGTGATTTTCTTAAAGCCCAGGTCTGACCCTGTCAACCCCTACTCGATAAACTTCTGTGGCTCCCTGTGGCCCCCGGCATCGAACACAGAACGCTCTGTTCTGTTTGACAGAACGACTGTCACGTCACAGCCTAATTTTGATGTAGGAAGTAAATGGAAACAAAGTAGCCGCTTTAGCCATACCGCTCTGGCTCCAGGATCAGCAGCGCCCCCACATGGCCATTCACGTAGTGGCAGCGATCACACGGTTACTACCTGGAGCGACCTTCGCGAAACGCAGTATCTGACCCTCAAAGGCCGCCATCGGATCGAGGTCATGTGCCAGGCTCCTCCTTTCCAAATTTGGGAAACATGGCGACTCTCATGGGCTTGTCGTCTGCGCTCCTCCGCCTCCGTCTCGGGGCTGTGCCGCGCGTGCCCGCCTGCCGTAAGACCGGGGCGGGGGGCGAGGCGGAGAAAATAGGGGCGCCCGTGCCCCGGAGGGGAAGGGGATAAGCGCTTCTGCCCCGTCCCCCTCCCCGTGTGATCTCTCCCCCCCCACACCCGACGCGGGGCCTCTGAGCCCTCCCTGCCCCCTCCTTGTGGCTCCCTCCCCCCCGACTCAGCGTCCCCCTGCCCCCATTCCCAGCCTTCCCCCCCACGCGGGGCCTCTCTGCCCTCCCTGCCCCCACCCACGCGAGATCTCCATCCCTTCAGGCTGCGTCTCCGGCCCTGGGAGTTTCCAGCCGCCCCCCAAGCCTGTCATTGAGGACAAGAGGCAGGAGCCGGAACAGGAGCGCAGGTGAGGGTGGCCTGGGTCCGAGAACTGGTTGTTTAGAAAATGATCCCGGGGCCCAGGACACCCACCAGCTTTGGCTTCTGCAGGTTCTTGAGCCCCGAGTTCATCCCTCCGCGGGGGCGGACAAACCCTCTCAAGTTCCAGCTGGAGCGCCAGGACATGCTGCAGCGGCGCAAGGTTCTGCACATCCCCGAGTTCTACGTGGGTACGTGGGAGTGTGGCTTTGGAGACCGCCAGCTAGCCAGTGTAGACGGGCCCTCTCACTCCTTTCTCCTCTCCCCCAGGGAGCATTCTGGCCGTCACCTCCTCAGACCCTTACGCTAAGGGGAAAAGCAGCCGCTTTCTGGGCATTTGCACCCAGAGGTCGGGCAAGGGCCTCGGGGCCACCTTTGTGCTCCGCAACACCCTCGAAGGCCAAGGTAAGTGTGGTCCCGGCTGGGCCAAGCTGACCAGCGCCCAGCGAGCTCCCTTGGCGTGCAGGTCTGCTGGCCCTGACCCCCTTCTTCTTGTCCCCAAGGGGTGGAGATCTGTTTCGACCTGTATAGCCCATGCATTCAGGAAATCCAGGTGATCAAACTAGAGAAGCGGCTGGACGACAACCTCATGTACCTCCGGGACGCCCTGCCTGAATACAGCACCTTCGACCTGGACATGAAGCCTGTGGCCCGGCCCCCCGGCCACGAGGTGCCCGTGAATGAGGTTGGTGGGTTCGGGGAGGGGGGGGTGAGGACGTCAGGCCTCTCCTCCCCCTCACACTGGACCCTCTTCCCTGCAGCTCAAGGTCAAGATGAAGCCCAGGCCGTGGTCCAAGCGATGGGAGCATCCCAAGTTCAACATCAAGGGCATCTGCTTCAACCTGTGCCTGACCGAGGACCAGGTGAAGGAGGCACAGAAGTGGAGCCAGCCGTGGCTGGAGTTTGACATGATGAGGGAGTACGACACCTCCAAGATTGAGGAGAAGATATGGGAGGAGATCGAGGCATCTCAGAGGTCCTGAGGGTGTTCCCATCCCCCATGGGTCAGTGCCAGGAAGGGGCCAATGTCAGAGGCCAGGTCTGTGCAGCGGGTCTTACCTCCCATCCCAGCCCACTCCCCAGCCTTCTCTGATGGAGGGTGACCCTCTGGTCCTCTCAGTGGAGGATGTGAGGAAGGCCTTTTACTGGCCAGGATGTCCATCCTGACTGACCAGAGCGACCCTCCCACCTGAAAGTGACGACCTGGCCTCACTATGCACATGACGCCCCCTCCTCCCTGATGAACCTGTGGCTCGCACACCAGCAAGTACAATAAACGTTTATTAAGCACCTACTGTGTGGCTAGACAATACACCAAGGGGGCAGGTGGTGACGAGGGTGGAATCAATCCTGCTTGGCCCTCCCCCAGTGGGGGAAGGGTCTGCACACCCACACCAGCAGGCACTCCGGGTGGGAGGGGCCTTGGGCCAAGGCTGCCCTCCGCCTTCCCCGTCACTGTGGCGCATTCACACATGACCTCAGCAGATCCAGCTGGTTTCTCTCCACAAAGGCTCGGGCCTGCATCAAAGCCTTCATTTTTACCAACAGAAGGACCATCTCTCCCACTTCAGACCTGGAGGCCGGAAGGCAGACTCAGCAGGATGGACAGACGGTGAGGGTCCCAGGCCTCTGTGCCTCCCTTTGGGGTCTGCCCGTGGGCATGCGAGCACTCACCCAAGCTCACTGTCATGGAGTTGCTGCGCTGCCTGCACCAGCGCGTTCGTGAGGCTGGCGAGCTGGGGAATGGAAGACCCTGCGTGCTGCTCACTGAACCAGCTTTTGGGGAGACTCTCGACCACCTGTCCAGCCACACAAGCTGCTCAGTGCTGCTCCCCGGCAGCGTCAAGCTGACCTTGTCATCCTTCCCAGGGTAATGTGGCGGGGCTGGGGCCACTGACCCTCCCTCAGCTCCAGCCCGGGTGCCAAGATGCCAAGCATCACAGATGAGGACACACCCACTGTGCCACCACCTCCTCCTCTCCCGTCAGTGGTCAGCTGCATCCTAGACACCTTGCCCTGGACTTAAAGACCCTCTGACCCCCACCACTGTCTCCTGAGTGCAGACTGCGTCTCTAGGCCACACTTCTCTTCGCTCCCTCCTCCACAAACCCCACCCCCTGCCCTGGAACCATCGTCCATGATCACTGTGCCTGGATGGGGTGAGCCAGCAGACTCCCTTAGCAGCTCCTCTCACCATCTCAACGTCGACGACTCTTTTGGCCCACAGTGACCCTTCCTGGCCCCCCCCCCGTCTCCTAGCAGTGTTGTGTCTCCATTAGAGCGTCAGCTCCTTCGTGGCTGGCACATGTTTATCCCCAGTACTCGGCACACGGCTTAACACGGGGCAGGTGTTTCTTACGTCCTTCCCTCCCATCCCTTCACCAAGCAATGGCTCGCCAAGGCCACCTCACCCTGCGGTACTTTTCAGCCACCCCTGGCCCAGGGCAGGCATTCGAGAGCCCAATGACAAGGTAGCGGTTCAGCAGCTTGTCCAGTACCAGCTCACGTAAGGCATCCTTCAGGATGAGGCCATCCCAGAGAAGAATGTTGCCCAAGAGCTGAAAGCAAACCCAAGGAGTCATGGGCATCCCAACCCCTGTGTGCCCTATTTCTGTAGAGGAAAAGGCACAGTTCTGACACACACACACAGCACCCCCACCCCTTATCTGACATGCCAGGGCATTGAGTCACATTTCACAGAACAAAGGTCTGTCAGAGCTGGGACCTCACAGGTCTGGTGTCTGAGGAGAAGGCCAGAGATCCCAGACCTCTCTTTACAAACCAAGGCCCCTCGGGCCCCACAAACGCCACCTGGGAGAGGAGGCCAGTGGCCATTCATAGAGGCACATCGTGAACAAGGGCATGCTGACATCCTCACACTCACCTGCACAGCTGACCAGAATTGCCGCTCCTGGAAGCTGGCGTGTGGTGAGGCTTTGTCCTCCACAAGCCTGGTCACCAAAAGGAAAGGATGAGGAGTCTACGTGAAAGCCACAGTTCCAGAAGCAAGACTCACTCAGCCTCAGACCCTGGTCCTCTCCTCTTTCTTCCAGTCTTGACCCTCCCTGTGGCTCAGGGACTCCCCACCTACCCAAGGAGCCCCCTGTGTTCTCAGGCAATGCCTGGCGCCAGCCAGCCATAGCTTAGGCATAGCACACACAGCCCTTCTTTTGCCATCCAATCCTATCCAGGGGGTTTGGTGTACCCAGGCACAGTGACAAGGCCTGGCTCCTCACGTGGGCACAGAGGTCACGAGAGTGTGCAGGCAAGATTGTGTGTGTGCATGCGTGTGTGTGTATAAAAACCTCTGAGAACAGAGAAATGAAATGAGCAAGACTGGACTCCACCACACAGTGAATGAATGGTTGCCAGGAAGCCTGTGATCAGAGACGAGTGACTTCCTTCTCTGCATCTTTTACCTCTTCTAAAAACCGGGAGGACGGGGGACGACTTCTTGACCTCTAAGGTCTTTTCTAGCTCTAAATTCTATGAAATGATTGGAATTTCATATGGGCTCATTACAAGCATTGATTAAGCACCTACTGTGTGTCATGCAATGGACTATGTGCTGGGGACACAAAGGCAAAGGACAATCCCTGCCCTCAAGGAGCTCACAATCTAACGTGGTTTCCTGTCGAAGGGGGGATTTTAGCTGGGACTTGAAGAAAGCCAGAGAGGTCAGTAGTCAGAGAAGAGGACATAGATTGATGGGGGACAGTCAGAAGATGGAGGGTTTTGTTCATGGGACAGCCAGGAGGGCAGGGTCACTGGATCAAAGAGTAGGGGCGTGGGGAGTCAAGTGTAAGAAGACTGGAAAGGTAGGAGGGGGAAGGTCATGAAAGGTTTTGAAAACCAAACAAAGCATGTGGTATTTGATCCTGGAGGTGACAGGAAGCCACTGAAGCTCTGAATAGGGCATGACATGGTCAGACCTGTGCTTAAGGAAGATCAGTTTTGATGGGGGATGAACTAGAGGGAGGAGAGACTTGAGGCAGGCAGACCCCCAGCAACTATTGTAATAGTCCAGGTGTGAGGTGATAAAGATCTATACCACAGTGAGGGTAGGGTCAGAGGAGGGAGGGAGGCATATAGGAGAGATGCTCCAAAGGTGAAATCGACCAGAGAGGGGGGAGAGATGAAATCAACAAGGGATGCTGCAGAGGTGAAATTAACAGGCTTTGCCACCAATATGGATATGGGCAGGTGAGAGATAGTGAGGAGTCTAGGGTGACTCCTAGGTTGGGAGCCTGGGGGACTGAGAGGATAGTGGTGTCCTTGATGGTAACAGGGAAGGTGTGTACGGAGGGTTTAGGGAGAAAGATGATGGGTTGTCTTTTGGACATGTTGAGTTTTAGATGTCTAGTGGATATCCACTGTCTGAAATGTCTGAAAGGCAACTGGAGATGAGATTGGAGGCTAGCAGAGAGTTTGGGAAGGAAAAGGTTTTGAGAATCATCAGGATAGAAAAGGTCATTAAGCCATGGGAGCTGATGAGAGCAACTCGTGAAGCAATCTAGAGGAAGAGAAAAAGGCCCACGACAGAGCCCTGAGGGACATGTGTGGTTAGAGAGCATGATCTGGGGGAGGATCCAGTGAAGGAGACTGAGGAGGAGTGGTCAGAGAGGGAGGAGGATCAGGGGTATCACAAGAAAAGTGAATGAGTAAAAGTGTCCAAGGCTGCAGAAAGGCTAAGGACAATGAGGATGGAGTAAAGACCACTGGATTTGGTGATTAGAAGACCACTGGTATTTATAGCAACTCTTTTTGTGGTGACAAAGAAATGGAAATTGAGGGGATGCCATCAACTGGGGAATGGCTGAACAAATTGTAGTATATGATTGTGATGGGATATTATTGTGCTATAAGAAATCATGAGCAGGTGGATTTCAGAAAAACCTGGAAAGACTTACATGAAATGATGCTGAGTGAAGTGAGCAAACAAGAACGTTGTACACAGTAACAGCAACATTGTGCAATGGCTGACTTTGTTAGACTTAGCTCTTCTCAGCAACACAATGATCCAAGACAATTCCAGAACACTTATGATGGAAAATGCTATCCAGCTCCAGAGAAAGAGCTATGGGGCCTGAATGCAGATTGAAACCTATTGTTTTTGCTTTTTTTTGGTTTTTGTGGCTTCTCCCTTTTGCTCCATTTCTTCTTTCACAACATGACTAATGTGGAAATATGTTGCCATAGTTGCATATGTATAACCTATATCAAATTGCTTGCTGTTTTGGGGAGGAGAGAGGGAAAAGAATCGGAACTCAAAATCTTATAAAAATTAATGTTGAAAATTGTCTTTACATGTAATTGGAAAAAATAAAATACTATTTACAAAAAAAAAGGGGTGTCTTAGGTCTTACTATTCCAGCATCTCAGATTAAAGAAACCAAAGTGGGCAATGAATATATCGCTCACTCAGGAAGCTTTTATTTTTTATATTATATTTATGATCATCTTTACTTTCAAAAACAAAAAAACACCAATTATAATAAAGCTAAAATAAGATCATTGGTGACTTTGGAGAGAGCAGTTTTGGTGAAATGATGAGGTCAGAAGCCAGAATGTAAGATGTCAAGCACTGACAGGGGAGGCATCAAGTGTAGACGGCCTTTTCAAGGAGTTTAGCCACAAACAATTAGTGGAAATGGAAGGGTAAAGTGAGGGTTTTTTCAGGATGGAGGAGACATGGGCATGTCTGTAGCCAGGAGGGAAGGAGCCAGTAGAGAGGGAGAGATTGAAGATAAGTGAGGAGGGTATGACAGAGTGGGCACACTGTTGGAGGAGGAGGGATGGAAGGTGATCTTTCAAGCAGGAAAACAGGCAGACTTTGGTCAGAAGGAAGGTGACCTCATCATGGGAGACAGGGGAGAAGGAAGAGAGAGGAGCAGAAGACACCTGACTGACAAGAGATGAGGAAGAGGGGAGAAGGAGCTCATGGCGAACAGCGTCCATTTTTTCTGTAAAATATGAGTCAGGACGTGAGCTGAGAGGGTGGGGGAGGAGAGCCCCGGGAGGTCTGGAAAAGCTTCAGTGGAAAGTGGGAGAGTTGGTAAGGTGGGGGGCGGGGGGTCAGGGAGCTTAGGCCACCAAGCTCACCCCAGCACGTGGTCCTAACCAAGTCTATGCACTAGAAACATCATTCCTCCTGCACCAGTTCTTACCTTTTTGGATAGAGGGGAATAAAGACGTCTTCCTCAACCGCCTTCTTCAATCTTGAAACGACTGAGTCCATCAGCTCCTGCTGTTCAGAGGCTAAGACCTCAGTAACTTAAGAAAGCCACAGAGAAGGTCCCTGGTGGTGCCTTAGGTTGCGCTCCCTGGCCTAGGGGGATGCCGGACTCCAGACTCGCCCTCACTTCTTTGGAGTATTCTGAACCCAGGTTCCTCCCTATGTCCTCCTTCCGAGGCTGAGTGAGGAGGTAGGAGCATCCCACTGCTGTGTTCTGTGAAACCCCACTGAAAGCACGCCCCCCTCCCCTGGCCCCAAGCCCCCCCAGCTCACTGGATACTGGGCCCTGGGGGGGAATCAGCATGTGGGGCCTCCGAGACCTCTGAGGTGAAAGCCCCAGAGCCTGCTGTCCCCTTTGACAGCGTGCAGACAGCCAGCCCCTTCTCTCTCTTTCCTGGTAGCTGGTTTCCCCGTCTGTCTTACTCTCCCCATCACCTCTGGCCGCCTCAGTCCTCCTCTCTCCCCCAGGCCCTACAGTCTAGCCAGAATGACCCCCTTAGCCTCCGTGCCTTGGCACCAGCTGGCTAGCCATTGGTCCTTACCACCTCTATGGCCAAGAAGCCGGGCTGCCATTCCAGGCTCTGCTCAAACACCACCTTCTACAGGAAGCCTGCCCTGATCTTGCCAGCAGCTCAAAGTAACCCTGTACCTATTCTGTGTCTACCTTTCTGTGTCCTCACTGCCTCCTGCCCTGGCTCCCCATGAGCTCTCCTGGGGCAACGAGGGAAACCTCCACCAATCTAGGGCCCCGTAAGGGGTCCTCTGGGTGTGCAGGGCCCACAGACCTGAGTGGCATGACTCCTTCTGCCTCGTGTGGCTGCACAAAGGCCAAGGATCTCCCTACAGTGCTGCACGAGGCTTCTGGTCTGCGACGTGGACACAGGGTCCCAGAAGAATCTGACAAAAACTGACAGAGACGTCCTGTCGGTGGCCTGGCACAGAAGGAGGCGGAGTCTCCATATCCCTGGCCCGGCCCTGCTCCCACCCAGGCCCTCAGGAAGTGCTGGCTGATGCACACATTAATGGCCTGGTCCTTTCTTCCCAGGATGTGATGTTCTATGGCTGAGGAAGCTACCTCCATGAGGGCATGGGCGGTCTGGCCTCCAAGAGGCAATGGGAGCATCCCAGCTCACTGCTGATACACATCAGTGACACAGATAGGCAGACCACCCCCTCATTCCATCACCAGAGGGTCAGACTCTGGGCCAGTGAAGGGAAGCTAACTGACCAAGGCAGGGTACACTAGAGTGAGAAGAGGCCAGGAAAAAGGAGGAAACTAGAGAAGTTTGGGGGAACTGCCCAAGAGTAAACAAGCTGGGGCCACAAAGGTCGCCCAGCTAGCTCTGTGGCCAGGCAAAGCGAGCAGGGCATCCCAGACGAGCCATTCCTCAGGCTGCCAGAGATGTGTGAGGCAGCGAGTACCCTGAGCACCCCCTTCAGTGGGCACCCAGTTGGCACAGTGCTAGGCACCGTGGTCTCTGCAAGGGGTCTCAGTGCAGGGGAGCCCAGCAGCACCCAAGTCAAGAAAGGGCCTGCCTGCCCTTGGCGTCAAAGGTGGCGCCCGCCTTGGATGGGTCCCTTCAGGAAAGTCTCTAATTAAGAGGGCCTGAAATGGAGTATGCCCTCAAGACCTGTCTGAGCCAGGGACCCAAGCAAACCACACAGTTCTGCCTTGCCCCGAGAGGTGCCCACTGGACAGCTCAGGGGCCATCATGGCCAATGCCAGAACGCAAGCAAAACTGGTGGCAGCCAGGGGTGCTGGCTAGACCCCCAGAGACACGCCCTAGCCTAGGGGCAGGTAACCCCAATTGTACTTGGTGCTCCCCACACTGGGTCTGTGGGTAGTCCACAGCTGAGGCCCAGAAGCCCAGGGCTCACAGGCTGACTGCTGGCCTACACCCATGGGCCTTGGCTGCCCAGACCATGAGGCAGCTGGTTTTCTAAGAAAACCACCGGGAAAGGAGGGAATACAGGCCATGCATGAGCACTGATTAGGTACCACCTGTGGATCACCGTGTCTGTGCTGGGGGCAATGGAGGCTTCAGCATCAAGGAGAGCCCCCGGGTTGGTGTCTGGGGCAAACACACGGTACCTGTGATGTGTGGCAGGACAGTCTTCTCCAGAGCAGCTGGCAGGATCTCTCCATCAGGGCTCTGTTCCTCACTCTGGGCAGCTGCCCCACTCTTGGCGAATCCCTCCAGGGACTGGAACCAGGGCATGCACTGCAGACTGACACAGTTCGGCTGAAGAGGAAACAAAACGGGAGAAATACCAGACCTCAAGTGGAGTCTGACTGGCCACTCTAAGCATCAGATATCCACACTCACGTCACCAAACCTGGCGCACCGAGCCAAGAGGACCGAGTTTGAACGCTCCCTTACACACTGCTGAGCTGAGTGACCCAGGGCAGGTCACTTCACTTCTCCTGGCCTCAGTTTCCTCAGGGGTAAAATGAAACAAAAAGAGTCTTTCCAACTTCCCAGGATTGTTGTAAGGAGGAAGCTAGAGCACTGATTATCAGCTCTTCTCAAACCCCAGCCCTGCAGATGGGGCCGGAGCCCTCCCTGGCCCGTACAGTGTGTACCTAAGACAGTACCTCTGAATGGTGCCAGGCCCACCTGGCCCATTCTGACCCCCAATTCACCCTCTTTCTCCTTACTGGGACTGCTTATCTCCATGGTCTCAGAATGCCATTCTTCTTGGTCAACCAATCAGTTAATAAATATTTATTAAGCACCTACTATGTGTCAGGTGCTGTGCTAAACACTGGGGATACAAAAAGGGGCAAAAGACAGTCCCTGCCCTCAAGGAGCTCACAATCTAATGGGGGAGACAACATGCAAACAAACAGACAGAAAGCAAGCTATATAAATGGGAAATAATGAACAAAGGGAAGGCACTGGAATGAAGAAGGGCTGGGGGAGACTTCCTGTAGAAGGCGGGATTTTAGGTTCCGATTCCTTAAGAGTCTGGCCAATAATGCAGATTCTTAAAATCATGCCCACCTTGATCAGTGTTCCAATAAACTTTGTCCTTGGCTGGAAAAAAAAAAGATGGGATTTTAGTTGGGACATAAAGGAAGCCAGGGAGGCCAGCAGCTGAAGCAGAGGGAGACAGTAGCAGAAATGAGAGACAGAGAAAATGCCCAGAGCCAAGAGATGGAGGATCTTGTTTGTGGGACAGCCACGAGGCCAGGGTCACTGGATCCAAGAGTATATGGCAGGGGATATAAAGTGTAAGAAGCTTGAAAAGGTATGAGGGGCTAGGTTTCAAAGGGCCTTGAATGCCAAGCAGAGCATTTTGTGTTTGACCCTGGAGGCTGGGGTTTACTGAGTAGGGGGTATGACATGATCAGACCTGTGCTTCAGGAAGAATAATTTGGTGTCTAAATGGAGGATGGACTGAACGGGAGAGAAACTGTACACAGCCAGACCTCCCTCCCCAGAAGCTACTGTCATAGTCCAGGTGTGAAGGGATAACGGCTTGAACCAGGGTTGGGGTAGAGTCAGAGGAGAGAAAGGGGCATGTGGGAGAGATGGTGCAGAGGTGAATCAACCAGAAATGCTGCAGTGGTGAAATCTACAAGAGATGCTGCAGAGGTGAAACAGTCCAGAAATGGTAGAGGTGAAAGTGACCAGAGATGCTGCAGAGGTGAAAGTGACCAGAGATGCCGCAGAGGTGAAAGTGACCAGAGATGCCGCAGAGGTGAAATCAAGAGGCCTCTGCACCATATTGGATGAGGGGAAAGTGAGGGAGAAAGTATAAGGAACCCAGGATAGCTCCTAGGTTAAGAGCCTGAAGGACTGGAAGGATGGAAACAGCTAGGCAGCACATTGGATAGTGTTAGGTCTGGAGTCAAGGAAGACCTGAGCCAGCCTTAGACATCTACTAGCTGGATGACCCTAGTTATCAAGATCACTTAACCTCTGTCTGCCTCAGTTTCCTTAACTATAAAATGGGAAGAATAATAGCACCTACCCCTCAGGGCTCTTGTCAAGATCAAACAAAATCATAATTGTAAAGCACTTAGCACAGGGTCTGGCACACAGTAGGCACTATATAAAAGCTAGCTATTATTATTATGGTGGTCCTCTCAATAGTAATAGGGGAGTTTCAAAGACAGAAGGGTTTTGGGGGAAAGATCACGAGTTCTGTTTTGGACACGTCGTATATGAGGTATCTACTAGACAACCAGTTGGAGATGCCTGAAAGGCCATTGGAGATAAGAGGCTGGAGGTCAGCAGAGAGACTAGGTCAGGTGAGGTGGATGTGAGAATCACCTGCACAGAGATGGTCATTAAATCCAAGAGAGCTGATGAGATCACCAAGAGAAGTAGTATAGAGAGGGCCTACGTCAGAGCCCGGGAGACACTTACTTTGACCTGGATGGAGAAGCATTCAAATATGGAGAAAGAGAACAGGAGAGAGGAGTGTCAAGAAATTCTAGAGAGAAAATAGCCAAGGAGGCCACTGGATGTGGGGATTAAGAGATCGTGTTTGGGTTTGTTTTTTTCTCTTGGAGTAGGGGGAGGTTGGCAAGGGAAAGAAGGAAGACCTGAAAATAAAATATAATTTAAAATTTGAAAAAAAGACCATTGATAACTGTGGAGAGAGAGGTTTCAGCTGAAGGATGGGAGGGTGAAGGGTCAGAAGCCAGGTGGCAGTTAAGGAGAGGGCGGGCAGAAGGTTGGGGGCCATGGTGTAGATGGCCTCAAGGAGTTTAGCCACGAAAGGCAGGAGAGACATTAGATGATACCTAGGGAGGACGGATGGACCAAAGGGGGGTTACCAAGGCTGGGGGCAGGAGGGAAGCAGACAGCAGAGAAGGAGAGAATGAAGATACAGGACAGTGGGACAACAGAGGGGGCGATCTGCTAGAGGAGGTGAGATGGCATGGGATCGCCCATGCAGGGAGCAGGCTTTGCCTTGACAAGAGGGGGCACCTCACAGTGTGAGACAGGAGTGAGCTCCATGAAGGTACAGTCTATCCCCTCTGTCTCTGACAGACCAGGACCACACCAAGTGCTGGATACATGCCTGCCCGGACCCTTCCCCGGACCCTTCCCCAGACCCCAAGCTGCCCCACCAAGGCTCCGTCTGTCATCTCTAGGGTCAAGTGCAGTGTCTTAGGCCTGAGCTCCCAGCCCCACATCACCCTTGGTCACAGGCCACATGCATACACAGTCACTGGGCCCTTCTCACTTTTCCCCCATTTGCATCCTGACCCCTGTTCAGTGTCTCAGCCACAAAAAATCCCACAAGGGGTCCTTCAGCCTTGGTTGGCGGCTCTCCAGGTCCCACGTTCAGGTCTGGCATCCTGCGTCTTCCCTCCCAGAACTCATGGTACTGGTCTCTGGGGCCAGGACCCCCCATTCAGAGACGTGAAGATGGTTCTATGTCCCCCCAAGCCTTCTCTCCTGCCAGCTCAACATCCCTGGCTCCTTGGGCTGATCCCCACTTGACACAGACACCCTCCAGACGATCCCTGACCTTGCTAAATGGTATGTCCACAGCTGGATCACGTTGAAGGCCTTTCCCATCCTCTTTGGAATTTCCACAGCAATCTCAGCTGGTCCAATTCACTTTGCACCTAGGTTTGAACTCATCCCCTACTGAAATCCTTTTCCCACTTCACTCTTCCTTTGTCTGAGCTGCCGGGGCTCAGGGCCCCAGGCCCAGGGTCTCCGCCCTGCCTCTGGCCCCTCCAGGAGCACCTGGCTGGGAAATACCTGTTATTTCATTCTGAGCACTATTCATGCCTCTCTGATCTCAACAGCTGGCCGAGGCCAGAGCTGCATGCAAGCATGGGGGAGACAGGGAGCCCCCCCAAGAGATCCAAGCCCAGCTTGAGTGCAGATCCCTGTGGACACCACCCAATCGTCATGTTCCTCAGGAAGCATAAATACCTTCAGAGGATTCCAATCCAACATCTGAATCCTTATGAAGGGACTAAAAAGTTTGGGCAAGCAGAGACTGGCATAAGCTTCATGATAGGAATCAGGAAAGCGTTCTCGCCATTGCTGGAATTTCAGCAAAATCTTCTGGACATCAGAAAATTCCTCATTGACATCTTCGAAAACACTATGGCAGCTTCGTAAAATAGCCCCTGCAGAATCAAAGGGCAAAGTCAGATGGGTCACGAGGGAGAAGAGCAAGGCAGTCTCCTCAGGTACGACACCCCTCCGTCTCGACCCCACCCCAGCCTGCCCAGAGACTTGGGGAGCACCATCACCATGTCCACACGGGTCCATCCATTTCAGAGGCCTCCCATCACCACCACCACCCACAAAGCAAGAGAGTGGTGCTGCCCCAGAAGGTGGGACCACGCCTACAATCGGCACCAAATGTTCAGAAATAAACAGGATCCCTCCAGGATTTCTCCAATGTGCACCCCCACACCTGAGGGTCTCCTAATTGCCAAACCAGGAGTGTCCTAAGCAGCCATGGCTCCAAAAAGGCAAAGACCAGGAGAATGGGGCAGAGCCAAGAAGGCTGAAGAGCAGGAAGAAGTACAGAGTCCCTCCCCATCCTCAAAGACCTGGAAAACTCACCAGCCTGAGTCAAGAAGTCCAAGGAAAAGTTCCCAGGGAGACAAGAGGCCCCAAGAGACTGAGGCCAGGCCTGGCCAGGAGGGCACTGGGCAGAACCTTCCAGCCCAAGGATAACACCAGAGGCAGCCTTCCATGCCAAGGAGCAGCCAAACAGGAGCAAGTCCAGAAGCAAACACAGCCGGGCCTGACACCCGGGAAGGCAAGAGCTCCGGGCCTCCAGCCGGCACAGCTGAAAGCAGCAGCAGCTCACTGGAGTTCCAGCTAGGACGCGCCCACAGATGTGTTACTCAGGCCCAAACCCTGGTCAGGGCAGCAATCGGACTTTAAAAACTCCCAAGTCCCCAGTCTGAGTTGTCCCTGGGAGTCTGAGTTAACGAAACACTCAATACCCAAGGAAGCAGCAGTGGGACCAGGCCAGATTTTCCCTCCAGAAGTATACAGAGCCTGGGCCTAGTATCAAGTCCAAAATCAGGAAGAATCCCATCACAAAGAGCTATTATGGTGATAGAGATGGTCAGGATACAAACCCAGAAGAGGAGGACTCCAAAACACCTACAAGTAAGACCTCAAAGAAAAACATAGCTTGGGCACAAATTCATTTAGACTTCCTGGAAGGGATGAAGCAAGAGTCTTACAAAAGAGTTTAAAATGCTTTTACATGAAATGTGCACACTGGAAGACAAACTTAGAAAATAAATAAGAAGGGCAGAGCCGAGTGGTAAAGGGAGGCAATCCCCACCCCACCCCAAACTCAACCAAAAAGACCTAGAAAATGCACCAGACTGAATCCTATGGGGAAATCCAAGAAAAAAGTCACAGTGATTTTTTCCAGTTCAGACTGGCCCAGAGAGACCATAGAGAGGTCTGAGGACTGTGCAGACAAGGCCTGGCGCAGAGAACAGGACAGAAGGTGGGAGCCGGAGCAAGCAGGGGCCCCAGAACCATGCCAGGGTGTGAATTGGCCTCTTTTGTCCACAACCCAGTTCCGGGTCACAAGTCCAGGCTGGACTGACAAGAGGGCCCACGCTGTACCACACCCTCTACAGCGATCTCATACCCTAGGCAGTAAGTATACTGAGAGGGAAGCCATGTTCAGAAAACCAGCAGCAACAGTGTGGCTTGGACCCTCAGGATCACAGCAAGGTCTCAGTTTCAACCTCTAACCCAGTCTGATGCTTGCAGAAGAATAACCAGGGCAGGAACCCCAGACCAAGGTGGAGCCGGCAATTCCACCCCTCTGAGTAGCAGAGCCTCCCAGCTTGCCTACAGGGGCTGAGCCCAGCCTCATCTACTCCTATTCAGACCCAAACCTGGTCAGGAACTTGCAGAGTTCAGAGCAAGTGGGCAGCAGTCACACTGAGTCCTGGATCCGACCACTCTGGGGGTATTTTATGCTCACAAGTCCGCAGCCTGAGCTGTCCTTGAGATACTAGAATACTACAACACTCAACACCCCAGCAAAGGAGCAACAGAACCAGCGCAGAGCCTAGTCCTAATATCAAATCCTACTTCAGGAAGTAGGCTGAGAGAACTGGCAAACAAAAAAGAATCCCACCTTAATGAGCTATGATGGTGGCTGGGATGTTTAAGACACAAATGCAAAAGAGAATTACTTCAAAACATCTACAAGCAAAGCCTCAGAGAAGAAGACAGCTTGGGCACAAACTCAACTAGAATTCTTGGAACAGATGAAAACAAAGTTTAAAATGTTTTTTGACAACAAAATGAAAGCACTAGAGGGAAAAAAACTAGAAAAGAAATGAGAGCTATGGAAATGAGAAAGAACTGGAAAGGTATTAACATAATGGCACAAAAGGCAACAAACTCCCTGAAAAGTGGAACGAACCAAACAGAAGTCAATGGCTCCAAGAGGCAACAGGAAACATTCCAATAAAGTCAAAATACTAAACAGAACATTGAAAAAAATGCAAAAACAACTGATCTGGAAAATAGATCAAAGAGAAAAAGATTTAGGAATCACTGGACTATCTGAATGACATGACCAAAGCAAACAAACAAACAGAGCCTGGACATCCTATTTCAAGGAATCTTAAAGGAAAATTGTCCAGAGCTCTCAGAATCAGATGGCAGAGAGGAAAGAATAAGAGCCTACTAGTCACCTCCCGAAGAAACCCCAAAGTAAAAACTCCCAGGAAGATGACAGATGAAGCTAGAGCCTCCAGATCAAAGAACAAATCCTGCAAGCAGCCAAAGAGCCACAGCAAGGATCCCATGTGACTCAGCAGCCACCATCATAAAGAAAAGGAAAGCTTGGAATATGCCTTTCCAAAAGGCAAAGGATATAGGCCTATAAGCCAAGAATAACCAACCCAGTGAAATAGATCATAATGCTACCAGGGGATGGAGGTGGAGGTGGGGGGGAATGGACCTTTAATGAAATAGAAGATTTCTGTGTATTCCTGAGAAAAAAGATCACAGCTGCAGAGAATTTTTGAAGTTCAAATACAGGAGTGAAGAGAAACATAAGGTAAAAAAGAACAAACAGTCATAAGGAACTAACTATAGATAATCAATCAATGAATCAACATTGAAATGCCCATTATATGCCAAGCACTGTGCTAGGTGCTAAGGATACAAAAAGAAGCAAAAAATAGTTCCTGTCTTCAAGGAGCTTACTATCTAATAGGGGAGATAACAAGCAAACAAAAATATACAGACAAGCCACTGGCAGGGTAAGCAGGACAAAATTAACAGAAAGAAGAGAGGTTGGGGAAGACTTCCTGTAGAAGGTGGGATGCTAGCTGCAACTTCAGGAAATCCAGGGAGGTCGGCAGTTGGAATGAAGGAGGGAGAGCACTCCAGACATGGGGGATAGCCAGAGAAAAGACCTAGAAGCAGAGGGAAATGGAGGCTCTTGTTCACAAGACAGTCAGGAGGCCAGCGTCACTGCATCAAAGAGTACCTGTCCGGGAGTCAGGTAAGAACACTGGATAGCTACGAGGGGAATCTGGGTCGTGAAGGGCTTCGAATGCCAAACAGAGCATTTCATATTTGATTCTGGAAGCCAAAGGCAGCCACTGGAGTTTACTGAGTTGGGCATGGGGTGTGTGTGACATGATCAGAATTGAGATTTTGGAAAAGGATTGTGGTGGCTGATGGAGGATGGACAGGAGTGGGGAGAGGCTAGAGGCAGGCTACTAGTCCAGACGTGAGGGGATGAAGGCCTGCACCAGGGTGGGGCCAGCGTCGTCACAGGAGAGAAGGGGGAAGGAGGCATATAGAGAGATGCTGCAAACATGAAAGCAACCAGAGATGCTACAGAGGTGCAACTGACGGGTCGTGGCACCGTGTTGGATATGGGGGCACGAGCCCGGGAGAAAGGCAGGAAGCCAGGATGATTCCTATTTACACTCACACAGACCAGCGAGACACACGTCCCCTCATCCCCATTGGGGGTCACAGACGAGTCCAATGAGACAAAAGGCCTAGCCGTGGCTCCAACGTGTCTTAATTACAGCAAAAGAAGAATGAGAAAAGAGGAGAAGAGGGGCTGGGGGGAGGGAAAGGAAGGTCAAGGAAAATTATCAGGTACTTGGGGTGCCGAAGCAGAGCGCCACACAAACCTGCAGGCAGGGCTCATACTGGAACCTCACGTTCATCTGAACACACACACACTATACATGTATGCACATACACAATATACCACATACACCTACATACATACCACACACATACACATACCACACATGTACATATACACCACATGCACATATGTACACAATTCACACAGACTCCATATATCTTCAACTATATACACCACATATACATACACAGACACACTGCATACACACACGTATACACAACACATGCCTCCCCATATACACGAATTTACCATATGCACACACACTCCACATACACATATACCACATACCCCACCACACACACACACACTCTCCCATTTATCACCCCTAACACACATACCCATCACACATACCACATACCCACACCTCACAAGTGCATATATACATACATTCACATATACCCCACACACATACATATACACATTCACACACATATACCCCACACATGTACACATACTCACACATGCCATATACACATAAACCATATACATTACATACACCACATTCCCACACCACACATACACAAATATATACATACGTGCCTATTTACACTTGTACACGTACATACATATACACCCCACTTACACACACATATACATACACACATACACACACACACACACACACACACACACACAAAACTGGGTACAGAAATACATTTGACTAAGCAGGGGAACCGGAAGGAAAGGGGAGAAGGGAAACAGGTGAAAGAAGGAAAGTGTCCTAAGCCAAAAAAGTCTAGCCCCAAATGCGCAGCAGCATCTCTCTGGGCATTGGCGGACCAGCTCTCCATTCACACTCACTCTGAAGAAAGGAGGGTGAGGAGGGTTCTAGAGAGTGTCAGGAGAACCAGGGGACAGTAACCCGGTGATTAGAGGAATGGCCAGCCAGGATTCCCAAGGACTCGAGGGGACACGTGGGCAGCCTACCACCCACCGGCTGGCAAGAGAGGACACAAAGGGACACAAGGGACACGTGTGTTGGACGTGGCCAGCAGGCAAAGTTTTGCTGCTTGACTGGATGTGTTTGTAAGAGCGGTTCTGTTTCTCTTTCTTTCTCAATTGGAAGGGGGCAGAGAGGTAGAGAAGGCAGGCTTCTGCTGACTGATTGAAAAAATAAAATTGAATTAGCATGTTTAAAAGAAAAACAAGCCAAACTACCGGAGGAGCAGGCAGGCAAGGAGCTAGGTGGAAGAGTTTCATGGAAGCGCATGCCACCATGGACAGTGAGCACTGACCTTGCCTTTCCCGGAAGTTGGACCCCTCTGATGGAGACATGCTGTCGCTGTCATTGTCACCATCGCTAGACATGTCTTCCTGATGCTGGGACATCCCCGAACTCTCCCTGGCTTGTCTTCTTCGCATCCTGCATTTTATAACAACTATCACCCTTTCCTCAACAAGGGACAAAGAGCCGTCTCAGAGTTGGAGAACAACCATCTGTCCACAAACCTCGGAACCCTACCACGCACTGCCCAGGACACCCTCCCCCAGCTCTCCTGCCCTGCCTCTCAGGAGCTCCCCTGTGACTTCAGAACAGAATCACAATGCTAAGAACACCTGAGAGAAGACGCCATCAGAGTAATGCCAGGGCTGTGAGCCTGTGCCCGCGGCAGCAGGTGGGCTCGGGCTCAGGCTCCACTAGGCTACCTGCGGGCAGCAGCCTCGTCTGGGAGTTTCTGGGCGCCAACATCCTCTGCCAAGCTGCCGGGAGCTGGGGCGTCGTCCATCTTTCTGGCTAACGAATGACAAAGAGCATAGCGCAGAGCCCCATCCACCCCACCATCAGGCCTGTGAGGCTCCTCCTGGCTCCGCTCCCTGCAGACCCACGCTGACCCCCTGGAGCTAGAGGAGCCCAGAACAGTCTCCGTCTGCCTCCCTCTCTCTCCCTCCCTCTTCTTCCCTCCACCATCAGAGTGCTCTGAGCTTGGGACATGAGGACCTTCCTCACCCCAAGCCTCCCGAGGCCACGCCCTGCCCCTTCTCAGGCTTGGGTCCCTGCTCCCACGCCTCTGGAGGGATGTGGATCCCCAACTGGTCCTGGGCACGTTTGCTGTAATCTGGAGTGGAGCCCCTTCAGGGAAACTCAGAAAAGCCCCTGTTTCTGTCCCTGCCCTCAGTAGGATTCAGGGATGCTGCCTAGTGGCAGAGGCATCCAGAATAGAACTCATGGCCTTCCCACCAACCACCTCCTCCCAGGAGTCAGTCTGGGCTCCCCATCCAAGATGGCGCCAAGGCCTGAGCTTTCACCTCAGCAGCACCTCTTGGACATGCCCCTCCTCACGCCTGGACTATGGCAGTTGCTGCTGGAGAGGTCTGTCTGCCAAGAGTCTCCCCCCACTCTCATCCATCCTCCATTCAGCCCCCAAAGGGATTTTCCTAAAGTGAACATCTGCCCACATCTCCCCCCACCTTGTCCCCCCCGCCCCACACACACCCTAAACTCCAGGGGTCCCCTATGGCCCTCAGGATCAAACACAGACTCATCTGTCTGGCCCTCCAGGCTCTTCACGACTAGGCCCTAAACCCACCTTATCCTACACAATTCCCCTTCATACCTTCCCCACTGGCCACATGCTCCTGCCTCCCCTCTGGTTTCCTCAGGACTCATGCGGTCACCGCTGACCCCCTCCCACCTCCCCCACCCCCTGCTGCCAGGTCCTTCTCCTGCAAAAATTACCTTGTCTCTACTTTGAATCTGCTTCTATCTGGCCCCTGGCCCTTCACTGGGACTCCGAATGGGGCCGTCTGAGTGATCAGTGAGTGACTCACCGTGCAGGGCCCAGGAAGCCCCACCCGTGTGCAGCCGATGAGCCGAGGCAACTGGCCTGCCAAGCATCTGCTGCATTCTAAGCCCCATGACCCTACCCTCACAAACATCCTGGGAGGAGAATTTCTAGCCCTCATCCTACAACCGAGGTCAGAACCTTAGCAACATCCAACTTAAAACTCAGTCTCCATTGTTTTAAAGTGCATAAGCTTTGTTTTTCACCCACACTAGAAGCACTTGGCTTGGAGTCAAAAGGGCCTCCCTGGGACACATGTGGCAAGACTCTCCACGCCAGGAGCACCCCATCCACCTCACCTGCCAGTCGCTGTAAGTGCATGGCTTCCTCCTGTAACTCTGCCTGCCGCCGCTTCAGGGAGGAGGCAATGCGTTCTTGAAGGAGGGAATGCATGGCTGACTCTAGCTGCTGAATGACCATGATCTGAAACATCAGACAACAATCAATCAGAATAAAAAGGCAAACAGCAGCGGGAACTTGGGAAATGTACAAAAAGAGGCGTTCCTTCACTAACAACAAGAACCAGGGCCCACAGGAAGACCCGGCTTCGAACAAGTAAGGGAACAGAACCCAGGTGGGAGGAGCCGGCTAGACATGCACATCAGTCGTCAGCCCCCAGCCACGCTGCAGGTGTCACCAGCCACAGCCTCCTCTGCCAGCCAGGCCTCCACTGCGAGCCAGGCCGCAGTTCAGGGGCCCTTATTTCTAATGTGCTTTATCAGAGACAGAGTCAGCGCACATAAACTCCCCAAGAGGGCTCCTCTGCCAGGCCGGCACACGTGTTCGGGGTTAGCGGCACTCTCTGAAGTCTACTTTCTGGGTTCCTCGTTGTCTACGTGGACAGCAGAGTTTCCCAAGGATTTCTCGAATAACTTTGAGTCCCTGAGTGGGACAGACTAACCACCCTGTGGGCCGCGCTGCTGCACATGCTCACTGCCTCCGTGCCGTCCCCAGCCCAGCCAGCACCAGTGTCCCTAGCATAGGATGGAGTTTTTTCCCTTGTCTGCATCACACATGCAGTCAGTTGGGTCAGGCCTGTGAACACCTGCTCAGGACCACATTTTTAAATGCATAAAATAGAACACGTGGGATTACAAAAGAAAGCCAATTATACTGAAACATGGTGATCAAAGTATTTAAAACACAAGTTTATGGAGCCCTGGTTAAGAACCCCTGCCCCTCCCTGGTGAATAGCAAAGAGCCACCCCATCTGAGACCCCTGAAAGTCTATCCCACACTCAGAACAGAGCTTAGCGACACGAAGCCACAAGACAGGAGCACGGGGCTGAGTCAGGGCTTTAAATCAGGGCTTTAAAATCCCCTCTGAGGCCTCTTCTGCAGCATGGGAGGGGGCCTTGGGGGGCCCTTCCAACCCTATGATCATCCAAGCTCAGCCAGGCCCATAACCCTCAACCCCAAAGCCTCAGTTTCCCTCACCTGTAAAATGGAGATAATTCGCCGCAAGGCTCACCAAAGTGTGCCCGGTCCCTGCACTAACAGGGCTGAGACTCCGGCACCCAGGTGGCAGCCCCTCCCTCACGTGCCAGAGCTGATGGCCAATCTAAGGACTCCAGCAGCATTCTCATGGATGGGCTGACCCTTAGAAGCCAACAGAGACCCTGGGAGGGGCCTCACAAAGACACCTCCAACCACCTCTCCCAGCCAGGGCCAGGGGCCCAGGAAGCATGCCCCATACCTTCTCACTGAGGCAGTCGACCAGGGCGGCCAGGTAGGCCTTCAGGCCCCTGTAAAAGGCACATGTGGGAGCCGGGTCAGGCACTTTCTCTAGGTCCGCGATGGTGTTCTTGGCACTGTCCCTGTCCTGCAAGACTCTCTCGTACTCCCTCTGGTGGGAATGGTGCACACCCTCCAAGGATGCCAACCTAAACCCAGGGACCAGAGGCCAGTAACTCAAATGCTCTTCCCCCACTGTTGGCAACCAGCAGATGGCCCAGCTGAGCATGGAGTAAGGCAGAGGGGTCTGAGGGTTCCCCACAGCATCTCATCCTGCTGGGGACATGGACACGCAGCCTGTCTCAGAGCTATTGCTGTCTCACTCTCATGGCCTGGATCCCTTCATACCCTGCCTTGGTGACCTCCCTGGCTCTAATCCCTATATGTTCCCCCACATGCCCCTCCCCCTGCCTCTGATACCTTCATGCCCCCCCCTTAGTGACCTCTCCCCCAGCTCTGATCCCTTCACGCCCCCCCCTTAGTCCCCCGGCTGTGATCCCTGCATGCCTCCCCCTTCATGTCCCCCCCACCTTTGATGCCTTCGTGTCCCCACTCAGTGACCCCTCCCCCATCTAATCCTTACATGCTCCCCCTTAGTGACCCCTCCCTGGCTCTGATCCCTTCAGGCCCCCCCCTTAGTGACCCCTTCCCCAGCTCTGATCCCTGTACACCCCCCACTTCATGTACCCCACCCCCGCCCCTGATGCCTTCACGCCCCCCCTTAGTGACCCCTCCCCCGGCTCTGATCCCTTCATGTCCCCTCCTTGGAGTCCCCCCCACTCTGATCCCTTCATGCCCCCCTTAGTGACCCCTTTCCCAGCTTTGATCCCTTCATCCCCTGCCTCGGTGACCCCCCCGTTCTGATCCCTGCATGCCCCCCTTAGGAACTCCCCCCCATTCTGATCCCTTCAGGCCTCCCCTTGCTGCCTCCCCCCGCCCTGGTTCTGCACCATTCAGCTGCTCCACCAAAAGGCCCCCACGTATCTACACATGGTAGTTCTCTGAGCATTCTGGACACCACTTACCGGCTACTGAGCTGTTTTTTGATGATTTCCAGGTTCACGGGGGGAAAGGACACAGGCCCGTCCAGGGTTCTCTTCACCACATGACGGTTCTGCACCTTGAGGCCAGGGTCAGGTGCCTAGCACAGGCAGAGAGCACAAAGGTCCTTTCCCAAGCCCCTCCCAGCATGAGGAAGAAGGCCCATGTGCCTTGGAGCTAACCTCCCTTCCTCAAGGCCCAGAGTATGGTCCCCACCAAGCCAGCACCACCTTCTCTCCTGGGCAGGAGTTGGGGGCAATGGGTCTGTGACCTCGTGGGACACTGTCAGACTCCGCTGACGTGGCAGGTAGTTTCACCAGCCTGTTTTTTCTTTCTTTCCTTGTTTTTGGTTATAAGAACAGCTCTCTGGGCAGGGAGAGACAACGGGAAATGCCGGGGATCTAGAATGCAAAGGTGCCCATAAACAGGGGAAAAGTATTTGTCAAACTGAATTAAATCTATCCATGGAAGAGAATGTGGAAAGCTAGGCAAAAACCCTTCACTGAAATGAAAATGGCGGGAAGGGGCCCCCACGCCAGTGGGACAGTGCCCATGGTGGTTACAGGCATAGCCTTCACTCCCAGGAAGGCCCTCCCTCAGGCCACCCACCAGGCACACATACCACGTCTGTGACTCGCAGGGCCTTCCTCATCTGCTGGGCCTCCCAGACATCCAGAGCCTCCCCCTCGGAGCCCCCCTCCTCCTGGCCTTCACTGCTGGAGGCTAGAATGAAGAAGAAAGAGCTCGGGAAAGCCCCATCCCTCGGACCTCTGCCCGGGCCTCAGCCCCTTGCCCACTCGTACCGCCCCTCCCCCCCCCAAGTCCCTGCCCCTCCACCAAGCCCCACAGCTCCCTCTTTCTTCCTGTAACACAACATCTCAGTCACCAAGTCTGGGCCGGGCCAGGGCCCCCCACCACACCCCTCTTCTGCTACAGGCATGATGCTGCATGACTTCCCCCAACAAGATTCAGTGCAAAGGTACTGAGTCTGAAACCAGAGGGCCTGGGTTCAAATCTTGCCTGTGACACCTACATCAGACCTGCGTAACCTTGAGTGGGTCACCTCCCTGGGCCTCTGTTTTCCTCCCCTAAATTGAGGAATGGAGTCATATTTACAAGAGGAGGCATTCCCCAGCCACTAAATGGGCAAAGGACAGGTATCGACAGAGAGCTGCAGAGGAATAACACCAGTTAAAGTGCCCTCTGAGGCTCTGCCTCACGCCCATCAGATTGGGACACTCACACCCTGTTGGTGTAGCTGCGGCTTCACAGGTCTGCAACAAGGACCCATGCCCACCCTCGGTCCTAGGCGCACCCTAAGGAAACCAAAGAATACAGAAACGCCCACTGCAGAGCGTCAGATGTGAGCACCAGGGAAGGGGACGGATTCCCAAGGGAGGCCCTCACCTGCTTCGCCAGCCCCCCGCAGTCTCAGCATGTGGATCCCCATTCCTCTGGGGGTGGGCCCGACGTCAGAGTCGGTGTCGCTGCTCCCCTTCTGATCCAAGACATGGTCCCACGGCCTCTCGCTCAGTGGGAGGTAGTCCTCTTGGGCCGTGGCCCCCCCTGCCGCTGCCTTCGGGTAGGGTTGGCGAGGCTGCCTGTGACACCAAAGACCAGCAGCGTCAAGGACCCTGGTCCGGTTGATGGCAGACCCCCTGCAGAGGACCTGGGCCTCCTCCGGGCCGAGGCTCCATCTCCCGCACACAGAGCCCGCCTGCCCAGAAATCATTGCCCTCCTTTCCTTCCCGGCACACAGGTGACCCTGCCCTGAGCACTCTCAGCCGGCGCTGCAGGCTTCCCCACTCTGGTTCATGCTCAGAACCAGCCGCAGCACCCCTGGGCCACCCACGGCCGGCCGAACCGCTCTGCTGAGGAGGTCCCAGACGACCACCCCCTGCCTGTGTCTGCCCTCAGAAAAGAGCCTCTCTCCTGCTTTCACTTCCCAAAGACTGCCCAGCCCCCTCCCCTTCTGGTCATCCCACCCCCCAGGTCACAAGCTAGCCAGAAGGCGGTGCAGGCCCCAGGAGAGGAGGTACCAGGTGACCTCATGGCCCTAAATCTATGGCCTCTGCTCTGTGTCTTCTCTAAAATGGCCCCCACGGTCAGGGGTGCCAAGGGTCGGGGAGAGTCCCTGGGCCACCCAGCCTGGGCATCATCCCCCAGCCAGGTCCAGGAGGAGGAAGCTTTGGCCACACTGAGGACTGACCCATCAGAAGACTCAGAACTGAGGGCTGTCCGTGGCCCCAGGGACCTCGCACTGGCCCTGGTCTGTCCCATGCTTCAGCATCGCTGGGCAGGCACATCAGTTCTGCAGGGGACCCCAAATGGGGAGTGCCTCGCATCAGACTAGGAGCTCCTCGAGGTCAGGCTGTCTTTTCTCTGAATGCCAGGTGACCACCAACTAACCACGACCCCAGGACTGGTCCCTGGGGGCCCTGCAGGCTAGGCCACGCACCTGACCAGTCATCCTGCAATCCTGGGGAAAAAGATGCCTTGCCAGACGAGCCGCTTCCCAAGAAGTCACGGGCTTCAGCTTCAGTGTCCTTGTCCTCACAGGGAGTAGCAGGGTGAGACTCTGGGGGTGAAGCAGAGGAACCACAATCCTGGTTAGCCCCAGGCACCCAGAGGGTGAGGACCTCAAACAGCTCAGTCTGATGGGGGGGGGGGGGGCCCAGCCTCAGTGAGGCCAAGACCAGCCAAAACTGGGGCCCTCCCAAGTGTCTGTGCCCTCCTTGGCAGGATGAAGCAGATTGCAACCTCTCCCTTCCCTAGCACATAGCACAGCACACCCTGACCTCAACCCCGAGGCCACTCAGACCTCCCCAGGGTGGACCACCATCTACAGCCGGTCCTGGAGCGCCCCCGCCCCATCCCCTCAGCCAAGCCTCTCCCTCCTCCAGCTTCCATTAGGGGTTAGAGCAGGAGCGCTCACCCACCGGAGGAGCCGCCATTCACTTCTGGAGAACTGGAGCAACTTTCAGATGCGGCCCTGTGCACATCTGGAGGGGCAGGTCCAGACCGAGAGGTGCCTGGAGACAGAGTGGACAAGTAGAGCCATGCCCCTCGCTGGATGGAAAGGGAACCTGAGGCAGCGCAGTGTGGGGTGGGACTGGAGATTGTGTCCTGACAGTCTGAGAGCTATGGGGCAGGGAGGCCAGGGCTGGGAGGGGCCCCTCGCTTGACAGATGGGGAAACTGAGGCAGTGTGTTGGGGGGGATCTGGAGAGGTGTCCAGGGGCTATGGAGGCCATGCGGGCAGAGGGGCAGAATGGGGGGTGGGGAGGTTGGGGTGTGTCTGCGTAATGACCCTAACTTGCCAGAAAAGGAAACTGAGGAAGGGGTGATAGGCAGACCCGCTCCATCCTTTGCCCCGCCCGCATAGCCTCAGTTTCCTTCTCCCTATAACCAGGTGAGGGACCCCTGTGTCCGCATCCTCACACAACCCACGTGCGGGGCCTCTCCCCACAGAATCGATGAGATCATGCATCCACAAGAGAAGCATGTCGAGGAAAAGAGCTCTCGGACCTTGATTGACTTTCCCTGACGCTCCCAGGAGCACCACGGTTGCGCATGCGCCAGAAATCCCCGCGCAGGCGCGGCCACCCACCCAACCCCAAGGCTGCCCCAACACGTACCTGTGCGGCGCGAAGTTGCCCATACATGGGCGCGGCCTCGACTCCGCGGAGCCCCGAGTGCGCGCTCGGAAACGCGGCCACCGAGGCCCAGATCAGGGCTAGGCCCAGGGTCAGAGTCGGGGTCAGAGCTGGAGCCGGAATCTGCCTTGCGCTGGCGGAAGTTTCGCGGAGGTCGCTGAGACATAGTCTACACTATGCGCCGGCGCGAAATCGTCTTCGCTGGTTCCCGCTCCCCGCAATCTGAATAAGACACTTTCCGAACGAGGCGCCTGCGCAGTGGGCCCGCACGCCATTGGCCGGCGGCCCCGCGTGGCTCCGCCCCCGCATCATCCGTTCCCCAGCCCTGGGGGCCTTACTCCTCTCTGGTTGTGCAGCACACTGAGGGTTCTCCTGGCAGGGAGGACAGCGCGAGCAAAGGCCCAGGGGCGGGAGATGGAGTCTTCCTCACCTCAGTTCCAGCCTATCATCCTCCTCCCTCCAACGAAAGTGCCCGCATCAAAGTAGCCAGGCATCTCCCAATTGCCACTCTGATGATTGTGCCCCCCACCTCCCTGTTGCCACGGTTAACCACCTGGGGTTGGTGGGGAAGCAGAGAAAGCTGCTGCAAGCTGGGGGGTGGAGTTCGGGGGGCTGGGAGAGAAGTTGGGGCCCCCAAGGTTCGGGCTGAGCCTGGAGTCAGGCCACTTCAACTGCATGTGGCTGGAACCTGACTCCCACCTTGACCGCTCATCATTGATGGATCATCGTGGGTCTTGCCTCCTCTCTGTCTCCGCATCTCATCAGGCTTTCTTCAGTAGCACCTAATTCACCTGCCTTAAGCCCCTTCACCTGGCCAGTCATCCTGGCTTCCCCGTTCCTTCCTTCCTGGCACTGCCACCCCTCCAGCCCCCTCAATACCATCCCCCTTGCCACAGTGCCGGGCATATAGTAGGGGCTTAGTAAGCGTTTATCGATTTTGCATCACCTAGCTTGCAATGCAGCCAGTCATCACTTTTCTTTAAAACGTGCAAGTCCTAGAGACCCTTCGTTCTGCCAGGAGACAGTCACAAAGTCTGTTCTCAGCTGTTGGCTGTCTCAGGACTGACCCCTAGGCAGCTTACCAGCAGGCAGCCCCTTTGGAGGAGGTGACTTGATTGAGTTCCTAAGGGGAAGCAGTCACAGCCTGGGAGTAGGCGGAGTCGTAGCACATGATCAGTACTGGTGACCCTGCGCCTTCCCCAACCCTGCTGTGGATGAATGTCCTCCCAGCTCCACCTGCCCCAAGGTTCCATTGCTAGGCCCCTTCTTGCAAGAAGACCATCCCTCTGAGATCTCCGGGACTTCTCCCTCTGGCCCCTCGAATCTCACCTCTCCCCTTTATACTTATCATATCTAAATAGAATTTATTGTTACTTTTTACACCTTCCATCGCTACCTGCCCCAGAGGTGGATGTGGGGTGGGGACAGAGCAGCCCCCAGAGCTGTGGAAAACTCCCAGGAGCTGAATGAATGTCTGCTTGGGGGGGGGGGAATTGGGCGCACCCTTCCTTGTGGCAAGGTGGACATGGGATGCAGAGTTTCTTTCTTAAACAAGTCTTATCCCCCGAGCAACCCAGTTTCCAGCACCAGTGTGCAAGCCTTGAAGACCAGTCACACCGCAGTAGCTGTGTCCCTGAGAATCACAGTCCTCACACTAGCCAGCATTCATTCTCACTCACCATTGTCCTGTGTCCCATGTGGAGAAAGAGGGGTTGGGGGTGGGGCCCCAAAAGCCAAGGTCCTGGAACCCACCACCCAAAGGGAAATGGAGAAATGGAGAGCATTTGAGGTAGTCGTCAGAGAGAAGCTAGGCCAGACTGGGGGCACAGGCATGTGGTGCACCACAGAAAACCAGTTGAGAGGACATCTAGCATAGACAGCCTTTGGGAGAGTTTAGCTATGAAGGGCAGAAAAGAAACAGGATGCTATTTAGCGGAGGGAACAGTCAAGAGAGGGTTTTTTTCAGATTGAGGGAGATATGGGCCTGTCTGTAGGTGGGAAGGAGGGGAAGGAGCCAGTAGAGAGGGAGAGAGTGAAGATTCTAGTGGGCTGACAAGGGCTGCTGTCTGCTGGAGAAGACAGCATAGGATGGACTCGTTTGTGCTTTGGCGAAGGAGTACAGTAATTGCTTAGTGTGAGGCAGGGGAGAAGAGAGCAGAAAGCACCTGAATGCTGCCAGATGAGGAGGAGGGGAGAAGGGGAGCCCTTTGGGACAAGCCTCTTCGTTTTTCAGTAACAAATGAGGCAAGCTTTTCAGCCAAGAAGCTGGGGCTGGGGGTACCACGGTATGTGTGCAGTGTATGCAGTAAGTGCTTTGTTTAGTTATTCATTTATTGTATTTGCATCCCAAGGGCTTAGCTCATTTCTTAGCACTTAAATGCATGTAGGTGGTAGGGGAGACAGGCTGGGCTTGGAGTCAAGAAGACATGACCTCAGGCATTTACTAGTTATGTGACCCTGGGCAAGTCATTGAACTTGTTTGCCTCAATTTCCTTTCCTGTAAAACAGAGATAAACATTGTGCCTACCTCCCAACGATCAAATAAGGTCATGTTTGTAAAGTGCTTTTCACAGTGCCCGGCACACAGTAGGCATTTAATAAAGTGTATTTGCTTCCTTTTCCATGTCTGTATGACATGGCTCAAGCAGCTCATCACACTCATTATTACTCCCCTTTTGAAAGTACTGCCTGAGCATTTCCTGACCTGCTAGGACAGGACTCCCTAGTCTTTTAGCTTCAGGATAATCATGGCAGTCATCAGCATTTCCCTTGAGAAGTTTACAGTCGTCTATATGCACAAAAATACTTATAGCACCTCTTTTCTGGGGGCAAAGAATTAGAAATTGAGGGGATGCCCATCAATTGGGGAAGGGCTGAACAAGTTGTGATGTGTGATTGTGATGGAATACTGTTGGGCTATAAGAAATGATGAGCAGGATACTCTCAGAAAAACCTGGAAAGACTTGCATGGGCTGATGCAAAGTGAAATGTACTGTGTACAAAGTAACAGCAATATTGTAAGATGATCAATGTGATTGACTTGGCTATTCTCAGCAATGCAACAATCTAAGACAGCTCTGAAAGACTTATGATGAAAAACACTATCCCGTTCCCAGCTGATGGTGTCTGAATACAGATTGAAGTATACTCTTTTTTTTACATTTTATTTTTCTTGAGCTTTTTTTCTTGTCTGTGTTTTCTTTCACAACATGACTATTATGGACATGTTTTGAATGACTACACATGTATAACCTGTATCAAATTGCTTGGCTTCTCAGTGGGGGGGGGAGAGGGAGAGAATTTGGGACTCAAAGTTTTAAAAACAAATGTTAAAAATTGTTTTTACATGTGACTGGGGAAAAATAAAATGCTAAATAAAAGGAAAAAAAAGTTTACAGTCATGAAAATGACTTCCTCAGCACCTAGTACCCACCTCAGAAATCCCAGAACTCCCCTTGTATTTGTTGTCATGACTGCTTCTGGGGGAAGGCCAGAGAAAGAGAAATTCCTTTCCTTTTCTCCCTGGAGTCCCTTCATAGCATTGGATGTGGGGCTAGGCATGGGTGAGGCATGAGTCATTCCACTCCTCAGCGGGAGTGTGTCCTTGCAGAGCTCAGTGGCCTTGCTTTGAGTGACAAAGGACATGAAGCCCTCCAGTTACAGGGTAGTGAGCGGCCCTTGTGTGTGTAAGGTTCATGCCTACACTTGGCAGTCTGCACAGAATGTAAGTGGATTTGTGGGAGGTTACACTCCTTGTATCTATCATGCTTGCTCTTCCATAGAAGTGGACGAGCGTTTGCTAAGGAGCTGCATCTGCTGCCTTACTGTTAAAGAGAAATAGAGCAGTGAGGGCATCTTTTTCTTATGTCTTTTTTGTGTTCTGTAGTTAATAACAGTGGATAATTATAAGTATTTAATTTCACAAATAAAATGAATTTCATTTATTTTCACTTTATGGTTAATTTTTATCTATAAACAAAATACCATTTTTCTTGTTTAAATATTTATTTTGGCTAACATTTGTAGACATCGATGACATCAATGCTATCTATCAATCATTATTAATTCTTAGCCCCAAGGGTCCACAAAGACTGATCCACAATTAGATCTACAATTGTTGGGATCCAGAGGCCTCCCAGGCAGGGAGACTTGGGTTGCCCCCGCCTGACACCACCTCCAGGCTGTAGAACGCCTGCCAGCAGGTGGCATGACCTCCGCCCGGCCTCTGTTAGGGCGCGTCTACCAGCACTGGTGGAGCGATTGTCCCCACCTGGGAGCTCCCAATACCAGGAAGCCTGGCTCAGGCCCAAAGTGTGAGCACGTGCAGGGCATTCGGAGGGAGCCGCCCCCCTCCTGGCCAGGCCCCGCCCCTCCTGCTTGGTCTTCAGCTTCTACAATCCCATCCCCTGCCCTCCCGCCCCGCCCCGTCCTCCCAGTCTTCCTGGAAGGTCTCCTTCGTAGGCCCCGCCCCTCTAAGCCTCGGCTCCCGCCTTGAGTCCCGCCTCCAACCCCGGCCCCTCGCTCTCCCAGTCTTCCTGGAAGGTCTCTTTCCTAGGCCCCGCCCCTCCTGGCCTCCAGAGTTTCCCCTCTGGCCCCGCCCCTTCGCTCTCCAGGCCCCGTCCCTCCCGGCCTGTCTTCTGCCTCCACAGCCCCATTCCCCGGCCCCGCCCCTTCTCTCTCCACGCTCCGGCCCCGCCTTCCATCGGGACGGCCATCACATGACGTCCTGGCGGGCGCGGTGACGTCACGATGACGCCGCGTGACGTCGGGGCGGGGCCGGGCGGCGCTGACAGGAGGCTCTGAAAGGCGGCTCAGCAGCTGCCTAGCTCGCGACTCGTGGCTGGTCGGCCCCTGACTGCAATCGGGACCCCTGCCGCGGGTCCCCGCGGGCGGCCAACGGAGCAGCGGAGGCAGAGGCGGAGGCGGAAGCGAAGCGAGCGGCAGCAGGTGAGAGCGCGCGGGGGGGAGCGGGGGCGCGCGGAAGCAGGAAGCAGGAAGGAGGCCCGCTTCCGGTGGCGACTTCCTGGCCCCGGGGGCGGGGGAGGCGGCGGGGGCGGCGAGTCGTGGACGCGGGGAGGGGGCCGCCCACGCGTGTGCCAGGTGACACGGCCCCGGGGGGCGGGTGTCACGCACCCAGGACCCCGCGTGTGCGCAGGACGCGAACCCGGCGGCCGGCCGGCGATCCCGGGGGGCCGCGCAGCCGGAGCTCGGGGGGGGGGGACGCTGGGGGCGGGGGCTCTGCGAGGGCGCCGGGCCGCACCGTCCCTCCCCCCAGTGATCTGGATGTAATGGCCCTCCCGCTGCCCCCAGCACCCCCATAGCCCCCGCCCTGGGGCAGACTCCCCTCTCCCCTTGGGTCTGGACCGTTGCTGGGGGGTGCTGCCCGCGGTCTCTTCTCCTGCGGTCCGCTCCCCAGGTACGCCCCAAAGTGACCATCCTGAAGCCTGGCTCGGACCCTGTGTCACCGCCCCCCCCAGGTTCCAGGGGCTCCTTCAGCTTCGTATCTAAGACCCTCTCCCCGTCTCTGATCCGGTGATCCCTCCATCTCTGGGCATTCTCTGTGTCCGTCGCTCCCGACAGCTGACCTCCCTGGCTTCCTTCTAGTCGAGCTAGAGTCCCTTCTCCGGGAAGCCTTCCCTCTGTTATTTCCCGTTGATTCCGCAAACAGATGGTTCTGTCGTGTTTGGTTGCACGTTGTCTCCCCGACTAGATCGCGTGATCCTTGAGCGCAGGGACCGTCTTTTGCCTCTTTGTGTCCCCAGAACTTAGTAAGGTGCGGCTACATTGTAGTTAATAAATATTTGTTGGCTGTTGATTAGTCTTCATTAAGTGTTTGGGACTAATGTGAGACGTATTGGTGAGTTAACAACGCCTGGGACGGGGCCTGAGGTCACACGAAGAGAAAGAACGTGGAAATCAAGGTTAGAAATCCACGAGTTCTGAAGTTGCCGGCCGGCTGTCCTCTGAAAATGTTCCAGTAAAGGAAATCAACCTCAAATAACAGAATCGTACCAGATAGAAGAACTGTGGTGGTCAGTTTACCGCCCTTCCCTTTGTAAACTTAGAAGTACTAACTACTCGTCAGTGAAGATTTATCAAGGGCCTACTGTGTGCTGGACAGGGGGAGACATGAGTCAAAGGCCTTTCTACCTTCTTTCCCTTCTTTCAACCCATATAAGCATATACACAATAAATCCATGGCCATTTTTTGAGGAGAGGGGTCTGAGCATCTGAGGAGACCAGGACAGGCCTTTCATGTGCTAAGAGGTAGTATTCAGTTGGCTGAGAAGGGGAGGGATGTAAATCCGTGTGTGCTGTTGGGATTCTGGAATTCAAACAGGAGCCTAGTACAAGTTACTGTGTTAAGAAATTGAAATAAGCCCCTGTGCTGGTGTGACAGAAATGGGTGTTCGGGACAAGACAGGGTAGAAGTCACCCTGTTTACCTTGGAAATTCTCAATAAAATTTATGCTATAGATCAGGAAAGGAACCTGTGTAGCCCAGTCCATCACGTGGCCCAGAGAAATCAGCGGTCCAGAAATGTGTTTGAGCTTTGAAATAAGTGTGGCCTCCAGGCCAACAGACCCAGCGTAGCAGGGTTTTGTCCAGAGGCACCTTTTCTTGGTGCTGTCCAGATGGTGGTGGGGGTGGCCTGGAGGTGACTCTTGAGGGTTGGAGCAGTTTTCCAAAGGCTGCCCTCCAAAATACATTGTTCTCATTTTGCAGGTGAGGACACTGAGGCTTAGGCACTATTAGATGTGGGGTTTGGACCTTGCTTCTCTGACCCCATTACGTTCCACGTTGGTCTCTTTCTCTGCCTCTCTTCAGCCCTTAGCATTCCCCCACCAGCTTGGCTGCCACCACCTTTTCTCAGACCCTCAGAACCTCCAGTGGCTGCCTCACACTTCTTTCTTTCTTTCTTTCTTTTTGTTAGGCAGTGGAGTTAAGTGACTTGCCCAGGGTCACACAGCTAGTAAGTGTTATGTGTCTGAGTCTGGATTTGAACTCAGGTCCTCCTGACTCCAGGGCCAGTGCTCTATCCACTGCGCTGCCTCTCTGACACTTCTCAAAATACAGGCAGGGCATTCCAGGACACCCGCAGGACTTTGGCTTTGGCTGTTCCAGCTGTGTAGGCCATGGGTTCCTTCTCCCTTCATGTGGAAGATGCGGGGTGGCTTGCCTTAGCCAGAGCGGGCTTTGCCTTTTCTTGCTTCTTTGCCAGACACTGATCCCCCTTCCCCTTAATAACCACTCCCCCCTCCTTCCCCCCCAACCCCACTAACACAAACAGCAAGACCTGGCTCAGGTATAAGGTCCCTGAAGATAGCTCTTGATCCAGCCAGTCAGTCCAGAAGCATTTCTCGAACACCTACTGTGTGCCAGGTCCTGGAGATGAGAGGACAGAGAACCCAGCAGAAAGGAGCTTCCAGACACTAACAGAAAGAGAATCAACACTAATACATTCAGACTGAAGGCTTGGGAGAAGGCATGTCAGGAAAGTCTTCCTAGAGAAGGTGGGACTTGAGCTGCGTCCTGAAGGAAGAGAGGGATTCTGGGAGGCAGACGAGGGAGACACAGCCAGGGCAAAGGCACGGAGGTGGGAGCCCCGAGTATCCATTTAAGCAGCACCATTGGGTGTGGGAGGGAGGCCCCCAAGCTAGGCTGGGGCCACATCATGAAGGGCTTCCAAAGCTAAGCCCAAGTGCACATATTGGAGTGCCTAGGCCTGAGACATGCACTGGACATGAGAAAGTCACTTGGGCCACAGTGTGTGGAGTGGCCTGGGGTGGACAGAAGCCAGAGGCTGGGTGACCAATGAGGAGGCCGTTGCAGTGTGCCAGGCGAGGGGAGGTAAGGGTGGTCAAGGGTAGTCATTTTCCCATCTCCCCTCAAGCTGGAATCCATCTTTCCTTTCTTGAATACTCCACTTATTTGTGGACTTTTCAAACCCCTTCTGTTATCTACTTAAACTTCCTGAGGGCAAGGGCTCTCAAGTTTATATTCCCAGCCCCAGTTTCTCTTCTCTGGACGCATCCCTTCAACACCTCAAATGGGTCCATGCTGATGCCCAGCATTTCCCCCTTAAGCCTGTCCCTCCTCCCACCTTCCCTATTTCTGTCGATTCTACCAGCCTCCTCCCAGTTCCAACCAGGCTTGAAATGCCAGAGCTGTTGTGGCCTTGCCCTTTTATCTCACCCTGCAGCCTCCAGTCGGGTGCGAAGGCCTGGCATTCTGCTTTTCAATATCTCTTGCATCTGATCCCCTTTCTCCACTCACATTGACAGTAGGCCCTGACTCCTGACAGTGCCCTAATCCAGGTCCTCACCTGGTCTCCTCTGGACCATTGTAATGTCCAGCTCGGGTTCTTCCCAGCGTCTTGTTTGTAAATGTGTAAAATACAACCTGGAGGGTTATAAAGGAAACCAATTATATTGAAGTATTTTTAAAACGGTCCAGCTGTGCCTGGCACCCCACAGTGCGATGGTGTGATGCCCACCAAGGGAAGTGCCTCCTTCCTCTGCGTTTGGCACTGTAGGCTCAGCCTCAGGGTTTCAAAGTGCTTGCCGTCCATTCTGATGGAGAAGACAACATGCAATGTTTGATGAAATATTGGCTCTCCTCTTAACGAGAATGTGTCCAGCAGCTGCAGCCCAGTTCACTGGCCTGTCCCCCAAGATGTTTGTCTTTTGGCAGGCCCCGGACACCTCCCCCTCCTGCTGCAGTCTGTCAGAGATTCCTGGCTGTCACGCCTGCCGTTCAGTTCCTAGGGATTGGGTTTGCCTGGGCAAGGTGACATGCATTTATGTTAGGACTCTGGGTCTTCTTACATAAAGGGTGGGGAATATGCAGGTGTGCAGTGTCTGAGTAGCCAGTCCCTTTTTGTTTCTTACCCTGAACTGTGTTTTTCAGCATAGTTTTCGTAGCTCTCCCTGTTGGCCTCGTGTCTTTCTCTCGAGGTTACAGAGTGGATATCTGGCTTTGATGTGGAGGGTCTTATCAAGGCCTTTGCAGGGTTTCTCCTCTCCTGGATCTGCATCAGCTGGAGCTGTCTGATGGGGGTGGGGGTGGGGGTGGGCCAGCTCCTCGTGCGTCAGAAAGGTGAGATGACCAGCTCTGCCAGGAAGGATTTGCCGTGTAGGTGCCCAGTAGAGCCCACTCCCTCACTCCCATCGCTTGCTTCTCTCAGGACTGCCTTGGAGGCTCCCTTCCATTTGGCTTTGGTGTATGTTTATAGTGAGGACATCGGTGCGGGGGGAGCTGGGCCTCTACCCACTTGTTTGGTGTGGAGCCAAAAAGCGCAGATATAGAGAATCTCCATAGGGCAGTGGATGTTGTAGGTTGCCACAGACCTCTGTGAATCTTTGTGCCCATGGCCAGTCACTGTAGAAGAGGAAGGGATCGTCCAGGCCTGGTTTCCCTTTATTTCATGGGGTGCAGTCTACCAGTCATTAGTTCATCTTCCTATGGCCAGCCTGCTGGGGAGGACTGGGCCTTTCCCAAGAGTCAGTCTGGTCCTCAGCCAGCCTGCAAGGGCTGTCACCAGTGCCCTCCTGGAAGCCTTTCCAGCTGGGGCTTGTGTGTCCCTGGCATGTTCTTTGGGAGCCCGACATGAGCATCAAAGTAGGAGGGTCTTAAAGGGAATTTTTCTTAAGAGGGACATTGCAGTGCAGATAGATGTGGCCTCCCTTTGCCCTATTTCTTCCCCTCAATGGGTATCCCCTCTTTTTCTGTTACATGAAAGGACTGAAGCATGTTAGTGAGGCTCCTTCTCGCTGTCATGTTCTAGGCATGGGTCTGTTATGGACCAGAGAGTGGCACCTTCGTTGGGGAGCACCCTAGGGCACGGCCTCCTCTATTTCGGGATAGCTCAGCACCGGTGTCCACTCTTGACCCTTTTTGTCTTTTTGGATGGCTTTTTACCCTCCGTCAGAACCTCGCCAGCCCAATCTTACATTAGTTTTCTTTGGTGAGGGGAGTGTTGGCACTCAGGAAACAAACTGTGTGGATTTCTGGTGGACGGGGGCCATCTCTTCAAGGCCGAGCTGTTCCACTGTGTTGGGATGTGCGGGTGGAGGAGAACCTTGACTCTCTTTTTGTCTTCTCTGTATCAGCCTGTTGCTAGTGGAAGCTGGAGTTGGCAGAAAAGGATTACTGTGTCCCCTTTTCCATGCAGCGTTTGTTGCTCTTTGAGTTGGCTTGGGCTGGGCATTCAGGGTCTGCACCTGCAGCTTGGAAGGCTGTGCTTGGATCCCCCACATCGGGGGATCGTTGCTCACTGTCCAGAGTGGTATTTGGCTCAGGGGGAAAGAGACAGAAGGGAGCCAATTAGGATGCATTTTCTTGGTGGAGGTGCCTGGGACTCAGTATGAGTCATACTTTCGGTTCTTCATATGTGGCTGTTTGGGAGAAGGGGACCTAGGCTCTTAGGAAGTATGAGTCCTGAGAGGCTCATATATACTTTCTTGTCATTTTAAGATCCCACAGATTCAACAATCACGTTTTGAATGCTTTGATTTATTGAATTTTTTGCTTTAAAAAGTATAACTCCCTGGCCTTTGGAAAGGTAATTTTGTCTGGTTTTGGGATCAGTGAAGTCTTACTACAGTTCTTAAACCAATTTGGGGTGGTGAGGAGAGGATGTCTGTCCTGAAGGACATTCTAACTCTGACATTGTGTGTTCTCAAGGTCACTCCAGACTAATGCAGTACACATTTATTATGTGCCTGCTGGGTAGAAGGAAGGCATTGGCCTGAGCGCTAGAGACGGAGTCAGAACTGAACAGAGTCCCGGAGCTTAGTGCTTGTCTGGTTAGTAGGAGTTACCAGGTTACCAGTTAGCAGGGGTGGGAAAGAAACCCAGACTGTGGCAGACAGGGCTCCCGAGGGGGGTGGAGGCATGGGAGGCCAGAGTGACGAGCTTAGTGGGTGCCTCTCCCTCCCCGAGCTTGTTGTCAGCACCGGAAGCAAACCTGCAGGGTTGGAAGATCTGGGCCTCGACTTGGGGCTTGTGGGGCAGCAAGTCCGACTGCCAGAAATGCTGAGGAAGCTGGTCAGAGCAGAATTGGGGTGGGGGGGGGCAGCCTGGGAAGGGGGTGTGTCTGTGTATGGGGGGGCGGACTGGGAAGGTGTCAGGAGCTCTAACTGGCAGCTCAACTCCTCAGAGAGGAAATGCTTACACTGAGAGTGGCTGCTAATGTTACCCTCTTGCCATGTCTCTCGTTCCTCATCTTTTGTGGCCAGAATGTGTCCATTTGAGCCTCTGGGGGATGAGCCTGGGTTCGAGCCTCTGGTCTGTCACTTGGAGGGAGTGGATGACCAGAGGCACCAGTGAGAGAGAGATTGGGGGGCTAGCCTCTGCTCCGTCCACCGGGCTGTCCCCCTCTGTCATGTGCTGATCTGGGGCCAGGGTGGGTGGTGAGCCTTTGCCACCGCCCCCCCCCCCCATGCAGGCATATCGGGACTGACCAGATGCAGAGTGTGGTGAGCCTGGGCAGTCGTCACAGTCGGGTGCTCAGCATTAGGGCCGAGGGCCTTTTCCGAGCTTGGGTCTTCTCCCCTTCCTGTGCTCAGAGCACAGAATCCTTCTGCCTCCTTTTTGGTGGACTCAGTAGAGATGACTCTGGTGTTTGGATTGGCTTTTGTTATAATAAGAGAAGGGCTTTTCAAGCGTTTGCTTGGCACAGTGGTTAGGAAGCTAGCCTTGCAGCCAGGAAGACCTAGGTTGGTTTCAGTCTCATCTCTTTTCTAGACAGGGGTGCTGACTGGCTTCAGTGGAGGGGGGTTCCTCACTTGGGAGGGCCTCAGACCAGTGTGATCACAGGTGCAACCGGGGCTTCTTCACTGAGGTTCCATGAATTGGTATTGTTTTGTTTTGAGAGCTGTATTTCATTAGAATTGCTTTCCTTTATAATGCAGTATTTTATCGTGCTGAGAAACGGTCTGCCCATGCCCCTTCACCAGCTTGCCACCAAAAAGTAGCATTTTCCTTGTGGGAGCACCTGACCTTGCTTTGCCACAAACAGCAGCTGACAGGAGGCGGTCTGTGCTGAAGCTCTGGGAGGGGCATGTCACAGGCTTGCCAGGACCACACCAGTGAGTCAGTGCAGTGGAGCTGGGGTGGCATTGCCCCATTCCCAGATGCTGGCTGGCGTGGTCTTGGTAAGGGCTGAATCACATTCCGGCTTTTGTGGCTTCAGGAAGGAAGCCCTTCCTTCCTCCTCTGGCGTTGGGTCCCTTCGGAGCTACTCTCAGCTAGGCCCGGGATGGGAAGGCGGTATCAGAGTGACGGCTGCCTTTTCTGTATTTTGGGTCTGAACCCTTGCCAGTGAAGAAGCTCCCTCGGCGTGGGCAAATCGCCTAGGGCAGCTTGTGTCCAGGGTGGCTCTGGAACCCAAGGGTTCTGGCTCTGGGGCTGCTCCACACTGACTCGCGGTCTGGCTGATGAAGGTGATAGCTCTTGGGAGAGCGCTCCCACTCCTCGGAGGTTTCGTTGTCTGTGCCTGCTCTGCGCCTTTTAAAAAAAGCAGAAGACAGCAGCTCCCGCCCTCAAGGAACCCACAGTCTGCTGGGGAAAGCAGCATGAAGGTAGTGGAACAAGCCAGGTGCAATCAGGAGAAATGGAAACTAACTAACTGAAGGAGGCGTTGGGACAGGCTTCCAACAGAAGGCGGGCTTTGAGCTGAGATGTGAAGGCAGCCAGGGAAGCCAGGAGGTGGAGCGCCAGGTGGAGGGTCTGGTGCGAGGCCTGGCTGTGGAGGCCAGAGATGATTCCAGGAGGCAGGGAGGATGGACTGGAGCAGACAGAGACTCGGGCAGCTGATGGAACAGAGCACCAGAAGACAGTGCCAGGCCTGGAGTCCGAAGATCTGAGTTCAGATGGGGCCTGTCACTTTACCTTTGTTTGCCTCAGCATCCTCATCTGTAAAATGGGAAGAACAATAGCCCCTACCTCCCTGGCTGGTTGTGAGGCTCAGATGAAACAATCATTGTAAAGTACTTAGCACACTGCCTGGCACCTAGCTGTTGTTTCAGCTGTATCTGACCCTGTGGGGGTTTTCTTGGCAGAGATACCAGAGTGGTTGGCCATTTCCTTCTCCAGCTCATTTTACAGATGAAGAGACTGAGGCAAAAAGAGTTAAGTGACTAACCCAGGGTCACACAGCTGCTAAGTGTCTGAGGCCAGATGTGAATTCTGGAAGAAGAGTCTTCCTGACTCCAGGCCCAGTAATCTGGCATAGAGTAGGGGCTATATAAATGTTAACTGCTGTTATTATTATCATTACCATTATTCTAGCAGGTAGACCCGCCAGCAGGCCATCGTAATAGTGCAGGTGTGAGGTGATGATGTTGTGTTCATAACATGAAGATACAGTCAGTAGGCCTTGGCCCCAGATTGCAACTAGGGTGTGAGAGAGAGTGAGGAGCCCACAAATGACCCTTAGGTTTTGAGCCTAGGGGTGCCCTGGATAGTCACTGAGAAGTTTGGAAGGAGGAGGCTTTGGAGGCAAAGATAAAGGGTTCTGTTTTGGACATGCTGGATTTAAGATATCTGTGGACCATGTGCCTAGACTTCAGGTCAAGACAGAGGCTAGGGCTGGCTGAGCAGATTTGAGAATCATCAAGATAGAGATGATTGTGGAATCCAAGGGAGCTGGTGAGGCAACCAAATGATAGAGTATTGAGGAAGGAGAGAAGAGGGTCCAGGACAGATCCCTGAGGCCCACCTATTTAGAGCTGGATGAAGATCCAGCAAAGGAGACTGAGGAGGAGCAATCAGAGGGGTAAGAGAACAAGGGAAGGGAAGGAGGGAGAGAGAGAGAGTGAGAGAGAGAGAGAGAGTAAGAGAGAGAGAGAGAGAGAGAGAGAGAGAGAGAGAGAGAGAGAGAGAGAGAGAGAGAGAGAGGGAGAGAGAGAGAGAGAGAGACACGGAGAGACAGAGAGAGAGAAACAGCAGGAGAAGGAGAGAGGGACAGAGAGAAGAGAGGATAGAGGGAGAGAGAGAAGTGGGGGAAGAGGAGAGACAGACCGAGATGTCCTGAAAATCTGGAGAAGAGAGAGAGTATCAGAGGCCCCATGGAGGTCAGGAAGGCTGAGTGTTGAAAGAAGGCCACTGGCTTTGGTCCTTGGGAGCTCTGAGGGACTTTGGAATGAAGAAGAGGTGGAGGACAGGCAGTGCAGGCCTGTGGTCTTCTCAAGAAGTTTAGTCCTGAATGATCGAGTGAGATGTGGCATGGAGGGGTCAAGTAAGAATTTGGGTGGGGGTAGGGGGAAGGGAGATACCTCGCCAGGGGGAGAAAGGGCAGAATGGACTTGCTTGTGCATCTAGAGGTGTCTGCCTTGGCAAGAAGATGAGGTACCTCTCCATGGGAACCAGGGGCAGAGGAGGAGAGAGTGGGGGGTGTCAGATGAGGGGGAAAGAAGGAGGGGGAGCTCTGGACTTACGGCTTCTGGGGGGTGCTGCTCAGAGGAGCTGTGGGGGCTTGAGGAGGAGGATGGTGAGCCAGGGGGCGAGGGGGGAGGCATCCAAGGATTGCTTTTCAGCAGTGAGGGCACAGTTGGAACATCAGCTTGTAGCAGACCTAGTCAGCTACAGCCCATGAGTCAGAGTGATGGCAGCAACAGGTGGAGGGAGAGATGCCAGGCTGGGGCTTAACAGAGCAGCTTGGAATTAGGGCTGTGCTAAGTGGGCAGGGTCCTCAAGAAGGGTGCCGTATCGAGCAGGGGTGCCGGCCTGAGAAAGAACCAAGGGGAGAGGGACTGGACATGATAGGGGGACAAAGCAGAGGGTGTGTGTGGAAAGGCACTTTGTCAGTCCCTGGGAACTGTCTGGGCCCTTCCCGTGTGCCAGGCACAGGCGAAAAGGGAAACTATCTCTGCTCTCAGAGCTGACTTTCCTTCTATCAGGGAGGCACCATGCAGATCTAGAAGCACCTAAAGATGGGTAGTTTGGCAGCGGGAGGCAGGAATCAAGAAAAGCTTACTGTAGAAGGGGTGCGTTCCAGGCCTGGAGGCCTGACCGGACAAAGGCATGTGGGCAGGAGATGGAGTGACATGGGCCAGGGAGAGTAAGAAGGGCTACAGTGGGAAGGGACTGGAAAGGTGGATCAGATCCTGCTAGGCCCATCCGGACTGTTTACTGTAGGAACCTCTTGCTTGGTTCCGTCTCCCAGACTGGCACTCCCCAGCTCATCAATGGCCAGTGGCTCCTCTTTTCTCACACCTGGTTGTCATGTCAAAGTCCTTGCCATCTGTCACCAGTGTACCTTTCCAACCTTTTCGGACAGCACTCCCTGATTGTCTGCCAAGGACTGAAGCCCCTGGAGGGCAGGGCCAACATTCTCAGCTTAGCCTAGGGCCTGATGCACCGTCAGTGCTTTTGGACTAACTGGCTCTGGTCCCCATCCTCACCCCTATAGAAGTCTTGGATTCCAGTCCAGCCTCAGCACCTTTTCGCACTCTGCCCCCCATTCCTGGAATGTGCTCCCCCCTTTTCACCTTGGCCTCTTAGGGTTCAGCTCCCTCCTTCTGGAAGTCTTCTTTCATCCCTTCCCCTTAGATCAGCAGGCATTTGCTGTGTCTGTTTTGTGTATCCTGACATATGCACATTTTTCCCCAATAGAATACAAGCTCCTGATAGGCAAGCAGGTTCCCATGGGGAATGGAGAACTGCTGTCTGCCAGGAATACCTGAATTCAAGTGCTGCTTTTTATACATCCTGGCCAGGTGACCCTGGGCAATGCCTGAGACAGCCCTCAAACTACAGGTGGTCAAGGAGACTGCCCAAGGGTGACAGAGGGTATTTTTTTAACAAAATATTTTTTTAAGGCAATTGGGATTAAGTGACTTGCCCAGGGTCACACAGCTAGTGTCAAGTGTTTGGTCTGAGGTCACATTTGAACTCAGGTCATCCTGACTTCAGGGCTGGTGCTCTATCCACTGAACTACCTAGCTGCCGCTCACTTCATCTGTGAGTTTGTTATAGTCATGAAATTACAGGGTCAAAGCCTAGCACTGTGCCTGGCAGGCCCCACAAGGCCTTTTGGACTTGGATCAGGAAGGTGGAAAAGTGTTCCCATTGTACAGATGAAATTAAGAGAGGGGACATGTTGTTTGCAAGGGCCCCAATTATCCCCGGTCAGTTTTCGGTTCTGCCAAGGTCTCCTTAGAGGAGATTCTCTGCCAGTCACCCAAGCCCAGGGGCCTAGGAGCTTCTCAGCTCTGGGCCCTGGGCAAAGCATTAGATCAGAAGGATTAGCCTTCTCCACACAGCCTCTCCAGCATCAGAGGCCATTTGGTCATCTGACCTGGCCCTAAACTTACCCTGCTCTTGTGACTTTTGGAGAGCTGCCCTGGGGGTCAGGAGGTTTCTCCTGGAATTGTCCCCACTTCCCTCTGGCCTCTGTCTCACCTTTAGCTTTTTGAGGGCAGTGATTGCTTCATTTTTGAGTTTGTAACCCTACCACATGGGACAAAGGGAGTGATTTTTCACATCAAAATGGTTTGTAACAACAGGACCCCCGTAAGAAGGGTCTCTAAGCATTTGTGATGAGGTCTTTTTTTCCTTGGGTGATACACCTAGTCAGTCAGTAAGCATTTGTGAAGCTCTTAAGGTGGGCCAGGACCACTGCTAAACTGCTTTGGATTCAAGTAAAAGCAAAAGTAGGGTCCCTGCCCTCAAGGAGCTTACATTCTAACAGAGGAAACAGAATTATGTATAATTAGGTACATAGAAATATATACATTGTAAACACCTCCTGGGTAACTTTCAATCAGTTAAGCATTGATTAAAGCTAACCATATGCCAGGCACACTGCTAAGCTCTTTGAGTTCACAACCCTGCCCTCAGGCAGCTCACTTTCTAACAGGGGAGACAATATATGTCAATAATACAAGATAGATTTTATTTTTGGAAATAACTTGTAGAACCTATTATACTTATACATTATTTTAACATTCATTTTAAAAAAAATTTTGAGTTCCAAATTCTCTCTCCTTCCTGTCCTTCCCCCACTTCTTGAGAAGGCAAGCAATGATATATGGTTATACATGTGAAGTCATGCAAAACTTATTTTTTAAAACTTATTAGCCCTGTTTAAAAAAATAAGAAAAATAAAGAAAATGAAAAAAGTCTGCTTCAGTCTGCACTCAGAGTTTATCAATTCTCTCTGGCAGAGAACAGTGTTTTTTATCATTGTCTTGATCAGAGTAGCTACATCTTTCTCAGTTGATGATTATTACACTATTGCTGATACTGTACATAGTGTTCTGGTCATACAGAGTACAGGGAAGGTAACCTTGGTGGGAATGGTATCAGCAGTTGGCACCACTAGGAAAGGTATATTGGAGTTGGTGCCCGAGCTGGGATTTGTCTGGTTGGGAGGGAGAATGTTTCAGGCATGGGAAACAGCCAGGACAAAGGTCCAGAGGTTGGCAGGAGAGCGTCATATAGGTGAGGAACAGCGAATAGGCCAGCCTTGTTGGGTTTGAGATGCTGGGAGGGGGTGAAAGTGTAAGAAAGGGTCATGTTGTGAAGAGCTTTAAGTGCCCCAGTCTGCCAGTCAGTGCGAATTTAGTAAACCCCTGCCGTGTTTATTTTGTTTTGCTTTGGTTTTTTGATAGAGAAAAAATAAGTCGCTCAAAAGAGAAAAGAGAGGATCACGAGGAAGGGGCATCACAGGAGGAGGAATTGCCTAGCTCCTGAATTGTTTCTCTTTTCTTTGCTAAGGAGAATAACTTTGGGGCAGCTAGATGGCGCAGTAGACAGAGCATCTGCCATGGAGTCAGTAGGACCTGAGTTCAAATCCAGCCTCAGACACATGACCCTGGGCAAGTCACTTAACCCCTATTGCCTTGCCAAAAAAAAAAAAAAGAACAACTTTGAATTGCCAGGGACAAAACAACAATGCCTAAAGCCAAGAAAAGTACAGAGAGGAGCACCTGGCTGCCCCTGGCCAGTTCAAGTCACTGAGCCTGTGGCAGAGAGAACTTTGTTTCTAAATTTTATTTTCCGCTCCAAATCCTCTCCCTCCTACAGGCCTTCTCCCCAGTGAGAAGGCAAGAACAACAAAACTTGTTATAAACATGTAGAATCTAGGAAAATCCATTTTCACATTAGCTATGCCCTGCCCCTCCCCAGAAAAGTGCATCTCAGTCTGTGCTCTTGAGCCTATCACTTCTGCATCTGCAGGTGAGCAGCCTGTTTCAGCAGTGGTCCTCCGGAGCTGTGCCTGATCATGGTGCTGATCAGATTCCTCGGTCTGTTATTGTATAGAACTTGTTCTTCTGCTTCTGCTCCCCTTACTTTGCATCAGTTCGTACATCTTCCCAGCTTTCTCTGAAAGTATCCCCTTCCTCATTTCTTACAGCATAATAGTATTGTATCACATTCACATACAGTAACTTGTTCAGCCACCCCCCCAGTTGATGGGCATCTCCTCAGTTTCCACTTCTTTGCCACCACAAAAAGAGCTGCTATAAATGTTTTTGTACATATGGGCCCTTTTCCACTAACTTTCTCTAATTGCTTCCCTTGATCTTTGATCTCCTGTATGCAGACAACATTAATGCTTTCTCTGGGGGTGGATAGCATTTTTCATCATGAGTCCTTTGGGATTGTCTTGGATCATTGTATTGCTGAGAAGAGCTATGCTATTCACGGTTCTTCATTGAAGAATGTTGCCATTACTGTCCATGATGTTCTCCTGGTTCTGCTTACTTCTCTTTATGTCGGTTCATGTAAGTCTTTCCAGGTCTTTCTGAAATTATTCTGCTTGTTTCTTATAGCAGAATAATATTCCATTGCATTCATATACCACATCTTGTTCAGCCATTCCCTGATTAATGGGCACCTCCTCAATTTCCAATTCTGAGCTACTATAAAAAGAACTGCTATAAATATTTTTGTACAAATAGGCCCTTTTCCCTTTTTTTGAATGTCTTTGGGATACAGCCAGGTGCAGAGTTTTATAGCCCTTTGGGCATAGTTCCAAAATGCTCTCCAGAATGGTTGGATCAGTTCACAACTCCACCAAGAGTGCATTAGTATCCCCTTTTTTTTGTCATATCAGCCAATCTGATAGGTGTGACGTGATACCTCCGAGTTGTTTTAGTCTGCATTTCTTTATTCAGTAGTGATTTAGAGCATTTTTTCATATGACTATAGATGTCTTAGTCTGAAAACTGCCTATTTATGTCCTTTGGCCATTTATCAATTGAGGAATGACTCAGTTCTTTATATATTTGAGAAATGAAGCCTTTATTGGAGATATTTGCTGTAAAGAAATTTCCCCCAAGTTTTCTCCTTCCCTTCTACTTTTGATCGCATTGGTTTTCTTTGTGCAGAATTTTAAATTTTATATAATCAAAATGATCCATTTTACATTTCATAATGCTCTCTGTCTCTTGTTTGGTCCTAAATTCTTCCCTTATTTATACTGACAGGTAAACTACCCAATGCTCTCCTCATTTGCTTACGGCATCACCAGCAGACCTTTTCCAGCCCCAACCATTAGTGCCTTTCATGTGGTAGGTCCCGGTTACATTGAGACATTATACACTGTACATGCCTTGTATGGACATAGTGGTTTGCATGGTTATTCCTTATCTCCCCATTAGAAGGGGAGCCCCTTGAGCACACTGCTGCCAAGGCTAATTCACTCTAGCACCTACTTACGGAGCTCACTGCCTGCTTTGCTTTCCTTGGCCTCATCTTACTGAAGATGGGACATCCATGGCCGAGCCTTCAGGTCGATCTCAGGGTGACCTAGGGTAGCATGAAAAGGAGTGATTGTTCTTTAGGCGCCAGCAGCCCCAGCCTCTTTAGGTCTGCAGAATATTGGGAAAACAGAAGAAGAAATGAACAAGTGTCTGATCTCATCCAGCTTTTGGGGATCTCCAAAGATTTCCAAGACCAAAAGCCCACATGCACAGAAGGCTTAAAATTTCAAAATTCAACATTCAGTTCAACTCAATAGGAAAGAAACCTTCATTTTTCCACCATGTCCTTTGCAAGGGCGTGAGGTCTAAAACAGTTGACCTCATGCCTATGATAGGCAAAGGCCTTTTTGTCTGAGATCCTGAGGGCAAGGCCACGCCAAGTCTCTTTACTTGGATAGCTGTGCAGGGGATTATCGGTTCAGGAAGGGCTCCCACATCCTCCCCGGTGTCATCCTCTCTTCTCTTCTTCTTTGTGGAGCAAGGAAGTTATTCCCTCTTTGCTGCTTGTAAAATCAAGTTGAAGTACAGTAAAATCAAATTGGAGGGGGTAGGGAGTTTAAAATGATGACTGTTTCCTTCTTCATCTTAAATCCTAAGGACATTGTTTTTTGTAGGTATGCGTGTCATTAGGGAAAAAGTTCTTCATTCCTCCCCAAGGGTCTTTTCCCCCCTCTTTTAATGTGAACCGATTGAGAGCTTGGTAAGATGGCTGCTGTTCACAACTGCTAAGTTTAGAAGTGTTCTCCATGCTCAGCTGTTGAAATGAAACTGTCTCTAGTTCTCTGGCTCTCTGAGTTTGGGGAATGCACATTTGGTCTGGGGCCAACTCTCATCCTTTAGAGAGATTCACAGAGCCTTGTCCACATCATTATGAAATCAGAGAAAATTGGCAATGCATGCAAATTGGGTAAGGACTATTCAGACAGAATCTACCCAGATTATCCTTTGTTATCCTGAGTTATCAAACTGAATATTGTCTAAGGGCCTTTGTTTTTCCCATAGCATCTGTGTGACCTTGGGCAAGTGACTTAACCACCCTGGGCCTCAGTTTCTCCATCTCTTCTGGCTCTAGTTGTAAGAAGCCATGATCCTCATAAATAGACAGTCAGTGTAAGCTTGTAGCTGGCTCTTATTTCAATCCACCATGGAGTTTGATGTCATGGGAGAAAGAACTCATCACATAACCTTATGTGACTTATGTGTCTTAAGGGGAGAGTGAGGGACCTCTGAGGCCTTGGTCTCTAAAGTAGGAGTTGGGGTAGGATCCCAAAGTATGTCAGAGGCTGGGAAGATGGGCAGCATTGCCATGGGCCCCATGATAAGCAGGCTTGGAGCTTGTCCAGCAGCTTCACACCCACCGTAACTCCCCACACCCTCCCACTCTGCCCTGTCCCTGGGCTGTGTTAGCTCCCACCTCTCCCACCCCCATTCCCTCAGGAGACTAAGATTGGCTTCTGCAGGCAAGTTATGCCTTAACTGAGCAGGGAATGCTCAGAGGCCTTATCAATGGATCACATCATTCCAAAAGTATTTATAGCCTGGTCCCTGGGGATGAAAGCCTCCTTGCTGGAGCTGCAAGTTACCACAGCTTCAGCAGGCCAATGTTCCAGACTGGGGCAGTGACTGGGGAGCAGGAAAGAGCCCCACCTCAGCTTCTCCTGGGTGCGACAGTGCATGGGACCTGAGGAGCAGGTCTGGCTACCTTCTCTTCTCATCCCAACTTCCTTCTTCCCTCCAGTCTGACCTGGCAGGCCCAGTCAGTCTGCCAACCTTTCCTCTCATCTGTCTAAACCTCTTCCCTCAGCCACCCTGGTGCAGGCCCTGAGGACCTCTTGCATGCACTGTTCCTGCAGCCTCTTCCTCCCCTTTTCTTCCCTCCCCCAATAACTCCCCTCCCCAGGGCTCTGCTCCTTCCACATTCAATAGAAAGTCCTCTGTTGTCCTGGCCTGGCCCCACGTTTCTTCCTCAGCATTCGTTGTCTCCTGAGCCTAGGATACTTTTGGCCCTCACTTCTGCCTCTCACAGTCCTTTGTTTTTTTTAATATTCTGCCCAGTGCCTCCTGCATTTGGCGTTTCCTGATTCTCTCCTCCTTTGCTCCCTACCAAAATGACCTGCTGTTTATTTCTTATAGACTTAACTGACATTTTAGATAGAGCATAAGCTCTTTGAGGGCAGGGGGAATGTCGTTGGTCTCCCCAGCACCCAGCAGAGTGTAATCAATGCACATGATCAGTACGCTTGTTGAGGGATGGAGGGATGGTGCTGTGAGGACCAGCAGCAGTTCAGGACTCTTCTTTGGGGCATTCTGGGTCCTCAGCAGATTCTGTCCAAGCCAGAGGGGACCTTTGGCTTTGTCCATCTGGACCACAGCTCCAGCGTGCCAGATCCAGATATGTAGCTGTCTATAGACATTGTGCACCTTTACCAGTATTCGTGGGGAGTGAATCCTGGCTTCTCTTTACGCTCATTTTTTCTATTGCTGTCAGAATCCTCTGCCGCCTCCTCCACCCCCCCCAGTGTAAATCTTGCCTGCTTAGCAGGATCTCAAGCGTGTCCCTGCCCCTGCCCCAAGTGGGGTATAAAGGGGGGACCTATCTCCTGGCATTGGTCATTATTGATGTCTGAACCATGTGTTTGTTCATGTTGCAGATGGCCAAAAGCTTCAAGGCAGTCCCGGAACCATGATGGCTCAATTTCCAGCTGTTATGAATGGTAAGGCATGGGGGGAAGGGGCACACTTGTTTGCTTCTTTGGGGTTAGCAGCCTTTCCTGGAAGCTCTTGGACAGACCTCCCGCTAACGCTTGCTGGTGCTGCCTCCGGTACAGGCAGCAGGCAGCCCCTGAGCCTCATGTCTTCCAAGCCCAGGGGCGCTGTGGGAGGGAGGCCTGTGTGGAGCTGGATCAGAGGGTGGGCTTGGAGATCCCCCCCATGACCCGTGGCCCTTCTGCCAGGATGTCAGTACGTGGTCACACCCAGGATCACATTTGGCAGCTTTTCCAAGGGAGAGCAGCCCTGCCACCCTTGAAGCCCGATGTCAGTGTCTTTGAGGCAAAGTCAGCTGCCAGGGGCAGGCATTCAGGGGACAGAAACCCCCAAAAGGCTCTCTGTCTGGTGAATACATCAAGTCATCTCTGCTGCTGTTTAGGCTGCCCTCCCCCTCACTTTCTCCCTTCTTTTTGAGTCTCCTCTTTCTCCATTAGACTGATTCTCCTCCTCTCTCTCCCCCCCCTTTTCTCCCCTGTCCCTCCTCCTCCCTTCCCCTCTTCTGTACCTCCCCCTCCCCCTCTTCCTCCTCCCCCCTCTCTCCTCTCCATCCTCCCCTCTCCTTCCTCCCCTCTTCCCCTCTCTCCTCCCCTCTCCCTCCTCCCATCCTCCCCCTCCCCCTCCTCCCCATCCTCCCCCTCCCACTCTCCCTCCTCCCCTCCTCCCCCTCTCTCCTCCCCTCTCACTCCTCCCCCATCCTCTCCCTCCTCCTTTCCCTCCCTTTCCTATTCCTCCTCCTTTTTTCCCCCTTCTCTCCCTCCCCCACCTCCTTTCTCCTCCTCCTCCTCTCCCTCTTCCTCCCCTTCCCTCTCTTCCCCCCATCCCTCCCTCTCCTCTCTCTCCTCTCCCTCCTTCTTTCCCCCTTCTCTCCCTCCCCCACCTCTTTTCTCCTCTTCCTCCCCCTCCCCCTGCTCCTACCCCTGCTCCTCCCCTTCCTCTTCCGTGTTTGGAAGCTAACCCTCAAGGTGGAAGCGGTGGCAGGTGGGTGTCTGTTTTCTGTCATTGGCTTTTGCCAGTGTCTAGCTTAGCCTTTCCCAGTCATGCTGTACCATCCATCCCACCCCAAGGGCTGGTTTTCAGCTCTGGGGGCACGTGTCACTCTCAGTCAGCAGGATCTCATGGCTGTGTCTTATCTGTGTGTTTTTCTTTTCCATATCAAAACAAACATTTTAATAAACATAAAAACAAATAACAATGGATCTTTCTCTTTTTTAATTTTCATCATTCACTTCCATAAGCTTTTGAGTTTTAAATTTTCACTGCCTCCCTCCCGAAGAGGGCGTGCAATCTGATATAGGCTCTACAGATACATTTCTGTTCAACCTATTTTCACATTAGTCATGTTGTAAAGAATTCCCTGTGTGTTTTCAGGTGGCCCTAACATGTGGGCGATCACCTCAGAAGAGCGAACCAAGCATGATAAGCAGTTTGACAGCCTCCGGCCAGCTGGAGGACACATCACAGGTCAGTGTGGACGCTGCTGATGTCACCTTGCTCCTCTGTGTCGGTGGCACCTGGCTGGGCCTGCCTGTGTCCGCCAGCTCACTGCCTGGTGTGGATGAGCTGAGCTCAGAGGGTTTCTTTCTTCCCTCTGCGTCAGTTTATATGAGAGTCTCCCCAGGTTCCTGCAAGTTTTTCACGCCCTCTTATTGTACATTACCTGGAGATTGGCTGTCATCAAGTCTGTTTTGCTAACTTATCATAAAATGGTTCAGCCAGATGTCCATCTCAGATTGGTTGGGAACCACTGATAAGGAAAATTCTGGTTAAGTGTGGATTGTTGGTTACACAGGAGGCTGCTTTGGGAAGGGCAAAGGGGAGGAAACCCACTTTGATAAAGCACCTACTGTGTGCCAGGCACTGGGCTGGCTTTATAAATAGGATCTCCTTTGATCCTCACCATCTCCTGGGAAGGGCAGGGCACAGAGGCAGACAGGGGCTCACAGTGTGGTATGGAGCACCGCTCAATAAATGCATATCGATTGCTGATTGATTGCTGAAGTCAGGGGCTAATTTTCATTCTTGTTTCTGCTGCAGGAGATCAAGCACGTGGTTTCTTCTTACAGTCTGGCCTCCCAGCTCCTGTTTTAGCTGAAATATGGTAAAGCATATTTCTTTTTTGATTGAATGGGTGGTTGCTGTTTTTCAGATGAAGCGTGTTAGAGCAGACAAGTTAGAACCTGCATTTCACTGTACTAGTTGAAAGCCAAAAGGAGAGATTGTGGATATTGTTGAGGAAATTCTTCTGATTGATAGAAGAAGGCAGCAGAACTTTGGGTCTAAGGGGCTGTCAGGGAGCTCTGGCTGTTAGGCACCCCCACCAGGACAGTGCCACTGCTAGGGCGGAGTTTCCTGGCTTCCTGGCTGATTTCTGCCTCGACGATGCACTTGAGAACCTCTCTCGCTCCCCCTGAGCCCTGTCTTCTGAAGAGGAGCCCTTCCTGTCCTCCAGTGGCTGCTCTGGTTCTGTAGTGTGCCATCTCCATACTTTCTCTCCAGATTTCTTCATTTCTCAGTTCATTTTAGAATCTTTCAGATTTTTTTTTGTTGCTGATTCTGCCATCTTTAGTTCCTAGAGAAATTTTTCCTCCTTTTATAGCTTTTCCATATTTGAATTCTTGGTTTTTTTGTTTCCCCCCCTCTTGGGAATGTCCAGTCTTCTTTGCATGCCTTTGTCCATTAATCCTCACTTGATGTCAGCCAGGCAGTAAGCATTTATTAGGTGCCTACTGTGTGCCAGGTGCTGTGCTAAGCACAGGGTATACAAAGACAGGCAAAGACAGTCCTTCCCCTTAAGGAGAAGAAATCCAAATTCAGACATGCCTAGAAATACTTTGGTACGAGCCTGGAGTCTGCAGGTCTTCTGAACTTGTAGGTCACCTGAACCTGATGTAGAAGGGACAGACAGAGGCAATGAGCAGTCATTGGTAGTTCTTGAGACCACATCCCCAGCCTGGAGCCCAGTAATGCTAAAATGCCCGAGAAGGAACAATCAGAAAGAAAACCAGAGACCCAGTGCAGAGGTCCGCAGTGCCAGCCTGGATTGCACACAAAATCCCCAGAGCCCTGGGGGAACTGAGCAGAAAGAAGCCAGAGTCAACGGAAGGCTACCCAGACAGACCCATGTGTGGATGGCGCAGTGTCCACACCTGAGGCACAGCCAGAGGGAGGACCAGGCAGTTGCAAATTGCGGGGACCTGCTGCCCACCGTCATCAATATCTGGTTGGGATGGCATCATGCCAAGTTCAGAGCTGTGCAGACAGAAAGAGGCAAGGTCAAAACCAGAACCAGGAGACTGGGAATTCCTGCAGCAAGGTGAGCCTTGTCCTAGCCTGGCATCTGTCAGGCCCCAGGCAGGGTCTGCCCACTGCATCCCGAGGGCCAGAGGGAGCAGAGTACGTGCTGAGCACAAAGTACGAAGCCCAGTACAGAAAGGCTGTGGCCTGAGAGCAAGCCAAGGGAGGATCTCAGAGAAGGCCAGGCCCTGGGACTGCCAGAGTGCCCAGAAGAAATGAAACAAAAGATGGAAAGGGAGCAGGAGCAGAACCTTTGCAGAGAACTACTGGGCTTTCTAGGAAGATAGCAGTCCTCAGGGTCAGAGGTCTGTTTTGGAGAGGCTAGAAAGGAAGAGCCCTGCAAAAAGGCTGCCCCGGATGACCTTGGAGAGAATGTTTGAGTGAAGTTGGAAACTGAGAAATAGCCAAGAGGCAGTGGGCAAAGGGTTGAGTAGTTTGTCCTAGAGTGCAGTGGGCCTGCCTCACTGGAGGCGTCTGGACAGAGGCTCAGCCCCTCATAGCTCCCCAGAATTCCCTGCCATGTGCAGTTCCTCGAGCCCTCATGCCTTGCTCATGCCTTCCCAGCCTGCCTAGCACCTCTGTTTGGGTCTTTTGCCATCACTTAGATGAGTTTAGTGCCCCCAAACTGGCCTCTGGTGATTCCCTTGTCTTCCCCTCCTGGTCACTCACTCCCCAAGGTCATCCTGGGTGGCTGTGTTCCAGCTCTCTCTTCCCTGGCACATACCTCTCCAAGGCACCATGAGTGACCCGCAGCTGGATGTCTCTGGGGGCCTGGCGTTGAGCAGCTCATGGCTGGGGAGCATGGCTGGAGTGGGTTGGACCCTTGATTCAAGGAGAAGCTGAGACCAGCAAAGGTCCTGAGCATTTTCCCCAAAGACAGTGATCTCTGCCTTCTTCCCCTTCCTCTTCCTTCTCCTGTTTGTTTCTGGACCCATTCAGATAAAAGGCCTAACCCTGGTCCTGGGCCCTCCCAGAGCAGCACCAGGGTCCTCCTCTTCTGTGGGTCCTAGAGCTTGAAGCTAATGTTCTTCCCCAGAGTTGGCCTCAACTCATTGCCAGCTGTCTCTTCCCACAGTGGCCCAGCTGTCTCCTCCCCAGCCAGAGCAGCCCTTGTGGCCTGACCCCAGGCGAGTCAGTCCATCCAGGTGTGGAGCTCTGCCCTGTGGCTGAGCTGTAGCAGCCCCTGGAGTCCAGTCACATGGGCTTAACCTCACCTGTTGCCACAAATATTTGAAGAGGGACATTCTGCATCTTTGCATCTCTCTGCCCTCTCCTCTTTGACCCCAAGCTAAACATTCCAAGAAATCTAACAGATTTTCCTAGGGCATGATTTCTAAGTGTTCTTCCCATGTTGGTCACCCTCTGCTGGGTATATTCCAACTCTCCACAATCCTTCCCAAAATATGCCCCAAGAAAAGATGGGGCCTTCCCACAGTCCTGTGCGGGGGGAGGGGGAAGGAGGAGGGGTGGGGGAGTCCCTTAGGGCCCCCTGCTCCTTTTCCCCTGAGCCTTGGTGTCACTCTCTCCCCTTTTCTCGCAGTTCTGTGTTGAACTATGCATTGTTCCCTGTTATATTTGTCCTACTGTTCAAAAGAGGGGCAGGGACGGAGACCATGACTCCTAGCCCTGTTGTCGAGGACGTGATTACAGGGACAGTTAGTGAATCCTTAGAAAAAGAAGCTTTGTCTACCAAAGAGCCTTCTTTCCTTTGTTAGCGTCACTGTACTGGCAGCTCTGGCTAATGCCAAAGGCCTAGTTTCTGTGGACGGTGGCGCTGTGTTTGTTTGGCAGAGCCTCTCCTGGGCAAGGAGAGCACAGAGGTGGCGTTGATCCTGCTCTGACTCCTGCAAAGACCCAGAGAGTGGACACGGAGGCTGTGTTGTCAGTGGTGCAAGTAGAGTCTGCAAAGCAAGGTCTCCAGTGGAGAGCCCTAGGGATCTGCCTGGCCCTGGTCTTTGGGCTCTTTTAGCAAGACCTTGGATGACAGTGGAGAGTATCACATTTGAAACTAGGACAGCTGCTGTTGAGACCAGAATGTGTCGGGCCATGTAAAAAGAAATGAAATTAGTGAGAGGGAAAGGAAAGTCTTGCCCTTACACCTTTTTAGGTACGACATGGGAAGATAACGCGTCATCTGTCTGAAAAGGTTCTGGCAATCTGAGTAGACCCCAAGCTCAGTCTTGAGTGAGCAGTGTGAGAAAGCAGCCCAGGCAGGAGGTCTATGCCGTTGTCCAGTGACACAGCGTGGCACAAGACAAAGTTGAGATAGATCCGTTGGTTTTAGGCTGTGTCCGGAAGGGCCATACCGTCAGAAAGAAGGCCGTGGTCGTCTCTTGGTCCTCTGTCCCTTTGGATGAGGACCGGCTGACAGACATGTGGCCGGGGGGGGGGGGGTCTGGAGGGCTGGGCGGGGTGAGAGCATTCCTTTTGTTCCTCCTCCAGCACGGAGGACTGCACGGTAGGGGTTGAGGCTGGGGGTCAGGAAGGCACCCTGGCACTTGCGAGCACAGTTAGGGTTGCCATGAGGAAGCGGAGATGTCCCTTGTCTTCCCAAGTTCTCTTGCCCGTGTTGTTAGCATTTGTTCTTTGGTGGCATTGAACCCTTGCCTCTGAGAAGGATGCAGTAGATACAGAGCACGTGTCTCATGTCACACCCTCGATAAGTGAACTCCTTTTCTCTTCACCCTCAGGGCGTTATCGGACTTGAATAAAGATGGGAAGATGGACCAGCAGGAGTTCTCCATCGCCATGAAGCTCATTAAACTGACACTGCAAGGGCAGCGCCTGCCTCCGTCCTTGCCTTCTGTCATGAAGCAGCCACCTGTGTTCTCCCCCTTGACGTCTGCGCGCTTTGGTAGCTGGGGATGCCGTTGGCTACACTTCCCCTCAGATCTGCCCGTTTCAGTGGATCTGAGCCTGGCCTGGCTCGAAGGGGCCTTGGGCACCATCTGGCCTGCCGCAGGGAGGGTTGGGGTCAGGATTAGGCAGCCAGCAGGTGGCAAGGTGGTCCCTTCTCCAGTGGTGTCATTCCTTACAGATCTCTGCTCCCAAATAGCAGCCTTGACCCCAGCATTTTCATTAAAAGGTCTGCCAGAAAAAAAACAAGGCCAGTGACCACCCTCTTGCATCCAGCTGTCACCATGTCCTATGTAGGGCCCGCAGTGCATTGAGTCAGACAGCCCCGCAACATCTACAGACCGTTTCTAGCCATCCCTGGAGACCCAAAGTAGCAGGGACCTTAATGGAGGCAGCTCATGCTGATGGTGTCTTCCAGGGGTCTTCAGATGTGCTCAGTCTTTGGGCGGGTCTGCTGCTGGCTGTCACCTGGAGCCTACTGCTTCTGTGGGAGCCTTTCTCCCCACGGAGCCAGGGCCACATGTGGCTTGGCCTGCTGAACCTCGTTCCCTGAGAGCCCATCTGGTGGGCAAGGACCCGGGTGGTTGCCCTCAGCCACAGCCTCCTGTGTCATCACCACAGAGTTGGAACCTGGCAGCATTGTACAGAAACTCCCACAGTCACATAGGCTGCCCCCGCTGTGACTCAGTGGGCAGCCTGGCCCACAGTGGGCGAGCCTCCTTAGGGTCCCCAGGAGCTTGGCAGAGACCTAGGGCGAGCATCCATTGCCTTTAGACCTCACTCAATAGTGATAGTCATGGAACGAGGTGGCATAGTGAGCATGGTGGGGCACTGGGGCCCCCTTCCACACCCAGCAGTAGTGAAGAGTTAGAGTGAGCCCACGAGGAGAGTCTGGCTGTGTGTTCCCCACAGAGATCTTCCATAAATGTCCTAGGCCGTCCCATGCCCAAGACGCGAAGGCCTCGCTCAGACCCATTGGCTCTTGTGTGAGAAGGCAACCCCCAGCTCTGCCAGGTCATGGTGGTTCTTCCCCCTCAGGGTCATTGTGAGCCTGGCGTTGTTCTTAGGGCACGCCCCATTTTTCCTCCCTGGTGTAAGAAGTCAACCCAAGAAACCCTTATCCTCTCCTGGGGCTGGACACAGAGTCCAGAAGACCCATCATCATGTCCTTCCATGCTCCTTTCTGAAAAGGGTGGCCAGCCCTCGCACCCACACCCGCCCACGGAGATGGCTTGTCTGTCTGCCCTTCTGTGTACTTGTGCATCTCCCAGAACCTCTGCTTTCCTTTCTCCCTTTGGAAACTGGGGAGATGGCACTGGGTGATTTCTGGTTCCTTCTGGCCCCTCTGTCCTGTGCGCAGATGTTGACCACACCCTCTGTTCACCTGAAACGGTTCTCATTACGTGCCGGTTGTCCTTCCTTTTGAGGCGTCCCTGTTCCTGTGAGCAGCTCTCGGGAGAGAAAGAGAAGGCATGGCCCAGCCATCGCATAGAGTGGCTGCCCAAGGGCTTGCCCATGTAGGCAACCATTGGAGCATCCGCTTCCTTGCTGGCACCACGTTGAGCTGTAGGGAGGCCAGAACACTCCTTGAGAGGTGGAGGATGGTGTGTGCGTAACCTTGTCGGGCAGGCAAGGGCATCAGAGAGGAGTCCGTGCAGGGGATGGGGCCTGTGGCACAGCTTTGGGCCCCTCCTTAGAAGTGCACCTTTCTCTTAGGGCTTGAGTCATGAGCAGGGGGTGGTTGGTCTCAACAGAGGTCTGGTGTGTCCCCCACAGGAATGGGAAGCATGCCCAACCTGTCCATCCCTCAGTGTGTGCCCCCAGCCGCACCCGTGGCACCTGTGTCCTCGAGGCCTTCCGTTACTTCCCTTCCTCCCTTGGGGATGCCCGCTCCCCTGGTGCCCTCCGTTAGTACATCATCATTGCCCAATGGAACTGCTGCTGTGCTCCAGCCCATGGCTGTCCCCTTCTCCTCAGCCAGTAAGTGCCGTGGAGCATGGCTGGGTGGTGTTTGTGGGTCCCTGTTGGGGAGGGTCCAGCAAGGACACATCTGCTGCTTCTTTCTTTCAGCCTTGCCCCACATGTCGTCCTACGGTCTTTTGATGGGCAGCTTTGGGGGTTCTTGTATCCAGAAGGCCCAGTCCCTGATCGACTTGGGATCAAGCAGGTATGAGCTCTGTGGAGCCCTCGGTGCCCCCGTTTTCCTCCTCTGAGGGCTTCTTCTGTAGCGATTGCAGTGCAGCTGGGGCCGGAGCACTGGGGCATTCTGTTCTGCTCTGAAATGAGTTGTCATTTTAGATTGGAAGAAAGAAAGGGTGGCTCTGTACCCTCTTCCACTCCCCAAAAAACCCAGCCCCCAAGACACTTTCCCCAGAACCTTTAGTAATTATGGGGGTTAATGTTGTGTCAATGCACTATTTACATTTTGCGTGGGGAAAAAAACAGTGTCTGTTTATAAGACCCCATCCCTACAATAAAACGTCCTTACTCTTGAGGTCTCTTGTCCAGCTGTTGTCCAGGAAATGTTTGAAAGCTCCTGAAGATATGTGACACGTCAAACAGTTACAGGGTCTGTTAATGGACTGTTTTCACTGATCGACTCTGCTTAGTGTGCAGGGTGGACGCTTGCCCTCCCCCTCCCCGCGAGGCCCACCTGTCTGGCAGGCTTCTCGTGCAGAGTCTGGGCTCCTGAGCGTGTGGCCGTCCCAGCGCTGTCCGAGCCTCGAGCCTTGAGAGCTGGCCCTTGCCTCTGGGCCACATGGGGAAGGCTGCTGCACAGCTTCCCTGCTTCTCTTCCCTGCAGCTCCACGTCCTCCACGGCTTCCCTGACAGGGGGCTCACCCAAAGCTGGAACCTCTGACTGGGCCGTCCCGCAGCCCTCGAGACTGAAGTACCGCCAGAAGTTCAACAGCTTGGATAAGGGCATGACAGGCTACCTCTCAGGTGAGCAAGGCTGGCCTGGTGAAGACAGGGGGGTTCTCTTTTTGGAGCCGAACATTTAAATGTCGTTTTCTTTAAAACGATAACGTTATTCCTTTGTCAGAAGATCACTTCATCATCCACAGCCAGGTGCCTCGTTTTAATCCAGGGAGTCAGAGGTCAGATTGGGAATCTGTCTAGGGCATTGTGAGGTGGAGGGCCCCTACTGGACCTTGGCCAAGGATTCCTAGGTGCTCAAAGGCCAAAAAGGCCTTCTGAGAAGCCCATCTTGCTCTTACAGGGCTACCAGGCCTGATTTATATCCTGACATCCCCCAGACACCTGGATGGGCATGTGGAATGGCCTAGTGTTAGAGGTAGCCCCAAATGAGCTTTGGAGAGAGACAGCCAGGGCAAAGGCGAGGAAAGGGGGAGATGGAACACCAGAGTCCTAGTTGCCTCCCTGGCTACCGAAGCACAAGTCTGACCCTTCCTGTTAGCCTGAGGCGGGGCCAGAGAAGGAAGGGGGACAAGCATTTCTGGGCTCTGTGCCAAGCATCTCGTTTTAGAGAAGCCCCTCCCCATCCGGCCCCATCCTCCCTTTCCATCCTCACAATATGGGTTACCATCTTCTCTCTAGAGAGTGCCCAGCATCGTGCCTGGCACACGGGAGCTAGCTGCTGATTGGCTGAGAGCAGCTATGTGCCAGTTTGGGCAGAGTGAAATGTGGGTGAAGGTTCCTGTATTTTACTTTAGAAGCAGTAGGGAGCCCATCAGTGACACAGAGCCATCACTTTTGTGATTTGGGGGGACCAGATAGGAAGCTTTGGCAGGTACCAGGTGACAGTAGTGCATGGGGGACGTGTTCGGGAAAGAGAATCAATGGGTCTCGGCAGCTGCACGGGCATAGGAAGCAAAGAAGAGGCAAGAGTCCAGGTGACTCGAAGAGTGTTGGCGTACTCAACAGGGGAGTTTGTTTTGGGGAGAAAAGAGGGGTTGTCTTTTATTGGTGCCGCAGAACGTTGGGGAGAGCTCTCCAGCAGGTCATTGGTAGGAGAATTTAGAACTGCTGTTGAAATCTGAATTATACAAGTGATTGAACCCATGGGAACCAGGAGGGCATGTCGAGAGAGAAGAGAAGAGGGCCAGGCACTGACATTTTCAGTTTGAGCCCACCCTTGAGGAGCTGGAGATGGGTGGTGATTGTCCAGCGGAGGAGGCCAGCAGTGAGCCATCAGACAGCCTGGGACCCTTTCGGGTGTGATCAGAGCTTCCAGAAGTGGCATCAAAGGCCCTCCGTGCCCTTCCCAGCCAGATGCCATGGAGTCCCTTCTCCAGCATGTAGAGTCATGACCCTGCCCCGGGTGATCTCCCACCCACCCCCCTACCCCCTTTTCCTTCCTCATTCCCAGTGGAAGGAGGGGCTTTAGAAATGGTTTGTTCCAGGCCCTCGGGCCTCTTGCTGTGACTGCTCTCACTGCACCGGGGTCTCTAGGCACAATTGAGAGTTGTCTTTTAGCCTCCAGGCAGTGAGCTGTGGGGGAGGGGAAGGCCGCAGCCAGACCTTTGCCTCATAAGCTGATTTGGGGAGCTGTGTGGAAGCTTCATCTGTTCGTTCAGTGGCCACTAGTATGGTGCCTGCTGTGGGCCAGGCACAGGGGATGCAGAGACAGAAAAAGCCAGAGTCTCTGATTCTGTTGGCCAAGATCAGCAGGTACATACAAAAGTCACATGCCAGATATCTTCAGTCTTTTGTAGGGGAGGGGGTGGGATTGGGTTGAGTTTCCCGTAGGGTGCAGTACTTGAGCTGAACCCTGAAGGAGATGGAAGGCCTTCCACCAGCTGGGGGTGGGGGGACAGGAGAGAACACTGCAGTGGCCCCCCCCAAAGAGGGGCTGTAGCCAGACTGGGCAGGGCTTGAAGAGCAACTGAGCATGGGGTGATGGGGAACCCCTGGGGGAGGGTGGGTATCGAAGGAATCCAGGGAAGGAGTGAAGGCAACAGGTGGGGAGATGGTACGACAGGCTCTGGCCGACGTTGTAGAGGGAGGCAGAGAGAAAAGCTGAGGGCAAAACTAGACAGCTGGAAGGATGGGGGTGCCCTAGACAGGAGGGTGGTGAGGGAGTCAGAGATCCCTGCTGGCTATCTCTTGTGAGCCCAGGAAAGAGGCAGGGGCTGGGCAGGGCACTGATGACATGACCCACTCAAGGCAGCCAGAATTCCCTGACCACCTACTCTGTGTCAGGCACTGTGCTGTGTGCAGGGACATAGAAAGGAAAGAGAACCTAGTGGACCTTGGGGTCACTCCTAGTTAGTGGCCTGGCATGGGGGAAGGGACAGCCAGGGAAGGAGAGAATGTCCAGAAGGGAGAGGTCAAGCAGGGTGAGGCAAGCCTTGTGAGAGCAGGCAGATGCGAGGATGCAAGGCAAGGTGCGTGTGCTGAGGAGTGTGAGAAAGGGACGTAGATGTAGGACAGTAGCTGGCCAGGCCTGGCCGGATCCACAGACGCACGGGTCGGCCCTGTCCGCTTGCTGCGGGGGTGGGGGCCAGATTGTCATAGCCGTTTTCTGAAGATCTCTAGTACACATTGTCTCCAGGAGATGCCAAGTGAGCAAAGCCGGTGCCTCTTCCTCTGATCTGGCACATACCTGTCCAGGTGACGGGGCCCGACTTCCTGATGGCGTCCTGGCAAAGGAGCCTGGGTTTTCACCTGTGCTCAGCTGAGGTGGCCCAGGACAGTTGGCTTTGTTTGCCCGTTCCTGCCCTTGGGCCACAGCTGCAGGCCAGACCTTTGTCTCCCCCCTGGAGCCAGGCCTATGGCCTCTGGGGGCACGTTCTTGGGTTTACCCCAAGGTATTGTCCAGGCCAGGGTGGGGTTCTCCAGACCTTAATGCCATGTTCTGCTCCTGTCCCCCATCTGCCAGGTCTCCAGGCTCGGAATGCCCTTCTCCAGTCTAATCTTTCTCAAACCCAGCTGGCTACGATCTGGTGAGTTTGGTTATTAATGGGAGGCTCAGGGGAAGTCACACCTTCCTACATCCCACACAAAGGGTAGGCCTTGATCCTTGAAAGGGGCAGATTCTTTGAGATTTCTTTGTATCAGTAGCATTTTGTTTTTGTAAAGTATCTTAGGGGGACCACTGAGCCAACCCCGTCACTTGACATCAGAGCACCTTGAAAACTCTCTTGCTAAAATCCCAGTCTCAGAGGGATGAGGTCACAGAATCGATAGATATTTGAAGCCGTTGCCTTAGACTCCATTTTCTCTACATGTTCAGGGAGCCAGTTGCCAGGTGCCCCTGGGCTCTCTCTTGGAAACAAGGAGGGGGTTGGCCCAGAGGCCTAGCTGGGCTTGGCGGCATCGTGGCTAGTGACAATGTAGTCCACCAGACTTGACTCTCTCGGCACTCTTGGCAGTTGCCAGGATGGGCAGAGTGCTGTCCCAGGCACTGGAGAGGCTGAGACCAAAGGCCAGCGTGCTCTGCACCCCTTTAGGATTTGTATAGCTGCTGGGGCTCCGGGCTTCAGGTCTTGGGCTGTCAAACAGCAGTAAGAACAGGCTAGATGCCAGGAGTGGTTGTCCCTGGAGAGCAGCAGCATCACCGGGCAGGGTCGGCTTCTGTTTTTGGTGATGTTGTCACGTCTGTTGTGATTCCTCCGCTTTTACTTTATTTACCTGAACCCGGATTTCCTTCAGGAACCTGGCCGATGTGGACGGAGATGGTCAGCTCAAAGCGGAAGAGTTTATTCTGGCCATGCACCTGACTGACATGGCCAGAGCTGGGCAGCCATTGCCTCTGACCTTGCCTCCAGAGCTGGTGCCACCTCCTTTCAGGTAAGTGAACCAGAAACTTGGCAGTCAGCTGTTGCCAGGGCAACGCTGCAGAACTTCTTGAGTGAGGTGAGGTTCACAGTCACTCTACCCAGGAAAGGTCCCGTGGGTGCTGAGGGCTGTGGCCAGACTCTGTCGGGGCCCAGAGTCAAATGGGGAAGTCATCTTTGGATGACGCTGTCCATGAAACACCCAGGGGGCCAAGCTAACAGACCGTCCGAGGTGTTAGCAATCTGCCCCACACAGCACACACCCCCCCCTTCCAAAATGTACTTTGTCCTCACTCTTGATGTACTCATCTGTCCAGTGTATCTGTGGTGGAATATAAGCCATTTGAAAGCAGTTGCCATTTAGTGTCTGTCTATATACTCCCGAGGCCAGGTGCATGATTGGCCCTTGATAAAATGTCTGTTAAATTCAGAATTTATTTGGCCATACTTTATGACTTAGAACCATGGAACACCACCATCGAGCGAATCCAGATGGTGAGAGAGAGAGACATACAGAGATAGAGATGGATGAGAAATGGGAGACGGATTGTGGGCGCAGACTAGGGGCAGCCCCTTTCTAACCCTGAAGCAGTCTAGGCTGTGTCCGAGATGTGTGGAGGTCACTCAGCAATAGCACAGAGTGCCAGCTGTCAGGCGTCTCAGGCCCGAATGCGCTGGAGAACCCTCACAGAGGTTTGGAGGGGAGGCAGGGGCCCGTGATGGACATTGCATGAGACCAGGCCCCCATCGGTGAGGGACAGACCTACTGCGGGTTCATCCATCACAGTAGTTAGCCAGTCACATGGCACAGGAATTCACAAATTAATTTAATCTGTCTGGGTGGGTGCTCAGTCACTGTTAGGCTTATGAGACCTAATTGTTGAAGGTCAGTGGTGGTGATGGCAGTGAGCACACTGGGACAAGGCAAAGTGGCAGCTAAGAAGAACCACCCAGTCTGTGGGGGCATAGCATGACTGGGGCGAATGAGGGAGCTGACCCAGTGACAGTAGGGAGAGCTGAGGTGGGCACCACGTTTCAGGTGTGCCCCCACAGCCGACAGTGGGATGTTGAGCAGGTGACGCAGAGGAAAGGTTCCGGGGCTCCTCCCCTGTGGCCTGTGGACACCTCAGGGGCCATTCTCCTTTCTCATGGCAGTAGGTGCTGGGGCTGGGATTTTGGGGTACAGAGGACAAATGCATGTCAGCATCTCATTGAGCCAGGCTGTGACTTGCTGAGGCAGAGTATGTGTAAGGGCTGGGACTTGAACCCGGGTTTTCTTGGCTCCTTGGCTAGCTGACTGCCCCTCTGCTGGTTCTCCAGCATGTCTCCATGGAGAACAAAGGAATGCCCTCCTGGCCTTGGTGGCAGCTTTCGGCTTTAGGAGTCTGGGCTTGATTGGGGGCTCCCATTTTAACATCCTCGTCCCTTCTGAGTGGCTCTCCAAGCTAGGATCCTTCCAGGTAATAAGTGAGTGCAGCCAGCCCCCTGGCTTGGTCTGGGTTTTTCACATTTAGCAGCTTTCTGTCAGACTTAATGCCCCGGTTTCCAGGATTTGCTGTTGTGGAAAGGGCTGCGGTAGGTACTTTTGTAGGGAAGCGAGGCCTGTGCCTGGTTGTGGCGTTGCTGAGTCAGAGAGCTTTACACTTGAGTGACTTTGTGAGTAGAATTCTGGTGCGCTTCCCAGAAAGGCTGGACCCCAAGTCCCCCCACGGTGTCCCACATTCTGTCATCTTTGCCAGTGTGATGAATGTGAAACCGCATGGTGGTTTTTATGTCCGTTTACGTGGTTGATGATTGTAGCATTCCTTTATTTGGTGGCCGGTAGCACACATTTGTTTTTCTTTTGAAAACTGCCTGATTGTATCTTAGCCACTTCTCTCTTAGGGAATGATTTTTATTCTTATATGGTTTTATCAGCTTTCTCTATGTCTTGGATATCTGACCTTTCTCAGGGATGTTTACTCTGAAGACTTTTTTTACATGTTAACTTAGTTCTCTTAATTTGTGCTGCGTTGATTTTGTTCATGCTAAATGCTTTTCATTTGGGGTAACATGGTTGTTTGTCAGTCAGCAGAGGATTCAAGTAATACAGCAGCTGTCAGGTGGGGGAAACTCTGAAGCAGGATTAGAACTCAGGACTTCTCGACTCTTCCCTGCAGCCGCTAGAGGATGGGGTGGTAGTGAAAGGAATTGTAGAGGTCATGTAGGTAGAGATTGGAAAAACAGGGGCCTTGAGGGGGAGAGAGAACAGAAGTTTGAGGGTGGGTGACTTAAAGATTGCTATGTTCCTATCTGCAGAACTTGGAAAATCAGGAGGAGGGATGGAAAATTGGGAGTCCCATTTTACAGGTGTCTTGGTCAAATGCAGAGCTGGAGGAAGGTACCTGGATAGATCTGTCTGGTTAGATGCAGGGAGAAGTGAGAGAAGGGGCCAGAAGAGCAGAGAAGGAAGGAGCTGGGCATTTCACCCTTGCTTTCCGATGTCCAGGCACATCAGTGCGCAGGAGGAGAGGCTAGCCACGTTAGGGAGAGACCTAAGGAGAGAAGAGCCACAAGGTCTCGAGGCATGCCCTGTGAGCTGACCCTCTGTGATTCTTGGGACAGGGGGCAGGAGCCGAGATAGCGCTGGGGCAGACTGCTCGCCCCTGGACACCTGCTGTCTGGACTCTCGGCCCGTTCTGTCTTGACAGGCCCAAGAGATGGTTTCATTCCTCCAGGGAAGGAGGAAACAGGAAAATGTCTGTTGTGAATCTGCCTGCCACCAGAGGCACCTCCGCAGAGGGGAAACGAGGGGAGCTTGGGGGAGAGTTTGGGAGAGAGGAGAGGACTCTCCAGAGCTGGCAAGAGTGTGTCTGCACATGGATGACAAACGAGTCCCTCAGGTCAGAGCAGAGAAGAGAAGTGGAGAAGGGCGGGGCCCTTTGAGAACAGGAGAGGGAGCAGGCCAAGTGCTACTCAGTCAGCTGGAAGGAGAGGCGGGAGAAGAGCGCTGTGGGTGCACAGCTGGGGAGGGGGAGGGTTTTAAGAAATATTCTGCGTGACTGGGCATGTGGATGTGTTCTGCCCAGCAAAGATCCCCTGATTCTGCTCCCTGATTCTGAACATCTCAGTGCTGAGGTGGCCTTTCTTGTCCAGAAGCCCAGCCCGTGATGCTTTCCATAAACTTCCACTTCAGGGAGTTTTCCCAACTGCCTTTAATTTTTTCTAGAGGAGGAAAACCTGTCGATTCCCTTAATGGAACTCAGCCTTGCCACGAGAGAACCCAGGAAGAGCCACCCCAGAAAACGTTACCAGGTACCAGGGAACTGAGTCATGTTCTGTGCTGAAACAACCCCTTTGGGGGGGGTTCACAGGCTTAGTCTCTGTGCAGGACTAGGTGAGACCCTGCTGCAGGGCCCCCGTAGTCTCAGGAGAGTCTCTGAGGCGACTTGGCGGAAGGGGCCTGTGCAGGGACCCACGTTGGAGGGGGCAGTCCATCAGATTGGCTTCCCAGCCCTGGCAGCCAGGTGTCTGAAGAGAAATCCAGAAAAACACCGCAGCCTGACTCAGGCCCTTGTTTCCCTCTTGGACAGATCAGTCCTGCCAGCATCTTTCTTGTCAGAGGAGGATCCCCTGTCCCGTAGGAGGGAGAGACAAGGAGGCTCGGGAGCTGGGGGTTTCTGGGCATTCACCACAGTGTCACCTGTTTAGTGACCTTTGAGGACAAGCGGAAGGCAAACTATGAGCGAGGAAACCTGGAGCTGGAGAAGCGGCGGCAGGTGCTGCTAGAGCAGCAGCAGCGCGAGGCTGAGCGCAAGGCGCAGAAAGAGAAGGAGGAGCTCGAGCGCAAGCAGCGGCTGCTCCAGGAGCACGAATGGAGGCGGCAACTCGAGCTGGAGAAGCAGAGGGAGCTGGAGAGGCAGAGGGAAGAGGAGAGGAGGAAAGACGCAGAGAGACGCGAGGTAACAGCTCAGGGCTGCACCGGGGCTTCCACCTGCTGGGGCTGGGCCGCCTGGTGTCATGCTGGCACCTTCCCTCTGGTGGCTCGAGGTAACGGGCCCAGGGCCACACAGGGGCTTCTTCCCGGTGGGGCTTGGCTGCTGGTCATTATCTGGAGCTTTCTCTCTGGTGCCATGAGGTAACAGCCCAGGGCTGCACCGGGGCTTCCACCTGCTGGGGCTGGGCCGCCTGGTGTCACACTGGCGCCTTCCCTCTGGTGATGGGAGCTGATGCCCAGTGCCTCGCACACAGAAGGTGCGTAATACATTTTGATCGACTGGTTTGTCTAATAGTGGTAACAAAACCGTGAGTGAGAGCTCCCTTGATCCCAGCAAGTCGTGGCCCATCCGAGCTGGAGGGGCCCTCATGGGGCGTGGCCAAGGGGCTGAGGCCTAGTTACAAATGAGGAAGCTGGCTCGAGGTCACCGGCGAAGGAGGAACTGGACTCTGGTTCCTCTTAGTCTGTGTTCGCCTGTGAGCAGCACCCCCTGGTTGGACTGGCATCCCAAGTCCCTTTGCACTGTGGCCGCTTCCATCTCCTGATCATTCTCACCACATCCCTTTTCTTCTGAGGTCCTTCCACCTCCCCCAGGTCTCAGACTCTGCTCAGTGGAGGCTGGTCCAGGGCCCTTCAGGCTGCCATCCTGGGTGATGCTGACTCTTCAGCGTCCAGGACACAGGCTCACTGTGGGTGGATCTTGTCTTCATGGCTGTGACATATCTTTTCTCCTTTTGTTTGTTGGCTTAGGAGGGAAAGCCTGAGTTACGACAGGCTAAGCTAGGTAACCTTATGGCAGGATCGCTAGGCTTGTTGGGTCAGGAATGGGAGGCCATCCCCTCTGGGGCCTGTCTGAGCTCTGCTCATAGCTCTCCCCAGGGCGAGGGGGTGGGGGGAGGTGGAGGGGAGGCGCTGCTCACCTGCTGATCTCACCTGGGGCCCCTCTCATTGATGGGACGCTTTGCTGGGCCTCTTGCCTAAACTTGCCTCCCTTGCTCCTGGGTCTCAGCCCTTTTCCAGCCTAGACAGCTCTTCCCATGTTTGCTGACCCCGGCATCTCAGCCCAAGCCTTCTCTTGGATGAAGCAAACCTGTGGAGTTCTTCAAAACTGCCACTTAGCTGGCATTCCCTCAGCCCCACTGCCCCTGCCCTTTTCTCTGAGATGGGAATCCTAGAGCTGAGGATATCTGTGGTCCATGTGGTCTGGCCAAGGCCTGGTGCTCCCTGCTCCGTGACTTCAGCAGGTCTCCCGAAACAGCTTTTTTGAGCTCACCAACTACCAGGATCCCATGTTTTTCCCCATCGAATCCTTGAATAAACCAAGGCTAAGTGGGTCCGTCATATTAGCTGTCATCTGGTGTGTTAGCTCTCCCTCCACACTTTGTGCCATGTGCAAGCTTCATGAGGAGCCCTGGGGTGGCCCCAGCCAGGACATTGATAAAAATAGCGAGGAGCCCGAGGCCAAGCATAGTCCTTGGAGCCCCTAGTGGAGACCTCTGCCATTAACGACCCCTGAGATGGTCGTGGAACCTCTCACCATCTTTCCATAAGGGCAGCATGAGAAACTACACCTCCACCGTTGTCTTGTCACCAGAGGAAAATGTGTTTGCTCTAGCTTGTCCTGTTGTCAGTGAAGTCCTGCTGGCTCCTGGGGACCGAACAGGACAGAGCACAGTCAGAGGATCTGGGGCCTTTCCTGCCCGTCCCAGGGGTCAGCTCGGGCTCCTCTGAGACACAGAGAGAAACAGACAGTGTGCTAGAAGTGAGCTTCTCTCTGCCTCTGCCCTCACTCTTGTGCCCAAGCCCTTTGTGACTTGGAGATGAGGGACAGACAAGAGGCCGCCTGCACATGGCAGAGAGGAAGACCAGAGAGCAGGGTGGCTCACTCCCTTTCCCCCAGCCTGTCATCCATGTCGTTCACTGTGACTGATCCCCTTCTCCTCTTGCTTCAGGTTGTTTCTTGTTCCCTTATCAGGACTTGGTTCTTGAGAAGGGCCTTTCCCTCCTGGGGGAAGTTTCTGATCCCTGGAGTTCTGCCTGTCCCTTCTTAGAACCTTGGGTCTCCCTCAGTCACATGTTCTAAAAGAGAGCGCTCGCTTCCCCCTCTTGGGCGCTAGCGTTTTCCTCTGCCTTTTGAGGCATGAGATTTTCATCAGGGTAAGTTGAGAAGTCCCTTAGCCACTCTGCTCTGGGCAGAGAGAGGTTTCCAACAGAAGTCTGGCAGCCCTCTGGGCTAGGCCGAGGCTCTGCTTCTTGAGCTCATCTCTTGTGGCCTGTAGTGAGGGCCAGTGATCTCACTTACATCTCTGCCCCCGCGTGCCCTCTCCTGTGCTTCCTAAATCATCCCTCTCATCTACCCACCTTGTACTTGCCCACTGCCTTTGGACCGAGAGGTACTCGTCACCCTCCAAGTCTCAGGGACACCACGAGATCCAGTTATCGCCTTCGTTAGGTTCTCGCAGACTTTGCCCCTTCCTTGGCTGTAGACATCAGAGGCATTTAGAGTTGAGTCTTCTCACAACTAGGTCTCTAACCTAGTGGAGAGCCAGGTGGTTTTTTCTTTTCCACTTTGTTTTTTGGTCTTAGCCAAACACTTTTTCCAGGGTCCGTAGCATTTGCTAAGAGTCCGTGCGTCCTTTCCTCTGTCTCTCTGTACATATACATGTTTACATGTGTGTATGTATGAGTGTGTATGTATACATACACACACCAGACACCATGCTATGTGCTGGAAATAAATATGCCAAGAATGAATCAATCCCTTCTTGTGCAAGGAGCAAGCCTTCTTAGGAGGGAGACAGTGGGTACATAGAAAAACAGACCCAGGTGTGTGTACAGAGTGTCACAGTCCAAGGTGGCCTGGTAGGGGGCACTAACAGGAAAAGTTTCATGTTGAGCATGGTGCTTGAGCTGTGTTGGAGGCCAAGGAAGGCAGGCACAAGGCACAGTCAGTGCAAAGGTCCACAGAGGGGAGGAACGGCCAAGAGAGTGTAGCTGCATCGCTGAGCCTGGGATGGGGATTGGGGCCAGACTCCCATGGTCAGATGTGAGCTTAGGGGAAATCCACCCCTCGGGAGGCTGAGGTCATCTGGGCTGGAGGGGAGAGGGACCTGAGGCAGAGAGGCCACTTAGAAAAGGCTGCTGCCGGAAGCTTAGAGAAGGGTGCACTTTGGGGGAGGTTGGGATCCTGCAACAGGCGATGTAAAGGTTTTGTGAATTGGCCTTCATTAGCAGCCCTCCATCCAGACTTGGCTTTCTCATCTGTATTGAAAGATATGGTCCAGAAATCATCATCCCTTCCTCTGAGCCCAGTGTTCGCTTTCCTGTTTTGTGTCCAGAAACCCAAGATGAAACCCTGCTGCCCCAACCTTCAGATCTTCCCTCCTGTTCCCAGCCAGGCCTGTGTAAGGGCCCAGGCAACTGGCCAGCCTTGAGTGAGTGACTCTCAGCCACAGCCTGGACACCTGCCCAGGGGAGAGAGGCCACAGGTCTGCCTTTGTCTGCTGCTTGTTTGTAAAGCCCCTGCTCAGGGAAGGCTCTTCCATCTGCTCAGTCGGCAGAGTATGTGTGGGCCAGCTGAAGTCTCCATGTCTTCCTTCTGCAGATGAGAATTCAATTCTGCTTTACAGTGAATTGTGTGTGCCTTACCCTACTGCAGTCAGGAAGAGTCGCTAATTGGGGATGATGTGATTGGTGCAGAGGATGGTCCACATGGGTTCTCCTTGTCCTAGTCCCTGTCAGAGCGGGGTGTTCTGCCTGCGAGTCCAGGGGCTTGCCCAGGTTCCCTTGACCAGGCTGTGACCAAGGCAGAAGAACCCGAGCAACCCTGTGTCTGGTGGCTTGGAGGCCAGATCTCAGTCCACTCTCTCTATCCATTGTCTGTCAGTAACAATTGATAATGCTAAGAAAATACTCATCTGGCATATTCCTGAGACCCCAAGTCTACTTCCTTTTGGAGCTTAGACCTTTTTGGAGTTTAGAATTAGTTGCAGTGGTTTCATTGAGCTGTTTTTGCCCTTGCATGGTGACTTATGTATGGGCTGTCACGTGGTAACCAAGAAGGAACCTCTTGATGAAGGTAAACTATGGGTGAGGTACAAGTGTAGCACTTGGTGCCCAGGGAGGAGGGCCAGGGCCAGGCCACCTTCTCCTAAGTCTGTCTGTATGCATTTGGATCTGGAATAAGTTATTAAGCCCCCTCCTAACCAAGGCTTGCAGTCTCAGCCTTATGTCAAGTCAGCAAGCAGTGATTCACCTCTGTAGCACCTCTGGTTGATTTTGCCTCTGCAGCACCTCTAGTCGATTTCACCTCTGCAGCACCTCTAGTCAATTTCGCCTCTGCAGCACCTCTGGTTGATTTCACCTCTGCAGCATCTCCAATATACCCTCTTCTGTCTTCTGACCCTGCCCCCACCTTGGTACAGGCCCTCATCCCCTCACAGCTGCACTACTGCAATAACTCAATGCCGGGGCGGGGGTGGAGGGAGTCTGCCTGCCTCATGTCTCTCCTTCAGTCCATCCTTCAGCCATCAGAGTGTCACCCCCTACTCAAAAAACTCAGGAGCAAATATAAAATGCTCTGTCTGGTATTCAAAGCCCATCATTACCTGCCCCCTCCTCATTTTCCATTCTTCTTACACCTCACTCCCCAACACGTACTCTTCAGTCCAGTGACACTAGCCTCCTGGCTATTCCTCACGCTGGCATAAATTCAGTGAGGCATTCCTTCTGAAGGCGGGCTCTGGGGAAGCATTTCTCTTGTGTGAACAGGCCATGATTTGAATTGTCTAAGAGGCCGTTGGTGCCAGGATGCCAGAACTCTGGAAGGGACCCTGGCAAGCCTTTAGTTCCATGCCTCTGTTGCTTGAGAAGACTGAGGAAGCCACTTGTCATAGGGTCTTGGATTCTGAGCTGCAAGAGACCCGGGAGGAGGTGCAGAGGCTGAGGCGCACAGAGGGGAAGTCACACAAGCAGCAAATGTCAGGGTTGGCATTTGAACTCAACTCTTTTTTAAAAAAAAAAAATTTATTTTTTTATTAATTTATTTTGAGTTATCAACAATCACTTCCATAAGCTTTTGAGTTTTAAATTTTTCTCCCCCTCCCTCCCTAAGACGGTGCTCAATCTGATATAGGCTCTACATATACATTCCTATTGAACATATTTTCACATTAGTGATGTTGTAAGGAAGAATTAGAACCAATAGGAGAAGTCACAAGAGAGAGGGAACAAAACAAAACAGAAGGAAAAAGGAAGAGCAAATAGTCTGCTTCGATCTGCATTCAGACTCCATAATTCTTTCTCTGGATGTGGAGAGCATTTGCCATCGTGAGGCCTTTGGAGATGTCTTAGATCCTTGCATTGCTGAGAAGGGCTAAGTCTATCAGAACTCACCTCTTGATAGGTGCAATAATAATAGTCCCTACCTTACAGGGTTGTTGTGGGGCTCCAGTGAGATTATATTTATAAAGTGCCAGGGCCTGGCACACAGTAGGTGCTTAATCAATGCTTGTTTCCTTACTTCTGGATCTTATGTCCAGGGTGCCACTTTACCTTGCTCTTTTCATCTATTTTATGCTGCCTTTGTGCCTTTGAGCAGTTTTCTTCATCTCATTGGATGTGTCACATTCCTCACCTGGATCCAACCTTTTGGGAGGGCCATTCCAGCTCCAAATCCTATGATGCTGATAATACACATTTTTACAGCCAAGGAAGCTGGAGAGTTGGGGAGCCACCAGTCTCAGTGGGGTCTCCTCATGCCATTCCAGGGCTGTTTTGGGTTCTGTGGGCCCTTCTTCCTTGCTTTCATTTCCTTGGTGCTGTGTGGTCAGCCCTGGCATCTCTGGGGCAGAGGGCATATGGACATTCTGGACCCTTCTAATTCCAGATTGGTTTCCAGAGTGGTTGGCCCCGTTTTCAGCTCTACACGCATAGTATATCAGGAGCCTGTTTTTCTTCAGCCCTTCCAGCACTGGCTCTATCCATTTGTGTGATCTTGGCGGAATTGTTGGGTGTGAAGCTGTAGCTCTGAGTTACTCTGATCTGCATTTTTTGATTAGCAATTTGGAGCAGTCTTTCATTGGGTGTGAAAACTCTTTGTTCACCAGCTTGTCCTCTGGGCCTGGATATTTGACTTATTTTCCTATATATCATGGATAGCAGACGCTCATTTGACTTTGGATACAAAGATTTTTTCCCCCCAATCCCACATTTTCTCTTTTTGTCCTGTCTACATCGATTTCATTCATGCAAAGTGATTCCAATTTCAAGTAACCAAAGTTATTTCTTCTCTCCTTTGATTAAGAACTCAGCCTGTTGCTGCAGATTGTTTATGGTGTGACCTCAGGTTGCCTGTTCCTGCAGGGCTTCCCATGGTCTGTGGTGGGCTCTGAGGTATCATCTGAGGGTCACTTTTGTCTTCTCAGTCATTTGTTCCTTTCTTGTAGGCTGCGAAACAAGAGCTGGAGCGTCAGCGCCGATTGGAATGGGAGAGAATTCGCAGACAGGAGCTTCTCAGTCAGCGGAATAGGGAACAGGAAGAAATTGTCCGGCTGCAAGCGAGGAAGAAGGGTCTGCACCTTGAGCTGGAAGCGCTGGTGAGAGCTTATTACCAGGGTGGGCTGGGCCTTCGCCCTCAAAGAGACCTCCAAGGCCTGCAGCTGGTGCTTCAGGTGACAAGATCTCCTTGCGCCTGGGGGAGTGTGAGCAGGTCCCTTGGTGGGAGGCCCCCAAGTGCAGCATGACAGAGATTCAGGGTCAGGAATTTTGTGGCATCTGAGCTTCTCCTTTACTTTTCACTGATGCCTTTTTTGTTACATGCCAGGATAGGGTGAAGGAACTGAGTGAGAGGACATTTAACATGGCAAGAGAGCTGTCTTCCACTATCGGAGGAGAGCCTTGCTCTGTTTAGTGTGGCCCCGGGGGCAGGCTCAGGGGTAGTGGGGGAAAGTGGCAAAGGGTCAGGCCATGTTTGCGGTGCAGTCTGGGGAGCTCCAAAACAAGCCTTCTTCCAGCCTTCACATGGCGACATTCCAGCTCCCAGCTCCAGGCATTTTCGTGGGCTGACCCTCAAGCCAGAACATTCCCCTTCCTCAGTCAAGAAATATTTATTAAGCACCTACCATGTGCCAGGCCCTGGGTGAAGGACTGGGAATGCAAAAGCTGAAGGCACTCCCTGCCCTCAAGGAGCTTACAGTCTAATGGGGGGACAGCAGGTCAATAAATACATTATAACTCAGGCTTTCTATGGGAAGGTGCTGGATTTAAGAGGGCTGGAGGAAGCCTTCCTGTAGGAGGTAGGAGATTAGATCAAAAGGAAGTCAGAGAGGTCAGTGGGCAGAGCCAGGGAGAATGCCCAGACCCCGGAGATGGAGGCTCTTTTTTGAGGAGCAGCCAGGTGGGGGGCTACATCATGGGGAGAGGGGGTGTAAGAAGACTGGGAAGGCAGGAGGGGGCGGGTGATGAAGGGCTCTGAGAGTACAAGAGAGCTTTGTGTATTTGCTCCTGGAGGCCATAGGGAGCCCCTGGAGTTTACGGAGTAGATGGGGGTGGAGTGTGTGTGGCATGATTGGCCGGGGGGAGACTCAAGCAGTCGTCTGGGCATGAGGTGATAAGGGAGTAGAGCAGGGTGGCGGTACCAGAGGGAAAAGGGAGCATATTGAGGAGATGCTGCGCTGGTGAAACAAACGGGCCTTGGCGCCGTATTGGATATGAGCGAGGAGAGTGTGAACAGTCATGGATCTCTAGCTTAGGAGCCTCAGGGACTGGGAGTCACCTTGTGCAGTCACAGGGAAGGTCGCAAGGGCTGGGTTGGAGGAAAGAGCGTGAGCTCTGCGTTGGACACGTTAAGCGTGTGCGGTTGGAAACATGTGAAAGGCAGTTGGAGGTGAGAGATTGGAAGTCAGCAGAGAGCCGGGGGCAGGACAGGTAGATCTGAGAATCATCAGCACAGAGATGGCCATTAAAGGCGTAGAAATTGATGAGATCACCAAGGGAAGTGGTCTAGAGGGAGAAGAGAAGGGGCCAGGACAGGACCCAGGACAGGAGCTGAAGGACGCCCGCAGCTAGAGAGCACATACAGGAGAGAGCACAGAGGCACAGAGAGCACAGAGGAGGAGCGGCCGTAGAGGGAGGAGGAGAACCAGGAGAGAGGGTGTGTGTCCTGAAAACCTGGAGAGAAGACAGTGGCTAGCAGGGTCTGTGGCTGCAGAGACAGAGGCCAGGGAACAGGAGGACTGAGAAGAGGCCGCTGGGTCTGTCTGGTCACTTTGGAGAGAGCAGTCTTGGTGGAAGGATGAGGTGGGAGGTTGGATGGTGAGGGGTTAATGAGAAAGTGAGGAAAAAGAGAGCAGAATCTCCTGGTGTGGAAGGCCTTTTGGTGAGTTTAGCTACAGAGAGCAGAAGAGAAAGAAGATGATAGCGGGAGTAGAAGAGAAAAGGGAGGGTTTTTCAGGATGGAGGAGACCTGGGCAGGAGAGGAGAGACTAAAGATAAGTGAGAGAGCGGAATGGCAGAGGAGGTGACCTGCTGGAGGAGGCGCGATGGCGGGGGGGGTGGCCTGCTGGAGGAGGTGGGATGGTGGGGGGGTGCGACCTGCTGGAGGAGGCGGGATGGCGGGGGGGGTGTTACTTGCTGGAGGAGGCCAGATGGCAGGGGTCTCTTGTGTGGGCAGAGGGGTCAGCCTTAGTCAGAAGAGAGGCCGCTTTGTCCTGGGTGACAGAGATGAGGAAGAGGTTCCCATGGCTTCTTTGAGGTCCCACCTGATCCTCACCTCTAGCTGACAGTCTCTGTGTGTTTGTACCCGGTGTTGGCGCGATGTCTCCCCCTTTAGACCAAGAGCTCCTCAAGGGCAAGGACTGTCTTTGACCTTTCTTCATAGCCCCAGCACTTAGTGCAACAGTTGGTGCTTAATAAGTGCCTGTCATCTGCCTGCCTGACATCAGTCAGGTCTGTCACTGGAGTTTCCCCCTTTAGCTGCACAATGCTCTTTTCTTCTGGGGAAGGTTCCTAGGACGATTTTCCTGCCCTAACCATTGGCTCTCTTGGCCTTTGGACAGAATGGCAAACATCAGCAACTCTCAGGGAGGCTCGAGGACGTGCGGCAGAGAAAACAGAGTCGGAAGAGTGAGCTGGAAGTCCTGGACAAGCAGTGTGACCTGGGGGTCCTGGAGATCACGCAGCTTCAGCAGCAGCTCCAGGTGACTTGGCGGTGTGGAGGGAGGGCCCCCCGAGCCAGGCCAGCAGCACCACTCTCTCTGGCTTCATTCCTGCCTCTGCTTGAGCTAAGTGGCCCCCAGTTTGGAAATACGGTTGTTTGCTTTTTTCACAAGGAATCTCAGAACCAGCTCGTCTGTTTGGTGCCAGAGAAGCAGCGGTTACAGGACAGGGTTCAGCATCTGCAGCCGGACAGCTCAGCCCGTGAGTTTCCTGCCTGGCCTTCCCCAAGGCCCTGATGCCACCCCCTTGGCCCTGTGCTGGCCTCTCCAGCCATGCCCCTGGAGGCAGCTCTTCCAGGCTGTGTCTGAGCCCTCAGCCCCAGGCCTTGCTCACTCAGCCTCTCTGCTTTTCCTTCCAGCCCTCCCCACACCCTCCCAATGAAAAAAGTAAAGCCAAGCCCTCATAAAATGCAGGTGAACCGGCACAGTGATGCCCTTGTGGACTGTGCCCATGACTGTAGCTGTCCACCCAGCCAAGGGGGTGCTTGGGGCGAGGACTCTTCATAGCTGGGGGTCTGTGCAGTCCCTAGTCCAGGTTCCGATGGATGAGCAACAGGGGCATTTTGTGCACACACATGTCCTCAGGCTCTTTCTTGACTTTCTTAGGGGCATGGGCCCGAGAGCAGGAGGACCATTGGGAGGCTTGAGACCAAGGTATTGAGTGCCCGTGGAATTTATGGTCTTTCCAAGTCTGCTGGGCGCCTCTGAATTACTTTCATTTGTATTTCCCCAATTATCAGTGAATGAATTGTAGCCGAACGTCCAGTTTGTGTCCTCTGGTCATTTGTCAGTTGGCCGATGGCTTTTAGGCTCATAAATGTGAATAGAATATCATTGATCTGATCATTGTCAGAGAGGGCAGGGCACATTTTTCCTAGCTCACTTTCCCTTCTGGCTTGAGCTGTATTGGTTTTGTTTAGGCAAATCCTAAATTGTACAGGGTGGAAATTGTCCATTCTCTCTTCTATTTTGGAAGGCCACTGGGATTTGGTCCTATGCTGCCTATATCCATGTCTGGCATCTAGGAGGAGCAGGAGGCCTCTGAGTATTCTGGATGTTGTGCTCCTTCTGCCTAGGCCCACGTGTCATTCCTCTGGGAAGGGCCCCTCTTCCTGTCCCTCCCTCCTCTCTCTCTCCTCCTCCCCCTTCCCCTCCCCCTCCCTTCTCTCTCTTTTGCCCCCTCCCCCTCCCTCCTGTCTCTCCTCCCCCAACCATTGGCTCCTTTCTGTGATGCTCTCAAGGAGGGAGGGAGGAGGACAGGAAGAAAGGCCCAAGTTCTAGTCCCACTTTAAATGCTCACTAGCTGTGTGGTCCTGGATGAATCAGTAAACTTCTCTGGGCCTCAGTTTTCTCCCCTTTTTGGAAAAAGGGGTGAGACTAGCTCCAGCCTCATAGGATTGACGAGATGATATGTGGAAAGTGCTTTGCTGACCTTAGGGCACTGCAGAACTTCCAGTTAACATTACTGTTGACTTCCATGGCCATGCATGCAGGCTACTCAGAACTCCAGAGCTGGCCCCAGCAAGCTGGGCTTGCAGGAGCTCTGCATGACCCCGGGTTTGTCCTGTCTTGTGGCCTCTCTTTGACCTCTTTTTGTCTCCCTATCACTTTGCACAGTGTGTGGCACATAGTAGGTGCTTAATAAACGTTTTGGGGTTTTTGTGTTTTGGAGGCACTCGGTGTTGAGCGACTCACCCAGAGTCACACAGAGAGCGAGTGTCTGGGGTTGGTCTTCCTGACTCCCCAGGCCAGTGCTTTATCCCCTGCACCACCTAGCTGCCCCTTGACCAGCGTCAGAGAAGGTCCCTCTTGGGCCCTGCCTGCGTTTCCTTCCTGCGCCTCAGATGGCAGCAGAGCCAGGTCCCGCCTGCCGGCTGCCATCCAGGGCCCACACCCTCTGTATGCCAGGCACTGTGCTAGGCCCATACAAATAAGCTGCTGCTATCACACCTCATTTTTGTATGAGGGAACTGAGGCAGGCAGAGGTCTGATGACTCACTCAGGGCCCCCAGCTAGGAAGCATCCGAGGCCAGATTTGCACTGAGGCCCAGCACTTTTAATGGGGATGACCCCGGCGGCTCCCCGCTCTCCCTCGTCAGGGCCCCACTTGAGCGCCACAGGCTCGTGGGGCCCCCACCGCTAGTGATTCCACACAGGTACGTGTGCATTTCAGATCTGGGAATTGACGCTGTTCACAAGAAGTCCCTGGAGAAGGAGAGTCTCTGCCAAAGGCTGAAGGAGCAGCTGGACACTCTGGAGAGAGAGACGGCTGCCAAGCTGTCTGAGATGGACACCTTCAACAATGAGCTGAAGGTAAGCCCCTCAAGGGGCTCCAGGCCCTCAGGGCTGGCTCTGCATGCTCAGGTCGGGCTCATCGTCTTCACCCCCTTGGTGCTGGCGGTCTCAGGTTCGGTTTACAGAGGCCTTTGGAGCAGGACCTCGGCCCCCCAGCTCAGCTGAGGCTGGCCAGGGTGAAGGGAAAAAAGCACTGGGGCAGCTGTGACAAGCCCCGCCTTTGTGCCGGGTGGATTTCAGTGATCGCGGCCCTGGAGCCCCGTGTGACTGAGTAGTGGTGGCCTGTGGCCCTGGCCTTCTCTGCATGAGCCGAGCCTGGAGCACAGGGCCCGTGCAGTCAGAGGCTGGCTGCCATGTTCGTGCTCCCCAAAGTAGGGGGTAGCCCTGGCTCCATCGTGTGGCGGAGGAGCCCGGAGCCCACTTGTCTGATAGCTGCCCGCCGGCAAGTGGCTGGAGGAGCGTGGGAGGATCGGGCCCAACGTGCCGCGCTGGGCCGTGCCGGGTTAATTGCACTTTTTGTCTGCCTTATCTTTCAGTGTGTGACTGTGGATGACTCTATGCTGCGGTGCCTTTTCTCCCTGCTCAGCTGTCTCCACCACCTCTTCCTCTTACTTAAGGTTACTCTCCCACCTCGGGCTCGCTTTCCGGGAGTGACGTCTCGGCTCTCTCTGCCTTCCCCTGCCGCACAAGCCATGGGGACCTTTTTTCTTTCTGCTCGCTTTCCTAGCCTTCTGCTCTCTGACCGGCCGTGCCCCGAAGCTAGACACATGGCCCTCTGGCTCCCTTTCTCTTCAGGAGGCCAAACCCTCCACTGCTCCCGGCTCCCCGCCTCGTGGGGGGTTGAGAAGGGAATGGGCTGAGCCCACGCTCATGGGAGCTGGTGTCGGGGGCGAGTCAGTGTTTGAGCGGAAAGCGGGGTCTGGGAACCAGGTCTCCAGGGGCAGAGTGTTTGGTTTGTCAGGTAAGACAAAGACATGGGGTTCGGGGCTGCCCTGTCCTGGCAGGAGGCTTCGGCTCCTTTCCCCTTCCTGTTGACAGCCTCTCTCCTGCCTCTGCCCCTGGCCCTGCACCCCAGCTCTCTGCCAGGCCTGAATGTCCTCTTCCCTCCCCCCTCTTCTCTGTTCCAGGGCCCTTCTGCTAGTCAGCCTCTCCCTAAACTGTGGTTTTTAGTTAATGAGTGCCAAGTGAGAGGCGGTCCCTGCCTCCGAGGGACTTCTGTTCTGATGAGGAGCGTTTGGATTGAGGCTTCCCAGGGGCCGAGGCAGACGGTGGCCAGGGGAGAGAAGTGCGGTTGACTGCTGGGCAGGCCCATGGCGGGCGAGTGTGTCCTCCTTCCTCCCTAGTCCTGTACACTTAGCAGGTCACACGTGTGCCGGTCAAACAGAAACCCCTCGAGGGGAAGAGCCATTGGCTTACCTGTCAGTAAAAGGTGGGGCAGAGGTCAGCATCTCTCAAGCCCTTGCCAGCCCTGGGCTACCCAGGCCTCCTTGTAGTTCTGTCCTTCTGTCTGCTGCCTCTTAGGGGATGGGGGGAGGAAGCACCTTCTGTGGGCCAGGGCTAGTCAACCACCCGAGGTCACTGAGCCCAGTGCCCGGTGAAAGCGCTGGCTTCTCCATGTCCTGGCTCCTCTGCCACATTTGACATGCTGGTGTCCCTTTCCATTGCTCTGCTCCTCTTTCCTCCTCTCCCCATCCTGTGGCCTCCTGGTGCATCTCTCAGCTCCACTCTCTCGTCTGACCCTCCCTCCTTCAGAGCTCTGCTCACTTCCTGGTCATGTTGCTCCCCCTGCTGATAAGTAAAACAGGTCTGTCATTGGTTTTGTGGCTGGGGATGTGCTGACAGTTAAAACTGTACCTGCCTTGGAAGAGCTTATGTTGTGTAGGGGGAACCACACGTCTGCTAAAATCAGTCCAAAGAGAGAGAGTTGCCTAAGGGGGTCTGTTTGGAGGTGCCCTGAACTGCATTGTGAAGGAGCTTGTTGGGGGGTGTGACAAAGGATGCCTTCCAACTTGCATAGAGGCAGAGGCTCAGGGCTGTGTGTAGGTTGGGAGCTGGGCTGGTCAGCAGGAGCCCTCCCGGGACTCGGACCCGTCTCCACCACAGCTGTGTGGATGGCAGATGGGAGGGGGAGTGCTCGCATGCAGGAAGACCAGCCAGGAGGCTCTTGCGAGCAGTCCCGAGGGCAAGGGGGCAGCTGTGGGAGCGGGCATGAGGGGACCCCTGCGGCGGATGCTGGCTCAACGATATGAGCATTTCTGGGTCTGTGCCCCCCACGTAGCCCGCCCCAGCAACTGAAAATCCGTGGAGCATAAACAGCTGCCCCAGCGCCTGCCCAGAGGAGGGAGCGGGAGTCCTGGTGGATCAGCTTAGTTCCCCAACATGGGCTTCTCTGTGCTTTGTGTTTCCTTGTTTCTTCTGAATTTATAGTAATGTATCATTTCCTGATCAGTGGGAGCCCACTGTGTCTCCACCAAAATGCTGCCCGCGTCTGTGCATGTGTATGTGTGCACGTGTGTGTGTGTGTGTGTGTGTGTGTGTGTGCACGTGTGTTGTGTGTGTGCGCGCGCACGCGCGCACGCATGCATGTGGTTCATCCAAGGGGCCCGTGCTGCAGTCCCTGAGCCCTTGGTGTCTGTGTCCTATCACAAACCTCTGGTCTGGCATCAATCCAAATCATGGAAGACGCCTTCTTCCAGGCGCGAGGCTTCTGTGCTCCATCCAGGAATGCAGGGTCCTGCTGATGCTTGCCAGCTTTCGCCAGATGAGGGCCCAACTGCCAGGGTCAGCGAGGAGAGTGGAGAAGGCCTCTCCCAGACTTGGTCTAACCTGCCCCACAATGGTCCAACTTGGTTTCATTTCTGAGGGGTCTTGGGCCCCTCCAGCAGGCCAGGCTGCAGACTGGCTAGCCTGAAAGGGGCGGGGATCACAGAGGACCACAGAGCAGCCATCAGCCATGGCACGTAGCACCTTCCAGGCATTCTCCAGGATGTTCCCGAAGCCTGGGGGAAGATCAAAGATTCCCCTCTCCCATGGGGCTGTATTGGCATTCTCGCAGCAAGGGAACCAGACAGGGGAAGGCCCGCCAGACAGGGAGCCCCCAAGCAAAGTTGGGCAGCTCTCAGCGGGTCGGCCTACTGACCCTGAGGATAGAAGGGGAGGGAAGGAAGCTAGATGGGGCATCAGGCCAGTGGGAGTCAGATGTCTCCAGTGGTCAGTAAGAGGCTTCTGAAGCTTATCCCAGGGATGGGTACTTGATCATACTAAGCTCCTGCAGGAACTTCAAGACCAGGGTGACTCCAGACAGTTGTATTTAATAGGAAGGCATGGAGATATAGACCAGGTGGGAAACTTAGAGGTGCAGAAAATCCCTGCCAAGCTCCTCCAGGGGAGGGCAGGGACCAGGCACTTAGGTTACTGATTGATGGCCTGGTCCACAGGGAGGAGCGGAGGATTTGAGTGACAGGCCTGGCTGTCCCGGCTGAGGTTATCAGGGTCACATCTGAGTACTAGTTTTTGAAAGGAACTCTCTGGTGGACTTATTGTTACATCTTGAATGTGCTGTCCAAGGGCAGCATCAGTGGGATCAGGGCCTTGATGGAATTCTCTGCAGTTTTCCAGGATGCACGTCTAATACCAACTATTTAAGCTGTTTGGAATCGATGAATCCCCATGTCTGGAAAGACACGTGTGTGCCTGAAGCTGGCGGAGGCTCTTCCTGGGCAGTCTGCTGGAACCTTCTGTCTGTGCACAAGTGGGGGTCCAAGTTTGCCAGTTCTTTGTGCCTCTTTCACCTGTTAGCTGCCGGGCTCCTTTGTTCTGGAACACATCCAGACTCACTGTGTTCTCTCTCGCTTGGAAAAGCATGAGAAAAGGCAGTCCTCCTTTGTCCGTTCCTCTCCTTTTTCCCGAACAAGAGGAACACATTTATCCCTAGTCCAAGCATAAGCCAAGTCAGACTGTGTTAGCGGTCCTGGGCACACTGTGTTGGGAGTACACTCCTGGGGTTCATAGATGGTTTCAAAATAGACTCAAATGCAGAAAAGAAGATGTGATCATTGTGCAAAACATGTGCTGCAGAGGTTCTGTCCCCCGAGGCCTTGGGTTCAGAATATGCTGTGATTGTCAGGAGCTTCTGACCAGGGTCCCTCTTGTGTGGCTGTCACTGACCTCTGACCCCGGATTCTGTCTCTGTCGTCATTCCCCTCTGGGACAGTTTGCTGGTTGTCTCTTCCGGCTGTTTCTGCGCACTGATCTCTGTCTACTCGGGCAGACACTACTGATTTTTGTTTGGCGTTCTTCCTTAATGACGCTGGAGGTTTCCTCAGAGATTGGATGTAGCATGTGTCTGAATCGACACCAGTCAGCATAAAAATCAACTGAAACAATACCTGTGTTGTTCAGAATTTCATCTAAATTTCTACTCACCTGATAATGGAGTAAAAGTCTAAGATACCAAAAGCAGCAGGGAGCGTCAGAGGTGCGGGGAGGGCGGGAAGATGGCAGCTTTCATTGTAGCGACGGGGTCTCAGGTGGGAGAGAGGCAGACGTGGTGGCTGCAGCAGCTGTGGTGCCTTGTCCACTTGACCCAGGGCTCCAACAACTAACCCCAGCCTCCTTTCCTAACTAACTCTTTCTTGGGTTGAGGGAGAAGAGGTCGGAGAGTGAAGTTGGGTTAGGGGATCACAGCCTGAGAAAGTACTGAGGGGTTGGAGCTGAAATAGGTCTGGGTGGGGCAGGGCTTAAGGACAGCGGGAATGTGGGCAATGGAATGAGGATGGGCAGTGGGGTCATGCGGAGACCTGGCATGGGGCTGAGGAATCAGGACCAGCAGGGCTGGGCTGGAGAGGATGGAGAGGAGGGGGTGTGGCAGGGCCTGGGGGTGCATCCTGGAAGGCGAGCTGAGTTTGTCCTCAGAGGACTGATCTGAGATTCACTAGAGGTGTTGTGGTTGCTTACTAGTTTTGAGTCACATCCGGCTCTTCATGACCCATTTGGGCTTTTCTTGGCAAAGGCATTGTAGTGGTTTGCCATTCCCTTCTCCAGCTCATTTTACAGGTGAGGAAACTGAGTCAAACAGGGCACAGTGACTTGCCCAGGGTCACACAGCTAGTGAGTGTCTGAGGCCGGATTTGAACTCGGAAAGATGAGTCTTCGTGACTCTAGGCCCAGCGCTGCATGCACTGTGGCGCCCCCTAGCTGCCCTATTAGAGACAGGTTGCTCTTTGGTGTCTTTAGTGTAGGGGCTCCCCCACACTGGGATCTCCAGGCAGAGGTTGGTCCATACAATGTGGAGATGACTCTTGTCAGGAGCCGCTTAGATAAGACTTTCTGAGGGCAGATGGGTGATAAGAGAGACCGCATAGTCAGAGCAGGACTGAGAAAACACCATTGGGTGACTTTGCAGTTGTCCCAGATCAGCATTATGGCTGGAGAAAGCATCTTCAGTGGCGTGAGCAGGGAGGGAGGGAATGTGGACCAGTGGGTGCTTCAGAAGCTGGAGAATGTCCAGGAGAAATTTTAGAACCTGGCCACGTTTAGTCTTGAGGAGGGAGAGTGTATGTGTCTGTCTGTGTTGAGAGTGATGACCAAGGTCTGCTGTGGAGGAGCTGAGACCACCCATCCTGCTCGCTGTCACTCTTTGTCAGGGGTGCTTTAGCAGTCAGCCGTGGGTGAAAGGGGATGTCTTCCAAAGGCCCTTCTAGGGCTGACATTCCAAGGCTCCAGGAAGCTCCTTCTGCACTTAATTCAGGCCTTTAGTGAATTGGTGATCAGATACGCACAGTGTGAAAATCCAGGTCGCTCGCTGACAACCTACTTCCCACCCAAAGACACGACCAGAAGGCAGTTGGTCTCCAGCTTTTAAAAACGGGCTCTGAAAGAATTCTTGGGGACCCAGATTCTCCCCTTTCCTAGCTTGCACAGGGGGCTAAAATGATGGCAGTCCCACCCTTATTCCCACCCGTAGGAAGAGCCTCTGTCTGCAGGTGCCGCCCGGCTGTGGGATGGGATGGGAACCACTGTGGTGGAGGTCCGGGTTCACACTATTCCAGTCTCTTGACTTTTCCTTCTTGTTCCTCAGGAGCTGAGAGAAAACTACAACACGCAGCAGCTGGCCCTTGAGCAGCTCAATCTGATCAAACGGGAGAAGTTGAGAGAGATCGAAAGGAAGAGGGCCGAGGCGGCCCAGAAGAAGAAACTGGAGGAGGAGGCGGCTACTAGGTGAGGTGGGCCATGGGCCTTCTGTCCCTGGCCGGGCACTAGAGGCCTCTGTCTGGGCTCATGGCTCCTGTACTCCCCCTGGACCAGCACTGGGGGCCCTGGGCTCCTCTCCCGCAGGAAAGGCTGGAATGTGCAGTTGGCCAGGTCCTCTCACACCTCCCTCCCAAGACTGAGAATTGAATGGGCCCCAAAGCCAAGAAGCGTTCACTCCTCGTGGGCGGTGCTGCCCTGCTTCAACCCCTCTTTCTGTTTGGACATTGAGAAGGCCAGTCAGTGGGCCTTGAGCTGCATACCGTACACAGCACGGTCATGGAAGCTCTTAAGGGCAAGCCTACTTGTGTCTGGTGGGATCCTCAAGACCCAGCCTAGTACCTGGCCCAGCGCAGGCCCTGGGAAGGGTCTCCTGGTCTGTGGCCTAACTCGGGGGCAGGCCAAGGGCCCAGGCCAGATTGGTAGGGCCGCCATGGCTTAGCGGCCATGAATTACTGCGATGTCTAGGCACTGGTCGAGCTGGGCACCACCTAGGGTTGGGTCCTAGTGTCTTCTTCCTTGGGGTCAGAAGGTCAGAAAGGGCCCCTCAGGGAGGCTTTCCCAAAACCCTCCCCGGTTTCTTCCACTACAGAAGTAGTGAGGACAGAAAGGGTCCAGAAGGATCCGCGTGTCTGTGGAGAAATGCCAGAGCTCTTTAGCCTCACGCTGTCTCCCAAAGGGAGAAGCTGTTGGCCTGGGCCTGCCCTTGCTCAGGTCACGGGTCCTCCCAGCAAGACGAGGGTGCCCTCTAAAGAGAGGTGAAAAGAGGCAGTAGGGGTGCCCAGCCGTCCTGCCTCGGCCCCATGTCTGGTCATCTGTGAGAGGGCCTACCTGCCTTGGCAGGAGGGGTCTTGGGAGGTGTGTTTGTGGGCAGCAGGCGGGGGCCCGGGGAGTGAGGAGCCAGGGGAGATGTGTGGGAGGGAGGCCCTTCACTGGCCACTGGGGTGAGGTGAGGAGGGCTTCTCGGGAAGGAATTGGCATTGGCTGCTTGGAAGAGAGTCAGGGGGCCCCGCGCGGGCTGGGTCCTGAAGGGCTTCTTGTCATCCTGTTGTCTGGGGTGGCGGGGCCAGGGCACCCGGCTCAGGGAGGACCACGCCATCCTCTTTATCTTTTAAGGAAAGCAAAGCAAGGGAAAGAAAACCTCTGGCGGGAAAACCTGAAGAAGGAGGAGGAGGAGAAACAGAAGCGCCTCACAGAAGAGAAGATGCGACAAGAAGTGCTGAGCGCTGAGAACATGCCGCGTGAGGCGGAGGACGGGGGTAAGGGCGGGGGTGGGGGGAAGCCATGATCTTCCAGCAGCCACTCGCACTCAGGACCCGGCCTCCAGGGGACAGAGGCAGCGAGGGTTGATCGCCGTCCTCTCCCCCAGGGGAAGCTCTTGCTGCCTCTGAGCCCAGGAGCCCGGCCAGCTGGGTGAACTACAAGGCCTTGTATGCGTTTGAAGCCCGGAGTCATGATGAAATGAGCTTCAGTGCCGGAGACATGGTGCAGGTAGGGACAGCAGTCCCCCACCCAGCTTGGCCTGCCTCCGGGCTGCCGACGGAGGCTCTCCTCGGTGATGTTCCTGGGACCGAGGACGGTTGTGCGCGTCACCCCAGTCGCTCCCTTCTCTCTCTAGGTGGATGAAAAAACCACAGGAGAACCTGGCTGGCTCTATGGCCGTTTTCAAGGCCGCTGTGGCTGGTTCCCAGGAAACTATGTTGAAAAGGCGTCAGCCAGCGAAAAGCTGGCATCCCCCAAGAAGGCCTTGCTGCCGCCTGCGGCTTCTCTGTCGACTATCTCGTGGGCTCCTCCTGAGTAAGTCTGGAGGTGGGGCTCCCCTGACTCGCCGGGATAACGGCCGCCTCTGGGCCTGGGCTTAGCTGTATGCCTGTGCCCCTCCCCCCGCAGATCCCATCCTTCAGGACAGCCCCAGCAGAGACCAGTTACCAGAACGTACCCTTCTCTGCCCTCACTGCTAATGCCAGCTGGCAGAAGAAGTCCGCTTTCACTCGCACCGTGTCCCCCGGATCTGCATCTCCCATTCACGGACAGGTGTGTGGGCCTTGGTTGTCTCTGGGCTTCTCCAGCTCTTCTCCTTGCCCATCCTAGGACATCACTAGGGGCAGCGCAAGCTCTGCTGGGGTTGGGGGGGGGGGGGAAGGCTGGTTTCAGGGCCCAGAAGCTCCATTGGGAACAGGAGCCACGTAGCCACTGGTGCTCCAGGCCTTGTGGTATGGGGGGCTGGGGGGCTGGGCCTTTGTTCTGTCTCAGTAGGTTTTAAGCACAAAATGCATTGTTTACACTTCAGTCAAAAGTAGTCATTTACCTGGGATGCCTTTTCCATGTAGTGATATGGTTGCCTCAGTTTCTTCCCCTGTAAAATGAGTTGGTTAGAGTAGACCTTCCAGCTCTGATATTCAGTGGTCGGTGTTCTGAGCATTGACAGAGACTTAGCAGGCCAAGTGACCTCTAGAGGAGATGAACAGGTCTTGGGAGGTCACTGGCCTCGGGGGGCTGCCAGTTGAGGAAACACAGCACCTTTGACCTACAGTCTCAGAGCTGCCTGGGGGCAGTAAAGGTGCTTGCCCTCTCAGTGACTTGTCCGGGTCACCCAGACAGTAGCCACTAGAGGCAAGACTTGAACCAGGTCTTCTGGCTTTGAGGTCAGCTCTCTCTCCTCTGTGCTGTGCTGCTTCTGTACATGACAAGAATCCACTGACACTCTAAATAGACTTGCTCCACAACTGTCCCACCCCCCTTCGGTCCTTGTATGGCTGGGCTTGTTTTGGTCACTGAATCACCCCTGGCCAACAGACTCCGCACACCCCACCTGGCAGGGAGTGTCTCCTCTTCACTGGCCAGTGGGTCACCACTGCACAGCTGGGTGACCCCTTGGGTCTGCCTTCCCCAGGGACAGACGGTAGAGAACCTAAAGGCACAGGCACTCTGTTCTTGGACGGCCAAGAAGGAGAACCACCTGAATTTCTCCAAGCATGATGTCATCACGGTTCTGGAGCAGCAGGAGAACTGGTGGTTTGGGTCAGTGCATGGAGGCAGGGGGTGGTTCCCCAAGTCCTATGTCAAGATCATCGCGGGGCCAGAAACCAGGAAGGAAGAGTGAGTATCCGTGCTCAGGCCAACAGGAGCCCTGCCTGCCCTTTCTTGGGACCCCTCTCCAAGCCCAGCAGAAGTGTCTACCTCTGAAGAGGGCCTAGTACTTGTGGGTGGAGAGGCTGGAGGCTTCTGTGCTGTGCCGAGTTCCCCTGGAGTCTTCTTTTTGGGTCCTGGCTTTGCTCTCCCCCCCAGACCTGGGGTTGGAGTCTCAGCCTTCTTACCCATCTCACTTTTAATAGTAATAATGATGGCTAGTGTGATACAGTGCTTCAGGATCCCATTTCATTCTCACAGCCACCCCGGGAGCCAGGGGTGATCCCCACTTTATAGATGAGCCAACTGAAACTGATGGAGGGGGTCACACAGCTAATGAGTGTCTCAGGCTGGATTTGAACTCAGCTCTTTCTGACTCCAGCACCCTGCCTTGCCTTCCCTGCCATGCCTTTAGAAAAGCCAAGGTCACCTTACTGAGCTGACACAAGATGCAGGATGAGGAGCAGTTTATCCTGAGGAATAGGTGCAAGAGAGTATGGAGGCACATAGGAAGAGAAGAGGGGGCGTAGGGAGGAGATTGGAGCCGAGCTGCTGAGATCAGTGGGCACCAGCCCCGTGAGAGGGAGCAGTGCGGATGAGAGCTGTGGGTTGTTGGGTTTGTTTCTGAGGGAATGGGGAGGGTCCAGTTGAGCTGGAGCGCAGAGCACAGGAAGGGGAGGCCTGGGACAGTCAACGTTTGTTTAGCACCTACTGTGTAGCAGGCACTGTGCTAAGTGCTTTGCAGTTATCATTTCACTGGAACCTCATGTCCATCCTGGGAGCTAGGGGCTATTAGGATCCCCATTTTACAGGGGACGACACTGGGGCAGACAGGTTCAGTGATTTGCCAAGGTCACCAGCTAGGAGTGTTTTAAGGCAGATTTGAACTCGGGGCTCTGTGTCCTTTGGCGCCTCCATGAGATGTCTGTGCCCTGGACATGTCAGTTGCAGCTAGGTGGTCACATACCTCAGGTTTAAATGAGTCATAGACTTGTCGTGTCACTGGCATTCAGCCCGGTGCTGGGCACACAGTAGGTGCTCAATCAGTGTTGACCCACATTTATGCAGTGCTGGCTGGTGCACTGGGGACCTATGTTGGCTGCAGGAAGCTCAGAACAGGGTTTTCATGGAGGAGCAGTAGCAGTAATGAGAGGGGTACAGGAGCTATGGCCGTAGATAACGAGAGTCTGGGGCCTGAGAGATGGTGGCTCAGCAGCAGTCATGGGGCTGTTCTTGAGACAGTTGAAGACAGAGAAAGCTGGGGGCCAGATGAGAGTACTGACAGACAGATTGGGAATGAGATGGAGGGCCAGACAGACCCCGTGGAAACAAAGGAATGAATAAACAAGTGAAAGAATGAATGGAGAAATGAGTGAATACATAAAAGAATGAGTGAAGAAATGGCTGAGTGAATGAATGAATGAACAAGTGAACAAATGAATGAACTGATGAATGAACAAATGAATGAATGAGTGAATAAATGAATGAACAAACAAGTGAATTAGCAAAGGAATGACTGAGAATAAATGAATGAACAAGTGAATGAATAAGCAAATGAAGGAATGAATAAATGAACAGATGAATGAATGAGTGAATGAATAAACAAAAATCAGTGAATAACTAAAAGAATGAATGAACAAACAAATGAGTGAGTGAATGCATTTAATGAATGGAAAAGAGCCCTTATGAAGGGCTTACTGTGGGCCCAGCACTGAGTCAAGATGAAGTGGGATGAAAAGTCCCCGAGGGAGGGTAGAAGGACAAGTGGACCGGGCAGACGACTGATGATGTGCCTGTGGGGGCCCCTTGATCAGAGTTGTTTGTGTATCAAACCCTCAAAGTGACAGAAGGAGTCAGTTATAGGAATACTAGCGAGCATTTAGGTAACACCTCCTGTATACCAAGCCCTGTGCTTGAGCTCTCTGGACCTTCACCACTGCCCTGGGAAGATCCTCATTTGACATCTGAGGAGACTGAGGCAGGCAGCGAAACCCGGCCTGGCTCCCACAGCCAGCATGTGCGTGCGCCTTGACTGAGTCAGGGCCTGGCCCGACATCCCCTTGGGCTTCACTGCATTGCTCAGAGCTCACGGGATCTGGAAGGTCTGGGGGTGGCTGGCAGGAGCCCTTCCAGCACAGAGCCCCCGCTGCCTGCCTTTGGGCTGTGGCGACCGGCCTGGGACGGTCACACGGCATCTGCGCCGGTGGAATGGCTGGAGATGGAGCCATGAGGCTGAGGACCGAGGGAGGGAGCCCCCCACCTGCTTAGAGTCACTGCCCCACCTTCCGTCTTGTCTCCACCTGCAGACCAGAAGCTATCTATGCCAGCATCAACCGGAAGCCGAGCAGCACGGGCCCGGCACCAGGAGAAGGTAAGGGTCTGGCTCTGGAGGACGCATTTGTGCGTGCTCCGGGAGCCGCACTGGGCATCAGTCCTTTGGACAAGGTGGGGAGAGGAGGTTGCGATTTTCAGTCAGCCGTCACCTCTGGAATTTATAAAATACCTGCTGTGTGCCCAGGTGTGTGTGTGTGTGTGTGTGTGTGTGTGTGTGTGTGTGTGTGTGTGTGTGTGTGTGTGTGTGCACGTGTGCACACGATGTCTGGGTAGATATTGCAGACAGAGTGGTTTGGGGTGGTGGGGAGCATGAGCAGGAAAGGGTGAGGCTGAGGCAGTAAGGCTTAGGGCAAAGGCACCGAGGTGGGAGATGAACTGAGAGAAGGCTGAAAAGCCGGGTTTGGAACTAGAGGGACTTGTGTTTGACTTTGGAGCAGGGTTAGCATCACACCCCTCCCACTAGATGTATAGATACAGGGCAGCTAGGCGGTTCAGTGGTTAGAGCACCAGGTCTGGAGTCAGGATGACCTGACTTCTGATCCTGCCTCAGTTTCCTTACCTGTAAAATGGGATCACAGTAGCACCATCTCCCAGGGTTGTTATCAGTGAGATGATGCTTGAACAACCTGGTGCCTAGCACAGAGTAGGTGCAAGATAACCACTGTTAATTAAAGTCCTGACTCCCAGGCCAAGAGTGCCTGGGGTGGGGCCAGACTCGTGGGGGATGGGCTGGACACAGGGAGATGCCATGGCCACAAGGGGAGATTGGGCTGAGCCATCTGCCGCTCCATAGGGGCTCCCAGGGCTCTGTACTCCCCCCAGGAGCACCTGCGTGACCAGCTGGTCGGGCCTGTCCGTTGGTCACCAAGTCACCATTTCCTTTCCTTCCTGGCAGAGTATGTGGCCCTCTACTCTTATTCGAGCTCAGAGCCTGGAGATCTGACCTTCACCGAGGGGGAAGAGATACTGGTCACCCAGAAGGATGGGGAGTGGTGGACGGGGAGCATCGGCCACCGAGCCGGCATCTTCCCATCCAATTATGTCCGAGCGAAGGAACCCGAGGTAGAGACAGGCAGGGACCCGGGGATGGTGGGGCCGTGCCCTGGGGGAAGGTGGAGGCCTGCAGTCTGGTTTGGCCAGGCCACCGGACAGAGGGCCCACGATCAGCTGTCTGGGCACCAGGGGGCTGCTGCGTCATTGAGGTGGTGCCATGAGTTACCTCTTGGTAGAGCCCGCCCGTGAGCCGTGCCCTGCCCTTGAAGAGCTTCCACTCTACCCAGATTCCATGGAGATGTGGGGACACAGTAGAAGAATCCCAGGCTGCCCTGGTGAGGGCCGGGTGGAAAGAGCAAGGGAGGTGCGATTCCACTGGGTCCCCTGTCAGCCAGCCATCTTTACAGCCTCAGGCCCCTAGAAGGGGAGGCAGGAAGGGGCGATGGTGGGGAAGGGTCCGAGAGAGGCTCGCACCTTGGCCAGCTGCACTCCTGAAGTGTGCCAGGCACTCGTCCCTTCACAGCAGAACACTAGTCCCTTGTGTGATTAGGAATCTGTGAAGCACCTGCCATGTGCTTGGTTGGGGGCAGACCCCTCTTGGTTGCTGTGCTGTGCACTGTTGAAGAGAGTTGCTGGAACACAGACAGGCTGACAGCTGGCTCCCAGCAGTCTGTGCTGAGATGCCCCCCGGCCAAAAACCTGACGTGGCAAATACAAGACCAGGTGGACTGTTTGTGGCCTGAGGCCAGGGAGCTGGGCAGGACCCTGGGGAGAGCCTTAGCAGGGAGGTATCATCCGGAGCAGCCCAGGCCGAGCTCAGCACACTCCCCATTGCCATCGAGAGCGTCTGCCGCAGGCCTAGCGCCGCTTTGAATGTCAAACATCTCATATCGTTCTTGAGGAAAAGATGGAAAGAAATGGAGGGGGCAGCAGTCCCATGAAGTAGATCTGGAGCTGGTGGGGTGTCCAGAGCCCAGGAGGGAGATGAAGGAGAGAGGGTGGGCGGCTGAGATGGTCCTCCAGTGAGGATGAGCAGACAGGTGGGAAGACCCAGCAGTATGCCCTGGTCCAGCAGCAGGGCAGTGGCAGCGCCCAGGAAACTGGACACTCAGTGCTTTCTGCTGGGGCCTGTCTGCCGCTTTCAGGAAGGGAGGAGTGAACCTGTGAGTGCAGCCAGGAGAGGGTTGGGAAAAGTAGGGCGTGGGCCCACAGGCTGGGCAGCAGGAATTAGGCCCAAGAGTTCTGTGAATCAGGAGCAGCACAGCCCTGGGGCCAGTGGCCCACCTTCAGTTTGTTAGAAAGGACAAGTGAGGCTGGTCTGGGGTCACAGGACAGAAGCTCTTGCCTTTCCTTTCCAGGCTCTGGGAAGCGCTGGCCGAGCTGGGGGCCTGAACAAAAAGCCAGGTAGGTGGGGAGGGCGCGGGGGCAGGCAGGAAGCTGCCAGAGTCCAGCCTGGCCCCACTTACCCTCTCTTTCTGTTTGTCTTGGCAGAAATCGCCCAGGTCACTTCCGCCTACATGGCATCGGGGGCGGAACAGCTCAGCCTCTCCCCCGGGCAGCTAATCCTGATTCTGAAGAAAAACGCCAGTGGCTGGTGGCAGGGGGAGCTGCAGGTAACCATGACCTCCTCCTCTTCACCGCTGAAGGACCTGGTCCACAAGCCCTGCCTGCTTTTGTGGGCCCGTGGGGGGATCTTGGCCACGGGCACCAGGGGGAGCAGAAAGATCTAGGATCGCCCCAGGAAAGCAGGTGCAGAGCCTCACTTCCCTGGCCTCTGCCCTGGGGTGAAACCAGGAGGGGCCGAGGATGCCCCAGAACGGTGGACTGTGGGCTGGCCCCTGCCTCGGGTCCCAGCCTTGGAAGGACCTGGCCTGCTGCCTTGGACCAGCACAGGCAGTCGGGAGAGCTTTGAGAATCAGCCACGCTCCTCCCCTGGACTTCTGCTTTGTTGAGTGTCCAGTGCACCACAAAAATCGAAGTTTCCTTGCAAGGGGGATGGGAGGTGGGGTGTGTGGGGGAGGGATGTCTGGCAGAGCCTGGTAGGCAGAGATGCCGATGGGGCTGGGGCCCCTGGCCCCCAGGCTCAGATGCCATCCCTCCCTCGAGGACCTCATGCCACAGTCACCTGGGGGGTGGTCTGTCCATGATGCTTGTGCCCCAGGGCGTGTTGGGCCTTTGCTGTGACGTCACTTTGAGGGACCTCTGATAGCGGGTGATAGGCTGAGCCTTCTCTGCCCAGGCCTGAATGGGGAGTTCTCAGAAGCTGGGCAGTTTCCCTGTGTCCCCTTTGGCTGTGGCGTCAGGCCCCCTGACCCTGAGCCCTTTTGCAGGCCAGAGGGAAAAAACGCCAGAAGGGATGGTTCCCGGCCAGTCACGTGAAGGTCCTGGGCCCGGGTAGTGAGAGAGGGACCCCCGCCTCTCAGCCAGGTACCGCTGGGCGCCCAGTCAGCTGGAGCCAGGGCGTGGGAGGAGGGGAGGGGCAAGGGCGGCCTGGCCGTGTGGGCCGGCCCTCCTGGAGCCAGGCGAGGCAGCGATGGCGGTGAGCACAGAGCAGGGAGGCACCAGAGACACAGTTATCGCCTTCCCACATCTCTGTAAAAACTGCCCGGATCCTCGTGGGAGGAGATGGGTGGACGGCCGTGCAATACATTGGTCAAAACTAGCAGCCACATGATGCCCTGGGTAGAGGGCTGGACTCGGCATGAGGAAAACCTCGGCACAAGTCAGTCTGTGCGCATTTATGAAGCGCCTGCTGTGTGCCCGGCCCTGCTAGGAACGGAGGGAAGGCAAAGCCAGAGCCTGCCTCCTGGGAGCTCGCAGTCGCCAAATGCGGGCAGGGGGAGGAGGCAGGCGCCCGTGCCCGCACCCCCTGACTGTTGGGTGTCTCCCTCACAGCATGCCAGGTCATAGCAATGTATGACTATGTCGCCAACAATGAGGATGAACTGAACTTCTCCAAGGGCCAGCTGATCACTGTTTTGAACAAAGATGATGCCGCCTGGTGGCACGGAGAGATCAGCGGGGTGACCGGCCTCTTCCCTGCCAACTATGTGAAGATGACCACAGACTCGGACCCAAGCACACAGTGTGAGTAGCATCCGTCCGGTGCGAGGGCGAGGCAGTGGGGGGTCTCGTCCAGGCCTGTGGCTCATTTGTTCCCTCGGCCTCATCGCTTGACGTTGTGTGTCTGTCACAGGCCCAGACGCAGGCTTGGCCTCCATACAGTAGCTGGGGAGCAGGCGTCCTGTGGCCCTTTGGCAGCACCCAGGCCCTGCCTAAGCCTTGCCTTGCTTCCCTGGGTGTCCCCATGCGGCCACTTTGGGCCCGTTGCTTGTCCTTGGGGTGTGCAGGCAGGACCTGGAATGAATAATGCGAAAGGTCAGGCCCCAGGCAGTGACAAAGTGTGTCTCCCTCCTTGAGACTTCTAGCAAGCGTCTCCTGCCATATCCCTGATGAGAGGAAGGGAGGGAGGGAGAGAGAAAGAGAGAGGAGAGACAGAAAGACAGAAAGAGAGAGGAGAGAGTGAAGGAAAGAAGAATGTAGAGAGAGAGAGAAAAGAGAAAAAGGGAAGGAGAGAGAAAGTAAGAAAGAGAGAAAAGAGGGTGGAGAGAAGGAGGTGGGGAGAGGAAGGAGAGAGAGAGGGAGGGAAGGAGAGAGGAGAAACAAAGAGACAGACAAAAAGAGAGGAGAGGTAGAGAGAGGATGTAGAGAGAGAAAGAGGGAGAAGAGAGAGAGACGTGAGGAGAGAGAATAGAGAGAGAGGAAAGAGAAAAGGGGAGGGGTGGGAGCAAGTGAGAAAGAGAGAAGGGGGAGAGAAGGAGTTGGGGAGAGGAAGGAGAGAGAGGAGAAACAGAAAGAAGCAGACAGAAAGAGAGGGTGGAGGAGAGAAGGACAGAGAGAGGAAAGAAAAAGGGAGGGAGGGAAAGAGCAAGGAAGAGAGAAGGGGGTGGAGACAAGGAGGTGGGGAGAGGAGGGAGAGAGAGGGAGGGAGGGAAGAAGAGAGAGCAGAGAAGGTAAAGGAGAGAAGGATGTAGAGAGAGGAAAGAGAAAGAGAGGGAGGGAAAGAGGAGAGGGTAGAAGAGAGGGCAGGGAGAAGAGAGAGAGAGGCAGAGGGGAGGAGAAGGAGGGGGGAGGCAGCCGTTGACGGTGGATGAATCTGCCCAGAAGCCCGCCCACCTTGTGCCACTCTGGTCGCCATGCTATGGCTAGGCCATCCGATCCCAAATGGGCTCGTCTCCACCCAGATGAGCAATGCTCTGTGGACGCTGGGCTCTTGATTCTCTGAATTTAATTTTCATCCTGTTGCTGACCCGTGTGACTGGTGGGGCTCACAGTCCCTGCCTCGTGAGGCCACGGCCACGTGGTTCACTTTTCATGACCTGTGGGCTGGGAGAGGGCTGGGCCAGTCCTGGTTGTGCAGCAGGACTCTGACCTCTATGGGGCAGTCTGTGGGAGGGGCATCTTCCTAAATCATGTTTTTAAAGGCATAAAATGAAATAGGTAGAATTAGCTGGGGGCCTGCCCCCATCTTTGGAGGACATGGCTGTCCCCAAGGTTCTTGTGTTCAGCAGCCTGTCTGTAGCTTAGCCCCTGGGCTTCCCTCTCCTGAGTCCTTGGCAGCAGATTCTGCCCCCTCCCCATTCCAGATGGCTGCCAGCGGCACCCCCAGGATCCCAGGTGGGACCACTTGCTGAATGGCTCCAGCCACACCCCTCAGAGGGATGGGGCAGGTGGGTCAGGGTGTGTGCTGACCCCCTTGGCCCTCAGCCGGCTGTGTCTTAAGTTTAGAGAAGGAGAGCCGTGCACATGGTGGACGGTCCCCTTCCTGTTACGTCTGTGACTGGTTCCCCGGTGAGTAGGCATTTGGGGTCACTTCTGACGCTCAGCGCCCTTCTATGGCACAGACAGGAGAGCGTGGCCTTAGGTTTTTCGTGACTAGAATTCTCAGTTCTCCCTCGTTGTATGCGTGCCTGATCGTTTATGTAGGCAGACAGTCAGTGAGCACTTCCTGAACACTGGCTGTGTGTGGGCCCTGGGGGTGGGGTCCCAGCCCATCTGATGGGGGAGACCACCTGTAAACATGGATGCTCAGACAGGGTCAGTAGTGAGGAGTCTGGGCCGTGGGGCTGGAGGAAGTCCTCAGGTTTGCGCTGGAGAAGTGAGTGGGGATGGGGCTCCCGGGCAGCTCCACTCCCGTGCGGGTGCTGCGAGTCTGCCGCGTGTCTGCACAGCGCTGCTCACTTATTCCTCATCTGTTTTCTTTTAGGATGCACTATTGTCTTCCAGCGTGAAAGTTCCTCAGAGACCCACTATCCTCCCAGTTTGGCTCTAGCGTGGAGGCCGGGCAGCTGCCCTGGCCGCTCGGCTCCTCCCCTAAGAGGCCTTCACCGCGGGCGGACGTTAGCCACCTGGGGCTCTGGGCAGAGGGGTCCAACTTAAATTTCGTGGTTCTGGGGAAAGCTTTGAAGGATAGTGGGTCTTTGTGTGGCTCTCACTGCTGGTCCCGCTCTTGCTCCTCCCTTCCTGTCTGGCCCAGGAGGTCACTGACCGCTAGCCTCTTCAGTCTCCCTGCCTTCGAAGGCGGGAACCCTGATGCACAAAGACCCACTATCTGCCCCCTTTCTGCTTGCTCTTTTATATGGGCTGTGACGGCTATGCTTTTCTGCGAGTGTTAGTGACCGACGAATGTTCTGGCCAGCGTCTCCATTTTAAATGTTTGTGGTGGGCTTGGTGCGGGGGGCAGGGTGCTGGCCCTTCGCCCACCTCCTTCCTTCTCATGAGCCTCAGCTAATGCTGCCTGAGTGCCCATCTGTGGGTGGGCACCAGGGCTTTCTGTGGTGGACTTAGTGTCTTCACAGAGTGGAGAGGTGACCCGTCCGAGCTGTGGCTGTGTGCCCAGAGGCCGTCCCAAGAACGTGGCCAACAGTGGCAGGGCATCCGTGCTTGGCCTTGTTAACCTTGGGTGGCCTCTGAGGTCCTTCTAGTTTTGAAATCAGGCGTGTGGCATCCAGGCAGTCACGAGTGGCAGCTGGCGTCTGCGCTTGGCCATGATCTCTTAGTGTGACACGCGCTGATCGGCCCAGATTTTGGTCGACGGCTCGTGACGAGTCCCCTTCTTGGGCCAGCTCCGGGGCCAGCGGGTGGGGAGGAGGTACACGAGGTGGAAGCTGCTCGCTGCACCTTAGCTCAGGTCTCACGGTCCACGCTGCTTGTTCATGAAGGGAAGGCATCCCAAAGGCGGCTAGCTGTCCTGCTGGCTCAGCGGACTTTCTGGCCATCAAAGTGTTTCACTGTATTGGAAAGCTTAATAAATGGTGTTTATGCAATTTTATAATGTTTACAAATGACTGTGCAATCCACTCTGTGTGAATGTCAAGGCCTTATCAAGAGGAGTGTCCATGGAATCCCAGAAGTGAATTTTCTCCAAAGAAAAGTCCTCCCCCGCATCCTAACCTAGCTCCTCCTAAGCCTCGCTGTGCCATAGTTATTGGATTGTGCCTCCATGCCGTGGACTTGAGCCGATCCTGCTGGGCAGCCCGAGTCACGAGCATGATGTACTGGAGAACAGTCTAATCTGGTGCACACTGAGCCCAGCCAGGGAGAGTTCTGGGAAATGAGAGCCTTTCTCCATGTGCCTGGTGCCTGGGGGCAGCGGCGTGGCCATGTGACTGGGGCTGGTTGTTGGGGGGGCGGAGCTACCGAGCATCCCCGGAGGCTGCCAGGAGGTGAGGGGTTGGGGAGTCCTAAGGCACCCTCTCCTTCCTTCTTTCCAAACTCATCTTTGAAGCCAAGCTTCCCTGGAGTTCAGACAGGGCTCAGCTTCTGGGGATCTTGGCAGTCAGGGCTGATCTGGGGACAGAGAGCAGTTGAAAAACCAAGAATTGAGGTATGGGTCACTGCTAATTAACCTCAGGATTTGACAGGACTCTGGCCTCTGGGTCGTCTTGTCTTCCTGGCCATAGAATTAGCCCTCTGATGTTTGCTGCTTAATGATTTTAGGCTGTCTTTTTATAGCCAGAATCTTGTGGCTTCTCCTTGGGTAAACATGGAGAATGCAGAATGAATGATGTGGGAAGCAGAGAAAGCCCCTGGCCATCTGGCTGTCCTCCCTCCATCCCCCAAGTTGGAATGTCCCGGAGAGTCAGGGGGAGGCCCTGTGTCCTGAGCCAGGCCTCGCCCTCCAGGTCTCCCAGATGCTGCCCCGTTGATTTCCTGGCCGAAGGGCCTTAGGGATGTCGTCTATTACCAGGCAGAGGGCAGCAGAGACAGGTGGGTGGGGGCGACTTCCATCCTCTCTCCTGGAGCTTTACCTTAACCATGATGCACAGCCTGGGTGGGACAACCTTGACGTGCTGCTGAATTCGGTTAGCTTGAAGCGAGTGTGTGGGAGCCTGGGAGGAGCAGCTGGTGGGCTCAAAGCTCTCCTTGCCAAGTCATTGAAAAGCGGTTTTTACCAAAGTTTAAATACGTGTAAATAGGAATCTTTAACCGAAAGTCCAGATGCTCTCCCTTGGCGGGGTGGGATCCCCTAAGGAATGCTGCTCTCGCTGCTGTGATGTCATGCATTATTGAATTGTTGCCAAGCACTGTGAGGCACCGTCAGTCAGACTGGCGTCTTGTTGGGGGCACTGCGTGAATGCTGGGCATGCTTGGGCATGAGGCCATTTGTTTTCTTTGGATTTTTCCTAACTGTCAAATAACTATGCAAGTGTGTTTATTAAAGGGACACAAACCAGCCGATTTGTGTGTGTGTTTCTTCGGCAGCATCCTGGAGGGAGAGCTCCTTGGTTCAGGATTTAGCCCTGCACAAAGTCCCAGCCCACTGGGCTTCCCAGCCTCTCTCCACTGAGGGTGCCCAGGAACAGATCTTTCTTGGCTGTTGCCAGAAATTTGTTTGAGGCGAAGAGTCTGGGAATCATGTCACCCCCACCCCCAATCTGCCTTCAGGAAGAGGAGGAGGAAGGTCCTTTGCCTTTGGTGGTTTGTCAGAGGCACGAGAACACAGCCCGAGGTGGGGATGAGCTGTGTCTCTTCAGAAGGGCCGCGAAGGTCCACGCATGGGGCCCAGGATAGGCAGGGGGAGGCCCCTGGCTCCTACGATGGTGACTGCCTAACTATGGGCATCCTCAGTTTTGATTCTCCACTGTTTCTTCCCTGGGGACCCCCTGGAGCAGCACCCTTGGCTGAGCTTGGCCGACAAGTTTGGGAAATACTGCTTCTGAGGCAGACTGAAGGGGCAGTCTTGCTGTCCCTCCAAGAGCCCCTCCCCTGCCGAAGGCCCCTATTAGCTTCCCGACGCCACAGACAGTATAAGCAGTGGCTTGCAGGCCAGCTCCTCCTCATTTACACCCAATTCCTTGTGACCTCTGGCCTGGACACTGCCTGTGACCTCATTGCTCCCACCCGTCTCAAGGCGATAGGTTCCTAACGTTTGGGTCCGACCAGCTTAGGAAGCATCAGTGGCCCCTGTTTCTCTGAGTGTAAACCACAGACCCCTGTGGGACATGGAAGGGCCTTCCCAAGCTCTCCCTTACCCACTCTGCCGGCTTGCCCTTCCCCAGCCTGGAATGCTCTGCCACTGCCCTTCTGCCTGCTGAGGTCGCCCTTCTCTTTAAGGCTCCTCCCACCCAAGACCCTTCTTGGTGCCCCTCACACCAATAGCTTTGTCTTCTCTTTATTCATCTGAGCGTTTCTTGCTTCTGCCCTTTATCCACAGTGCCTAGTGCAGATCCAGGAACTGAGCAGTCCCTTTCTGGGGTGTGGTCAGAAAACCTGGCTAGCTTAGGGCATCTTCACCTTTTCTGTGTTTTTAAATACCTGAATTAAGATGCATGGACTTACAGAGGAGACCGTTTATATTGAAGTAGTTCTCAGAATGTTTCCTAGAGATGGGTTCTCAGACCTGCAAAGGTCTTGACTTAGCTGAATGGATGGTTAGCCTGGTCTTGGACTCACCTGTCATGACTTAAAGGAGAGAGACCTAAAGTAGCAGGCACTAAGCCCCGCCGGTCCAGCTTCGACGCTGGATGTCTGCTTCACGCTCACCCTGAGACTCCCCTCTTGTCTCCTCTTGAGCTTTTCACGGCGATCTCCCCCTCTCCGAGGGGCATTTGCCTCAGTTTCTTCTCCAGGGCACATTTTTGAGCAGTTGCTCCTCTCTCCACCCTTTACCCAGGATAGCCTCCATGGAGCTGCCAAATGCAGAGTCCTGAAGGACACTTCTAGCCACCCCCCGGTCCTACCCTGCCCCTGCCCCTGCCGTACTGGCCTTGGAAAGCCTTCACAGGCTGGTCCCAGGCCTCTGAGCAGATCATCACACACTGTGTGGCCACTGGGCTTTCTCTCAGCTGTGAAGTCTGGTGGCCTAGGGAGCTGGCGAGCAAGCCCTGGAAGAGTCCCCTCTTGTTTTAGTTTCTGTGGTGTCACTTAAAAAGGCACAGTAGCTCCAGTAGTTTCCCTGAGCATCTCATCAAGGAGTGTAGGAGAAGGCAAGGTAAAGGGGGCAGATGCAGTAGGAGGACAGTAGTGAGCCCCTGCAAAGACCAAAAGAAGGCCAGGTTCTTGGGCCCCAGGTCACAGTGACCACTGGCTGACTGTCTAGCGCAGCGGGGGAAAGCGAGGGATGTTGCTAGAGAACTTGAGCAGCCCAGTAGAGGGGCAGCAGGGATCCCCCAGGATTGAAGGAGTTAGGGGAGTGACGCAGCTAGATGTGCTCTTCAGGAAAATCTGTAGCATACTTAGAGGTGTCACTGAGACTTGGTGGAATGAGACTCTGGCCAAGGAGATGGACCAGATTGTGCCCGTCCAGGGGCAGCTAGACGGTGCAGTGGATACAGCCAGCCCTGGATTCAGGAAGACCTGAGTTCAAACCTGGCTTCACTTCACCCCACTGCCACACACACACACACACACACCACACACACACACACACACACACACACAGATGACGCTGTCCATTCAAGTCTTGTCATGCAAGTCTGGTCCAGGAGCCAGAAAGGTCAGTGATGCAGAATCCACAGAAGGGATTTTGTTATTGGAATAGATGGCAGGTGAGTTTGTCAGGAGCGGGTTGGAGCTTCAGACCACGGCTGGAATGTGCATTCTCTTGCAGTGTCCCTCTGTCACGCTCTGTCTCTCTCTGTGCCACTGTCTGCCTCTGTCTCTCCTTGTCTCTCTCACTGTCTTTGCCATTGTTGTCTCTCACTTTCTCTGGCTCTTTATCTCTGGCTGGCTGTCACTGCCTCTGTCTTTCTCTGTTACTCTATCTCTGTTATTTCTTTAGTCATTCCTAACTCTTCTCTCTGCCCAGAACAGCAGCCCTCACCTGCCTCCGACCCTGCTGAATGTGTGACCCTGGGCAGGTCTCTTAAACCTCCCCAAGCCTCAGTTTTCTCCCCTGTAAAATGGGGATCATATTGGCATGAAAAAGAAGCAGTAAGAGAACTCCAGTTGGAATTAGACAGGCTCCTTTTGAATGGGGCCCAACTGGTGGGCCAGGGCCATGCCACGGCTGGCTTTTAGCAGAGTGTGAGATTATACACACACATATATACACATAGATTCATGTCCTTGTAAGCAGGATTCTTTTTTTTTTGGCGAGGCAATCAGGGTTAAGTGACTTGCCCAGGGTCACACAGCTAGTAAGTGTCAAGTGACTGAGGCCAGATTTGAACTCGGGTACTCCTGACTTCAGAGCTGGTGCTCTATCCACTGTACCACCTAGCTGCCCCACTGTAAGCAGGATTCTAATTCATGGCTTGTGGAGCAGACAGGGGCTCCCTTAGAGTACCAGCAACTCTGTCCCTAACCCTATCGTGTTCAAAGTTGTTCCAAATCAAGGCTTAAATGAAGCTGAGAAGGCAGCGGGGTGGGGAGTGTGTGTGTGGGAGAGAGAGAGGAGAGAAGAGACAGAGATAGAAGGTGAGAGAGGAAGAGGGGAGAGAAGGAGGGAGACAAAGAGAGAAGGGAGAGAAGAGACAGAAGGTGAAAGGAGAGGAGAGAACAGGGGAGAGAAGGAGGGAGATAGCAAGAGAGAGAGAGCCTGCCTCACTGTGAGGAAGGCCTGCGAATTTCAAGTTCCTTCTGAGCCAGCCTGTCCTTCAGGCCCCCGGGTGCAGTCAGTCAGCTTTGTTAGAGGAAGCTCCCTCTTGAATTCCTCTGTGCCCCCGGGAAGTCGCCAGTCCAGCCTGGCTGAGGCTCTTGGGACGGTGGAGGGAGCTTGTCTCCTTGTGTCCCCTCCCTTAGCTGGACCCCACCTGCAATAGGATGTCCCTCTGGGGTGCCACATGTGGAGAAGAAAGTCAGACAGTGATGAGAAAGGGAAAGAATCTGAAAGGCTGTGGGAGCCGTGTTGGGAGCATGAGGGTGTTGAGCTTGAAAGGGGGAAGACTCGGGTGTGGACAAGACCGGCCCTGAAGGAAGATCGGGCCTAAGAAGGGATCAGATTGGAAGGGAGAGTGACTCCATGGGGAGCCTGTCATGAAAACCCAGGGAGGGACCACATCGAGCCCGGGGGCAAGTTGGAGGTGGAGGCCTTCGAGAGTGCCGTGCATGGCACCCGCTAAAAAGAGCCTCACGCTCCTTGCTGAGCCGTCTCAGTCGCCTAGTGAGGATGGGACCCAGACTATGGCAAGTGAGAAAGTAGAGCGCTTGGGGGGGAGCCTGACTGTGAAAGAGAAGAGACCTAGAGCATGATTCTGAGGTTTGTGGAGAAGAGGGGGAAACAGGCTCACTGATGCATTGTGGGTGCAGCTGCGATGCCACTCACAGGCCTAAGGTACCCTCACGCTCCAGTCCATGCTGCCAAGCTCCACAGACACTGAACCGCCGGGGGCAGCCAGCCCTTTGGGTGGGTGGTCGCCAAGAGCTGGCGGCTGAGCGTCTGCTCGTCCCCTGGTCTGTGAGGCCAGCAGCATGAGACCCGGCGAGGTTTACACAGCCTGACGCAGAGTGAACCGATCCGTGCAGAGAAAGCCGCGTGCCGGTGATGACTGTGGTCTAAGAGGAAAGAACCCTCACCCCAAGACGTCCAGCATGAGCATCAGACTGTCAGTGCCCTCGGCCCAGAGGGGGCCGGCCTGGCAGAGCACCCCAGATTGCTCTGGCTGGTTTTTGATGTGGTGACCAACTGGGTGGAATTTTTGTTTGCTTTTTCTTAAAAGATAATTCTTGTTGAAAGGGATGTCCTTGGGAGGCAACGGGTCAGTAAATGTATGTGAATGATGTGGGTAGGTTTGAAGGCCACAGGAGACCCGAAATGAGTGTGAGGAGGCGGGATGGCGCTTCCAGGGACAAGGACCTAGAGAAGGACCGGGCCTCCCTCTGCCCCGCCTCTCCCAGCCGTCCTGCTCATCTGCTGTCACTCAGGTTCCTTCTGCCTCCTTCTCTGCCTTTGGCTGTGCTTATATGAAGAGGCGCCCCTTCTCCTTGCCAAGAGATCCCACCCTCCAGCAGACTGCCCCCCTCTCCTCCTCTTCTCTCCTCCCCTCTCTTCTCTCCTCTTTTCTCTCTCTCTCTGTCCCCTCCTCTCTCTCTCTCTCTCTGTCTCTCCCCTCCTCTCTCTCTCTCTCTCTGTCCCTCTGTGTGTGTGTGTCTCTCTGTCTCTGTCTCTCTCTCTGTCTCTCTCTCTGTGTCCCCTCCCTCTCCCTTTTTCCTCCCTTCCCCCCCCTCTGTCTTTATCTCTTTCACTGTCTGTCTGTCTCTATTTCCTTTTCTCAGCTCAATGACTACGGTCAGTGCCTCCACTTCCTTTCTTCTAAACCCTCTTCAGTCTGACTTCCAGTCTCATTACTCAGAGGAAACTTTTCAGCATCACAAATGATTCCTTGATTGTCCAGTCCAGTGGCCTTTTCTTAGCCCTCATCCTGCTCGGCATCTCCAGCCTCTGACACCACAGATCTCCTGGTTCTCCTGTCTGGCAGGCAGACCACTGGCTAGGGATCCCTCCGGACCTTGGGTGTCCCTCAAGGTCCTGTCCATCTTCTCCATCTACCCCACTTCACTTGGGGGATCTCCTCAGCACGCATGGCTCTAATTCCCATCTTATGCTGATAATTCTCAGGTCTCCCCATCGTGCCCCAGTCTCTCAGCTAACCTCCAATCTGGCATCTCCTAATTGCCTTTCAGTAGACATCTGAAACTCAACATGTCCAAGACGGAACTCGTTCTCTTTCCCCAAAACCCTCCCCCCACCACTTACCTTCCCTGTTACTGTAGAAGGCAACACCATCCTTGCCCCAGTCCCTCAGGCTGCCAACCTAAGCATCAAACCAGACTTCTCCCTCTCCTCATACCCCCCATCCAATATGGTGGCACAGCCTATTTCCCCTCTGCAGCATCTCTCTCCTCTGGGGCAGGTCCTCATCACCTCATGTCTGGACTATTGCAGTAGCTGCTGGGGGGGTCTGCCTGCCTCCGGTCTTCCCCACTCCCATCCATCCTCCACTCAGTCAATAAAGTGAAGCCCGGGTTTGACCGTGCCAGACACCCTCCTCCCCGCTACTCAGTAAATTCTCTGTGGCCTCCAGGGTCAAGCACAAAGCACTGTGGCCTTCAAAGCTCTCTGTGACCTGCCCCCTCCCGCCTTTCCAGGCTTCTTACACCTTCCATCCCCAGCCTCCTGGCTATCCCATGAACAAGACCTTCTGTCTGTCGGCTCCCCCAGGCCTGGAACACTCCCCCTCCTCGGCTCCGACTACTGACCTGTCTGGCTTTGTTAAGGCTCCCAGATAAAATCTCCCTTCCTCCAAGAAGCCTTCTTTGCCCCCTCGCCCGATACGTGTGGTTCCTCAGTCTCTGTCCTGTTTGTGCAAGGGTGTTCACGTGTCGTCTTCCCTCTCAGACTGTGAAGTCCTGGAGAGCAGGGATTGCTCGCCTCTCTTTGTGTTTTGGGCACTTGGCACACAGTAGGTGCTTAATAAGTGCTCATTGAGTGGCTGAGGCAGCTTCGAGGAGAGAGAGCACATTGGCAGCCACGGTGGGTCAGACAGGTTTTCCCAGGGGATTGCCCGATATGAGCCAGGAAGGAAGGTGGGGGTTCCAAGTCTGGGGCACAGCCTGCTTCAATGCCTGGAGGTGGGAGGTGGGGAGATGAGTTCCGGGCACAGCCGTCCGTCAGGCCAGCCTGGTTGGGACACGGTCAGCCGTGTAGGTGGACAAAGGTTGTCACGCCAGGCCCAGCCGGTTCAACTTTGTCCTGCGGCTGCAGAGTTCTGACAGGGAATGGGGGTGGGCAGTTAGATCCATGCCTGCCAGCCGTGCAGACGACAATACCGGGCGCTCACTGGGCAGGAGATCAGAAGGCGGCGGTGGCGAGTGTGTGTGTGGCAGGGACACGGCAGGATCATCCGCAGCCTCCCTCCGTCCTGTGACCTCCCGCTGCAGGGTGGTCTGGGAATGGCTGGGCTGGTGAGCATGCCGGGGCTGGACCTGACTGCGTCTGTGTGCCCTTTGCGCAGGGTGTGCTGATCTCCAAAGCCTGGACACCATGGCCCCGATGGAGAGAAAGAGGCAGGGCTACATTCACGAGCTGATCCGGACAGAGGAGAGATACATGGGTGACCTGCAGCTGGTCACGGAGGTGAGGCCCCAAGGGGGCTGAGGGTGGTGGTCGGCTGGGGGCCGAGGGTGGTGGCCTCAGGCAGGTAGCCCTCGGGGAACGCACCTACCTGCCAAGGTTGGCCTGGGCGGCTCCTTTTTATCCTGCACCTTTCATGAAGCTCCCTCACGGCATGGACCCCATGCCGAGGCTCCTGAGTTCAGGGCTCCCAGGCCGAGGAGGGTGTCTGAGCCCTCATCACCCCACCAAGAAGGTGGGGGGATGATGAGAGGGTGACTGCCCCACCCAGGGGCACAGCCCTGGCATAGCACAGGACGCCTTGGTGGGGGGGGAAAGGCAAGAGCAGGAAATGTGGGACTGGGTCATTATAAGGTCTGAAGAAGCTGCTCTGGGCTCAGAGAACCTGGGTTCGAATCTCCCCTTGCCTAAGAACAACCCCTCCCTTGTGCTGAGCTGGGGGCCTGGCCCGCAGGACCATGATGCCGCTGGTCACAGATGTGCCCCCTTCCCCACCCTGGTGCAGGCCCTGGCCCCTCACGCCTGGATCTCCAGTCTGTCCACCCAAGGCCCCTCCCACCATCAAGTAAGCCCCGTGGGCTCCATACCACCCCGAGGAAACACAATGGTGTTAACTCAGGCTATAACGGATGCCTGCTTGTCCTTCTCCCTCCAGCCTGGGCCAGGTGCTTTGGCATTCGAGGCCATGGCTCCTGACTGCCCGGTGCCTGCACCGCTCACCCCCCTCCCTTCTGACTCTGAGACTCAGCCCAGGCCTCACCTTTCCTGCTCCTCCCCCAGCTGTTGGTGCCTCCTCCAGGAGGGAAGGAAATAAGCATTTATGTAGTGCCTACTGTGTACCAGGGCTTTCCAGGAGGCTCTTGCCCGTGTGTGTCTTCTCTCTCTTGAGAAGAGAAGTTCACTGAGGGCAGGGCTGCTTGGCTCCTTCTGTCATGACCATGGAATGCACACTGTGGGATAGACTGACTCAGAGACCTTCAGAGCTTCCAAATGGAGAAGGACCAGGACCCATAGCTGAAGCGCAGGCAAGAGTGCGCCCTTCTCCGTGGGGCCTGAGGAGGAGACCCTGCTCCGCCCTCCCTGACCCTGGTCCGGCCTGACCCTCTTCCCCAGCACAGCCCTTCAGGCACTGAAGTGTGGTCCCCATATCCTGACACCAGGCCCTGTACCAGCCTGGCCCCTCAGGTATGGGAGTGCCATCCCCAGGTCCTCGTGCCATCCCCCAGGTCCTCGCGCCATCCCCAGGCCCTCACGCCATCCCCAGGTCCTTGTGCCATCCCTAGGTCCTCCTGCCATCCCCAGATCCTTGCACCATCCCCAGATCCTCATACCAGGCCCTGTACCAGCCCAGCCCCTCAGGTGTGGGAGTGCCATCCCCAGGTCCTCGCGCCATCCCCAGGTCCTCGTGCCATCCCCAGGCCCTCACGCCGTCCCCAGGTCCTCCTGCCATCCCCAGATCCTTACACCATCTCCAGAGCCTCGTAGCAGGCCCTGCACCAGCTCGGCCCCTCAGGTGTGGGAGTGCCATCCCCAGGTCCTCATGCCATCCCCAAGCCCTGCACCAGGCTGACCCCCTCTTCTGGATCACTTCCTTCTTCCACTCTGGGCGGGGAAACGTGCCTAGAGACCCCCCTTGTCCCGTTCCTCCTGGAGCTCTATCTCATCTGAGCAGCCTGACGCAGTGTGCACTTTTGGGGCCACCATCACTGCCCTGTCCAGGACTTGGGAAGCTGACTGTTTGATCCCAAGAGTTGGCCTCAGTATTCTCCAGGGACAGAATCCCTCCTGCTGTGCCCACCTTGGAGCCTCACGATGAAGAGCCTACTGTGTGCCAAGGGCATACAAAACATCTCCTGCCCCTGACAGCGTTCATCTTACAGGAACACTTACATAGGCACCAAATCCGTCAACGCAAAGAGGAAGATCAGAATCATTTCCATTTGGCAGGCACTGGGAGCCACGAAGATTGGAAGAAAGCTCGCTTTGCCATATTTCCTCCGCAGTCCCTGGACTCCCTCCAGGAGAACGCCCTTGTCACACAGAGTGCTGCCCCCCTCGCCATCTGCTTGTGGCCTCTACATGGTTGGCTTTGTAGGCCATGAGCTCTCCTGGACTTGTCTCCTGTGAGCACCCAGGTGTGGCAGCCTTTGGAAAGTCCCCTGCCTTTCCTTGTCTCATCCAGCCTAAGCCAGGCGGTGTGGTGAGGTCGCAGGCCCTAACCCATCTCTGGGAGCACACCTCAGAACCTCCTTGTCCTGCGCTCCCACCGCTCCCCTTCTGGCTGCTCCCCTCGACCACAGGCCACATTTCCCGTCTTTGGGCGTAGTGGGAGGGCAGAGAGGCACTCCCCCACCTCCACTGGGGGCATCGCTCTTGAGGAGAGTGGCCCCTCCCTGGGCAGGGGGGAAAGCTGGGAGCCTCAGCTTCCTTGCCCTGGCCCCCTGGATGCCTGCCTCTCAGGGTCACTGCCTATCTCTTTATTATTATTTTTTATTAATTTATTTTGATTTATCAACAATCACTTCCATAAGCTTTTGAGTTTTAAATTTTTCTCTGCCTCTCTCCCCACCTCCCTCCCCAGGACGGTGTACAATCTGATATAGGCTATACATATATATACATTCCTATTAAACATATTTTCACATTAGTGATGTTGTAAGGAAGAATTAGAACCAATAGGAGGAACCACCAGAAAGAGGAAACAAAATACAACAGAAGAAAAAAATAGCAAATAGTGTGCTTCGATCTGCATTCAGATTTCATAGTTCTTTCTCTGGATGTGGATAGCATTTTCCATCATGAGGCCTTTGGAGATGTCTAGATCCTTGCATTGCTGAGAAGGGCTAAGTCTATCAACTTTGGTCATCTCACAACCTGGCTGTTACTGTGTACAATATTCTCCTGGTTCTGCTCACTTCACTCAGCATCAGACCATGCAAGTCTTTCCAGATTTTTCTGAAGTCTGCCTGCTCATCATTTCTTATAGCACAATAGTATTCCATTACATTCATATACCACAACTTGGTCAGCCATTCCCCAATGGATGGGCATCCCTCAATTTCCAGTTCTTGGCTACCACAGAAAGAGCTGCTATAAATATTTTTGTACATGCGGATCCATTTCCTATCTGTGTGATCTCTTTGGATTACAGCCCTAGAAGTGCTATTGCTGGGTGAAGGGGGGGTTTCTTCATCCCCATCCCTCCCAGGGTGGTTGTGAAGATCCTACAAGATAATATTTGTAAAGTGCTTAGCCCTGGGCCTGGCACCTAGTAGGTGCTTCATAAATGCATGGTTCTTTTCCTTCCTTGTGGAGAGCAGTGTGACCCTGTTTTTGCTGGCTGGTCCAGAGTTCAGCCTCTCTGTAGTTTAGGAAAGCAGCAGTGTGAAGCATCACTAGGCTTGACTTGGCATCAGGAAGACCTGGGTTCAGCTCCTGCTGGGCAAGTGACCCCAGCTTCCTTCTCTGTACAATGAGGATGTTGGGCCAAGGACCCTCGCACCTCTCCACCTCTGTACCCCACCCCATCCCACCAAGGGCAGGCGTGGCCTGAGGCCTCATCCAGGGCCAGAGGAGGCAGGACGGGTCTGGAGGCAGCCAAAGCCTGCTCCAGCCAACCGGTTTCTTGCTCTGGGGGAGGGTTAGGTCTTCCAGAAGCGCATGGCTGAGTCTGGTCGTCTGAGCGAAGGAGAAATGGCCTTGATCTTCGTGAATTGGAAGGAGATCATTATGTCCAACACGAAACTCCTCAAGTGAGTAGACCTGGTCCCCCAGCCCCACCCCACTGCCCTCTGGGGTTCCCCCTTCCTGTATCCCCAAACACATGGGCAAGGACCCACAGGCTGCCACATGCAGCCTGAACTGAGGAGTCTGAAAACCCTAGACAGTGGCTGCAGTCAGGGGGTGACTTGCCTGTGTGTGTGTGTGTGTGTGTGTGTGATGTCACCAAGCATGACCTGACACCTTGACCTTGCTTGACTGCAATCCTGCCTAGCAGGGGGCGCCGCCCAGGCATGGGGTCTCACTGTCTGTCCTCCACACCGGCATCCACACAGTGACTGGCCCAGCTGGCTTCTTGTGGCCTTGCCACTGTCTTATCCTCCTTGTGTCTGTCACGTCTGCTCCACGTCCTCCACAGACCAGACTTGTATCTCTGTGCCCTGGGCGAGCCCCTGGACCCCCTGAGACCCCCATGTCCTGGGCCACACAAAGGGTGGCCTGAGTGTCCCAGTGTGAGGGGGGCCTTTCTGTCTCTCGCTCCCTTGGGACGGGTCCCAGGGAGACAGGGGGTGCAGCCAGGCAGACCACGCCCATTGGCAGGAGGACCCCACATTGATGGGTTGGGGCACCCAGCTGTAGTTCTCAATGGTTTGTGTGCAGCTGCGACCTCCACCTTGAGCCGGGATGTGTGGTCTTGAGGACCTTTCTTGGGAAAACTTTGAGGTCCTTTCTCTCACATAGGAGCCCGAGTCTGCCCCATCCCCCTTGGGGTGCCCATCGGTGGGCTCCCCTTGTCCCAGTGGGCCAAGCATCCATGGACCTTCCTTCCATGGTCACGACTGTGTGTGGTGTTTGCTGAGGGGTGTGGTCCAGGCGTGGCCCTTGCGTGGCTCAGGCGGGTGTGGTCCCAGGGACGTGATGTTGGGATGCAATAAGGAGGTTTTCCATGTCCCAAAGTATGCGGCAAGGAGATGGTACACTCGTCTCCACAGGGCATGGATGCCTTGTCTCCATCTGGTCTAGACCAGCTCGTGGGGTCTCAGCTGTGTCAGGGAGCTGGGCCCCCGGTTCCCCGTCTCTTCACCTGGGGCTCCTGCTCTCAGTTGCTCCTGGAGACCAGAGTGTGTATATGTGTGTGTGTGTGTGCACAATTGTGCATGTCTGTGTGCACATGGGAGTGTGTAATTGTGCATATGGATGAGTCTCTGTACATGTGTGTGTAGTGTGTGAATATATGCGCCTGCACTGTGTGTGTAAGTATACATGGTGTGAGTGTGCATGTGTGTGTACTTGTGCGAGTTACTAGTGCACATGCTTGTGTGCAAGTACACAATGTGTGCATACATAGGATGTGGTTATGGTAGGGGTGTGAAGTGGGAGGAGAGGCCAGAGTGCGTGTGTGCACACAATTATGTGATTGTGTAATTGTACGTATGGGTGAGTGTGCATGTGTGTACTTGTGTGAGTTACTAGTGTGCATGCATGTGTGCAAGTGCACAATGTGTGCATGTGTGTGTACATACTTGTGATGTAGTTATGATAGTGGTGTGAAGTGGGGAGGGAGGCCAGAGTGTGTATGTGTGTATGTGTGTGTGTGCACGTGCACCGTGTGAGTGTGCATGTGTGTGTGCTTGTGAGTTGCGACTGTGTATGTGTGTGTGCATGCATACACACACATCCGTGACTGTGTGTGCGTGTGTGCACATGTGTTCTGCAGCCATGGCAGCAAGGCCAGGCTGGGGAGGGGGCAGCAGAGTCTGGCGTGCCCCTGCCTGCCGTGGCAGGCAGCCATATGGGGAGTCAGCGGCCCGGCTGTCCTGCAGGGCTCTGCGCGTGCGGAAGAAGACAGGAGGCGAGAAGATGCCGGTGCAGATGGTTGGGGACATCGTGGCGGCTGAGCTCTCCCACATGCAGGCTTACATCCGGTTCTGCAGCTGCCAGCTGAATGGGGCAGCCCTGCTGCAGCAGAAGACTGATGAGGATGCGGAGTTCAAAGAGTTCCTGAAGGTAATGCCCCCTGTGGGCGGCCCTGCCCCAACCCTACCCAGGTCACAGGCTTGTATCTCCTCTCAGCTGGGCATCTGCCCCAGGGCAGGCAGTAAGCCAGGGCTCAGTGAATGTCATGAGTCCCTATGGAGACCACCCACAGACACACCCAACAAAACTCAGCTTGGCCAGCGGGGGCCTAGATCATCAGCGGAAAGAAGCCAAGTCCAACAAAGACCTATAGGCTGGAGGGCCCACCTCCTCCCCCAGGCTCGGACCCCTAGCACGGGACTCCCTTCAATAAAAAGGCCCAACAGATAAGGAAGACAAGACCATTAGTGATGCAGGAAATTAACTGGCATCTCACAAGGTTCAGAAGAAAGGGGGATGAGGCCAATCAGTCAAGTAGAAAGCCTCCACAGGACACCGGCAAGGGGAAACCCTACTGCGCTTCCCCGGGACTCATAATTGTCAAACTATAAAAACAAAGAACAGTGATCTCAGGATTCAAGAGCAGCTTGGAATAGCACAATGGCTAGGGTGCTGGGAGACCCAAGTTCAGATCCAGCCTCAGATACTTACTAACTGCGTGGCCCTGGGCAAGGTTCCTCACCTCTGTTTGCAACTCAGTTTCCTCCTCTGTAAAATGAGGACAATAAGAACAATGCCTTGGAAACCTTAAATCGCTCTCTGACTCACCATTATTGTGATTAGCAATTAATTAAGAGGAACAAAGGGGGAATACATCCAGTGAGACCAGGAAAGGCAAAGAGAAGAAATGCCCATGGTCCAAGTGGACCTGTGGCTGGGTCAGGACCTGCAAGCTTGGAGGCCCATGAGGCAAAAATGGTGAAGGAGACAGGTCACCAGACATTTGGATTGGCGGCAGAGGCTCAGGAGCATGACCCTCAGAAAAGGGGTAGAAAAGACCACTGTGAATGCATGGGAAGGTCACCAGCCAACACAGCGGGCCCCTGCCCTGCTGGAAGAGAGTCCAGAGGACAGGGCAGTGTCAAGACAAACCGGCAGGGAAGGTGCTAGAACTCAGAGCGCTGCTGGGCCCAACCACGCTCTTGAGCTTAAGGATAGAAGACAAGACGGGCGCTTCTGGGCATGGTCACTGCGGCGGGAAGGAAATGGCAGAGCGGAAATAGAGCGTGCCATGAGCCAAGGCGGCCAGGAAAGCTAGTCTCAGGGTCCTCAGCAGGGGTCTCTTCCTGGTGAGGGGAGGGCAGAGAGAGGGCCTCACCCAGAAGGACCCAACAGAAATGGCAGATGTTCGGACGCAAGGAGGCCAAAAGCCATCCACTGCCTTTGGTGAACTCAAGGCCTGGCATCCTTGGGCACTGAAAGAACGGGCCAGCGTGATGGCTGAACCCCTCCCAGCAGGCCTCTGAGGGTTACTGAGGATGATGGAGACAGACACCACACAATAGGAGAAGGGCAGAATTTTCTCTCAAAGGGGGGTCGAGGGAGAGGAAGGGAAGGGAGCCCTTAAACTCTAGGCCAGAGGGCTGGATGTGAATACCTAGCAACATTCTAGCTGGAGTGCTTAGCAAACCTGTGGAAAGGGAAGCCATGGTCTCAGAGAGTAGGCCTGGCTTCAGCGACTCACCTGCCATAAAAATGTACCTGTTGATATGGAAGAGATGATGGGAGGGCAGCTGGGTGGCTTCAAACCCAAGAAGGAGTCAGTCATTCACAGTCCGGTGTCTGCAAGGGGCCTGTGCGTTGGGCCGTGGTGCCTGGTCCTTGTCCATGACTCACCCACTTTACCAGGTGACCCCATGAGAGGGGCCGAACAGACGCCTGCAGGTTCAGGTTCAAAGAGACCTTGAGATCCGAGATGCTGATGGAGATCTTGAATAGCTTCCACAAAGTCATGGGCTATAAAGTCAACAGGCAAAAATCAGTAACATTTCTATAATAATAACAAAATCCGAGAGGCAGTAACAAAAATGAAATCCTAGTCCAGAGAAATACAAAATGCATCAAGTATCTGGGGCAGTCAGGCAGCACAGTGGAACTCAGTAAAACAGTAACAGAATTGATTTGATAAAACAAAGACGTCCAGGGAGATGATGAAGGAGAGAGAGCACTGCCACACCTCAAACTGAGTGACAGCAGCAGTCACCAAGACCATCCAGCCTTGGCTAACAATTAGGAAGAAAGACTCATGGAACGCAGTAACCCAGTGTTCTATCAACTGGAAAACATCAGCTACCTAGGAAAGAATTTCCCGTCTGGTAAAAACTGCTAGGAAAATTGGAAGCAGTCTGAGAGAAATCAAGCTTAAACTCACACCTTTCACTATTCCATAATAATTCTATATGGATACGTAACGTTAATATTAAATATGCATAATAATTTCACTAGAAAATATAAAAATAGAAGAAATAGATTTTAATCTTTAACATTCCACAGCTACAAGTAGGTGATGTTTTTTTTCTGTTTTTTTATTTATTTTTAGTTTTCAACAATCACTTCCATAAGCTTTTGAATTTTTCTCCCCCTCCCTCCCCACTTCCCTCCCCAAGATGGCACGCAATCTGATGTAGGCTCTACATGTACATTCCTATTAAATGTATTTTCACATTAGTCATGTTGTAAGGAAGAATTGGAACCAATAGAGGGACCACCAGAAAGAGGAAACAAAACAGAAGGAAAAAAAAGAGCAAATAGTATGCTTCGATCTGCATTCAGACTCCATAGTTCTTTCTTTGGATGTGGATAGCATTTTCCATCAGGAGTCCTTTGGAGATGTCTTAGATCCTTGCATTGCTGAGAAGGGTTAAGTCTATCAATATTAGTGATTGCACAACATGGCTGTTACTGTGTACAGTGTTCCAGGAGATATATTCTTAACCAAACATGGGATAGAAGCAGTTAGTGAAGACAAAATAGAAAACTTTAACTATAAGAAACTGAAAAGCTGCACAGATGAAATAATACACCTAGGGTAAAAATGGAAATGGTTGAATAGGAAAAAAAAATCTGTATTAAATTTCTCTGATAATGATTTGATATCCAAGATTTATAAACAATTAAGAAACATATCTAGAACCTTGGTCCTGGAGTCAGGAAGACCTGAGTTCAAATCCAGCCTCTGATCCTTCCTACCTGCATGACCTTGGGTAAGTCCCTTCATCTCAGTCTGCCTCAGTTTCCTCAGCTGTAGAATGGGGATAATAACAGCACCTACCTCCTAGGGTTGTCGTGAGGATCAGATGAGATCATATTTAGAAAGCGTTTAGCTCAGTTGTACTTGGTGCTGTGTAAATGCGCATTATCTTCTCTTCCCCTTGGTCATATGATTACACAAGGTGATAGGGGAATGAGGGAGCCACTCTGGTGCAGGGGAGAGGAGCCCGGGAGGGTGTGCGTGAGCATCTGACCAGCTGCTGCAAATCGGTTTGCACTGGAATGTCAGACCCTTTGGAATCCTTTGGAACCCTTGTCACGGTTTGTAGACAATTTGATGACAGGTTGAAAAAGTGCAGGAATGTGTTACACTTTGTCAGAACTGGTCAGAGGTTGATGTAATTACTGCACAAACACCAGAATTGTTGGGTATGGGACAGTTTTGAATTGCTGCAGAAACAAACTATGATCTTCAAACACATACATGTTTATTGTCACAGAGGGAAAATGTATTTGTAACATAATGGGGCAATTGCGGTGCCATTAAGACTTTTTAGTGCACACTCCGGGTCCATTGTCACAAACCCAGGGGCTTCACGAGCCAACAAATGGGAATTTCCAGCCTAGATAAGAGAGGCTGGCATAAAGTATTTTTTTCTGTTACAGAGGGGAGATGATTTTTTTTCATCCCACAAATACATGCAGTTATTTAGGGACAAGATAAATGTTTGCAGTTAAAATTTTTTTTTTAAATCTGTATAACAAAAGAAAAAAAAAACTAGGGAAAATGTGTGGTCAACATGACTCACCACCAGCATTTATTCAGCCCCTGGACGTTTGTAAAGTGTTGAACATTGACTGCCTCATTTAATCCTGTGAGGCAAATTAACTTCTAAATAGAGAACTGTTCACAATCTACAAAGGACACTCTCACCTCACAGACAGTCAGCCTAGAAGATGAGCAGGATTCAAAAGAAGCACAAATTAGAGTCACCAGATTGGGGAAGAGGGGAGGTTTTTCCAACATTTAGTTCACTGAAATGAATTAGGGAAGCTGGAATGACCCAACCATGTAATGGCACGAGAGGGCTGGGAGACTCTGAGTGGATGAGTGGGCCCCTTCTGCCCAGCAAGGCTGGCCTCTCCACCCCTCCCCTGACCCTCAGGGCTCTCAGGGTTCCTTCAGGGTTAGAGTTTCTCTCAAATGCTATTGACTCATTCAGCCCTCATTCTAGGTAGGTTCTCTGCCACTAATGATTAGCACCCTAGTCCCATTAAACTAATTAGTATCAGTTTTTACAAGGGGATATTTACATTAAGAACAGCACAGGCTTTCCCCCCTTTACCAGCTCGGTCTCTGGTGAAACCTTTTTCTGCATAGCACTGACCCCCCCCCCCCCAGTTCACATCAGACAAGTCCTTTTCTTCGCTGCTGGGCTGGGTCCACCTAGTCACTCCCAGGCCTCCTGACCTTTCGTTCTCACAAGGCCACGGCCTTCAGTCTCCATCTAAAATGAAAGAGCAAAGAACCAATGCCCATGTCCAGAGGTCACATGCTGGCCTCCCAGGGAGAAAGGCATTGTCCCTCCCCAGACACCAATGGCCAGAATAAAGTCCCAAGAAGAGGATGGTCAAGATGCCCCTCAGCACCACTGGTTCCAGTTATGTGACTGGAGCTAAGCCAAGAGCCTGCCATCGCCCATGTGGTCAGCCAGCCAGGTCCAGGGCCTTTCCCTTCCACGGTGCTGCTGCCCTCAGGGGTGGGCTCTCAAGAATTGCCACGTGGGGCTGGGCATCCTGGAGAAGATGGCTCAGGGGCCGGCGCTGTCCCACTCTCCTCTCTGCCCTGGACTAGATGGGTGTGCGGCCACGTTGGTCCCAGGCCCAAGTGTTATCACTCTTCATCCGTCTCAGTCCTGGGGCCAGACCCAAAACCTGGCAGGGACGTCCGAGGGTAGTAGCTGTGCCTGGCAGGAGCTCTGCCTCAGCCCATCACCTTTGCCTTTGTTCTGTGACCTCTCCTAGAGACTGGCCCGAGACCCTCGGTGCCAGGGCATGCCACTGTCCAGCTTCCTGCTGAAGCCCATGCAGAGGATCACACGTTACCCACTGCTCATCAAGAATGTAAGTCCTTGAGGAGTGGAGGGGCAGGGGGGAGCAGTACAGCGGCTAGACCCCTTCCGGGCCCACAGGAGGGGCAGGGGAGAGAAGGGCGCAGAGTCCGGCAGGGAGCCCCTAGGCGCGGGCCCTTCCCGCACTGAACTGCCTGGCGGTCCTCTCCCTAGATCCTGGAGAATACCCCAGAAAGCCACGTGGACCACTCTTCCCTGAAGCTCGCCCTGGAGAGGGCCGAAGAGCTTTGTTCGCAGGTCAACGAAGGGGTCCGCGAGAAAGAGAACTCGGACCGCCTGGAGTGGATCCAGGCTCACGTCCAGTGCGACGGCCTTGCTGAGGTAAGGGAGGGGCTCCTGGAGCAGGCTGGGGGCCCGGAAACTCCCCTGCTGCCTCAGGGGAGCCAGATCTGCCTGACCCGAGCCGTTCTAGCTCTCGGGGTCGCGGACAGGCCGAGCCTGCTGTCCTGGAGGCAGTGGGGAGTCATGGCAGGTATTTGAGCAGGGGACTGCGCTACAAAGATGATTTGGGAAATTGGAGGCTGGTGGGAAGGCATCGCACGAGGCCCTGGTGAGCCTAGCAAGGTGGACGAGAGATGCCCCGGAGGCAGAAGTGGTGCGGGGGAGGGGGGGCCCCCGGAGACGGAGAAGGGCCGGGTGTCCATCTCTGGGGGGAGGGGCGTCCGCACATAGGCGAGATTGGAGTGGCAGAGGAGGTGATGGCCCCCACCGACGGTCAAGGGGTACTGTATCGGGGACGATAGGGAAAGGAGACCCCAGTGTCACCAGACCTGCAGAACAGGAGGAAGAATGGACAGGGGCGAAGACCCCGGGGGCACTGGATGGGGTCGGGGAAGGGGCCGGGCCTCCTGATTGGGGGAGGGGCGTGTGTAGGCCCACCCCTCCCCCCACCGTAGAACGCTCCCGTCGCCAAGGGTGTTTCTGCTGATCGGTAGTAATTTCTGGTCGCTGTTACTGTTGATGAGCAGATAATAATCGTTATCATGGAGCATGTGAGGTTTGCAAGCGCTTCACAGCCAGCACATCTGGGCCCCTGGGAGACAGGTGCATCTGGGGAATAAGCGTCTGAGGTGCTGCTCCTGATTCCGGGTCAGCACCGGGGTGGCGGCCGCCACGCCTGGAGGTGTTGGGGTCAGCCAGGCTTGGGGCCGGGCGGAGTCATCTGAACCTCCCCGCCTAGGGGAGGAAGGCCTGGCCAGAGCCCTGCTGAGGGAGGGCACAGTGGCCGGTTATCCTCCGCCCCTGGGTCCTGAGGGCAGTGGAGAGGTGTGGATGGAAGAGCAGCCAGGTCCCACTCCATGAGTGACTGCCTGTCTCTCTTGAAGCAACTCATCTTTAACTCGCTCACCAACTGCCTGGGCCCTCGCAAGCTGCTGCACAGCGGGAGGCTGTACAAGGCCAAGAGTAACAAGGAGCTCTTTGGCTTCCTCTTCACGGACTTCCTGCTGATGACCCACGCTGCCAGGCCCTTCCCGGCTGCCTCGGGCCCCGAGAAGCTCTTCAGTGCCAAGTCCAGTGCCCAGTTCAAGATGTACAAGACGGTGAGTGTGGTGGGAGCTGCGGGGCGGCCCAGCGGGCATGGCTGGCCTTTGCTGCCCCGCTCACCCGCTTGGCTTCCCCCAGCCTGTCTTCCTGAATGAGGTCTTGGTGAAGCTGCCCACAGACCCTTCCAGCGACGAGCCCATCTTCCACATCTCCCACATTGACCGTGTCTACACACTCCGAGTGGACAACATCAACGAGAGGTCAGAACTGCCCTGCGCTGGTGCCCTCCACTCTGTCTGTCCTTCTGTTCATGCATCTGCTGACTCTCTGTCCATCTCTCCGTCCATCTGTCTACCCATGTGTCCATCTCTTATCCATATGTCCATTTATCCATCTGTCTGTCTGTATGTCCATTTACCCAGCCATCTATGTCCATCTCTCTGTCCGTCTGTTTTATCCATCTCTCTGTCTCCCCATCTCTCCATCCACATAGCTTCATCTGTCTGTCCAGTCATCTGACTCTGTCCATCCCTCTGTCCATCTCTCTACCCATCTGTCCATCTCTTATCCACATAGCTCCATCTGTCTGTCTATCCATCTCTCCATCTGTTTATCTCCCTCCCTCTCCATCCACATAGCTCCATCTGCCTGTCCGTCCATCTGACTGTCCATCCCTCTGTCCATCTCTCTACCCATCTGTCCATCTCTTATCCACATAGCTCCATCTGTCTGTCCAGCCATCTGACTCTGTCCATCTCTCTACCTGTCTTTCCATCTCCCCATCTCTCCATCCACATAGCTTCATCTGTCTATCCAGTCATCTGACTCTGTCCATCCCTCTGTCCATCTCTCTACCCATCTGTCCATCTCTTATCCACGTAGCTCCATCTGTCTGTCTATCCATCTCTCCATCTGTTTATCTCCCTCCCTCTCCATCCACATAGCTCCATCTGCCTGTCCGTCCATCTGACTGTCCATCCCTCTGTCCATCTCTCTACCCATCTGTCCATCTCTTATCCACATAGCTCCATCTGTCTGTCCAGCCATCTGACTCTGTCCATCTCTCTACCTGTCTTTCCATCTCCCCATCTCTCCAGCCACATAGCTTCATCCGCCTGTCCGTCCATCTGACTGTCCATCCCTCTGTCCATCTCTCTACACATCTGTCCATCTCTTATCCACATAGCTCCATCTGTCTGTCCATACATTCATTTCTCCATCTGTTTATCCCTCTCCTTCTCCATCCACATAGCTCCATCTGTCTGTCTGTGTGTGTTAACCTTGCGTCTCTGTCTATCTGTCTTTCTGTTCGTCTGCCTATCCTTCTGTTTCTCATCATACATTGATCAGTTCCAGCATCTGCATCTGTTTTTTCCAAAGTCCAACAGCTAGGTGGCGCCATAGAGCACACAGCAAACACCCAGGCCTGGAGTCCCAAAGACCTGAGTTCAAATCCTGTCCCAAATCTCACTACTTCTGTGACTCTGGGCATGTCCCTTCATCTTTGTCTGCCTCAGTTTCCTTATCTGTCATATGGGGATCATACGAGCCCCTGCCTCTCAGGGCTGTTGTGAGGATCTAATGAGATACCATTTGTAACGTGCTTAGCCCAGTGCCTGGCACACAGTAGGCGCTCCATAAATGCTCACCGTCTCCCCCAGCCGAGTTCCGTGGGCACGCCTTGTGGTGTCACAGGACAAATAGAAAGGGGGCTCAGGAGAGAGACGGGGCTGTGGTGTTTGAGGGAAGCCTGGAGTTGTCTGTTGCCAAGCGTCTCCCTATACCACACCTGGGCATCTACATGACTCTAGGAGGTCTGCTTCCCTCAACGTCTCAGGGGAGATTAGAGGTCGGGGCTATTTACAGATGAGGAAACTGAGGCACAGAACAAGGGAGTGACTTGTCTGGGGTTGAACCCAGATCTCCTGCCTGAGTCTGGGGCTCTGCTCCCTGCTCCACTAGACACAAGAAGGTATCTGGAGAGAGGCATGGATGCCACCTGTAGGAGGTCAGCAGGTGGTGACCCAGAGTGAGAGGGCAGAGGTGGGAAGACTGAGGCCTCCAGCTCCTTGGCCAGAGGGTATCTCGATCTGGGAGGCCAGTGAGCACTGGCTCAGGAAGGGGGGAGGTCACTGGCAGGCCCCACATCCCACCCTCCGCTCTGTGTCTCAGGGGCCTTCAGAGGCCCTCCCGGGGCAGGCATTGCAAACACAGGTTCTCGAGAAGTGGACGTTTGCTGTGAATCCCCGTGGGGATGCGCGTCCAATGGGGAGAGGCACTCAGCCCTCTGTTCCTCTCAGGCCAGCCATCCCCAGGGCCCAAGCTGCCCTGCTCAGGGGCCAACCTTGGCTGCCTTCACGTAGCCTGCTCTAAGGGCCTCACCCAGGGGTCCCTGCCAGAGTCGGGCGATGGTGGGGGAGGGAGCCTTGTTCCCTGGAGGTCGGGCACCAAGGACCTTAGGCGGAGGCAGGAGGGGATGCTGTTTGTGGATAGCTGCTAAAAGAAACGGGAGCATCGGGCTGCTGGGCTGGGAGGCAGGCCAGGCTCCCGGGCAGTGACCACCTGCCTGGGCTTGGGCCTCTGATCCCTAGGACAGCTTGGGTTCAGAAGATCAAAGCGGCTTCGGAGCAGTACATTGAGACAGAGAAGAAGAGGAGGGAGAAGGCCTATCAAGGTATGCGGGTGGGGGTGTCTGCCCATGGCCTCTGGCCTTGGGCCGCTCCCACTCCCTAGGGGGAGGCTCCAGGGGCACAAAGAAGAAGTACAAAAAACACCAAGAAAATCCCTCTGCAGCTGGGGCAGGGAAGCGGAAAACATCCCCCTGCAGGGGCTGAGTGCAGCCTGGGGCTGGAGGGAGACAGGAGGCAGAGGCGGACTGGAACAGGCTGGGGAGACAGGGTGGGTGGGCGCAGGTGGGCTGGGGGATCCTGGGGCGGAGGGGGCAGAGGCTGGCTGGGGGGACCTAGGGTGGGGGGGCCCGGAGGCAGAGGGGGCAGAGACCACTAGGGGGACCTTGGGGTGGGGAGTCCCTCAGGGCACAGGTAGGTTGGGGGGGTTCTGGGGGGGGCCTTGGGGCAGGGGTACAGGGGCAGGGGGCAGCTGCTGTGAGTCTGGCCTAGCGGAGGGGTGCAGGGAGGAGGGTGATGTGACTAGGTGGTATAGGAGTCCAGACCCAAAGAGAAGAGTTTCTCTTTTCACCTCCGGACCATCAGGCTCCCTCCACCTTCCAGCTTATCTCCCACCTCCATGCATTTGTATGGGCCTGGCCAGCTTCCTCTCCAGGTTACTGTGGATTGACCTGTGTGTGTCTGTTTCATCCCCCCAGGGGAGACAGTGCCCCACTTAGTGTCTCGAGCTCTCACATGGGGACCTTGCGTATGGTCGGAGATGCGTCCCCCACTCCTCACCTCCCCGTTCCTCATCCCCATGACCGCCTCCTCCTTCCCTCTTCCTTTGGTCTGCCCATGACCTTATTCTGTTCTCAGCTCCTCACTGAGACCCCTCCCACCCTCATCCTTTCTCAGGCTGCGACCGCCCAGTCCGACTTTGTTCTGACTTCACCTTGTCTTGGCTCTACCCCATGCCCCCTTGTTCTGGCACCTCCACCGGGCTGGCGGCTCTGATTCCTCCCCCATTACCGCCTGGTCCTGTTCTGCCACCCCTGTGGCCATCACCCTGTCTTCTCTTCCTTTAGTCTCTACCTGGGCTCTCCTGTCTTCTCCAGCCTGGTGGCCTTACTCCTTTTCCATCTCCAGCCCGTCCCTGTCTCCTGGGCCCTGCTCTGTTGCCCACACGCATGCGCACACATGCCAAGGCTCCTTCACCCTCCACCCGGGAGTCCCCGCTTGTCCTGAGGCTCCTAAGACCGCCTGCACTCTGCCTTCACCCCCCTCTGCTCGCCCCCTCCTCACCCTTTGCGTCCAGGCTTCTAACAACCCCGCGCCCCCCCCCGGGTGCCTGACACCATCCACAGCTGTCCATGGCTTGTTCTGTCATCAGCCCTTGGCCTTTCCCACCGGCCAGCGTCCTCGGCCCCCTCAGCCACTGTCTCCCGCTGTCTTGGTTCTTCTCTTCTCCGCCTCCCGTCGGGGTGCGTGCCCTGAGCCCCCACCCTGGTACTGTCCCAGGGACACCCTTGTTCTTTCCACGCAGATCAGGCCTGTGGCCAAATGTCTCTATTTGTTTAGGGGCAGGCGCCCGTGTGCGCACATTGGTGTCGCCCGCCTCGTATCAGATCTCATTTCCGCCTCCTTAGTGTTATCCCTCCCCACCCATGCTCTCATCTCACGGCCATGGCTACCGCCACCGCCTCTCGCCTGGCGCACTGCAACGGCCTCCTCATTGGTCACCCGGCCTCTGGCTTCTGTCCACCCCAGGCCACTCTACACACTGTGGCCCAAGTGACTTTCTCATGTCCAGTGCGTGTCTCAGGCCTACGCACTCCAATATGTGCACTTGGGCTTAGCTTTGGAAGCCCTTCATGATGTGGCCCCAGCCTAGCTTGGGGGCCTCCCTCCCACACCCAGTGGTGCTGCTTAAATGGATACTCGGGGCTCCCACCTCCGTGCCTTTGCCCTGGCTGTGTCTCCCTCGTCTGTCTCCCAGAATCCCTCACTTCCCACCTTCTCTAGGAAGACTTTCCTGACATGCCTTCTCCCAAGCCTTCAGTCTGAATGTATTAGTGTTGATTCTCTTTCTGTTCATGTCTGGAAGCTCCTTTCTGCTGGGTTCTCTATCCTCTCATCCCCAGGACCTGGCACACAGTAGGTGCTCGAGAAATGCTTCTGGACTGACTGGCCGAGACTTAGAGGAGGGCAGGAGGCCGGGGCAGGTGGACCTCTGTCTTGTTCCCCCTTGTGTGCCCTGGGTCTCTTTGGCTTTGGGGGGCCATGCAGCCGCCTGGGGGGCTGCCCCCACTCTGGGGGCCTCCTGTCAGGCCGGCCACCTCTGCTTCCTTGCAGCACGATCACAGAAGTCCTCTGGCATCGGGCGGCTCATGGTCCATGTCATCGAGGCATCGGAGCTCAAGGCCTGCAAGCCCAATGGTGAGTGCTGAGCGCCTGAGTCTCCCTGGGCGTGGGGGAGGGGCAGGCCTGGCTCGGTCACCTGTGGTCTGGGCTCAGTCACTCAAGGTCCGAGCTTGGTCACCCATGGTCTGGGCTTGGTCACCTGCGGTCCAGCCAGACTCAGTCACCTGCGGTCTATGCTCAGTCACTCAAGGTGCCAACTTGGTCACCTGCGGTCTGGGCTCGGTCACTCAAGGTCCTGGCTCGGTCACCTGTGTTCTGGGCTCGCTCACGCGTGGTCCAGGCTCGGTCACCTGTGGTCCGGGCTCAGGCACTCGAAGTCCCAGCTCAGTCACCTGGGGTCTGGGCTCGTTCGCCCGCAGTCCAGGCTCGGTCACCCGCGGTATGGGCTCAGTCACCTGCAGTCCAGCCAGGCTTGCTCACCCACAGGCCAGGCTCCCATCCATCCCAGCTTTGTCCTGTGCAGGTAAAAGCAATCCCTACTGCGAGGTCAGCCTGGGCTCTCAGAGCTTCACGACTCGGACGCTGCAGGACACCCTGAGCCCCAAGTGGAACTTCAACTGTCAGTTCTTCATCAGAGACCTGTATCAGGACGTGCTCTGCCTGACCCTGTTTGACCGGGACCAGTTCTCCCCAGATGGTGGGTGGGGGGCTAAATAGAGTTGGGGGGCTGAGATGTTGGGGTGTGGAGGGCTGAGACGGTGGGGACAGAGTCAGAGATGGAGTTGAGGGGCTGAGACATTGGGGAGCCGAAGCAGTGGGAGACAGAGTGGGGAAGGGCTCGGAAAGGCTGGCCATGGCCGCCTGGGTGGGGACGCTTTGGGGCTCTCCATCATTTGCACGGAGACATAAGGGGCTTTGTTGTTCTCTTGCCAGATTTCCTGGGTCGAACCGAAATCCCTGTGGCCAAGATTCGGACCGAGCAGGAGAGCAAGGGACCCACCACCCGCCGCCTACTACTACACGAGGTCCCCACGGGTGAGGTGTGGGTCCGCCTGGACCTGCAGCTGTTTGAGCAGAAGACGCTGATCTAGGGGCCTGGCTCCCCTGCCCGTGTGTGCCCCAGACCGGGGCGAGTCCCTCGGCGGGGAGACCCCAGGAGTGGAGTGGCCTCTGCTAGGACGCCCTACTGAGATTAGGTGGTTTTAAAGAGGGCAGGGAAACTTGACTTACTTTAAATACTGTGACCTCTAATGATGTGGAAACTATTTTTGATTTTGTTTTCTTAAGAAGTGTAAATTATTTATGTAAAATGCTTTGGATTTGCACCTTTCCATAGGATGTGCATCTTAAAGCTTTGTCATTGCCAACATGTACAGAAAGAGAAAATATATGTTTGTGGACAGACTTCTCAGCAGTCAGGCTGGTGTGATCTAGGCAGGGAGGAACCACTGGAGGGGGGATGGAGGCAGGGGGAGGCATGCAGGAAGGCCGGCCTTTTTTCTTCCGGGTGGACCCGGTCCCCGGGGTCCAGCATGTGGAGTGTGGGCTTGAGAGGCAGCTAACTACCAGGCCCGCCGTCTCTTCTGCCCCGGGAGCAAGGTCATGCTCACCTTGGAGACATCCTTGCCGCCCTCCTCTGGTCTCTCCCAGCTCCCACACTCTGAGATCCACACCAAGTCACAGAATCTGGAGAGGGGTGACCCCCTGGGGCATCTGGTCTTGGTCAGAGCCTCCAAGGATGGGAGGCAGCCCCTCCCCCACTGGCATAGCTCTTGGGCCAGGCCAGCTTGGTCTTTTGGCTCTTGGCTCTGCCTTCTCTTCTCCGTGGTGACCATCCTTCAGTCCAGGCACTTTTCCAGCCTGGTAGCTCTCCTCTAGACACATCTCTTTATCAGCTGTGGTGCCCAGAGTTTACCAAGTCCTCCTTTGAGACAGAGGGACCATCCCCTCCCCAGAGCCCACTCTCTCTTCAGACAGCTCGAGATCACATTCATTGTTTGGGAGCTGCCATATCTCACTGCTGACTCATACTGAACTTGTGGTCCCCTAAAACCCCGGGCTCTTCTCCAGGCAAACTCTGTCCAAGCTTTTCAAGCCCAAGGGCATCACTCTCCACTGATCCCTGGTAGGCATCATCTTCTTAAATGCAGCTGAGGCTCTTGCCGTCAGGGTCCTTTGGGGTCCTTGTTTGTCATCCAGGCAGTGAGCTCCCCCTCCCAGCTTGGGAATCATGCATGAAGGCGGGAAAAGAAGGCTCCCTCGATTGACGCCTGAGAGGAGGGTGGGCCTGGGATCCTCTGGCCTGTCCGGGTGGTGCAAGGCAGCCGCGGGCAGGACCTCTGTCTGTTGTCAGTCCAGACTCTGTCTGAGAGCTGTGATGGAGGCGGGGGAAGCTGGGCAGGGTCTGACCAGCCCAGGCTTTGGTTCTGAACTAAACCTAGAGACTTTGAGGGGGCCCAGAGGCTGGGTTATTGTCCCCATCTTACTGATGAAGAAGCTGCCGCAGAAACCACTAGGGACTTGGCCAGGATCATCCCCAGGCAGCCGTGGGGCAGTAATGCCTTGGTCAGTCATCTCAGGAATATTGCAGGTTCAGGGTCGTGCGGGGCCGGGGCCAGAAACGAGAGAAGGCCCAAGAGCTCGGCTTCAGTCCTGAAGGTTGCTCAAGGGATGGTTTGCTCACAGCCGTCCTCAGAAGCAGGCCGTGCCCCCGCCCCCGAGGTGTGAGCCGTGGTCTCCCCATGAGGGAGTCAGGCCCTGGGAAGGTCATTCCCAGCGCCATGCCTGGTGACAGATTTCAGCCAAGCAGCAGAGAACACTTCCAGGGCTGTTCTCGCGAACAGGATGGCGGGAGGAAGGCCCGACCAGAGGCGTCCCCCTCTCCTGGTAAGTGTTTAACAAAAGAAATACAGAGAGCTGATAGACTGTGAAACCCCACTGGGCTGGACAGTGGCCCACGTGTCTAACGACCACCCCGGAAAGTCAGGGGTGTCCATGTGAAAGGGGGTGGCCAGGGGCCTGCCCGGGGACCCAGGGACTCCCTGCAGGCTGCACCATTAGGCCGAATCCAATGAGGTGAAACTCGGTGAGAATCCATGTAAAACCTTCCCCTTGGGCTCAAAAAGTGGACTTCCCTTAAAATCTGGGGTTTTTCCTGAACAGTGTTGTTTCAGAGCTGGGAAGGACTGAGGAGGGCGTCTCCCAGGCCCTCTGGCCTGTGCTTGCCCGTGCGCCAGGACAGGAATCCTCTGCCTGCCACGGGGCACCAGCTCTCGCTGGAAGCACACGGGGCTCGGCTCCCTGGGGCTGGTTTTGGGGACGTGTTGTTTGGCTTTGCCTTTGATGGGTTCCACACTCACCGTGAGTCAGCAGGGTGTCATGGTACCCAAAAAGCTGGCGCGGTCTTGGCCTGTGATGCAGTGGGAGCCCTGTGTCCAGCACGATACAGATGGCATTCCTTCGGCACCAGAGCCACCCTGGAGATGCCTTACCACGGCTGAGCCCAGAGTGTGTAGTAGAGACAAACAGCTTGCTTTATTTGACCCTTCAGGCCACCCAGCACACTTTCCTCTGATGCTCCCCAAGCCGTGGCCCCCCAGATATGGCTGGGATGGAAGAGTCTCCTGGTCTCTTAGGTCAGAAATCCCTTGGGGCTGGCTGGTGGGCCCACACACCACCTCACAGCCCACTGCCAAGCAAAGCCCCTTTGGGGTCTGCTTCTAAAGTTTAGCCCACGTGAAGAGGAAAGATTGATCTGCGATGACTCCTCAGGACAGTGCCGAGGGCACCCACGCGGACCTCCTCATGTTGTGTGAAGGGCCTGGCCCTGTGCAGGGGTGTGCCGGCTTCTCCAGGTACCTGGGGCAAAGAGGGCAGAGGGACACACTGAGTCCTGGGCACAGAGCCACTCCCCACCCCCCACACACAGGCACAGCCTCACCCCAAGCACTGGAGATTCTGTCCCCAAATCCAGGAGGTGGGCCCTCCCCTGGAAGCACATTAAGAGCAGCATTGGTGACAGATGCGAGCGCGGCGGGCGCTGGTGTGGACCAGGCTTGCTTACATGCAGTGCAGTTTCTGGCTGGCCGGCCGAGTTGCAGACCTGAGCGGTGCGGGGCGATGTGCCCAGGCCTCTGCAGCCTTGTAGCTCCCCGCCTTGTCTTGGTCCACAGTACTCCATGCTGCCAGTGTCAGCCCAGAGATGCCCAGCACCTGCCCAGTGACAGTGAACATTGGGCGTGCGTCCACGGTGAGGGGTCTTGGAGCCCTCACGGTCCCTGGGGCCTCACGTGCCCGTTAGGGTTATTCATTCCTGGGGATCTCATTTCTGATCAAAGCTACACAGAAGTGGAGTAAGCTCCATGAGGGCAGGCTCTGTGCCCTAAAATGAATGACATGATTGGGACAGGAAGAGCCAGGACCACAGGGGAGGGAGAACTGAGGAGTCAAAGAGCAAAGGCCTGGGGTTCGGGGTGGGGGGCTTTCTGGCTACCTTCCTTATCTCAGAGCTGCCTGGTGACCGTGGCCCTTGGGGCTGGCATCACACAGAATCCCCGACTCAGACCCCACTCACCAAGTCCACCACCTTTTCCCGTGCACCCTCCGACCTGCGCTTCAGGACTGGGGAGTACTTCCTGCTGGGAAGACGAATCCTCCCTGCAGAGCCCAGCTTGGCTCTGGCGCTGAAGGAAACCCACAAGAAAAGGGCATCACCGGGTGTCGGCTGTGGCCAGGCAGAGCCGGGGAAGCCACATGGGCCTTTCCCTGGCCAGGGCCAGACCAGGAGTGCCAGGCAGGTTGGGCAATGGGCTGGACAGGGTCTGCCGTGACCCCTGCCAGACCCTCCCAAGGGGATGCTTTCTGCTGTGCTGGTGAGACTTGGTTATCAGACACCAGGATTAGTCTTGGAATCATCTGAATAGGCCAAGTTCTATGGAAGCCCAGGGGTCATTCCCACCATGCACAGAAGTCTGGACCGTGAGGGTCGGCCTTCATCAGGAGGGAACATTGGGGAGTGGCCCTGCCCTGCACGGGTCAAAGCAGGGGCAGGATTCGAGGAGGGGAGGCAATGGGCAGGTCAGGCCCAGGCTGTGGGAGGCCTTGAATGCCAGCCTGAGGATGGAATTGATTCAGTGGGCACTTTCTAAATAGGCAGTGCTTAGGATGGTGTCCAGGACAGCACGTCATGTGTGTTGTCATCTTTCTGGGCTGATCATTTCACCAACAGCAGGAACTCCCAGGTGAGGAAACCTCTCTCCTACCACATTTCAGCACCCCCTCTGCATCTTATAACCTCTGGACCACCCCCCTAAGGTCCCTGGGGGCCACAGAGCTGCATAGAAACCCACACATGTTGATAACGTGTCTCCACCCATTCAACTCAGGAATGTTTGTGTCTCTTTGGGGCACCGTCGGGAGGGGGCCTGCTGGCCCAAGTTTGACCCAGAATCCATGTGTGTCAGAAGAGGGGCTCCAACCCTGCTTCCCCCAGCTTCGAGGCCATCCCAAATGGACAGGGGAGTGAAGTATGTGAACAAACAATTCTTTAAAAACATAAAATTGACTGTACGAAGGATTCTTCCAAATCACAAATGAGACAATTATGCATCAGAACAGCTCATGTCCAGAGAATTAGCAAAGTCAATGAGATGGGAATAGTCAGTGTTGGAGAGGTTGTGGAAACACAGGCCCACTAATACATTGTTGGTGGAGTTGCAGACTGACCCAGTCATTGGGCTAAGTGGTTCAGAATGATGCTGTGATTAAATGCCCACGGATAAAAGCAGAGAAAAACTTCCATATTCCCCAAAATATTCATAGCAAGAACATCTACTGTAGCTGAGGACTGGGAATAAAGCAGGCCCCCACCAGTCCCAGCCTTATTTTTTTGTTTTGTTTTTTGTTTGGTTGGTTGAGATTTTTAGGCAATCGGGGTTAAGTGACTTGCCCAGGGTCACACAGCTAGTGAGTGTCAAGTGTTTGGTCTGAGACCGGATTTGAACTCAGGTCCTCCTGACTTCAGGGCCAGCTCTATCCACTGCACCACCTAGCTGCCCCCCAGCCTTATTATCAATGAGTAAACCCTACCAAGTCTGAGTCAAAGTTGCTCTTGTCTTGGCCGGGGGGGGGGGGGGGGGGGGCAGGGCGCCTCCCCAGAGGCCTCACAGAAGCCTGACCATCTACACCTGCAGAATGCTGCCAGACCCACCTGCTCTTCTGGCAGTTTTCCTCTCCCACCAGCCCTGAGTTTGGCCGTCGGTCCTGCCACCCAAAGGAAAATGGGGGCAGGGTCCCAAGCCACTTGGCCTTCACTTCCTTAAATTCCTTCATGGTATATATTTTCCCTGCAGGAAGAAGAGCAGGACCCCAATGAGAGCCTGGGACTCTCCCAGAATCTCCCAAATCCAAGAGCTGGGAGGGGCCTCAGCGGCCTAGAGCCGAGCCCCAACCTGAACGTAACACACACATACACACACGCGCACATGCACACATTCACATGTGTACACATACACACGCACATGTAGATACATGTCCATATATATATACACACACTGCACACACATACATGTGCATGTATACCTGCCTGCGGTCTATATAACATATGTACGTGCATAGGCACACATATAACATGCTGCACGCATGCATATACATGCATATGCATGCACATGCACATACACAATGTGTGTTCTTGTACACGCCTACACACGTGTATGACATGCATGTGTACACATGCAGGCGCCTGGAGCGCACACCCAACAGTCCTGCCAATGAAATGAAACCTCAGCTGCTGCTGGGTCTGGGAGGACCTGGGGCCTCCTTACCCTGGAGCATCCACCTCTCTGTCCCTTTGGTCAGAGAGGATCCTGTCCTGGCCAGCCCGGTTCCCCTCGGGGCCCAGCTCCTGACTTCCAGCTGCACACCCTTCCCCCACATACATGCCTCCATGCCCCACTCCCAGGCTTCAGCTCTCTCTCCCTGTTAAGAGTGTAAGCTTGGTAAGGGCAGGCAGGGGCTGCCTCTCTCACAGAGTGTCCGGCACAGGGCAAGAGACTAACAATGTTTGTTACCTTCGTCCCCCCAGCGGAAGAGGCATGTCCCCTCCACAATAGCCTCTATCAGTGAGAAAGCCTTTGTGGCTGAGTGACAGAACCAGTCCATCAGGTGTGGGCAGGAGTCCTGACTGCCCCATCCTAGCCATCCGTCCCAAGCATAACCCAAGGCAGTGACCGAGGAGGAAGCCGACGTTTGATTGTGACAGGCCCCCCAGAGAAGGAGACCCCTGCACTGATGGAGGCCTGGAAGTGCTGTGAGGAGCAGGGTGTGGGGGGGCGGGACATCACTGGGGAGGCCTCCTCTGGCAGGACGGGAGAGGAGCAGCTTTCCTTGGTGGAAGCAGAGAGCTTCTGGGGGACAGGCCTTCCATCCAGCCGGGAGCTGGGAGGAGCCCACTCCCCCCAGGACTCTTGCTCTTACTACCTACCACCTTAGGGAATATCCCTTCCTAAAAGCACGTTAGCTCTGGCTAATTGATGCCATTTGGATAATTCATGAAGAATACTCGGTGGGACAAGGCCCAGCCCCTCAGGGTGATCTCCAGAACCCTGCACTGGCATCATATTCAGATTACGGCCCAGTGCTTAGCACAGTGTCTGCCTGGCACACAGCAGGGGCATAAACGGTGACTGGTCAGTTGATCAATTGTTCTCCAAGTGTGAGGTAGCAGAAGGGGCTGGCTGCTGGCAGCTCCAAGTACCTGTCTCACACTGAAGAATCGCTCTGTTCTCCTCATCCCTGTCTTGCTGGGCTTGTAACGGGATCACGGAACGGTGGGAGTGTAACCTGGAAGAAATGGGATCTGTTGAAGGCTTGGTCTGAAGACAAAAATGGCCCTAGGGGCATCAAAGAAGCTTCCTCCTCAGCCCACCCAAGCAGTGGAAGCACAGGGCCTTCTGAGGAGGGGGGAGGCTCTGACTCGTGGCCAGTTCATACAGGGACAGGGGATAAAGGGTCGTCAGAGCCAACCCCTCCAGCCAAGGAGCCAGAGCTGGCTGCTGCCCCCTCTGCCCATGGGGGCAAGGCCCCTCTGCATAAGAGAGCCCAGAATTCTGTAGGTGGGACCATAAGCAGACTGACTTGTGCAATACCCTTGTACCAAAACCTCATCCACAGCAGGCTGGCCAGGCCTGAGGGTCTCTGCTCCTGGTCAGGACCACTGTGGCTATTCTGTGGGACAGCAGCCTCGTCCATGCCCTTCTGGAGGACATTCCACCAGCAGGTGAGCACCATTTCTCTGCCCCAAATTCTGATTCAAGTCCTAGCAGCATAAAGTGGTGTCTTAGAAGCATCCATTTGATTACCCTAAGAATGGTACCCTCGGGTCTTCTCATGGAGAGAGAAGGAAAATACCAGATGTTCAAAACTCCCCCCAGCAGCCCCTTCCACCCTGGGGCAGCTCTCACTGGACCTCTTTGTCCCTTCCCTGAATTGTTCCTGGTTCTTCCCTCTGGACCTTGTAAAACAATTCTCCTTCCCCCTCCAAGGCCACGAAGGCCTCCAGAGGAGAAGAGAGAAGGCTTGGAGCTGAATAAGGAGAAGACATTGTCAAGGCAACTTGGAGGGATTTGAACTATGGAAGTAGATCTGCGGTTGAATTTGGGAAGAAGAAATCTGGCAAAATTTGGGAGAAATTGAGGGAAATCTGAAGAATCATCTTCAGGCCCAGACATGGGTTGAGATTCTACTTCTGGAATAGAAGAGAAGCCCAACTGAGTACAAGTAAGAAAGATCAAGGACCAAAAGACTGAAGCGGGAATGGAACTGGAGGTAAACTCAAGAAGATAAAGGAGAAAGTAGTTGGCAAGGCCAGGTAAGTAAGAAAAGGCAAATGGAAGATGGAGAAGGTTAAGGATGCACTCAGAACTGATTGATGTGAGGGGTGGACAGGGATGAGGGAAACTAGTAAGTGGCCAAAGGAAAGAACTTTGAGGAGGGTTATCTGGCAATGAAGACGGGATGAGTGGCTGGCTGGGACTGGCGTATACAGGAACCAGACAGCGAGGACGACTGTGCAGGGACTCTTGCCTCAGTGAGTCATGTTTACCAGCTCTACTGTTTACCAAGGCAGAGTGACCTTCCCCCTGGAGGAGAAGGTGAAGGCCCTTCAGGGACACCTCTCCACACTCCAGGTTGTGAGAGGTCAGAAAGGGCATCTAAAGCCTCAAGGGGAAAAGGGGAGAGGAGACTCTTGGCTCTATCAGGAAAAGCATCACCAAGACAGGGGAAGGGGAAGGACTGAGGAGCTGGTCAGGGACAGAGTGCCCAGGAAGGGGCATAAGAAGAAAGCAAGGGTGAGCAGCTGAGGCATCCTGCTCAGGTATGGAGGCAGCGCTTTGTCAGCCTCATAACTAGAGAGGTCTGCGATCTTCTTGGGCATGAAGACTTATTAAAGTGGATGGAGACTCCCTACTTCTGATGATTCCAGTAGGCACAGAGGAAACCTGAGGACTGCCAATCATCGTGACGTCTTTGGCCAGAAATAACGGAGTTGGCCAAGAAGTGGCATCTGGGCTTGGAGTTTCTGGATTGTGACTTAGCAGACCACTGGCCAGAGATGGAGCACACTTTAACAAAGGCTGGTCTGAATGTATGTGCCAGAGGTCTTGCAAATCTGCTCAGAAGGATGGGGAAGGGAGAAGACCATTAGTCAATTAGCATTTATTCAGCACCTACCATGTGCCAAGCATTGTGCTAAGTACTGGGTATACTTAGAAAGACAATGATCCCTGTCTCAAGGAGCTCACAGTCTAATGGGGAAGACAATATTCAAACTACTCTGTACAAAGTATGGGCAGAGAAATGGGGGGGGGTGATGTCATAGGGAAGTGAGGAAGATTGAGGAGGACCACGAAATGTTTCCTGTAGAAGGCAGGACTCTAGCCGAGACCTGAAGAAAACCTGGAAGGTCAGTAGAGTGTTCCAGGCACGAGAAACAGGCAGAGAAAATGCCTGGAGCTGAGAGATGGTCTTGTTCATGGAACAGCTGGAAGCTGGGTCACTGAATGGAAGAGCATGTGTTGGGGAGTGAGGTGGGAGTGGACAGGTCCTGGAGGGGACATGGCCCTGCAGAAATGGTGCCAGGCTGCACATGGAGGGGAAGGGGACATTCTGCTGCCCTCTGACACTTCCCCTGGAATAATGTCTTAATCTACAGATCCTGGGGATGAGCCGCTCAGCCCCTTCCCCTTAAAGTGACTTTCCATCTGCTCTGGTTTTCTTAGAAGTTCTGATTTCGAGGCATCATCTCCTCTGTTAGAATGTGGGTCTCTTGAAGCACAGAAAATTTTTATTTTGCCTTTTCTTTGTTTTGCAGAAGAGCCAGTCCAGGGCAGGGCTGATGGACAGCCATAGGGCCTGGCACATAGTAGGCATTTAATAAATGTTTATTGAGTGAATGATAGTGGGGAAGAGGCCGCTGAGGGTCTCTGCCACCTTTCTTGAAGGCCACATCATGCTGCTCAGGCAAATTGAGCCTGTGGGCCACTGCAACCTGAAGCTCTTTTTCAGAACAACTGCTGTCTAGCCCTGCCTCTCCTGCCCTCTCCTGGCGAAGCTGATTTTTTTCATACTCAACACATGCCCCTGTGGAACGTCGTCCTGTACAATACAGACCAATGCGTTCACTGGGCAAGATCTTTTTGGACCTGGACCCTGCCATGCGTTGTGTCGGGGACCCCTCCCCGTGGGATGTCCCCTGCAAAGGCGATCATGCCTTTATCCATCCAGAGTTACCCCTCCTCCCCCCGGCATCCGTTGCGATTCCCCAGTACCATCTTATTGCTGCGCTTGAGGCAACTGCCAGGCTTCTCCTGTTTCCTCTGTGTGACAGCGTGGGCTGGGCTGACTTTCTCACTGATCTTCCTCCGGAGAGGGTCTCTAACGTTAAAAGCCCACTTCCTGTAAACCAGTTCCCTTCTCCGGATAGTCAGCATATCTTGGTAGTCCAGATACTTGTACACGTCCTAGGGAAAAGTGAGATGGAGAGGCGAATCAGCGAGCTCTCCTCTCAGAGACAGGAAGCAAAGAGCGCGGCCTCTCCTCCTCTCCCCACATCCCTAATTCGCTCCCGATCTTCCCAATAGCGACGATTCCCAAATGCGTTTGTCCCTCCTCTGACTCCCGGCGGATGTTCCCTCGACGCTCCCTCAGGAGGCAACCAGCACACTTTGGTGTGCGGAAAAGTTCCCAAGTCTCTGCGGGATGGTGCGGCACCCAGAGCAGAGCCTGCGTCAAGTCCGCACTGACCATCGTGTGGCCCCGGACAAGGACCTCAGCGTCTGTTTGCTTTAGTTTCCTCATCTGTCAATGGGGACAATAATGGCACTCACCTCCCAGGACCGTTGTCCTGAGAGTGAACATGTGAAAGGAGCTTTGTGCATGCTGGTTCCAGTGATTCCTCTCAACATGTCCCCATTCGTGGCGTGGCTGTGGCTGGCACGTTGCTTTCCTGGTCCTGCTCCCTTCCCTCGGCATCGGTCTCTGAGCCATCCTCTCTGTCACCTGTGCAGCCCAGTGGGGTGATCAGTGGCGGTTCCCTGCTCTTCGAGCTCCTCACAGCCTGGCCCCAGCCCCCTTGGCCGCATGCTGGGATCCAGCCACACAAGCCTTTTCACTGTTCTGCAAACATGATGCTCCAGACACTTGTCTGCTTCATGCCCTGCACTGGCCATCACATGCGTGTGCACAGGCATGTGAGGGTGGAGAGCGCATTGAATCATTCCATCATTGGGTTTATCCTAGGCTCAAAAAGTCCCGAGTCCACTTAGAAGCTGCAAAACTTCATCACTGGACGAAATGGAGTGATGGTGCACAGGAAGTATATTTGGACTGGTGGAGGATGGAAAGCCAGTTCTTGACCTGGGAAGCCTTCCACAGGAGGAAGCCCTCAGCAGGGAGGGCAAGCCTCTGTCCAGAGGAGGGCCTGGGGAAATGTTCACCTCCCAGCAGCATCCTCAGAACAGCTGGGGCAGGTGTGTATCAGGAGCTGGAGGCCAACTGGACCTGCCATGGACTGGTGGCTTCACCGTGCCTGAGGGGAATTTCCAGAGCTCCCCAACGCGGTGACAAAAGACCTTCCAACAACCAGGATCCCTCTTTCTTTGCCCCGTGTGCCCTCTACACTGTAGGTACTGGTGGGAGAGCAATGCGTTTGGTCACTCTATGAGCTTTCTTAAAGCTAATTAGGTCTGGCTGATCATCTGGTGCCGACTGATAATGGTGAGCAGGAGCACCCAGATGGGGGCTTCCCAAGCTATAGTGCCCCTCCAAAAGCCATTCCACTGTCTTTGGATGTGTCCTTAGCAAGCAAACTTTAGGGAAGGGCTGCAGAGTCACACAAGAGGAAACTTCATTGGAAGTGATGGAATGTGAGCACACGGCAGTGGGCTGGAGACTCTTGTAGTGACAGCTGTTTCCCTATTCCTGTGGAAAAGTATGGAGTGATAGGGACCAAGGCCTGGCTTCCCAGGAGCAAGCTTGTCCATGCCCAACGGGGGCAAGAGGAGGCCTCTGGGAAGCTCCAGCCAATATGGGTCTCAGCGTATCAGCCATACATGGCTCACACACCATGTCATCTCCTCTCTGTGGCTTTGCAGAATGGGAATGCCCTCACCCCTCAGCCTCGCCTAGAACTCCTAGCTTCCTTCCAAGCACAACTCAGGGGCTGCCTCCCACACAAAGCAACAGTCTCCCAGAAGTCAACACTGGAATCACTGGACATTTGCTCTGCATAGATTTCTTTGTTTGTTTGTTTGTTTTTTGTTTGTTTGGCAATCGGGGTTAAGTGACTTGCCCAGGGTTACACAGCTAGCAAGTGTCAAGTGTTTGGTCTGAGGCCAGATTTGAACCCGGGTCCTCCCGACTTCAGGGCTGGTGCTCAGTCCACTGCGCCACCTAGCTGCCCCTCTGCATAGATTTCTCATGACTTCTCTCTGTACACAGCCCCAGTGGAATGTAAGTTCACTGGGGGCAGAGGCTGCATTCTTATACACCCCCCCCCCAGGAACATTCCTGGTACATGGTAAGTGCTCAATAAAAGCTTTTGAGACTGAATTTCCCAGGATGCCAATGTCCCCAGCTCCCTGCCTGACATGCACGCTCCAGATAACATGCATGCTGTGTTATACACTCACCTTCACGATGAATTTTTCTCGGCATAAAATCAGTTGGACAGCTGCATCAATGTCATATTTTGCCAGTGTCTAAAATGACAGAAGTAAATTCTATTCAGGAATAAATCCGAAAAACCTGAAAAGCCTCAGAATTACTGCCCCCCTCCCCCAAGCCAAGATAACACCATCTGTGGAACTCTGATTTACAGAAAAGACTTCCTGGGATGCAATGACTTCAAATTTACTAGAGACGCTTGGGATCCCAAGAGGAATCCTTGTCATCATCAAAGGTTTTTTTCTTTATCTCATGTAATGTATAAATATGATGCAAATTGTGAAGGACACATTTCATCAACTGATGGAACATGTCACACTCTGAGTGCATAAACTTGCAGTGAAATCTGTCTGACTCACTGTCAGTAACTAGCCAATGATCCAAAGAAAATTCATGCAACTATCCCAGAAATCCCGTGTCCAAGAACTTTCCAGTCTACATTGTTGAGTTCACCTATTTGGAGTCTTCTAGAAAGTGGGAATGAGAAGGGCTGATAAAGTTGCAGTCCCACAACTTTGGCTCCAAGTGGAGAGATCTGCAGAGGTTAGTGATTTGTGTATTTTGGTTGCATGTTATCTGTCTCTTGCACCTGAATAACTGATTAGACACAAAACACTGAACTGAAGCAATCAGTTTAGGGCATCTGCCAGTCTGCTAGTGCCCAGATGAACACGATGCTGTAATTCAAAATGCAGACACTACAAGGGCCTCCTCCATTTCTAGGAGAATACCAAGGCTAGGACTAGGGTTTTTTTTAATGTTGTGCTCCTTCACCCTGTTTCTTGTAGGCAAGTAAGCCAGAGACTTATCTAATTATCTGTCATCTGACATTACCCTTTTGTCCTAGCCATCACTAAATTCTTGTGAGGAATTGTGCGAATTTCTGATATGAGACTCAAATAACCATTGTTATCCATGCCAAAATAATGAGAAAATCTTGACATGATCCTAATTGTTTGCCATGGTCACTGCGTGAAATAATCCTGAGACTTCTTTTTGTAGTTGTCAGTGATTACTATGGGATCTAATAAAGTTGCTCCAGAACAAAATCCCCTCAGGTGTCTGCTGGCAAATTGGGGAAAATCCCAAAAGGGCTGGTCTGTCCAACTCTGTACGTGCTGAGCTCTGTTAATAAAACTAGCCAGCTGACATTCGTTCTACTGAACAACCCTGGCCACCCTACAGTACCTTTGAACAAACGTTAAAGGGTAAAGAGGTGTATTTCCCAAAACAAATAAGTTACTGATTTATATGGGTAAAGCTTCAAATGCATAAATTTTGTCAACCAAATTTAGAAAAATTAATGAATCCTTCTCCTGGTGAAAAGAAAAAAATATCTCCTTAGGGGGAAGGATGAGTGTTGACACTCTTTGTCACCTCCTCCCCTTTTTCCACCTTGGAAACCATTATCAGAAAAAGGGCTAGATATCATCTTTCAAACAATTAGCAAGGAATACTATTAAGTTAAAAAAGACAAAAAAAAAAGGAATTATCAAGGAAAACTCCACTGATATCCTAGAACCAGAGGGTAAAATAGAAACTGAAAGAATCAATTGATCACCTCCTGAAAGCGATCCCAAATGAAAACTCCCAGGAATATTATAGCCAAATTCCAGAGGTCCCAAATAAAAAAGAAAGTATTACAAACAGTCAGAAAGAAACAATTCAAATATTGTGCAGCCACAGTCAGGATAACATGAGATTTAGCAGCTCCTACATTAAAGGATTAGAGAACATGGAATATGATATTCCAGACAGCCAAAGGTGCTAGGATTACATCCAAGAATCACCTACCCAGCAAAACTGAGTATAATCCTTTGGCGGGGGGGGGGGGTGGACATTGAATGAGATAGAGGACTTTCAAGCATTCTTGATGAAAAGACCAGAGCTGAACACAAAATCTGACTTTCAAATACAAGATGCAAGAGAAGGCCAAGAGGGCAGAGAAAAGCCAGGAAGTTGCCTGGGCTCTCCCCAGTTTTCCTCAGAAACAACATTAAATCAAACCTCTAAAAAGATTCTAGAGCAACAGAACCTACAAACAGATGGAGTGACACAATTTTCCAGTTTAAGATAACTTAGAAGGACTTCAGGAAAGTCTGTTTCACTTGGGCAAATGGGGAGCACAGCCCAGAATAGGTATGTCCAGGCAAGATGGTGGGAAGCTTTTAGCCACAGCACAGATCAGCAGCTGAGGGCCCTTGGTCCTGGCTCAGCAGGTCAGTGGCACAGTAGACCAGCTGTGAGGTCTCCAGCCCCAGCACAGAAGGCAAATTGCCAGCCCAGGAACCCAGAAAACAACAGGCCTGACTAGGCCAGGCCACCACCAGCACCTGAGGCCCAGCACATAAAGCCAGTGACTAGACCCCTGGACCCCAGCACAAGAAGCTTGGGACAGTGGCCTCTGAGCCCAGGAACACAGCTCAACTTTAAAAGCCATGAAATAGGCAAAAAAGAGGAAGAAACAAAAAAAAGAGCCTGGAGCAGAGAAAGCTACTATGGCTACAGAGAAGATCAAAATACAAACTCAGAAGAGGACAACATTGTCAAAATGCCTACATGTAAAACCTCAAAGGGGAATATGAACTGGTCTCAAGCTCAAAAAGCCTTCTTGAAAGAACTTGAAAAGGATTTTAAAAGTCAAATAAGAAAGGTAGAAGAAAATTTGGGGGGAAAAATTAGAGGTATGCAAGACAGAGTCAACAGTTTGGAAAAAGAAGGACAAAAATTGACTGAAGGAAACAATTACTAAAAAATATATAATTGGCCAAATGTGAAAAAAAATCCAGTGAAGAAAACTCCTTAAAAAGTAGAATTGGCTAAATGGAAAAGGAAGTAAAAAAGATAACTGAAGAAAATAATTCCTCAAAAATTAGGATTTGGCAAGTGGAAAATAATGACTCCATGAGACAGCAAGAATCAGTCAAATAAAATCAGAGGAATGAAAAAATATATAAGAAAACATAAAATACCTCATTGGAAAAACAACTGACCTAGAAAATAGATCCATTGGAGATAATTTAAGAGTTATTGGACTGTTTGAAAGCCATGATCAAAAAAAGGGCCTAGACAGCATCTTTCAAGAAATTATCAAGGATAACTGTCCTTATATGCTAGAACCAAAGGGGGAAATAGTCATTAAAAGAACCCAAGATCTAAAACTATAATTATAAAGTAGCAATCATCAAAATTATTTAGCACTGGCTAAGGAATAGAGTGATAGATCAGTGGGATAGATTAGGTACATAAGACACTGTAGTCAATGACTATAGTAATCTATGTTTGATAAACTCAAAGCCTCCAGCTTCTGGGATAAGAACTCACTATTTAACAAAAACTTCTGGGAAAATTGGAAAACACATAGACCAACATCTCACAGCATATACCAAGATAAGGTCAAAATGGGGACACGATTTAGATATATAGAGTGATGCCATAAGCAAATTAGGAGAGCAAGGAATAGTTTACCTGTCAGATCTATGGAGAAGCAAAGAATTTATGACCAAACAAGAGATAGGGAACATTATGAAATGCAAAATGGTTAATTTTGATTACGTTGAATTAAAAAGGTATTGCACAAACAAAGCTAATGCAACCAAGATTAGAAAGAAAGCAGGAAGCTGGGAAACAATTTTTACAGTCAGTGTTTCTGATAAAGGCCTCATTTCTCAAATATATGGAGAACTGAGTCAAATTTATAACAACATAAGTCATTCCCCAATTGATAAATGATAAAAGGATATGAGAAGGCAGTTTTCAGATGAAGAAACTAAAGCTATCTATAATCATATAAAAAATTCTATAAATCACTATTGATTAGAGAAATACAAATTAAAACAATTCTGAGGTACCAGTTACACCTATCAGATTGGCTAACATGACAAAACAGGAAAATTATAACTTGCTGGAGAAGGTGTGGGAAAATTGGAACACTAATGCATTGTTGGTGGAGTTGTGAACTGATCCAACCATTCTGGAGAGCAATTTGGAACTATGCACAAATGGCTATAAAATTGTGCATACCCTTTAATCCAGAAATATCGCTTCTAGGTCTGTATCCCAAAGAGATCATAAAAATGGGAAAAGGACCCACATGTACAAAAATATTTATAGCAGCTCTTTTTGTTGCGGCAAAGAATTGGAAATTGAGGGAATGCCCATCAGTTGGGGAATGGCTGAACAAGTTGTGGTACATGAATGTAGTATAATACTATTGTGCTATAAGAAATGGAAAGCAGGTGGATTTCAGAAAAAACCTGGAAAGACTTATACAAACTGATTCAAAGTGAAACGAGAAGAACCAGGAGAACGTCATACACAATAACAGTAGCGGGGCAGGTAGGTGGCACAGTGGATAGAGCATCGGCCCTGAAGTCAGGAGGACCTCAGTTCAAATCCGGCCCCAGACCAAACACTTAATACTTACTAGCTGTGTGACCCTGGGCAAGTTACTTAACCCCAATTGCCTAAAAAAAGAAAAACAACAATAACAGTAACATTGTGCGATGATCAGCTATGATAGACTTAGCTCTTCTCAGCAATACGATGATCTCAGATAATTCCAAGAGACTCATGATGGAAAATGCCATCCACCTCCAGAGAAAGAACTATGGAGTCTGAATGCAGATGGAAACATACAATTTTCACTTTTTTTCTGTTTTTTCTTTCTCCTGATTTTTCCCTTTTGTTCTGAATAGTTCTTTCACAACATGACTAATGTGGAAATATGTTTAACGTGATTGTGCCTGTATAACCTATATCAGATTACTTACTGTCTTGGGGAAGGGGAAAGGGAAGGGGAGGAAGGGAAGTAAATAACAATTGGAACTGAAAATATTATAAAGGTATATGTTGAAAGCTATCTTTACATGTAATTAGAAAAAAAAATAAAATATAATTAAGTAGAGAAAAAACAAGTTAGAACAACAGATATATTGGTGTGCCAAAAATTTTCCATCTTCAGCATCTCTGCAATGCAGAAGCTCGTGTCCCACAGATTTTCTCCTTAGGCTGAGCTGATATAGTGAAAATGATGTATGGTGACAAATGCTGAAAAGCATAATTTATCAAGATGATATTTACTGATTGGTATTCAAATTTAGAAAAACAGGGAGAACAGCACCATTTCCATCTAAGGACACTGACTTTCATCAACATCAATGTTAACTTGTTGTTCATTAGTGTATTTTGAAAATTCACAACACATCTTATATCATCTGATTACAGAGTTCATTCTTAAAGCTGAACTTGTGGAAGCATCCTGAAAGGTAGCCACTTTGCTAGAGATAAAAGCCAAATTTGTCTTTGAGGGGAAAAGAGACTCAAGAAGCATAAGAAGATAAAAAAGGAAAGAGAAATCATAAGGGACTCAACAAAGTTAAATTGTTTACCTCTGACAATACTTGTAACTACTAAAAAAACTTTCTTCTTTCTTAGGGAAGGTGGAAGTGTGCCTAGATAGAGGGCATGGGCGTGAGCTGACTATGATGAAATGAAAGCCAAAAAAATAAAATAAAATTAGGGGGTGAGAAAGAGGGGTGCACTGGGAGGAGGGAAAAGGGAGAGACAGAATGGGGTAAATGATCTCACCTAAAAGACACACAAAAGAGCTTCTACAGCAGAGAGAAAATGGGGGAGGCGGGTGGAGATCTTGATCCTTGCTGTAATTGGAACTGGCCCGAAGTGGGAAGAAGATACGTACTCAGCTGGGTATAGAGCTCTACCTGACCCTTCAGAGAAGTAGAAGGGGAGGTGGATAAGATGGGGGCTGATAGAAGGGAGAGCTGACTGGGGAGGTGGTGAGCAGGAAGAGGGTGAAAGGAGAGGAAGGGAGGGAGAGGGAGACAGAGAGGGAGAGACAGAGAGAGGAAGAGAGAAGAGAGAGACAGAGAGGAAGAGAGAGAGAGGGAGGGAGGGAAAGAGGGAGAGAGACAGAGAGGGAGAGACAGAGAGAGAGAGAGAGAGAGAGAGAGAGAGAGAGAGAGAGAGAGAGAGAGAGAGAGAGAGGAAGACAGAGAGGACAGAAAGGACAGAGAGAGAAGGAGAGAGAGGACAGAGAGGAGAGAGACAGAGAGAAAGAGAGAGGGAGAGACAGAGAGGAAGAGAGGGAAAGAGAGAGAGAGAAAGGGAGACAGAAAGACAGAGAAAGAGAGAGGAAGAGAGAGAGGAGAGAGAGGACAGAGAGAGACAGAGAGACAGAGGAAGAGAGAGGAGAGAAACAGAGAGGACAGAGAGAGGAAGAAAGAGAGAAGGAGAGAGAGGAGAGAGAGAGAGAGAGAGAGAGAGAGAGAGAGAGAGAGAGAGAGAGGAAGAGAGAGAGAGGAGACAGAGAGACAGAGAGAGATAGAGGAAGAGAGGAGAGAAACAGAGGAAGAGAAAGGAGACAGAGAGGAAGAGAGGGGAGAGAGAGAGAGAGAAGGAGAGAGAGGAAGACAGAGAGACAGAGAAGAGAGAGAGGACAGAAAGGAGAGAGAGAGGAGACAGAGAGGAAGAGAGAGGGGAGAGACAGAGAGAGACAGAGAGGGAGACAGACAGAGAGGGAGAGAGGGAGAGGGGGGAGAGAGAGACAGAGAGAGGAAGAGAGAGGAGAGAGACAGAGAGGAAGGGGGGAGAGAGAGAGAGAGAGAGAGGAGAGAGAGAGGAAAAGAGAAGAGAGAGGGGGGAGGGGGGGAAGAGACAGAGAGGAAGAGACAGAGAGAGAGAAACAGACAGAGAGAGAGAGAGGATACAGTCTAATTCACAAGCGAATTCTACCAAATATTTAAAGAATAATTCCAATATTATATAAACTATTTGGAAAAATAAGCAAAAAAAGAGTCCTTCCAAATTTCTTTTATGACAAAATATGGTGCTGATACCTAAACCAGGAAGAACAAAAACAGAGAAAGAAGATTATGGACCGACTTCCTTAATGAATATTGATGCACAACTTTTAGACAAAATACTAGCAAGGAGATTGCAGCAATACATCACAAAGATGATACACTATGACCAGGTGGGATTTATACCAGGTATGCAGAGCTGTTGGGAATGGACCATATCAATAACATAACCAACAAAAATTATATGATTATACATAGTAACAGCAATATTATATGATGATCAACTGTAAATGACTTAACTATTCTCAGCAATACAATGATCCAAGACAATTCCAAAAGACTCATGATGAAAAATGCTATCCACCTCCAGAGAAAGAATTGATGGATTCTGAATGCAGATTGAAGCATACCATTTTCCACTTCATTTTTTGTGGGTTTTTTTTTTGGTTTATTTTCTTTCACAACATGACTAATATGGAAATATGTTTTGCATGATTGCACATGTAGAACCTATATCAAATTGCTTGCCATCTCAGGGAAGGGGGAGAGAGCAAGGAGGGAGGGAGAAATTTTATAACTCAAAATCTTTAAAAAAGAATGTTAGAAATTGTTTTTACATGTAATTGGAAAAATAAAATATTTTAAAAGAAAACCAGCTCCTTTTAAAATCTGAATGCTGTGAAACTATGATTTTGAGTTACTATCTACTGGAAACTTTTGTCCTTATGATTAGAAAATTTATTTAATTAAATTATTTAATTAGGTATATATTGATTTAAAATGAATAATAATTATTATTTAGTTTGAGGAAAAGTATGAAAGACCTTGTAAATTCTCATTATCTGTAAAGTTCTTTGGTGATTTCCCAGGTCCTTTGAATCCTCAGCTTTTGCAAAATCATAAAATCTCATTAGCTCTATAAAAGGAGCTAGAAGAATGCATATGATTTATAAGAGCCTTGCAAATTCTAACACAGTAAATTGGTTTACTGAGGAGCCAAGATCCCTTCCTCCCTCACAAACACTCAGCCAAAGTGGAATATGGCTTACAAGATTGCTTGCACTGTAGAAGTTATTTATATTATGAATTATCTAATTGCTAATAATAAAATTTGTGAAAACTGGATAAAATTACAGTTGGAATAGTATTATTGGAGTTACATCTTTGCACCAAATTAAGATCGATAGACCCCAGTTTAAAAGATTTCTTTCTTTTTTGTTTAGGGATTGATATGCAATATCTTGAGATGTCCAAGCTAACAGAAACCAGTGTCTTTCTGGGTTTTGAGTGACCTATCATACATTTACATGCTGTATAAAACCCAAGAATGTGATTAATTTCCTTAATTTTTACACCAGGATGTTTAAAAAAAGATAATTTTTTTTCTTTTTTAGAAAGGACTTATAAGTACTTAAATATTGAGGATAACTATCTTATTATTCATTTTTAAACCAAATGTTCTTTGCAACAAGAAAAACAACTGTACCCTTTCCCAGACTGTGTCTAAAAGAACTTGCTGCATGAGGTGGAACCTCTTGGCACTGCAGTTTTATTTGCTCTGAGTTTTGAATTCAGGTAAAACTTCTTGAATTATTGTTAAGCCAGTACTCCACCATTCAAAGGAAATGCCATGAGCCACTCAAAGAGGGTGTGATCTGAAATGTGCTACAGGTGGATGCAGATGATTGGGAAGGTTGAGAAGATGGATTTAAGGTAATGGCAAAAGTCTCTTGACTCAATTTCCCTACTGAGCTATTTCCTTTCTGAACAGGAAAATTTCTCATCTGATTTATCCTAAGGTTGGTTATGGTATGCTGTGAAACTCTTTTGCATTACTGACTGTTCCAACAGTTTTCTAAAACTTGTCACCTGAAATCAAACAGCAGTAAGGGAGTTTCATCCTATTATACCTGTGACATATGAGGTGTATGGGGTGTTCCAGGAGCACTAGCATCTCTGGTGTGAAGCCTTTCTGAGCTTTTTGCAAGGCTGCTCATCCATCCACCTTTGGTGTCCACCAGCAGCAACTCTCACCTATGGTGCCAAGTAGCTTCTACAAGAAGCCATGCCCAGGTAAAACTGTCTTAGGCTCAATAGTGAGTTAGGGATGTGGGGGTAGGGGGGGTAGGGAGGCTCTACTCCAACATGTGAAGACTGGTCCTGGTGGAATGGGTGGATGAGAACAATTTGTTCCAGTGGCCGTGGAGGTGACTGAAACAGGAACTGTGGTATTGTTTAGTGCGTGGTCAGATATGGAAGGCACCAAGATCATCCACTACAGCCTGGGCCACTGCCAGTCCTTCTGACCATTGTCCTGCCACTGGACTTTGATGGCTCTGGAGGAGAGCATGAGGCTGAGGACTTTGTGAACTTCTGCCTCACTTAATCCAATTCATGTACAAGTCAAGACATCACCCTATGATGTCAATTGGTCCTCTTTGAAAACAAAGAATGATGGGCAACTAGGTGGTGCAGTGAACAGAGCTCTGGCCTTGGAGGAGGACCTGAGTTCAAATCCAGCCTCAGACACATAACACCTACTAGCTGCATGACTCGGGGCAAATCATTTAACCCCAATTGCCTCAGCGAAAAAAAAACAAACCAAAACCTGAAGAACAACCTATCAGTCTGTGACTTCAGGCTTGGATTTGATGGGACAGTCTTGAAATTGTGACAACCATGTCCCTCTATTTTTTCATTGCAGAACTACAAAGGTCTTAAAAAATGAATCTTAATGTTATGTTTGAGCTCTCTCTCCCCCTCCCTCTCTCTCTGTCTCTCTCTCTCTCTTTCTTCCCTCCCTCCCACCTGTTTCTCTGTCTCTCCTCCTCTTTCTTGTTTCTCTGCCTATGTTTGTCTGTGTCTGTCTGTCTGTCTGTGTGATATTAAGCAGAAGGGCTAATTTTATAAGGTTCTTCCTTAAGATTCTTTGACTTTTGCATAATTTTAGCCCCTTATCTTTGTTTCATAACCTCTATAACTGTATTTGGACTAAGCTGCCTATCTTGCTGAACAAAACTCCTAACTGTGCTGTGAATTTCACATTCCGATGAGATGGTCCAGGATGATGGTTTTATCTAGGACAAAAGGGGACCTGTTGAAAGTGTATTCTTGAGAGCTGAGAGTGGTCTGGTTAGAAGTTCGTTCTGTCTTTGCCACTTTGCTGGTCATGACCCTGGCATGAACTGCAGATCCAACCATGACAGTCGGTTTCCTTCAGACTTCCTGTTTCAATCGGTACAACAAGATTTAAATTCTATAGAAGGAAGAAATCAACAGCCCAGGGAATGTTCTCCTCCCTCATCCTGCCTGACAGGTGACGGATGGTTCCTTCTCACTTACCATAACTGGCTAAATAACAAAGACACGTCTTTTCTGTACTAGCTGTGGCTGGTGATATACATTCTCTTTAATGACCACAGCCTTTCCCCCTTTATGTAACCACTCTGTTTTCCTTCGTACAACACTGGAATAAGACGTTACCTTGTTTACTTTTTCTCATATGATGTATGAATACCACGAGCTGAACTGTGAGTGTCACACATTTCCATTCACTGCTAGGGGAACATGTCGCACTCTGAGTGAATCAATGGCAATAGAAGGTATCTCTGGCTCATACTGGCTCTTTTGTGGTGGCAAAGAACTGGAAATTGAGGGGATGCTCACTGGGGAATGGCTGAACAAGCTACGGTATATGACTGTGATGGAATACTACTGTGCTATAAGAAAGGAAAAGCAGGGTGCTTTCAGAAAAACCTTGGAAGGCATAGGTGAATTGATGCAAAGGGATGTGAGCAGAACCCGGAGAACACTGTACACAATTACAGCAATATCATATGACGGTCATTTGTGGAAGACTTAGCTACTCTGACCAATATAATAATCCAAGACAATTCCAAACGACTCACTATGAAAAATGCTACTACTTCTGAGAGAGAATGAGCACAGACTGAAGCAAACTTCTATTCACCTTATTTTTCTTGCGGTTTTGCAACACAGAAACAGATGGAAATGTTTTGCATGACTTCACACACAGGACGGGCTCTTTGGTTGGTTGCTGTCCTTCATTCTCAGAGGACCAAAATGATATCACTATGTTGGGGTCAAGGTATGGTGTGTCTGACTATGGCTCATCAGACCAATACAAGCTCAGAAAGTACAGCCATAGGTCAGGCACAAATAGTCCATGTGAACTAAATCTGTACATCTCACGTTCATTTTGAGCTACTGCTCAGAGCCTCCCAAACACTGAGCTAGCTCTGGCAATGTATGTGCCTGTCACCTCAGCACTTTGAGGTAGGTAAAAATGATTTAAAAAAAGGATAGAGGTGATGTATTTTGATTCACATGCAAATTGGATTTAAGTGAGGTAGAGTTGCATGACATCATCAGCCTCACCCCTTCCAGAGTTGTCACAGTCCAGAGGCAGGACACAGATAAGATGACTGGTGCTGGGCTCAGATGCAGTGGGTGACCTTGGCATCTTTGACGTCTAACCAAGCTCTAAGAGCTCCACAGCGCCTGCTTCAGCTGCCTTCATGGCCCTGGGAACAAACTGTTCTCATTCACCTCTTCTGCTGGGCGAAGTCTTCACATGCTTGGGGTAGATATCGCTCTAACTCTCATTACTTACCCTCAACCTCATTTAACTCATCTGCCAAAGCAGTTTACCAGGGTGTGGCCACTGCAGCTTCCTGGAGCCACACGTGAGAAGTGGGTGACAGGTGGACCCCAAACGTGGATGAGCAGCCCTGAAAAGAGCTCTGCAGCTATCACTCCAGAGGTGGCAGTCCTCCATTAACACCCCTATACACTTGTACAATGGATATCATATTGCTTGCCTTTTGAGGTATGGGTGGGAAAGAATTTGGAATTGACATTTTTTAAAATGAATGTCAGACCAGGACTTGTTGGCAGGCTGAATTGGGGAGGGAAGAGACTGGAGGCAGAGTCTAATTCTGGGATCATGGCAAAGGTCCCCATGTGAGGAGAGGCTAGAGACAGGAAACTTCTGCTTCCCTATCCTCTGCCCCTCAAACAGCCCAAGAGGCAGGTCTACACCAATCCCATTTCCTAAGGGAGCATCTTTCTGGGATTGTCTGTCCCTACCTCCAGAAAAGCCACTGACTTTGGCTCCGGCCAGTCTTTGATGCAGAATTTGGGAAGACAAGAGGTGCAGAAAGGCCTTTCCATGGTCCTCACCACAAGCAAAGTTTCTAGGAAGAGGCAGAACAGTATGCCTCAGAGGCCTGGACTTCAAGTCATCATCAACCCATCCTGCTCCCTTCACCTCTGATTAACTATGGGATACATGCTGCAGCATTAATTCCAATGGGGTCTTTTAGAGGTTACAGGAAGAGGATTGTCCCCACTTTACAGATGGGGAAAATGATGCCTAAAAACCTGGGGTCACTTGCTCAGGATCACATAATTCAGTTTGCAGCCAGAGCTTACTCCCATAGACCAAGTGTAGCAAGAGGCTCCTGTTGGAGACAACCCTCTTGGAAATTCCCATAGACCAGAGAAGGCTCTTTGTGGGGGCCAGTACCTCCAGAGTCCATCCCCAGAGTGTTGGCTTTCTCAGTCACAAGACAATAAGCATCCCCTCTCAGACAAACGTGAGCAGCTTACCTGGTAAAGCCCCTAGAGACAATGTCCTTGCTGAAGAGCCTTCAGGGTATGAGAGCCCCAACCTCTTCCCAAGAGATCCAACTTGGCTGAGGAGAGGAAGATTCATTGGGAGCTGACTCATGACCCCCAGCATGGCTCCCTCCCCATCTGCAGATCAAGTCTTGCTCAGAGTGAGAGTCCCTCTATTGCAGAGTTAGGCTATATCACACTTTAGTCTGGAGTCCTTTGCAGACTTACCTGAGGAAGTCCATGCCCTAGTCTGAAACCCTCGTAAGCATCCTTTCTTAAAATGGAGTCCAAGTTGAGGGAAGAACTCAGTTCTCCCTGAAGACAGGATGATTTAAGGCAGTCAGTAGACAAGGATAAAGTGAAGGAGACTGACCTATTCCCATGAGACCAGAATGTGGTGGCGATCTGACTAAAAGGAAGAATCTCTGACTAATTTAAGTTAACCAAAGTAACTCATGAGTTCCTCTTGGATGAGGCTGAAAGAATTCTTGAAGAGAGTGACTAAAAGGGATTAACTGGTTTTAAGAAAATGATTCTCTAAGAGGGACCAAGAGTTAGGTAACTATTATCCTGTCTGTTACCTGAAAGTTGTTCCTATGTTTTACATGATGGAAGAATTTTGTCTTTTGTTTGGGAATACTATAAACTGTAACACAAAAATAGCTGGATTTCAAAAGCAGGACAGATTTTAATTCTCTCTCTCTCTCTCTCTCTTCTCTCTCTCTCTCTCTCTCTCTCTCTCTTCTCTCTCAGCAGATTTAGCCTGTGTGCTCTGGCCTCCCTCTCCCAGAGCAAGGGTCTGACTCTGTGTCTCCCCCTCAAGATTCTAGGAGAACCCCAAGGAGCTATCAGCTCCACCCCACACCAAATGTGTTCCCCTTACTGTTATCCACTAACTCCCCAGGTTCATTTCCTCTTACAAAGGGATATTTACATTTACTTCAAAGATACAGCAAGAACAGAAGTTCACGCATCTCTCTCCAGCACCTTCAGGGTCCACTTTCTACTTGACAGCTCGGTCTCTGGAGAGAGTGGGCTCTGACCCATCTTGCTTCCTACAGAGTGTGGCTCTACCAAGTTCATGTCCAAATTCAGATGAGCCTTCACCTCAGCCACCACTAGACCGGCTGGGATTGGGAACCAAAGATGAGTCTTGGGCTCTTGGAGGGAAGCAGGCAGGCATCAGAGCCGTTAGACTAATCTCCCCCTGAATGAAAGAACCAGGCACGTATTTGCCCAAGGAGGAGAGAGCCCACTAGGCGATCAGTAAATCAGAACCGGTAACAAGGTATCTACACTCTCTCCACAGGCTCTTCTATCACATGCAGGCTCTTTTGGAGACAGGTTCCCCATTCTGTTCAAGTGGGCCAGTCCTCCGCTGCTCAGAGGTGCTCAGATTTGGAATCACTTAGCTAATAAAGTGTCTCTGGCAGTTTCATGCTCTAGGCTTAGAATTTTGTTCTTCCCTAGGAAGCAGCAGGCAGGAGCACCAGGAACAAAGAGGTCCTGTGGGGACCAAAGGACAGGAGATCGTGCCACTTGTCCACTCCTGGCCAGCTCAGAATCATGCCTTAGACAGGCAGAACCGCTGCCTGCAGCCCAGAAGTGGAGAAGGCTTAGGTAGAAGGCCAAATCTGCCCCACCAGCCCAGAGCCAGTCAGCTGAGCACACAAGGGGTGAATGCACCCCAAGATCATGGATCTGGAGCTGGAAGATTGAAGCTTTCTTGAGGGCAAGGGCTGTCTTCTGCATCTTTTTTTTTTTGTATCCTAAGCACTTAGCGCAGGTGCTTAATAAATGCTAATTGATGATTGACTGGAATGGAACTTCAAAAAATAGGCTGAAAGAACTGCTAAAATTAACTGGCAAGAAAACAAATTGGTGAAATTAGCCATGACATTAGTAAGAGGAGGGAGAGGAATTAAGTGTGGCTCTTGGGCAAAAAGGAAAGAAAGCAGGAGTCAAGGCGGCCACAAGCAGAAAGCAAGGTTGGACTGAGAATCTCACAATAAGACTTGCACTGTGGGCACATCCAAGCTGCTGCTGCCTAGGCCCCAAGCACAAGGTGGTCTCTGCTCCTCCTCCAAGAGAAAATATGGCAGCCAGCTGGCCACAACAAGGCCAGTAGCTCTTCAGTGTGAAGAAGAGCAAGCATTTAATGGCAAGGAGGAAAGCTGACTTTGTTAGGAGGCTAGAGAATGGAAGGAGGACACACAGAGGAAAGAAGGGAGGGAGGGACAGAGGAAGAAAGGGAAGGAGGGAGGAAAAGAAGGAAGGGAGGGAGGAAGGAAGGGAGGGAGGGAGGGAGGAAGGAAGGAAGATAGGAAGATAGGAAAGGAATGATTTGAGATTTCCTGAAGGAGGAAGGAGAGGGTGATAAAATAGGGCCCAAGACACTCTTAGTGAGGAGATCATTGGGAAGGGACAAAGAAAGAGGGAAAAGCACTAGAGAGGATGGTGATGACCTGCAGGAGGGTATATAAGGCCACTCTTTGTTGACCCAGTAACAGCAAGAGAGGTCTGTTGTTTTCCTGGGGCCAGCCATCTGAGATCAATCCCATCAATATGGGATCCTATCCACTGCCCCAGACCCAAGACCTCAACTTCCTCATATGCCTCACTGCCTCACTAGAACAGCAGCTATGTCAACTACATCCATCCAATCTTAGACATGCATCCACAACAGCCAGCCAATCAGAAAGCATCACCAACAGGACATCAATCAGGATGTTTGATCACTGAATCACAGCCTAAGTGGACACCTGCACAGTAATAGCAAAGAATTGTCCTCAGATGAACTTATGGCGTAGAAAGGCATATTATAATATCATTGTCACACATTAATTCCCCCCAGTGGGCTTTTCTGTATGCATTCTGGGTAACTGCCTGCACAGCACCAGCAAGACTTTGACCCTTCCCACATCAACAAACCCCTGCTATATTTCAACATTCATATATTTGGTAATGTATGTAATAAGGTAACTGCATCTTTCACTTCATACAATGTCCTGCTCTGTTAAGCTGTGGGTTCCTTCTTGGAGCCTAGCCCACTGCTGAGAAGCATAATTCTCAATAAATGCCTTTGTTTGTGTTGGAGATGGTCTGAGTCTGCGAATTCTTTCAAGACAACCTCTGCAACACACCTGGAAACTGCGACAGAATGAAGTCTCAAAATAGATGATGGCCACCCATTTCTGGTAATGCAGGGAGCCGAAGCAATGCCACCAGAAGGAACCTGGAGAGGATTGCCAAGAGGAACTGATGGCATTTTCCTGTTCCCACTGAAGGGTGGGAATACAGAATACAGGAGAGAAAACTAAGGTCGAAATGTAATGCAACTGCCTTCCCCCATCTCGAGTTTAATCTCTCTCCCCCTCTCCTCTTGTTTGTACATAGCTCTGCGCACATCTCTCCCATTAAACTGAGCTCCTCAAAAGTAAGGACTGGGCTTTTTGTTTTTGCCTTGTGTATCTCCAGTGCTTAGCACAATGCTTGGTATATAGTAGGCAACTAATAAATGCTTGCTGACAACTTGCAAAGTAAACAGATGGCTAAGAAGACAGTGGCGGAGAATAATTTGATCTTTTTTTTTTTAATTAAAAGGGACTGGCTCAAGATGAAGGGCACCCAACAAAAAGTAGCACAACTCTTTTCCTGGAATCTTTAGAACAAAGAATGGGGAAGGGAGAAAAGTATCTACGTTTGTCCCTCAAGAGATGTACCACCAAGGGGCTGCAGTGAAGGAAGATGAATAACAGGACACTCAGAAAGAAGTTCAGAGACCAAAGTCCAAGAAAGACGACCAGCGGGAAGCCTCCTGGCTTCAAGAGTCTGCAGACCCTTTCACCCAGCAACAACCCTTCTAGGGCTGCATCCCAAAGAGATCATACAAATGGGAGAACGACCCACATGTACAAAACTATTCATAGCAGCTCTTTTTGTGGTGGCAAAGAACTGGAAGTTGAGGGGAAGCCCATCCATTGGGGAATGGCTGAACAAGCTGTGGTATATGAATGTAATGGAATACTATTGTGCTATAAGAAATGATGAGCAGGCAGACTTCAGAAAAACCTGCAAAGATCTGTATGGTCTGATGCTGAGTGACATGAGCAGAACCAGGAGAACCGTACACAGTAACAGCCACACTGCGTGATGAATAGCACTGACAGTTGATAGACTTAGCCCTTCTCAGCAATGCAAATATGTAAGACATCTCCAAAGGTCTCATGATGGAAAATGCCATCCACATCCAGAGAAAGAACTATGGAGTTTGAATGCAGATTGAAGCATGCTATTTGCTCTTTTTTTCCTTCTGTTTTGTTTCTTCTTCTTGTGTTTCCTCCTATTGCTTCTAATTCTTCCTTACAACATCATTAAGGTGAAAACATGTTTAATAGGAATGTATATGTACAGCCTATATCAGATTGTGTGCCATCTTGGGGAGACAGGGAGAGAAAAATTTAAAACTCAAAACTTATGGAAGCGATTGCTGATAAATCAAAATAAAAGAGAGAGAGAGAGAGAGAGAGAGAGAGAGAGAGAGAGGAGAGAGAGAGAGAGAGAGGGAGGGACAGGGAGAGGGAGAGAGAGAGAGTTCTACAGAGAAGGGCCCAAAGATTCAGCCAGCAGTGAGATGAGCAGGACACGGGAATGCAGGTGTAAGGCCACTGGACTTCACAGACACCATGGAATTTGGATGGTCATCTCTACTTTCCAAGTCAAGGCTATGAACTTGGATTAAGAGCTTCCTGTGTCCCCATCACGGCTCTAAGCACAGGGGTGACCCAGAAGGGCAGTGAATCTTCAGAAAGTATTGTGTCCCAACAGGGACAATCAGCAAACAAGCAAGAGAGGCACATCCAGGAGATTTTGGAGAGGTGGATTAATGATTGCTAGGATCCCGTCCCTGTCGTGATGGAAGATCTTGGGGACTTGCCCAATTGAGCGCCTGCATTTGTGTCTGAGGATGGAGGGCAGGATCTGAGGCCTTCTCCACCCCGCCTCATCAGGCCACTGGCCCCAAGAATGAGGCCTGGGGCTGAGGCCTCCTCCTCAGGCCTTGCAGTCCCCAGCCTGAGAGTTCAACAGGCCGGGTGTTGGAGCAACAGCCCCCTGAGCACAGCAGGGCTTTGGACAGGAACGTGGGTGGACTACACTGGGTTAGAACAGAGCAGAAGAGGTGGGGGTACAGAATTATGCCTAGGGTGAAGATGTTTGTTCCTTCTCCATCTCTGCAGCAACCTCCTGCAGCTGGGATGCTGGGCTCAGGGAGAGAACACAATCAATGGGGGCTTGGAAAGGGAGAGAAGTGGAGCCCCAGTACACCGGGGCCAGGCCTGGAGTCAGGAAGATCTGACTTCAAATCCAGCCACAGATACTTCCTAGCTGTGGGCCTCTGGGCACATCCCTAACTCACTCTGCTGACTCAGTTTCCTCATCTGTAAAGTGGGGAGAATGACAGTACCTCCCTTCCTGGTGACTGTGAGGACAAAATGAGGTATTTGTAAGGCACTTTGAAACCTTTACAGGTTTTCAAAGTTTAAACTATTATTTTTAATATTTTTTCAGCTAATATTATTATTTAGCTATTATTTCTACTGAGAGGATTTGGGGGGGGGTGGACTGTCAGAAATGATGCTCCCACCTCTCCGCCAAAAAAGCAGAGCAAAAAGAATCATCGCAGCCTTTGAAAAACTGCTCATTAGTTTCAAGGGAGATGCTCTCCCAAGTCACCAAACTGGGGTCCCCCAAAAGCTGGCCCAGGGAGATCTGGGGGTACAGAGACAGTTGGGACAGTAAACCCCAAAAGGTGGACACAGACAAGTCCCTGCCCTGCTCCCACAGAACCCAAAGGGGTGGTCACCACCAAGGAGGGGAGGGCTCACTCATCCCCTCCCCCCTTCATTCATTCCTTCATTTTTTTTTGCTTATTCCCTAATTCTCCCTTGGGTGTGGCCCCTCCTCTTTTTCCCCTCCCCTCTCTTCTCTCTCTCCTCCCCTCCCCCCCAATCCTTTCCCCTTTTCCCCACTTCTTCCTCTTCCCCCTCTTCTTCCCCCTCTCCCTCTCTTCCCCCTCCCCGCTCTCTGAGTTTCCACGTGGGTCTAAAAAAAACGTACCACTAGGGCTTTTCTTAGCCTGCGAGGCTTCAAGGTTGTAGGGCTGGCCTATGGCGCCACGAGGACGACGCCGGGGCCGCTAACGGCCGCTTAGTGACGCCATCGCGCCCTAACGGAAGGAGGCGGGTCTCTCCCAAAACACTCCCCCCCCTCCCCCAGGGGCTTGAGCTAGCAGGACCAGGAGGCCCCGCCCCCCGTAGGCCCGTCCTCCTCTCATGACCCGCCCCGCCCCGCCACAGAGTTCACCTGCACCACCCCGCCCCCTCCGCTTCGGTCCCGCCTCTTCCGCCCTTCCTCTTCCTGCCGCGGGGCCCCCTCTCCTCCACGGAGCACGTGGTTGGTCCGGATGTGACGTCACCAAACCGCGATGGCTCCGGAAGGACGCCAGGCTGCTCCGGGGCTTTGGCCCCGCCCTCCGGCCCGCCCTAGACCGGTCTTCTCGAGGCCTCCCGCGGCCTGTCCTTCGGGCTGTCCTCGCCACGGCACTTTGTGGCCTGCAGAGCCAGATTTCAGCCTGCTGCGCTATAGGGGTGCTGGGAACCCCGAAATTCAAGGGCAGAAGACGCGGGTCCTGCCTCCAAGAATTCGAGCCTTGACTCTTTAGTCGGAGACTAGAGCCGAAGGGGCTCCAATGGTACGAGGCGGGGCTGTACAGAGGGGCCCCGGGAGAGGCCGAGGGGGCCCGGCCTTGGACCCGCCAGGGACCTGGGCCACGGGGAAAGGCCCTTCCGTCCGCTGGACCTTGGTTACTTCCTTCTAACAAAGCCCTGAAAGGACTGTGGGCATGGATTAGGCGCCAGCTGTGTGCCCCGCCCTAAGGGCGCCTCCAACAACCCTGAGGCCTGACGCCTGCCCCTCCCCCTTACCCCCCCCCCCCCCCCCGCAGGGCTTGGAGACAGGCAGAATGGTAACGTGGTGTGGGGATGGCTTTTGATTCCGGCCACGTTGGATGTGCAGAGTTGCACAAAGTGAGACGATCAGAATGGCTTGGGAGGCCGTGGATGACTCCGGCTCTTCCATGTCTAACCAAGCTCCGAGCCAGGCTGCACAGGAACGATGGTACTCATCCAACCACTCCGCCGAGAGCAGCGTTCAGTGCTCGGGGTAGACGCCCCCTAACTCACCAGAGGGTTTGAGACCCTCAGTTACCCTTCCACCCTTCAGCCCTCTCCAATCCCTCTTTCTCTCTCCTAGTTTGAGTTGAGATCTTACTCTCAGCTGAAGAATTCATTACTCTGATGTACCCTGATCTACAGAACTGCTCTGATTTCTGCTTGCCATTTCGTTGAATCTAGCCAACCAGCATTAAGCATCAAGCTCTGTGCTCGGCACTGGAGATACAAAGGAAGGCCAAACAACAAAACCCAATTACTGCTCTAAAGAAGCTAGCGATCTAATGGGACAGACGAGGTGCAAACAGTGGTGTACAGATACAGGATAAAAAGGAGATGATCGGGGCATTAAGGGGGCCTGGGTGAAGTTCCTTGTAGAAGGTGGGATATTGGCTGGGACCTGAGCCAGGGAAGCCAGGAGGCGGAGATGATGAAGAGCATTCCAGGCATGGGGACAGGCAGAGAAGATGCCATGGAGTGCCATGTTAGGAAGAGCAGGGGGAGGCCGATATCACTGGATTACAGAGTATGTGGAGGAAGGAAAGTATAAAGATTGGAAAAGGTGTGGGGGGTGGTAGGTCATGAAGGATTTTAAAAGCTTAACAGCAGAGGATTTTGTATTTGCTATCTGATGCAATAGGAAGCCACTGGAGTGGAGTGAGGAGAGGAAGAGTTCCACAGTTAGAAGTGCACTTTAGGCTGAGTGGAGGATGAATCGGAGTCAGGAAGGATCTGAAAGCCATGGTCCAAGGGTGAGGGGATGAGGCCTTCCACCAGGGTTGGGGGCAGTGTCAGAGGGGAGAAAGAGGTATTGTAAAGGTAGAATCAACAGGCTTTGGCCATAGGTTGGGATGTGGGGATGAAAAAGAGGGAGGAGTCAAGATTGACTTCTAGGTTGGGAGCCTGAGGGCTTGAGGGGATGGTCTCTTAACCTTGACAATAATAGAGGAGGTAGAAAAAAGAGAGTTGGGATTCTGTCTTTGTCATGTTGAGTTTAAGATGTCTAGAGGACACCCAGTTTAAAATGTTTGAAAGGCATTTGAAGGTTCAAGACTGGAAGTCAGCGGGTGAGTTAAGCATGGGCAAATAGGTGTGAGAAATCATCTGCCTAGAGATCGTAATTGAATCCATGGGAGCTGCTGAGATAGCCAAGTGAAGTAGCAGAAGGAGAAAAGAGGGCCCAGGACAGAGCCCTGAGGGACACCCATGGTGAGCAGGAGATAATATGGGTTGAGATTGGAAGGGAACTTCAGAAAGAAAGTGGAGGCAGACATAGAGTAGGGGTTCAGGGAACTAAGTGAGGGCTTTTTGAGGATGGGGGAGACATAGATATGTCTGTAGATGGAGAGATTGGGGACCACAGAATGAGGGGGACAGAGGAGAGAAGGTGACATTGTGCATGAAGAGGAAGGAGGTGAAGAGAAGGTCCATCTCTTCATGGGAGACAAGGGGTGAAGGAGGAAAGAAGAGCAGAAGGCGTCTGAGTGCTGTGAGTGGGGGAGGGGAAAAGAGGGAGCTGGTGGCAGCTGAGAGGGTGAGAGCAGGAGTCATATCCAAGCTGTTGCAGAGGCCTGTCTCTCCTTTGATGCTTCCCTCCACACCTGGACTACTACAGTAGCAGCTGGGGGGGGGGGAATCTGCCTGCCTTCCCACTCCAGTTCATTCTCCATTCAGCCACTAAAGTGATTTTCCTAAAATTCAGGTCTGAACCTGTCACCCCCTCCTCAAGAAACCCCAGTGGCTCTTTATGGCCTCTAGGATTAAGTACAAAACCCTTTCTTTGACATTCAAAGCCTTTCATAACCTAGTCCCCTCCCTCTCTTCCCAATCTTCTCACACCTGACTCCCTGACACATATGCTTTGATTCAATGACACTGGCCCCCTGGCTATTCCACCAACAGGACCCTCCATCTCTCAGCTCTGGCATTCTCTCTGGCTGTCCATCATGCCTGGAACATTCTCCCTCCATCTGCACCTTATGGCTTTAGTTCCATGATGGCATGCTTACACAGATTCTGGATAATGCATGATGCTTTCACACTTTCCCAGTCACCAGTGGAGTGAAGCAGGGCTATGTGCTTACTCCCTCTGTTTTTTATGTAATTAATTATCTAGCTATCTATTTACTTGTTTTGCTTTTTGGTGAGGCAGTTGGGGTTAAGTGATTTGCCCAAGGTCACACAGCTAGTGTCAAGCGTCTGAGGCTGGATTTGAACTCACGTCTCCTGACTCTAAGGCCAGAGCCCTATCCACTGTGCCACCTAGCTGCCCCTCTCCCACACTCTTTAGCGTGATGTTTTCAGCAATGTTGTCAGAAGCCTTCAATGAGGATGAACATGGCATCAAGGTCAGCTACCGCACTGATGGTAAGTTATATAACTTGAAAAGGTCAAGACTAAATTGGAGGGAGACTTGGTGCATGACTTTTTGTTCAAAGATGATTGTACAGTCAATGCAGCCTCTGAGGCTGAGATGCAACAAAGCATGGATTGATCCTCCGCTGCTTGTGCTGATTTTCTCTAAAGGACACCCAGTTTAAGATGTTTGAAAGGCATTTGGAGGTTCAGGACTGGAAGTCAGCAGGTAAGGTAAGGATGGGCAAATAGATGTGCGAAATCATCAGCCTAGAGATGATAATTGAATCCACGGGAGCTGCTGAGATAACAATTAACACCAAGAAATTAACACAGGTTTTCCACCAGCCAACACTGCACCATCCATACGTGGAGCCATCAGTTACAGCACATGCAGAAATTTTGTCCACTTGCTACCCTGTTCAATCAGAGAGAGGTGGGGGGCCCTGGGACAGTGGCCACTGAGGAGGTGTGAGTCCCAGAGTTGATGTGATCCTGCAGGATGATGAGATTCAAGGAAGCATGAGGAGAGTCCAGAAGGATTCAACCAGGTGGGTCTTGGTAAGCATAGAAAGATGGAAGGATCAGGAAAGAAAAAGATTTAAGATGAAAGCCAGTTTGTTGCCTATGAAACAGGCACTTCAGAGGGCACTGTGGAAGAGGTGGGTAGATCTGGAGTGGGACATGGTGGGGTGGGAAATAAAGAAGCAGTCCATGTCAGACCAAAAATAGACTTTGAACAGTGGTGGTCAGGGGTTCAGATTCTCTGGGATGGGGTGTGTGTGTGGGGTGGTTTGATGTGGTACAAATGTGATAATAATTGAGGCTTGAGTTCAGGTAGGTCATCACTGTCCATAAGGGTTTAGTCTCAGGACAGGTGAATTGGATAATCTTGCAGGTAAAAGCCATAGGAAGGCAACTGGTGGAGATGGAATTGAAGGAGGATTAAGAGGGTATTTTATTTGGATAAACAGATTTGTAGCAGAAGAGTGAGTCCCACCCACATATAGTGAGGGCTGTCCTTGGGTATAGCTCTAAGAGAGGCAGAAGAGACATCTTTAGTTCCTTCTCCGCTGATCCTTCTCCAAGGGAGACTTTTATTCCTGCCAGAAGGGGAATCAGGAGACTTCTATCTGCTCTCTTCAGAGAGGAGCTACCAGGTTAAAAGTATGTCTGTTCTCTTCAATATTGTTCTTCCAGGGCATATGATCAGGTTCCATCTAAGTTCTGATCACTCTGGTTTTTTTTTGGGAGGGGGAGCTTGGTGATCCTTTCCCCATCTAATTAATACCAGTTCCACAATGACTGCTTATAACTGATGGCTGAGAAATCCATTTATCCAAATTGATAGCAAACCAGATGTCAGAGAAGGTCTACATAGGAGAATACAGAGAAGATGACACAGTGTCGAGGATATCACAGCGACAACGTGCTGCACTACACCTAGGACACGTGATATGCACGTTTCGGAAGGACAAGCATGTCCACGGTCCCTAGCAATCATCAAATACCAGAAGCATGGTTCCTAACAAAGCCAAGCTAGCCAGCTGCCACAATGGCGATAGGCAAAGATGTAACACACAGACGTTGCATGAACAACCAAGAACATAGTCGAATGAACGTAACAAGCATCAAACACACAGGACTTCATGCAACTACATGTAAGGCCCATTTCACTGAGCTATCTCTTCAGGTTTACCTCAGCCTAGGGACTGGTCTGATGGGCCTCATGCTGGTCTCTCCTGTCACTGATTTCTCAGCTTCTGCACTAGAGCTAGTAGTTGGCATGGGCCGACCACCAGGGTCATTATAGACGTGTGTCTGCACCTGGGCTGATAGCCATTCCAGGTTGGCCACCAGTATATTTGAGCTCCGGGTTGAATCTGTCCCTTACAAGGCTCTGTCACACTTTTGAGCAGGAAATTAGCTGCCCCTGGATTGTGATTTCCTGCCCTGGAATAATTCACAATTCCCTTGACTGGATGCATCACTTTCAGGGCCCATCTTTGGGACAGAAAGTTTTTGTACAGTTGATGAACAGTCCCTTTTCCTCAGTCTTTTCCTAGGTCAGTGTCCCTCAGTTCTCTCCACCTGCTCATTACAAAGTCCAGTGAACTCTTCCATGGGCAATAGATGGCTACAGTGAATCATCCTGATCAGGGTCCCTTCCATTCTCTGGGGCTATTTTATAAACAGGAAAGGTGCCCAGTCTCTCAGTTACATATGGGTCAGCTAACTTGCAAGTCCTTCGAATGATAAAAGCAACCTTGTCCTTGTCTCCTTTAGACATGGGACTCTGGTAATATCCAGGACTAAAAACCATGTACACTTAGGCATCTAACATCTCAGTACTTTGTCTGGCTCAGGGGCCTTCCAGTGTCTCAGGTGCACTCTTGCCTATCCAACCTAAGTCTCCTATGATTGTTCTGGGTGATGTGGTTTATGGGCCTGAAGACCACTCTTCTCTCCTCAGAGATAGGGTACCAGGCTAGAAAGTATCTGTCTGCTTCCTTGAAAATTGCTTGTCTAGGGGAGATGATCAGCTCCATCTACATTCTTATCACTTTGATATTTGTGGGGAACTCGGTGACCCCAAGCTTTACATCCAGGGCTTGGCCCCTTCCCCACCAGTGGTTCCATAATGAACACTCAGTGAATAGCTGAGGAGCCCATTTATCCAAACTGATAACACAACAGATGTCAGTGATGGTCTTCCTAGGAGACTTAGGGAAGACAACACAATGAGAAGCATCTCCCCTTAGGAGGGAGGTAACTCAGCCCAGAGAGAAGGTCTGGGGTCTCACTCAAGGTGGAGGGCACTCTCTGCAATCTTTGGTGTCGCACGAAGACCTGGTGGAGACAGGCATCTCCTCATGTTTTCCCAGCCTTTTCTTTCAGTTGGCCCCTTCCATCTTGAAGCTGGAAGCCAGGAGCACCTGAAGAAGGCCTGAAGAGTCCCCAGAGGGACTGACAGAAATCTGAAGCTCTCTGTCTCTTGACAGCTCTGCCTCGCCCCCTCCTTAGGGCAGGGCATTCATCTCCACTAACAAGAAGAAAGCCTCATTCATACTGATGGGCTTTGGGATGGGGGCTTCCAGGCTGCTTCTCTCCTCCTCCTCTGACCTTTTGTGTCACTAGTGTTTGGGAGCAATCAGGAAGCAGTTTTCCTTCTGAACCTAGACTCGTACCTGAGATCAGAGATACCAAAGTGGGCCAAGCAAAATGCTTCTAGCCCAATGCCCCTCTTGGGGACTGGAGGAGAAGTGCTGAGCCCAGCCATCTTAGACCTCATCTGCTCCTGCCCCAGGTATCATGCAAGGCCCAAGATTTGGGGGCATGTCTGCCTAGGCCACCCACAGCTGTGGCTGTATATTCTGACCACCTTGACATACATATTATAGTAAAAAAAAAAAAAGCATTTATTACAAGTTCTTAGCAGTGTCCAGTGAGTAGGCACTGGACAGTGCCCAGCATCTGCGTCCTATGCAGGCCAGCCCTACCTTCAGCAGCTCACGTGGCCTATCTCAGCTGGCTCTTCTGGAACAAAGAAGAGGAGACCTAGGAACAGACTTCAGGGATGTCAGGAACACTTTGTCATTTGCTGTGATTCTTTCAGTCATTCTGAGTATAGGCACTGGCAGTTCATCACTCTGGACCTGGGCAGAGGGGGAAAAGAGCATCTGAATTTGGAGGGGCAGTGGTACTTGGGAAGACTTCTCTCACCTGGGTGTCTGGCCCCTTCCAGAGGGCCTTCCACTCCTCAGTCCTCTTGGAGACCTGAGATGCCCAGATGAGGTCCCGGCTGAGGCTCCAGGGTGCTGACAGCTGTTGAGGTGTAGGGATGAAGTCCCTTCTCACCTCCAGCACACTCCCTCCCTGGTGTTCATTCTGATCTTGGCGATAAGACCTGACCCCCTACTAAGGGAGTGCATCCCTCCCTTCCATCAGGAGCCTTCTCTCACCAAGCCTCGCATCGCATCTGCCATCTCCTCATGGTTCAGCTTCGGGAAGGATGTCCATGTTCTGCTGGACTCCTCACAAGTGTCTTCCCTGTCCAAAGAACCCAGTTGGTGAGTCCGCAAAGAAAACTTGGGAGGAAGCAGTGCCTCAGTTGGGCCAGTAGCAGGTTTGAGAGCAAGTGTGCAGAGGGACATCAGTCATGACAGAGACCTCTGCAGGCCCTACCCCAAGAACCCTACATGCATGCGTGCGTGCGTGTGCGTGTGTGTGTGTGTGTGTGTGTGTGTATATGAGAGAGTGCATTGTGTGAGTGTGTGACAGTGCATAAGTGAGGGTGTGTATGAGAGTGCATGTATGAAGGGGTGTGTGTATGTGAGAGTGCATCGCGAGGGGGTGTGTATGAGAAAGAGTGCATGTGTGAGGAGGTGTGTGCATGTGGGAGTATATGAGTGCATTGTGTGAGTGTGTGTGTAAGTGCATGTGTGAGGGGGTGTGTGGGTGTGCATTGTGAGGGGATGTGTATGTGAGTGCATTGAGTGTGTGAGTGCGTGCATGAGGGGGTGTGAGTGTGCATTGTGTACGTATGAGAATGTGCATGTGTGTGTGAGAGACAGACACACTCCATTGTCCACGAGGTGGCAACTTTGTGCAGCTCTGCCTCACTGAAATCCAATTCATGTACGAGGCTAAACATCACCCTGTGGTATCATTGGCCTTCTCTGAAAGCAAAGGACGAACAAAGCCATCCCATTCCTCGATGCACAAGCACACGGCATGCAGGGATGAGTAGGGTGGCTTTGTCTTGTTTCTACACCCTAACTGAAAGGATCTGGGGCTTAGTTACTGCTCAGCAACTTAAGTCTAACTCCCTCATTTTCCAGATGGGGAAATAGCCCCAGAGAGTGTGGATGAGGGCACCCCACACCCTCCCAGGGCTCAGTTTCCCCGTCTGTAAAATGAGTCATGTTTGAGGCACAAGGAGCATAACTGCAAAGACACCTCCCAGCTCTGATCTCTTTTAATTTCACCCCAGAGTACTAGCAATGCTGCCCATGACATTCTTTGTGGAATGAAAGGCCACATCTGGCTGTCTGGTGTGTCTCGTGACAGCTGTATGTTCTCATCAGTCTTGCCTGGGGTTTGTCTCCTCTGTGAAGGCCACATCTCAAGCATGGGACATGGAATGCAACCCTCCCATCCTGCCAGGCCATGACACAGGATTCATGTTGGCTGTCCAGGCTACAAATCCTGGTCTGCTGCTTTCTACCCATGTGATCTTGGGTCTATCTGTCTGTGACGAGTGTGTTGGGGATGGGGTTGAGTCACTAGTCCTGTGGTGGCCCCAGCTGTGTAAATGGTTGGTGCTATGTAAATGTTTATTCCCTCCCAAGTCTGACTCAGCTTGACTGTAAAGTGTGTGTATGGGTATGAGAGAGGGGGAAAAGTTGCCCAGGATGACCTTGCAGGCCCCTGCCAGCTCTGAATTGGTGGTTCTGTGGGTGCTTCTGGAGAAATCCCAAAATCCTATCACCTGGCATCCATATTTCATTCTCAACAAGCAATTACTAATCACAGACTTTGTGCCGGAGTATGGGGATGCCCAAATGAGTTCATGAGTGGTCCTCATGATGGGGAGCAATGGGCTTCTGCTCCAGGGTCTGCAGGCTGAAGCTCTAAGTCACTCATCCTTAGTACGTCCCAGGGCTTTTGAAGGCTTTCAGGGGTCTTGAATCTTGCATGGTTTCCCTTTCAGTTTATGACTGGTCCCTAATGCAAATGCAGCACTAGGATGTTTAGGATTCAAAGGCTAAGGCTTCTATGAGTCTTCACTGCTAGATTGTTCAGGGGACATTGGTCCTTGCTCTCTTCGGGGGTTAGTTAGTTAGTCCTCGCTGTCAAGAGAGAAACCTGGCTGCCACCTGCAGAAGTAGATTTGAGTCTCTTCCATGGTCCTAATGTGATTGCTCCCTTCCCCTCTTTGCCCCATGGACTACTGGCATTTAACACAGAGGTGAGAGAGAGACTCCAGAACAGTGCTAATCAGACATGGACTTGGGGGAGCCTGCCAGCTCCCCTGGGATGGCAGCAACAAATGGTGGTCTATAACTGGTTTAAGGTTTGCAAAGCACTTTACAAACGGTACCTCATTTAATTCTCACAACCACCACGAGAGGGCAGTACTATGATTATATTAATTTTACAGAGGAGGAAACTGAGTTTCCTGAGTTAAGCTGCTTGCTCAGGATCACATAGCTAGTAAGTATCTGAAGGAGGACTGAAACTCAGGTCATTTGAATCCAGTGCTCACTACTCTACCTAACTGCTTAAATTATGATTGGTCGTATCTGCTTTATATGTATTGTGTTCTTAATTGCAAATAATAGGACTGTAAGATGAAGAGCTAGTGAATGGCCTGTGGTAGAAGAGAAATATAATGAGAAGTCCTAGGACTTTGCCCAAGATGGGAACTCTGAATAAGTTTCCTATATTAGAAAAGACCTAGCCATGAGGATCTGATTCCTCTGTTTTCTTTTTGATACCATGAGCCAGGCATCCATGATGGTCTGGTGAGAGGGATGGGTGCTAGTGAGCCACACTGTCTTCCTATTGGTTTGTTGGAATTGGGGCTTTTTACTTCCCCCCCCCCATGCTCAGTAGATGAAAGTAGTGATTAGGGACTGGGCCCACACAGTGGAGAATAAAGGTATTGTTTGGGATGAATGATTGCTCTTACATTCCAAAGGTAGGTGCCCATCCAGGAGGGAGCAGATGCCTATACCACAAACTCTGCCTAACAGCACCACCAAGTGGTCACAGAATCATCAGTATTTTACAGTTAAGGAAAATCAAGCTTCTGGAGAGTAAGGGGTTTGCTCACAGTCACCTAGCTTAGATGTGTCAAGGCTGACACAGGAGTGTAGCCCTGTGATAGCTCTGTGACTTTAAGAAGGTTCTGCTTCTCATAAATCCTCTTCCTGAATTTAATCTAATTTAATCTAATCTTTGGGCAAAGCTGTGGCCTGTTTAGGTTAAGGAAAGATGCCTCTTGTCCCTGTTCTCAGAAGACCTTGGCAACTGATATTTGGGCAATCCCAGCCTGTGTGTCTTTACCTTTTACTTTTGAAAATCACTCTCTGCTCTTAATGTTTTCACTTAAGTAAATGAAGTTAATTTGGGCATCCAGATAGAGGACTTCAGCACCACTCTCACAACTAGAAACAAACAATTCGTTATGGAGACAGTCATTGGCTGAGTCACAAGGGCCACTCTGTGGATAGCTCTTGTCCCCTTGAGAGGAGGAAGAGATTCAAGGAAAATCAAATCCCAGAGTTAGAAGGTTGGAGCTTGGGAGTGATGAGTGAGAAATGACAGCAGAGCTCAGGAAAATGGCCGCAGGAGAGACAGCATTTCTTCAAGGCAGAGGTGAGCACAGGGGACCAGCAAGGTTTAGTTGTTGGAGGTGTGCATGGCGAGTAAGAGGAGAAATATGGTTCAGAGGGTCTTAGGGAATATTCTTGCCTTCCTCATCAAACCCAAGAAAATTTTGGGAGCAACACTTGCCCTAGCAGCCCAGCCTCTGAACTGGTCCAGGGGGTTTCTGGGCAGTCCCTGAAATGAGCAGCTACAGGAACCTCCCTAACACCAACTCAGCTCCTTGTATCGGACCGGAGACAGAGGACTGAAGAACAGACAGTCTCAGCTTGGGCATTGTGCTTGGGCTGTTGGTTCACAGCCAAGTCTGTCCTAAGAGAGCTGTAGCTCTCCCATTCAGTGACAGAGGCTTCCTAACCACTGCTCCCTAGCAGTAGAGAACACCTTAGAACTGCAAACAACAGGATGGAGAATGGAGGAAACCTGAGAGGCCACCCAGAAAGCAGGACGATGACAGCAGCAGAGGATGCAGCAGCTCTGCCCCATTGATGATACGAGCCACCCTGGCTACATCTGTTGTCCTTCTATGGGTGTGTCTGACAAGGATTCTTAGTATACACCTCTTCTTGCCAGTAAGGGGGCCCTTATGGGATGGATGGGGGTGCAAACCCCCTGCGGACCTGAGGGTCATCTTCTCTTGGCACTTGGTTTGTGCCATTGATTAAAAGTCTTTTGCTTTGAACTCTTTTGTCCTCTGGTTGACTGGTAAAAGTGAACGCGTTGCTTGGGCTCCTGAGCCATTATTTTGTATGGAGGCTGACCCTCAAAGTGTATCCAACCTTGGATAGTACAGGACCAAGAGAACATCGTATACAGTGGTGGCAGTATTGTTCAAAGTGTATGGCAAAGCTATTCTGAGTGATGAGAACATTCAAGTCAGTGACAGAGGACCTAGGAAGGAAGATGCTGTCCACATCCATTGAAAGAACTGATCTATGGAAGGATGTAGTATAAGTTCCACATGTATATCCAACTCAAAGACTGGCCTTCTCTAAGCAGAGTTGGGAAGGAGACAACTCAGAACTGAAAATGTAACTGAAAATAAAATAAATATAAAACTAAAAAAACCTTGGACAGATTTTTTTGATAGTCCACAGGTGAAGGGAGTCCCACCAGCTCACATTTCTATGAAAGTTTTAAAAGTGTTTTTCTCATGGGGAGTACAAGTGTTGTGAAACAAGTTAACAAAAAGTAAGATTATTTGCCTAATGTCACTCAGCTACCAGAGGAACAAATGAGGAAATTACAAAGGTGCTGACAAGAGACTTACTGGGAAATGTCGGCTTTTCTATTGGTTTCTGAAGGATAGAAGATCTTTCTGAAGTCAGAGCTGATCTGGTTACGATTCACTCTCACTCTTAACCTTGAACAGGAAAAGGGTTGCTGAGGACATGCTTCTTTCCAAGGCATGAAGCCCTCCTGGTGAGCACCAGACTGAAATGCTAGAAACCAACCCCTACCTGGACTTCTGACGAAGTTCACTTTCCATGTAACCAGCAGGGATTTTAAGCCACTCGTTTGGGCTGATATTCTGCCGGGCAAGGGATGATTGTGGCAGCTTGGCCAGCCATTTGGCTTTCTCTATTTCTTTAAACTCCTTCATTGTGTATAGTTTTCCTACATGGAGAGAAGCAGCAGATGAGAGTTTGAATCTGGTCACCTCTGGGTTGTTGTCACAGTGGAGGCTGCTGGCAGCTCCAAGTACCTGTCTCACACTGAAGAATCGCTCTGTTCTCCTCATCCCTGTCTTGCTGGGCTTGTAACAGGGGATCACGGAACGGTGGGAGTGTAACCTGGAAGAAATGGGATCTGTTGAAGGCTTGGTCTGAAGACAAACATGGCCCTAGGGGCATCAAAGAAGCTTCCTCCTCAGCCCACCCAAGCATTGGAAGCACAGGGCCTTCAGAGGAGGCAGGAGGCTCTGACTCATGGCCAGTTCATACAGGGACAGGGGATAAAGGGTCGTCAGAGCCAACCCCTCCAGCCAAGGAGCCAGAGCTGGCTGCTGCCCCCTCTGCCCATGGGGGCAAGGCCCCTCTGCATAAGAGAGCCCAGAGTTCTGTAGGTGGGACCATAAGCAGACTGACTTGTGCAATATTCTTGTACCAAAACCTCATCCACAGCAGGCTGGCCAGGCCCGAGGGTCCCTGCTCCTGGTCAGGACCACTGTGGCTATTCTGTGGGACAGCAGCCTCGTCCATGCCCTTCTAGAGGACATTCCACCAGCAGGTGAGCACCATTCCTCTGCCCCAAATTCTGATTGAAGTCCTAGCAGCATAAAGTGGTGTCTCAGAAGTATCTATTTGATTACCATAAGAATGGTACCCTTGGGTCTTCTCATGGAGAGAGAAAGAAAATATCAGATGTTCAAAATGGCTTTCACTGATGTCATGCAAAACTGGCTACTACTATTTTAAAAAATCATTCAGCAAGTATTTATTAAATGCCAACTGCATGCCAGGCTCTGGAAATACAAAGACAACCTTTATATGTACTTTAAACTAGGTTCACAAATCCAGATGGAAATATCAAACAAATGGAAATGTCTGTGCACCTGAACAACATATAATTGGACCGGCCTAGCCCTTTGGACATGATTTTCTTATTGATCCTGTTTACAAATAATTGCTTTTGCCCTGTAACTGAATAAGTCATGGTTCTTTGTCTCTGAACTTAGTTCAGAGTTCAGCTGGCCTGTAATGAGGTAAAATTTAAAAAAAAAAACAACTATCTATTCTAGCCTCAAGGAATTTAACTGACCTTGAAGAATGTGTAAGAAAGCAAGGGAGTTTTGGGCCTGATATCCTTACTCCACCAAGCTAGCCTTCAAGGATGTCTGTCCAAAAGTTTGGGCCACTATCTTGCACCTGGACTCAAAGAGCACTTCTTAGTCTCATGAGAAAAGAAGGGGGTTGTTGCTAGCACCCATTACCAAACTTCCAACCAATCATAATGTTCCTTGCACTTCAGTTCTGTAACCAGTCATGTTGCCCCAGTACCATATACTGTGTTCTGTTCTTTGTTATGTGCTCCTCAAAACCTATAAAAGGGGAGCTGTCCTTTTGCTCAGGCTGTTTATTGATAGGTAGCTTGCCCCTGCTAATAAATGTTATCTTGCTCAGAGATCTGCCTCAGTTTACCCTTTTATTAAAATTCAATAGAGACAGTTGATGGCAGTGGTGAGATAGGAAAATAAGAGCTGTCCTGTCCAGTTCCTTATCAGAACCTCCCTCTATTCTGTTGGGCCCAAGTGGAACAAATTTTCCACAAAAGGAGAGTTTCTGTTAGAGACTCTGGAGGTGGCTTGGCTCCCTTTCCACAGCAGTTTCAGATCTTCTCCAGGCAAAAAGAGTATTGTATAATTTATGTCTGTTCTGAGTGTTTCTATTTGTGTTAGCTACAGCTTTTGAATTTGGACTTAGTTGGCTATAAATAGAGGGAATCATAAAAGCCTACCTGGGTCACATTCACGGAGTCATGTCTGCATTGTAGAGACTTCTTGCAAAAGTCTACAGAGGTGAGAGGGGAGCATGCCTCAAGCAGAAAACTGTTTTCTGACCTTGAGATGTTGGGGAACTGCCTGTGTTTCCAACCCTAAAAAAGGAGACTGAATTCTAGCAGCATCCTTTAAGGATGGGGGAATTAAAATGCCAAGCTGGGAACTATCTCTTTTTTCAGTGTATCTCTTCTGAGGAAAAAAAGGATGAAAGGACAAACACAGGACAAACAAATTTCTGTTTGAGATAGTGAGGTCTCCAACAATCAAACTGAGTAAGGCGATGTGTAAGTCAGTGGCATTTACTTAAATTGTACCAGGCAGAGATTGCTTTGAGCAAAAGAGATAAATTATCAGGTGAAGTAACTATTCAGAAGGCTATAACTGCAGCTTTGCCATTTGGTTGTCCTTCCTTTTTGAAGACCAAAATGACATCACTGTATTGGGGTCAATCAGACCAATAAAAGCTCAGAAGGTCTACCATCTACACCAGGTCGAGCACAAATAGTCCCTGGGAACATTTGGAGTGGATTCTCCAAATTGGTGCACCTCATGTTTCCTTTGAGCTGCTTCAATTCTGCTTTGCTTATAGAGCACAGTGCCTTCTCTGATGAGGGCATGCCATGCTGGGTGGTCATGTACCCATGTCTACATCACAAAATGAATTACAGAGTTTTTCAGAGAGGCCTCAAGAATGTCGTTGTATCACTTCTGACCACCACATGAGCGCCTGCCTTGTGTGAGTTCTTTGCAAAATAATGTTTTAGGCAAATATATGTTTGGTATTTGAACAATGTAGCCAGCCCATTGGAGTTACACTCCGTGCAGTAGAGTTTGAATGCTTGGCAGTTCAGATCAAGAAAGGACTCAAGTGTCTGGTATCTTATCCTGCCAGGTGATCTTCAGAGTCTTCCTGAGACAGTTCAAATGGAAGCGATTCAGTTTCCTGGCATGGCGCTGGTAGACTGTCCAGATTTCACAGGCATACAGCACGATGGCTCAGTAGACTTTCAATCTGGTGGTCAGTCTAATACCTCTTCTCTCCCACATTTTTCCTCAGAGCCTCCCAAACACCGAGCTAGTTCTGGCAATATGTGTATCAAACTCATTGTCTTTGTGGACATACCTGGAAAGCATATTGCCAAAGTAAGTGAACTTACCCACAGCATTCATATTTCTCCATTTGCTTGATGGTTCCACATATGGATGATGTGGTGCTGGCTGGTGGAGAACCTGTCTTTTCTTGGTGTTGATAGTTAGGCCAAAATTAGAACATGCAGAAGAGAACTGATTTCATACTCTGTTGCATCTCATCCTCAGAGGCTGCACTGAGTGCACAACCATCTGTGAACTGATTGCACAATTATCTACAAAGTCACACACCAACTCTCCTTCCACTTTAGTCTTGGCTTGTAGCCTTTTCAAGTTAAATAACTTACCATCAGTGTGGTAGCTGACTTCGATACCATTTCATCCTTGTTAAAGGTGTCTGACAACATTGCTGAAAACGTCATGCTAAAAACATGGGGGCAAACACACAGCCTTGGTGACTGGGAAAACACAATAGCATTGTCCATTATCCAGAACCTGGGCAAGCATGCATTGAAGTACAATACTGATGAACTTCTCGAGGCAACCAAATTTTGCAATAATTTTCTATAAGCCCTCATCACTGACAATATCAAAGCCCTTGATTAGATCAACAAACGTTGTGCACCTCTGTTCTTCTGCTGGCATTTCTCCTGCAGTTGTCAGGAAGCAAACACCATATTAACCATTCCTTGGACCTTTCTGAATCCACACTGGCTCTCAGGTAGATCACTATCTTCCAGGTGAAGGATCAGCCTATTAAGGAAGACTCTGGCAAGAGAGAAACTGCCTCCTCCCATGATTTTCACAGGATAATTTATTTCCTTTGCCTTTATAGAGATGGACAATGGAGGCATCCTTGAACTCCTGGGAGATAATCTCCTCATGATATAACCCAGAAGATTTCAGTTAGATTTTGTATGAGAAGTGGATCCCCTGCCTTATAAATCTTAGCTGGAATAGCATCAGCACCAGGCATTTTGCCACATGAGAGGAGCCTAGTGGCACTGAAAAACTTTTTTAGTTGGAAGTTTGGCTAGATAGGGATTGACTTCATCCTGAGGTAAACAGTCAATGACTTCAACATTATTGATGATGGTCTGTTGAGAACACAATGGAAGTGTTCATCCCAGCTCTCCGGGATCATGGCCTTATCACTAATCAATGTGGCTCCATCAGCACTGAGTGGTTGAGATGCACCATAGGTCTTTGGCCCATAAATAGCCTTTAAGGCATCATAAAAGTGCTTTGGGTTGTTACCATCAGCATCAAACTGAATTCCACCTACTTTCTTACTGAGCCAAGAATCCTGCATCTCTCTCTAAGCTTCGCTTACATTTTACTTTTGATGGAGTTAAATGTTGCCTTCTTAGAAACAGATGAACTATCCTGCTAGTAAACCCTGTGGAGTTTTTGGTTTTCATTTCGCAGTTTCTGAATTTCCCCATCATTTTCATCAAACCAGTCTTGATGTTTGTGAGTGTTCAGCCCAGATGTGTAAACGTAGTGCTGTACACCAAATCTCTGAAAGCTGCCCACTCCTTTTATGCTTCACTGTTGCCAATTATGTGTTGGCTCAGCTTTCCCTCCAAATTAGTAATGAATTGTTCCTGCTTGAAGAAGTGCCTTAATCTGTTGACATTAAATCTTCTGGTAGTCATCTTGCCTTGAGGCCATTGCTTTTGTTGAATGCAGATATTTAGCTTGGAGAGGATGTCAATAATCAGTCCAGCACTCTGCACCACACATGGCCTTCACCACTCTTACATCCTGTTTCTTCTCCTTAGGACGATATAGTCTATTAAATGCCAATGTCTGCTATGAAGGTGCATCCATGAAGTTTTATTGCCTTTAGGTAAATGGAAAACAGTGTTGGTGATAAGTCATGATGTGCACTGATCTTCAGTAGTAAGTGACCACCTGCTATTGTTGATTCTGACTGCATTCATTCCCAGGAATCCCTGCCATATTTGGCAGTCTGAGTCTACTCTGGCATTAAAATCACCCAGAATTATAAGAAAAGAAATATTGGAGCAGCCCATATCTCCCACAACTGTCTGTTGGTAGTGAGCATTTATATATCTACAACTGTGTCTATATATGGTCCATCTGTGCCATTTTATTGATTGCTTTTGGAAAATTGTATGCATGACAGGAAAAAAAAAAACCTCCGTGTGTTTTGTGATCTGTTTTTTGAGTTCTTTAAGCCTTCAGAACAAGTCTCTCTCTTTCCTTTTTCCTTTCATTCCTGCACTCTTTGGACACTGGGAGTTCAAAGGGGGAGGTAAGAGGTAAGGAAATTCCCCCCCCCTCAAATTGTAGAAATTTGTGACGTTGTAAACTAATTAGAAACTAAATTTATGACAGAAAATTAAGTTCTCTACTATGCATCTCTAGATTTTGGGTTAAATATTTTTATAAATTCTGAAATAACCTAATGACTTTGGGAGTTAATATTCTTTAGAATTTGTTTTAAGAGAAATGAAGCCTCCCCCCATCCTCACCCCACCACCCAGAATGACAGATTTATTGTTTTACAGCCAAGAAAGGAAGGTCATTTTTCTGATTAGAGAGAAGCTTGTAAGTAAAAAAAAAAAAATAGACTGCATTAAACATTTTAAAAGTTAACTCTGCCTACAAAAAGAGAAGCTTATTTAAGAAAGCAACCTGAAATGTGAAGTTTATTTGGATAAATGCTTCGTTATTTGTCATTATTATATTATTCACTTCTGTGAATAATATACCAGAACTAAATTGTTATTTGAATAGTCCAAGTTTTTGTAAGCTGATAAAGATTTTTATAATTGCTAAAAGTATCTTAAAGGATTTGTGTTGCTTCTCTTTCATAGAGAATAACAGAACTGGTAACAATTCAGTAGTTTTAACTATTATAATTAAAGTATTGGCAAAGTCAGAACTATTATGAGTAAAAGTTTTTAGCAAGTCATTAGTTTTGTTTAACAACTATGTGTGCTAAAATTATAAAGGAGAAACTTAGTGAAGTAAAGATTAGAGAATAATAGTCTGAAATGCTATTGAAATAAGAAGCAGAATTTAGGGAGTGAACTTTAAAATTTAAGGATGTTTAAGGGAAGAATATGGAAGACAACAAGAAGTGTGGGTTTTTGGACCACGGGAGAGGGATGTCGAAAGAAAGGTTTGAGGGGACTTTTGTCTTTAAGTAGGAAGGTTGTGAGAAACATCATATATTTCTTTTATTGGGCATGACAAAAATTGCAGCTTGGTTTGGAAGCATATAGGGAAAAGTTACAGAGAGCTAGGAGTAAACTGATAAGCAATTAGAACCCAGATTTGAACTAAATTAAAATGTGCTTTTACATGGGATGATTGGAGTAGATTAAACCTAACATCAGAATATATTAAAAATCCTTGGCAGTGAATTAACTGGAAATAGTGAACCCCATAATATGAAATACTTTTATATGTTTCACAAAGGCCATGTTGTGAAACATATAATGCTAAATGAAAGTATAAATTGAGATTCCGTGAGATACCTTTTGGAAAATAAATCCAAGTGTAATTGAATTTATTCTGATCTCCTCTTAAGTGAAATTTTGTCTCTCCTAATAAGATGCTTATGATGAGTTGGAATATATTCTACTATTTTGCATTAAGGCAAAGTGTTGGGAAAATGAATGGATCTGGAAATTTGTCAGCTGTGTGATATTAAAACAAGTTACCTTAGTTTACCAATCTATGACATGAAAGTGATTAATATAAATTTAATAATTCAGTTAAATAGAAATATTGTTAAAATGGTGAGTTCTTTTTTGAAATCTGGATCCCTTTGTTTTGGATTCAATTGTTAAAAGAATGATGCTGCTGTTTATCCTTTGTTCTTAAAGAGGGAGGTGATGCCATGACATGCAAGTGAACTGGATTTAAGTGAGGGTGGGCTGTGCAAAGTCACCATGTTTGAAAGTATTGATTTGGGAATTCAATAGATAATAATGACGTTTTTACTGTGGTTTAGCTATAACAGAAATCTCTTTCAGATATCTGCATCTATGTAATGAAGAATTTAAGATCTTACAAATCCTGCAAGTATAGTAAGGTTGGTTGGTTTGTTTAACAGTAGCTTATAATACTTAAAATTTTGTGAGTTAACCTAACACTGACTTCAAACCAGTAAAGTTTTGTCTTATGTAATTTCATTTGGCCTTTGTGTGTGTGTGTGTGTGTGTGTGTGTTTTGATGAGGCAGTCAGGGTTAAGTGAACTGCCCAGAGTCACATAGCTAGTAAGTGTCAAGTGTCTGAGGCTGGATTTGAACTCAGGTCCTCCTGACTCCAGAGCCAATGCTCTATCCATTGCACCACCTAGCTGCCCCTGCCTTTGTCTATGTTACTATTTGCTACTTGAGTCTTTGATGGACTGTGTTTTGTGTTAATGCCTTTCCAGACTTTGAGGACTGTGAATTTAAAAACCATTTGTGGTAGTATGACTGTTTTCCTGTATGAAGGTAATTTGGAAATGTATTTCACTGAATTAATATCATTTGATTAGTATGGAGTTTTGCTTCATGTTTTAAATGCATGTATCATGTTTCTAAATTTTCTTTTTGTAAATTTTGAGAATTCATTGAATATGAAATGCTGTTAAGCTAATGGCACAATCATCTCATTGGAGATTTGATTCCTTTTGATTTGGATACTGTGAAATTATTGATTTAGTTGTTGGAGGCTATTGTCATAATATTTAAAATCTATTAAGTATTTAATTGGGTATATTTTAAAAGGGAAGAGTAATAGTTGCTTACTTTATGGAAAAGAAAAGGGGATGGGCTGGATAGAAAAACGACCTTTAAATAAAACTCTGTATTTGTAAACCCACCAGCTTCAGCAAGGTCATCAATAATTATCAGCCCTATAAGAGACTAGGGAATAGGGTCCTCCTCCTTCCCCATTACAAACACCCATGGAATAAGGGGGAAATTTTTAAGTGTGTTTATAGTCTAGAAATGATGTGGTTATGATAACTATGAAGCTATACTTGGAGTGGTCTACACTGAAGTTACATCTTTAGCCAACTTGGTCTTAACAGACTGCAGTCTTAGACATAGGAGTTAGCAAGCTATCTTATATTCTCTATGTGAACTTAAGTGAATATGATTACTTCATTAAATTCTAATGATTGCCTTTTTGCTTCAGGATGACTTTTAAGCTGTATTTAAGGAGAAATGCTAGAAGAAGGGAATGTCAAAAATCTTTTGTGTGATTGTTTTCAGAATGCCTGATAACTTTTTATTTGCTAGCTAATTCACTGCAACAGATTGAAAGTGCTGAGAACAATTGTGCCCAGCCTTTCTGTGATTAGTGAGACTTTGCTGTTTGAGGTGAAGCTTTTGGGACCTTGAATTTTCTTTCTGAGCTTTATCTTCCAGTGTTTTAATGCTTCAAGAAAATGCCAGCAGCTTAATGGGAGGGACACCAGTGGATGGCTCTGTCTCTGGGAATAAGGCTGGGAGGCTGACCTTGGGAAGGCTAAGGTTGAACCCTCTTGACTCAGTTTCCCATACAGGTAATCTTACCTGGTTAATTCTGAGCCTGGCTGTATATCCTGCCATATGCTTGGTTGCCTATACTCTTCTTACCTGAAATCCAGTGGAACTGAGGATGCATTATCTTGTCATCCATGTGCTATACATACATGCTGTGCCCATGAGTTTGGACCTGGAGAGCCATCAGTGATGTCCCCACTTCTTTCTCTCCTAGCCAGTCTCTCTCACCAGGGCAAGTTAAGCTGTGATTTTTATAATGAACCCAGTTGAACAGCTAAGTAAATGCCTATTTGGCTTTGTCATCTGCCTGCTTCAAGTGATCTGTATCTGTGTATTGGAAAAGGTCCTTAAGGTTTTCAGAATAGTTAGACTATGGTATAAGAGTTTGTGGGATCAAAATATAAATCTGTTCATTAGAGCAAGTTACAATCAGAAACATCTTCCATTTTGTAATAATGAAAAGAATTTTAGTACAGTCAGTTTTCTTAGAGGAGAGTCATTTATGGAATATCTTGTGTTACCTCAAGGGGGAAGTCAATTTTATTTAGCTTTATTATTTAATTTAGGATTAATAACTTTTCCTAGAACATGTCCTGTGGTACAGACATGGTTTACTGGAGTCACCTTCTTTGAACTCTGAAACTTGATTGCTTCTGGTGTTTACACATTCTATCCCAGGACTTTCTGATATAATTGAAGTTAACTTGGTAACTTTTAAGTAAATCCTTTTGTATATTAGAGGTCATCTTCTTATAAAACTGTCCTGTTTTATGTATGTTTTATTATTTTATATATTTATGCTATATAATTACATATTATCTAATTTTATTTTAATTATATAATATTATAATTATATATATATAATAATTATAATATATGTTTTCTTATAAGAATTAGGTCCTCATCAGTCCCTATTCCTGCTAAGGAGGGAACTAGAATTAACTGAGTTGAAATTGAATGGGAATTAATTGAAATCAAGTGGTATTTAAATTTGGAGTTCTAAATAATTAATAGTTAAAGTATAAATTATAAAGTAAAAAAATTGAGTAAAAATTTTAAGAAAAAAATTTGAGAGAGCAGCAAGATCAGTTATAAATGTGATTTTAAGGGTTTTAAGAATTCTACCTTCTGCAGCATTTAAAAATATTTAGTTGGAATGTATGGGGTTCAGCAGGACTAGCCCCTCTGGTGTGAGGGCTTTCTGAGCCATTTTCAGGGCTGCTCCTCCACGTTTGGTGTCCGTCTTCACCCAGCTCTCATCTGTGGCTCCAGGAAGCATGTGCAATGGCCACAGCCTGGTAAAACCATCTCGGCAGATAGGCTAAACCAAGTTGTGAGGGTAACTGACAGGCCTCAAACCCACTGGTGAGTTAGGGAGGTGTCTATCCCATGCATGTGAAGCCTTCCCATGGCAGAATGGGCGGATGGGAACAATTTGTTCCAATGGCCATGAAGGCGGCTGAAGGAGGCACTGTGGAGTGCTTAGAGCTTGGTCAGACAAGGAAGATGCCAAGGTCATCCATTGCATCTTGGACCATTGCCAGTCATCCTGATTTCTGTCTTGCCCCTGGACTTCAGTGACTCTGGAAGAAACAGTGAGGCTGATAACTTTGTGCAGCTGTCTTGCTTAAATCTAATTCACCCAAAGTCAGGAAATCACCTGGGATGTCATCTGGTGCTCTTTGAAAATGGACAGACAACAACAGCAGACATAGAAACTAGGACTGAGCGCTTTTCTAAATTTAGAAAAGCGCTCAGTCCTAGTTTCTATGTCTACTTTGGTCAATATTAAGTTTTTCACTGGAGGACTAATTTACAAGTCAGATTCTCATAGGTTTTTTTTTTTAAGATTCTTTCTTTAGTTTGTTGTTAGCAGTGCACATACCAGGCACAATGTTTAGATAAAGATGGAAACAGCCAGGGGTATTTAAAACTGAAATTTTCTGAGGGTTCCAGTGAACTGTGGGTTCCTAATTTAATGTTTTCAGAACCACAAGGTTTGAGCTGGTTTTAACTAATTATTGGAGAGGTAATGTTGAAAAGGTTGTCCTAAAGTGTTCTGAGATGTGTTTTGTAAAAGATTTCAGCAAGAACATCTAAGAATTTCTTTTTTTTTTCTTTTTGGCTAGGCAGAGGGGTTAAGTGACTTGCCCAGGGTCACACAGCAAGTAAATGTCAAGTGTCTGAGGCCAGATTGGAATTCAGGTCCTCCTGACTCCAGGGCCAGTGCTCTTTCCACTGCACCGCCTAGCTGCCCTGAACTTCTAAGAATTTCAATAAGCAATGTGGAACCGGAGAAGCAAATCTACTAAAGAAGAGACCTCTCCAGAGATGCCCCGAGGACTTCAAGGAGGTGTTCCCCAACCAGAGAGATGACCCAGGACATCTGAGCTCCAAGATGAAACCCTGCTTCAGTGGACATTGGGAGTGGGGCGCTGGGATGTGAGGAGGCTTGATGGTAGTTAACCCTGATAATCATCATAGCTTTGCTTTGGTCTTTTACTGCACAAGTATCTGCTTCCTGAGTTTTCTTCGTCATTGTGGAGACATGCAGATCTCTCTTCTAGATTTTATCCACGGTTTTAGAGATCCCTGCCAAGGCTTGGGCTGTGGTTAATCAGCCTCACTGTTGTTCGTTTTGAACTTTGCATTAGTTACCATGTTAATGCCTGTTTTGAAATTCGTGCTCGTGTGCCCTACTGTTGAGAATGATTATGTTGAGGATCTTAAAAGATCAGACTGTAGACAAGTCATCTATGAGAAATACATGTCTGTCATTGATCAAAGGGGAATTGGGAAGGTTACAGTTGATCCTCTATTGTTTTCTTATTGATCCCATTTACAAGTAATTGATCTTGCATGGTTCTTTGTCTCCGAACTGCGTTGTGCTGGCCTGTAATGGGTTAAATTTTAAACTCCATCTCTTCTTGCCTCAAGGAATTTAACTGAAGTTGGGGAATATGAAGAGGAAGGGAGTCAGGCCTGATATCTTTACTCCACATCCATCGGAAAAGGGCTGGTTGCATCTGCCCGTGAATCATGAGCCCTTCTTGGTCTCATGGGAGAAGGGGGTCATTGCCAGTCCTGTTGTTCTCAGTCCCATGATGTCATCTATCCTTCCTGTTCTTTGTGCTGCACTCCCCAAAACCTCTAAAGGGGGAGCTGTCCTTTTCCTCGGGGGTCTTTGGCATTAATGGAGGCCAGCCACAGCCCCATTTATTGACAGGCAGCACACCCCTGCTGATAAATGTTATCTTGCGTGGAGATCTGCCTCAGTTTACCCTTTTGTTAAAATTCAGTTGCCTCAGGCAGTTCATTGCTGCCAATGGATGATACACTAGGCCCAGAACTGGAGGGAAGAAGAGCACAGGTGAGGCTGCTCCACGATGCTGAGTCCTGGGTTTCAGCCCAGGATGAGCCTTGCACCGAGCAGTGTCTCAGAGAAGGGGTCCCGGCCCAAGGGGTGGGTGGGCTCAGCCCCAGACTGAAGCTTTCTTCACTTGATTTTCTGCACTGTGACAGGGAGGAGAGAATCAAACTGTGCATGAAAGGCACTGGCAGCTCATTACTAAACACCAGGAAACAAAAAGGCCTGAGATGGTGGTGACATCTCAAGGCCTTGTTTGTCATTGCAGTTCAAGGAGAGAAGCTTTGTGAGCAGACTCCAGTGACCCCGACCCATGCCAGGGAGGGGCCTGCTCCCTTTACCCCCAAGGGGAGATTCTAGGCCCCTCCAAATGTCTGTGCATCAAAATGAACACTAGTCTCTTTCCACTGAGGTGACCTGTCTGGGAGTCATTGGAATCATAGGCTGCATGCAGCTTGGCTCTCCCCAGAGGGCAAGCCCCAGGAAGGAGGCTTTGGTGGGCTGAGGAGACCTTCTCTGGAGGATTTAGGTGAGAACACTGACAACAGACACAGGGTAGGAAGGGTGAACCTGCCCTCCTGCAGCCCCCACTGAAGAGATCCCCACTCTCCTGGCACACAAGGACTCACCAGGTACTTCACTTTGTCTTGGACTGGATTAGAACTCATACCCAGAAAGGAGACAGTGCTCCACTGCAGGACTGGTCCCAGGGTTAGAAGACCCCAGGACTACTCTACCTTTAAATAACAGGGGTTCTTTTTCATCATGTAAAAAGGATCATGGTGCTCTAGGGAGGAAAGAAAAGAGCTGAGATCAGATCAGAATGAGTCCAGTACACATGGGGCTCACTCCCTCATGACACCAGACACAGCAATGGGTCAGTCAATCAATCTGAGACAGAAACCAGCCGCAGAAAACGTTCTGATCAGGAAGGAAATGCTTTGAGCCACTGGATGAAATCAGATGACCAGCACATTAGGATTTGTGGGGAGCATCAGACACAAGTGGGGCCTTGGTGTCTAAGAGAGGGAGCTTCCAGCAACTGCCCCAAAGCCAACCTTGGGACCCTCGGAGGAGGCCGACCTCGGAGCCAGTAACAGGGGAAACCCCTCTGAGAAGGCCAACCTTGGAGCCAGTAACGGGGGAACCCCTCTGAGGAGGCCATCCTTGGTGCCTATAATGGGGGGGACCCCTTGGAGGAGGCTGACCTTGGTGCCTGTATTGGGGGGACCCCTCTGAGAAGGCCAACCTCAGTGCCTATAATGGGGGAGTAGGAGGGGCAAGCAAGTCCAGAAGGTGGGTCACACCTCCCCTTCCTTGAACCCCTGGTCCACCAACCATGTCATCTGAGACACTGGACTTGGAACAAACAGCACATCCCACCAGCAGTTGGCAGAAGGCCACAGACCTGAGGAGCAAAGGGCAGCTGTAGGGTTCCACGAGAGCCCTGGCTCAGGGCCGAGTAGGACCTCACTCCACATGACCCAGGCGCAGAGCACACTAATTACTCACCTTGTGGCATATGCATCCCCTTTCCATGGGCTCTGTGAGGCCTGGGGAGCTCTCTTTCATAGTGCTGTCCTTGGTATCTGTTCTCTAAAAGCTAGCTCCCTCTGGCTGCACAGACAGTCAGTGAAGAGAACACCAGCAGCTAGCCATGAATGTCAGTAAAGTAGAGCCCTCAGGGTCACCTCAAGCTGCTCTCAAGGGGCCCCGCCTACCAGTGGCCTGGGCTCCAATGAACCATCTAAATGCCTGATACACAGTAGGCATTTCATAAATGTTTGTGACTAACTTTTACAAGGTGAAATAATCAGATCCAGAAGTTAACTGCTCTGCCTTTGGGCAGAATGCCTGTGGCACCCTCCCTCAGTGCTCTCCTGTCTGGGGCCAGGCTTGGGGTCTCAGCCCTCACATTAGGCAGGGTGTTCTGTCCTTCTGTCTGCCACAAACACATAAAAAACTCTGCCTCCTCCCGGAGGTCTCCCAAGTCCCTGTGATAGCCAAGAGGCCGGATGTCCCCATGGGCTAGGTGATTTCGTCTGTCTTTCCGTCTAACAATCATCCCTGCCTCTGTCTTGGTTTTCCTTCCCTCTCTGCCTTTCTTACAGTTCTGCACCTGCCTGTGGGCTGTCATTTGGGTTTGAGAAATGAGCATCAGTGGTTTCCTCTCACCCTTCCTGACGAGTTTGAGGAGACTCAAAGGAAATAATGCTTTTCTTCCTTTGGTGAATTCCCTTCTGGCCAAGAACCTGTCATTCCTGTTCTTTAGATGGGGGTCAGAAAACAAAGCCCCTTTTCAGACACCACTTTCACTTTGGCTGTCTGCTTCCCAATCTACATCTCCTCTGTCCTCCACAAGCCCTGACCCATCAGGCTAATTTACCTAGCCAGAAACAGAAGGAAGGTCACTCTCTCATTACCTGTCCTTAGGTGAGTCTGTGCTAGCTTGGGGCGCTTCCCTTTCTGCAGGTTCATAAACCATCCCTTTAATGAGTTCTAGCATTTTGCTAGCACAAAACCATAAAATGACAAAGTTGGGCTCGGCCCTAGAAATAGTCTGGCCTTCATTTCATAAGTGAGGACTCTCACTCCCTTGGTACACATGGCTTCTTCACTCTTATCCCCAGTGATGACCATGCTCCCAAACAGGGCTTTGCACACCATAGGTACTGTATAAATGCATGACCTGGGATGCTTCCTGGCCTATGGGTTAGACTGGTCATGTTCTACATTCATGGGGGAAAATACCACTTCTGCCGATAACTGAATGGAGTGGAATCACATTCATCCCCAGGACTCACGCTCACTCTCCATGTGTCTCCCTCGGTCTCCTTCTCCTCCCTCTCTCTCAGATCTCCATCCCTTTATGCCTCGAATAAACTTATCCGGGCACTGAGAACCACCAGCTTCCCTCCGTCTGACCAGCCTCCCCAGAGGTCTCCTCCATGGGAGGCAACACCAGGGTCTGGTGCTCAGGCCGCCTCTAGCCTGGGCTCCACTCAGAAATGGGAAATGGTTTCTTGGCAAACCCAAACCCCAGAGAATGAGCACAGAAAATGGGGGTTCACATGATGCTTTGAGCTCCTGTCTCAGGGACTGCTCCCCAAAGAATGGGTGCCACTGTCCCCCCAGGGGCAGAACCAGAGCTCAGTACCGTGGTGTTCCTGAATCGCCAGTAGCCATCCGGCTCCAAACGCTTCTTCTTCTCCATCTCCCTGGGGGAGCTGAATTTGTCAATGATTTTCTGCTGGAGAGGACAGTCCACGTTCTCAACCCATCTTTTGTGCAGCATCTCTTTCCTCCTTGCATTTAAAAAATCTTGGTGCTGCAGATACTTGTCCAATTTCTAGGAGAAAGTGAGACACGACAGACAAGTGAGAACTTTCACTCCAGGAGACAGAATGAAGAGACAGCCTCATCCACTTCCTCTCTCCTAAGCCACAAGGGGGCATTTTTCTCACCCTTCCCGCCAGCCTCCCAAAGACAAAGGGCCGTGAAGCCAGAGGAGGTGCCATGGGTCTCAAAACACTCTCTCCTTTCTGTAAAGACAACTGATGGGACAGGCTCCCTGGGCTTCTCCTGAAACTCCTTCTCAAATTGGACTCCCCTCCCTCAGGAGTCCTTTCCATCACTAACCTCAGACCTTCTGCCTGCACTCCATCTTATTTACTCCTTTTTGCAGGGAAGATAAGAATTGGGGTCCTAGGTGCTATCTGACTTCCTTGTTCTTGCCTAGTCCAAGTGGGAGAGTCAAGGGCCCAACAAGAAAAGAGCCACATGTTTGCTCCCCAAAACCATTTTTTCCAAGATTTTAACAAAAGAAAAAATTCATCAGTCATTTTTGAAAATTTTGAAGCTTTTTTTTTTAACACTTAAGATGGAAAGTGGCAGAGATCCCCCCTGGAGAAGCAAAGCAGATTAGAAACATCTACTGCCCATGTCTAGCCATTGATGTTTTCACCTTGCACAGGAGGGCTGGACCCAGAGTTTCCAAGGATGAAAAAATTGGGCCGAATCACATGGAGAGTAGTAGATGAGATGATGTGGGACAAAGCTGCTTTCAGCCCTCCCCTCTCCTGGAGTCCTCCCTCAGTGACTGGCAGGACCTACAGTCAAACTGGCTAAGGCTCCTCACCAGGCCACCAACCACTAGGCAATGAATTCTGTGCCCATGTCAACTCAGAAAGCAGGAAAACAATGAAACACCCCTTCCCTCATGTGGCACCCTCAGATTGGTAGACAGCCTAGGGGGGCTTACAAGGCACACAGTCTTCTGTCTATAAGTTTTAGTTAGCAGTTCTAAATGTGAGATTGGGGTCCAAGAAGTCTAGAAGACCCGCGGACAGGAAATCTAAAGCCAGGTGAGTTCCCACTGGAGCAGGCAGAGTCTGGCTCATGCTCAAAGGCCACAAGCAATGCTGCTTTATGGAGCAAGTGGCCATCGTGCTGGGCAACTAAGTAAGACCAAAAATGTGCCAATGCTGTGGGCAGGAGATGAAGAGGTAGAAAAGATCCTATGAAGAACACACAGAGTCCTGTGCTCCTGGATTTGCACTGGACTTCCAAGACATCTATGAGCAATAATCCACTCTATCACCTACACAACAATGGCTTGGGAGCTTGGAAACCACCAGGAGGGGCAGTCCACCCATCCCACTTTGGGAGGAAGCTCTCATTGTTAGGGTTTGGCAAGATCCCCAGGTCAAGACAACACCTGTGGGAAGACTGGGACAAGCACAGCGAGGCTTGTGAGGAGGAGGAGGTCGGAAAATGTGGTCCAGAATTATAAAATGAAAGACACCAAAGGCTTGTGGGATCCTCTAAAGCAACCTAAAATGGGAGCAACTGTTTCAAAGAAAAGGGCAAGAAGATGAAAGACAGGAAAACTTTGCATGAAACTGCCAAAAAGCCAGAATAAATGAGTTCAGGGGAAAAAAAAAGTCCTTGGTATGATGTATCATACTGAGGGGAAAGGGAAAGCAAGGAGAAATGCCTAACTAGGAAGAATAACATGGGGGCAGCTTGGTGGCGCAGTGGATACAGCACTGGCCCTGGAGTCAGTAGGATCTGAGTTCAAATCCAGCCTCAGACACATAACATTCACTAGCTGTGTGACCCTGGGCAAGTCAGTTAACCCCTATTGCCTCACAAGGAAAGAAAAGAAAGAGGCATTACCAAGGGGCAGCTAAATGGTGCAGTGGATAGAGCTCCAGCCTTGGAGTTCAGGAGAACCTGAGTTCAAATTCAGCCTCAGACACATAACACTTACTAGCTGTGTGACCCTGGGCAAGTCAGTTAACCCCATTGCCTAACAAAAACCAAAAAAAAAAAAAAAGGAATAACATGGCAGCAGCAACTGCGCCTCAACCAGAGAAAAGGAATATCCCCAAAGAACTTCCAGAGTGGTTCAGAATCTCAAGAAGACTGGAAATAAGACCAAGAATTTCAAAAGAAGAGTTTCAGAAAAGCAATAGATTCTGTAAAGAATAGAGAAGTTCAGGCTGACTAAAAAAAAAGAGAGAGAGAGATGGAAGAACAAACAAGAGGGGGAAATTTTTAAGCAATAAAACTTGGAGAAGACTTTAGTTCTCTATAAACCAAAGCAATACATCTAAAGAACAAAACTCAATGAGGCAATGATAGTTATCTCAGGGGAAAAAATGTGAAGAAACAAGGAGTCAATATCAGGAAACCATGAAACCCCCCCCCAAGAAAACCAACAACAACAAAGACCTGAAAGTCTGGAAAATGCATAGCAAAATGCAAATAGAATCAATCCACAGCTTGCCAACAGGGAGGAACCTGAAGTTTAACTCACTCCAAAATTTTATTAAGTTGCCAAACTGTAGTATCAAAGAGAAAATCCTACAAGTAGCCAAAAGGAAGCAATTCACATGTTCAAAAGGACTAAATCAATATGTAAGACTATTCAGTAATGATTTAAAGACATGGCTGAAATATGCTATGCCAGAAATCAAAGAGAAATTAATAGACACTCTAAAACTAATAATCCTGAAAATTTAACATATTACATCATGACAAATGAGGTCAGAAAATTTACTTCTTTCTTCCTGAGAAATCCAGAACTGAGCAGTGCCTTTGACAGGCAAATTGATCAAGGAGGGGAAAATTAACAGTGGCATCTAGAATTAAACACAAATGATGATGAAGAATTACCAAGTTTTACATTCTAAAAGGAAGTGACAAGAAAGGTGCAGGTCTTAGGTCATATCTAGTGTAAGGTAAATACTTTGTAGAAGAATGGAAGAATAGGGCCTGAGAAGTGAAATAATATTCAAGAGAATAGATCTGAAGCTGGAATCATCCAGCCCAACTCCTTTATTTTACTGATGAGAAAACTGAGGTTTATACAAGTTAAGTGATTTTGTTCAAGCCCACAATACGATAAATAGCACAGACAGCATTCAAACCCAAGTCCTTTGACTATATAACCTAGCTGTCCCCACTGACCCATGGTGTCTCCCTTTTAAAAATTAAGATGCATAAATTGAACCCCAAAAGTAAAGGATAATGAAACAAAGAGGTGGAAGGTAGAGACCAGGAGGTGATTTTTTTTCTCAATTACATGTGAAAACAATTTTTGTTTTGTTTTGGTTTTGCTAGGCAATGGGGTTAAGTGACTTGCCCAGGGTCACACAGCTAGTGTCAAGTATCTGAGGCTGGATTTGAACTCATGTCCTCCTGACTGCAGGGCTAGTGCTCTATCCATTGCGCCACCTCGCTACCCCTAAAAACAATTTTTAACATTCATTTTGCTAAATGTTGAGTTCAACATTCTTTGTATCCCCCCTCCTTAAGAAGGCAAACAATTTGATATATATATGTGTATGTATACACATATATACATACTGTACATAAATATATATGTATGTATGCAGTCATACAAAACATTTCCATATTGACCATGTTACCAAAAAAACCAACCAAAGAAACCCACAGACTCTCCCCTTAAAACAAGAAAAATAAAGGAAAAAAGTATGCTTCAATCTGCATTCAGACTCCATCAGTTCTTTCTCTGGAGGTAGACAGCATTTTTCATCATAAGTCCTTTAGAATTGTCTTGGATCATTGTATTGCTAAGAATAGATCTAAGCTATTTACAATTGAGCATCATACAATGTTTCTGTTACTGTGTACAATGTTCTTCTGGTTCTGCTGTCTTCACTTTGTATCAATTCATGTAAGTCTTCCCAGGTTTTTCTGAAATGATCCTACTCATCATTTCTTATAATAGTTTTCCATCACAAACATATACCACAACTCGTTCAGTCATTCCTCAATTGATGGACATCCCCTCAATTTTCAATTCTTTTATCACCACAAAAAGAACTACTGTAAATATTTTTGTACATATAGGTCCTTTTCCTTTTCCTTTGATCTCTTTGGGATACAGACTCAGTAGTAGTATTGATAGGTCAAAGTGTACGAAGTGTTATAGCTCTTTGGCCATGGTTCCAAATTGCTCTCCAAAATGTTTGGATCAGTTCACAACTCCACAAACAGTGCATTAGTGTCCCAATTTTTTTTAACATCCCCACCAACATTTGTCATTTCCTTTTTCTGTCACATTAGTCAATCTCATGAGTGTGTAATGGTAACCTCAGAGTTGTTTTAATTTGCATTTCTCCAAACAATAGTGATTTAGAGCATTTTTTTTCACGAGTATAGATAGCTTTGATTTCTTCATCTGAAAACTTCCTGTTCATATTCTTTGGCCATTTATCAATTGGGAAATGACCCATATTTGTTTTTTTTTTAAATAAATTTTGACTCCTTTTTCTATATATTTGAGAAATGAGGCCTTTATCAGAGAAACTTATTGTAAAGTTTTTTCCCCAGTTTCCTGCTTTCCTTGTAATCTTGACTACATTGGTTTTGCTTCTGAAAAACACTTTTAGATTTAATGTAATCAAACTTACCCATTTTCTATCTCATAATGCTCTTTCTAATCCTTGTTCAGTCATAAATCCTTACATCATCTATAGATCTTTCAGGTAAATTATTCCATGCGTCCCTAATTTGTTTATGGTATCACCCTTTATGTCTAAATCATGGACCCATTTTGACCTAATCTTGGCATATGGTGTGAGATGTTGGTCTATATATAATTTCTGCCAAACTGCTTTCCAGTTTTCCCAGCAATTTGTGTCAAATAGTGAATTCTTGTCCCAAAAGCTTGGGTCTAGATTACTACAGTCACTTACTACTGCTGTGTATTGCATACCTCATCTATTCCACTGGTTCACCACTCTACTTTTTAGCCATTACCAGATTGTTTTGATGAGTACTGCTTTGTAATGCTTTTAGATCTGGTATGGCTAGGTAACCTTCCCTAGCATTTCTTTTCATTAGTCCCCTTGATATTCTGGACCTTTTGTTCTTCCAGATGAATCTTAATATTTTTCTAGCTCTACAAAATAATTTTTGGTAGTTTGATTGGCATGGCATTGAATAAGTAAATTAATTTAGGTAGAATTGTCATTTTTATTATATTAGCTCGACCTACCCATGAGCAATTAGTATTTTAGATCTGACTTTATTTGTGTGAAAAGTGTTTTATAATTGTATTCACATAGTTTCTGGGTTTGTCTTGGCAGCTAGATCCCCAAGTATTTTACATTGTCTATTGCTATTTTAAATGGAATTTCTCTTTCTGTTTTTTACTGCTGGACTTTATTGGTTATATGTAGAAATGCTGATGGTTTTTGTGGACTTATTTTATATCCTGCAACTTTTCTAAAGTTGTTAATTATTTCAACTCATTTTTAGTTGATTTTCTATGATTCTCTAAGTATACCATCAAATCATCTGCAAAGAGTGATAGTTTTGTTTCTTTATTGCCTATTCTAATTCCTTAATTTTATTTTTCTTCTCTTATTGCTTTGGCTGGCATTTCTAGTACAATATTGAATAATGGTGGTGATAGTGGGCATCCTTGCTTCACTACTAATCTTATTGGGAAGGTTTCTAGTTTATCTCCATTACAGATAATGCTTGCTGATGGTTTTAGATAGATACTGCTTATCATTTTAAGGAAAGTTCCATTTATTCCTGTGTTTTCCAGTGTTTTTAACAGGAATGAGTATTGTATTTTGTCAAAAGCTTTTTCTGCATCTATTGAGACAATCATATGATTTCTGTTGGTTTTGTTTTGATATGGTCAATCATGCTGATAGTTTTCCTAATATTCAGTTAGCCCTGCATTTCTGGTATAAATCCAGTCTGGTCATAGTGTATGATCTTTGTGATATATTACTGTTATCTCCTTGCTAGTACTTTTTTTTTTAATTACGGAGACATTCATTAGGGAAATTGGTCTATATTTTTCTTCCTCAGTATTTGCTCTTTTTGACTTAGGTATAAGCACCATATTTGTGTCATAAAAGGAATTTGGTAGGACTCCTTCTTTGACTGTTTTTCCAAATAGTTTATATAATATTGAAATTAATTGTCCTTTAAATGTTTGATAGAATTAATTTGTGAATCTATCTGGCCCTGGGGATTTTTTCTTAGAGGATTCATTTATGGCCTGTTCAATTTATTTTTCTAAGATAGGGTTATTTAAGTATTCTATCTCTTCTGTTAATCTAGCAGATTTATATTTTTTAAGTATTCATCCATTTCACTTAGATTGTTAGATTTATTGGAATATAATTGGGCAAAATAGATCCTCATAATTGCTCTAATTTCATCTTCATTAGTGGTAAATTCACCCTTTTCATTTTTGATACTAGTGATTTGGTTTCTTTCCTTTTTTTTTTTAAGTCACATTAACCAATGGTTTATCTTATTGTTTTTTTCTAAAACCAGCTCCTAGTTTTATTTATTAGTCCATAGTTTTCTCACTTTCAATTTTACTAATCTCTCCTTTGATTTTCAGGATTTCCAATTTGGTATTTAATTGGAGATTTTTAATTTGTTCTTTTACTAGTTTTTTTTAGTTGTATGCTCAGTTTATTGATCTGCTCTTTCTCTATTTTATTGATGCAAGCATGTAAAGATATAGATTTTTCCTAAGTACTGCCTTAGTTGCAATCCCATAAATTTGATATGTTGTCTCATTGTTGTTACTCTCTTTAATGAAATTATTATTTCTATGATTTGTTCTTTGACCCATTCATTCTTTAGTATTAGATTATTTAGTTTCCAATTAATTTTTAATTTATCTTTCCATGACCTTTTATTGAATGCAATTTTATTGTATTATGATCTGAAAAGGATGGATTTTTCTGCATTGGTTGTGAGGTTTTTATGCCCTAATACATGGTCGATTTTTGTGAAGGTGCCATGTACAGCTGAGAAAAAGATATACACCTTTTTTTTTTTGTTGTTCAATTATGTCCTCTTTGTAACCCCCTGGACCATACTGTCTAAGGGATTTTCTTGGCAAAGATACTGAAGAGGTTTGTGATTCCCTTCTTCAGTGGAATAAGGCAAACAGAGGTTACATGACTTGCCCAGAGTCACACAGCTAGTAAGTGTCTGAGGCTGGATTTGAACTCAGATCTTTCTGACTCCAGGCTAAGCACTTTATCCACTGGGCCATCTAGCTGTCCCATACTCCTTTCTATTATCATTCAATTTTCTCTAGGGTCTGTATCTAACTTTTCTAAAATTGTATTCATCTCCTTAACTTCTTTCTTGTTTATTTTTATTGTTTAGATTTATCAAGTTCTGAGAGGGAAAAAATGAGAGCTCCCACTAAAATAGATTTATTGTCTGTTTCCTCCTCCAATTCATTTAACTTTTCTTTTAAGAATTTGGATACTCTGCCATTCGGTGCATGTATGTTTAGTACTGATTCTACTTCATTGTCTATGTTACCTTTTAGCATAATATAGTTTCCCTGCTTATTTCTTTCAATTAGATCTATTTTTGCTTTTGTTTTGTCTGAGATCCTGATGCTACCACCTGCTTTTTTTTTTTACTCCTGCTAAAACATAAAAATTGTGCTCCAGCCCTTTATTTTTATTCTGTGTGTCTCTCTCTGTTTCAAGCATGTTTCTTGTAAACAACATATTCTTGGATTCTGGTTTCTAATGCATTCTGCTATCTTCCATTCTATGGGTGAGTTCATCCCATTCATATTCACAGTTATGATTACTGTGTATTTCCTTCTGTTCTATTTTGCCCCTGTTTAATCATCTTTCTTTTTATTTACTCTGTCCCTCCTCAAAAGTCTGTTTTGCTTCTGACCACTGCCTTCCTTTATCTGCCCTCCCTCTTATTACCCCCTCCCTTTATCTTATCCCTTTCTCTTCCTATTTCCCTATTGAGTAAGAGAGATTTTTATACACAACTGAGTGTGCACATATGTTCTTCGCTTTTTCAACCAATTCCAATGAGTGAGGTTCCAGCATTGCCCACCACCACCTCCATTTCCCCCTCTATTGTAAAAGTTCTTCCTTGCACACTTCTTTTATGTGACATAATTTTCCCCATTCAGTCTTTCTTAATCCCCTTTTCTCCATACATTCCACTTTCTCACCCCTTAATTTTTATTTTTTTTAAATCATCTCACCATAGTCAACTACACCCATGCCCTCTGTATACTCTTTCTAGCTGCCCTAAAAATGACAAAGTTATTAGAAGTTACACGTATCATCATCTCATATAGGAATGTTGAGTTTAACCTTTTAGAATTCCTTATGATTACTTTCTCTTGAGTCTTGTATTTGAAAGTAAAATTTTCTATTCAGCTCTGGTCTTTTCACCAGGAATGCCTGAAAGTCTTCTGATTCATTAAATATCCAATTTTCCTCCTGAAGGATTATATTCAGTTTTCCTGGGTAGGTGATTCTTAGTTGTATTACTAACTCCTTTGTCCTTTGGAATATCACATTCCAAGTTCTCCAATCCTTTAATGTAGAAGCTGCTAAATCTTGTGTGATCCTGGCTGTGGTTCCACAATATTTTAATTGTTTCTTTCTGGCTGCTTACTACATTTTTTTCCTTAACCCTGGAGCTCTGGAATTTAGCTATAAATATTCCTGGGAGTTTTCATTTTGAGACCTCTTGCTTTCAATTTCTACTTTACCCTTTAGTTCTAGGATACCAGGGCAGTTTTCCTTGACAATTTCTTGAAATATGATGTCTAAGCTCCTTTTTTTTTTAAATCATGACTTCCAGGTAATTCAATAATTTTTTATTTCTCTTTGATGTATTTTCCAGGTCAGTTGTTTTTCCAGTGAGATATTTCACATTTCCTTCTATTTTTCATTCTTTTGATTTTTATTGTTTCTTGATGTCTCATAAATTCATTGGCTCCCACTTGCCCAATTCTAGTTTTTGAGGAATTGTTTTCTTCAGTGAGCTTTTGTACCTCTTTTTCCATTTGGCCAATTCTGCTTTTTAAGATGTTTTTCCTTCAGTATGTTTTATACCTCTTTTACCAAGCTGTTGACTCTCTTTTCACAAATTTCTTGCATCACTCTCCTTTCTTTCCCCAAGTTTTCCTCTACCTCTTTTATTTTATTTTAAAAATCTTTTTTGATCTCTTCCTGGAATTCTTTTTGGGCTTGTGTCCAATTCACATTTTCCTTTGAGGCACTGTACATAGCTGTTTTTATTTCATTGCCTTCTGAGTTTGTGTCTTGATCTTCCCTGTCACCAGAGTAACTTTCTATGTTCAGATTCTTTTCACTGTTGTCGTTTACTCCTTTTTCCAGCCTATTTCTTAATTTTTAAAACTTGGGCTCTGCTCTTGGGGGGCTACTATCCCAAGTTTCAAGTTTTTCATACTGCTGTTTTTAGAACTAGTTCTGGAGATCTTTAAGTTTTCAGTTCTTCTAAGGCAGTCTAATCTAAGGAAAGGTGTGGTCACTGCTCTCCTGGCCCATGCGCTGATCTGTGAATGACCACAAGTACTCTTTTCTGTTCTGGACCTGTGACCACGGCCCTCACTCCTGCAAGTACTCTTCCTTACCCTAGGACGCTGACCTGGAACCACACATGGGCAATGCAATAGAGTCTGGCACCTAGTGCCAGCAAAGGGCCCCCTGCAATCTCCCTGTGACCAGCTGGCTGAACCCCTTGCCATCTGTGGACTGACAGTTACATGCCCCCAAGTCCTGCTACCGGCTTTCTGGGTCACTGCCTGTGCTGGACCGTGTTCTACTCTCACCCCGGTGAGTCAGACCTTTCCTGCTGACCGTCTAAGTTGTCTAGGGCTGGAAAAGTATTTCCCCTTGACTTTTTATTGGTTCTGTACTCCATAATTCAATTTAAGATGTTGTTTGGAGGGGAATCTGGGAGACCTTGGGTGAGTCCCTGCCTTTACTATGTCATTTTGGCACCAATTCCCCTCCAAAGGTGATTCTTAAACTTAATTGTTACCTGTACAATGCAAGCAAAGGTTAAAAGAATAGGGAAAGAAAAATCACTTAAAGCAAATTTAGTTTGTATGGAAGTTTATGTGGGGATGATTAAAATTATACTCAAAGGAGAATAAGTTTTACTTGTATTTGGTGCGGGCAGGAAGGGTTGAGGAGGGTATAGCAGTGCAATAGTAAGACTATAGTGTTGGACTGGTGAGGAGCTACTTGGAAAGTAGAAAACCTTCCCCAGGAACGAACTCCCTGAAAAGTAGGACAGAACAGGGAGTCTTCCATAACTCCAAAGGCAAAAAGAAATAATGAACAAAATCAAAAGATTGAAATAACAGAAGTTTGAGGTGTATGTAGCATCAGAAACAGCAGACCTGGGAAATAGCCACAGGGAAGGTAAATTCAGAATCAAGGAATTCTCCAAAAGCTATGACCAAACAAAAAACCTGCAGTCATCAAAGGAAAATGCCCAGATCTACCAGAACAAGAGGACAAGATGAAAACAGAAGGAATCCATCAATCACCTCCTGGAAGAAAGCCAAACTGAAAACCCCGGGAAATGTAGATGAAATCCAGCACTTACTTACAAGTCAAAAAAATACTTCAAGCAGCCAGGAAAAAAGAGAACGTAAGTACCAAGGAACCACAGTCAAGATCTCACAACACTCAACTACAAATACTTTAAAGGAGAGAAAATGTTAGGCTATGTCCAAGGGCACATAGCTGGCCAAAGGTAAAGGCTTCCTTTGAAACTCGGAGTCTTGGTGAGCTGCCCAGAAGGCAAAGAAATTATGAGCCTTGTCCAGGGGAACCCAGCCAGGATGCCTTCCTGTCTCCAAACCACATGCTTAACAATGTACAATCATAGGACAGTTCCAGAGCACTTGTGGGTGTGGACAAGCCAACAACAGCGGGGGACCCATTCCCAGGCTGGCCACCGTGTTGTTACTCACCTTTATGATGTAGTTTTCTTTGCACAGCATGCCCTCGACAGCAGCATCAATATCATCCTTCACTAAGGTCTAAAACAGAAGTGACACAGACACCTTCTTGAGAAGTTTTGTGCAAATCCATCATGTATTGGGGGGAGGGGCAGCCTAGGGCCATGGAATGCCACTGAACATGGAATCAAATTCTGGCTGTAGGGCCTTGGGCAGATCCCTTAACTCCCTGGGCCTCAGTTTTCTTCTCTGTAAAATGTCTCCGAGGTTGGGATGCAGGACACACAGAAATTCACAGGAGACAGAATCCATGGAAGGACCCAGGGACACAAACCTCACACCCACAAGCAGGACGAAGTGATGCTACTAAATCAACTCAGGGCTTAGCAAATGGCTGGGCTCAAAGAGTAGTCATTAATTCTTCAATGTCAGCACAGGCCAAGTGGGGTCTGCAGTGGGACAGAGGGAGCTGGGGCCCACAGAGGCCAAAATCATGAAGAGGAGGAAGAGGCCACTGGAACCAGGTCCTCAGACTCCCATCGGGGAAGCAAGGAGGCCCTGAACTGGGAGGGGTCCTGACCCCGAGGAGGATGGAGGGTCAGGCCTGATGGCCTGCAGGTCAAGGAGGGAGGCACCATCACACAGCAGATGGGAAGGTTTCATTGGACTGCAAATGAAACCCCACCTCCAAACCATCCAACCAAAACCTTTCACAACCCTGGGTCATGTTGGGAAAGTCCTAGCATTTGGGAATAGAGCAGTGACTGTCCCTTCACTCTCTGCCCTACTCAGGCCTCACCTGAGTCCTCTGGCCAGTTCTGGGCACCTCCCTTAGGAAGGCCGGAGAGCGTCCAGAGGAGGGTGACCGGGCAGGAGGGAAGTGTCTGGAGAAGAAGAGACACAGTGGGGACAGGAGCCCCAGAGCCTAGTGAGGGGCCTTGGGGTGTGAGAACTCAGCCAGAACGGAACAGGAAAGACCTGGTGGCCATGGAGACATGCGGGTAGGACCAGGTGACTGCAGAGGGCTCTTCCGGGGCTGCTTTCCACTTGGAGATGTCTAGTGGGTCATTAGTGAGGCTGCACTTCAAGCTCAGGAGATATGGGAGCCCTGGCCCTCGAGAGGAACCGGGCGGGTGGGAGAGGTGGCATCTCACCACCTCACCCCCAGGGTCAGTTCTTTGTCTCATTTCTGGGCCTCCTCCCATGCCTACCATCTGTGGGGTGTTGTCTAACCAAATTCACCTCAAATTTGTCCACATATAGCCCAGACAGGTCCTGCATCCTTCCTACCTCCACAAAAGACACCTTCGGGGCATTTGCACATTCCTTGGAGCTTCTCCGTGCAGGGGAATCAGCATGCCTTACATCCTGATTCATTGTGGTCACAAACAGCTGCGACTCTAGAAAGGAAGATATGTCAGCAGACAGAGAATCAGAACTCTCATCCACACTGAAGAAACTGAGGAACAGATGGGACTGCGACTGGCCCAGAGCACCGGGCCTGGAGTCAGGAAGACCCAAGTTCAAATCCAGCCTCAGACACTTCCTAGCTGTGTGACCTGGGCAAGTCACTTCACCTTCCTCTGTAAAATGGGGCTCATAGTAGCATTCGCCTCCCAAGGCTGTTGTGCAGATCATATGAGATAATTCTCATAAAATGCTTAACACAGTGCCTGGAACACAGCAGGTGCTTAATAAATGGTTACCCCTTCCCTTCCTCCCACTGCCTTGTACTGCTTCCACCCCCTAATTCACCATGGACCATTTATAGCCTGCTGAGAAGGGTTGGGTTTTTTTTTTTAGGTCCTTAATAAATGTTTATTGACTGACATTCTACAATGCATAATAAATGGCTATTTGAAGTTAATATGATCATGGTATAAAACAGAGGAGAAGCAGAGCAGATATCTCTTTTTTGTTTGTTTTATCAATCTACTCACATTAATTTATTTTGAATGATCAACAATCACTTCCATAAGCTTTTGAGTTTTAAATTTTTCTCCCCCTCCCTCCCCACCTCCCTCCCCAAAATGGCCCGCAATCTGATGTAGGCTATACTTCTATATTCCTATTAAACATATTTTCACATTAGTGATGTGGTAAGTAAGAATTAGAACCAGTAAGAGGAACCATCAGAAAGAGGAGATAAAATATAACAGAAGGAAAAAAATAGCAAATAGTATGCTTTGATCTGCATTCAAATTCCATTGTTCTTTCTTTGGATGTGGATAGCATTTTCCATCACAAGGCTTTTGGAGACATCTTAGATCCTTGTATATCTGGGAAGGGTTAGGTTTATCAATATTAGTCATCACACAACGTGGCTGTTATTGTGTACAATGTTCTCTTGGGTCTGCTCACTTCACTCAGCATCCATTCATGTAAGTCTTTCCAGGTTTTTCTGAAGTCTGGCTGCTCATTATTTCTTATAGCAAAATAGTATTCCATTACATTCATATACCACAACTTGTTCATCCATTCCCCGATTGATGGGCATCCTCTCAATTTCCAATTTTTTGCCACCACAAAAAGAGCTGCTATATGTTTGTACATGTGGGTCCTTTTCCCATTTGTATGATTTCTCTGGGATATAGCCCTAGAAATGCTATTGCCGGGTCAAAGGTGATAAGGGGGTTTTTAAGTCCAGAGGGGGATGCTGTCTGTGGGCCATTCTGGGGCACCTGCTGTAGATGCTGTTTGAAGTCAGTGCTCTGTGGATGCTTCCCAGGCCAGGGCTTTAGAGCGCTATGCACTGGAGATGGAAGGGGGCACGGCTCTTCTGGAATGTCACTGCTCCCAGGCTGGGGCAGTCCCCATCAAGGGATACACTGGGACAGGCTTAAGGATTCTAATTGCTCAAATTAATGGAAAGGCGTCGATTACCAGAGCTGTGCACACTCAGGATTCACATAAATACAACTACAAAACAGTCTACAGAAATAAAAGAAAGCTTTCCATTTGTGTTCATGGTGGGGCCAGGCCCATGTGGTAAGTATGATAACACTACCAAAATTCACCCATGGATTGAGTGCTATAGCAACCAAACAACCCAAGGACCGCTTGAAAAAATAACGACCTTCACTGGGAGGAAGGAGAGGTAAAAAACTTCTATGGAAACCATGAAAAAGAAAAACCAGTAGGAATGCAGGGAGCCCCACACAGCCAGATCCCAAACTACAGAATAAAAGAAAGCTGAAATCATGGTCCAAAAGGGAGATCAGGGGAACCTATGAGACTACCTGCTCACAAAAGGCACCATGATGGGGTAGGGGACACGCATACAAGTGACTGTCATGTAAGAAAGGGGCCGTGTCTTCAAAAAATTAGAGGAAAAAAGAAGAAAGTTGGTTTAAGATCTGGAGCTGGGGGTCCCAAACACGAAGGAGACATCTGCAGACATCGTGCAGCCCTCAAGGGACAAGAAGGCTTTCTTTCCATCAATCATTCTTGTGCCGAGAATTGACACAAATCAATAAATTAGGTGGAGACCCATCATTCCCAACAGAGAAGGGGCCAAAGAATAGGAACAAATAGTTGGGGGGAAAGAAAAGGAAATTCTCGGCAGCTATCTGGGGAAATATCCCCTAACACGAACAATAATTTTAGAAAGGTGAATCGAAGCAATTCTGAGATCTGACCTCATACCCAGAAAACTGGCAAAGATTATGGTAAATGTTGGGAAAAGTCCCTGTCAGAGTGGGAAGGCAATACGATAATACACTCTTGGTGGAGCTTTGGATCAGTTCAACTATCCAGAAAAACAATCTGGAACCTGCCAGAAATGTGAGTTGTCCCTACCCTTGGATCTCATTACTGCGCACAGACCCTACAGGTGTTCAATAAGCATTTCTGAAGCACCTACTGTGTGCCAGGCCCTGGAAATACAAATACAGATGTTGGGTGGCCCTACCCCCAAGGAACCTGCATTCTAATGGGGAGGAGATACATAGGAACATTCACAGGGATTAGGGGTAGCCCCATCAGACAGTCGGTCGCCTTCCCCTTTCCTATAGCAATGGTCAGCAAGAGGTGAGAAGGGAATGGCGCTGTGGTGTGGCAACAGTGCAGATGGAAAGGTACCCCACCATGGTACCACCAGAGTGTGGCTGACTGTGCCCTGCACCTGGTCTGCCATCATGACCAACACTGTCACAGCATCACCCTCTGCAGTGGGCAGCTGAACCAACTGTGTGTGCCAGTACAGGGAGAAATCCACCTTCCTCCTGCATCCAGGGCTGGGCTTCAGGCCTCAGCCTGTGCCCACCTCAAGCATCCCCCATGGGCAAGTCTCTCCTGAGGTCTCCCTTTTGGAGAGGGACCCAGGAGGGCCAAAGTTCATTCTGGTCTGGCTGCCTGTCCCCAGTAGAATGAAAGCTCTCAGAGGCCAGGGGTTGCCTTTCTTTCTGCCTTTGTATTCCTAGCACTTAGCAGTGCCTGGCATACAGTAAGCACTTAATAAATGCTTGTTGCCTGCCATTATTGGGCCATAAGAAAGCATGAATTTGAGGAACTCAGAGAGAGGTCTGTAAGACCTGATAGTGAAGCAGCCAGAAACCCAGGAGAGCAGCATCCACCCTGACTGCGACAACCTGAATGGAAAACGAGAGGACAAGACGCCCTGAGTGCGCGTCAGCCCCGCTGCACGGGCAGCTAGGGTCCCCAGCCGGTGCCGCCTCCATCTTCCCAGCAGGGTTCTCCCCCAGGGTGAGCCGTCCACATTTGCTTTGGTCAAATAGCTGGTCTAGAACACTTCCCCTGGAAGTCCATGGCGCACTCCCACCAGGACACAGCGTCCAACTTGGAGACCCTTCCTGGGGGTTGCTATGCTGAGCACGTGGAGGTGCCGTCTGTCACCTGCCCAGACACCGGGTCACCTGTCCAGGAGCCTAAAGGAAAAGCCTACATCCCCTGCCCAGGAGACACCTCCTCGGGCTCTTAGATAGCCCTGCTCTCTCTCTCTGTCTCTCCCTCTCCTGTCTCTGTCTCCCTCTCTCTGTCTCTCCTTTCTGTATCTCCCCCTTCTTGTCTCTGTCTCTTTTCTGTCTCCTCTCTGTCTCTCTCTATATCTTTGTCTCTTTCTGTCTCCTCTCTGTCTCTTTTCTGTCTCCTCTCTGTCTCTCTCTATATCTTTGTCTCTTTCTGTCTCCTCTCTGTCTCCCTCTCTCTTTTCTGTCTCTCCTCTCTCTTTCTCCCCCTCCTGTCTCTGTCTCCCTCTGTCTCTCTCCCCTGTCTCTTCCCCCTCCTGTCTCTGTCTCTTCTCTGTCTCCCTCTCTGTCTCTCTCTACCACTGTCTCTATCTTCTGTCTCCCCTCTGTCTCTTCATCTCTGTCTCCTGTCTCTCTCTCCCTCTGTCTCTTCCCCCTCCTGTCTCTGTCTCTCTCTCCCTCTGTCTCTTCCCGGTCCTGTCTCTGTCTCTCTGTCTCCTCTCTGTCTCTCTCTACCACTGTCTCTATCTCCTCTCTGTCTGTCTCTTTGTCTCTCTCTGTGTCTCTCTTTCTGTCTCTTCTCTTCTCTCTGTCTCTCCTCTCTGTCTTTCTCTATCTCCTCTCTGTCTCTGTCTGTCTCTCTGTCCCGCTCTTTCCTGGCTTCTCACCTGTTCCAACCTCTCCTTGCTGCTGAGGGAGCTCCCTAGTTTAGATAACCAGCAGGCCTGCTTCCCGGGTTTACTCTAGCTACTGCCTTTGAAGACTTTTCACCTTAGTCTGAAGACTTTGATTAGTTGAGGTTAATTGTTCTCAGCTGATACAGGTGTCATCCCTGACTTGAGGAGAGCCTGGTGGTTAAATTGTCAGGGTGAGTGTGTTCACACCTCTCAAATCCCACACCTACCAGTCAGGGCTTGATTTCTTGTTTTGTTGATTGCCTAGACTTTAAAAAGTGATGGAAACAAGGCTAATGGGGTCGATTAAACTTAAAAAAGTGTGCCTTGCCTACATTTTCCCTCAGAGAGTCAGTTGTTAACCCCTCACCAGCACACCTGGGGAAGGCAATTCCATGAACTCATCACCTCCTCTTCTGTACTTGGAGGGACCCCTCTAGACTCCAGAGGGAAGCCCAGCCCTCACACATGGCGACAGCAGCTCCATTTCATGGTGGGAGAGGGGGAGGAAGGGACTCATATTGAAAAATAATGGTTTTGTCAGAAAATAAAAAGAAAAACATTTTTAAAAAAAGAATAATGAGGTGAATTCCTTACCTGAGGGATTCCTAACACTTTCCGAGTCTTCACATTCTGAGACCCCAAGAATTCTGACCTGACCAATGAGAAAAGCTTTCATTGAGAGCTGATTCTTGTCATTATGGACCCTAACCACAAGAGCTGGCCACAGTTCTTTGCCAGAGCCCAGAGGTGGAGTAGTTTCATGAAAACCACTCTTAGCCATCACACTCCATAGCCAGTCAGCACAGATGGGGCAAGGGCAGGCCGGTACATGGTGAAAATGCCCCCCCCGAACCCAACACACTGACCATCATCTCTGAGAGAGGAGAAACCAGGGGAAAGCAAGCAGCCTCTCAAAGCATCTGCTTTCCAGCACCATCCCCCCATCCTCCTGACAACTGTCAGCAATGCCAGGAGGGTCCCAGAAAAGTTCACGGGGACAGAGAATACACGTGATGCCGCCCCTGAGGTAAGGGGGCAGAGAAACAGTGCATTTCTCCTTAGACTCAGTTTTCCTGTCTGAGGGCCAGGGCCCATCCTGAGGTTCCCTCTGCTTGAAGGATACAAGTCTGTCCTGAGAGGAAGAATGAAACCTTTGTCCATCCTGAGATGAACCATGTTCCTCAGACAGAAATTTCCCTCCGGATGTCTGCATTCTCATCCACCCCATGGGCTGTCATCACCCCTGTGCAGACAGCTCTCTACACCCAGCCTTCTTCTCTCCAGAATCATTCATTAAGCACCTGGGATGTGAAGCATGGGTGGGGTTACAAAAACAAAAATGAAAACAGGTCCTGCCTTCCAAGAGCCTGTATTCTGGTGTGGAAAAGAGGCAGACGGCTAAGGAAAACCAATCAATTAACGAGCATTTATTATATGATGACTATTTGCTAAGGCATTGCGCCAATGCTGGAGGGGTGAAGACAAAAAACAAACAGGAACTTCCAGTTTCTCCACCTCCTCAATCTCCCATGCCCTTGACCTTCACTCCACCTACACACACACACACACACACACACACACACACACACACACACACACACACACACATACACACCTCCTGGCTGTTCCTCCGGGCACTTTCTCTGGCTGTGCCCCACACCTGGGATACTCCCCTGGCTCCCTTCAAATCCCTGCTAAAATCCCCCTGATCACATCATCATTCTCAAGGGCTTGCCCTCCATGACACAGACCCCAGAAATGCCTTCCTTCAGCCCCAGGGATGTGTCTTACTCTCCCTAACCCTGTTCTTCATCCTCACCTTGACTTCGACTCCCCCTGCTCTGGCCCCATTTTCTGCCCTTGGTGAATCAGGCCAACTCTGCATTCTCCTCTTTGCCTTGGCCCTATTGTCAAATCCCAACCCTGGACTGCTCCCACTATCTGCCTCCTTTGCTTCATCGCTACTGAAGGAGGCTAGAGGAAGTTCCAAAACCTTCTCCTCTTTCCCCATGTTACTCCCTCCCCCTGCCCACAGAGCTGAAACCCTCCAGTCATACTTTCCTGAAAAAAACCATTGAGAGGCAGCTAGATAGAGAGATGGGCTAGGAGTCGGGCATTTACTAGTTTTCTAAGCCTAACTCAATTTGTCTGCCCCAATTTCCTCATCTATAAAATGGGCATAATAGCATAAATGCTTGTTTCTTTCCTTTCTATCTCCTCCTTCCTTCACTCTAAGCCAAACCTCTCTACATTTGCCTTTGGCTCTCTCCCCTTCCCATCTCCTTAGCAGAGACTCCTTCCCTACTGCCCATGGTCATTCCGTGTCTCCTACTCACCTGTTCCCAGCTACATCGGTCCTCCCTCTCACCACTAGCCTCCTTAAGAAGGGTGTCCTGTGAGTCTGGGCAAGGAGGGCTTCAGACTCCTCAGCTGATGGCCTCTAAGGCCCTTTTCAGTTCTGAATCTAGGACTGTGTGGGGATGGTTGCCCAAGTGATTTTTCCAGAGTGTGTGTCTAAGTACATCACTTACTCAGTCAACAACCACTCATTAAGCACTACACTAAAGAAGGAATCATAAAACCTGTACATGTACAAGCGTAAAGGAATCACAGCGAGTTGGGGGAGGGGGAGCAATAGCTGCTGGCATTGGAACTAAGCATTGTAGGTAGGGGTCAGCCAAGACAAAGGCTAGGAGACCAGTAAGGAAAGGTGGGGTGGGGGGGCAGTGGGTGTGGTTAGGTAATAAAGGGCTTCGAATGCCAAACAGGATTTTGTTTTTGACCCTGGAGGTGATGGGGAACCACTGGGATTTACTTATTGTAGGGGTAAAGGGCTGACATTGATGGGACTTATAATTTTGGAAAATCATTTTAGTGGCTGATTGGAGGATGGACTGGCAGATGAGATGAGGCAGGTAGCCCCCATCCCCAATCAGGGTATTGCAATAGTCCAGGAGAGAGGGAATGAGGGCCTTCACCAGGGTGGGGGCAGTGTCAAAGAAGAAAAGAGGGCATGTAGGAGAGACATTATGAAGGGAGAAACCACAAAATTTGGCCATGGATTCATTCCTGCACTGAGGAAGAAGCTCCTAGTTTTGAGTCTCTGACTCAAACCTCCAACCCCACAATCACATTGTACTGACTTTTTGTCTACTTTGCATATAATTCTGGAAATGAGTTTGTATCCTCTAGCCCTGTCCTCCTAAAGTAAGCCACATGAGGGCAGGGATTTTGCCAGCTAGATGATATCCCATATGGATCCCAAACTCAACATGTCCAAAACTGAACTAAACCCAAAGCCGCTCCCCCCTCTTCCCTTCCCTATTACTGTAGAAGGTACCACCATCCAGGACTCCTCACCCTCTCTCACCATTCTCCCCATCTCCAAGCTGTGGCCAAAGCCTGTCAATTTCACCTCTGTACCACCTCTGGTCAATTTCACCTCTGTAGCCTCTCTCTTGTTGACTTCACTTCTACAGCAGCTGGCCAGTATGCCCCCCTTCTTCTCTCTAATGCTGCCCCCACCCTGGTGCAGACCCTTATCTCCTCACACCTGGACTATGGCAATAGTTGCTAGGGGGTTTGCCTCAAGTCTCTCCCTACTCCAGTCCATCCTCCATTCAGTCATCAAGGGGATTTTTCTAAAATGTAGGTCTGACCATGTCACATCCTATTCAATAAACTCCAGGAGTTCCCTGTTGCACCCAGGATCAAATACAAAAAGCTGTTTGGTTTTCAAAGCCTTTCATAACCTGCCCCCCTCCACCTTTCCATTCTTCTTACACTTGACTCCCCTCCACAGAATCTACTGTCCTGTGCCTTTTCTCTGGCTACCCCCCCCCCCACCTGGAATGCTCCCTCTCCTCATCCCAGCCTCCTGGATTCCTGTAAGCCCCAATTAAAATCTGGTTTCCACAGAAGCCTTTTCTGATCCTCCTTAATGTCTGTGCCTTCCTTTGGTAGATTATTTGCTATTTATCCTGTCTACATCTTGTTTGTACACGATTGTTTGCTTGCTGTCTCCCACAGTGGACTGAGAGCTCCTGAAGGGCAAGGACTGTCTTTGGCCTTTATTCTCTGGCACTCAATAAAGGGACTTAATAAATATTTATTGAGTATCTTTATATCTCCCCAGTAGCTGACTCAGGGCATGGCACAAGGTATAAAGGTTTGCATGCAGAAATGAATGAATGACAGAACCAGTGAATGTCCTTATAAATGAATACCTGCATGAATGAATGGGTGGATGAATGAACAAATGAATGGATTAATGAGTGGCATGGATGAATGACCAAATAGATGAATGAATGAATGAATGCCCTTTTAAATTAATACCTATATGAATGCACGAACAAATGAATAGATGAATGAAAGAATGGAGAAATGAGTTTTTATAAATGAATACCCACATGAATGAATGAACAAATTAATGGATAAACAAGTGAATGAACAATGAATTTTTAAAAATGAAGGAATGAATGCTCTTATATTTGGAAGGCTGCAAGAAAAAGTAAATGAATGAACAAATAAATGAATGGATGAAAAATAAAAGAATGAATGCTCTTATAAATGAGTACCCACATGAATGGATGGATGAAGGAATGAGTGAATTAACAATGAATGAATAAATGCCCTTATAATTGAATAGCTGCAAGAATGAATGAACAAATGAATGGATGAATGAATGAATGAGTAAATGAACAATAAAAGAATGAAGGAATGGATGCCCTTATAAATGGATACCTGCAAGAATGAATGAATGGATGAACAAATGAATGGGTAAATGAATGAATAACTGAATGAAAGAATGAAGGAATGAATGTTCTTATAAATGAATATCTGCATGAATTAATGAGTGAGCAATGAATAAAAGAACAAACGCATGCTCTTATAAATGAACACCTGTAATGAATGAATGGATGGATGGATGAACAAATAAATGCATGCATGAATAAGTGAGTGAATGAATAAAAGGATAAAGGAATGAATGCTCTTACAATGAATACCCACAAGAATGAATGAATGGATGAACAAATGAATGGGTGAATGGATGAATGAATAAGTGAATGAGCAAATGAATGAACAATGAATAAAAGAATGGAGGAATAAACACCCTTATAAGTGAATGCCCACAACAGTGAATGAACAATTGAATGGATGGATGAACAAATGAAGGAAAGAAGGAAGGAAAGAAGGAATGCTCTCTTATAAGTGTTTTTGTTGTTTGTCCTTCTTTCTTAAAGAAGATGATGGCAAGTGAACTGGATTTAAAGTGAGGGAAGGCTGTGCAAAGTCACCAGCCTCACCTCTCCTCTGAAGCCATCTGGGTCCAGTGGCAAGATATAGATCAGACTGGACATGGTCCCTGATGAAGTGGGAGACCTTGGCCTTTTTAAGTTAGGGTCTTTCCCAGGTCTCAGTTCGAGTGAGGTCCATTCAGTGATTAAGGCTAGATAAGAAATAAGGCAAAGAATGGCCTCTTTTACCTAGTTAAAAAAAAATCGGAGCGGAAAAGACCCTCAGGGTTTCTGGCTCAAACAGTTGCTATTTACATTCATTCTGAGCCATCAGGACCCAAACAATGACCATCTGGAGCTTGGGACTTATTGTTGGCCAATCAATGAGAGCCAGAATCACTTGGGTCCTTAAGAAAGAAATCTAGGGGGCAGATATGTGTGATGCTGCGCAAGTCACTTAACCCCAATTGCCTCACACACAAAAAAATTCTAGCCCATAAGATACCCACAAGAATGGATGGTTGGAAAAAAAATAAAAATAAATAAAAATTAAAAAAGAATGGATGGCTGGATGCCCTTTTAAGTGAGTATCAGCATGAATAAATGGATGAACAAATGAGTGGATGAAAGAATGAACAATGAATAAAAGAATGAAGGAATGAATGCCCTTATAAGTGAATATTGCAAGAGTGAATGAACAGGTGAATAAATGAATGAATGAATAAGCAAACGAAGAAATGATTGCTCTCATAAATGCTCACATGAACGAATGGGTGAATGAGTGAATGAAAAAACGAATGAATACCTGCAAGAACTAATGGATGAACAAATGTATGGATAGGTGAATTAAAGAATGAAGGATGAATGTGCTTACATGTGAATACCTCCATAAATGGAGGAATGATTGAGAGAGTGAACAACAGATGAAAGAACAAATGAATGCGAGCCCTTGTAACTGAATGGATGGACAAGTGGTTGAATGAATGAACGAGTGAATGAGCAAATAAATGAACAATGAATAAAAGAACGAAGGAATGAATGAAGACATGAATAAACGAACGAACGAACGGATGGTGCTGACGGGGCTGCGGGCACCACCCACCCACCAGCAGCTCCTGGAAGCCAGGGGCTTTTTGCGTGGAACTCCTTCTCTCAAACTCTGCCGGGTCCCCCCTGGCCAGCAGGAGGCGCTCTATAAAAACTCCGTGCGGCAGGGAGCGGGCAGGACTCCGGCAGGGAGAGGGACGGGGCTACTAGAGGTTGCTGCCTGCGAGACCAGAGGCCGCCCCACTCTCTGGGTTGGCTCGGCTCCACAGCCCGCCCCCTCGGTCCCTATGGCGACGAGAGACGTCCCGCCTTCCGGACTGGCACTGTCCGCAGCAAATGGGAGCCAGCGCAGCCCGGCCAGCCCTCACATTGCGTCTCTCCCCGCCCCAAGGAACTGTCTCTACTATCCCGCGAACTCTTCTTGCTGGACCGCCCCCCATCTCCATGGTGACGAGGGCGGGCATCTCCCCAGATGGCAGGAATGGCACCTTCTCCAGCCAATGGGCGGCGGCTCGCTCCCCGCAGCCCTTCCACCACGGTCCGTCCCGCGAGCGTGGCTCGCGGCCTCGCAGCCTCACGCAGGCTCCCTTGGGGGAGCGGCCCCCACCCGCCTTGTCCCTGGGGGCCCGGCCCTCGGACCTCGGACCTGAGACTACGACGGAGCCCGTCCTAGGTAGGCAGCACACGGTAGTCTCGACCTCGTCGTCTGCGTGGTCGGGGCGTCCCTCGTTGTTTCCATGGGGACCGTGGGCGGGCTTTGTTTGGCACCAGGGGAGCCGCCAGGGGCGGGGGAGGATGGACCCGCCCATGTGCTCCGGGGAGAGGGGAGGACGGGCCGGCCCACGCGCCGAGACGGGGGAAGACAGGGCATAAGTTGGAGGCACCCGGGAAACAGCCGTGATGGGACGGACGGTTCCATTGCTTAGCGGTGTTCCACGGGTCAGTTTGTGTGGCCGCCGGTCCGTGCTGTTTGGAATGGTCAGTGTTCGGGGACTGCTCGAGGCCGCTGGTCAGCATTGTTGGTTTTGGTCAGTGTCATCCTGACGCGTCTGTTGTGATTGGACGAGGGACGTTGTCCGGTTCGTCTGGTCTGGCCCACACCATTGGGTCAGATCGTCCGGGCCCTTGCGAGCCAGTGGCCGGAAGCCTGCGCGCCACTCACTGCCGGGGCCTGTGACCGTGCGGTTTCCCCGTGTCCGGCGCGGGGCACGCTCCCCATCGGTGCGGGGGGACCGGCGCGCATCGCGGGTCTGCGGGTCCCAAAGGCTTCTTCAGGCGGGTAGGCGCTGCTACATTGTTACAAAGAAGCAGCGCTGGCCCAGCCCGAGCGCCCTGGGTCCGCGCAAGCCCTGCCCGGCGTCTAGCGGTGCCTTAGAAGGGGCACCGGGAACGGCTGCCCTGAGTGGATCGGAGCCGCAGAATTCTCTCGTGGAGTGATCGTTAGGGGGAGATGCTGAGGAAGAGAGCCTTTGAACTTTGAACTAACTCTCCCTGAAGTGTCACATCCGCTAGCCAGTGGTTTGGGCTGCTCCGCGCCGTTGGCCAGTATGGTTGGATCTGGTCTCTTCCATTGGTCAGTGTTTGCTAAGACAGGTCAGCACCATTGAGCAGCGGTGTTAGTCAGTGACATTGGATAATACTGGCAGGACTGGTAAGTAATACTGGTCTTGGTTTGTCCTGGGAAAAACAAACTTAAACAAGGGCTCATTGTTGTTAAGACTACTCAGGGGAAGGAGAAGGGATTAAGTATTTACACAGCACCTACTACCTGCCAGCCTTTGCTAAGCAACTTAAAAATATTATTTTATTTGATTGTCACAATAAACCTTTGGAAATAGGTGCTGTTATCCCTATTTTACAGCTGAGGAAGCCAAGGCAAATAGCAGTTAAGTGATTTGCCCACGGTCACACAGCTAGTCAATGTCACAGGTCACATTTGAACTCATGTCTTGTTGACTCTATGTACTAGGCCACCTAGCTGCCCCAGCTTCCGTGTTCTATGCAGTGCCATTGGTCATTGTGACTTGGAATGATCGGTTCCATCATTCAGTGATTTGAGACTGCTCAGTGCAGTGAGTCAGTGTTGCTGGAACTGGTCAGCGCCATTGGTCAGAGGTATTGGTCCTAGCCAGTTTAAAGCCATAGCCACCCAAAGACATTGGCCCTGCCAAATGATCCAGCATTAGAAATGAATATTACTTTATGGATAGAAATGACATGAAAGAAGCTGTGAAATCAAACATTGATACCCCACCGTCATTTCGTATCATTTATCAATTATTGATTGAGAGTTGTACTTAATCCCTGGAATCTGTCCTTAGGGATCAGATTGAGATTGACTGTACAGGTCTAGTAGCTGCTCTGGGCTACAGCCTGAAGAAGCGGGGGAGGGGAGGAGATGGCTCTCGTGGACTTTCTCTAGGGAGTTGTTCAGCTCTGCATTTCCCCCATTGCTGTAGATTCTGGAGAGCCCCTCTAACAAGTCGGGATGATGAAGCAAATTGTGTACCCTCCTCTTCACTTTCTCATAGACAAATCCTATCTTAGTTTGGTTTGCCTTGCTGGACCACATTGTGTGACCAACTGTAGAAAAAGCTGCTCCGATTGTCAGAAGGATCCCTGGCTGCGGAGGGGCTTGCTGGTCTTGCTAGCAAATTGATCGTGCTCGGAATTTGTGCCTGTTTCTCTTTCTTGCAGATGTTCATGATGACAAAGCACGACCATCTGCTTTGCTCCCTTTGGCCCATGGGACTTCCATTTGCTCGGCAGCTGAAATCTTCCCAAAATGGTCTCCCCCATTAGAAAGTAAGCTCTTGGAGAGCAGGGAATGTCTCCGATGCTGAGCACAGTCTTGGCACAGAGCAAGCACTTAATCCACTTTAATAAACGCTGGTCTATTGGCCAGCTTATGCTGAGACCTGTTAGCACTGTCGGTCTTTGTTATTGGAAGTGGGCAAAGCCACTGGTCAGTGATATTGGGGCTGAGCACAGGGAGTGACTGAACAAATCAGTGAGATACTGTGGTGCCTCCAGCAACGATGAAGGGGCAGTGTTACAGAAACCTGGGAATTTGTATGAAGTGAGTAGAATGAGCAGAACGCTTAGTGTGATAACAACAGTATTGTCAGCGCTTCTGAAAGGTGTAAGAATTCATCGCTGCAGGGTCAGCTGCTGTTCTGGAGACTCCTGGTGATGCATGCTCCCTTTCCCAAGAGAGGGGACGCACTCATGGAGGCTAAAAGGATGTGGCCAGCGTGGGAACCTGGTGTGCTTCTCTGGATGGATTTGCTACAAAGGTTTTGTTGTTCTCTTATCTTTCAGTGTGGGGTGAGGAGGTGGGCAAAAGAGAAAGTAGGTTTTTCTTTAATCTGACTTAAAAATTGAGGTTGAGCAGCAAGCACTGCTGGTCAGTTTGGTTGTCCCTTTCCCACATCTCCTTGGACCCACCTCCCCAGTGCAGGGAATCCTGATCCAGGAAGAGCTGAACAAAGCCCATAAATCACTGGCTTAGCTGAACCTGTTCTTCCAGAATCTGAAGCTAGATTAATTCAATTCAATTAAGTTCAACAAAAATTTCATAAGGGTCTAATAGATTGGAGGCCTTGGTACTGGGATAAACCAAAGTAAAAATGAAACTGCCCATGCCCACAGGAAGTTTAATGTAATTAAAATTATTGGATTCTCTCAAAAGTTAGCTATAAAAGGTGGTGCACATTGCATGCATTTTAGAACTTTTTCAAAGTATTGCTCAGTTGTGCTGATTTTTTCCTCATTCTTTTGAAATACTGTTTGTTCTAGGAGATGGCTCTTGGGGAAGGGGAAGGATACTAGGGAAAATTATGGTGAGCCAAAGACATCAATTAAAACTTATTTAAAATTTTTTTAAATTAACTATGTAAACAAATTCTCAGGTCCCCTTTACATCAGTTTCTTTTCTTTTTTTTAATAGTATTTTGGTTTTTTCCAATTACGTGTAAAGACAGTTTTAAAAATTATTATTATTTTTTTTGGTGAGGCAGTCGGGGTTAAGTGACTTGCCCAGAGTCACACAGCTAGTGAGTTTTATGGGTCTGAGGTCACATCTGAACTCAGGTCCTCCTGACTCCAGGGCCGGTGCTCTATCAATCAGTACATGAGTTAATTTCAAGTTTTAAAAAGCCAGTATTTGAAGTGTGTCTATAGATGTACACATGTACACATAAACACATATAAAATCATAACATGTATATTATATAATTATGATATGACTTCTTGTAATTACGTTTGTAGATTTGTGTTTATATGGACCTGTCTGCAAATGTAAATGGTTCTTAGAGATGGCTCCCCACAGCTTACTTGGGTGCGCTTGTCCTGCCTCTCTTGTTCCTTCCTTGTTTCCTCTTCAGTTATTTCAGTCACGGCCATTTCCTTCTCCATCTCATTGATAGATGAGGAAATTGAGACAAACAGGGTTAAATGACTTGCCCACAGTGTTTGAGGCCAGATCTGAACTCACAAAGCTAAGTCTTCCTGACTCCAGGCCCAGTGCTCTATCCACTGCACCACCTAGCTTCCTCCTCTCTTGCTATAAAGACTCGTTTCCTTATTTCTTTCCCTCTTCCAGTAGCAAACCCCCTACTCTCAAATGCTTAAGTAAACATTGATGTTACTGGCTATGCAGTCTATCAATAGTATAACAAACAATACAGAAACAGTTGATCATTCAGCAGCATCTTGCAGTGAACAGAATCACAACCAGGGTTGTCATGTAACCATCACCTCAACTGCTGACTCCTCTTCAACTTGGGAAACAGCCTCACCATTCAGCTTTCTTAAGATGGCGGGCAAAGTCTCTCAGGAATTCTCTTGGGTGTATCTTCTCACCAAGATGAGTTAAACTCAGTTCACTTAAGAAATGTTTCCTAGGACTCATTTTCTTAGGAAGGAGGCTCTGTAAAGCCTCTTAGCCATGACAGTTAACTCACAATGAAGATTCTTCTCGTTGTTCAGTTGTTTTCAGCCATGTCCAAGGATCCCATTTGGAGTTTTCTTAGCAGAGATACTAGAATGATTCACCATTTCCTTCTCCAGCTCATTTTACAGATGAGGAAACTGAGGCAAGCAGGGTGAAGTGACTTGCCTAAGATCACAAAGCCAGTAAGTGTCTGAAACCAGATTTGAACTCAGGTCTTCCAGTTTCCAGGTGTGGAACTCTATTTATTGTGCCACCTAGCTGTCCTGAAGATTCTTTTATCTCTTAAGGATATAGTCACATTGTCTATAGTTTCCATTAAAGAAATATGGAAGCTGAGAGGAGGGAAGGAGGGATGGAGTGAGAGAGGGACTGAGGGAAGGAGGAAGGAAGAGAGGGAGGGAGAGAGAGAGAGAGAGAGAGAGAGGAGAGAGAGAGAGAGAGAGAGAGAGAACTAAGAATGCCAAATTTCTTTAGACCTAAACCATTTATGAACTTTAACTTGGATGCTGGAACTCTCAATGGGAAATCTTTGTCAGTGTCACCAGAGAAGGTGAATCATGCCATTGCTAATGTTCTAGGTGTAGATGGAGCAGACGACAAAAGGAAATTAATGCTAAATGGAGGGATGACTCCTCAGAGAAGAAAATAAAAGGAGTCGACAGAAGCAGATTTGCTGAGTCTGAAATCCATAAGAAACACAATTTTATGGGAGGTCGGTTATCTTGTTTCAATGCTTGTGATCTGTCTTTGGAAAAAGACCCCAGAAACAATTGCAGCTTGTCACCAAGATCTGTTACAGAAATTACAGGAAGAATATGATAAGATCCTCAATATTAAATCCACATACATTTTGATATTTAATGACTTTGTGAGAAAAAAGGAGGGGAAAATGGGATTTGCCCAAGAAGACCAGCATGGATGCATAGGAAACTTTCAAGAACCAACCCAGATTTTGTATAGAATTACACAAGAGCTGGAAGCCAGGCAGTTAACTAAGGATGAATTAAGAGTTTGGCACAGGAGGCTGCCTCATTTTAAGAAGCTCCTCAATGGGGAACAGAGGCAAGGGGGCATAGAAAGACAGGAAAGTCACCTGAACTCTCCCAAATTCACCTTCAAACAACTATAAAGTAATACCTCAAAACGAATTCTGGAGCAGCAGAACCAACAGGAAGATGGTGTGAAACAATTTTTCAGCCCAAAACGAGTTATAAGGTCAGCAGGAAAGTTTGGTCTCACTGGAGTAAAAGGGGAAAACGGTCCAGTACAGGCAGTGTCCAGACAAACCAGCATTGAGGTTCCAAACCGCAGGACAGTCTAGCAATAAGGCCTTACACCCCTGGCACAAGAAGCTTGGGACACTGACTCCTAAATGCTAGTAGCAGAGCCCAACTTTAACATGAGTGAAAAGTCATGAAAGAGGAACCAAAAAAAAAAACAAAAAAGAACCTGACCATCAAGAGTTACTATGGTGACAGGGAAGATTAAAACACAAACTCAAAAGAGAACAGTGATGTCAAAACAGCTACATGCAAAGCGTAAAAGAAAAATGTGAATTGGTATCAAGCCAAAAAAAGAACCCCTGGAAAAGCTCAAAAAGGATTTTAAAAATCAAATAAGAGAAGCAGGAGAAAAATGGGGAAAATAAATTTAAATGATGCAAGTAAATCATGAAGAAAGAGTTAACGGTTTGGTAAAGAAAACACAAAAAATGGGAAAAAGCTGTACAAAAATTCACTGAAGAAAAGAACTCCTTAAAAAATAGAATTGTCCAAATGGAAAAGGAGGTACAAAAGCTCAGTGAAGAAAATAATTCCTTGAATACTATTGTGCTGTAAGAATGATGAGCAGGCTGACTTCAGAAAAACCTGTAAAGACTTGTATGTTCTGATGCTGAGTGAAGTGAGCAGAACCAAGAGAATGTTGTACACAATAATAGGCATATTATGAGATGACTAATATTGATAAACTTAGCCCTTCTCAGCAATACAAGGATCTAAGACATCCCCAGAGGCCTCGTGATGGAAAATGCTATCCACATCCAAAGAAAGAGCTATGCAAGTTGAATCGCTATCTTTTTTTCTCTTCTGTTGAGTTTTATTTCCTCTTTCGAATGGTTCTTCCTATTGGTTTTAATTTTCACTTACAACTTCACTAATGGGAAAATATGTTTAATAGGAATGCAAATGTATAGCCTATATGAGATTGTGTGCCATCTTGGGGAGGGTGGTGGGGAGGAAGGGGGAGAAAAATTTTAAACTCAAAAGCATATGGAAGTGATTGTTGATAAATCAAAAGAAAAAAAAGAAAGGAATTCCTTAAAAATTAAAATTGGGCAACAGATTACTAACAAGTGCTTTGATATGAAGTATTCCAGATTTAACTAAATAATAGCAATTTTGAAGAGAAAAATTGACTATGTAAACTCAGTTAACGTGTAAATATGCCCACTAAAATAGAAAACTTAAAGGTACTTCATGTTGTACAAGTATGAATGAGGAGAAATTACTGCTAAAGTATGAAGCATATCAGTTCACTAGTTTAAGCAGCATCAGTACTTACAGATACAGTGTTTTAGGTTGTACACTTTTGCCTATGTATGTATATTTCAGGTCTTCTCCATTGCTTTAGAAAGCATGTCAAATTTTTTTGTAGACATTTCCACAATTTGGAGCTTGAATAAACTGGTTAACTTGTATAGTTTTAGAAGATCTACTTTCAAGAGGCAAAAAGGTACAAATGAGAGTATCATCTATTATATTGCTTTGTTGGAATACTCTATATATGCTAATAATATTAGCAGTTTGCTCCTAAGTTAATTTTTTAAAAATCAGATTTGTTGTAGTTAATCCAAAATGTCAATGTAAACTTAACCAATTTTGATTAAAGAATTTTGTAAGTCTGAAAAAAATTTAAAATTGGGCAGGTGGTAGCTAATGACTCCATGAGACATCAAGAAACAATAAAACAAAATCAAAAGAAAAAATAGAAGAAAATGTGAAATATTGCATTCGAAAAACAACTGACCAGGAAAATAGATTGAGGAGAAGTAATTTAAAAATTATTGGACTACCTGGAAGATATGGTGAAAAAAAAAGAAAGCCTGGACATCCTTTTTCAAGAAATTTTCAAGGAAAACTGCCCTGATATCCTAGAACCAGAGGCTAACATAGAAATTGAAAGAGCCCCCTGATCAGCTCCTGAAAAGGATCTCAAAATGAAAACTCCCAAGAATATTGTAGCCAAATCCCAGAGCTCCCAGGTCAAGAAGAAAATATTGCAAGTAACCAGAAAGAAACAATTCAAATATTGTGGAGCTACAGTCAGGATCACACAAGATTTAACAGCTTTTACATTAGAGGACCAGAGGGCTTGGAATATGATAGTCTGGAAGGCAAAGGAGCGTGCATTACAGCCAAGAATCATCTTACCCAGTGAAACTGAGTGTAATGGGGGGAGGGGAACAGGGACATTTAATGAATTGAAGGACTTTCAAGCATTCTTGTTGAAAAAACCAGAGCTGAACAGATGTGATTTTCAAATATAAGGTTCAAGAGAAACATAAAAAAGTAAATGGGAAAGAGAAAACATAAGGGATTCAATAAGGCTAAATGGTTTCCATTCCTACAAGGAAAGATGATAATTGTAACCCTTAGGAATTTTATCAGTATTAGGGCAGTTAGAAGGCATATACATAGATAGAGGGCATAAATATAAGTTGACTGTGATGGAATGATATCCAAATTACAGAATTAGAGGATGAGAAAGAGGAGTGCACTTGGAAAAGAGTAAAGGGAGAGATAGAATGGGAGAAATTTTAAATGCATCCTTTTCAGATCATAATGCAGTAAATATTACATTAAATAAAGGGCCAGGGAAAGATAGATTAAAAATTAATTGGAAACTAAATAATCTAATCCTAAAGAATGAGTGGGTCAATGAACAAATCAAAGGAACAATAATTTCATTAAAGAGAATGAAAACAATGAGACAACATAACAAAATTTATGGGATGGGGGCAGCTAAATGGCGTAGTAGATAAAGCACTGGCCCTGAAGTCAGAAAAACCTGAGTTCAAATGTGGCCTCAGACCAAACACTTGACACTTACTAGCTGTATGACCCTGGGCAAGTCATTTAACCCCAATTGCCTTAAAAAAAAATTTATGGGATGTAGTCAAAGCAGTACTTAGGGGAAGTGTTGTATTTCTAAATGCTAACATCAGTAAAATAGAGAAAGAACAGATCAATGAATTAGGCATTCAACCAAAAAAAAAGACAAAACTAGAAAAAGAACAAATTAAAAATCCCAAAATAAAAACCAAATTAGAGGGGGCAGCTAAGTGGCACAGTACATAGAGCACGGGCCCTGTGGATTCAGGAGGACCTGAGTTCAAATCCGGCCTCAGACACATAACACTTACTAGCTGTGTGACCCTGGACAAGTCACTTAACCTCACTGCCTAGCCAAAAAACAAAACAAAACAAAAAACAAATTGGAAATCCTGAAAGTCGAAAAAGAGATTAATAAAATTGAAAGCAGGAAAACCATTAAACTAATAAATAAGACTAGGAGCTGGTTTTATGGGCGAAAAAATAAAATAAAGTAAACTGTTGGTTAATTTGATTTTAGAAAAGAAAGAAGAAAACAAAATTACCAGTATCAAAATGAAAAGGGTGGATTCACTACCAGTGAAGATGAAATTAAAGCAATTATTAGGAGCTATTTTGTGCAATTATATTCCAATAAATCTGACAATCTAAGTGAAATAGATGAATATTTACAATATAAATTGCCCAGATTAACAGAAGAGAAAATGAAATACTTAAATAACCCCATCTTAGTAAAAGAAATTTAGTAAGACATCAGTGGACTACCCAAGAAAAAATCCCCGGGACTAGATGTATTTTTGGTGAACTCTACCAAACTTTTAAAGAACAGTTAATTCCAATATTATATAAAGTTTAAAATTTTTTTATTCTGAACTTAAGAAATAAAACAAGCACTTCAATAAGAAAAAAGAGGATTGTACATGAAACTACAAATCTGTTATGCACAACTTGCTGTTCCTTTTAAATATACAATAAAGTGATCGTATAACTTTTTTCCCCTCCCCTCCCACTGTCCTAAAGAAGGTGAACATTAGACACAATTTGTATATATGTGTATCTAAATATATATATATATATATATATATATATATATATATATATATATATATAAACCCCATATACTATATGTGTGTGTATATATGTAAATTCATACTATACATCTTTTATCAGTTCTTTCCCTGGATGCAGATAGCATTTTCCTTCATGGATCCTTTGTAGTTGAAATGGGATTTATAATAATCAAAATGACTTGGTTGCTGAAAGTTGTTCTTAAAACAATACAGCATTATCTTCTTTCTGCTCATTTCACTCTTCATTATTTCATTTAAGTCTTTCCACGTTTTTCTAAAATCAGCCAGCTCATCCTTTCTTACAGCATAGCAGTATTCCATTGCGGTGATATAGAACTTGTTTAGCCATACCCTGATTGATGGGCATTCCTGCAATTTCCAGTTCTTTGCCGCCATAGTTGATATACTTTAGAACACAGGTTCTTTCTCTTTTTTCCTAATTATCTTGGGAAACAGACCTAATAGTGTTATTGCTGGGTCAAAGGCAGTTTAATACCTCTTTGGGAAGAATTCTAGATGGCTTTCCAAAATGGTTGGATCAGTTCACAGTTCCACCACAAGTAAGTTAGTGTTCCAATTTTTCCACATGCTCCCCAAACACTTATTCTTTTCTCCTTCAATCATTTTAGTCAATCTGATAGGTATAAAATATCTCAAGGTTGTCTTCATTTGCATTTCTTTAATCAATAATGATTTAGAGCATTTTTTCATGTGGCTATAAATCAGTTTCAATTTTTCTTTGGAAAACTATCAATTCCTATCTTCTGACCATTTATCAGTTGGGGAATGAATCATATTCTTATAGATTTGACAAAATTCTTTATGTATTTGAGATATGAGACCTTTATCTGGGAAAATTGTCTATAAAATTTCTCCCCAATTTTCTGCTTTCCTTGTGATCTTGGCTACTTAGTTTTATTCATACAAAAAAATTTAAGTAATCATAATTTTGCATTTTACACCTCATGTTGCTTTCTCATTTATTCATAAATTATTCACCTTTCTACAATGCTGATAAGTAATATGTTCCATGTTCTTCAAACTTTCTTGTAATATCTCCCTTTATATTTAGGTCACATATCCATTTTTACTTTATCTTGGTAAGTGGTGTAAGATACTGGTCTGTGCCCAATTTCTGACAGAGTGCTTACCAGCTTTCCCAACAATTTCTACCATGTAATGAATTGTTACCCCCCAAAATTAAGTCTTTACACTTGTCCAACACAAAGTTACTATAGCCATTTGCTGATGTAGATTGGATATCTACTCTGTTCCACTGGTCTACATTTCTATTTCTTAGCCAGTATCAGATAGTTTTGATAATTACTGTTTTATGATATAATTTAAGATCTGGTCCTGCTAAGCCTCTTTCCTTTACATTTTTTGATTAGTTCCTTTGATATTCTTGACTTTTTGTTCTTTCAAATAAATTTTGTTATATTTTCTAACTCAGTAAAATAATTTTTTGGAATGGCATTGACTGTGTGTATGTATATGTAAAATTTCAATTTTAATTATATTGACCCTGCATACCCATGCACAATTAATATTTCTCCAATTATTTAAGTCTGATTTTATTTGTATAAAATATTTTTTAGTAATTTTGTTCATTTAGTTCCTGGGTTTGTTTTGGCAGGTGTACCCCCTGGTATTTATACTGTCTACAGTTATTTTAAATGACATCTCTTAATATCTCTTCTTACAGGATTTTGTTTGTGATATATAGGAATGTTGATGATTTATGTGGATTTACTTTATATGCTGCTACTTTGCTAAAATTATTATTTCAACTAACTTTTTAGTTGAGTGTTTAGGATTTTCCAAATATGTCATCACATCATCTGCAAAAAGAGATGGTTTTATTACCTCATTGCCTATTCTGATTCCTTCTATTTTTTCTTCTCTTATTGCTGTTGCTAGCATTTCTAATGCAGTGTTGAACAGTATGGATGATAACAGGCATCCTTGTTTCACTCCTGATCTTATTGGGAAAGCTTCTACCTTATCTTCACTACAAATAATACTTGCTGATGATTGTAGGTAGATGCATCTTATCATTTTAAGGACAAATCCCTTTATACCTATGCTTTCAAGTGTTTTTAAAAGGAATGCATTGTATTTTGTCAAAAGCCTTTTCTGCATCTATTGATATGATCATAGGATTTTTGTTACTTTTATTATTGACAATCAATTATGTTAATAGTTTTCCTTGTGTTTAACGTCCCTGAATTCCTGGTATAAATCTTGGCTACAATGTACAACCTTTGTACTATGTTGTGGTAATCTCCTAACTAGAATCTTATTTAGGATTTTTGCATCTGTATTCATTAATGAAATTGATCTATAATTTTCTTTCTCTGTTTTCAGTCTTCCTGGTTTAGGTATAAATATGTTTGTTTCATTAAAGGAGTTTGGTGGGACCTTTTCTTTCATTGTTATTCCAAAAAAATTATTTAATATTGGAATTAGTTGAGTCTTTAAATGTTTGATAGAATTCACTTAAATGTAAATTCATCTGGTCCTGGTCTTTTTTCCTAGGAAGTTCATTTGTGTCCTGTTCAATTTCTTTTTCTAAAATAGATCTCTTTTAGATATTCTATTCCTCTTCTGCTAATCTAGGCAGTTTATATTTCTTTGTAAATATTCTTCCATTTTACTTAAATTGTTAAATCTATTGGCATATAATTGGGAAAAATAACTCCTTACAGTTGCTTGGATTTCATCTTCATTAGTGGTATAGTCTCCTTTTTCATTTATGATACCAGCAGTTTGGTTTTCTATTCCTTTTTAAATCATATTAACCAAGAGTTTACCTATTTTATTGGGTTTTTTAATATCAACTTTTTCAAAATCAACTTCTAGTTTTGTTTTTTAATTCAGTGGTTTTCTTATACTCAAATTTATTAATCTTACCTTTAATTTTTAGGATCTCCAATTTAGTGTTTGATTGGGTATTTTTAGTTTGTACTTTTTGCGTTTCTTTTTAATTATATAACCAATTCATTGGTCTGCTCTTTCTCTATTTTATTGATGTAAGCATTTAGAGATATAAATTTTCCTCTGATTATTGCTTTTGCTATCCCATAGGATTTGATGTCTCATTATTGTAATTTTCTTTAATGAAGTTATTGATTGTTTCTATGATTTGTTCTTTAACCTGCTCATTCTTTAATATTAGGTTGTTTAGTCTCCAATTAGTTTTTATTCTGTTTCCATGGTCCCTTATTAAATATAATTTTTATTGCATTGTGATCTGAAAAGGATGCATTTTATATTTCTGCTTTTAACTATAAGATTTTTGTGCTGTAGTATATGTCCAAGAGATGATGGGAGGTCAAAAGCATTCCAGGCACAGGGGAGAGCCAGTACAAAGGTGTGGAGGTGGGAAATGGAAGTCATGTGTAAGGAAGAGCAAGGAAGGCCACATCCCTGAATCATGGAGTGTGTGGAAAGGAATAATGGATATTGGAAAAACAGGAAGGGGACAAATGTTAAGGATCCTTAAATTCCAAACAGAAAACTTTATAGCTGATCCTAGAGGTCATAGGGAGCTGCAGGAGCTTATGGGGTGGTAGTGGTGATGATTCAGAAGTATGTGGATAGGAGGGAAAGAGGTGGATGGTGGGAGGAATGCTGCATTTGGGTTTGACAAGGTACATTTGGTGATAAGCCAGAGGGGCACCAGGGATCCAAGAACAGTGGACAGAAAATGGCAGAGTGAGGCAGGAACACACTGGAGCCCTCCCACATTCCCCTGCAAACAACTTGAAAACCACCTCAGAATTGATTTAGGAGTGGGGGAGAAGCTTTCCAGCATGCCAGAAAAAGTCTGTCTCACTGGGCAAGGAGGAGAATAAGGTCCCCAAGCAGCAGCTGCAATGACAATTCTGCCTAAAGTAATTTACTTATTCAGTGCCCTACCAAATTTGATAGAGCCAGAAAAAATAATAACAAAATTCATCTGGAGGAACAAAAGGTCAAGAATATCAAGGGAATCAATTTTTTTAAAAAATGCAAAGGAAGGTAGCTTCGCCATACCAGATCTCAAACTGTATTATAAAGCGGTAATTCTCAAAACTCTCTGGTGGTGGATTAGTTGAATGGATTAGATACACAATACAATGTAGTAATTGTAATAGTAATCTAGTATATGATAAACCCAAAGATTCAAGCTTTAGGGACAAAAACTCACTATTTGACAAAAACTGCTGAGAAAACAGCATGACAGAAACGGGGTGTAGACCAACCTCTTACACCGAATACCAAGAAAAGGTCAAAATGGGTCCATGACTTAGACATAAAGGGTGATACCATAAACACATTAGGGGACCATGGAATAGTTCACCTGTCTGATCTATGGAGAAGGGAAGAATTTAGGACCAAAGGAAATTGACCCAATTTTCATACCCTTGATCAAACACCTCTGATTTCCTCCCTTCACCAAACATTGTTCTCCAGATGACATAATGTTGACAAAAGTCCTTTTCCTTGTTCTGAAGACATTCTGTTTGTGAGAACGTCCTAATGGCTCTTTTCCCGTAATCATGCAGTTCATGAGCAATTCTATTGCCTTGTTTTGCAGCCTAGTGGGTCTGCACAAATTATTTCCCCTTATTTCACCATTCAGACACAGAATGTAACCCTTCACCAGCCGCTTGCATCTTTCAGAGAAAGGCATGTCTCCAGGAAGCCCACTCGTAAGTCTTCTTTCCAACACGAATCCTCTGATGGGAAGTCAGAGCTGATGTCTGGCTGAAAGCCTTCTCACACTGAGTCCCTGAATCGCTCACACCCAGAGTGAATTTTCTGCTGCAGAGCTCTATACTCCATTTTAATGCCTTTCCTCGTTCATGTCAGTGACAAGATTTCTCTTCTTGTTGTTCAGTCACTTCATTCATGTCTGTCCCTTCATGACCCCATTTAGGGTTTTCATGGCAAAGACACTGGAGTGGTTTGCTATTTCCTTCTGCAGTGGATCCATTTTGTTAGGCAATCAGAGATTAAGTGACTTGCTCAGGCTAGGAAGTGTCTGAGGCTGGATTGGAACTCAGGTCTTCTGACTCCAGGCCCAGGACTCTATCCACTGAGCCATAAGCTGCCTTATAGATAAGAATTTTACCTATGGATTCTCTGTTGGGAACTAAGGCTTGACTTTTTCACAGAGACTTTACCACACTGATTACATTCATAAGGTTTCTCTCTAGTGTGGATTTTCTGATGTAAGTAAAAGTGTGCCTCTGTCTAAAAGTCCTTCCACGTTGATCACATTTATAAGGTTTCTCTCCAGTATAGATTCTCTGATGTTCAATAAGACTGCGCCTCTGTGTAAGTCTTTTGACATTGATTACATTCATAAGAGTTCTTTCCAGTGTGGATTCTTTCATGTAGATTAAGATGGGACCTGATTCTGAAAGTTTTTCCACATTAATTACATGCATAAAAGGCTTCTCTCCAGTGTGAATTCTCTGATATCCAGCAAATTTCTGTCTCTTTCAGAAAGTTTGTCCACATTGATTACATTCAAAAGGTTTCTCTTCAGTGTGCATTCTCTGATGGACAGTAAGACTGGAACTCCATATGAAAATTTTTCTCTATTGATTATATTCATAAGGTTTCTCTCCAGTGTGTTTTCTCATGTCTGTTAAGAGAAAAGGATTCACTAAGAGCTTTACCACATTCATGATACTCATGTTTTCCTTGAGTTTGAATATTTTTATGGTAAATAAGAGATGATTGTTACCTGCAGGCTTTATTACAATGATTATATTCATAAGGTTTGGATTCTCTGATGTGTAGCACAGATTTCTCTCCAAGTGAAGTCACAGGGACCACCACCCGTGAATTTTTGCTTCTGAGTTTCTTCTCCAGAAAGGCTTAGCTCTGCAGTAGTATCCTTTACTTCAGATCTGATCTCTCCTTCTGAAAGAAACAAATAAATCATATTTACACAGACACATATATAATTACTTCTTCCCTCCACTGGCAGGACATAAACTGATTTACGTTCTGTTTCCCCAAACAAAGAGAAAGTCTTCAAACTTAAGTGGGTAGAATCAGTCCTTTGAAAATGCTATTAGCTTATATTCAAGGATAATTTAATTTACAAAGAGCTTCACACGTGATCACATTAGAGCCTCATATCAAACCTGTGATACAAGGCGGGCATTCTTGCTACGTTCATGACTCAGAATGGCTGAGTGACTTGACCCAAGTCCCAGCAGCTGAGACTAGACCCATGACTGGGCATGCTCCCTCCACAGTGTTAGACAGATTGTCTCCACTTTCACTCTTTCCCTTTCCCTTTCACTGCCTACACTTTCATTTTTTTTTCATATAGATTATGCTGTTCGGTGTAGTATACTAAATATTCATATTATTTCATGATCTATCATATCTCTAAGCACTACATAACTTCCTGGTGATCATTTTCAATCAATTTTTCTGTTGCAGTATTTGAGATCAGATGATGAATGCCAACACTGTTTGTATGTATCTGATGCATAGGAGATTTTTTTCTGGCCCATTACATTTCTGGGATAGCCATTACTTATTTCTTTTTTAAAAAATTATCTTTAAATGGCTCTGCTCACCAAAATAAAAATATTAAAATCCCTGTAATTAACACAATTTTTAAAAAGTGCATGTTGTTTCCCATGTCTGAAAACGCGTCTCCTCCAGGAATGTGCGTCCATCCTCGTTTGGTCAGGAAGGGGACAGCAGGCTTCACTCCTGGTCCTCTTGCAGCTCTTTGCATTTAGTGGTTCCCAAAACCCTGGGAGGTTTAAGACAATGATCTGAGGGACTGGAGCTGAAATTTGGTTAATGGCACCTTATGCAATAAATAATGGCCCAATTTTGTCACAAAGATGCTTTTCCTCTGTGACAACAAGCAGGTGTGTGTTTAAACAGCAGCAGGTTTCTTTCTGCAGTGATTCCAGACTGTCATGATCAGGCATGTGCTGCTTTTGGGCTTCGTGCAATGAGAACACACTCTGACTGCTTCTGATTCTGGGCAACATATTCTTTCAGTTTCTCACCGTGACATCAAATTCTTTCCAAACTTGCAGGAAGGTTGGACATTCGCGTACCAACGGTCAGAGGCGTGCACAGACCTTGACTGGCTGGTTGTCCCTGGGTTACCTTGTAATCACATCTCATCAAAACTGTAATTACCAGGTCAAGATGTTACTGGGCTTTGCATGCTTGTAACAGAGATAGACAACAGGCTCTTTGAAAACCGTGGTTGCTAGGCTTGCATAGTAGAGGCCATCATGATGCCAGCATGAACCGCCACAACTCTATAAAATATGCCAGTTATTGCAAATGCTAAGGTTGCTTTCTGATTGGAACTTAGCCTGCACTTACCTTATTAGTCTATCTGGCCACTTCTCAACATGGGTGAGTCATTTAAGAGGGTTTCAGTCAGAGTGTAGCCAGTTTGCCAGTGGTAGAAAAAGGAAAGTTATTTCTGAAGAAATTCTAGCCTTACAAAGGTTGTTTTACACGTCAGTGTTGTTTAAAAATAAACAAAGTAATATATGCAGTTCACCTTCAAGTACATTTATCATTTAACGTACTACTTGTCATGAGCTAATAGAAAAACAATTATTTTATATAGTAACTAGTAACTTGTTTTGTTGATGAGTGAGTGGGATTTGCACCACTTACTCAAATAAAAACTCAGAGGTTTCTCCAGGGAGAAGAGGAAGTTTTACTCTAGCAAGTCTCCCGTGAGAGCTGGGTGTCACCTACCCAGGGCGGACTGGAGTAAAGGGGCCCAGCACAAACAGCAGCAAGCAGTTGTATAGTCTTAGGCAAACCACTCCCCAAAGCCCCCCTCCCCACCTGTTTGTCTCAATGTCTTTATCCTCATTGGCTGAGACAAGAGACCTCACAGTGTGTATTTAGAACCCAAGAGATACATTTTACTCAAAACGCCCTTGGGAACTAGAGGATTGCCTTCTTTGGTAAAGTTAAGGCACAAAACAAAAGAGGGGGTGGTTACAAAACAAGGGAGGGGGTGGGCAGCTGGTGCCCAGCCCCCATTCCCCCAAAAAACAAAAGGGAAACTTAGGCCCAGCTCATGCTGAAGCCTTTTGGAGCATAGCTTACATTTCACATGAGAAACTTTCACTTGTCCCACACAATGGGTTAGGGAGCTAAAAAGAAAAAAAAAGTTTCATCCCCCAGGGAGAGAGCATGTCCAGTTCACCTCCCATTTTCTACCTCATATGTGTGTAAGTATTTCTGTGGTATTGTTTAAAAATCAGAATACAGGTGATGGTACAGTGGCCAGAACATTGGGCCTCAAGTTAGGAAGACCTGAGTTCCAATCCCACCTCAGAAACTTTCAAGTACTGTGATGCTAGGCATGTCCCAACACTGCTGTTTGCCTCAGTTTCTTCATCTGTAAAATGGGCATAATAATAGCAGCTAACTCGTAGGTTCTTATGAAGTATCAAATGACATAATATTTATAAAGTGCATGGCACAGAGTAGATGCTATATAAATCTAGCTATTACTTTTATTTTGACTATTTCCTCCCTAATTCTGCCCTCCTTAAACTGTTATTTTCACTTCTTGTATTCCCTTATTTCCCTGTTGAACTAAATGTATTTCCACTCCAAGACAATCCCTGTCCAAGTATATCAGCTAAGAGTCAGGTTCATTTTCTGTTTCTTCTTTTCAAACTGTCTCTGTTTTTATAGTAGACTGTGAGCTCCCTAACAGCAGAGACTTTCTTTTGCCCTTCCTTGTACCCTCAGAGCTTAGCACAGTACTTAAAACACAAGGTGCTTCATCGATCTTTATTGATTGCCTGACTGGGCCCAGGGCTGACAGCAGGCTCCAGGCTCTACCTCAGTCCCTGCATTCTGGCCTCTCTCCTAGTTGTCCAATGCATGTTCTGGTGTCAGTCATGGTTCTCTCTCTTTCTTGCATCCCATCACCTCTAAGTGATCACCTTTGTTAGGTTCTAACTCTGATGGTACCTGACCAGACCCAACACTGAAGATCACAAAGGCTTCTTTCTAGACTCCTGAAGCGTCTCATGACATGGGACACCTTCAAGGCTCTACCTACCAGCTCTCTAAATGGAGATGGTCATCACCTACACTAACATGGTCAATGATTCTTCAAGAATGGGACGGTGATTGAGCCATAGAGGTCAGCAAAGGGACTTGGGCTGATGATTTATGCAAAGCTTAGCCTCGGATTACTTCCAAGTAAGGCAGCACCCTTCACTCCTACTCATGTGCTGCTGCATGAGAGAGGAAATCATGAAACCAGACCTCCTGGGTCCATGACAAACCTAGGCTACAAAATCTCAGCTGGACCCTAACCATGGCAAGGCGATGGTTTGACTTCTCCCTGGCTGACTCCCCAGGCCGCTCACCGCAGCAGCTTTTCCAAATCTTTTCATTCATCCCCAGTCCTCCCTTATGACTTATTCTCTGCCCTTCCACACATCCATGCCTTCTTAAGATCTTGGCCTCTTATTTCATTGAAAAAACTGGACATTGGTCAAGAGCTATCTTATTCTGCTTATCTCACATAAATCAGGTGCCTTCTTTTCTTTTTGGCCCCAGTATCTGATGAAAAGGTCATTTTTTTGCTTCCTAAAACAAATCCCTTTATGTGCACAAATGATCCCATTTCATCCGTCATCTACCCTGATGTATTCTTCCTTTATTATCTCCATTTTTTCAGTCATTTTCACTCTCTCCCACACTAATGACTCCTCTCCTGTTGTCACAAATAAAACCATTTCTCTCAAAACACCCTCAATGGTCCATGCGTTCCCCTGTGATGTTTTCCAATGTCTTTTCTCCATTTCAGAGCTAACTAGCTAGAGATGGTCATTTACAACTGGTGTCTCCAACTGCTTTCCCTTGCTTTCTTTGGAACTCTCTGAAGTCTGGCTCCCAGAACAACTTCATTGTTCAACTGGCACTTCTTTCTCTAAAATTGCCAATAATCTTGAAATTGCTAAATTCGATGGCCATTTCTTGATCCTCATTATTCTTTTTTTATTAATTTATTTTGATTTATCAACAATCACTTCCAGATCTAAATAATTGGAAAGACATCAGTTGCTCATAAGTAGGCTGAGCTAATGTAATAAAAATGACAATTCTACCTAAGCTAATTTACTTATTCAGCGCCATACCAAACTACCAAAAAATTATTTTATAGAGCTAGAAAAAATAATAACAAATTTCATCTGGAAGAACAAAAGGTCCAGAATATCAAGGGAACTAATGAAAAGAAATGCAGCAGAAGGTGGCCTAGCCTTTCTAGGTCTTAAATTGTGTTATAAAGCAGCAATCATCAAAACTACTTGGTATTGGCTAAGAAATAGAGTGGTGGATCAGTGGAATAGGTTAGGTATGCAAGACACAGTAGTCAATGACTATAGTAATCTAGTATTTGATAAACCCAAAGACTCCAGCTTCTGGGATAAGAACTCACTATTTGACAAAAACTGCTGGGAAAACTGGAAAAGAGTATGGCAGAAACTAGGCATAGACCCAAATCTCATACCATATACCAAAATAAAGTCAAAATGGGTTCTTGATATATAAAGGCTGATACTGTAAGCAAACTGAGAGAGCAAGGAATAGTTTACCTATCAGATCTGTGGAGAACAGAAGAATTCATGACCAAACAGGAGACAGAGAACATTAAGAAAAGCAAAATGCGATAATTTGATTACATTACATTGAAAGGTTTTTCCACAAAGCCAATACAATCAAGATTAGGAGGAAAGTAGAAAATTGGGAAAGAATTTTTACAAGCAATGTCTCTGATAAGGGCCTCATTTCTAAAATATATAGAAAATTAAGTCAAATTTATAAGGATACAAGTCATTCCCCAGTTGATGAATGGTCAAATGATATGGACAGGCAGTTCTCAGATGAAGAAATTAAAGCTATCTATAGTCATATAAAAAATGATCTAAATCACTATTAATTAGAGAAATGGAAATCAAAACAACTCTGAGGTACCACATCACACCTATCAGATTGGCCAATGTGACAAAACAGGAAAATGATAAATGTTGGAGAAGATGTTCGGAACACTGATGCATTGTTGGTGGAGTTGCAAACTGATCCAACCATTCTGGAGAGCAATTTGGAACTATGCCCAAAGGGCTATAAAAATGTGCCTACCCTTTCACCCAGCCATAGCACTTCTAGGGCTATATCCCAAAGAGATCATACAAATGGGAAAAGGACCCACATGTACAAAAATATTCATAGCAGCTGTTTTTGTGGTGGCCAAGGATTGGAAATAGAGAAGATGTCCATGAAATGGGGAATGGCTGAGCAAGTTGTGGTATATGAATGTAATGGAATACTATTCTGCTATAAGAATGATGAGCAGGCAGACTTCAGAAAATCCTGGAAAGACTTGCATGGTCTGATGCTGAGCGACGTGAGCAGAACCAGGAGAACGTTAATAGCCACGTTGCGAGATGACTTAGCCCTTCTCAGTAAAGGAAGATCTAAGACATCTCCAAAGACCTTGTAATGGAAAATACTATCCATAAAAAAGAAAGAACTATGGAGTTTGAATACAGATTGAAGCATACTATTTGCCATTTTTTTTCTTCTGTTTTGTTTTGTTTCCTCTTTCTGGTGGTTCCTCCTATTGGTTCTAATTCTTACTTACAACATGACTAATGTGAAAATATGTTTAATAGGAATGTAGATGTATAGCCTATATCAGATTGCGCTTAGTCCTGGGAAAGGAGGTGGGGAGGGAGGGGGAGAAAAATTTAAAACTCAAAAGCTTATGGAAGTGATTGTTGATAAATAAAAATAAATTAATAAAGTTTTAAAAATTTTTTAAAAAAAGAAAAAAAGAATAGGGCTGATGCTGAGACTGGCTTGAACTTTGTGCTCAGTCTTGTTCAGACCCCACCCAACTGGGGAGGCCCATTGAGTTCTACTCAGACTTGGGGGGAGAGGTAGATCTTTTGTTTGATTGCCCAAGGCTGGGGTGGGCAAGCAATTCAAAATACACGTGTAGTCATGTAGAACGTTTCCATATTAGTCATGTTGTGAAAAAAAAACAGACCAAAACCAAGCCAAAACAAACCTCAAGAAAAATTAAGAAAGTAAAGAAAGACGTATGCTTCAATCTGTATTCAGACACCATCAGTTCTTGTTGGGGGATAGCGTTTTTTGTGATAAGTCCTTCAGAGTTGTCTTGGATCATTGTGTTGCTGAGAAGAGCTGAGTCATTCATAGTTGATCATCACATAATGTTGCCAGTATTGTGTACGGTGTTTTCCTGGTTCTGCTCATTTCACATTGCATCAGTTCATACAAGTCTTTCTAGGTTTTTTCTTAAATCTACCTGTTCATCCTTTCTTATTGCACAACAGTATTCCATTCCACATTCCATTCTCTACCAGTTTGTTCAGCCATTCCACAATTGATGAGCATCCCCTCAATTGCCAATATTTTGCCACCATGAAAAGGGCTGCTATTATTTTTGCACATGTGGGTCCTTTTCCCTTTTTTATGATCTCTTTGGGGTACAGACCTAGTAGTGGTATTGCTAGATCAAAGGGTATGCACAGTTTGGTTGCCTTTTGGGTATAGTTCCAATTTGCTCTACAAAATGGTTGGATCAGTTCACAACTCCACCAGTAGTGCATTAATGTCTCATTTGCCCCAAATGCCCTCCAACTTTTTCCTTTTCTGTCCTAGGTTATGAAGGTAGTGCTTTCAGAATTGTTTTAATTGACATTTCTCCAATCAATAGTGAGTTAGAGTATTTTTTCATATAGCTGTAGATAGCTTTGCTTACTTCATCTGAAAACTTATCATACCTTTTGATCATTTATCAATTGGGGAATAGCTCTTAATTTTTCTAAATTTGACTCAGTTCTCTATGTGTTTGAGAAATGAGATCCTTATCAGAGAAACTTGCTTCAAATTCTTTTTCAGTTACTATTGCTAACTATATTTCCCTCCATCTTATTCCTTCTCTCTCCTTTCACTGTCCCTCCTCAAATGTGTTTTGCTTCTGACTACTCCTCTTCCAATCTACTCTTCCTTCTATCACCCCCCTTCTCTTATTTCCTTCCCCTACCATTTTCCTGTAGGGTAAGATTTATCTCTATGCCCAATTGAGTATGTATGTTATTCCCTCTTTGAGCCAACTCTAATGAGAATAAACTCCACTCCCTCCCCCTCATTTCACCCTTCTTCCCCTCCACCATAAAAGCTTTTTCTCACCTCTTTTATGTCAGATAATTTACCCTCTTTGTCTTTCTCCCAGTACATTCCTCTCTCACCTCTTAGTTTTATTTTTTTAGATATCATCACTTCATATTCAACTCACACCTGTGCCCTCTCTCTATATATATTCCTTCTAACTGCCCTAATAATGAGAAAGTTTTTATGAGTTATAGGTATCATCTTCCCATGTAGAAATGTAAGGAGGTCAACCTTATTAAGTCCTTTTTGATTTCCCTTTCCTGTTTACCTTTTTATTGCTTCTCTTGAGTCTTGTATTTGAAAGTCAAATATTCAGTTCAGCTCTGGACTTTTCATCACGAGTGCTTGAAAGTCATCTATTTGATTGAATGTCTATTTTTCCCCTCCCCCCCAAGAAGTTATACTTAGTTTTGCTGGGCAGGTGATTCTTGGTTGTAATCCTAGCTCCTTTGTCCTCCAGAATATCATATTCCAAGCCCTCCAATGCTTTAATGTAGAAGCTAAATCTTGTATTATCTAGACTATGGTTCTGCAATACTTGGATTTTTTCCTTCTGGCTACTTGCAATATTTTCTCCTTGACCAGGGAGCTCTAGAATTTGGCCATGATATTCCTGGGAGTTTTTGTTTTAGGATCTCTTTCAGGAGGTGATCAGTGGATTCTCTCCATTTCTATTTTGCTCTCTGGTCCTAGAATATCAGGGCAGTTTTCCTTGGTAATTTCTTGAAAGATGATGTCCAGGCTCTTTTTTCTTTTGATCATGGCTTTCAGTTAGTCCAATAGTTTTAAAATTCTATCTCCTGGATCTATTTTCCAGGTCAGTTGTTTTTCCAGTGAGATATTTCACGTCATCTTCTATTTTTTCATCCTTTTGGTTTTGTTTTTATTTCTTTATTTCTCATAAAGCTATTAGCTTTCATTTGCTCAATTCAAATTCTGAAGGAATTATTTTCTTTAGTGAACTTTTGCACCTCCTTTTGCATTTGGCCTATTCTAATTTGTTAGTAATTTTAAAAACATTTTTATTTAACATTTTGAGTTCCAAATTCTATACCTACCCCACCTCCCTGAGATAGTAAGCAATCAGAAATAAGTGATTTTCTTAGGGCTGGGTTATTTAATCTGACCATGCACACAAATCTGATTTCCTGTTTGAATTGAGCAATACAATTCTATCATTGTGGAGGGCACAGATCTTTTCTTCTGACCTTTCCCCATTCTTTTTTAATTGAATTGAAGGTTTCCTTAAAGGAATCCAAATTACAAGAGGCTTCTCTTTGGTGGTTTTGAGTAGCCATTTATTAAAAGCATCCCATCTTCTCAGCTTCATCAAGACATTTCTTAAGGTAATTTATTTTATCCTGATCAAAAGAACTCCACTTTAAAAAAAATCTTTATTTTAAGTTTTCAACATTCACTTCCATAAGATTTTGAGTTTTAAAATTCCTCTCCCTCCCACCCCTCCTCACTCCCCAAGATGGCATGTAACCTGATAAAGGCTCCACTTATACATTCATGTTAAACATATTTTCACATTAGTCATGATGTATAGAAGAATTAGAACTAATGGAAGGAACCATGAAAAAGAAATAAAACAAAACAACAAAGGAAAAGGAGAGCAAATAGTGTGCTTGGATCTGCATTCAAAACTTCATGGTTCTTTCTCTGGATGTGGACAGCATTTTCTATTATGAGACTTTCGGAGGTGTCTTAGATCCTTGCACTGCTGAGAAGAGCTAAGTCTGTCAAAGCCAGTCATCACACAATGTGGCTGTTGCTGTGTATAATGTTCTCCTGGCTCTGCTCATTTCAATCAGCATCAGTCCATACAAGTCTTTCCATGTTTTTCTGAAGTCTTCCAGCTCATCATTTCTTATAGCATGATAGTATTCCATTACATTCATATACCACAACTTGTTCAGCCATTCTCCAACTGATGGGCATCTCTTCAATTTCCAGTTCTTTGCCACCACAAAAAGAGCTGCAATAAATATTTTTGTACATGTGGGTCATTTTCCCATTTGTATGATCTTTCTGGGATACAGACCTAGAAGTGCTATTGCTGGGTCCAAGGGTATGCACAATTTTATAGCCCTTTGGGCTTAGTTCCAAATTGCTCTCCAGAATGGCTGGATCAGGTCACAACTTCACTAATGATGTAGTCTGCCGACCTTCTAATGACAACAACCTCTTTCTTTCTTTCTTACTTTCTTTTTAGGCAATTGAGGTTAAGTGACTTGCCCAGAGTTACACAGTAAGTGTCAAGTGTTTGGTCTGAAGCTGGATTTGAACTCAGGTCCTCCTGACTTCAGGGCCGGTGCTCTATCCACTGCACCACCTAGCTGCCCCTGAGAACACCCTCACCCTCACCCTCACCCTCATGCAGCTCATAGATGCAGCTCACAAACCTCTTTGCGGTTGCTGACATCAGGGGTCAGTAGCGCAATCAGTTCCTTGTTAACCATACCTGGAGTTAGACTCAGAATAATAGTTCATTAGCAGTCCCCAAGGTCTTGGATAACAAATTCTCCTCATCAGGACTATAGTTTCACATTAATTAGTGAGATCTAAGTAGTTTGCATAACTTCCTACACATGTTCTGCTTCCTAATAACATCCTGAATAAAATCACTACCCTAGATTTCCCTTTCTATTTCTCCAGTTTATTTATCCCTCTCTAACTATTCTTAATCTGAAAGAATGAGACACTTTCAGGACTTGAATCTTATACATATAAGTTCAATCAGTAATTTTAACTCTTGCTACTTACAGCTTATTACAGAAATTTAGATGCTTTAGTATTAATCACTAGCCTTAGATCTGTGATGTTGCTTCCATTGAGACTATTTCTCTAAATGCACCCAGTTAAATCCAATCCAAAGACATAACAAACCCAGAAATGAAACTCTTAAGTTCATAGTGGGTTTGGACATAATTTTCTTACAAATAGAAATTTAGTTGGCCCTCTAAAGGACTATCAAAGATTTCATCAAAACTTTTCTTCATAAAATTATATCCCTTTCTTAAAAACAGCTCACAATTCCCTAATTATTATAAAATTCCTATTTACTTAAATTCTCTAGTCAAAAAGGTGTCTGAATGAGCCACTTATTCAGTAAGAGTTCCACAACACAAAACTCCAGCACAAGTTTGATAAGAATTGTGAAGTTTTACAAAAAAAATTTTTTGCATAATTATCAAATTTCTTTTCACACACACCAAAAATATTTTTACCAGTACTTCACTTAAACAATAACTCCAAATAGCTTAGTTAACAACTCTAAACTTCCTAAGTGGGAGCCAAATAATCCCAGCTAAAACTTTCCTTTAAATATAGACAAAACTTGGAAGTTCTCATTTCTTAAGTTACAGTACTTATGATGAGGTCTAGAGGTTTAGGGGTACTGGGACCCCAAGATCACAATACACGGGCCCTGTTTGAATGAATTCAACCCAAATCTTCTTTCAGCCTGAGAAAAAGTTTATTAGAGATAAACCATACAGGCCAGACTCTTAAGGAATCTGAACATTAGTGATGCCTGTAAAGATAGCCTGGCATGAGAAAGTCCCAGCATTTAAATGGGGGCCAGGGTAGATCTTATATACATTAGGGTAACTTTGGGTGACCAGAGGAGGGGCTGGGAAAAGGATCTAGATGGCTTAGGGAGAATTCTGATTGAAATGTCTAAGAGATTGAATGGACAATGGAAATACATAATGAAGGGAACTGGAAGAAAGAAGTTTGAAAGGCATCTGAATAAGATCAAAAGGTGGGGCTAGGCTTTCAAAGGGACCTAAGGGGAGTAGATAGGGAACCATTAGTTTCCAGAGTAAGAAAAGTTTAAGGGCCCTCTGGGGCCATAGACAAATGGGAGCCAAATTCTTTTTGGGGCAAGGGGCAAAGGTCTCGACTTGGGCCCATACTCCATCACTTAAAAGGAAATATTACAAAATGGCATCTTGTAGAATGCCCCAACAGCCTGACCCATTTTTTTCTTTTCTCTGAAGGCATAATTTTTAATCTAATAACATTCCAAATTACAAAATGAATTGCCTTTCCAACAACAAAACTAATACATTTGCTTACCAGACTACATAATATAAGAAAATTCAGAAATATGTAAGCAGTATATTAAAAACTCAAAATAGACCCCCAAAAAAACTTTCTTTCTGGACCTCTTCACCAGGTCCAATGATCTTCTGGGGCCACTCCCACCCCAATAGACTGGCTTTTCTCTATTATCTGTGCTAGCCCATCATTGTCTGTTACTGGTCTGATAGCCTCAGGCCACATCCAATTTCCAAGTCCCATCCAGATTGAACCTCAATGACACAAAGATGGCGGCCTAGACTTCCCCATAACCACTAGTCCATGCCTGAAGAGCCTGGCCCATACAGCCCATCCCCCAATAAACCTAATCTTTTAGCCTAAACAAGGACTGGGTTGAAAAAAAATTTTTTTTTCCTCAAAATTTCTAATTGAGGCCCTGATATATGAGAGAATAACTCATTAATTCCAAATCAATACATATCAATAAGTATTTCACCAGAAAATATGTTTGTACCACAGGAAATACATTATAAAATTATTTCCATCATAGTAATAAACTTTAAAATAACCCATTAGATAGATGCATGCACTTCCAAATCACTTTGCAGAGAATCATTCATCTCATCATTAATGTGCTGAAACTATAACCTTAAACCACCATATATTTTTATAATAGTCAAGATTTTAAATGAAAATCTGCTATCATAGTAGATAACAACATCATTATTACTTGCTTATAACCAAATATACCTCAATAGGTATTTAACAGTTTCAAATTATCTCATTTTTATCACTAAAATGTCCATTCCAGGTCAAGAGTTACTTTAATACCATTTCTACCTCACAATGGTCCCTCAAATTTTACAGTCTAAGAGTTTTAGAAATACAATACAGTTTAGAAACATAGTAATAACTTTTATAACACAAACAATGAACTTCAGATAATATCAATTGCATTTCCAGATTACCACATATAGAAATCATCGATCTTATTACTCTTAGTACTTTTAACAGTTATGTTAAATAATAATACCACGTCTAACATATGCAATTGTATTAAGCATTTTACAATCATTATATCATTTTTCATAACAATCATTATTATTAAATTTTTTTCTTATAGAACAGTAAACTTAAATCAGATCCGAATTTATAAATGCTAATGATAAACATTTAGAAACATTTTTATTTTAAATCCAATATTCTTGGCCCTTTAAAAGGAGATACTCTCCACACATTTATGTATTCCTTTCAAAGGGCACATGGTTATAATTCCTGTTCTAAATAATTCTTTCTCTTTTTCCTTCCTACTTCCTTAAGGGAGCAAAGAAAAATCCAAAACTCCTCCCACCTTCTCAACATGCTTAAACCATCTTAAGCTGGCCCAAAGGCCCCCAGGACAAGCATCCAAGGGTGGTAAACTTAAGGTCAGTTTGGATTTACCAAGACACAAAACCATCTCCTGGAGGAGTCATTGAAGACCCCTGTGACAGTCCAGTACCCCTGCTCACATGTGACAAGCATCCCTGAGGCATCTTATTTTATTCACTTTTTGGTGAGGCAATCGCCCAGGGTCACACAGCCAGGAAGTATCATGTGTCTCAGGTTGGATTTGAACTCAGGTCCTCCTGACTCTGGGCCAGTGCTCTATCCACTGTGCCACCCAGATGCCTCTTATGTAGAATGCAGCTCCTTCAGATTCCCCTTCCAGGCTGATAGAGCTGGAGCAACCATGCGAGGCCGTTTGGATAGAAATCTCAGGGCAGCTGCTTTTTTCAGATGATGGTTCAGCGTTATCTCAAGTCCATCAGAGGAATCCCTTCCTCTTCACCATTGAATGTTGGGTCACAAAAGTCAGGAGGCAGAAATGAGGACAAGTTAATGAGAAGTTTCCTGATTGTCACATGTGGTAGCCTCAATGCGTGCTGATACACACGTGTAGGTGGCCTGCAGGAGACCACAAAATTCTCCTAAATCTCCTCAATTTTCATACTCTTGATCAAACACCTCTGATTTTCTCCCTTCACCAAACATTGTTCCCCAGATGATATAATGTTGACAGAAGTGCTTTTCCTTGTTCTGAAGACATTCTGTTTGTGAGAACATCCTGACGGCTGCTTTCACACAGTGAGGCGGTTCATGAGCAATTCTACTGCCTCCTTTTGCTGTTTTGCTACCTGGTGGATCAGTATGAATTATTGTCCCTTATTTCACCCTTCTGTTAGTCAGGCACAAAGTTTAACTCTTCACCGGGGACCTCCATCTTCTAGAGAAAGACCAGTCCCCATGGAGCACACCCATAAGTCTTCTTTCCAACATGAATCCTCTGATGTGAAGTCAGAGCTGATCTCTGGCTGAAAGCCTTCTCACATTGAGTCTGCAAATGGCTTACACCCAGAATGAATTTTCTGCTAAGAAGGTCTGTACTCTATTTTAATTGAAGCCTTTCCTCATTCGTGTTAGTGACAAGATTTCTGTCTCCTAACAAAAAAGTGACTTTAAGTTTTCTCTCTAGTATGGCTTCATTGAGGTTTAACAAGATTGGAATTGTCTCTGAAAGCCTTTCCACACTGATTACATTCCTAAGGTTTCTACCTAGTGTGAATTCTCTGATATATGCAGTAAGACTATTCTTATGTCTGAAATTGAATACATTCCTAAGGTTTTTCTCCAGTGTGAATTTTCTGATGGTTAGTAAGAATGGAGCTGTCTCTAAAAGCCTTTCCACACTGAATGCATTCATAAGGTTTTTTCTCCAGTGTGGATTCTTTGATGGTTAGTAAGAGTGGACCTGTCTCTAAAAGCCTTTTCACGTTGATTACATTCATAAGGTTTTTTTCCCCGTGTGGATTCTCTGATGTTTAATAAGACTGTTCCTACTTGTGAAAGCCTTTCCACACTGATTACATTCATATGGTTTTTCTCCAGCATGGATTCTCTGATGTATAGTAAGGTTGCCCTTCTGTGTAAAAGCCTTTCCACACTGATTACATTCATAAGGTTTTTCTCCAGTGTGGATTCTCTGATGTTTAATGATATGGGAATGGTTTCTGAAAGCCTTTCCATACTCATTACATTCATAAGGTTTCTCTCCAGTGTGGATTCTCTGATGTCTAGTAAGACTGTTCCTACATATGAAAGCCTTTCCACATTGATTGCATTCGTAAGGTTTCTCTCCAGTGTGGATTCTCAGATGTTCAATAAGATGGGAACAGATTCTGAAAGCCTTTCCACACTGATTACAATCATAAGGTTTCTCTTCAGTGTGGATTCTTTTATGAGAGCAAAACTGCTCCTCTGAAGGAAAAATTTTCCACACTGATTACATTCATAAGATTTCTCCCCAATGTGGGTTCTCTGATGTACAGTAAGAGTGAACATATGTGTAAAAGCCTTTCCACAGTGATTACATTCAAAAGGTTTCTCTTGTCAGTGTGGATTTTCTGATGTACTGTAAGACTGGCACTCTGTGTAAATGCCTTTCCACACTGATTACATTTATAAGGTTTTTCTCCAGTGTGAATTCTCTGATGGTTAGCAAGAGTGGCCCTTTTTAGGAAAGATTTTCCACACTGATTACATTCATAAGGTTTTTCTCCAGTTTGAATTCTCTGATGTTGACCAAGAGTGGAGCTATCTCTAAAAGCCTTTCCATGTTGATCACATTCATAAGGTTTCTCTCCAGTGTGGATTCTCTGATATAGAGCACAGATTTAGCTCCAAGTGATGTCACAAGGACCATCATCCATAGATCTTTGCTTCTGAGTTTCTTCCACAGAAAGACTTAGCTCTGCTGTAATTTCCTTCACTTCCAGTCTGATCTCTTCTTCTGAAAGAAAGAAGCAATAAAACATATACGCACATTATTATATCCCCTTCCCTCCATCAGCAAAAGATAAACTCCCTTACATTCTCTTTCCCTAGACAATGAGAAAAGTCTTCAAAAGCCAAATGGCAGAACCAATTATTTCAAAATGCCATTAGCTCTCGTCCCAGGGATGATTTAATTTACAAAGAGCTTCACACACAGAGAGCTCTGAGGCAATTGGGGTCAAGTGACTTGTCCAGAGTCACACAGCTAGTAAGTGTCAAATGTCTGAGGCTGGATTTGAACTTGGGTCCTCTAGATTCCAGGGCCAGTCTCTATTGATTTCACCACCTTGGCCTATTAATTTTTTGGGATAGCCATTACTTATTTTTTTTTAGTAGTCTCTAAATGCCTTTGATCACTAAAATAAAAATAAAATCCTTGTAGTAATGATTGCCCATGTATAACCTATATCAGATTCCTTAACATCTCAGGGAGTGGAGAGGGGAAGGACTGAAAGGGTTTGGAATTTAAAATTTTAAAATAGTTTAAACATCATTTTAATATTCAATAGTGAAAAATAAAATCTTATAAAATCTGTTTGTACTAACATTTATCCCCTGGGACAGCAAGCAAATCAGGTCTTCCTGCCCCTAAATCTAGCACTTGCTTCACCGTAACACACAGCAGCCTCTTGTAATCAAAGCTGTCACATACCTGCTTTCACCTCACTCACCTGGACAGCGGCTCCTCAGGTCTTCTTGCTCCAGCATCCATGGTGCTTCCCTTTGCTCAAAATAAGAGATCACATCTTCTCTGGGAACTGCAAGCCCTGGGCATGGGAGTCAGTTAGGCTTGAGCGTGGAGAGAAACTTGTAATTTAGTTCACTTTAGGGAGAGGAGTGTGGGCACAGAGCTGCTCCACTTTGAGAATCACTCCATTCTGGCCACACATAGGAGTTTGTACTGACCCATCAGAGCTTGTGATGCAAGTAACCCAAAATGGGACGTGTTGTACAACAGCCAAACCCTCTGCCCCCCATTCTGTTATGCTCCATTCTGGCAGAAACTCCTAACCCTCAAACTGGCTCAAAGTGTAATTGTGCCCCAGCTCCAGGGACCTTGATGAATCACCCTTTGCCCTGTCCTCCTGCACTGGCTCCTCACTCCCTGAAACCCATAGATCCCTTGTGTACTGTTCATTCAGGGAGCGTTTGCCCCTTTGGGTGAGAGGAGGGGGAAAAGTCACGGAACCGGTTTGGAGTCAGAGAATTTGATCTTGTGCACCTTCTTCATAGAAGGATGGACTCATTGCATAGTTTCCATTGTCTAGAAATCAGAGGCAGCTGATGGTGCAGTGGAGAGAGCCCTGGGCCTGGAGTCAGGGTTGCCTGAGGTTAAATCTGGCTTCAGACAGATAGTAGTGTGCCCCTAGACAAGCCACTTAACCTCAGCTTCCCAAGTGTAAAATGGGCATAATAATATCACTCAACTTCAAAGGTTACTGTGAAGATAGAATGACATAATATCATGAGGAAAGCGCTTTTCCCAGCACATGGCAAATAGTGGGTGAATGTAAATGCTTATTCGCTTCCCTTCCTTTGCCACCATCTGTGCTGGAATTTTGGGGCAACATGAAGGAAGATGAAGGACAAATCTGTACCCAGGCCACAAGACAGAGCTATGAGCCACCAATGTCTGCTTGTTAAACAGAAGACTATTCCAAATACTAGATCCATCCTGGGGAGGAAGGGGTTGCAAGGAAAAGCTGGCTGAGCAATTCTCAGAGATTTGGCCGACAAAATTCATGTCCAGCAAGAGGTTAGACCAAATAACCTCCAAGATTAGTTGGACATCTGAGATTCTTCCACACCGATTGTGTCTCTGACCGGAAGCTACGTAGATTGGTGAGAGACAGCATCAGGTGCAGCAAAGGAAACCCTCAGGGTCCTTGCACAGAATGCAGAGACTTCTTATAGGAAAACCAGGGAGTATGTCTCTTGGCCACAGGTGACCAACACTTTTCTGTGTCTAATGATCGATAGATCCTCCAAACCCTGCACACTAGGGAATGAAGATGTTCCCTTTGCTTGCAGACTCAGAGTTACCAGGGGAAGTGTCCTTACCCAGGGAGAGCAGGTTCCAGGCATTCTCCAGCATGACCCCCTTGTACAGCTCCTTCTGAGGAAGGTCCAAGAGGCCCCACTCCTCCTGGGTGAAGTCCACAGCCACATTCTTGAATGTCACTGTCTCCTAAATCATCAAAAGTCATAAGCCATAGAGCTTAAAGACACTGCAGAGGTAAATAGTCCAATCCTCTTTGATTTATAGGAAGAAACTTGAAGCCCAGAGAAGAGATTAGCTCAAAGGTCATACCCTTTATGAGTGTCACACTCAACTCTTGAAACTTCAGTCAGTAAGAGCCCAATGGAATTTTGAGAAAAGCATTTTATACAGTCATCAGTTGGAAGAAAGCTGAGAAATGTCTTATTACGGAATGGGTCTCCCTGTGGAGTCAGGGAGAAAGTTTGTGTTCTATCTGTGAGGTAGTTGCATCTGTGGAGGAGAAAGAGAGAGGATGATGTGAAATTTCTTCCTTATCAGAACTGATGTAAAAGATATATTCTGAAGCAAAGTCTGTGGGGGGGGGGGGTCTGGGAGTAAAAGTGCCAAAATCACAGTCACATCCCCCAGCCCCTTATCAGAACAGTCCACCTCTCAGTAGAATATTCATTCTCATTACTCATTAAGCAATCCAGGTTGACTGCCTCCTGTTGGGAACATCCACTCTTCCCAGGGTATATAAGACAGGCCTCCAGGAGGGGTAGGCATATTTCTTTGCACCATATGGAACTTTTACAAAAATTAACCATGTACCAGGGCACAGAGATACTTAGTGCAAACAAATGTAGTAAGGCAGAAATAATCCATATATCCTTTCATTGCATGATGAAATAAGAATGGAAATTGGTTCAGTGATCACAAACAAAGGATACAAACCCAACTGAAGACTTAACAATGATGTCTTAAAGAATGACTGAGTCAAAGAACAAATCACAGAAATGGTGAAGAATATTGGAAAAGAAAATGAAAATGGTGAAACAACAAAGTGTGGAGGCTGGAATTTAACAAAGGACAAGCAGAAACAATCATCCTAGCGAGATAGCCTTTGTGAGGCTGGCATGCACCTGGTAAGAAAGGGGCCTTAATGGCTCACCTCCATTGTGTGCCAAAAGATCAGGAATAAGAAAGAACTGGCTGGGGGTTTTATCTCTGGCTCTGTCCTCCTGATTGGCCTGACAGCACATCACAGGGGACTCCCTTAGCAAATGGGGACATTTTAATGAGGAGGTGGGCCAAGAGTTCCCAGCTTCTCCCCATTACTGAGAAGTGCATGTAAAGGACAACTCCTGTGGATTCAGGGTCCCTATTGCTTTACTAAGGCTTGTGATGAATGAATTCTGACCTCCCTCAGTATGCCTGCAGTTTGACCCTGACTCTTCTTTCATGTTAATCTTATTCCTAGCTAGATGTAGAAGGACCCTTTATGGTATCTGCTCCCAAGAATGGCTGGCCACCCTTCCAGGAACCGGATATTCATGAGCAGGAATACTCTCAAGGATAGTTTTGACAGCAGCTCCTTCTCCACCAATCATGCGTTTATTTTGGCAAATGGCCTTCTTTGTTAGAGGGAACTACTAGAAGCAGGTAGCCCCGACTTTACCTTCAAGTCTTCCCAGGGTGCAGGTGTTAAGCCTGGGATTTTCCTGTTGGGACTCTGGAGGCTGAAAACTAGCCCATGTGATCCAGGTATAGATGGTTCTCCTGGCTGTGACAAGATTTGATACCGATTGAGACTTAAGTTTGTTATTGTTATCTGCTGGGACTTATTAACTCTATACTAGGTTACTATCTTAATAATAAATACCTTTACTATATACTTATATATAAATGGAACTTGAGACTGTGTTATTTCTAAACCAATCCAAACCAAAACTAATTTAAGCTGCAGTAAATAAGGCTGCTTGGCAATACATAGCTGGGGCTGGGGCACGGGGTGGGAAATGGATTTCAAATGTGGCTGACCTGCCCCTCTCTGGCACTTAAGAAATGCCATGTTAGCTGGTTTCTCTAGCAATCTTTGGCTAGAAAAACATAAGGGATCTCAATCAGGTTTTCACTGGCTCAGTCTCTCTTTTCTAGACTAGGTCATCCCAAATCTTCGTGACGTTCATAGCAAGGACAATGCAACAAGTCCTTGGGAAAAGGTCTGACTCCAGCTGGCTTTTCTTTATAGATTCCCTGCCCTTACTTTGGTTTATGGGATGGTCCATGTCCAGGTAGATGTCCTGAGGCCTGAGAGTAAATTAAATTCCTCAGCTAAAAATGTGCTGGGAAGGGCTTCTCTTTAAGCTAACATAAGAAATGGCCTTTTAAACAGAGAAGGGAATATTACAAATTAATATAAATAAAATGATACAGCATTAAATTAATTTTCCTCAATACTCTAATTTCTGGGTTTCAGCTAAAGCAGTCGACAGAGATAAAATATATACTTATGATTGTACATTAGGAATACAGAAGAAGAGATTAATAAATTGAATATGTACTTTAAAAAATTAGGAAATCAACAAACAAACCTAAAATAAGCACAATAGAGAAAATATTTTTAAAATAGAGAAATAAATAAATTAGAAACAAAAAAAATCACAGAAATGACCAAATGAAAAGCCGGTTCTTTGAAAAGACTAATAAAGTTGATAAAAACCCTTGGCTCCTCTGATTAAAAGAGAGCAGAAAATCAAATCAATAAAATAGAAAACAGTAAAGGTAAAATCACAGCAAACCCGGAAGAAATGAAAAGGATAATCAGAACATACTATATACAGTTTTATGCAACAAACACAAAAGAACCAGAGGAACACCTCCAAAAAAGTGACATTACTCAAACTATCAGAAGCCAGGAAAATTCTATCAAATTCGTAAAGAGCGGTTAGTGCCCATACTTTACCACACACACACACAAACACCCCATATCTGTGGAATTGAAGATCGCTGGTATCTGTCCCTTACAGTGTACGTCACCCTTTGAGTGGATATGTACCTGCCTGGCTGGATCCTGTATTGCCTTTTTCAGGCTGTCATCAGAAGGACCCTGACAATTCTTGCAACACAGGATCGCATAAGGTAAAATTTATTGGGTGCCTGGCACACAGTAGGTGCACACCACCAGTCATCTTACACCTTACTGTCTTCCTCTCTCACCAGGGACATTGGCTCAGCCTCCTGGCTTCTTTCAAGACCCTACTGATGTCTCTCACCTTCTGAAAACCTATTTTCCTGGTTCCCAAAATGTTTAGATCTTCCCTCTCAGAGTACCTCCCTCCTCTACTGTGGAGGGCTTGTTTGGACACAGCTGCTACCATGTCACCTCCCACATTAGACTGGAAGCTCCTTGATGGCAGGCCCTGGTTTTTTTCCTTCCTTTGTATCCAGGGAAGTTTTGAACACTGCCTGGCACAGAGTAAGGCCTTTCTAAATGCTTGTTACCTGGACCTAAGAATGGGTAAAGGAGAGGGTTTCAGGGAGACCCGGGAAGGCTTGTGTGAGCTGAGGCAGGAGGACATGAGCAGCACCAGCAGCCCTGCAAAGGACAAGAGCTGGGGGGCCTTCAGGGCTCTGCTCAAGTCCTGTCCAGACAAGACTCAGCATGAAGGGTTTCCTGGACCTTGAGCTGGTATAAGGGAAAGCTTGGCCACAAGAACCAGAGAGGAGAGGGTGGTAGGCAGGCTCAAATTTGATCCCTGCTGAAGGGCCTAAGGAGTGAAGTGGATGTCCTGGTCAGCAGGTTAATGAGGGTGATGAGGATGACAGCTAAATCCCAAAAAGGAAAAATCCTGGACTTTCCCACTTGGCCAAATCTCTGTCGTTTGCCTGAGGCTACAATCCCATCAACTGGTCTTTCTTTGTAGCTATACCCAATCTCCCAATTCTGTAACCCTTAACCTAGCCTAGCCCTCCTTTTGGCCCCTGGCCATTTCCCACACTTAATCCTAGCTAGGCTCTATTTTCCAGGTCCCAGGAGTCCTGCCCATTCAGATCCACTCCTAGATCCCTCCTATAGTCTTTCTGTATATAAGGTTCATCTCATCTCCATTAAGATGCTTGGATTCCTAAAATGTAGCCACTGCTCAGATTTTCACAATCTAGCCAATAGGTCACAGATGCTCAGATTCCTTAAGAGTCAAGCTAACATGGTGAATCTTCAATAAACCTTGTTTTTGGCTGAAAGAAGGCTTGAATTCTTTCAGGCAGGACCCATGTGTCGTGATTTTGGTATTCTAGGACCCCTAACCTCTAGACCTCATCAAGGGGACCTTAAAAACAAATAGGGGAGGGCAGCAATTGTGAGGAGGGGGTTAGTGCTCCAGATGCCAAGGTGACAATGAATCAGTTTAAAATACAGGAGAGCAGGGCAGGGTGGTTACTTCTGTATTCATTTCATGCCTATTTTTATAAAGAAATGATCCACAGGGAAAGCATTGCCAGCTTCATGGACATTCCTGTGGAAATGGCCTGTATGGCTGAGGTTCGTCAAGTCTGTGGACAGACTGCACTCACCTGAAATGGGGGTCTGTGGCTCCCAGGGGCCATTCCCTCAGGCTCTGGGTTCCCTGCTTGGGGAGGGCCTTGGTCCTCTGCAGACTAAGCTGGGGAGGAAGAAGGACTCCAAAGGGGGAAATGTCCTTCCCTTCTCTTCCTAGGCAGGAGGCTGGCCTACAAGGGGTTTACAGAGGGTGAGGTCCCACAGGGGTCACAAAGGCCCTGGTGCTGCCCTCAGGGCAGACTTCATCCTGCAGAGGGAGGGAGGCAGCAGGGAAGGTCAGGATTGGAAATGAAGATGGTCTAAACAGGAAGACTACTTCCCTCCCTTTCTTCTGCCTCCTTCATTCCCCATCCTCCCACATAGCACCAAGAGGCAGAAGAGGTTTGGGATCTCAGATGGGATGAGACAAGTCAGAGCCTCAATGGCTCCTGAATCAGAAATCTCTTTCCAACTGTTCCTCTGCCCTCCCTGCATCCCATCTCCCCAACCAACATACACATTATCTAGATAACAGACTGACTGCTTGATCTAAAGGGGAAGAGAAGGCAGGGAAGGCAGAGGATGGGGAGGGCTCTGGGATGGAGCCACCAGGGAATGACCAGGGGGTAGCTAGAGACTGGGAGAGAAAATTCAGTCTGAGATTGAGCCCCCTGGTAGGGGACTTGAGAGCTCTGAAAGAAGTGGGGTCAGGGAAGCAGGAGGCCTGGGGAAGGAGAGCAGGGGGAGGGGCTGGGAGGGAGGACATCCTAACACAGTACATGGCAGAGGTCAGGGTCCTGAGAGTGACAGAAAGGCTCCAGGTGGACACTGAGCCTGGGAAAGCAAGGAGACTGTGTGCTGATGTGTGGGACAGCGACCCCAAGTGAAATTAAACTCTGAAAGTGGAAAGCAAAGGTTACCTTTAGTACAGTCTCCCGAGATGGCTGTCTGCTCCTCCAGTACATGTGGGGGGGGGAGAGAGAGAGGGAGAGGGAGAGGGAGAGACAGAGGGAGAGAGAGGGAGAGAGAGGAAGAGACAGAGGGAGAGAGAGGGAGAGGGAGAGGGAGGGAGAGGGAGGGAGGGAGAGGGAGGAAGAGGGAGAGGGAGAGAGAGAGGGAGAGGGAGGGAGAGGGAGGGAGGGGGAGGGAGAGGGAGAGGGAGAGGGAGAGGGAGAGGGAGAGGGAGAGGGAGAGGGAGAGAGAGGGAGAGAGAGAGAGAGAGAGAGAGAGAGAGAGAGAGAGAGAGAGAGACTGCCTAACAGGGGCCGCCTTAGAAAACCAAATCTCCGCCCACCATGAAAACAAACAAGTCTCCACCTTACCCCCTTAACTGGGGGTGGCCTTACATTCTAAGCTTGAAAGTTTCTTCCTATCCCCTTAACCAGGAGGTGGGGCTTACATTCCAGGTGCAAAATTCAAAGCCAAAGACAAATGGCTCAGGTTGGGGGTGGGGCAGGGCTTATTCTTTCTGTTAAGTGCTTAAAAACAGGGTCTGAGTGGGGGAGGATTTTGAAAGTAGTAATCAAGAATTATTTGACCCTTTGAGGAACCTTCCCTTCTGAGAGTTCATTTCTCACACTACCTTCTGCTCATTACCTTAATTACACTGAGAAGTCTTCACTGGGACATCCCATTCACTGAGGTCTAACTGGGAGCCAGGGACCTCCTGGTAAAGCTTAGGCTCAGAATCCCTAAAGGGAAAGTGGAGACAGGGAGCCATGTGCCTGGGATATGAGAGGGAAGCCACCTGAGAGCTGTGGATACAGATAAGGGGCCAGGAAAAAGCTTGGTTTCTGCATCCAACGTGCGGTCCTCAGGGCAGGTAGAGCTGGATCCTTACAGGGTCCTAGGTCTGAGGGCTGGAGCTCGGGGCAGAGAGACAGGACTCCAGGGTCCTGATAGGAAGGCTGAAAGCAGGACTTCAGGATCCTTATGGGCAAAGTTTGAAGTCTGGGAAAGTGTGATCCAATGGGAAATCTGCGGAGGGGGACCCTGGACATTTGGGAAGTGTTGGAAGTCTGGAAAAGAGTTAGGGGCAGGCAGCTTGTCCACTGGCCAGGTCAGGGAGGCAGGCATGCTCCTGGAGGACTTGGAGGACACTCGCCATGAGGTCAGATGAGGAGGAGGAGACCCAATGACACTGGCAATGAGGAGAAGGCAGGACCTGTGTGGGGCCCTGGCTGTGACCTACCTGCGACCTGCACCCACAGTGCTGGCTTCCAGAAGGTAAAGAGATCTCAGCTCCAAGGAAGAAGGCAGAGAGATCTTAGCTGCAAAGGAAGAAGGCACAGCAGTCTCAGAGGCAAGACTTCCTGCTTCCAGCCAGCGCACTCTGCGAGGGGCCCCACACTGCCCAGCCCCCAAGGACCACAAGATGAGCCCTTTCCTCCAATCACACCCAGGGCCACCTTGCTTGCCTTTCCTCCCCAAGAATGCCTTTGCTGCTGGAATGATCTGCCCTAGACTCCTCCCAGGCCCCAAACTCCAGCCCAGGCTGTATTCCACCTGGGCACCACCCACCAGGCTGGTAATCTCTGAGAGCTGCTCCTCCCCCATCTCTCCACCCTCTCCTTCAGTCTCTCTGCCTGCTCTGGGACTCAGAACCTCCCTGTTCTGAGCAGAAAGGCTGCTAAGATAAAATGTGGGGACCAGGCTCTCTGAAAGTAGCGGGGCTGCACTTTGAGATGCTGGCAGCAAATAGCCCTTGGGAAAACTGGGATTCTATAGACCCTTTGTAACTGTAAATTGAGATTCAGATTGGACTGAGTTTCTCCTGAATTAAATTAAACTGTGGGCTCATTGAAAGTCACATGTGTTCTTCTGTAGGAACAACTGGGATGTTTGACCCTCTACAGGTAGATCAGACCTTAAAGCAAAATACACTTAAAAATTAGCATTAATAGGGCAGCCAGATGGCACAATGCATAGAGCAGCGGCTCTGGATTCAGGAAGACTTGAGTTCAAATTTGACCTCAGACACTTGACACTTACTAGCTGTGTGACCCTGGCCGAGTCATTTCACCCTATTGCCTCACCCCCCCCAAAAAAAAATAACAGTAAGGTGATATGTTTAGGAACTGTAAGAATAACAACTAAAGAATAAAAATTTTAATTGGATCATAATTATTCTATTCTTTTCTAAATGTAATCAGTCTAGAATGTCAAAATTGATAGATGATTAAAGTGATTTTTCCCCACGAGATAATTCAGAAATGCATTCAAATGAGTTGATATCATTTAACTAGCAATTTTGTTTCATGTTTAAAATCTGTAACATTGTTTATGTAGTTTTATTATATTTCTAGTTTTTCTCATTGGGATTTTGGGGAAACCATTGTATAGGAAATGCTGTTAATTTGGAAAATTAAAATAATGCAGTTGTATCCTTAGAAAAATTAACTCCTCAGAGGCAGAAACAAGGTGGCTGAGAAAAAGCTGGACATTCCTTGAGCTGTCCCCAGTTTCCCTCAAAACAACTCTAAATCAAGCCTCAACACGAATTCTGGAGTGACAGAACCCACAAAAATATGGGGTGAAGCAATTTTCCAGCCCAAGAAAACGGATGGGTTCTGCCCAGAAGGTCTGTCTCACTTGTAAAAAGGGAGGATGGCACAGCAGGGACCATGTCTGGGCAAGCCAGCAGGTGTGCCTAGCCCCAGCACAAATGAGGAAAGGAGGCCCAGTGGCCCAGCTGAGCAGCACAGCTGACCAGCTGTGAGGCCTCCACCCCCAAAAGCCACAGCAAGCTGGGGAACAGGCCCCTGGCCCCCAGTGCCAGAAGCTCAGGAAGGTGCACCCTGGTGCCCCAGGAACAGCACTCAGCTTGAAAAGTCATGAAATAGGCTAGGGAATGAGCAAAAAGCAAGACAACCCAAACCAGATCCCTGACCACAGAAAGCTGCCATGGTGACAGGAAAGATCAAAACACAAACTCAGAAGAGGACAACAGTGGCCACGTGCCTTTGTGCCCCCTCGGAGGGGAATACGAATTGCGCTCAAGCCCAAAAAGTCTTCCTAGAAGATCTCAAGAAGAGTTTTAAAACCCAAGGAAGAGAGGTAGAAGAAAAACTGGAGAAAGAAATGAGAATCATGAAAAAGAGTTAGCAGCTTGGAAAAGGAAACATAAAAATCCACTGAAGAAAACAGCTCCTTAAAAAGCAGAATTGTCCAAACGGAAAAGAAGCTATAGAAGCTTACCGAAGAGAATGATTCCTCAAAAATTAGAGTTGGGCAAGTGGAAGCTAATGCCTCTATGAGTCTGAGAAGGGAATTATAATTTTCATATTATCGATACGGTATGTAATGAGCATAGTAATAATTTGGTTTCCTCAAGAGCTGCCCCTCAGGCTCTGGGGTCAGAGCTCACAGTGCAGCCTAAAGTAATGAACCCTCACAATCACTGGACCTTAAGTGAAGTGCATCAAAGATCGTAGAACCTGTTCCCATCGCAGAACTCTGGTTCTGTACTCTAGGGAGGTGGTCACAACCCATAAAGACTTGACTCCAGAATTGTGTTGTGGGACTTGGGGGTTTCTTGTGGGAAACCACTAAATGACTGTTTGTAATCAGTCTTCCCTCCTCTTTCCCCATGTGTGATTTAGGTATATAACCTGTGCTTTTATTTCAGCTATGAGAACAATGTTCATGCTGAAGTTGATTAGTTAAACCACTTCATTGCTGGCGCTCCTGTCTCTAGGCCTGCTTTGTGGGGCTCCAGGCATTCCCAGGTTAGTGACTGGCTCAGTAAAAATCCTGTTAACAAGCCACACAAAACACAGGAAGTGGCCTAGCCATGCAAGATCTCAAGCTGTATTACAAAGCGGTAATCCTCCTTCTGTAGATGTGACACCTAAATGATTCCTTGCTCTCCTAATTTGCTTATGGTATCACCCTTTACATTTAAATCATGGACCCATTTTGACCTTATCTTGGTCAGCTTGGACAACTCCAGGAGAAATGCCAGGAGCAGAACAGAAGTCTTTACACCACATTTGTAGATCTGACAAGGCCTTTGATACCGTCGGTCATGAGGGCTTATGGAAAATTATGTAAAAACTTGGGCTCCTAGAGAAGTTCAGCAGCATTGTACACCATTTCCATGACAGCACGCTTGCCCGGGTTCTGGATAATGGACAAGGCTCCCTCGCTTTCCCAGTCACCAGTGGAATAAAACAAGGCCGTGTGCTTGCTCCATGCTTTTTAGCATGATGTTTTCAGCCATGTTGTCAAATGCTTTCAATGACGTTGAACATGGCATCAAGGTCAGCTACCGCACTGATGGTCAACTCTTCAACTTGAAAAGGCCGGAAGCCAAGACCAAAGCGTAGGAACAGTTGGTGCGTGACTTTTTGTTCACAGATGATTGTGCACTCAATGCAGCCTCTGAAGCTGGGATGCACCAAAGTATGGATCGGTTCTCTGCTGCTTGTGCTCATTGTGTTCTTTTTTTTTTTTTTAAGGCAATTAGGGTTAAGTGACTTGCCCAAGGCCACACAGTTGGTCTGTGGCCGGATTTGAACTCAGGTCCTCCTGACTTCAGGGCTGGTGCTCTATCCACTGCGCCGCTTAGCTTCCCCCTGCTTGTGCTCATTTTGGCCTAATAATCAACACCAAGAAAACACAGGCTCTCCACCAGCCACCACCACACCGTCCGCACTTGAAACCATCATTTACAGCGAGTGGAGAAGTTTTGAGGGCTGCGGATAAGTTCACTTACCTTCGTAGTAGACTTTCTAGGGCTGTTGACATTGATAAGGAGGTTGAGGCATGCACTGCCAGAGCTAGCTTAGTGTTTGTGAAGCTCCAAAGGGAGAGAAGTATTAGACTGACTGCCAGACTGGAGGTCTACAGAGCCCTTGTGCTGAGCATGTCAGTGCCTTGCCAGGAAATGGAATCACTTCCATCTGAATTGTCTTGGGAAGATAGGTAACAGACACTGAGGTCCTTTCTAGAGCTGAACTGCCAAGCATTCAAACTCTGCTTCAGAGAGCATTCCTTCGATGGACTGGCCATGTTGTTCAAATGCAAAACATATCTTGCCAAAAAAGACTATGTTATGGAGAACTCACACAGGGCAGGTGCTCACATGGTGGTCAGAAGAAGTAATACAAGGACAACTCTCAAGGTCTCTCTGAAGAACTTTGGAATTAATGGTGTGACGTGGGAGACACTGGCACATGACTGCCTCTTATGGCATGCCCTCATCAGGGAAGGTGCTGTGCTGTGTGAGCAAAGCAGAATGGAAGCAACTCAAAAGAAACATGAGATGCGCAAATTTAGAGAATCTACCCAAGTGTTCATGTGCACTATTTGTGCCCAACTTGTGGTAGAACATTCTGAGCTCATGCTGGTCTGATCAGCCAGTCGGACACACTGTAACTGGACCCTGGCATAGTGATGTCACTTTGGTCCTCTTCAAAAATGAAGGACAACACATAACTTCTGCCCTATTGTTTTCCAGTTTTCCCAGCAGTTTTTGCCAAATAATGAGTTCTTATCCCAGAAGCTGGTTTTCCAAACACCAGGTTACAATCATCATTTACTACTGTATCTTCTGTAATTAATCTATTCCATTGATCCACCACTCTATTTCATAGCCAGTACCAGATGGTGTTGATGATTACCCCTATATAATATAATTTGAGATCTCATACTGCTAGGCCACCTTCCTTTGTATTTTTTTTCATTAATTCCCTTGATATTCTTGACCTTTTGTTCTTCCAGGTTAATTTTGTTGTTATTTTTTCTAGCTCTATAAAATAATTTTGGGGCCTAGATGCTTGCTGGTCCGAAGGGGCGGCAGAGGAGCTGAGCAGCTGACGCTGGGTCTGCTCACAGCCATTTCCCCGTCCCCCTTCTCCCCTTCCTCCTTCCTTCCTCCTTCCTTCCTCCTTCTTCCCCTTCCCTTCCCTTCTCCCCGACCCAGCTCTGCCTGATCAGGCCTGGCCTGGTTCCGAGGGGCGAGCAGAAGCTTCCCAGGTGGAGACACAGGTGGTGTATATCTGCCTCTTAAAGTTGGGAAAAAGAAAACAACTTTTTGAGTAATAAAGATGCCTCCTAAATTCAAGCATCACCTAAATGATGATAATGTCACTGGTTCTGTTAAAAGTCAAAGGAGAAATCTTTTGGAAGAAGATTCAGATGAAGAAGAGGATTTTTTCCTAAGGGGCCCATCTGGACCAAAATTTGGACCTTGGAATGACAAAATTAGGCATGTACAGAATCAGGTGGATGAAGTAATTGATGTCATGCAAGAGAATATTACAAAAGTGATTGAAAGAGGAGAGAGACTGGATGAGCTAGGAGACAAATCAGAAAGCTTATCAGATAATGCAGCAGTTTTGAGCAACAGATCTAAACAGCTTCAAAGGAAGACTACTGTGGTGGCGTGGATGCAAAATGAAGGCCATCATGGCCCTGGCTGCTGTTATCATTTTGCTGGTGATTGTCATTCCCGTTGTCCTGAAATATCAGACTTGATTCAGTGACCAGAGCTCCAATAAAACAGTTCTGGGACAATTAAAAAAAAAAAGAAGATTGCTGCATAATTTAATGAACTATATATATGACTTTCAAGTGTTTTTTCTCCAGAAGTGAAAAGGCAAGTGTCCAGTTCAAATTGAAGCATTGACAAGTTCCCGATTAGCCGCCTCACCTTCACCAAAATATGCTGTCATTAATTTATTTTAAAACAAAAACATCTACTTTGCCATGTTGTAGGAACCTAATTTGCAACTGGATCCTTGCCAATACGTTATTTGTTTATAGAGTTAAACATTGATGATGATATTTACAGTTTAACACAGTTTCCTACTGTAAACTAGGGAGGTGGGAATTTATTGCATCAAGTTCAGGGATAGGGTGGGAGATAAGAGGTTAAACATTATGTAAAAAGGGATGGCAACCATTTAGTTAATGATTACGAAATGTATGATTTTTCTCATGTAAAAAAATAGGTTTTGGAAATGGTTTCCATATATTTATGGAGAAATTAATGTTTTTAATACTGCTAATTTCAACTGTGACTAAAGACATTCCAGTAAAGCTATTTTGCCTGTATGTTAAAAAAAATTTTTTTTGGCAGTTTGATTGGTATGGCACCAAATAAGTAAATTAGTTTAGGCAGAATTGTCATTTTTGTTATATTGTCTCAGCCTAAGTAAAAGCAATTACTATTTTCCCAATTGCTCAAATCTGACTTTATTTGTGTGAGAAATATTTTGTAATTGTGTTCATATAGTTCCTGGGTTTGTCTTGGCAGGTAGACTCCCAAGTATTTTATATTGTTTAAAGTTATTTTAAACAGAATTTCTCTTTCTGTCTCTTGCTGCTGGACTTTGTTGGTCATATATAGAAATGCTAATGATTTATGTGAGTTTAATTTGTAGCCTGCAACTTTGTTAAAGTTGTTAATTATTTCAAGTAGTTTTTTGGTTGATTCTCTAGGATTCTCTAAGTATACTATCATATCATGTCATATCATATCGTCATACTATACTGCAAAGAATGTTAGTTTTGTTTCCTCATTGCCTATTCTATTTCCTTCAATTTCTTTTTCTTCTCTTATGGCTCTAGTTAACATTGCTAGTACAACATGAAACAATAGTGGTGATAATGGGCATCCTTCTTTCACCCTGATCTTATTGGGAAGGCTTCTAGTTTATCCCCATTACAGATAATGCTTGCTGATGGTTTTAGGTAGATACTACTTATCATTTTAAGGAATGCTACCTTTATTCCTGTTCTCTCTAATGTTTTTCCATAGGAATGAGTGCCTATTTTGTCAGAGGCTTTTTCAGCAGCTGTTGAGATAATTATATGGTTTCTGTGTTCTCCCTCCCTTCTGCTCCCAGTATAGCCTCTTTCGCACCCCTTAATTTTTATGGCATCCCCTCCAATTTACCTTATACCCACACTCTCTGTTTATGCACACTCCTAACCTGCACTGTTAGTGATACAGTTCTTAAGATTTACAAAGCATCATCTTCCCATGTAGGAATGTAAGCAGTTTAACCTTATTGAATCCCTTATGTTTTCTCTTTCCTTTTTACCTTTTTATGCTTCTCTTGAGTCTTGATATTGAAAATATTTCTTGTTCTACTGTTTTTGTCTTCTCATGAAGGCTTGAAAGCCTTTCATTTCATTGAATGACCATTTTTACCCTTGAAGAATTATGTTTGGGGACAGCTAGGGGGTGCAATGGACAGAGCACCGGCCCGGAAGTCAGGAGGACCAGAGTTCAAATCAGTCCTCAGACCAAACACTTGACGCTTACTAGTTGTGTGACCCTGGGCAAGTCACTTAAACCAAATTGCCAAAAAAAAAATTATGTTTGGTTTTGCCAAGTAGGTAATTCTGGGGTGAAGTCCTAGCACCTTTGCCTTCCACAGTATTATATTCCATGACCACTGATCCTTTAATGTTGCAGCTGCTAAGTCCTGTGTAATCCTGACTGTGGCTCCCCAATATTTGAATTGCTTCTTTCTGGCTGCTTGCAATATTTTTTTTCATTACCTGGAAGTTCTGGAATTTGGCTGTTAACATTCCTGGGATTTTTCTTTTTGGGATCTCTTTCCAGAAGTGATTGTTGGATTCTTTCAATGTCTACCTTGTCCCATAGTTCTAGGATATCAGGGCAGTTTTCTTTGATAATTTCTTGAAGTATTATGTGCTTGATTATGGCTTTAGGTAGTCCAGTGATTCTGACACTATCTCTCCAGGATTTATTTTCCAGATCAGTTGTTTTTCCAATGAGGTATTTTACGTTTTCTTCTTCTTCTTCTTCTTTTTTTTGTCGTTTTGATTTTGTTTGATTGATTCTTGATGTCTCATAGAGTCATTAGCATCTACTTGCTGAATTCTAATTTTTAAGGAATTATTTTCCTCATTGAGCTTTTGTACCTCTTTTACATGTTGGCCAATTCTACTTTTTAAGGAGTTATTTTCTTTTTCCAAGCTTTTGACTCTTGTTTCATGATTCTCTTGTATCACTCATTTATTTCCCCAATTTTTCTTCTCCCTCTCTTATTTGATTTTTAAACTCTTCCATGAGTTCTTTCTGGACTTGAGTCCCATTCCCATTTTTCTTTGGGGCTTTGCCCATGGGTATTTTGACCTTGTCCTCTTCTAAATTTGTGTCTTGATCTTCCCTGTCATTATAATAGCTTTCTATGGTCAGATTCTTTTTTTTTTTTTTTGCTCATCCTTTCTAGCCTTTTTCCTTTCTTTATAATGTTAAATTCCTAGGGTGAAGGGGGCACTGTATCAAGCTTCTTGTGGCGGGGGCTGCAGGTCCTGGCTGTTTGCTTGGTGCTACACTGCTACTACCCTGAGGCATATAGGGGATCCTCATGCCTGGTGCTGTGCTGAGGGAGTGGAGGGTTGCTGACACTGCTGGAGGCCACAGGGGTCTTGCAGCTTCCCTTGTTCTGTGCTGAGACATGTGGGGGTCCCTGGTGCTGGCGTCTGCCCATTCACCTGGTGCTATGCTCAGGGCCACCCACTGGCTTGCTGAGGCATGCTGCTGGCTTTCTGGGATGCTTCCTATCCTGGGCTGTTCTCCCTTTTTGTCAGAGCTTTCCTGCCAACCTTCCAAGTTTCCAGGGCTAGAAAATTGTTTCACCCCATCTTGTTGCTAGTTCTGCTGTTCCAGAATTCATTTAGGGATGCTATTTTATGGTTGTTTGGAGGTAAATATGGGAGATTTCAGGTGATTTCCTGTTTACACCGTCATCTTGCCTCCCAGAAGTCCAAAGTGGCAGTCATCAAAACAGTCTGGTACTGGCTAAGAAACAGAGTGGTGGGTCAGTGGAATGAGTTAGGTACCCAAGACATAGTAGTCAATGTCCATAGTAATGTGGTGCTCCATAAACCCAAAGACCCAAGGTTTTTGGCAAAAAGACTCACTATTTGACAAAAATTGCTGTGAAAACAATATGGCAAAACCTAGATATAGAGCAACATCTTACACCATATAGTAAGATGAGATCAAAATTGGTACATGATTTAGACATAAAGGGTGATACCATAAGCAAATTCAGAGACAATGGAATAGTTCACCTGTCAGATCTCTGGATAAGGGAAGGATTTATGACCAAATAAGAGCTAGAGAACATTGTGAGATATAAAATGGATAATTTTGATCATATTCAGTTTAAAAGTTTTTGCACAAGCAAAACCAATGCAGTCAAAATTAGAGGGAAAGCAGGAAAATGTGGGGGGGGGGTTTCACAGCAAGTGTCTCTCATAAAGGCCTTATTTCTAAAATTTATGGAGAACTAAGTCAAATTTATAAGAATACAAGTCATTCCCGAATTGATATGAAAAGGTACTTTTCAGATGAAGAAACCAAAGCTGTCTATAGTCATATGAAAAAATGCTTTAAATCACTACTGATTAGAGAAATGCAAATTAAAACAATGCCAAGGTACTACCTCATACCTATTATATTGGCTAATGTGACAGAAAAGGAAAATGATGAATGTTGGAGAAGATGTGGGGAAGTTGGAACACCAATGCATTTTTGGTGGAGTCATGAACTGATCCAGCCATTCTAAAGAGCAATTTGGAGCTGTGTCCAAAGGGCTACAAAACTGTGCATACCCTTTGATCCAGAAATACTGGTGCTAGGTCTATGTCCCAAAGAGATTTTTTTTTTAAAGTGAAAAGGACTGAAATGTACAAAAATATTCATAGCAGCTCTTTTTGTGGTGGCAAAGAATTGGAAATTGAGGGGATGCCCATCAGTTGGGGAATGGCTGAACAAGTTGTGGTACATGAATATGATGGAATACTATTGTGCTATTAAAAAATGATGAGCAGGTGCACTTCAGAAAAACCTGGAAAGACTTACGTGATGCACGGTGCACAGTGAGTGAAGTGAGCTGAACCAGGAGAACATTGTGCACAGTAACAGCCATGCTGTGCAATGATCAGCTGTGAATAATTTAGCTGTTCTCAACAAGACAATAATTGAAGACAGTTTCAAAGGCCTCATGATGGAAAATGCTATCCACCTCCAGAGAAAGAACTGATGGACTCTGAATGCTGATCAAAGCATACAGTTTTTCACTTGGCTTTTATGGGTTTTTTTTTTTGACTATGTTTTGTTTTGTAACATGACTAATATGGAGATGACATGGTTTGGGCTTGCTAGGAACTCAGAAATGTCAGGGTGCAAGGGGGAGTTGCCTGGAACAAATTCACACACTCAAACCATCTTCCAGTCAAGTGGAAAAGTTTAAATGGAGGCAGGCCAAGTTCCTAGAGAACCTACAAAACTAATGAAGCTTGGTGCAGATGCTTATATACAGAAGGGATAGTGAAAGGATCTGGGTGGTATTAAGAAGTGGTAAGTGGTCTGGGGTGGGCCAGGTGCAGCCTTGAAAGGAATATCAAGTAGGCTAATTGGTGGGCTAGGTGGGCTAGGGTGGGCCCTGTGCCTTGAGTAGAGGCCTCAGTGATCTGGGCTGCTGAAATGGATGAGAAAATTAAGGGACTTGGCTGCTTTCAAAGACATGGTCTTTTCCTTTTAGGGGTCCTGGTCCCATTACCCCATAAAGTCCGTGTGGCTTCTTGAAGGAGCAGTGCTTCTGGGAGTGGGGAGGAAATGGCGCCCCCTGTTCTCTGTCCTGTTGGACTCATTGGGAGGACTGGGCTCTATGATTGAAGATGACACTGAGGAGCCGTCAGACTCCCAGGACAGGGCAGGGGCTCGAGGTGGGACATATGAAGACAAGTGGAAAGGGCCACGTATGTTCGAGAAGGACATGGGGACTTGAGACCCACTGAGGCTCCCAGGGAGAGTCCCCTCCTCAAAGCTGGGAGGGACAGTCATCCCAAGTGCTCTAAGCATGAGAGAGGGTCTGGGATTCTCTGGAGAAGGACATGTAGGAGTCACGTAGCCATAGCCTGTGGTGTGTGTTCTCATCTCCCCATGCCATCCCCTTCTCCTGGCTGGGTGGGATATTGTGCTCCCCCATAAAATGGGGGTGATCATCCATCATGCCAACAATACAGTCTCCCCCTTAGCCCATGAGCCTCTTGACAGCAAGGTGTGTGCTGCTTTTGCACACAGTATGCGTTTAATTGATGCTTTTTCAATCCATTCCTTTTCCTGACTTGCTCACAGATCTCACAAAGGCCAGACTGAGTGAGAATGAGCAGTGTGCAGAACCTGTTGCTGGAGTCCCTCCTGGGCACGAAGCACGTGGACAATGCCGCCATCATCAAGATACACGCACGCACTGTCTTGGTGTCCTCACCAGGGTTTAATGTAAGAAAAGAAGGTTGGGCACAGAGAAGGATTAGTGCCAGAACAGAGAAGCTTTTGAGGCTGCACAGGGTTCAGGGCCTGGAGTCAGAAAGACTGTAGTTCAAATCCGGCCCCAAACACTGAATAGCTGTGTGACTCTGGGCAAGTCACTGAACTCTGTCTGCCTCAGTTTCTTCAACTGTCCAATGGGATTCATAATAGCCCCTATCTCCCAGGGTGGTTGTGAGGATTAAATGAGGTAATCTTTGCAAAGCCCTTAGCCGGTGCCTGGCCCACAGTAGGTACTTTATCAGCACTTCTCCCTTTCCCTTCTTTTGACCTAACAACTGCAGATATCACCCAGTGACATCCGTGTGCTTGTGAATGGATTCTCCAAGAACCCTGTTCAAGTGCGAAGAGATGGGCTGTACTTCAGAGAGAAGGATTACAAGTGTGTCAGAGCAGATGAACGCTCCCTTTATGCCAAGAAGGTGTGTGGCTGAGAGGCAGGGGCCCTTGGGGAGGGGCTGGGACCCCCATCTTACACCATCACCACAGTACATTCAAGATGGACACACCACTAAAAACAGAGAAGAGGCAGAGCAAATACTCCAGGCAGGGAGGAAAGTCTTTTTTTCTTCTTTAAAAATATGTTTTATTGATATCTTTTGCTTTTATATCACCTAGATTTCCCCTGCATGCTTCCTCTTCTCCTGTCCCAAAGAGCCATTCCTTATAACAAAGGATTTTTAAAGAAAAAGGGAAAGATAAAGGGGAAAAAATCAGCAAAAACAATGACACATCAAAAACAACCCCCAAACCCTGACCTTGTCATGTGGAGCACATCTAGCCACAGGGTGTGGACATGGTCATTGTTTCTTTCCCTGATTCCAGCCCCGGGAGTGGCTTGTCTTCTGGTCATCTTCATCCAGGAGCCAGGAGAGTCCCTTGATCTGTTTGATCTCGGCATTGCTAACTTTGATTACCAGGCATTTTCTTTGTACTTTAATTTGAACTGAACAAACATGGGACAAAATGACACGTGAGAAGAGGAAGCGTGCATTTGAAATTCAGCCTGTAACTTTCATAGCTGTCCTGCTTGTCTCTGCTTCCTCTGTTCAGGGCATTTTAAAATGCTTCAATGATGACTTTCTTTTCATTTTTCTTTCTTTTATTTTGGGGGTGGTGAAAACTCTATTGCCATCCCTACTGAAAAAAAAGGAAAAACAAAAACCTCCCATGCATAGTCAGGCAAAACAAACTCCCCCCTCGGCCATGTCCAAAAGACGTATGTTGCAGTCTGAGTCCATCCCCCCCCCCCCCAGGCAGGAGATGGGCAGTGGGCTTCATCACTGGCGCTCGGGAATCTTGTGCTCATTGGACTGGGCAGAGTTCTTCACTTTCTGAGGGTTGTGTGTCTTCACAGCTCTGAAAGTTGTCTGGTTCAGGGTTGGTTTTGTGTTTATTTCACAAAATGTTCTCCTGGTTCAGCTTCTTTCCTCTGCTTCAGTTCATACAGGTCTTCCCAGGTTTCTCTGGAGCCATGGCACGTTAGTACCCTAGCCCATTCATGCACCATCAGTTTATCAGCTGTGCCTTAATTGATGGGCCCTTCCCCCCTCAGTTTCCAGGTTGTGACTGACTCCTGTGAAAAGAGCTGCTATAAATACCCTTGTTCTTAGGGCTTCCTTTCCTCTGTCTCTTGTCCTTGAGCTATCGCCCAGGAACTGTGGTGCTCAAAATTATGCTTTGGAGCTTTAACACCCAGTTTGGTAACTCTTGAGACATAGTTCCAAACAGCTTTCCAGGACAGCTGCACCAGTTCACGGGTCCAACAGGGTATCAATGGCCTGGTTTTCCCATAGCCTCACTGACTTCCACCGTGGTCCTTTGTTGTCCACGTGGCCAATCTGATGGGTGTGAGATGGAACCTCAGAGGGGCTTTAATGGGCATATCTCTGATTATGAGTGATTTGGAGCCTCTTTTTCAAAAGGTTGTTGATAGCTTGCGTTTCTTCTTGTCCATACCCTTTGGCCACGTATGTGTTAGGGAATGGCTCTTGGTCTTATAAGCTGGAGTCGCTTCCTTCTCTGTCTTGGATATGGATCTGTGTGCAGGCTTTGCTAGACCCATGCCTGAGGGTTTCCTGCCTGTTCCTGAGTGTGGACAGGAGCTAAGAGGGAAGAACCAGTCAGCCAGTCAGTCAATGAGTCATTGAACATTTCTGAAGCACCTACTGTGCGCCTAGCACTGTGCTAAGCCTGGGAGGACAAAGAACAGCCCTCAAGGAGCCCACACTGTAATGAGGGAGACAAACAGAAACAGATAAATAGAAAGCAAGCCAAGAATAGGATAAATAGACAACAATGAACAGAGCAAGGGCAGTGGAATGAAGAGGCAGTGGGGAGGGCTTCCTGGAGGAGGTGGATTTCACTAGGGACTTGAAGGAAGCCAGAGAGGGGAGTGGAGCGCCGCTGCCTGGGGATGGCAGACTTGCAGTCCTGGGCTGTGGGGTACATGCTGGGCTGACACAGCCTCTCTCCACCAAGGACCATGGACGAGTCATGACAGCCTGTAAGGGGAGACTGTCCTTCTGGACCTTCTGGAGCTGGTTCAGCTTAGCTAACCAGTGCTTGGGAGGAGCTTCCAAAAGACCCAGGTCAGCTCTACCTTCCCTTTTGGCTGCAACAGCAGGCATTGTTGACATCTGGGTAAATCAATGATGGGAAATAACCACATGGCCCCTGAGCCCTTGGGCTTTGGCTTCAGCCTTTTCTGTCCTAGGGACCACAAGGGAAGTCTGTGACCGTGGGAGAGAGAGCGCCATAGAAACATGGGGGTCGGAATCCAGGCAGATGCTGCAGCTGCCTAGCACTGACGCTTTATCCTTAGGGGGCTGTTCAGCCCTCATTCTCACATGGACCAGTGACATCAGGAGGGTGACGCCTTGCTTTTTGCAAGTGTTTGGGTGGAAGTGAGGCAGAGCTGCTAGAGTTGTCAGCCTCGCCCTCTACCCCAGAGTCTTCGGGGCCCAGTGGCAGGACACAGGTCAGGATTACTGTAGAGGCAAAGCTGCGGGTCAGGCCTCTTCACTGATTGAGCCTTGGAGCAGGGCCAAGGATTTTGGTGACTTTGAGGAGCTGTGGTTAGAGCCCCGCAGGAGCAGGTCCCAGGAGGATGGCTGTGGGCACTGGGAGGGAAGCCTGGGCATTCTCAGGGCTCTTGGGTTCAGGGACCAGGGCTGTGAGGGGAGGTGGTGGTCCAGGTGTGCTTTCTTCTCTCTCAGAGCACCCTGTTTGCTGCTTCAGGGAGGCTGGCTTGTCTGTCCTGTGTGGGGCAGTTGGTTAACGATTAGTGGAGATAGCTACTTCTCCATAGCAGCTGCTTCCTTGGTTAATGGCTATGAGGACCATTAAGGCTAGAAGTAGGCTGGCAGCTGTGCCCACCTGAGGTATTCAGGTCCTCCTGACTACAGGGCCAGTGCTCTATCCACTATGCCACTTAACTGCCCCCTGAGCTACTCCTCGTGAGGGGACATGTAAGCCTGGCCTGCAGAGTGGGGCTAGAGCATATAGGTTAGGGGTCTGGAGCCTCCTGACCCCAGCCCCCTTCAGCCGTGTTCCCTCCCACTGTTAGGTGCCATAGGTCACATGCCTCTGTGCCCTGTAACTAATCACTTAGCTTTAATTAACCTTTACAAAAATAGAGTTATTTCAAAGATAAGAGCAAGAATAAAGTCCATGCTTTCTCCCACACACACTTTGGGGACGTGTTCTCCTCTGTGCCACCTCAGCAACTGGGGCGGTGTGCTCAGAATTGCCTCTTTCCCACACGTAGCTTTGATCCCCCCAAGTTCTTCAGTACCTCCCTATGCTTCTCCCTAGAACAACACGGGGCTGGTGGTTGTTCAAACCAATCTCTACCTCGTGGTGGCCACGTATCAGGAGGACATGTATGCCAGCGTGTGCGTGGAGGCTGTTGAGAAACTGGGTAAGAGACCCACGGGCCAAGATGTGTATGCGTCTCGGGGACCCATTCCTAATGGCTGATACTCCAGCTTGGCAAGATCGTCCACCAGTACTGGGCTACCACATTGTCCTTCCTCCACTCGGCGGCCTTCAGAGGCCTCCTAGCCAGGTGGTTGAGACTGTGCCTAGCCTGCCTCTGTGCCTTCACTGCCCTTGGCCCAGCCATCCCCATCTTCCTGCATGCCACACCCCAGCCTAGAATACTTCCCCTCCTCACCACCCCCTGGATTTACTGATCTGTGTCCCCCTGAGTATGCAGGCTTCTGGGGGGCACTGCTTCCCAGGATCCCAGAGCTAAGAGGGACTTCAGTGGCTACTGAGCCCGACCCCCACCTGTCTCTACTGCTTCCTGATAAGGGATTGTCCAGCCTTGAAGAGCTGTATGATAGGGAGCTCACCCCCTCCGTACTCACCCCATGCCTGCTGGGCTCATGGAGCACATATGACAGCCCAACAAATACTTTGGGGTATCCTCCCCCTCACCGAATTTTCTCCAGGCTCAACATGGCCAATCCCTTCATAGAGAGGTCATGAACTTTAGGCCTTTCCCATCTAGGCCCCCCTCTAGTTTATCAGTGTCCTTCTTAAACCACAGTCCTCTTGATGAGGCCCGATGAGGGCAGAGGAGAGCAGGACTCTCACTTCCCTTTCTGGCTGCTGCCCCAGGGGAACAGAGGCCAGTCCATTGCCCCCAGCTGATCTGCAGGACATGTGCTTCCCACACCTCCACACCTCCCCACCTCTTGACATTCCCAGAGGAGTGTACAGTCGGGGTGGGGGAGAATCTGGAAAGGCCTTTGGAAGGAGATGGCCTCTGAGGGGAAGGAGAGGGGGTGACATCCCAGCCTAGCAGCAGCATAGAAAAGATAAACAGGCAAGGCACTGGGGAGCCCTGGAAGATTTGAGCAGGGGAAGGCAATGGAGAGAGCTGTGGTTTTGGCAAACTGTCCCCAGAGTCATAAAAGCCCGGGGCCTGGTCCAACAATGGAGATTTGGGCCTGGGCCCCTTCCAGAGCCTGGCTCTGCTGCTGTGGCCCAGCAGATGCTGACTTTGGGGACTTGGGGGATGAGTCAGATTTTACCTGTTTCCTTCATCTTGTCCTCAGCCCCACAGAGGTCTCCTCTCTCACCTCTGAGTGTCCCAGCCTCAGAGAAAGGCTACTCAAGCCTAGTGATCCTCAGAGACAGCACCTGAACCTGTCCCAGGCTTCTGTCCAGAGCTAAGCTGCAGGGTCTGAGACAGAGGCCAGCTGACCACAAGTCAGAGCATCTCACTTGTTTTCTCCTAGGTGACTACTTGAGGAAGAAGGGAAGTTAATTCACTCAGAAGACTCTGAAAACCTCAACTGTCTTTAAGAAAAAACAAGAAATTTCTGGAGAGGAAGGTTGGGGTCATGAATAATGGACTAGGCTATGCAGCGTCACAGTCACACTCAGGGTCTGGATTAGGGCAGAGGTCCTGTTGAGGGTCAGAAGTAGGGTTAGAGTTATTGTTAACATCCTAGGCTGTCCGGGGTTAAGGATCAGGGTTGGGGTCAGAGCCAGGGTTAGGGTTGGTGATGTGGTTCACAGTTTAGACTGTCCAGGGTTAAAGGTCAGGATTAGGGAGGATATTAGGGTTGGCAGCTTAGATTGTCCAAGGTCAGGGTCACAGTTGAGGTTAAACACTGTGTGAGGGCTGCTCTTAGACTGTCCAGGGTCAGGGTCAGTGTCAGAGTCTCCAACCTGAAGAAGTAAGCAGCCTTTATCTTGAAGAACAGATTCTTGGATGCCTGTTCAGAGGGCCTGGAGGCCTAGAGGAAAAAGCTCTTTCTTCCTGGGGTTGGAATCTAAAAGGCCATTCCTCCAGGGCTTTCTGGCCCAGCCTCTGGGGCACTTTGGGCCTCAGGGTGTCTCCCCAGGCCTCCTGGTGCTGCTGCTGTTCCTGTGAGAGGCTTTGCTCAGAACACTGTCCCTCCTTGGTTATACCTGAAGGGCCACTAGGTGGGTAGTGGGGGCATAGGGCAAAATGTGTCACCCAACCTTGGGACAGATTTATTGCCCCCAGGAGTCCAAATGCCAGCCCCCAGGGCCCTTGTCCACCCTTGAGAAAATAGGAACTGTGGTTGTTAGCAAGCCTTCACACTGAGATGTCACCCCAGAGACCTTTCCATGGTCCCCGGCCTCAGATCTTGGCTCTCGGCTCTCGGCTTTCTTCAAAGCCAAATAAACCTCTTCCTCATCTTCTGTGTTGCCTCACTGTGGGCAGCAGGACCTTTGGCACCAGCGGCCTGCCTGCTGCTTGGGCTCAGATGGGAACTGCTCGGCAGCCTGGAGAGGAGCCCTGGGTGGGGGAAAACGAGGCCCGACGAGGGGCAGGAGGGCCGAACAGGGTTGCCCTCCCAGCTCTGCACTCCTTCAAGCCCCGTGTGGGTGATCTGGAGTGAGCAGGAAATTCTGGCACTGAGGTAGGCACTCTGGGGGGATCAGCCTCTGCTCTGGACACACACAGACACACTGGGAAAGGAGGCCCAGACCATTTCCTGGCAGATCCAGGCTGCCTGTCCTCCCAGGTCCCAGGCTCCCAGTTCCCCCCCTCTCCCTCTGTTTCACTTCCCAGGGTTTTTTTTCCTCCTTTTCCCCCGTGGCCATCCCTTCTTCCTTTCCATGTCCAGGCTCCTCCTCTGGGGAGGTCAAGATAGCCCAGCAACAGGCAGCCACATTGCCCAGGCTCATTGATATGCTTAATATGTACTCACTCTCTTCCCTTCCCATTTGTCATAGCTCCCATTTGCCTTGAGCTCTGAGGCTCAGCTAAGGCTGTTTTAAGGCAGAATTGACTCACTCAGGATTGTGGGGAGGAGGGAGATCCAGAATCCTGTGAGGTAGGTGCTGTTATCCTTTTATAGATGAAGAAACTGAGGGTCAGGACGAGTGAGTGTCTGAGGTAGGACCACGAACCCAGTCTGCCTGATCTCGGCATTCCCTGCTACCTTCACAGGGCTGCCTCTCGGGTACAAGGCTGGAGGCCAGGTGTAGTTGTCTCTTTCTCACTCACAGCATCAGGGTTTAAGTGCTGGTACCACCTGGGTGGTACTGTCCATGGTCTTCTCAGAGGGCAGGGGGCTGCTCTGCTCCTTCTGAGGTAAACTCCCTGGGGGCAGGGACTGGTCCCCATCCTGCCTCAGCTCCCTGGGGTTCAGGACATCAGAAGACAGCCAGCCAGGAATGTTGCGGTGAGGCTGATGTGTGCAGTGGTCAGCTCCCCTTCCTTGGAGGTCCTCGGGGCTGGGTGACACCGGGCAGACGTGTCCAGTTCTGAGGCCTTCCGTCCCTCGGCCACGCTGTCCAGGCCAGCATCTTGCTTGTGGTGGGCGCTTAGTAAATGCTTGTAACCTTCGCTGGCCAGTGGCTTAATCTCTGAGGCTCAGGATTGTGATCTGTGCAGGAGATGCCTGGACTCCATGACCTAGCTCGAAATTCAGCTGTTCTTAAAGACGTGTGTGGAAACTGTTTGGAGTCAGTACTCTTGCTTGTGATCGTTTCTTCCCAGTCCCTTTTCCATCTGCCGCCCCTTTTGCATGAGTGTCCCCCAAGGTTCTGTTCTTGGTTCTCTCCTCATCTCCCTTTACCCTCTCTTTTGGTGACCCCGTAAGTCCCCATGGACCCCATGCAGATAGGTACCAAATGTATGGATCTTCTGGATAACCCAGTCTCAGTCCTAAGCTCTAGTCCAGCTGGTAGATCTCGCAAACTGGATGCTCTGTACAGAACTCATGATCTTTCTCCTAGAACCCTCCCCATTTCTGAACTGGCTTGTCACTACCTGCCTCCTAATCCCCGGGGCTACATCCTCATTGTTGGATCTTGTCATCTCCACCTTCATGACATCTCTTGTATAAATCTCCTTTCCCCATCACCCTCTCCTCCCTATGAGAGGCCTCAAAGAAGACCAAGGCCTCAGTGCTCCCCAGCACCTGCTTCAGCCCCTTCACAGCCGTTGGAATAAATTGTTATCTGCCCGTTCTGCCAGGGAAAAAATTCACGTGTTTGGGGTAGACACCCCACTAACTCACCGAGGGGTCTGAGGCCCTTTGGTTACACTTAACCTAGTTTGGCCATTGTTTACCTGAGTGTAGATGTGGCCGATGCACACGCTGCAGCTTCTTGGAGCCGCAGGTGACAATTGGGTGAATTAGGTGGATGCCGAAAGTGGATGAACAGCCTTCACACGAGGCGCTAGTCCCCTTGAGCGCCCCATACGCCCCAGGGGATATCGGAGAGGATTGGGGCCGGTTGGGGAATGGGTGAGACTGGAGTCCCGAATGACAGGCTGTTGGCCTGAGGGACTGGGAGGACAGCGGAGCCCTCTTCAGCGACAGAGAAGTCGTAGGGCAGGGGCTTGGGGGGAGAGAGAGTAAATTCCTTTTTAGGCTGATTTCGAGATTCGGCCACCAGGAGGGTGGAGCTATCCAGCAAAGCCTCACGCCGTCTAGGAGTCGGTGGGGAGGGCTGCCTCACTACCCTGACCTCCAGGTTCGGAGGACCGTCTCAGCCCCGCCCTGGGGCCTGGCAGCTCTCGAAGGGCAAGACTGGCCGCGGAGCTAGAGTGGCGGCGGGGATCTGAGGTTCGAGGGCAGACCAGTCAGTGTCGGTGGAATTGAAGTCTCGGCTAGTTGGAAGGAGGGTAGGGCGAAGCTGGTAGGGGAGCTTTCCGGGTCAGTTCCTCTAGGCCGAGGCGGAGTCAGAGGCGGAGCAGAACCAGAGAAGAAGGCGGCCTCCCCCGCCTCCTCTCCACCCCAACCCCAACCCCCCAGGTCCAGCGGGCACGCCTAGCTTCCCTGCCCGGAGCACCCTGCGCCCCCCCAGTCTGTGCCTGCTCTCTGCCTTTGGCCACACGTCCGCGTCCGGGTCCACACAGGTAGGAGCTGCTAGGGTAGCGAGCTAAGAGAAGATTCCGGGAGAGGCCAAGTGGGGAAAGGGAGGCCACAGCGGGAGGCACTCTGGAGGCCCCCCGCCGTTTAGCCCCCTCCAGTAGCCCCTCAGCACCCGGGATGGGGACGTGCCTCCCCAGAAGTCCTTAGCTTAGGTGGGACTTGTTCCCTTCGTGGAGGGGGTGGCACGAGATGCCTCTAAGATCCCTTTCATCGCACCCCCGCCCCACTGCCTTCTCCACCTTCAGCTGCCAGGAGTTCTGGGTGGGTCTGCCTGACTCAAGTGCTGGACCCACGCCGGCAGCGGCCACGCCCTGGGTCGGCCCCTGGGGTCAGCCCGTTCCCTTTCCCCTAGCTGGGCATCCTGTCCCCACGCCAGTTAGCTAGCTGTCTACCGGGGTACTTGGTGGACACTTACGACTCCGGATGAGATTGAAGCACTTTAATTATCGAGCAGTAGCCTTGCACTGGAGACGGCTCCAGGCTCTGCGAGAGTATCCTAGGTCATGCTGGTAGTGCCCCCCGCCCCGGCCTCAGGCTCTGCAGGGAGGTCCCGGGCTCTTCCGTACACCTAGAGCCGGAGCTGGGGGGAGGAGGCAGTGGGGGCTCAGACACCTGGCAGACTGTTCCACTAGTGATGACTATGGGACATTCAGAGGGTCGAGCATTTCTTGGCTTAAAAGCGTGTTGGATTGTTCCGGGGCTTTATTTCTCACTGAATCGAGTGAGTTTAAAATATTCTGGTTAGCCCTGGTATTTTTCTTGCCATTTATCTTTTGGCTGGCTCAATCACCTTCTGCTAAAGCTATGGGGCATCTCCCACTATTCTTGATGTCTGGATTCATTCTTCTGGTAATTCCAAAGGCTAATCCTTTATGCACTTTGACCATCTGTCCCATGGCTTTACACTCACTTTGAACAAGCCCTTTTGAAGTTGTGAAGTATTCTGTCTCTCTCTCTCTCTCTCTCTCTCTCTCTGTCTCTCTCTCTGTCTCTCTCTCTGTCTCTCTCTGTCTCTGTCTCTCTCTGTCTCTGTCTCTGTCTCTGTCTCTCTCTCTCTCTCTGTCTCTCTCTCTGTCTCTCTCTGTCTCTCTCTGTCTCTGTCTCTGTCTCTCTCTCTCTCTCTCTCTCTGTCTCTCTGTCTCTCTCTCTCTCTCTCTCTGTCTCTCTCTCTCTCTCTGTCTCTCTCTGTCCTCTGTCTCTCTCTCTCTCTCTCTCTCTCTCTCTCTCTCTCTCTCTCTCTGTCTCTCTCTCTCTGTCTCTCTCTCCTCTCTCTCTCTCTCTCTCTCTCTCTCTCTCTCTCTCTCATCCTCTCCCCCTCCCATTCCTCCTAGTTTTCCCCCTTTGGGACCAAACAAGAGAAGTCTAACCCTTTCCCACAAGTTGAGCAGTTACCACCAGAATCTTTTCTTCTGCAGACTAAACATGCAGTTCCTTCCACCATAGCCTAATATGACATGAATTCAAGGCCCTTTGCCCTCCTAGTTGTCCTTCCGAGGACACTTTAATGCTTTTCGAGGCTTTGATAAGCTGTGCAGCCCAGAGCTGAGCACCGCACTCCCAGTGTGGCCAAACCAGGGCAGCAGGCATGGGGGCCATTCCCTTCCTGTTCCATCTAAACTCAATCCAAGAGCCCATGAGCTTTCTGGGGTGCCATGTCAGATTGCTGACTCATACCGAGTTTGCAATCACTCTAACGCTGAGCTCCTTGCCAGAAAAGGACTTCTGGCAGCCCAATGGAAGACTGACAATGTGGAGCCCCCTCCCTTTGCTCTGGAGTCATCAGCTTTTGTCCTTTCTGGGGTAGGGGCTGACTCTGGGGCCGTGACTGCCTCGGACTAGGGGCAGCCTCAGGCTCATCAGCCTTCCTTCCCCTCCTTGGCCTTGGACAGCCTGCCTCTTCAGGGTTCAGCAGGGTGCCTGGCCCATACCAAGTGCTTACCAAATGTGTGTTGACTGGCTGACTGGCTGCCCAGGCAAAGGATTCCATGTGAGCCACAAACTAGGGGGTGGGAGGCAGATGGTGTGGGTGCTTTGCAAGCTGGGAACCTGGGGGACCCTGAGCCAGCCTCCCTGGATGAGTGGGCTGACAATTTAAAATGCTTTTGTCCCTGTTTTCCCAGGACAGCACAAGCTTGACCCGTAGGAAGGGCTCGATTGTGTTATAGAAGGAACGACTGGTTGTTGGACCAGGGTTGAGCCCTTCGGGGAGGGGAGAAAGAAGAGAGAAGAGCATCCCCTCCCCCATTCTTTTTGTCTACATTGCTGTCTGGTCTCGCTCTCTCCAATGTTCTGTCTTTCTCTACCTCCACCTGCTTATGTTTTCCATGCGCCGGTGGTGAGAGCAGAGGATCATGTTAGCAGTGCACTTTGACCAGCCTGGGGGCCCTGAAAACCTTTACCTGAAAGAGGTGGCCAAGCCTGAGCCAGGCCCAGGAGAAGTCCTCCTGAAGGTGGCTGCCAGTGCTTTGAACAGGGCAGATGTGTTGCAGGTATGAACCGGCAGGCTGCAGGCTCTGGCAGGGGCTTGGGTATGACACTCAGGGCTTTAGTTGCTACCCTGCCCCGGGCAGTGGGAACTGGTATGTTTTTAGACAATCACCTTGCCAGGTAGAGAGTTTAGGATTTTCAGTTTCCTAGGTGAGGAAGGGAAGCTGAGAGAGGAAGAGGGGCTTAGGTAGGGCCCCACCCTAAGTGGCCTTGATAGGATTTAAATCTAGGTCTTCTGAGGAAAAATTGAACCCCCTTCCCATTCCATCACAAACACTCAATTACTGTCAGCTTCTCTAGCCAGGGTGACATGGAGGCCAGAAGCTGACTCCTGATCTGTTTCTGTCCTTATGTCTGGTCAGGGATGGGGGGCCAGGGCCTCTGTTCTAGAGGGATTCTGGGAAAGGCTCACTTTCTGCTCCCTGGGAAGCCCAGACTCTATACCAGTCCTGTCATTGGCTCAGTTTGGGCCTCAGTTTCTCTACTTGTAAAATGAAGGAGTTGGACTCAATGCTTTGAGAGATCCCTGTCACCTCAATTTGACAGTCACTTCTGGTCCCCTCTGTACATGACCTGGCCAGGGAGGGGGCGAAACACCTCCTCTGATGCTTTTACATTCTCTGTCCACAGCGCTGGGGCCAGTACAGCCCGCCCCCTGGAGCCAGCAACATCCTGGGCCTGGAGGCATCTGGCCACGTGGTTACAGTTGGCCCTGGCTGCCAGGGGCCATGGAAAGCAGGGCACTCAGCAATGGCTCTGCTTGCTGGGGGGGGCCAGGCAGAGTATGTTACGGTCCCTGAAGGTCACCTCATGCCTGTTCCCAAGGGGCTGACTCTGATCCAGGCAGCAGCCATCCCTGAGGCCTGGCTCACAGCCTTCCAGCTGCTCCATGTCATAGGTGAGAAAGCAAGGTTAGGTTTCTGCATCTTCTCCTGAGCCTGGGGACAGAGTTGTAGCCACCAACAAGCTCTGGGAGCCTTGTGGGTCCCCCCAACCCCCACCCTTTGTGAAGTTATATTCCCAACAGCTGTTTGTGGGGTTCAAATTGTAACTGGCTTCTGAGAAAGATGGCTGTCCCACAGTGGAATAGCCCACCTCAGGAGGCAGTAGCACCCCCTCCAGAAGATTCCTGTTCAGGGACAGGTTGAATGAGCAGCCTTGGGTGTGTGTGTGCTAGGACCCAGATTGTGATCTCTGCCTGTGCTTCCCCAGTGATGCTGCTGTGGATGGCTCAGTTTACCCACCCCACCTGTGTGGATAGAAAAAGAGAGCGTCCTGGAGGAAGTGGGGCCAGAGTTTGGAGGCTATACAAGGGGTAGGGAGCACAGCACTTGAGAAGAGCCAGGAGGAGCCTCACAACCAGCCCAGAGGAGGACTCATGCTGGAGAGTCAGATTAAGGTGGGGTGGGGGGAGAAGGGAGGAGATGGAAACCTCAGAGACAGGGAGATGAAACAGTGCCTGACCCCCAACCACACAGCATGTCCCTGGCAGTCTTCTTGACAGAGAAAACAAGAAGAGTAGGAACCGAGCAGCCCAATGCTGCTTTGGACCATCCGCGGCTTTCCTCATCACCTCGTACTCATCTTGAGCTCCTTCACCTCATGCCATGCTCTTCAGTTCACTCCATTTAGAGCAATTTCAGGCCTCTCATTTCTCGAATTTTGTTTCCTGTGAACTTCCCAGTATCTCAACCATTACTGACCCTGCTTTGCAAGCAAGGCTGTGACGGCCAGCATAAAAGATGTGTGTGTATGTGCATGTGCACATACATGTGTGTGTGCATGTGTGTGCACAGATGTTATTTTCTCCTCCTTCCTTTTAAATTGAAAGCTTTTTAAAAATTAGTTTTGCAAGATACTGGGCAAATCTCTTTTTTCCCAATTTATTCATTTTTAGTTTTCAACATTCACTTCCACAAGATTTTGAGTTCCACATTTTCTCCCCATCTCGCCCCTTCCCCCCACCCCAAGATGGCATGCATTCTGAATATCCCTTCCCCCAATCTGCCCTCCCTTCTATCACCTCCCCCACTTTTCTCATTCCCTTCCCCTTCTATTTTCCTGTAGGGCGGGATAGATTTCTATACCCCATTGCCTGTGTATCTTATTTTCTAGCTGCATATAAAAACAATTCTTAACATTCGTTTTTAAAATTTTGAGTTCCAAATTCTCTCCCTTTCTCCCTCCCCACCCACTCTCATTGAGAAGACAAGCAATTCGATACAGGTTATACACATATAGTCATGTAGAGCTTCCATAATAATCATGTTGTGAAAAACTATTTCCCTCCATTCTATCCCCCCCCCCATTTATTCCATTCTCTCCTTTCACCCTGTCCTCCTCAAAAGTGTTTGCTTCTGATTACTCTCTCTCTCCCAATGTACTGTCCTATCACCACCCCCCCTTATCCCCTTCCTACCTGTTTTCGTGTAGGGTTAGATAGATTTCTATACCCCATTGAGTGTGTCTGTTATTCCTTCCTTAAGTCAAATCCAATGAGAGTAAAGTTCACTCATTCCCCCTTGCCTCTTCCCCTCCACTATAAAAGCTTTTTCTTGCCTCTTTTATGTGAGATAATTTACCCCATTCTACCTCTCCCTCTCTCCTTCTCCTAGTACATTCCTCTCTCACCCCTTAATTTTATTTTTTTAGATGTCATCCTTTCATATTCAACTCACCCTGTGCCCTCTGTCTATATATAGATATTCCCTCTAACTATCCTAATACTGAGAAAGGTCTCATGAGTTACAAATATCATCTTTCCATGTAGGAATGTAAACAGTTCAACTTTAATAAGTCCCTTATGATTTCTCTTTCCTGTTTACCTTTTCATGCTTCTCTTGAGTCTTGTATTTGAAAGTCAAGTTTTCTATTCAGCTCTGGTTTTTTCATTAAGAATGCTTGAAAGTCCTCTATTTCGTTGAATATCCATTTTTTCCTCTGAAGGATTATACTCAGTTTTGCCAGGTAGGTGATTCTTGATTGTAATCCTAGCTCCTTTGACCTCTAGAATATCATATCCCAAGTCCTCTGATCCCTTAATGTAGAAGCTGCTAAATCTTGTGTTATCCTGATTGTGTTTCCACAATCCTTGAATTGTTTCTTTCTGGCTACTTGTAACCCTTTTCCCTTGACCTAGGAACTCTGGAATTTGGCTATAATATTCCTGGGAGTTGTCTTTTGGGGATCTCTTTCAGAAGGTAATCAGTGGATTCTTTCAATTTCTATTTTACCTTCTGGTTCTAGAATATCTGGATAATTTCTTAAAAGATGATGTCCAGATTCTTTATTTTTTATCATGGCTTTCAAGTAGTCCAATAATTTTTAAATTCTCTCTTCTGGATCTATTTTCCAGGTCAGTTGTTTTCACATTGTCTTCTATTTTTTCATTCTTTTGGTTTTGTCTTATAATTTCTTGATTTCTCAGAGTCATTAGCTTCCATTTGCTCCTTTCTAATTTTCAAGGACTTATTTTCTTCAGTGAGTTTTTGGACCTCCTTTTCCATTTGGCCAACTCTGCTTTTTAAGGCATTCTTCTCCTCATTGGCTTTTTGGACCTCTTTTGCCATTTGTTCTAGCCTATTTTTATGGTGTTATTTTCTTCAGTATTTTTTTGGGTCTCCTTTAGTAAGCTGTTGACTTGTTTTTCATGATTTTCTTGCATCACTCTCATTTCTCTTCCCAGTTTTTCCTCTACTTCCCTTACTTGTTTTTCAAAATCCTTTTTGAGCTTTTCCATGGCCTGGGACTGTTTCATATTTTTCTTAGAGGCTTTGGATGTAGGAGCTTTGACCTTGCTGTCTTCTTCTGATTGTATGTTTTGATCTTCCTTGTCACCAAAGTAAGAGTCTATAGTCTGAGGGTTTTTTCCTACTGTTTGCTCATTTTCCCAGCCAATTACTTGACTTTTTAGCTCTTTGTTAAAACTTTTAACTCTTTGTTTGTTTCCAGTGTGGAGGATGTACTGTCCCAAGCTTCAAGGGTTTTGTGCAGCTGTTTTCAGAGATACTTCTAGGGACCTGTAAGTTTTCAGTTCTTCCAAAGTGGTATGATCTAAGGAGAAGTGTTTACTCCTCTCCTCGCCTGTGCTCTGGTCAGTGAGTGACCACAAGCACTCTTTTCTGCCTTGGAACTGTGAGTAGGGTTCCCTCTGCACTGCTGCCACAAGCTCTGGTATACCAGTGCTCCTCCTTGCCCAGGACTGCTACCCAGGACTGTGGCCCAGATCCCAGTATGGGCAAATCAACAGAGTTCTGCCTCAGTGCTAGCAAAGAGACCCCTGTAATCTCCTTCTGATCAGTTATTTAGTCCCCTTACTGTCTGTGAAATGAGACCTCTGGAAACAGGCACTGCAACTGTTGCTGCCTCTGGACTACACTGCGCACCTCCCTCACCCAGGTCTGACAGACCTTTCCTACTGACCTTCTAAGTTGTCTTTGGCATTTGTGGGTTGAGAAGTCTGGAAACTGCCATAGCTGCCAGTGATTCAGTCCTCTGAGGCCTGCTCCAGGTTTGCTGGGGCCCAGTTTGTGGCACAGTGGCCCATGCTAGACTGCGCTCCTGCCCCAGCCTGGCACAACAGACCTTTCCCATTGACCATCCGTGTTGTCTTGGGCTGGAAATTTGTTTCATTCTTTCTTTTTGTGGGTTCTGCTAATCTAGAATTTGCATAGAGTCATTTTTATAGATATTTGGAGGGATTTGGGGGAGAGCTCAAGTGAGTCCTTGCTTTTACTCCATCATCTTGGCTCTACCCTGCTATGCCCAAATCTATTCTTATCCACCTGTTCGCTTATCCACTTATCCACTCTATCCCTGGCTATGAGCTTGTAATTTCTCAAGGTTGAGTCATAGTCTAGAACAGAGGTGGGGAACCTATGGTCTCAAGGCCACATATGACTGTCTAGGTCCTCAAGTGTGGCCATTTGACTGAATCCAAACTTCACAGAACAAATCTCCTTCATAAAAGGATTTGTTCTGTAAAACTTGGACTCGGTCAAAAGGCCATACCTGAGGACCAAGAGGGCCACATGTAGCCTTCAGGCTGCAGGTTCCCCACCTAGAAATCCAAATCCCATCCTCAGCCACCATCTTCTTGACCAGCCATTCTCTTCTTAAGTCTTCTCTTTCCTTCCAAGTCCCTGCCTTCAATGGGTAACAGTAATGAAAACATCACCTGTACCCTCTCCTAGCTTAGGCTTTCCCTTTCTTAGGTCTTGGTTGACCCTGCCTGTTAGCTTCCCCCTAAGTGCTGGCACGATACCCATACCAATCACCAGGAATGGATAGTAAGCATCCCTTTTGCCAGTCACAGGAAGTATTCTTTTTTAAATAATGACTTGGATACATATCCCAGGAACACAACAGACCTCTTTGGGGTTTGCCCAAGGCTAGCTAGGGGCAGTGCAGTGATTAGAGCTCGGGAAGACCTGAGTTCAAATCTAGCTTCTGACACTTACTAGCTGTGTGACCCTGGGCAAGTCATTAACCTCTGCCTGCCTCAGCTTCCTCATTTGTAAAATGGATATCATAACAGCTTCCATTTTATTGGCGAGACAACATGTACGTTAATGGGGGGAGGGGCTCTTTAACCCCTAGGTTAGGTAAGTAACCAATTGCTTGCTGTGCTGTTTCTCTAAGATTCTGACTTTGCCGGGTGTAAGGGACGCATCAATGAAGACAAACTTTCCATAGGCATTGAAGGTGAAGTCAGAGAGGTAGCAGGAGTCTGGGGCCCTGATGCTGCCTTGGAGATGCAAGCTGGGATCTGCTTCAATGATCATTTGTTATAGGCCAAGTTAAAGCTGGGGAGACAGTGTTGATACATGCTGGATCGAGTGGTGTGGGCACAGCTGCTGTTCAGTTGGCCCGCCAGGCTGGAGCCATTCCTCTGGTCACCGCTGGGTCTCTGGACAAAATTAAGGCAGTGGAAAAGCTTGGGGCTGCTGCTGGCTTCAACTACAAGGAAGGAGATTTTTCAGCTGCAACACTAGAGTTTACTAAGGGTAAGAAGCTTCCTTGCCCTTCCAGGGCTACTGAGCAGGAGTTGCAGTTGTGGCCAAAGAGGGGAAGCTGAGGTTCCACAGCCAGGTTAAGGGCTCAGACACTCGTGGCACTATGGTCCCCTGGCCAGGCTTTGATACCCATCCAAAGGTGTTCCCAGGAGCAGCCTCATAGGCCTGAAACCCATCTGAGGGTTCCAACCCCAGGCTGCCAAGGCCTGGAGCTGGTGCTAGCTGGGGGTATGCATGCATGCATGCATGTCTTTTTTCTTGGCTTCTTTCTAAACATTCATCCATCCATCCTCCCACTCCCTCCATAAAAGCTCTTTGAGCAGAGGGAGCATGAGCTTTGGCGAGACTTGGGGCCCTGTCCTGGAGATAGACTCTATGTCTATGGTCCAAGAGCTGGCTGAGGTAAGTTTGGAGTGAAAGGCTGGTCATCAGGTGGGCTGCTGGGACATGTGCCTCTCTGAGGCAAACCACTGAGTCACAGAGTAGCTGGGGACCCTCAGCACTCTCACAGCTTAGTCCCTACTTCCACTAGAAGGTTACTGAGGTGTGGACAGTCCAGGGTCAGCACCATCCCTGCCTTGGGAGCCTCAGCTATTCTGGCCTGGCTGTAGGCTGTCCTCAGCTACTCTGGGGGAAGCATCCACAAAGGCCACCCACGTCAGCTCCTGGAGGCAGATGTCAGGGGCTACAGTCAGGCCAGTGTGGAGAGATGCATGCTGTCTCTTCTGGCTGCTCTCCTGGGCCTTCCAGGGCAGCTGCTGCCGGGGACTGAGTATCCCTTCAGCCCAAGTCAGGATGCCCACCCTGTGCCCCCTCCCCAGGTGCTGGAGCCAACGTGATTCTAGACTGTGTAGGCGGGTCCTACTGGGAGAAGAATGTGGCGTGCCTGGCCCTGGATGGCCGCTGGGTGCTGTACGGCCTGCTGGGGGGGGCAGAGGTCCATGGGGAGCTTCTCTCCAAGCTTCTGACCAAGCGAGGGAGCCTCCTCACAAGCCTGCTGAGATCCCGGGACAAGAAGGCAAGTCCTGGGCAGGGCAGGAGAGAGTCTGGGAGAGGGGGGAGGGCCCCAGTGGTGGCTTTCTGTCCTGAAGGACCAAGGAGGTGACCCTTGGAGCCTGGGACTCAGGGCCTCATGTTCTTCAAGGCCAGCCTGCCACCTGAATCCCTACAGCTACCTGAGACCCTCTTCCTAGAATGAATGCACTTCATAGCCTAGGCATCCCCCAAAGAACCCCACCAGCTCCTCAGCAACCTGTCAGAGCGAAGGGTTGGGGGATCTGTAGGGAGCTGAGCTGCGGGTCAGTGGTGTGTGCTATGGGCCTTGGCGCCCTATAGAGACAGGGGCAGGGGCTCACTGGTGCTCAGTACCATTCAACTTTAACAGTCCGCCCTTACAAAGGTTTGCTCCGCCTCCAGACAATCTCGGGAATGGGGAAAGTGCTGGGCTGTGGTGCCTGCTTATGGTCACCAAGGCATCGGGGACCTGAAGCAACCTGGGCACGGGCCCTCCCTCAGAATGTAAGCCATCCAGTGCCCATCTCATGGGTGACAAAACTGAGGCAGCAGAAGGTGGCAGGAGCCTTCTGGCCTCGAGTCATACCACGCTTTCATGTCTTCCACCCGGTCAGTACAAAGCAGAGCTGGTGGCGGCCTTCACCCAGCAGATCCTGCCTCACTTTGCCCAGGATGAGCCGGGGTCGCTGAGGCCTGTGGTGGACACAGTCTTCCCCCTGAAGCAGGTGGCAGAGGCCCACGTGTATATGGAACAGAATAAGAACTTGGGCAAGATTGTCTTGGAGGTGACGCCAGTGCCCTGAGCACAATAAACCATGCTGGTCCCCCAGCCACCGGCCTGGTGCCTTCTTGCCTCCAAGAGCTTTCCCGGCAGAGAGCTGGGGTGGGGTGGGGGGCTGCTACTGCTGTCTCCGGGAGGGCAAGGCTGGGAAGCATGGGGGGCATGGGCCCCTCCTGTGTGCTTGTGAGGGAGGGGGGAAGCAGGGAGCCCTCCTGTGGGGGGGAGCAGGGGCTCCTCCTGTGCAGCTGTAAGGGGAGGGGGGGGGCAGGGGCCCCTTCTGTGTTATTTTCTGTTGGGCCTGAAAAAGATCCGGGCTCCTGGCCCCAAGGGGCTTCTGTTCCAGTGGGGGCGGGGGCAGGCGGATACAAAGCAATACAAAGTAATCCCTGGGTAAAGGAGGGGGAGGGGGACTGCCCTGGACCCAGCTTCAGGGGCCTCGGGTCTGCCCCTCCCATCCTCTCTCGCAGCCAGGCCCTGGGGCAGGCCTTGGTCACCCAGAGCCGACTGGGGTAGGAGTGGGGAGAGGCCCTGCTCAATAAACTCCAGGGGCTTCCTATGGCCTCCAGGAGCCCTTCCTCACCCAGCCCCGCTTCCCATCTTTTTTTCTGGTCGTCTTACGCCGAACGTTCTTTCTGCACCCCCGCCCCGCCCAGCCCACACATTTGCCACTCTCCAGACTCCGCGCTTTTGCACACTGCCCACAGTGACCTCAGACTCTCCATCCGCCCCTAAAGAACCCTCCCACCGCCTGGCGTACCCAGGAGGAGCTGGGAGGGGCGGGCGGGGCGGGGCGGAGTCTGAGGGAGGAACTCCGGGAGTTGGGGGCGGGGCGCAGCCGCTTCTCTTCGGCGCATGCGGAGAGGTGGGACTTCCGGCGACCTTGTGCTTCCGGAGGCCGGGCGGAAACCGGAAGTTCCCTTATATCTCGGCGCGTACGCCGCAAGGAGGCCCAGGAGCAGGAGGAGGAGGAAGAAGCAGAAGGAGCGGAAGCCGCATCGAGCGGGCCTTTATTGCGGTCCCGACGGACCCCCACCCAGCCCCGGCCCGAGCCCCCCTCCGCCGCCGCCATGGCGATGCAAGCGGCCAAACGCGCGAACGTGAGAGCGCCCCGCCCCCACCCCATCTCCGCCCCAAACTCTGCACCCATTGAGCACTTACTGTGTACCTTTCTGCCCTCCTAGATCCGGCTCCCGCCCGAGGTGAACCGCATCCTCTACATCCGCAACCTGCCCTACAAGATCACAGCCGAGGAGATGTACGACATCTTCGGCAAGTACGGGCCCATCCGCCAGATCCGTGTGTAAGTGTCTGCCTCTTGGATGGCTGCGGGATGGGGAGCTCACTACCAGGCCGGTGGGGGGACGCTGCTCCCCTTCCCCCTTAGATCCTTCCAGCCCCTGGGAGCTCACTACTGCTCTGCTCCTTCCCCCCGCAGCGGGAACACCCCGGAAACCCGCGGCACGGCCTACGTGGTCTATGAGGACATCTTTGACGCCAAGAACGCTTGTGACCACCTGTCGGGCTTCAACGTGTGCAACCGCTACCTGGTGGTGCTCTACTACAACGCCAACCGGGTGCGGCCCAGCGCGGGGGTGGGGGGCAGCTGTGTTCGAGGGGGAGGGGGCCCCACTGTGCTCCTGGGGGCGTCACATCTGTGATGGCGGGGGGGGGGGGGGGGGGGGGCACAGGGATGCTCACACTCCCCTGTCTCCTTCCAGGCTTTCCAGAAGATGGACACGAAGAAGAAGGAAGAGCAGCTGAAGTTGCTGAAGGAGAAATACGGCATCAACACGGACCCGCCCAAGTGAGGGGCCCCTAGGCTGTTTTCATCATGAACTTGACCCCTGACTTGGTCAGCACTGGACCCCAGAGGGCTTCGTCCATCCTGGCCCGTGCAGAACCTGTCATCAGCACTCCCAGGGCTTTTCCCAGAGTTGCTCATTGTGCCCAGGCCGAGGGCATCACACCCTCTGCAGAACAAGAGTTGGCAAATAAAGGTGCTGGGCTTGGGTCTGGAGTAAAATGCCATAACATGTCGCCTCCATCACCGTCACCCTGCCCTGGGACTTCTCTTTTCCCTCTGGACCAGACTGGAAGCCGGGAAGACCTGACCTCAGCCACCTGCTCCAGGCAGCAGGAGCCTGGGGAGATGGACTGGGCTAGGACTCCCACTTCTATTGTGATGTCCTGGGCACATTCCAGATTCAGTTCCTAATTTTTCCCCCACTTCCCCCCCCCCGAAGTATCTAGGGCAACACAGGGCACCGGGTCCTGGGCCTGGATTCATGAAGACCTGAGTTCAAATCCAGCCTCAGACATTTGTTGTGGGAACTTGGGCAACTCGAGGAACCTCTGCCTCATTTTCCTTCTCTGTAAAATGGGGACAGTAACAGTGCTTACCCCGAAGGCTGAGGTGAGGATCAGCCCCTTGTCTGGATCCTGCATTGTCTTCCCAAACCCTCACCCTGCCTGGCAAGCAGTAAGTGGCTAAGAAATGCTCATTAGTCAGTAGAGGGCTAGTCCTTTGAGGCCCCTTTTTGCTGAATCCTGATGCTGGCTTACACAGGGCTGGTCAGTCCTTTCTCCATAAAACCCTGTCACAGGAGACGGGATCTTCCAACGGGTTTCTCGCCCCACAGTCTCCACTTCACAGGCATTTGTTAAAATTTGGGTAGGGGAGCCCATGTAGCAGGAGGAGGACAGGATTCCTGGAAGAGAAGCCCGCCTGCGCGCCCCCCCCCCAGTGGATGAGGAAGGGCAGAGGAAGGGGTACCTGGAAGCTGGGAGACTCCCCCCACCCCATGTGGGCTGTTGGCATGGTCCAGGCCAGAGGCTGAGAGACACTCATTGTGTAGAACCCTGGTTTCCAGGTTGTCTGCTTTTTAAGTGTCTTTGACAGTGGTATCTCAGCAGCCACAGGGCAGCTAGGCTGCTCCTTCAGAAGGGCCAGCAGGGATCATCTGGGGCCTGGAAAGGATGGGAAACGTTTGGGCCATCAGCTGAGCTTTGGGCTCTAAGAATTCTAGAGAACCTAAAGGATGAAATAGTGGGACTTGGGAGTGTTGGGAGAATGTTGGTGGGGTGTGGTTCTGCTCCCTCCACCTCTGTCCTCTTCTGTCCTCCCATTCAGAATCACCTTTCCTTGGCTGTTCCCTCCCATTCTCCGTCCACTCCCTCCTCAGAAATGGCCCCAATCGCCTGCTGGATCCAGTGGTTCTTCCTTAGTCTTCAAGGCACTGCCCTCCTTCCATCAGCTCTGATCCCTCTACTTCCTCTTCATGGCCTCAGGGCTGTAGAAGGGACTTTTGTATGTGTGAGTTTCTGCCTCTGCCCCTGCCTCTCCCTCTCAAGGAGGGCACTTAATGGTGTGCCTGACAATGTAGGTGCTTAATAAATGTTTGACTGACTGATTTTCCAGCTTGTTCTTAAAACCGGGATGCCCAGAACTGAAGACAGTCCTCTAGATAGAGTCTGCCCAGGGCAGAGAGAGAGGACAGAGGGACTACCCTGCCCTGCCCCCCTGGTCCTGGAAGCGCCTCTCCAAAGATGCCTTTCAATTTCTCAGCTGGCTCATCTGAAGATCTTTGTCCACCTGTCCATCTGATCAAGCCAAGGCTTGAATTATCTGTATATCCCTCCCTAATCTCTCTTCCTTTTGTCCAGCCATGCACAGACTGCCTGCCCCCAATCATCTCCGTCCCACCCCAGCTCCAGGCTTTGTCTCCTTTCCTGTAGTTTTATATGTTGCAATGTTAGTCTAGGCTTGAAATGTTAAGGTCCGAAGGCTTGAGCCTTTTCCCTACTGAACGTGCCTAACACTTAGCCTAGAAACCAGAATCACAGAAGGTGAAGGGGGTCTGGTCCCCCTTTTCTCGTCCAAGGAGAAAATTCCCCCACATCTTTAGTAGGGGATGAGGCATGATGGAGATGCCTTGTTAGGGGCTGCAGGGCCACGGCTCACTCCCAAGTTTTCTACAAGAAGACAGAAGGGTTCCCCACTGGCCAAGGACTTCGGGTCCAGGTACTTTGTCTCTGTATCCCCAGTAGCCAGGGGAGGTTGAATGAGCCCCAGTCGCCATCTGCCCGACCTCTAATATCATCGTCTCAGTTACTCCCCCATTGCTCCTGGCTCTGCCCAAGTGAGGACCACGATGACAGAACCGATCTGACCCTTTCCCAGGTCCACCACCAGCCCTAGCCGTCCCTTATCGGAATTTGAACGGGATCGTCCACGAACACCTCAAACTCGGCAGTAAACCCAGTGGTGCTCCTTATCGCCCCCAACCTTCCCCTCGGGCTCACCTCGCCTACTCCTGATGCTGCCCCCGCTGCTGGGGTGGGGGGGATGCCTGCCTCCAGTCCCCTCCACCGGCAGCCCCCCCCGCCCCACTCCTGAGTCCAGTCTCCTCGGTGCTCATCCTCACTGCCCCCTCCACAATCCGTCTACACTGGACCGTAGACCCCTCCGCCCCTTTTCCTGGTGCTCCCAGCGCTTTGCGAAACGCCTGAGGTAAACGCAGGGACAATCGTAGGGCCAACTGCGCCGCTTCGCGGACGCCCAGAATGCGGGAACAAGCCTTTATTAAGCGCCACTTGTGTGGCTGGCCTGAGCACCGGGGCCTCAGGCCAACAGCTGCACGCGGACCGGCCGAAGGCGCCCCGCCCCACCCTTCCTTCCCTGGCTGGGAAGCGAGGGTCCCGCATGGCCCGCCGCGACCTCCGCCCCCCAGGGCCTCATTCCTCCCGACCCGGCCTCGGGCCCAGAGGAGAATCAACCGTCCGGACTACGCGTGCGCCGGGAGAAGCGTCGAGGTACGAAACGCGGCCCTCCGCGCGCCGTCCATGCGTCACTTCCGGGCGCGACTCCAGGAAGCGGAAGTGGCCGCCGCGGACAGCGGCGTGGGCGCGAGGCTTAGGTTCGAGATCTCCCGGAGTCGGAGGTTCCTCCCCTGCCCCGCCAAGCTCGGGACCGACGCGGGAGGCGCGCAGAGAGACCTGGGAGTTCGAGGAGCGCCGTCCGGTGAGTGAGGCGGTGGCGGCGTCTGGGCCACTTCCGGGTCGGGTGCTTTGCGTTATTTCCGGCGCGGGGGGGCGGAGCCTCTAGGAGGGCTTGCGCGGAGGCGCCGGCTGAGTAGGAGGATGCGGTTTGGAATGCCGGGGTTGGCCCAGGGCTTTGTGGGCCCTGGGGAGTCTCAAGGTGACCGAGGATCTAGGACCGAGCGGCCCCTTGTGTCGTCAGACCCTGAGAGAGGCGGCAGCATCGGGCCTCTGTTTGGATTCCCCCAGTGACAGGGAGCTCTTTATCTTAGAAGGGCCGAAGCTGCCCCGGGACGAGACCTCCCCTGGGTTTGGGGTCAGAACCCCCCAGCCCCTGTCTTGTAAACTGAGGTCTGGACGGAAGTAACCTCGGGATTGTGGGCAGGGCGCCGCCCTTCGGCCTCAGTTCTCCCTTCTGTAAAGCACCTACATTGTCAGGCACACCATTAAGTGCCCTCCTTGAGAGCTCGATGGGCTCTGAAGGGTCTAAGAAGCTTAGGCTGGTCAGTCCACAGACATTTATTAAGCGCCTACACTGTGCTAGGCTCTGTCAGTCCCTTCCTTTCTGCCCCAAGTTAGGCTGCGCCTGTGAACAGGTCCTACGGCCCAGCCTCCTTCCTGGAAGCCAGTGAGTCCTGACCTGGGGTCTAAGTCGGCTTTCTTTCTTATCTGGATTTCTGTGTTTCGCTGACTGGTTTCCTTTTTTTTGGCTACGCAATAGGGTTAAGTGACTTGCTCAGGGTCACACAGCTAGTAAGTGACAAGTGTCTGAGGACGGATTTGAACTCAGGTCCTCCTGACTCCAGGCGGGTGCTCCACCTACTGTGCCATCTAGCTGCCCCGACACTGATTGGTCACACTCTGCTACCGAGGAGGGATCTTCTGGCTGCCCAAGGGGAACCCCTGAGCCTGTACTCCAGAAAGGATGTAGGCCAGCCCCCCAGGCCACCCCCCTTTCAGCCCCAAGCAAGGATTTTGTCTTGGTCCCCATCAATCAGGACCCCCACCCCCAAGCATTGAGCCTCCATCCCTAACAAGTTTCCGCTCTGGATGACCAGATGACACCCAATTCCATCCATCCTCTGCTAACACACTGTCCAGAACAGGAAAGAGTTTTCTGGAGTATGTTTACAAGGGAAAAAAGAAGGTGCAGCCTCAGATAATGCACCCAGATGCCCAGTGCCCCAGGTGATGACGGCTGAGTAGAGCCTCTGCCCAGAAATCACAAGCCTGGACACAAGTGGCCCTCTGGCCACTTGGCTGGCCCTTAGCTGGTCCATTCTCCAATTTGAGGTTCATTTGGGGAAGTTGTGATCCTCCTGCTCGCCCTGTGTGACTTCCACTAACCAACTACTTCCCTCCATCTCCGAGGGGTCTTTCTGGCCCAGAAATCAATGGTTCCATGTCATATAGACTCCCACATTCACAAAAGGCTGTACCTAGATTCTAGGCCAAAGACGTGAGTTTGAATCTCTGGGGGTCTTTCATCATTTAAATAGCGTATCAAAGGTCAGTGTAGGTCCAGAATAAAACAGAGGAGAGACAATAGGTGAAGGGGCCTTGGGGAAGCTTTGGGACCCACTGCTGCGTCTCCAGTTTTTGGAAAATGATAAGGGAGTGGCTCACAGTAGATGTGAGAAAGCCGGAGCCTCTAATCCACAAGAGGCACTTTGGAGGCCAAGATGTTATCAGGGAAGTGGAGGAGGGCTGGTCCTGTGTGGAGGGAGGACCTTCTAGGGCAAACTTGGGGGTGGCACAGGGGCAATTGGATAAGCACATACAGAATGCCTACTATATGCCAGGCACTGGACGAAGCTTTTCACAAATGTGATCTCATTTCATCCCACAACAAACCTGTAAGGGAAGTCCTGTTTTCCTCATTTTACAGTTGAGGAAACTGAGGCAGGCAGCAGTGGAGTGACTTGCTCAGGGTCACAGGGTTTGAACTCCAGGCCTAGCACTGTGTTCCTTCTGGCGCCCCCTGGTGGCCTGATGTAAGCCTCACTGGATTGGTTGGGGGGGGCGGAGGGGCTTTGATGGGTATTATCACAGGTGTGTTGTCGTATTGTAAGGTTTTTCAAAGCACCGAACATCCCTCATCTTTCATTTGTCTGGTGCAGGTGTTATTTATAGTTAAGAAAATTGAGACCCAAGAGGTTAAGGGCCATGCTCAGGGTCCCACAGGGTCCCAGGCTCTCCGCCCCAACCACAGAGCTTCCCTGCCAGCCCGAAGGCCTGTGAACCTGGGAATGAGAGATCAGCCCCTCCTCGTGTGGGTGGCCAGTCCTTGCTTGCCTGGGTGGTCCTGGGTCCGACCATGTCACCCCCTACTCAATAAATTCCGTCAGCTCCATGTGGCTTCCAGGATCCTATGCAGAGTGCTCTCACTGGCCCTGGAAGACGTTCGTGACCTCCCCCACCTTGGATCCTGTGACCCTGGCCCCCTGGCTGTTCCAAGAACAAGCCCCTCTATTTCTCAGGTCCAGGCATTGTCTCTGGCTATGTCCCAGGGCTGGAACACTCTCCCTCCTCTGCTCAGACCGACTGGCCTCCCCAGCGTCCTCCAAGTCCCCGCTAGATCCCACCTTCTACAGGAAGCTCTCCCCAAGTCGTCCTCATCATAGTGCCTTCCTTCTGTTCATTATTTCTTGTTTATCCTGAATTTGTTTGTACCTGGTTGTATGGAACGTCTTACCTTAGACTGCCATTTGCACAGGGCCTAGCACATAGTAGGTGCTTAATATTTACTGACGGACTGCCTGACTGGATCCCCAGGCTCACACGTCTTGAGGTGCCTCACTGTGCTTCTTCAGGTGAGGCGAGGGCTCCATCCTGTGGAGTGAGTGTGATCACCAGCCTTCTACCTCTTTTGCTCTGGGGTCTTCAGGAACCTGTGGAGTCCTTCATTAGGCAAAGGACAATCCAGGCTACTGGAGGGGGGCTCCCTTCTTTTTCAGCCTCATTTGAGACATACAAATCAGCCTTGAAAAGGGTGAGACAACAGGTGGCCGGGGGTAGATTTGTCTCCCCCCCCCCCGCCTTGTCTGTGGCTGTCAGCGTGGATTCTGGGGGCCTGACCTCCCCCTCCCCCTCCCCTGCCCTCCTGAGCCACGAGAGGCTGAGGCTGAGATGCCGAAGACTGGGCTTGGACTAAGCCTTTATTTTGCATATGTCTTTCAAAGGGACTGTTCAGATTAGCAGCAAGGACCAGGCAGTATCGCTGGTGGGTAGGTGGGCTTGCAGGCCTGGCTTGTGCACATCTCTGAGTACTAGTGACTCCTGGGGTCAGTGGACAGTAAGGCAGTGCAGACTTTTTGCTTTATAAATAAAAAGTTCACACGCGCGCACACGTATGTGTAGTGGCAAGGTGGGGTGGGGGTGATCTCGAATGCTATCACATGCAAGTTAAAGTAAATGTCCAGTTTGGGAATGTTCCCGATGGGTGTTTCCTCAAAGCCAAGAAGCTTGTCAGCACAGAACTGGACATACGCACGCATACATACACACAACAATAATGAAGGCAGGCATCACTGGTGTGAGCGCTTGGAATGGGAAGCACTGGGGACTGGGGACCCTCCCGGGAAAGAAGGGAGATGGCGCATGAGCGGCAGCTGCGGTGGTGGTGGTGGCGGCAGCTGGCCTCAGCCGGCGCGCCTGAGCGCTCACTCTAACCTGAGCAGCTCCACGTCAAAGATGAGGGTGGCGTTGGCAGGGATGACTCCAGGGTGCCCCGTGGCTCCATATGCCACGTCGGGGGTGCAGGTCAGCTTCGCCCTCTGACCCAGGCTCATCTGACAGGTGTGAGGGCAGAGAGGAAGAGGAGAAAGCCCCAGGTTGGGAGGAGAGACAACCGAAGGGTGTGTGTGAGAGAGAGACAGAGAGAGAGGCTCCCAGAGAACATCTAAGTGCCCTTTTTTCCATATTTATGAAGTTCTTCCCCCCACAGGACAGTGACTAGCTTACTTCAGGAGGGGAGAGTGAGTGGGAGCTGCAGCTGCCCCTACACCAGGGCGCACGCCAATCAGTGCCTGCCCTGTATTCCCCGGTGGCTGCTGGCCATGCCAGCTCACCTCCCCTGCTCTTTCCTCCAGGACGGCTGCTGGCTGATCTCTCAGGTAGAGCTGGGGAAAAGCCCCAAAGACATGGCATGGGGACAGGGGTCTTGGGAGCCCCAGGTCCTACAGGAGGAAGGTCATCACTGCACTTCTAAACAACGGGGTAAGGAGCAGGTAGCAGTTACGAGGCTGCCTTACCTGGGCGGTGCCTTCTTCAAAGCCCTTGATCACTTCTTGCCTGCCAATTTTGAACCTGAAAGGCTTGTTTCTGTCTCTGGAGGAATCAAATTTCTTCCCATTCTGGAGCATTCCTGCCAAGACATCAGATTAGTATCACCCTGGGTCTGAGGGAAAGATGGAAGCCCTCCCCTTCCTCCACTGTCCTCTCTCTTCTTTCTCCTTGGTGGAGGAAGTGCTGGCCACTTCCAGGGCCAGAACCCTCGGGGTAGATCAGAGGGTTCCCCAGGCTAGACCCTTTACTCTAAAGTACACAGAGTTAGCTCCTGCAGCCTGGATTTGAACTGCTGTGGTGAATAACTCATGGTTCTATCCAGTAGCCCAGAGGCTTTCGGACACTGAGGCTACATATCCTGACTAACTCCTGGGTGTTAGTTAATGATAGAGAAATGGAAAAGGGATGACCCATCAGGAAGCATTTATTAAGCAAATGCTGTGTACTAGGCACTGAAAAGCAGGAGGTCTGTTTCCCCATAGGCCAACACCCATCCATGGCTGCGGGGAGACATGTTTCATACTGGCGGCACCTCCCAGCTCCTTCCAGGCTCCTGAGCCAGGATGCCACAGCACTGGCCCGTGATGGGGGAGGACTCTTCCCTCATACTATGTGAGGAGACCCGGAGAGCACAACTGTAATCCTGGTGAGGTGCTCTCTGTCCCAGGAAGTTTGGCCTTATGTAGACGTGGAGTGTGTGAGGGGAGTGTGTGAGGGCTCCCAATGTGGAGCCCTGTAATCGTGGCACTGACTTTGCCTTTCATGATTACTGGTTTCTGAGCAGGACACGTGCCTGGATGCTAGGCCTGAAGAGCCACCTCGTCAGTCTTCCCCAGGGCCAGTCATCTGCCAGACTAGCTGGGAGGCTCCAGATGTGACCCTTCATCACCTGTCTCCCATCATACTTTCCTAGTCACGTGTTGGCCTACCAATCCCCCTTCCTGGCTAAATAGTGCGACTGAACAAACACCTACTATGTGCCAGGCACCATGCTCGGTGCTGGGGAGATGAATAAAGATGAGGCAGATGGCACCTGCCTTCAAGAAGAGCCCAGGTGGTACAGAAGAGGAGCCAGGGATGACCTTTTCCTCTCTGGCGTTGTGCCTTTGCCAAGGCTCTCATCCGCTGTGTCATCTGACTTCTGCTCCTTGGAATCCCACACATGGCCTGTTCTTTCCATTCTTCGCATCGATCTAATACACATTTCTCTGCGTGGCAAGTACCCCAGCAGAATGTAAGGCCCTTCCAAGGAACGACTGGTCTTTATTTTGCCCTGCCTAACAGGGAGAGGGCAGAGAGTGTGGACATCTCTTCAACATCTCCTCCCTGCAGGCCCTATGCTAGTGGGTGAAGGCGGAGGAGGGGCAGATGTCATGCCCTTCTCCGTGAGCCTCCTCTGATGCCTGTCCCCTCCAAGGCTCTCCGTGGAGAACTGGTGGTTGTCTGTGCAGAAAGGCTGTAAGGAAGGGGTGGCCTTCTTCCCAACCCAGGGACAGTGGGGACAAGGGGGCCCTCGGGCACAGAGTCCCAGAGCTCCCACTGACTAACGGGATGCCTGACCAGAAGACCCGAGCCTCATCCGTCCCTTTATGTCCATAGGGCCTGGCACATAGCAACGGCTCACTGCGTGCTTTCATGCAGTCAGCATCCTCATCGTGAGTGAGACCAAGGAGGGCACAGGTGAATAAGCAATGACTCGAGTCAGCGGACATTGTGTCTTAGGAGCTGTGGGCGTCTGCAGTGGCTGTGTGCATTGTGGACATCAGCACGTGGATCTGAGGCTCAACATCTGCCACAGGGGTGGAAAAGTAGGGAACTGTCCAAAGAGCTCGACCTGCTTTTTGAACTCTGCATGCACGCATCTGGAGATGCTCCTGATTCTCGGTGACTTTAGTGGGAGAACAGGCAAAAGTAGTCTGAAAGTGGTTCATGGTGAAGGGAATCAAAGGGGCCTGAGGCTCGTGGATCCTCCTGCCCGGATCTTATGAATGCTTTTTCAAGAAGAGAGTGTGAAGCCCTTGTACACAGGGAATTCTGAACACCACAAAACATTAAATTGGCTTTTTTTCTGAACAGACAGGAAGTAAAGGGGCTACCAGACAACAGTTTGTCTGAAAAGGACCTGTGGGTCTGCATGGATGCCAGCTCAGTTAGCAGTGTGAGTTGGTAGCCAAAAACCGAATGCCATCCTTAGCTACCATAAGAGATGGATGGTGTTGAGCACTGGAGAGGGAACGAGCTGGGTGACTGCCCTGGGAGGGCCGGACCCCACCTGGAGCACTGAGTGTAGTTCTGGGCACGGAGGGTGAAGAAGAGCACCGATAAGCAGGGCACTGACTGCAGGAGGGTGACCGTGTCACAGAATTAGCTGAAGGATCTGGAGACAAGCACAGGAAACAGGGTCATCCCGGCTGTCTTTAAAGGGGAATCTCACCTGTTCTTCCTGATCTCCGCCTAGGCCCACAAGGCGGGAAGACTGTCCCAGGGGGAGCTGTGCCACAGGCCCCCTTCCCATGGCTGGCAGCCTCCTCAAAGGCAGGACAGTTTGTGCTAGGCACTCCCTTGTTGAGGTATTGGATGGCTGCCATGGTAGCTGCCTGATGGGACATAATGTCAAAGCCTGATATTTGTGTTCAGTTGAGTAGTTAAGATGCAGATCTAAGCACCAAATGGAGAAAGAATGAAAACTAAAAATGAAAAGGCCGCTGAGCAATTGTGCCAGCATCAACTAGCCACCGACCTGGAGCACGAGCATGATTTTAAAGTCAATGATTCCATGAGATAAAAGAGGCCAGGGATGATAGTATCACCCCACAGAGTGACTTAGAAGAGACCTGCACTTGCAGACCTCTTTGGCCTTCTCTCTTCAGAATGCCCATGAAGGTGTCTGCACATGTCTTCAGGGCATTCTGGATGCAGTAATGAGATGGGAATAGGCAGACAGATGCAGACTGTTTTTCTTGCTGCTTCACACCTTTGGGGTCCTACCCGTGACTGAAAAGTGGGGAATACAAAGTGCTGTTGTAGCTGTGGGTCACTAGTTGCTCAAAAATCACTTGATTTGGAACCTGGAAGATGTCTCCCTTGCATGTATTTGCAGCAGAAAAAATTCCTGCAGAGGGTATTAGGTTGCTGGCCCCTATTGGGTTCTTGCCCTCACCAGGTTCTCTGGGCCCTTGGGTTTTGGTCCCATCATACTGTGCCTTGTAGGCACCATATTCCTCTGCTCTGTGCAGGCTGGAAGCCCCTCAAATGCAGGCCCTGGATAGAGCACTGGCCCTGGAGTCAGGAGGACCCAAGTTCAAATCTGTTCTCAGACACTTAACACTTACTAGCTGTGTGACTTTGGGCAAGTCACTTAGCCCTATTGCCTAGCCAAAATACAAAAGGCACTGGTTCATTTCCCTGCCTCCTCAGGGCTGCTCCCAGAGCCTGGTTTTAGTTTAAGTTGAAACTTCTTTGAGGTCAACCTAAAAGTTACACACAAGTGTCATCCCAAGTATAAGCCCCTGCTTTGGAGTGGTTTTTATCTGCTCTGTATTGAGAGGGATGTTCTGCTCTTGCTGTCAAAGCCCAGTGATCCAGGATCTGGAGAATAGGGGAGAGGAGACATGAGTTGTAGGCCTTCTTTGCGAGATGCCGGGTCTCCAGATACAGCTTTCCTTACTCCCTCATCAGAGGCCTTCTGCCCTCTTTGCCCAAGTCCCTGCTGGTACCTTCTGCTGGGGACAAGACCAAGAGCTGCCAATGACAGCTTTAGAGTCAGAAGGCCCCCTTTCCTTGGTCACCTCCTAAGGAGCAGTCCTCTACCTTTAGAGACCCTAGGCCCAGGCCCATGGTGACAGGCTTGCCAGAGGCCCTGAGGCTGGGGCTCAGAGCAAAAGCTTTTGCCTGCTCATCTGACATACTTGTGGGCCCGATCATTTCTGAGGCCTGAGGAGTCATCTGAGTGATAAACACTGGCCTTCCAGGGCATGGCCCTCTGGCCCACTGGGCAGTAGGAGGCTGGAGGATAGAGCATGGCCTACAGAACAGCTTTTCACTGTCTTTACAGTGTAGTGCACTTACACTGTGGGTGTCCAGAGGCTAACTTCCTAAGGACGAGGCTGCTCGTACCCTTGGACTAGCCATCCTAGCCCTAAGGAGGTTAATGTTGGGAAGAAGGCCCCATGGACCCCAAGACGTTCAGAGCAGCTCTTGGGGGAGGCAGCCAAACCCTGAAAGTCAGATGGGTGCCCATAGGCAGGGGCATAGCCATGGGAAATGAAAAGCATAAGGGAATCTGGGAAACATTTAGGAAGTGATGTGGAATGCCCCCAGCAGAGCCAGGGGAACTTAGCTACCACCAAAATGCAAAGGAGGGCACCAAACACTGGCCCAAAATAGAAGAACAAACTCTGCCCACAGCAGCTCTTTCTCCCTCAGTTTCCTCCACTGTGAAGTGGGGGGGTCGTTGTGAAGGTCCAGTGCACATAGTAGGTGCTTCCTACCTGCTCATGGCTTCCCCTTGGCACCATCAGAGAAGGTCAGCTTGTTGAGGCATTTTACAGAGCTGTCTACACTTACTGCCTTGCTTTTTTCTCACTCTTCTTTAAGACCTTGACAGTCTGGCTGCAGCCTCATTGCACAGAAACTGTTCTCTCCACACTTGCCAAATCCAGTGGCCTTTTCTCAGTCCTCAGTCTCCCTGACCTCTCTCCAACTTTGACACTGGTAGTCACTCTCTCCTCCTTCGTCCTTTCTCTTAAGTTTTCAGAACACATCTTCTCTCCTGATTCTTCTACCTGGCCAGCTCGTCTTTCTCTGTCTCCTTTGCTGGGTCCTCTTCCAGGTCATGGCCACTAACCATGAGTGTTTCCCAAGGTTCTGCTCTTCTCTGCACATTCTGTCAGTGACCTTATCAGCTCCTACGGACTCAGTCTCTATGAATACTTCCAGCTCTAGGGGGTCTTCTGAGCTCTAGCCCCATGTCACCAACTGTCTGTGAGCCATTTCAAACTGGAAGTCTCAGGGACATCTCAAATTCAGCCTGTCCAAAAATGAACTCATCCTATTTTTCCCAAAATCCATCTGATCTGAGGCAGGATTAGGGACAGGAAGAGATCAAGAAATGTCTGTGATTTTTAAAAAAAATCCTACAGAAGTTGGGGCAGCTAGGTGGCGCAGTGGATAGAGCACCAGCCCTGAAGTCAGGAGGACCTGAGTTCAAATCCAACCTCAGACCCAACACTTGACACTTACTAGCTGTGTGACCTTGGGCAAGTCACTTAACCCCAATTGCCTAAAAGCAAAAAAAAAAAATCCTACAGAAGTCAGCCATAAAAAAAAAAAACAACGGAATGTCTGGTACCTGTTGCCCTTAAATGAGCTGGCCATGGGCTCAGAACTTTCCCTAAGTGTCCCAAGGCTCAGTACCTGCTTTTCTGGCTATGGAAGCCCAAGTTCTGTAGCTAGGAAGAGAGAGGGATCCAGGCAAGAGCTCTGGATTGGGGTTTGGACCTGGGTTCAAATGCAGCACTCTGTGCAATGGTGGGGGTATTTCACTAGATGGCCTCCAAAGTCCCTTCTGTCCCGGGACTGTGACCCTATGGTGGGAGACAGGGAAGGGGTCCAGGAGACAGTACCTGAGCCCTCCTCACTGTGAGGCCATCAGGCAAAGCCTGTTGGTAGAGCCCTCTCCCAGTTGTGACAGCTGTGACCCAGCTCATCATGCACCCAGAGGTCCACCTACCTGTGTAGTGCACCACACAGGTCTGGCCCTTCTTGGGAAATGTCCTTCCTGTGGGGGAGACAAAGATATGAGCCTCAGTCTGGGCTGGGCATCAGGGTCACTAGAGCTAGGTCACTAGATGGACACAGGGGACCTGTTAGTGAGCTACAACCCTCTTCTCTGTGGATCAGTGGGATGAGATGGGTGTGTGTGGGGGAGGGGAATCTACATCCTGGATGTCGTGGTTGGGTGCATGGGGGGCATTCTGAACTTTGGCCATGGGGCCCTCTAAAGCTGGAGGAGGAGGCTGTTTTGGAGCCTTGACCTGTAGCAAGGCCAGGTCTGCCCAGCCTCCCAGGGCATCTTCCTTCTCTTCTTCCTCCTCCCTCCCTTCTCCTGATCCTCTCCTCCTCTTCTTTCTCTCGCTCCCCACCCCTCTTCCTCTCCATTCCCCTCCTCTACCTTTTCCTTCTCTTCCTCTCGCCTCCTCCCCCTACCCCTTCTCCCAGTCCTCTTTCCCTCCTCCTGATCCCTCTCCTTCCTTACCCCTTCTCCTGGTCCTCCTCCTTCCTCTCATCCTCTGGCTCCTCTTCCTCCTGGTAATCCTCCTCCTCTCTTCTCCCTCTTTCCTCCCACCCTTCTGGTCGCCCTCCTCCCCTCCTTCTCTCTCTTCCTCCCCTCCTCCCATTCTCCCCCAGTGCCCCAGACGCACCATCTCCTGGGGAGATGGTCTCGATCTCCACGCCCATCGCGACCCCGTCCCCCCGGGCCCCAGGGTCGCCACCAGTCGCCGTCTCTGCCTCTGCCGCCGCCACCGCAGCTGCTGCCGGCCGGCCTCCGGGACTCCGCCCCGGCCAGCCAGCCCGTGGCCAATGCGGCGATTCCCTCCGCCCCTGGAGCCCGGGAAGGCGGGGCTGGCGCTCCCTCCCCCCACCTCCTCCTCCTCAACCCCCGCCGTGGGGGGGGGGGCACATCATAGCCCGGGGGGAGCAAGTATGCACTGCCTGGCCAGGGGGGCCAGAGCAGACGTGCCACATGTGGCTGGCGGGCCCTCCAGCTTCGAGCCCCCCGCAGCCTGGCGGCGACGCCGACTTGGGGCAGACTCTGTGGGAGCCTGCACCACCCCCACCCCCCCCCATGCCTTTCTTCACTGTCCCTGGGACCAAGCCTCAGCCCCTCCGAGTTCAGGATCGGTCTGACCTCTCAGAAGAGGTCTTGCTGAGAGAAAAGTGCTTTGTCAACCTCAAGGCGCTACCCAAGTGGACCAGGCCATTCTTTGCTCTATTTCTTGTCAAGGCATCATAATCCTGAGCTGCTGTGTGAGAACTGGGGTCTCCAAACCAGCACCCAGGATGTGCTCTAAAGCATAGAATGGGAAAGAGGATCACAATCTTGACTCAGAGGCTGGCAGGGAGCCGGTTTCCCCAGCCCCACACTGTGCCATGCCCAAGCTCTCCTGGGTGGCTGCAGAGGCTTTCTCACTGATTCTATTAAAGGAAACATCCTCACAGGATCGTAGTAATCTCCCAGATAAGCCTCGTAGCAGCAGCCCTAGGTGGGTCACAAGATCGTCCTTGAGGCAGGCCCCAGCGCCCAGCCCCCTTGACTGTCTGTCCCTGGAGCTGGGAGGGAGCCTCATGGTCACCCAATTTACCCTGCTCTGTAGATGAGGGACCTGGGGTCCAGGAGCACTAGTCCCACCTCTCTCAGGTCAGTGTGTCAGAGTTAGGGTTCACACCCAGCGTCCCTTCTGTCTCTCCAAGTTGGCTTTGACGCATTTTGTGGTTTTAAAGAATGAAATGCAGATTATTTGTGTAATACTAGTTGCAAACCTTGGTGTCTGACGCTGGGGCTACCAAAAAGACGTGAGTCACAAGCCTTGCTGTCCAGGGAAATGGGCAGAAAGTATGTACTCCAGAGGGGAATTTGGCAAAGTGGGAGAGGGGTGTGATCCCTGTCATCTGGGGGAGTCAGGGGAGGTTTCATGGAGGAGGCAGCACTTGACTGGAGTGGGAAGGACTGGCTGCAGAGATAGGATCTGGGGAGGGGGTGGAGAACAGAGAAGAGAGAGACTCCTCTTTTTGCTGGGAGAGAAGACTAGCTAGACTGTGGAAGGTTTTGGGTGCCAGGCTGAGCCAGTTATTAAGTAGGGAGGGAGCAACTGAAATCTGAGCTGAGGACATCAAGGACCGGGGCAAGACAATCAGAAGGGCCCTGAATGTGGAAGGATGAGGACCTTTCTCAGGCCTGTGGCCATGCTCAGCAGGACAGACGCTCAAGAAGCATTTCTGTTACACACCCCGACATGTACACTCATGTGCTCACACATACACAAGCACACATGCATGCACATATGACTCCCGCTAGCCCCAGAAAGCCTGGGCTATTCCCTCACTGGTCCCACTAAGGGGCCCCTCTGCTCTGGACCGTTGCAGGACCTGACCTCAAAAGATTCTCCCCAAGGAGAGTCATGGAAAGCTTAGGTTTGGCCCCTCTCCAAGGTCTCCTTGGCTGCTTGGTGGCACAGTACATAGAATTCTGGCCCTGGAGTCAGGAAGACCTGAGTTCAAATTTGGCCTCAGACACGCAATAGCTATGTTACCCTGGGCAAGTCACTGAACTTCTGTCTGCCTCAGTTTCTTCAACTGTAAAATTGGGATAACAACAGGAACTGCTTCCTAAGGTTATTGTGAAGATCAAATGAGGTGACAGTTATAAAATACTTAGCATGATACCTGGCACACAGTAGGCATTTAGATGCTTATTCCTTCCCCTTCCCATAAAGAGACTCAATGGACAAAGAAAGTCAGGTATAGGACCGCTATTTATTTCCTCCTTAAGATTCAAGCAACAGTAACATATGCCCCAGAGGGTGATACTTAATATCTCAGAACATGTTACATTTTGTAAGACTGCTGAGTAGACAGTCTCCTGGTAAACTTGGATTTGGATTATCCTCCTCTTGGTGGTTCTCTTCTTCAGGCAGGGGTCTGCTCGTAAATGTTTGATAGCAGGTTCTTTGGAAGGAGAGAGAAATGTGTTCCTGGCATACTTTTAAGTTAAATGTGTGTTAACATTATCTCCATCTCTTTCTTCAGCTAGAAAGAAGCACAATGGTACGTCAGGCCCTGGTTTGTGGTTTGCCTGTTTCTGAGGTATAAATGCTCACAGTGAAAATTTAACAACCAGCTCACCAATCCCCAACCCTCTGCCTTCAGCACTTCCTTGGGGAACCTCCCATAGTGAAGCTAGATCTGACTAAGGGACTCATGCTCTAGACCACTGAATCTCAAATGATCGCCCATCCCCTTGACCCCAGGCTGAAAACTATTCATCTCAGGATTGCTATTTGGTTACTATGTTCACAATTAAAACACACACACACACACACACACACACACACACACACACACACAGGAAAGGTAGCCAGGAACCCAAGGCTGGCCTAGGAACACACAGGCTCACTGGATGAACAGTTGGGGTGAGGGAGGGTACCTACTTCTTCCTGCTGTGTATGGGAAATTCCTAAAAGGTAGTTTTTCATGCTACAAGTTGCGTAACTCTTCTGGGTCAGTAACCAATCCTCTCTGGTGCAGCTGGGGGACGGGAAGGGAGACCTAGAGACTACACAGGGAGAGCTGCATCAGCCCAAGCAAGGAGTCCTTCGTCACTGGTCCTGGAAGTCCTCAGAGTTGCTCAATGCACGCTCCACGAGATGTCCCTGCGGGCCCATTCCTTTGACCGTTGCCTGGGTCCCTGGGGTATTCCAATCCAACTCCTGCTATACCTATCCATCAGTCAACATTTATTAAACACCTGTTGTGGGTTAGGTACTGTTCTGTGTGCTAGGGATTCAAAGACCAAAGTGGAACAGCCCCTAGGAGACAACATGCACACTTGTAAGTCTATGCAGTCGGTATAAGGCCACTTCAGTGGGGAGGATCCTCACGGAGGAGGTGGTGATGAGCTGGGCCTGAAGGAAACCAGAGATTCTGAGAAGCAGAGGTAGGGAGAGAGTTCACTCTAGGCCTGGGGACAGCCTGGGCAAAGATATGGAGATGGGGCATAGAGTGTATTCTGTGTGCGTGTGCGTGTGCATGTGTGTGTGTGTGTGTGTGATATACAGCAGGCACTGCATTCCAACAAAGGCTGGGCCCAGAGCTCCCACACTGGGTATCATCCACATACGGACAGGTGATGAGTGAAGTGGTGACTCGGGACATTCAACAAGAAAGCAGAATCAATGATCCAGGGTTTCTGGAGGGCAGAGGAGTCCAAAATGGAGCTGCTGAAGAAGCAAGAGGAAACCAAGGGGAAAGAGGAGGAGGAGGAGGAGGAGCCAGGTGAGGTGTGACAGAAGAGGCACCATGTCAGATCTGGGGATTCCCAGGTCATTGTTGACTTGACAGAGATGGCAAAGAGCTGAGGAATGATGGAAAGGAAGGAAATGGAAGCATTGAGTGACAGCCAGAATCAAAACGAGAGCACTGAATAAAAAATTCAATAGAGAAAAAAGTCACGTGTTCCATTTGAGTTTAAAAAAGTGAGCTTTGGGCCTTCAGCTCTTCTCCCAAGTTGGTGCAGGATCCGCTGCTGTAGTCACATCCCTGAAACAAGATGGTGAAGGTTGGAGTTAAGGTCTGGTGACCAGGGCTGCATTCAGCTCAGATGGGGTAGACATTGTGGTCATCAATGACTCCTTCATTGACCTCAACTACACAGTCTGTATGTGTCAATGATTCCACCCATGGCAAGTTCCAGGGCACCGTCAAGGCTGAGAATGGAAAGCTGGTGATCAATGGAGAAGCTGTAACCATCTTCCAAGAGCTGGGACCCCCCAGTATTAAAAGGGGAGACACAGGAGCCCGGTATGTTGTAGAGTCCACTGGTGTCTTTACCACCATGGAAAAGGCCAGGCTCACTTGAAGGGTGGAGCCAAGCAGCTCATTATCTCTGCCCCTTCTGCTGATGCCCCAACATTCATGAAGGGAGTGAACTATGAGGAATGGGATAATTCCCTTAAGATTGTCAGTAATGCCTCCTGTGCCACCAGCTGCTTGTCCCCCTTGGTCAAGTTGATTCATGACAACTTTGGCATTATGGAAAGACTCATGACCACAGTCTATGCCATGACTGCTTCCCAGAAGTAGGTGGCCCTTCTGGCATGATGGGTGTGGTGCTGCCCAGAAGATCATCCCTGCTCACATAGGTGCTGCTAAGACTGTAGGTAAGGTTGTACCTGGGCTGAATGGGAAGCTGACAGGCATGTTCTTCCATGTTCTTACTCCCAGTGTCCCTGTTGTGGATCTGACCTGCTGCCTGGAGAAACCTGCCAAATGTGATGATACCAAGAAAGTGGTGACTCTTGAAGGATATCTTGGGCCACAGAGAGGACCAGGTCACATCCTATGACTTTCACAGTGACACCCATCCTTCTACCTTTGATGCTAGTGCTGGTATTGCCTTCATTGACAGTTTTGTCAGGCTTGTTTTCTAGTATGGCAATGAGTACGGTTATAGTAATAGACCTCATGGGCTCCACAGCCTCCAAGGAGTAAAGGGGAAAGCTGGGGATCTTCATCCCCAGCCAAAAGAGAAATTCCACCACCGGGGAACCCACATCCCTAACTTACATCTCTATACTGGGAATCCCACGCCCCATTCACATCTTTGCCCCAAAACACTCCTGTAGTAGGGGGAGAAGCATAGATTCCTATATCGTGTACCATCAATAAAGTAACTGTGTTCAGAGGGTAAGGTGGGGAGGGAGAGGAGGAGAAGAAGAAGGAGGAGGAGGAGGAGGAGAGAAGAGAGAGAGAGAGAAAGAGAGAGAGCGCTTTGGAAGTGCAAGATGATGAGCAAATGAAACTAGATTGCATTTTGTCTGGAAAAGACTAGGGGACTTGGTGGGCAATGAGTTCAATATGAGTCAACAGTGTGATACAGCAGGGAATCTGATATGCCAGGTGAATCTTGGGTTACATTAAGTTTCCTGGAATGTGATGTCATGGGCCAAAAACTGGAAGGAAACCATAGGAGCTCAGGGGGTGCTTTCCTCGTTGTTGTTCGTTGAAGGCAAGACAAGCACAAGAGAAAACTTCATCAGAGAAGTGAACAGCCAGCCAGCCAGTCATTTATTAAGCACCTTCTGTATGCCAGGTCCTGTGCTAAGAGCTGAAGATACAAAGAAAGGCAAAAGACAGTCCCTGCCCTCAGGGAGCTCCCAGCCCCAGTGGGGGAGATCACATGCCAACAGCTAGGTGCAAATACAGATGCAAACAGCTAGGTGCAAATACAGGATAAACGGGGTAATCAGTAGAGGGAAGAGGGGTTAGGGAAAACTTCCTGTAGAAGGTAGGATTTTAGCTGGGACTCGAAAAAAGCTGGGGAAGCCTAGAGGCATAGATAGGAAAGGAGAACAAACATTCCAGGCAAGGGGGAGAGCCAGCCAGAGAAAATTCCATGGGGAGATGGAGCAGCTTGTTCAAGGTGTAGCCAGCAGGCCAGGCTTGCCAGACCACAGAGTGTATGCTGGGGTGCGGGGCGTCTGGTGTGGAGTGGGTGGGGAACCATCGGAATGAATGAGTGAATGCCACGATTTTCATGAAGGCAAGCCTGGCAATCATTAGCTGCCCTACTTTGGGCAGGTGACTAAACAGGTGAATTCCCTATCACTACTCTGGCCTCCCTCGTTCGGAGCTTGTGGCCTGTTTCCAGAGTTCCCCACTTATGTCGTCTTTCTGCCAGGTAGTCTGTGTCATCAGCTCCAGATGACAGTCTCCCTTAGTCCATGGATCACCATTGACCTGCCGTGGTTCCCCCATCTTGCACCAGGATTACCTCACACATGGCCTCCTCCTGGCTGGACAATACTTTTTGTGAATCCTTTTTTGAAGAGAAGCCTGGGGCTGGCTTCCCCGGCGTGTGTGTGTGTGTGTGTGTGTGTGTGTGTGTGTGTGTGTGTGTGTGGCCACACTCCGGGAGGTTGAAGGCTTATGGTCCCTCTTCAGCAGCCTTTTGGTCGAGTCCTTGCAAGGTCAAGGTCTGGCTTGTTTTGAGGTTGTGGTGTACGGTACCGGCATGAGCAAGCTCCTTACTCCATTATGCTGGGGAAGTTGCAGTGCCACGGCATCCCAGCATACTAGCAGGCCCCCTTGGAGATCCCCGGAATAAGGCACAACGGGCCAGAGCCCTGCCCTATTCTAGGCATGGCTCTCATTCCTCCCAGTCTGGGAAGGGCTCATGCCCTAAGAGCCAGTGGGCAGGAGAGCCTCAGTAGAGGCTCTGTCTGCGCTGGGTCTGCAGTGGAGCCTGTGTGGATCGCCTTGGACCTGGGTATTCTGGGGGCTGGTTCGACTGTCCTCCCGGAAAGGGAGGAGGGGCTGGCTTCTCACCCTGAAATGAGCGCTAGACCTGGCTATTAAGAGGGCGGACTGTCCTCCCTGCAGGGGATAGGGTTTGAGGGTCCTCCTTGGGGGTGGGGCCTGACTGTCCTCATGCCGGGGGCGGGGCCCGGCTTCCAGGTTGGAACAACAATCACAGAACCTTACGTTGTGCCCCCCCCACCTCCCCAGCACCCCGGAAAGTTTGCAGAGTCCTCGCTTCCCGTGCATTCAGTCGCTGGAACCTCAGCACAGGCAGGTACTCATCTGACCACTGCTGCCTGTACCCTTTGGGAGGAGGGCTGCCCTCCCCCTAGCACCCTGGAGGACTCGCCCCTGCCCGATGTCTGATCTGAGTATCTAGGAGGGCCCCAGAGGCGCTACTACTGCTACCCCGCCCCCACCCCACCCCGTGCCCACCCCTAGATCCAGAAGGCGGTATTGGCCTGCACTGAGTCTGAAGCTCTCGGCTTCAGTTCAGTTCTGCCACTTTTTGGGCAGAGCTAACCACGAGGAAAGCACTTCGTAATATGGGAAGCATCCATGCTGGAGCACCAGAGAAGTGATCCCTTGTCCGGGAGCCCCTAGCTCTAGGGTCGGTGCCCATTACTGGACCCGTCTCATTTAACCTTTTCTCTGGCACAGAGTAGGTGATTGTGGATAGGTGCCACCTTCCCTCTCTTTAGACTCGGGCTGTCTCAGTGTCCAGAATGCCCTTCCTCCACACCCCTGCCTCTTTTTCTTCATTTTCGTCAAGGCTTAGCTGAAGGGCCCCCTCTGTCCAAAGACCTTTTTCTAACTTCTGGCACCCCGAATTGGTCGCCCTCTGCCCCCAGAAGAGCTAACTTTGTATCCATTTTCTCTTGTGGCTACAGTTCGTAACCCAAGTGTAGCACAGAACCTGTCCCTGAGTAGGAACATATCGCAGTTCAGTTGAATGGCATTGAATAGGAAATGAGGCTCTTCTGTGACTGGTGAAGTCAAGCATGGCCATGGCTCAGCCTCCTCATCTCCTCTGAATCTGGCCCCAGTTATGGCCATTCAGGGCCTGCCTAGACGGTGTTAGAAGACTAAGATGATGGAGGGACGGTGCAGTTCTTAGAGCATTCCAGACTGCAGCAGCAGCGTTTGGCAGGACTCTCCTCTCCTTTAAAGCAACCTGTGCCCTAAGAAAATGGAGCTATTGGTGATCTGGCGGTGGGATTAAAAAGAAAACCTTTTACTCCTAAAATAAGGGTGATATAGAAGGTCATGTGCCAGGCAGTCTGCCAAGTGCTGGGGATTCAAAGAAAGGAAAAATGCACGGTCCCCCTGTGCACTAGGAGCTCACATGTCGCAGGAGGAGACAGCAGACACCAAAGAAAAACAGGAAACCTGCCAAGTGAATGGAAGGCCATCCCAGAGGGCTTTGCCCGAGGGCAAGACCTGAGGTCTGAATTGTGAGACCAGGGAAGATTGGATAGTTTGAAGGAAAGGGCCAGTGGAGCCCAGCAGGGAGGCTCTTCTCCAAGGCTCCTGGCAAAGGGCATTTCCTTTTCCCATTGCATTTTCCTGGTTGGGCAGGACCTACTTTCCAAACCCGGCTGATGATCCAAAGTGCAGATCTTAGCCCAGTGTAACTTGCTTTTTGTCCATCATCAGAGGACCAGCTGAGCCCTCCCTCCTTCCCAAGACGGTACAGAGTGATGAAGCTTTTGGCCACCACAACTCTCAAGAATCCTTCACTGTATCAAGGCAAGTCATCAAGCATAAGTCTGTTTGGTGACCCAGTATCCTGAATTCAAGAGCATTGGAAGCATCAGAGCTCCCCAAACCACCAGATCTGTTTCCAGCCCAGCCTTCTCCCCCACCCCAGCTATTATTTTTTTCTGATTTATTAATTTATTTTGATTTAACAACAATCAGATGGCATGCAATCTGATATAGGCTATACTTATATGTTCCTGATAAACATATTTTCACATTAGTGATGTTGTAAGGAAAAATTAGAACCAATAAGGGGAAACACAAGAAAGAGAAAACAAAATAAAACAAGAAAAAAATTAGCAAACAGTCTGCTTCAATCTGCATTCAAACTCTTTCTTTGGATGTGGATAGCATTTTCCATCAGGAGGCTTTTGGAAATGTCTTAGATCCTTGCATTGCTGAGAAGGGCTAAGTCTACCAACATTAGTGATTGCATAACGTGGCTGTTACTGTGTACATTGTCCTGGTTCTGCTCACTGCACTCAGCATCAGTCCAGACAAGTCTTCCCAGGTCTTTCTGAAGTCTGCCCGCTCCTCATTTCTTCTAGCACAGTAGTATTCCAGTACGTTCATGTACCGCACCTTGCTCAGCCATTCCCCAGTGGATGGGCATCCTCTCCATTTCCAATTCTTGGCCACCACAGAAAGAGCTGCTGTATGTGGATCCTTTTCCCATTTGTATGATATCTTTGGGATGCAGACCTAGAAGTGCTATTGCCTCCTTCCCCCCCCCACCTCGCCATTAAGGAGAGAGAATTCAGGGCTGAGAAGAGGCTCCCACTTCTACATTACCACATCACTAGGTACAGGAGCAGGGTTTGGGAGGGCTCTGCTCAGGGCCCTCCTCACTTTGGCTATCTCATCAGATGCCATGGATTCAATTTCTCCTCCCTCTGGACTGTGGCAGTAGCTGCTGGGGTGGGGGTGGGGTCTGCCTGCCTCGAGGCTCTCCCCTCTCCTGTGCATCCTCCATTCAGCCATCAAAGGGATTTTCCCAAAGCACAGATCTGACCACAGCACTTCCTACTTTGCAAACTCCAGTGGCTTTCTGTCAGCTCCAGGATTCAATACAAAAGTCTCTGTCGCCCCCTCCTCCCTTTCCCCCGTCTTTCTTACACCTCATCATGCTCTTTGATCCCATGACACTGACCTCCCGGCTGACACTCCATTCCCCACCTCCAGGCATTTGCTCTGGCTGTGCTCCATGCCTGGAGCACTCTCCCCCTTCCTGTCTGCCTCCTGGCATCCCTGGCTTCCTTCAAGTCCCAACTCAAATCCCATCTTCTGCAGGAGGTTTTCCCCAGCCCCTCTTCATTCTAGTGCCTTCCTTCTGTTCATTATTTCTTTTTTTATCCTGTTCATACCATGTTTGCACAGAGTTGTTTACATATTGTCTTCCCCCCTTAGACTGTAAGCTCATTGAGGGGAGGGACTATCTTTTGACTCTTTTTGTCTTCCTAGCACTTAGCACAGTGCCTGAGAGTGGACACTTAATCATTTCTGGTCCTTAGTTCTCTAAAAGGACCAAAATGACATCACTCTGCTAGAGCCAAGTTTCAGTGTGTCTGACTGTGGCTGATCAGACCAATACAAGCTTGGAATGTTCTACCACAGGTCGGGCACAAAGAGTTCATGTGAACCTTTGGGGTAGATTTTCTAAATTCGCACATCGTGCGCTTTTTCTGAGCTGTTTCGATTCTGCTTTGCTCATAGAGAACAGCGTCTTCTCTGGTGAAGGCACATCAAGGTGGGCTCTCCTGTGCCAGTATCTCCCATGTCACACAATCAATTCCTGAGTTCTTAAGAAAGAGTTTGAGAGTGTCCTTGTATCCCTTCTTCTGACCTCCATGTGAGTGCTCTCCCTGTGTAAGTTCTCCATAAAATAGTCTTTTTGGCAAGCGTAGGTTTTACTTTGAGCAATGTGGCCAGTCCATCGCAGTTGCACTCTCTGAAGCAGAGTTTGAATGCTTGGCGGTTCAGCTCCAGGAAGGACCTCAGTGTCTGCTACTTTACCCTGCCAGGTGATCTTCAGGGTGGACACTTAATACGCGTTTATTGATTGACTGACATACACTTTTCAAAACCTACATAACTGAAGTTGAGTTTCTTAGACAATACTCTTTTCTGTTCTTTGTATATCAAGATGTTCAAATTTGTTGATATTTGTTAAGTTCATAATTTTAAAAAAAGAAAATTTAAGGAAAAAAAATAGTTCAAGACTCCATAGAGTAATGTAGATGGTGGAAGAAGGGCCTAGCTAAGCACTTTTACAAATATCTCCTTGAATCCTCACAACAGCCCTCTGGGATAGTTGCTATTAGTATCCCCATTTTACATAGAAGCTAAGGCCTGGGGAGGGGGGCAGGGAGGATAATGAGTGTGGGTTAGGGACTGGTATCAGGAGGAATTCTGAGACTTGAGGGCCCCCTGCCTGGGCCAGCTGGGCTCCTGACTTCCCCTAGGAAGAGGGAGGCAGCCTCTTCTTGAGTTCTGTGTTCCCTTCCATGAGCATTGAAGATGGCCCCATGCCAGAGGCCAGCAGGCTCCGGAGGGGCTCAGTCTCCCCTCTCCTAGAGTGGTGTATGAAATAGGAAGGCTTGAGTTTTTGTGACTTGTTTTAGAGGTGCTAAGAAAGTGACACCTGGGTCCGAAATATTGACCTATTTCCTTTTACCTATAATAACATAGCATCTAACATTTCACAGCATCTACCTAATGAAGTTAGCCCACTACTGCATGGCCGCGGACCCGTGGTCTGCACCTGGGCCCCTAAGGTGAGGCCAGGGAACTGTCTTTTCATAATAAATCATTCCCAAGGGACCAGGGACTTTTGTCCCACCCCCCTGCTCTGGCGAGCAGTTTCTATCCTTCTGGTGTCTTCATGTTTGGAATTAGAGTTAATAAATGATCATTATAAGGACATGCCTGCCTGCTGTCTACAGGCACTGTCAAGGTAAGGAGGTGCCAGTCCTGGTCCCTTGCCAAGGTGGCCATGTGCTGAAGGATCCAGATGTGGGGCTCCAGGTGGGCTTTAGTGCTAATGGAAAGCTTGCCAGGACGTTGTGAGCAAGCTCGGCTTTAGAGCTAGAAGAGACAGTTCCAGAGGCGTCACACGTGGAACCCTCAAATGTAATTGGGAAATGATGAAATAAAGCTACATTAGAACATAGATAATGTTATTAATATGTGACTGTACAGAGCCTTCCTTGCTTCTGTTGGAGTTTGGTACCCCTGGCCTAGCAGGGCAGGGACTTGTCCAGGGTCACTTAGCCACTGAACAAGAGGCAAGGTCCAGGAATCAGAGGCCACCCCGTCAGGGTCAGAGCCAAACCGGGAGGGGGGTAGGGTCTCTCTGTCCAGAGACTGTGCCCCTGAGTTTGGGGGGCTTCTTCACTGATGGTTTTCTCTGTGATTTCAGGTACTGTCTAATAGGAAGGATGGAGTTGGGGAAAGGCAAGCTTCTCAGGACCGGCCTCAATGCCCTGTACCAAGCAGTCCATCCCGTGCATGGCATCGCCTGGACTGACGGGAAGCAGGTTGTCCTGACGGCGCTGCAGCTGCAGAATGCAGGGCCCACATTTGGAGACTCAAGGATCATGGGGCAGTTTGAACACGTGCACGGGCTGTCCTGGGGTCCCCCAGGGGCGGCAGGTAGCCCCACCCTGCTGGCGGTACAGCACAAGAAACACGTCTCCGTGTGGCAGCTGTGCTCGAGCCTCTCGGAGAGAAGCAGGCTGCTGGTGTCCCAGACGTGCGAGGTCGGGGAGCCCCACCCCGTGCTCCCCCAGGGCTGCGTGTGGCATCCCCACAAGGCAATCCTGACCGTGCTCACCAGTCGCGACGTCTCTGTCCTCCACTCGGTGCACTGTGACAGCTCCCGGGTGAAGGCCGACCTGGTCAGAGACCAGGGCTTTGTGCACTGTGCGTGCTGGACCCATGATGGTCACAGGCTGGTGGTGGCTGTGGGCAGTGCCCTGCATTCTTTCATGTGGGACGACTCCCAGAAGACTCTGCACGCGTGCTCTTTCTGCCCGGTGTTTGATGTGGGTAGTCACATCTGCTCTGTGTTAGCCACTGTGGACATGCAGATTGCTGTGGCCACTGAACTCCCACTGGACAAGATCTGTAGCCTCCACTCAATGGAGGCCTTTGAGATATCGACTGCGGAAGAGATGCAGCCCTCACCCTCATCCCTGGCCGGCATTGTGGAGGAGCCCTCTGTGGAGCCCGGGAAAGCGTCCCCCGACTCAGAGCCGTCCTTCTCGTCTTCCTCCCTAGACTCAGGGGATCTCACGCTGATGCCCCCTGGAGGCCATCAATGCGACTCGAGCTTACTCTTCCGCCTCCAAGAGAAGGGCTGCCTCTCTGGAGCAGGCCAGGACTCCTCCCATTTGGTCCTGGTGACCTTCGACAGGACGGTCACCACCTCCCGGAAGGTGGGCATCCCGGGTGTCCTGGTGCCGGACCTGCTGGCCTTTGATCCCAAGTCTCAGGTGGTGGCTGTGGCCTCCAACACATGCCACATCATTCTGATTTATTCCCTGAGCCCCTCCTCGGCACCAGGTGTCCAGTGCATCCGGCTGGAGACCTGTGAGAGGCCCAAGGGCATCTGCTTCTTGTCAGACAAACTACTCCTGATTTTGGTGGGGAAGCAAAAGGTCACAGACCCCACTTTCCTTCCCTCCTCCAAGTCTGACAAGTACACCATTCGCTTGGTGGTCAGGGAAGTCACCTTCGAGGGAGAACCCTCCTGGAAGTCTGACTGGAGCCAGCAAGATTTCTGCAATGTCAGCACGACGCTGGGCTTGACCAGTGAGAGGAAGCCGGGGGAGAGCCACTGCCCCATCTTCTACCCTCAGATGAGAGAACTCCTCATCCCCGGAAAGCTCCACGTGCAGCCTCTGGCTAGGGTGAAAACCTTGATCGAGGAAATCACGGTCACTCCCTGGGCCCAGAGCCCCAGGCCCAATGCTGCACTGCTGAGCAAGCCCATGCCAGCCACTGATGCTGCTGCCTCCGTGCAAGGGCTGGAGGCTGTGTCCAGCCCCTGGTCCCCAGCTCCACTTGGCCCCGATGCCAGGCCAGGCTCACCAAAGACCCAGTGCCGCCTAATACACGAGCCCCTGAACCTTCCCCAGGACAAAGCCTCCATGAAGGAAAAGGAGGACAGTCGGTTGTGTAGGGTACTGGAGAGGCTGTCTGGAAGCTTCACGGACCTCCACCAGCGCCTCTTAGAGCTCATAGACCTTCTGCACGGGAAGGAGCAGCCACCATCCCCCACCACGTACCCGCTCTCTCAAGACCCATCTTTCCTTCTCATCACCTGTCAGGTAACTGAGAGTGGCTCCGTTGTCCCTGAGCCTGCCCTCCAGAGCTAGCCGTGGCTGTGCCAGAGCTGCAGTCTCTTCTGAAGGCTCCATTTAGCTTTGAAACCCACACCTTGGGATGTTTTCATGATTAATTCCTATATGCACTGGATGGATTCAGCTTCAGCTGTCCATGTGGAATATTTATACTGCTATTTAAATTCATGGGTCAGTAAGACCGATTGCATTCTCTAGTTAGGACATCACCTTAATGGTTTTCCCCTATTGGTTTCTTTCCTTGACTTGTCTGGCAGTCTAGGAGGAGGGCTTCTGATGCCCTCCCTCTAGGTCCTTGGGTCCACTTCCCAGGTGAGAGTTCCTTCCAGCAATGCAGAGTGCAGCTTAGCACTTTCATAGAGTGCTTTAAGGTTTACAAAGCACTTTATGGATGTCATTTTACTTGATCCTCATTCTTAACTATTAGAGACTATTTAGGTCAAGTTAAATGTGTGGTTTTGTTTTTTTAATAAAAAAGAGAGGCTATTCCCATTGGGCCAGCATGAGAAACATTAGGTTATAAAATGCACTCTCTTTACCTTCTCTTGTTTATTCCATCTGGAAAAGAACAGAAGCTTTCTTGCCAGGGAGAAGTTATTTCTGATCAAAACTGAAGGATTACTTCACTCCTGCCTGGCCTGGCCCACTGCCTGTGGTGAACCTCTTCTGAGTTTCAACAGCAACATGTAGTTCTGGCAGGATTCCCTTCCTCTGAATCCCTGAGAGCTCACCTGGGAAGTGGGGAGCAAATCCCTAAGAGCTCACCTGGCGGGGGATGAATACCTAAGAGCTCACCTGGGGGGTGTGTGAATACTTAAGAGCTCGTGGGGGGGGGATGATGAATACCTAAGAGCTCACCTGGAGGGAATGAATATCTAAGAGGTCAGCTGGCGGGGATGAATACCTAAGAGGTGGGGGGGGGGTGAATACCTAAGAGCTCACCTGGGGTGAATACCTAAGAGGTCAGCTGGGGGGGGTAAATACTTAAGAGCTCACCTGGGGAGGGGATGACTATCTAAGAGCTCACCTGGAGGGAGTGAATACCTAAGAGGTCAGCTGGGGGGGGTGAACACCTAAGGGGTCACTTGGGGAGGGGGAAGGAGGGGCTGGGCAGGAGCCTGTGAAGGAGAAGGTGGGCACACCATGCTCTGACCCTAGAGGAAAACATTCTTTCAAGTTGGTTTCTTTGAAACTGTCTTTCTGTAGTGTTGTTTCCATCCAAAAAATATTAATTTTTGTGTGTGTCAAATATGGCTTAAATGTTTTGAAGTGACTTTTTAGAGATCCTCATCTTTTCTCTTTATTGCCATCAGGGCTGTTGCTTGATGTCTGGCCTTGCTTGTCCTTCCCCCATTCTGGGTCCGTTCCCAGGCAGGCGCTGAAGTTTGAGATCTTAGTGAGGTCAGAGATTGCCCCTCTAGAGGGGCCTGGCCTGGGCTGCTGCTCCCCTGGGGGTGGGGTTTCTGGGCCCTGGCACCAGGGCTTGCATGGCCCGCAGCGGGTTGATGATGGTGCCACAGAGGAGGAGGAGGAGGTCCAGGCCTCATGGTGGTTATTGTGGGGTAACAGATTTTGTCCTTGGGCTTGAAGAAGCCGTCCCCGACAGGGCCCGTGGTGGACAAGAGAGCAGTCCTTCTCTGTGATGGCAAGGTGCGCCTGCAGACAGTCCAGCAGGTGTTTGGCCTCTCTCTGGTGGAGATGCAGCACGGTGAGTCAGTCTGGGGCTGGGGAGGGCTTCTGGGAGTAGGGCACCCCCTCAGGCACTCTCTGGGCTCCACCCTCCTGAAGGGCAGGTCTAGGGGCAGGGGCTGAGATGGCCTCCCATCCATCACCCAGCAAGCATTAAGTACCTGCTGTGTGCCAGGTGGTTTGAGATACAGGACCAAAGGATGGAGCAGTCCCCACTGGTCCGTGGTGTAAGGTTCCTAAGTACTGTGTGTGCAGGTAGTCTGTGACAGACACAGCGCTTCAAGAGGGAGGGTCCTAGTGATTTGAGGGGGTCAGGAAACCTTCGTGCAGAAGGTAGGGCCTGAGCAGCCTCATGAGGAGAGAGGTGGATTCTGAAGAAGGGAGGAGAAAGGGAAGCGCCCTGGAGGCGATAGGAAGACTGGACATGATTGCTTAGGGGTGTGACAGGGTCAGGTCTGTTAAGGAAAGTCACTTTGGCAGCTGAGCAGAGGGGTGGGGAGAGCTTGGGGGAAGGGAGCCCAGTGAAGAGACCCTTGCATCATCCCAGGTGGGAGGCCTGAACGAAGGGGTGGCTGCATGGGTGAAAAAAGGGTCAGACATGGGAAGTGGACAAGGCACAGGGTGGCAGCTATTGGAAATGCAGGGTAAGGGCATGTGAGGGATAATGCAAGGGCTCAGAACCTGAGACACTGGAGGAAGGTGGTGCCTTGATGGAAAGAGGCAAGTTTGGACTGTGGAAACACAGATTAGAAATTAATTGGAGACAAAACAACCTATGGGGGGGGCGGGGAAGGCGAGGCAATTGGGGTTAAGTGACTTGCCCAGAGTCACACAGCTAGTAAGTGTTATGGGTCTGAGGTCGAGTTTGAACTCAGGTCCTCCTGACTCCAAGGCCGGTGCTCTATCCACTGCACCACCCAGCCACCCTCAAAATGGCCTCATTTTTTCAGAACAGGTTGTAGAAACAATCGATAATTTCATGAAGAGAACGGCAGTAATGAGAGTATGTACCAACACCCGTGGAATGCGGCAAAAGCAGCATAAGCAGAGGAGAGTCCGTCCCTACATGCGTCCAGTGAACTGATGGGCAACGAAAACCCACTGGAAGAAGAACAGATTAAAACCCCCAGTTAGTTTGGAAGTCCTGCTAAGTAAAGATGAGAGTAATAAAGCGGAATGAAAGAAAACCATTGAATTAACAAATAAAACTCAAAGTTGGTTTTATGAAGAAAAAACAATAAAATAGATACTCTTGGTCAATCGATTAAAAGAAAGAGAGAAGAAAACCAAATCACTAGTATCAAAAATGGAACAGGTGACTGCGTCACTAATGGAGATGAAATCAAAGCATTTATTAGGAGTCATTTTGCCTAATTGTGTGCCAGTAAATAAAACAATTTAAATGGAAGAAATGGAAGAATACTTACAAAAATATATAAACTGTCTCAATGAACAGAAGAGGAAATAGAAAGTCAAAATAAATCTATTTTAGAAAAAGAAGTTGAACAGTTTATAAATGAGCTTCCTAAGAAAAAAGCAACAGGACCAGATAGATTTACAAGTGAATTCTACCAAACATTTAAAAATCAACTAATTGTAATGTTAAATAAATTATTTGGAATAATAGGTAAAGAAGGAGTCCTACCAAACTCCTTTTATAGAATAAACATGATGCTGATACCTAAACCAGGAAGAGCAAAAATAAACAGAGAAAATTGGTGAGCGATCTCATTAATGAAAATTGATGCAAAAATCCTAAATAAAATCCTACCAGGAGACCATACCAGTATATCACAAAGATTATATACACTGTGACCAAGTGAGATTTATATCAGGAATGCAGGGATGCCTTCAACATAGGATAACTATTATCATAATTTATTATGTCAATAATAAAAAATAACAAAAATCATGTGATGATACCAATAGATGCAGAAAAAGATTTTATAAAGTACAACACCCATTCCTATTAAAAAGACTTGAAAGCATAGGGAAAGCATCTACCTAAAGCCATCAGTGAGCATTGTTTGTAATGGGGATAAGCTAGAAGCCTTCCCAGTAAGATCAGAGGTGAAGCAAGGATGCCCATTATCATCAGTATTATTCAGTACTGCATTAGAAATGCTAGCAATAGCAATAAGAGAAGAAAAAGAAATTGAAGGAGTCAGAATGGGCAACAAGGTAACAAAACTCTCTATTTTTACGGACAATATGATGATATACTTGTGAATCCTAGAGATTCAACTAAGAAGCTGGTTGGAACAATTAATAATTTTAGCAAAGTTGCAGGATATAAAATAAATCCACATAAATCATCAGCATTTTTATATATCACCAACAAAACCCTGCAAGAAGAGATAGTAAGAAATACTCCATTTAAAATGATGGTAGACATCATAAAACACCTGGGAATATACCTGTCTAGACAAGCCCAGGGATTACATGAACATAATTATAAAACCCTTTTTATACAAATAAAGTCAGATTTAAATAATTAGAAAAATATTAATTGTTCATGAGTGGGCAGAGCCAATATAACAAAAATGACAATTTTACCTGATCTAGTTATTTAATGCCATCCCAATTAAATTACCAAAAAATAATTTAATTGAGCTGGAAAAAAATAAAACTCATTTGGAAAAACAAAAGATTAAGAATATTAAAGGAGGGGCAGCTATATGGACCAGTGAATAGAGCACTGGTCCTAGAGTCAGGAGGACCTGAGTTCAAATATGGCCTCAGACACATGATATTCACTAGCTGTGTAACCCTGGGCAAGTCCCAATTGCCTTGCCAAAAAAAAAAAAAAAGAATACTCAAGGAACTAATAAAAAAATGTAAAAGAAGGAGGTTTAACAATAGCATGTCTTAAACTATAATATAAGGCAGTAATTATCAAAACTATCTGGTACTGGCCATGAAATAGAAAGGTGGATTAGTAGAACAGAGTAGGTATACAATACCCAGTAGTAAATGATTTTAGTAACCTTGTGTTTGATAAATGTAAAGATTTGAACTTTTGAGATAAGAATTCACTATTTGATTTTTTTTTTTGAGGCAGTAGGGGTTAAGTGACTTGCCCAGGGTCACAGCCAGTTAAGTGTCAAGTGTCAGAGGCTGGTTTTGAATTTAGGTCCTCCTGACTCCACAGCTGGATCACTATTTGATTTTTAAAAAGTTGTTGGGCAAACTGGAAAGCAGTCTGGCAGAAAATGGGTAAAGACCAATATTTTACACCGTTTACCAAGATAAGGTCAAAATGGATACATGACTTAGATATAAAGGGAGATATCATAAGTAAACTAGAACATAGAACATATTACCTATCAGACTTATGGATAGGAGAATTTATTAATAAACTAGAGATATAGAGCATTGTGAGAAGTAAAATGGATAATTTTGATTACATTAAATTAAGTTTTTGTGCAAATAAAACCAATGTAGCCAAGATTAGAAGGAAAGCAGAAAATTGGGGGGAAAATTTTTATACGTAGTTTCTCAGATAAAGGTCTCGTATTCTCAAATAGAGAACTTTCTCAAATTTATGAGAATATGAATCATGCCCCAATTGAGAAATGGTCAAAGGACATGAACAGGCAGTTTTTAGATGAAGAAATCAAAGCTACATAGTCACATGAAAATGCTCTACATCATTATTGATCAGAAGAATGCAGATTAAAACTACTTTGAGATACCATCTCACATCTCTCAGAGTGGCTAAAATGATAAAGTAGAAAAATGACAAATGTTGGAAGAGATGTGAAAAAATTGAGACATTAATACGCTGTTGGTGGAGTTGTGAACTGATCCAACCATTCTGGGAAGTGATCTGGAAGTTGTAAAACTGTCTACCCTTTGACCCAGCAATACCTGTATTAGGTCTGTTTCCTAAGGTTTTCAGGGAAAATGTAAAAGACCCTATATGTTCTAAAATATTTGTAGCAGCTCTCTTTGTGGTGGAAAAAGAATAGAAATTGTGGGGATGCCTGTCAATTGGGGAATAGCTAAACGTGTTGTGGTATATGACCATATTGGAATACTGATGTGCTGTAAGAAAGGAGGAGCTGGTTGATTTTAGAAAACCACGGAAAGACTTGCATGAAATAATGAAAAGTGAAATGAACAGAGAACACCACATACGGTAACAGCAATATTGTTCAAATGGCCAAGCTATTCTGAGTCTTGTAAATATTCAAATCAACCACAAAGGACCTATGAAGAAAGAGGCTGTCTGCATGCAGAGAAAGAACTGATCAGTGGAAGTGTGCAGAGGGTGATTGTACATGTCTGCACCTATTTCTGTCCCATGATAGCCGTGTGGAGGGCAGGACAGGGGCAGGAGGGGCAAAAAGAGAAGGGAAAGCTGCTTGTACTTCGGAGACTAGCGGCTTATCTGCAGTCCTCTTTATTTTTCTGTTCTACTTTGTTATGGAAATGCTTGTTTTATTAAGTTCAGAATAAAAATAAAAAACTTCCATGGACCTCTGAAGGAAGATGCGGTCACCTCCAGAGAAAGAACTGATCAATAGAAGTGTGCAGAGTGTGGTTTTACATATATTTATAAATCTGTATCAAATCAGGGCCTTCTCTAGTTTGGAGTTGGGGGGAGGGAGGGAGAGAGACAGTCTAGAACTTGAAAAAGAACAAAAGAATAAATAAAATTTAAAAAAAAAAGAAATAAACCAGCCTAGAAGAGGGAAACCTGATTTGTTTGGGGCATGTAACGTTTGAGGGGCCTGTGAGGCTTCCCATCTGAAAGTCCCATAGGAATTTGGTGGTAAGGGATGGAAGCCGAGGGAGAGAGACCAGGGTGTCACCTGCAAAGAGATGATGTCATCACCAAGAGAGGGGAGAGGAAGAAGAGCAGAGGGCCCAGGACAGAGCCCTGAGCAACACCTGCAGTTAGAGGGCACGATCTGGAGGAGGAGAATGGGGGAGGGAGGAAGGTGTCAGGGAGGGGGGAGTGACCAGCCTCGTCAGAGGCTGCAGAGAGGGAGCTCAGGGAGCATGAGGACTGAGAAAAGGCCACTAGGAGGTCACTGGTCACTTTGGATGGAACGGTTTTGGTGGAAGGATGAAAGCTAGATTATAAGAAGAGAGAAAGTGGATCCCCCTAGGCCTTTGGGAGTTTAGCCACAGAGGGCAGGTGAGATGGGGACAATAACTAACAGAGATGGAATGGTCATGAAAGGGGTTTTTCAGGATAGGGAGACCTAGGCATGACTGTGGGTAGGCGGGAAGGAGCCACTAGACAGGAAGAGGCTGAAAATAAGTGAGGGGGGATGGCAGAGGGGTGAGCTGCTGGAGGAGGCGGGGTGGCCGGGAATGGCAGAAGGGTTACCTGGAGGAAGAGGCAGGATGGCAGAGGAGTGACCTGCGGGAGGAGGTGGGGTGGCCAGGAATGGCAGAGGGGTTACCTGGGGGAGGAGGTAGGATGGCAGAGGAGTGACCTGCGGGAGGAGGTGGGGTGGCCAGGAATGGCAGAGAGGTTACCTGGGGGAGGAGGTAGGATGACCGGGGTCTCTTGTGTGAGCAGAGGGGTCAGCCTTGGTCAGGAGAGAAGCTGCCTCATCCTGGGAGACTGTAGAAGATGAAAAAGAGAGGGGAGGAAGTGCAGTTGGCTGGTTAGACACATTTTTCAAGGAGTTTGAGAGAGGAAGGGATGGGGTATAGCTGGAGGAGATTTTTAAGACTGAAATGTGTAAGTGGTGTGGACGGGGGCAGAGGTGGCCATGCAACGGTCTGCTGGAGAAGGTGGGAAGGAAGTGTGAGTGCTTGTGTGAAGTGCCCTGATTCAGTCCCTTCTCCCTCACAGACATGGACCTCCCCCCAGCTGAAGTGCCTCATTTCACAGATGAGGAAATTGAGGTACCATAGCTCTTAAGAGGCAGAGCCAGGATTCTGCCCAGCTCCTCTTCACAGCTATGGGCCAGAAAGCCTCAGGCTGGCCCTTGAGATCTCTGTCTCTCTCCACTCTCACCAAGGGTGGCCTTGCTGGGGGCTTTTGAGTCAGGACCCTGCCTCTGACTGTCTCTAGCCGTGGCCAGAGGGTCTCGCCTAAGCGCCTGTGTCTCAGTTTGCATCAGGGAATTGTCATGACATTCAAAAGTGATGATGGGCGCCAGAAACGTGAACAGCAAAGGGGAGCTGTCTTAGTCTTTGTGTGCTCAGCATGGGCTAGGCACTGCCTGGCACAAGGCGTGTTTGTAGATGGGGCTCTCGAGGGGTGCCAGGCCAGCCTCTGGCCTGAGAGCAGTCTTTAAAAGCAGAACCGCGCCCTGGACCTTTCCCTTAACAAAAGTGTGGGGTCCCTTCTGCAAGCCCCGCTTTGCACCATCAGCCACTGACAGCTGGGCTCTGCCCTTTCCTCCCCACAGTGCCCCCTTAGCTCCCACTGACCCCTGCTGGAGCTCAGGAGTGAGGGATGGGTTAGGGTTAGGGCCTCTGACCTCCCTCTTTTGAAATTGCAGGCTCCCTCTGGATCCTCCTCTCTGCGGACAGTGAAGGCTTCATCCCGTTAACATTCTTGACCTCCCAGGAGATCACCATCCGTGATGGCAGTGGCAGCAGGCTGGGCTCCCCCACCCAGTGAGTCAGCATCTGTCTGCCAAGCAGGCGTTTGCACTGGAGCGGTCCCCACCCCTCTGAAAGGCCATTCTGCAGTGTCCAGATATCTGGAGCACTCAGGGCCGCGTGGGCCTGAAAGGGCCTGGGCATCACTTTGCAAAGAGACAGGAAGAATAAAGTCTGGTAACGCCACTGTGCCGCCACCACCCACAAGTCTCTGCCTCTGTCTCTCTCTGTCTCTCTCTTGTTCTCTTTCTCCTTCTCTTTCTGTCTCTCTGTCTCTGTCTCTCTCTGTCTCTTTCTGTTTCTGTTTCTGTCTCTCTTTGTCTCTGTCTCTCTGTCTTTCTCTCTGTCTGTCTGTCTGTCTGTCTGTCTGTGGCTACCATGGGGTCTAAGGGGCTGTCTGAGAGTCCGGCTGGCCCCTGACAGGGAGGCTCGGGGAGCTCTGGATTGGGCTAGGATGGGAGCCAAGAAGTTCCGAGCTCAAATCTGGCCTCAGATGCTCCCTTGCTGGGTGACCCTGGGGAAGTCACATCACCACTGTCTGCCTCAGTTTTCTCACCTGTAAACTGGGAGTCCTAACAGTCCCTCCGTCCCAGGGTGGCTGTGAGGATTTGTCAAAGCTCTTCCCAGTGCCTGGCACATAGTAAGCATGTAGTAGTAGGTCTGCACCCGCCCCACCCCCTCCCCCCAGAACTGTGCTTGACCCTGGGAATGCCAAGGAGAGGAACAACAGTCCATGCCTTCAGGACTCTTGCAGTCTCTGGGGGAGACAAGCAAATTCTGGGGGAGGGGAGAGCAGGAAAGGGGGACCTAGAGGCAGAAGAGAGAAGGGAGAGCATTCCAGACAGGAGGGACAGCCTGGGCAAAGGCCCGGTGTGGGAGATGGAGCATCCAGGAGGCCACCTTCACTGGCTGGAAGATTATGAGGCAGTGGATCAGGTGTGAGAAGCCTGGAGAGTGGGGAGAGGGGGCAGGTTACGAAGGGCTTTGAAGGCCAAACGGGGAATTTCGTATTTGTTCCTGGAGGTGAAGGGGTCAGAACTGCGCTTTAGGAAAATCCCATTGGCGGCCGAATGGAGAATGGACGCATCAGGGAGAGACTGAGGCAGGCAGACCCCCTCCTCCACCCTCAGCAGCTCCTGCCATTGTCCAGGTGTGAGGTGATGAGGGCCTGTGCCAGGGTGGGGGCAGGTGGGAGGAAAGAAGGGGGCATGTCTCCAGAGGTGAGATTGACCAGAGGTGCCACAAAGGTGACATCATTAGGCCCCGGGGAGTTCCCCTTTGCAGCTACATTGGTACAAAGCCCATTCTTCCTCCTCCTCAAAGTTGTTTGTGCCCTCAGAATTTCATTTTTGAGCATCTCCCTCTTTTTTCCCTGTTCCCCTTGTTGTTTCCTCTGCCTTTTGAAGGATGAAATTATCCTATGGGCAAGTCAAGAAATGATTGGGGGGGGAGAGTGTGCTTTTGGGAGAGATGGAAGGAGAGAGGAAGGAAGGAAGGGAGGGAGGGAGGGTAGGAGGAAGAAGGGAGGAGGGAAGAAGGAAGGGAGAGATGGAAGAAGAGAGGAGGGAGGAAAGAAGGAGAGAGAGGAAGGAAGGGAGGGAGGGAGGAAGAAGGGAGGAGGGAGGAAAGACTTAGGGGAGAGAGAGGAAGGAAGAAGGGAGGGAGGGAGGGAGGAAGGAGGCTGGCTCCAGTAGATGCATGATGACAACGGGATGTCGTGGCTCCACACCTGCTGCCGTGTTTCCTCGACTTTCTGCCATCTCCTCAGTGATCTTCACATTTTCCCACTCTGGTTCCTGGCCTGTGCTCACGCGCCTTTCCCTTCCCAATGCAGGGCTCTTTAGCACAGCTCCTGAGTGGGTCCTGTTTGCCCGCTGGTATTAGGAGCTTCCCCTCTTCTTGTGTGTTTCCTGGTGCCCAGACACGGGGGCGGGGATTCCCCCCCAACTCCTTCCCTGGATTTCTGGGTGTCTTGGTTGCTGTGCTCGCTCTGGGGTGCCTCCTCCCTGTGGGGTCTACTTTGGTGGGTGTCCAGAGGGAGTCTGCTCTTCCCCTCCATGCTTTTTATTATAAAGCCTTTTTTTTCACTTTATTGATTAATTTATTTTGAATTATCAACCATCACTTCCAAAGCTTTTGACTTTTACATTTTTCTCCCCCTCCCTCCCCCAAGACAACGTGCGATCTGATGTAGGGTCTACTTATACATTCCTATTAAACATTTTCTCATTAGTCATGTTGTAAGGAAGAATTAGAACCAATAGGAGGAAATACCCCTCCTCCCTTCTTTCCTACCTCTCTCCTTCCTTCCTCCTCCCTCCCTTCCTTCATTCTTTCCGCCCTCCTCCCTTCCTTCTTCCCTCCTCCCTTCTTTCCTCCCTCCCTCCCTTCCTTCCTTCTTCCGTCTCTCCCAAAAGCACACTCTTCCCCCCTCAATCATTTCTTGACTTGCCCATAGGATAATTTCATCCTTCAAAAGGCAGAGGAAACAACAAGGGGAACAGGGAGGAAAGAGGAAACAAAGCACAACAGAAGGGGAAAAAAAAAGCAAATAGTCTGCCTTGATCTGCATTCAAACTCCCTAGTTCTTTCTTTGGATGTGGATAGCATTTTCCATCACGAGGCCTTTGGAGATGTCTTAGATCCTTGTATTGCTGAGAAGGGCTAAGTCTATCAACGTTAGTCATCGCACAGTGTGGCTGTTACTGTGCACAACGTTCTGGTTCTGCTCACTTCCCTCAGCAACAGACCATACAAGTTTAAAGACATTTTTAAAATAGGATTGTCAACCACCTGGCAACTGTCACCTGTTTGCCAGCCATTTCAGGCCAGGAGCCTGCCCGTTATATTTTGAGCTGTGGTCCAAAAACCTAGACCCCATTTTCAGACACCACCTTCTTGGTCAGTTGTCCGCTTTTCCTCTTTGGCGTCCAGCCTGTGCTCCTGGAGACTCCCATTTCTTGCCCAAGTCTTTCTTGAGTGCCTCCACCCTCTGGCAAGCATTTGTGTCCAGGGTCGTGGCCCCCAGGCTGACAGGAGGCAGCAAGTTGCTGTGGCCTCGGGGCCTGGGAAGACAGCAGCGCTCCTAAGCACAACCTCTGCCCTCACTGCTGCTCTGCTTCATTTCTTTCACCCTTGGGATACCTCATCAGAGCAGCCAGCCCGAGGAGACCTTTCAGGAAGAGCCTCAGACCCACTCTCAAGCTCCAATGGTGCAACTGCCCTTCCCCTCCCTCCCATACACTGCAGCATTCTTGTGCTCTCCTGTGTCCTGACAAAGGTAGCCAGATGACCTGCCTATTGTCTGTGATAGGACAATGTAGAGGAGCCATAGGTCCCCTGGGCCCTTGTAGGAGAGAGAAGGAAGGGGTGGTAGGGGCTCTTGTTTGGGGCAGCAGCAGCCCAGCCTGGGGATGGGTGAGGGTGAAGGAAAGAATCTCAGTCCTCTACAAAGAGGCCCCTCTGGGCCAGCGCAGGGGACCTTTGCCCCTTCCCAACTTGGTCCTGACTCTGCCACCAGCCTAGGACACTTCTAGAGGAGCTAGGGGTCTGCATGTGATGAGACCTGGGGTTCCCCTACCTTCCCTGGGCTATGCTGTCTCGAGAGACGCTCTGCTCACTCTTTTCTGGGTGCATCTGGATGTGAGGGTTCAAGGCCTGAGGCAGGTAGATGGTTGGAAGACTGTGCTCTGGGGTCTTTCCTGAGGCAGGTAGCCACCCCTGGCTAACTCTGCCTTTGGGAGCAAAATGTCAGAGGGTATGGGCAGCAGAGCCGAGCCAGGGGCCAAACCCTCCGGTCTCCAAAACCATGACTTTGCCTTTTGATTTCTTGTGTGCTACCATCTTACTTTTAAAATTTGAGTTCTTGGATCATGCATTGGATTATGCTTGTTAAAATACATTTTGTTTTCTTTAGTTGGATGAATAAAAATGATATGAGTATTCCATGAATGCTCTACTTAAAAAATGATTAAGATCTCTGGCCCACACCCTAATGAGGAGGGCTGCCCACACCTACCCTGAGGAGTGATCTGTACCTCACAGGGGCCTGGAGAGAGATGGAAGCTTTCATGAAGGACACTGAACTTGCTGACTTCCCAGCAGCCTCCCTTCTCTTTATGACCAAAGCCAGTTATAAAAGAGAGCATTGCTGCACATGGAGGCAAAGTCAATCAGTCAGCAGCGTTAAGTGCTTTCCATTTGCCAGGGACTGTGGCAAGAGCTAGAGATACAAAGACCTCAGTCCTTGCCCTCAAGAAGCTCACAATCTAATGGGGGAGGCAACATGCAAACAAATACTGACAAAGCAAGGTATTTGTAGGGGAAATGGGACGTAATCAGCAGAAGGAAGGCTCTGGAATAAGGAACTTCCGGGGAAGGCTTTCCATGTGTGTGGAACAGTGACCCTAACCCAAATTAAACTCGGTGACTTCTCAACATGGAAAGCAAAGGTTACCTTTATTACACTCTCCCGAGATGGCTGTCTGCTCCTTAGACCATGTAACAAGGGCTGCCTTATAAAAGCAGATCTCCTCCCACCACGCAAACAAGTCTCCGCCCACCACTATCCCTTACCCCCTTAACCGGGAGGTGGGGCTTACATTCCAGGCTCAAAACTCAAAGACAAAGAAAGAGGCTGGAAGCCAAGGGCAAATGGCTCAGGTTTGGGCTGGGGCAGGGCTTATTCTTTGTTAGGTGCTTAAAAACAGGGTCTGAATGGGGGAGGATTTTGAAAGTAATAATCAAGAACTGTTTGACCCTTTGAGGAGCCTTCACTTCTGAGAGTTCACTTCTCACACTACCTTCTGAACTCATTACCTTAATTACACTGAGAAGTCTTCACTGGGACATCCTATTCATGTGGAAGGTGGGTTTTAGTGGGGCCTTCAAGGAAGCCAGGGAGGTTGTTACCTGCTAGACCTTGGAGCCTCAGTTTTCTGCTCTCCAAAATGAGGAGGTGGCGAGATGGCATCTGAGAGCCCTTCCAGCCCTAGGTCCATGATAATCGACTAATCGGAGCCCACCAGCTCAAGAATTTGAATGCTGGGAACTTGGCCCAAGTGCGAGATTTACTTCCCTCCACGTTATTACTGCGTGGTTCAGGGGCCTGAAGAGTGTGCCCACGTCATCTAGATCCTCTCTAGGCCCCGGGCAGACCTCCAACCTTCCCGTTTTCAGGAAACTTTCCTGCCTTGTGATCATGCATCTGGGGGATTCCCTCCCTGCCTTGGATATCTGAGAGGGCCCCCCCCCACCCCGACCTGTAGCTCTTATCGGTCCCACAGATCTGTGCTAAACCTTCACTGGTATGAATCACAGAACATGGCACAGCTCAGCATTCCCAAGTCAGTCCAACTTGTGAGTAAAACCTCCCCAACTCACTAACCTGCTGCCATGGATCCAGTTCAGAACACCCCACGATTTGTCCAGGGAATCAAGGCCAAGTTTACTAGCCCTCCCAAACCATAGCTTCTGGCCAAGGGAAGGAAGACTTGGGGCTGAGGGTGGGGCAAGCCTAGCCATGATACCTGGGAAGATGACTGAGCCCCCTTTTCTCTATGGATATACCCCATGACTAGCTTTCTTCTCAGCTGGTTAGTCTGGTGTGGCCCAGGACAGAGGTCGAGGGTAGTGACCCCTATCAGGTCTAGGCTGTACCCTCAGATGGGGGCAATGAGGGAATGGGGTTGTGCTGGCAGGCCCCATGGTTACTGATAAGCCCTGGAGAGTCCAAGAAACAGTTCCTGGAACCAGACATTCTATTAATAATGTCTCCCTCTTCTGCCTCTCCTCAGACGCACTAGGAAACACCACCAGTCAACAGACATTTATTAAGCACCTACTATGTGCCAGTCATGTGCTAAAAGCTGGAGATGCAAGGACAGGCAAAAACAGTCCCCGCCTTCAAGAAGCCTAGAGTCTAATGGGGGAAACAACATGAAAATGACTGTGTGTAAACAAGATGCATACAGGACAAACTGGATGTAATCTCAGGGGGAAGGCATTAGCATTAAGGGAAATCAGGAAAAGCTTTTGGATTGGAAAGGAAGGAGAGGGCCAGGAAATGGAGGGCTTTAACATGGAATATTTTGTGTTTGCTCCTGGAGAACATAGGGAACCACTATTGAGTAGGGGAGTGATATGGTCAGGCCTGTGCTTCAGGAAAACCACTTTGGTGGCCAAATGAAGGATGGACTGGAGTGGAGAGAGACTTGAGGCAGGTGGACCCCTAGCAACTATTGCGATAGTCCAGGCATGAGGTGATAAGGGTCTACACCAGGGTGAGGGCAGGGTCAGAGGAGAGAAGAGGGCATATCCAAAAGACGCCACAGAAATTAAATTGACCAGAGATGTTGGAGAGGTGGAATCAACAAGGGACGGTGCAGAGGTGAAATCGACCAGAGATGCTACAGAGGTGAAATTGACAAGCCTTGGCACCATATTGAGTAAGGAGTGGTGAGAGTTGGTGAGGAGTCCAGGATGACTCAGGTTGGTAGCCTGAGGGACTGGGAGGAGGGTGGTGCCCTCTCCATTGATAGGTAAGGTAACAGTTGATGGGTGGGGGTTAGGGGGAAAGATCATGATTTCTGTTTTGGACATATTGAGTTTAAGATGTCTACTGGGTGTCCAGTTGGAGATATCTGAAAGACAGTTGAAGATGAGAGACTGGAAGTCAGCTGAGAGATTGAGGCAGGATGAGTAGATTTGAGAATCATCAGCATAGAGATGGTCATTAAACCCATGGAAGCTGATGAGATCACCAAATGAAGTAGGACAAAGGGAGAAGAGAGCCCAGGACAGAGCCCTGAGGGACATCTACAGTTTGAGGAGCATGTTTCACAGGGAGAGTGACTAAAAAGCATGCCTTAATTAGTGGGTGTATGAGAATATGAGATATGTGAGATGATGTGTATGACCTGATGCAGAGTGACATAAGCAGAGCTTGGGGGAAAGACATGCAGGGGAGCTGGGACAATGGCACCGAGAAGACTCTTCAGAGCATCCAAAGGCAGACGCAGTTCAGCAGTCAGCCATAGTTCTGAAGAGCACTTGAAGAAACGCGCCTCCCTCCTCTTGGCAGCGATATCGACTCCACAGCTGTTGTCAGAGGATTTTGCTGAACTGTTTTTCTCCGTTACAGGATCTCCCCCCAGGCCAGACTGAGCACTCAGGCCGGTGATCTTCCTCTCATCTGACTGGTGAATCCTTAGCCTTGACCACTTTGCTCACTTGTTCCGGCATGACTCAGTCTCTGGACTTCAGCAGCTGCCTTGACTCCCTTGGGTCCTCTCCCCCTCCCTCCTTCCCCTCCCTTTTCCAGCTCTTCTTTATGTGCTGTCTTCCCCTATTAGAATATAATCCTCCTGAGAGCAGGGACTGTCTTGCCTGTCTTTGTGCCTCCTGCACTTAGCACCATACCTGGTACATGTTAAGCAGTTACTCTATCTATTGGAAGCATCCATTTTCATATGTTGCAGGGTTACATCCAGAAATGATCATGATTTCAGAAATAAGTGTCATCTCTGAGAGGATTCTGGGAAGATGGCAGAGTAGGTCCGAACATTCCAAGCTTTCCAGATTTCCCCCACAAACAAGACAAAGCAGTGCCTCAGGGGGAGCATAGAGTGGTTAAAAACAAACAAGAGAGGCAGCTAGATGGTGCAGTGGATAGAGCACCGGCCTTGGAGTCAGGAGGACCTGAGTTCAAATTTGACCTCAGACACTTACTAGCTAGCTGTGTGACCCTGTGCAAGTCACTTAACCCTCATTGCCTCCAAAATTTAAAAAATTAAAAAAAAAACAAAACAAAGCAGAAGAGTTGAGGCAGAACAGTGGTCTTTCTGGGACAATGGGAGAAGATCTGAGATTTGGTCCCTATGCAGAATAAACACCTCCAGGCTAGTTCTGCTGAAACAGCAAGCAGCAGAGCCCTGTGGTCAGCTGGGTTGGGAGGTAGCCTCAGCCCCAGCCATAGGAATTTTCACCTCCCGTACAGTGTGGGGAGCTGGGCATCTGGGTGGGGGAAGATTGAGGGAACCTCCGCTGATAAGGGGCATCAGATCCAGCTGTGCTGCTGAGACTCAGCCCTGGGCTAGAAGGAACCAGCACACCCCTGGTGAAGGCAGAGGCAGTGGGGTGGGGACATTCTGGCTGTGGCCACTTACAGGAGGGTGGAGTTCTTGGTTTGGGTTACAGGCCAAAGGGGAGAACTGAAGGAGGATCTGAGGCCAGAGGCACCATCCCCCATCCCCCAGAACTGGAGGTTATTACAATAATAAACCACTATAAATTTAGAAATAATTAATAGGCAAAGGAGAAAGAACACAACCATAGAAAGTTCCTATGGAAATAGAGAAGACTGGAGTTCATCTTCAAAGGAGGGTACTGAAGCAAAAAAAAAGCCTCTCCCACCCCAAAGAGTAATGTCAAATTGTCACCTACCCAACAAGAATTCATAGAAGAACTTTAAAAAGACTTTAAAAATCAAATGACAGAGATTGAGGAAATTTTTTTTAAAAAAAAAGAACAATCCAAGAAAAACAAGAAGATTATGAAAAGAAAGTCAACCAACTAGAAAAGGGAATTCAGAATCTTAAGGAAGAAAATGACTCCTTGAAAATCAAAATCGGACCAGGGGAAGCCAGCAAAGTTATAAGAGATCGAGAAATGACAAAACAAAATATAAAGAATGAAAAAATAGAAGAGAAAGTGAAACATCTTATAAGAAAAACAACTGATTTGGAGAACAGATCAAAAAGAGAAAATATCAGAATAATCAGACTACCTGAAAGCTACAATCAGAAGAAGAATTTTGGTACAATAAAACAAGAAATAATTAAAGAAAATTGTCCTGAAGCATTAGAACAAGAGGGGCAGGTAGAAATAGAAAAAATCCACCAATCATCACCTGAAAGAGATCCTATGAGGAAAACCCACAGGAATATCATAGCTAAATTCTGAAACCCCCCAGCTCAAGCAGAAGATATTACGAGCAACAAGAAAAAAAAAATTCAAATATGGTAGAGCCACAATTAGAATCATACAAGACCTAGCAGCAGCGATACTAAAAGACCATAGATCTCATAACACTATATATTGAAAAGCAAAAGAATTGGGGTTGCAGCTGAAAATATCATACCTTGCAAAGTTAAGTATAATCCTGAACAACAACAAAAAAATGGATATTCAATGAATTGCCAGACTTTCAGGATTTTGTTGCAAAAAGACCTGAAATCAATAGAAAATTTGACACACAAGAGTCAAGAGAAAAATAAGGTAAACATCAAAGCCTAATTGCAAGGGACTCGCTAAGGACAGACTGCTTATTTTTTATGTGAGGAAGTGTAAACTGTATGTCTCAGATAGTTATTTGTAATTGGGCAGTTCAAAAGAAAGACTGGGGCAGATTTGAATATGATGCAATGCTAAAAAGTAAACCATTTAGGAAAAGGTAAAAACAGTAATTATCTTATACAAACAAGGTGCAAGAGGAAGAACCACCACAGAGCAATTAGGTGGGGAAGGGGGCTGTTCTGGAAACCTTCTCTCATCAGAGAACGGATTAGAGAGGGGACAATCCATAGATATCTAGAAGAGTATAAAAATATTCTAAGTTCAAGACAGTTCTCAGATGAAGAAATTAAAGTCATCTATAGTCATATGAAAAAATGCTCTACATCATTACTGATTAGAGAAATGCAAATCAAAACAACTCTGAGGTACCACATCACACCTATCAGATTGGCCAACATGACAAAACAGGAAAATGATAAATGTTGGAGAGGATGTGGGAAAATTGGAACACTAATACATTGTTGGTGGAGTTGTGAAATGATCCAACCATTTTGGAGAACAATTTGGAACTATGCCCAAAGGGCTACAAAAATGTGCCTACCCTTTGATCCAGCAATAGCACTTCTAGGGCTATATCCCAAAGAGATCAAACAAATGGGAAAAGGACCCACATGTACAAAAATATACATAGCAGCTCTTTTTGTGGTGCCAAAGAATTGGCAATGGAGAGGATGCCCATCAATTGGGGAAAGGCTGAGCAAGTTGTGGTATATGAATGTAATGGAATAATATTGTGCTATAAGAAATGATGAACAGGCTGACTTCAGAAAAACCTGGGAAGACTTATATGGTCTGATGCTGAGTGAAGTGAGCAGAACCAAGAGGACTTTGTACACAATAGCAGCCGCGTTATGCGATGACTAAGAATGTTAAACTGAACCCTTCTCAGCATTATGAGGATCTAAGACATCTCCAGAGGCCTCAGGATGGAAAATTCTGTCCACATCCAAAGAAAGAAGTATGGAAGTCGAATCACTCTCACTTATCTTTACCTTCTGTTGAGTTTTGTTTCATCTTTCTGATGGTTCCTCCTATTGGTTTTAATTTTTACTTACAACTTCACTAATGTGAAAATATGTTTAATGGGTATGTAAATGTAAAGCCTATGTCAGATTGTGCACTGTCTTGGGGAGGGTGGGGGGGGAGAAAAGGGGAGAAAAATTTTCAACTCAAAAGCATATGGAAAAAAAATAAAAATTTTAAAAAATATATTCTAAGTTCAGAAAGAAATAAAAGGCTAAGGGGATAGGGAAGGGGGAGAGAGAGGATAAAGAGGGGTCTTTGGATGGAGGTAGGTTAAGTAATAGGAGAGGAAGGTAGCCAGCAGAAGTGAAGTAGAGGAGTCAGGAGAGATAGGAGATAAGAAAAACATACAAACATAAAATAAAGATCAGGAATAGAATTTATTAGGGGAAAAAATGAGGGTTAGTAATCATCTCAGAGAAAGTTAAAGCTAAACAGATTTAATTAAAAGAGAAAAATAGGGAAACTACACTATATGTCAGCCATATTTATCGATATTTTTTTTATAACCAGACAGTATAAGTTTGGAATATTGTTGTGGTTTAGGAAATAATGAGTTGGTAGACTTAGAAAAATATGGAAAGAATCGGGTTTATGAAGGAAGAGGTGATCCACCCTCAGAGAGAGATGACAAGTATAGTATGGTCTTACATAGATACGTATGAACTCATGTATATAAATTTGTATGATTATAGCTATCTAAGTATGTGTGGGTATAGGTAATTGTATGTATGTGCTTGTGTGTGTATGTGTGTGCATATGTGTATGCATATATATATGTGTGTGTGTATACTGTGTGTGTGTATCACCATGCTTAATTGTAGCCTTCTTGGGGGAGGGGGAGGAGGAAAGGGGAAAAAATTCCAAAGTAAAATGCACAGCAGAAAACAAAGGAAAACTCACCAGGAAGCAAAGAAAAGATGGACAGCTCTGGACACAACGTGCAGTATTTATTACATAGGCTTCTTGAAATGGATATTGATCACTGTCTATTTTGAATCATGTTCTGCTGTGTGCATGCCAATACTTTTATTTCTTTTCTTATTTTGTATTTAAGTTTTTAGAATTTAAGTTTAAAAAAATTAATAGGGGGCAGCTAGGTGGTGCAGTGGATAGAGCACCAGCCCTGAAGTCAGGAGGACCTGAGTTCAAATGTGGCCTCAGACCAAACATTGACACTTACTAGTGTGACCCGGGGTAAGTCACTTAACCCCAATTGCCTTAAAAAAAAATTAATAAAAAAAGGAAAGTGAAAAAACAGAAGAAAGGAAGGAAGGAAGGAAGGAAGATAGAAAGAAACAAAGAAAGAAAGAAAGAAAGAAACAAAGAAAGAAAGAAAGAAAGAAAGAAAGAAAGAAAGAAAGAAAGAAAGAAAGAAAGAAAGAAAGAAAAAAGGAAAGGAAAGGAAAGGAAAAGAAAAGAAAAGAAAAGAAAAAGAGAAAGAGAAAGAAGTGGACCCTATCTATGTAGCCTAGGGCAGCCTCAGGGGCCTCAGGATCTGATCTAGAAGGAAATTAGCTCCTTACAGATCATCCCACAGGGAGCCAGAGAAAGGCTATTCAGCAAGGACACAGCATCGTTTTGGCTGGGGCCTGCTGGTCAGAGGCCTCCTGAGGGAAGGGGGGTATTCGCACTTGTGGCCCAGGCAGCTTAGGTCAGTGACCTGAGCCCTGGTTTCCTGGGCTGACAGGTTCAAGACCCACTGAAAAAAGTGAGCCCAGCCTACATGGTAGAGATCGTACCTGTGGCAACATCAGAACACTTTTTCTTTTTTTAAATCAGAAAAGGTCACACCCACCTTTTAGTGCATGCTCTTTGGGTGTGTGTGCACATGCATGTGGCACCGTCTACTTCTATTTCTGCAAAGCTGTGGCTTTTGCCTTTCTGGAACTTGAGAAAAGCATTTAGAATGCTGCTGGTCTTTGGTAGGAAATCAAGCAATAAACATTTATTAAGTACCTACTATGTGCTAGGCACTGGGATACAAAAAGAAGCAAAAGACAGTCTCTGCCCTTGAGGAGCTTACACCCTAATGGGGAGGTGTGGAGGGGGGGACACAACATGAAAACAACAAAATAGAGAACAAGCTACATACAGGATAAATAGGAAATAACTAACAGGGAGAGGAGCCTGGCATGAAGAGGAGTTGGGAAGGAGCGGGGAGCTGGGAGGTCAGTGGTCAGAGTAGAGGAGGACCAGCATTCCAGGCTCAGGGGACAGCTGGGAGGCTGGGGTCATGGCACTAAAGAGGATGTGTTGGGGAATCAGGTGTAAGAAGCCTGGAAAGGGAAGAGTGGGGGACGTTGGGAAGGGCTTTGAAGGCCAAGCAGAGCATTTAGGGTTTGCTTCTGATGGTGATAGGGAGCTATTGGAGTGGTGGGGGTGACGTGGTCAGACCCGTGCTTTAGGAAAATCCCTTTGGTGGCTGGAGGATGGACTGGAGTGGGGAGGCAGACCCCCAACCCCAGCAGCTGTTGCCACAGTCCAGGCGTGAGGGAATGAGGGTCTGCATCAGGGTGGGAGCAGGATCAGAGGAGAGGAGGGGGCACACTGAAGAGAGATGCTGCAGAGGTGAAAGCAGAGGCCTTGGCACCATATTGGATATGGCAGTGGGGGCAGGGGCAGAACTGGGGGGAGAGCTAGTGAAGAATCCAGGGAGACTCTGAGGCTGTGAAACCGGGGAAGTGGGAGGTTGGTGCTGCCTTTACAGTAATAGGAACGTGGGGCATGGGGAGAGTTTAGGAGATGGACCATCACAGCCTTTTCGAGATAGATGAAGATGGAAGTGTCCTTCAGGCTCCACCAAGGGGACCAGGTGCTGGCTTCTTGTGTGCCTTGAGAGCTCTGGATCTGATCACAGGCTGGTAGACTCCATGGAAGGCTGCCCCACAGCATCGTCTGGCATGAGCATTGGCCTGCCATTTCAAATGCCTTGCCCTAATTCCTTCTTCAAACCCAGCAGAACCCAGGCTGGGAGCCAGACTCTCGGGCCTTTGCTAGGCTCGGTGCTGCGTCAGAGTGGTGGCTCCACTCTGGGCTACACTGGGACTGGGTTACCAGACACACGGGCACCTCCCTCCTGTGAGGGGAGAAGAAAGTCGAGCATGGGAAAGGGCTCCTACTTACAGGAGGAGGCCGCCACTGCCCTTCTGTGGATGCCCCGCCCCCACCCTCCCAACACTGTCTGCTCTAAGCCCAGAGGAAGAGACAGCCCCCTCCCTTGCCAAAGGGGGCTCCTAGGCTGGAAGGACACTTTAGACATGCTTTTCTCTCATTTTCAGTCTCCATGACTGTCATCTCCGCTGTGGCCTATGGATATGTCTAGGTCTCCTGAATCCTGAAGAAACCCTCACTGGACACTACCATCCTACATCTTCCCCCATCATGGCCAAACCTGAAAAGGCCGTCTACACTAGGTGCCTCCACTTTCTCTCCTCTTGCTGCCTTACAATCAGCTTCTGATGCTATTCTCTCCAAAGTGACTGATGACCTCTTCGCTGTCAGACCCAATGGCATTTCCTCTGTCCCCATGCTTCTCAATCTCTCTGTAGCCTGACACTGCTGGTCACCCTGTCCTCCTGGATCCTCTCTTCTCTCTGGGTTTTCAGGACACCATCTCCCCTGGTTCTCCTCCCTCTCTGACCACTCCTTCTCCGTCTCCTTGGCTGGATCCTCCTTCAGACCCCACCCCTCTAGCCTCAGGCGTTCCTTGTGACTTTATCCTGGGCACTTCTCCCTCTAGATGCCTGCCCTGGGGGATCTCATTCTGTCTCATGGATTAACTATTATCTCCTAGGCAGAAGGTTCCAAGATCTACTTATCTATCTGGCCCTAAGCTCTCTCCTGATATAGACTCCAGGGGGCTACTGGGCATTTCAGACCCGATGTCTGGCAGACATCTTCAGTTACCTTGCCCCAAACTAACCTCAGGCTTTCTCTCCCCGAAGCCTGCCCTCTTCCTAATTCCTCCATCACTGTTGAGACCACCACAAGCCTTGGGTCTACAGCTCATAATTGAGGTATTACAGCCATATCTTGGCTCCAGGCTTTTGTCTGGCCATTCCTATGCCTGGACCCCCCTCCCTCATCATCCCTGCTTCTTGGCTTCCCTGCTTTCTTCAAGACTTAGTTTTCTTAGCCTCCCTCCCTGAGATTGCCTTCAATTCGCCCTGTACATTTCTTAATTAATTAAGAGTTAATTGCATGCTGCCTCCTTCTTTAGGCTGGGAGCTCCTTGAGGGCAGGGGAGGCAAGAGGGCAGGACAGTTCACAGTCAGAACTTTCTCAGGCAGACTCAGGATTAGCACTCCTCTTATCCGCTTATTAGCTCTGGGTGACCTGGCTTCCAACCTCATCATTCACTTCAATGTGTTCTCTCCAATGTTACCAGTGATCTCTTAGTGGCTTCTTACAATGGCCTTTTCTTAGCATTCAACCTTCTTAGCCCTCAACTACCTTTGACCCAGTTGACCAACTTCTCATGTATATTCTCTTTGAGAGATATTGTGAGACAAAAGCTAACCACTTCACTCCCCGGCTTAGTAAACTCCACTGCTCCCTGGGCAATATTACATCTCCCACCTCTGCACCTTTGCACTGTCTGCCATGTCTAGGATACTCTTCCTCTTGGAATCTCTAATTCCTTCAGGGCTCAGCTCAGGTGACACTTCTTATGAGAAGCCCTGTCTGATTACTCCCATGTTAGTGCACCCCCCCAACACTGTCAAAATTACTGTATGTTCACTGTGTACATAGGTGGTGGTATTTACTAATCTGATGCCTCAGTGGCCACTGCCCAGAAGGATGTCAGCTACTGGTGGGCAGCAGCAGCTGCTCCAGTTTGGTCCTTGCATGTTCAGTGCCTGGCCCATAGTAAGAGGTATTTAATAAATACTACTTGACTTGCCCTGAATTCTCCCTGGGCCTAGGGTCAGCAGGACCAATCTTCCCCACTGAATGGTGTATATGTGGTCACAGGCAGCCTCGTGTGTTCACACATGTCTGCAATTGCATGCATATGTGCAAGTCCCCGTGTACATGTACTTATGTGTGTGCCTGAGTTCACGTATCCATGAGCATGTTACGGTCTCACAGAGCTGTGGATGCAGGTGCCCACCTCAGCATATCCAGCCTATGGGCAGTCTCCCGGCGCCGCTGCTCGGTGATGGGGTAAACAGACAGAATGCCCAGACCTATCAGCACCATGCTGGTGGGGACAGCGCCAATCAAGACTTTGAGCATGATGACCACTTTGTCAGACTGTTTACAGGAGCCAGACTCGTACCCTGCAAACCTGAGACAAAATGCTATAAAGCCCATGCCCTCTGAAGTGCATATGAACTCATGACCCATTGCAGAAGGCAAACTGGACGTCACAGGCATCTCACTGAGATTGGGGGAGCTCCCCTCCTGGCTGGGATGTTATTAAAAGAAATAAGACAGGAACCCACAGGGTAACATTTTGTCTTGACAAAGTATATCCCTGTGAGAAGATCCAGGCACCAGAGGAGGGATGAATGGGGGAGAGAATTGGGTGATTTGGTAGAAGTGATTTTGTCATTGGAGGAAACCTCAGACCAATTCGGACATAAAGAAGATATGGATGAAAAGTTTGGGAAGCAGATCCCAAGCCTGGCACAGAGGCATGCATTGGGAATGATAGGGAGCTTCATTTATCCAGACATCTGTTGAGGCAGGTTCTCTCCCTCTCTTCTCTCTCTCTCTCTCTCTCTCTCTCTCTCTCTCTCTCTCTCTCTCTCTCTCTCTCTCTCTCTCTCTCCTCTCTCTCTCCCCCCCTCCCCTCCATCTTTCCCTCTCCTTCCTCCTAGCTCTCTCCTCTCTTTCCCTCCTCTCCCCTCCCCCCTCCTCCTTCTTCTCTCCACCCCTTCTCTCTCCCCTAACTTTTGCCAAAGGAAGAGCATCTAATAACACCTTGATTTATCTTACTAATAATTTCATCCTTCAAAAGGTAGAAGAATCAATCAGGAGAAATCCTATTTCTCACCTAATTCTCACTAACTGGTTGCTGATATGAGAATGCTGGGAACCCTGAGGTAACCAGCACTCTATCCCAGAGTTCTTGATAGAGGAGGAGGAGAGAAAAATTGGGACATAGCCCAAGAGGTACCATAGATGTCAGGAGAGCTATTTTCCAAGGGCTCAGAGAAAGGATCTCAGAGACTCAAATTCTTCAGGGAAAGTCAGCCCCTCAAGGGTAGGAGATGCTCAAGAATGAAATCCTGAAGATGCTGAAACAATTCCAGTGAGGGGGGAAAGGGGAAGCTGTCTAGATCAATTGATGCATAAGAATCTCATTGGCCAGTGTGGATGTCCAGAAGATGGAAGTGAGGGCAGGTAGCAAGAGCAGAGGCCCAGAAGTAGGGTCTGGCCCCACAAGGAAAGAGTCAGGAGTGTACAGTTCAGGAGCTTGGGCCAACCAGGGACATGAAAGGCATCTAAAAGAATCTCTTGAACAATAGGGACCAGCCCAGACTTCTTGCATTCACCCCCAAGCAGGGGCTCTGCACCAATTCTGCAGCTCAGAGTCTCAGGAGTTTCCTGGGGGGCACTGGGAGGTGAAGGGACCTGCTAGAATGGTCTGAGGCAGGACTTCCTCACCATGGCCAGCTCCTTAGCGGCCAGGCCAGGCCAGGCCGCCTCTCTGAGGGAGATCCAAGGAGGGAGAAGGGCATTGCTTGGGGTGGAGCCCCAAGAGAAGGAAGGCGTACTTCCCTCTGGAAAGGACAACGAGGGATCTGGAAACCAGAAAGGATGGAACCCAAACAGTTAAAGGAGAGTTGGTCCCCATGATGAGCAAGGGTGCCCCACTGCTGACCAGCCCTAGCTGAGGTCCTATCCTGGTAAGAACAAGCCCCAGCAGGGACATCGGACAGTATCATCCCTCCCATTCTTACCACGCTGGCAGACCTGCGAGGTGTGGCCAGGCATCATTACCCTATCATCCAAATGAGAAAATCCAAGTAATCCGGCCAGGACCTAATGGTGAGTGTCTGCAGCCGCCTCCGAGCCCCAAACATAAGCCAGCATGTCACACTCTCTGGGGGTCACCTGGGGAAAACTAGAGCCCACTGACTGGCCCCGGATTTCAGCAGACACTTGTGGACAAGATGGATAGATATGGACCCAGTGATGGTAGTTGGAGCTGGAGAAATGGGCACGCCCTATGTGCCTGCTGAGTCATTAAAGGTCCAACTCCAGTTAGGAAGAAGTACCCCAGGGGTGGCTGGGGCACCATGCAGAAGTGTCTAGGGGGTGCCAGAGTGCCCAGAGCCAGGGCCTGGAGCCAGGAGACCTGAGTCCCAATCTCAGACAGTTGCTAGCTGGGGGACCCTGGGCAAGTCACTTTACCTCTGTCCACCTCAGTTTCCTCTGCTAAAAAATAGGAATAACAGCCCCTGCCTTGAAGGGTTGCAGCAAGGATCAAATGAGATAATCATTGTAAAGTGCCTAGGGCTATGTAGTAGGGGCTATGTAAATGTTTGTGTCCCTTTGCCCTGTTTAGCATTTTAATCAGTGACTTGGAAGAAGGCATTGAGGGCATGTTCATCAGATTTGCAGAGGACACAAAGCTTGGATGCAGGGCTAACACCCTGCATGGCAGAGCCATGAGCACAAGAAATTTAGACCAGCCAGAGCCGTGGGCACCAATACAAGGCTCAAACTTGGGTCCAAAAAACTAAGGGGGCACATGGTCAGGGAACTGTCTTGGAAAAAGATCTCGGGGTCTGAGTGGGCCACAAGCTCCATATAAGTAAATGTCATAGTCATTCATTCAAAATGGGGCCGCCTTACAAGATACAGAAAGTGATGGTCCTGCCCTCCTCTGCCCTTGTCAGACCTCACCTGGAGAACTTGTTCTGGGCCCCAGTGACTGATAAGAGACACCAGGCAGGCAGGCTGAGGGAGCAGGGGAAAACTGAGGCCTATGACAGGACCCCTGGCAGTGCCCAGAGTCTCCCTGGCTATGTGACCGTGGATAAGTAACTTAGCCTCTATGGGCTTCAGTTTCCTCATCTGTAAAATGGGAAAAATAGGAGCACCTACCTCCTATGATTGTTATGGGGATGAAATGAGCCCAAACCCTAAATGTGAGCAGGCTCTGGACAGCAGAACGGTCACAGACAAACAGCGTGAGTGGCAGGACCGGCCAGCCAGCGATGGCCCCAAACACTCCCAGGAACAGGAAGAGCTGGGAGATCTCCCCAGCCCTAAGGGTAAGCAGGCGATCTCCTCAGACCCTCCAGCCGGTCCAGCTCCCACTGGGAACCAAGGTTGGACGTGGCCCCCAGGCTGAATGCCCTGCTCCCCTCAGGGCCCCATGGGCCCCCCCTGCCCTACTCCCCCTGCCCCACCCATGGCCCCCTCTGCTCCCCTCCAACAGCCTTCCCTGCCCTGCTCCCTGCGGAGCCACCGCAGTCCCCCTGCCCCGCTCCCCTGCCTCACCCATGGCCCCCTCTGCTCCCCTCCAACAGCCTTCCCTGCCCTGCTCCCTGCGGGGCCCAAGTCACTCACTCCAAGCTCAGGGTGGAGATGCCCAGAGCCCCGGCCCCCGATAGCTTTGTGAAGAAGACGTAGGAGGAGTAAAAGATGGTCTCCAAGCCCTTCAGAGGAACTTTGTGGAGTCTGAAGTCGTCCACAATGTCCGGCAACATGGACCTGGGGACAAAGCCCACCCCATCCCCCGCCAACATACACTGTCCGTGACCCCCGACAAGCCAGGGGAAGGACGATCAGGCCAGTCCCCCCCTTCCTCAAGCTGCCCTGCTCCTCTCAAAAGGGCCCTAGGCTAACAGGCTCCTCCCACCTTCCCTTTTCCACTGTCCCTCAAAGCTGCCCGAAGTAGCTAGGTGGCTCAGTGGATAGAGCCCCAGGCTGGGAATCAGGAAGACTTGAGTTTTAATCTGGCCTTAAACACTTACAAGCTATGTGACCCTGGGCAAGTCAGGTCACTGCAGCCTGCCTCAGTTTCCCCATCTATAAAATGGGGATAATAATAGCACCTCCTCCCAGGGTTGTTGAAGACCAAATAAGAGGATGCTCGCAAAGCACTCAGTCCAGGGCCTGGCCCATAGGAGGGCTCTCCCTCCCTTGCCCTTCCATTCCCAGGACCAGCTGCTGCCCTGGCTCAGGCCCTCACCACTTCTCCCCTGGGCTCCTCCCTACCCACAGTGCCTCTGGCCACATTCCTCCTGCCAAGAGTGGTCTGAGGTCCCAGCCTCCCTCAGCTGGGCCAGTCTCCACTTGTCTGGACACTGGCTGGCCTCATTCCTTTCCCAAAGATTGCCTGCTCTTCCAAGTCCAGCCCAACTCATGAGCCCACACCTACCCTCCTCTGACCCTGCTGGGCTCTCTTTTGGCGCCTCTGACCCATGTCCACCTGTCCTGAGCCGCCACCTGCAGCGTGCCAGGAAGCCTCCCCCCAGACAGCTGCCCCTTCCCCCCTCTCCAGGAAGATCCTTGCCCTGGGCCACCCACCATGGCAGCAGCGAGGCCAGGGCGATGCTGGTGCCTGACACGAAGGCCACAGCGTAGGCCACGGGGGCAGTGGGGACTGCTGCGAGCAGGAGCGCGGAAGGCACCATTGCCTGTGGAGGTGAGAGAGGAGCCTGTCAGAGACCGCCCCCCATCAGACCCTCTGGGCCCCCCTCTACTCAGCACCCCAGTTCTGTATGCCACCCCTCACCATCAGCCTAGCCTGAGCCCCTCTGCACTCACACACCCCGATCCCATAGGCCACTGCCTTCTTCCCGACTCTCTGCAGGAACCATTCCCAGAATGGGGTGCTCAGGACAGCTGCCACCTGGGGGAGGGGAACCACGCTGTCATCATCACTGCTGGGGATCTCCCAGCTCTATCCCAAGGGACAGGAATGAGGGTGCAGGCCTCTGCCCCCATGTGACACCCCTGACCACTGCTGGCCCCCTCACCAGTACCAGCAGCACCAGATTCTGCATGTGGCTATGCAGGGGGGCCGCGTGGGTGCAGAACAGGACGAGATAGCTTTGCTGAACCTGCAGGGATGGGAGGACAGCTGTCAGCTGGCCCCAGGGCCCTCACCCCCAACAACCAGGGAGACTTGCCCAGAGAGGATCTGAAGCCAGGTGTCCTGGCCCCAAACCCACTGCCCGCCCCAACTCTTTGGGGAGTCCACGTGGGAGGCCATGTTCCCTGGCCATGGCCCTGGCTAGGTGGGCACTGGACACTATAGATGGCTGAGCTCCCATGAGGCAGGGATGGACTCCTGCCCAGGCACAGGGCTCCATCCAGAGCAGGCCTTAGTGACCATCTGTTCATGTCATGGCGTGAGGCCCTGGGTGGCTTGTCCTGGTTTTCTGGGAACTCCTTCATTAGAGAGAGGGCATGTCGGAAGGAGCCTATGGCTAAGCACTTCCATTGATGTGGGCTGTGGGTCTTTGCTGGGGCTCTCCCCAAAGCACGGTGGGTGCCTTTGCCAGGCTCAGCAGACACTGGGTCATGCCATGGAAGGCCGCCATCATTATAGAAGACCATTGGCTTGGGCACAAACTGGGTGGTGGGAGTCTGGGGACTTTGGGCAGCCCACATTTGGCCCGGTCTTTATGACCCACGTCCTGCTCAAAGACTGTCCCCAGCCCCCAGGGATGCTGGGGATGAGGATTTCAACAGGGCCCAAGGGTGCCCTTAGCCTCTCTCTGCTGTGCCTCAGCACCACCCCCCCACCCCCAGGCCCTGGCTGCATCCCATGGAGGTTCTACCTGGGCCTTGGGCCAGGGGCTGACCAGCTCCTTTTCCCTATCTTGAGGGTCTCCTAGGGTTAGTGGGCCAGACACCAGGCTAGAGTTACCTGGACAGCAGCAGAGATGAACAGGAAGGAAGCCACAAGCTTCTGGTATGGCTGATGCTGGAGAGTGTGGCTGAGCCCCTGGAAGAAGGGGACCCTCCGTTGCTCAAGGATGTAGCCATCTGGAGGCCAGACACGGATGCCGGTGTGATGTTAGGAGAGGACCTGCCCCCAGAGGAGCCCCCAGCCCCAAAGGGAATCCCGTCCCTGTCCACAGTCACCATCTTCCTCTGTAGTCCCCAGGGCGAGCAGGGCCGTGCACAGGGGGTAGGTTCCCGCGATGACCCCAGCAGCAATCATGTAAAGCTGGCTCTGTGGGAACCCGGCAGTCACAAGGCGAGCTGGCTGGAAGGTTCTGGAGCTCCCTCAGCATTCCCCAGCAGGTCCCCATGGGAGACTGTCCACATTGCCCTCCCCCTCTCTCCAAAGAGGGCCCCCTGGCCTCTAGTTAATGAGAGTCTTTGGTGACAGGAGCCCCTTGGGGGTCCTAGCAGGCTGAGTCTCACCGTGTGGGGAGAGATACTGGAGGCCACAGACAGAAGGGGGTCAGTGAGGTTGGCCTCGGGGCATCTGGGAGCCTTGTGTGCACCAGCCACAATGAGGCCATGGACTGTGGCTCCAGTCAGCGTGCCAGCCATCTCCATGGTCATCCCTGGGGTGGGGAGGGGGCAGGGTCACTGAGGAGGGCTGCAGAGCCCCTGCCCCCACCCACCAGCCCGTCATTTCTCTCACATTTGCCCCTTGTGCCCCGCCCGTCATTTCTCTCACATTTGCCCCTTGTGCCCCTGCCTCTGGCCCATCCTGGTGCAGACCCTCATCCCCTCAGGCTGGGTTGTGGCTAGCCTCTGGGGGGTCTGCCTGCCTTGGGCCTCTCCCCACTCCAGGCCATCCGCAGTCCAGCCACCAACTTGACTTTTCCTAAAGTGCAGCTCTCACCACTCACCCCCTCCTCGGTAACCTCCAGGGGCTGCCTCTAGCCTCAAGGAGCAAAGACAAATGCTCTGCCTGGCCTTCCAAGCCCCCTCCCCTCCTCCCAGGCTCCTCACACCTGTAGACAGCCCCAAGAATGGGGCTGTCTTTTGCCTTTCTTTGTATCTCCAGCACTTGGCACTTAATAATTGTCCATTGACTGACTGGCTGTGATGCACGCCCCAGGGACATCTTCCCCAGAAAGGGGTCTGAGGCCTCTTGACTCACGGTAGGCAGTGGCCGAATCTCGCTCCTCCTGGTCCTGAGTGAGGAACATAGTGAGGGCTGAGTATGGGACCTGGAGCAGCTGCAAGAAGGGGACGCATCATGACAGTGAAGGGCCTTGGGTCCCTTTGGAGGACCATCTTCCTGCCCTGCCCCTCTGCAGTATTGAATGCTGAGGCCAGAGGCCCAGAGGGCAGTGGGACCACACCAGACAGCCAGGGAGGGACTCACCGTGGACAGGGCCTGAAAGAGGCCATAGAAAGCTGCATACCAGAGACCCTGAAGACGGCCAATGGGGGGCAGGAACCACAGGAAGAAGTAGGTGAGGGCCAGAAAAGGCGAACAGCCCAGGATCCTGGGGCAGGGCAGGGTAGGAAAGGGATGAGCCCAGCCTCTGGTCCCCTCAGGAATGAGCCCTGCCTCCCCCACCCCCGCTCTTCCTCCTGGGCACAGAGGCGCAGTCAAAGTGACACTGCCCATGCCCACAATCCCGCTGGGGCTCACCAGGGTGTGAGGCGGCCCAGAGCAGTCCGTGGGCTCCGGCTGATGATAAAGCCAGCTGCGGGGTCAGCTGCAGCCCCCAAGAGCTTACCCACAAACACGACAAGCGAGGCTTGAACTGCGGGGATCTGAGGCAAGAGAAGAGAAGTGGGTATGGGGTCAGCTCCAGCTTTGTAGCCAAGTGCCCTCCCTGCCACGTGCACAAGGGCACACATGCCCACACCCAACAGGCCAAGACCAGCCACAGCCCCTGGCCCTTTCAGGAAAGAAGGCTGCTCTGGGCTAGAGGGAGGAGGGTCTCACCCCGGCCACATCTAGCAGGAACAGCTGCAGGTAGAAGGCTGCTGCACTGGAGGCTGCCTGGTTGGGGGCCCCCCCAATGCTGTAACAGAGCTTAGAGATCACCGAGAGGTGCCCAGAAGGCCTGTCCTGGGGAAAGACAAATGTTCCCTCAGCCCCTCCCCCATCGCGGGATCTTGCATGCAGAGCTAGAAGGAGCTTTGGAGTTCATCAAGGCCAGAGGGGGACACGAGGCTCGAGGGCACCCAGCTGGTAAGTGCAGTCGGGATCTGAGCCCGGGCCCTTGTTTGTGTCCACACGGCTGTTTGCTGAGCCCTGCTGGGCTCCGGGGGTCCAAAGATGAGAGCAAGCATTGCAGCCCCTGCCCTGAGGGAGCTGCCGCATGGCCCTGCGGAAGGCCTTGGGGGGTGGGGTACAGTCAGACCTGGGCATCAGGAGGCCTGGGAGTCAGGGTGTCGGGAGACTCCAGGTTACAACTGCAGCTTTGACCGACAGAGAGCAATTAGGGGGAGCCGGTGCTTATGCTCGCTCCCAAGAGAACAAATTATCCTGATCTGCGTGGGGGTGGGGTAGATGCCAAGGAGCTTCCGAGGGCTGGATGTCAGGAAGGTGGGCGCTCCCCCTCCCTGGGGGACTTCAGGCAAAGACAGGCTAGCCTCTGGTGAGGATGGTGTAGAAGGTTCTTGGACAGACTGGGGATGGGCCAGAGGCCCCTGAGGTGAAGGGACACATAGCCTGGGACCTGAGGGAGACAGGGGCAGAGGGCTGGGAGGATTGCCATCTTCAGACTTTCCTCATGAGCCCTGGCAGGACCTCGTGGACCCTGGGGGCCAGGGGCTCAGGTGGGGGGGGCTGCTCCCTCCCCACAAGGGGTTCTGGAGGGGAAGACAGCAGGGAGTTTGGCTGAAGGGTCTCAGTCGCTGAACTCTTCAAGAGCAGCCCATGAGTGCTGACCTAAGATCTCCCTCACAGTGCAGCCCTTAAGCTCTCGACTCCTGTGTCTGCCACCAGAGAAAGACCTATATATTGTCCCCTCTTCTGTGTGACCCATGTCCTCAGAGGAGGCAATGCCAGAAGGAAGGGGCAGAGAGAAGTCACTGCCTGGGCCCCAGGGAAGCCTCCTCCTTCCTCTGCAGTGGCCTTGGTCTGACCAAGCACTTTGGCGCAGGGATGGCTAATGGGCCAAGCACAGACTTTGTAAACACCCTTCATATCTTTTGCATTTCCTGGTCTGGGGTCTCCTGGTTCCTCCAGGAGAATGCCAGCTCCCTGAGGGCAGGGGGCTGTTTCATTCTTGCCTTTGTAGCTCTCGTGCCTGGCACATAGTAGGCATTTAATAAATGCTAAATACATGGAACAGATCAAATTGGATGGAAGGTCACAGAGAGCCAAGACTCTTATGGATAGATTTGGGTCTAGAGCCCAGGGGTCCTAGGACTCTGTCCCTAGCATCCACTGTCTCCCTGGAACCTCACCAAACTCTCCAGGACAGACAGGAGGCCACCTTCCTAGCTGGGATGTTCCCCCTTCAGCCTAACCTTGCTACTGCTCATGGTGTGCATGTGCCTCTGTGTGTATGAGTTTAGGACAGAATGTGTGTGTGCAAGGTAGGTGAGTTACATGCTCCCCTACAAGCTGGATGCCCACTCAGGGGGTCTGCGAGGGGAGTCCAGCTGGGCCCGCCACCCTTCCCTTCCAGGGGACTCCAGAGAAGGTGCTAGGGGCTGTTCGGAGGAGGCCCAGCCCTGAAGGAAGGAGCAGCCCATGGCTCCACCCGGCAGGCCTGGGCTCCCTCCCTGGGCCCCCAGATAGAAGCTTATCTCGGTGCTACCACCCTCACACTTCCCCAGAGCCACGGAAAGCCAAGTCATGGAGGGTAGGCCGGCCAGCCCATGTTGGAGGGGGCAGGAGGGATGGATGAGCCCGTGAAGCCAGCACTGGACAGTGCTGCCTGCCCAGGGGAGAAGGACCTCACAATTCTCAGCGAGGCTGGCCCCCAAAGGCTGATTTCAGCCTAAAATCAGGAAGAATTTCCCCACTTAGGAGTGCCAGGAGGTCAGCCTCTGGTGGCCAGACACTGATCTTCCTCCCCACCCCTGGACTCCCGTGCCAACCCTCCCTGCCCTCACCTGAGGGAGGTCCTCCTCCTTCTCTAGGGGCTGGGGGCCAGGGCCCCTAGTGGAAGTTGCCATCCAGCTGCCGCTGCTGCCTCAGTGTCCTTTACCGTCTCTGCCACCTGGAGCATGAGCTCCTCTTCTGGAGCCGCGCTGCAGCTTCGGGGCGGGGTGGAGAGGGCGGGGCAGGAGGGGGCTGGAGGATTTCCCAGTGTGCGCTGAAGAGGAGGAGGCTGTCGGGGCTGGGCCTGGGGAGTTCTCAGGTTCTAGAGCTATGTGGCCTCGGGGGAAGGCTGTCTTGGCTCACCCTGTGCCTGCTGTGTGGCATTGGGCAGATCTTGCGCTTTCTGGGCCTTGATGCAGGGGGTGAAGGGAGAGCCAGAAATGCGGTCCAGCCCTGGGACACTCGCCTCAGTGGTGCGGGGACCAGCGCCAGCCTTGGGCGCGGCGCCCAGGGGTGGCGGCCGCTATCTTCGCTCACACTTTCCGGGCAGCAGCTTAAGACGCGGGAAGGGCAGGCTCCTGGTCAAGGATGGCGTGCCCCTGACTAGGCCGGGCTGGGGAGAACGGGTACTCGAGTCTGGAAAATCGAATTGGACAGGCTTTCAACTGAAAACGACTGAACTAAAAAAGCAAAGCAAAACAAAACGTATCAAGTGCCTAGACCGTGCTAGGCGCTGAGAGCACCCACCCAAAGCAGTCCTGGCCCTCCGAGAGAGAGAGCGTTCTACCCGGGCAGAGGGGGGGAGGGGAGACACTCTGGGCCAGGAAATCGCTGCCCTTGCTCCTCCCCATGCACTTTGGGCCCGCTCCCATTCCCCAGTCCGGGGCATTTTCTCTGGCTGCATCCGTGCCTGGAAAGCTGCCTCTCCTCCTTTCTACCTCCTAGATTTTCTTTAAAAAAAAAAAAAAAGGTCAGATCCAGCCCCTAACACCGATTGACTGGGTCTCCCTGGGCAAGTCACTTAACCTCTGTTCACCTTAATTCCCTCAACTGTACAATGTGGGTCATAATAGCACTTACCTCTCAGGGGTGTTGTGGGAAGCCCTTAGCACAGTGCCTGGCACACGGTAGGTGCCATATCCAGGCCTTTTCTCTTTCCCTTTCCCTTAAACCTCAGGTAAAACCCCACCTTCCACAGTAATCCTTTCCTGATTGAGGTAGCTAGGTGGTGCAATGCCCAGGTAAAGAAGACCTGAGTTCAAATTCAACTTCAGACACTTAGTGGCTGGGTGACCCCGGGCAGGTCACTTACTCCCTGTCTGCCTCAGTTTCTTAATTGGAATATAAGGGTAATAACAACACCTACCTCTCAGGGTTGTTGTGAGGGTCCAATGAGATCAGATTTGTAGCTTTGGCACAGCGCCTGGAACACAGTAGGCATTTATTTCCTCCCTCCTCCCTAAAAACCTCTTTTACTCCTTTACTCTTACACCTTCCTTCGATTGATTGTCTCCAATTTATCCTGTGTTTATCTTGTTTTTGTCTCCTCCATTAGACTGGGAGCTCCTTGAGGGCAGGGACTGGCATTTGCTTTTCTTTGTATCCCCAGCACCTGGCATACAGGGCCTGGCACATAGTAGGTGCTTAGACTTGACCTGGATGGTGAGTGGGGCCCTGGGTGGCTAGATGGTCATGTTGGGATGTAACAGGGAACTGTAAAGTCAGCACAGGTCCCCTTAGGATGTGGCAGCCCAAACCCAGGGGCTCTTGGGCTGCGATAGGAGGGGCTGAGTTGAGAACCCAGGAGGAGTTGGGTGCCCTGGTCAGGCCACATCTGCTATACCAGCTTCACTTCTAGGGGCTTCATTCTGGGGAGGAGGTTGATAAGCAGAAGACTGCCATGGAGAGGCACCACGTCCAGGGGTAAGCACTAGCGTGCTGGTCCTGGAGTCTGAGACCTAAGACCTGCCTCTGACACTCAGAGCTGTGTGGCTGGGGGCAAGGCACTTAACCTTACTGGATCTCAGTTTCCCACTATGTTAAAAAAGGATGATAATTATACCTGTTTCCTTCCCAGGGTTGTTAATAGGAGGTTGGAACATCACCATTATTCCAAGACCCTAGCAAATGGCAAATATTTGTTGTCCTGCCAGATATATACCTCGAAGGGAAGGGTGAGGTCTCAGCAGAGAAGAATGAGAGGGGGTGCCAGGGAAGCCTGAAGGCATGAGATGCCCCCCTCCCACCTGTTCTGTTTGGCCCCAGAGGGCAGAGACCAAGAATAATGTGGGGGAGGTCCCAGGGTAGGAGAGGTGTTGGGCAATCCCCTGTCCAGTGGTCATTGTGGCTATGAAGAGGATCCTGCTTCTTTTGGGTGAGACTTGTTTCACGGGGATGGGAACCCTGCCAGGCTCATGAGAGTGTTGGGAAGATTCATTCAGCTCAGTTTGGCAGGCATTTCTTTCTTAGGCACCTGATTCATGCTGCCTGAGCTCTGGGACGGTCCAGGATGGATGGAGATGTTGGGGACACAAGCCTGCCCTCCACTCCCAAGAGGTCTGACCCAGTGGCCCTTCCTCTTGGATGCCCTATGTCACTCTCATTTCTCTTCCCAGTTTTCCTCTACTTCTCTTACTTGCTTCTCAAAATTCTTTTTGAGCTCTTCCATGGCCTGGGACCAATTCATACTTTTCTTGGAGGCTTTGGATGTAGGAGCTTTGACTTTGTTGTCTTCTGGTTGTATATTTCGATCTTCTTTGTCACCAAAGAAAGATTCTGTGGTCTGATTCTTTTTGCGCTGCTTGCTCATGATCCCAGCCAATTATGTGAGTTATAAACTCTTTGTTAAGGTAGAAGTCTGCTTTCAGTGTGGAGAACGTGTTGTCTCAAGCTTTGGGGGTTTTGTGCAGCTGTTTTCAGAGATACTTCTAGGCACCTGTAAAATTTCTGTTCTTGCAAGGTGCTATGATCAAGGGCAAGGTGTTTACTCCTTTCCTGGCCTGTGCTCTGCTCTATGAGTGACCACAAGCATTCTTTTCTGCCTTGGAACTGTGAGGAGGATTTTCTCTTCACTACAGCCACAAGCTCCACTATTCCAGCACTCCTCCTTGCCCCAGGACCACCACCCAGAACTGTGACCCAGATCCAAATGCGGGCAAAGCAAGAGAATCCTCCCTCCGCACCAGCAAAGAGATCCCTATGATTTCCCCCTCTGCCTGTAGGCTAAACTCTGGAAGCAGCTGCAGCCCTGGGGCCATGCTGGGAGGGGCTGGGACCAAGCTTCTCTCTCACTGCAGTCACAGACTTTTCCTACTGACTTTCTAAGTTCTTTGGTGTTTGTGTGTTGAGAAGTCTGGAAACTGCCTCAGCTGCCTGTGATTCAGTCCCCTGAGGCCTGCTCCAGGTTTGCTGAGGCCTAGTTTTTGCCTATGCGCCCACGGTGAACTGCGCTCCTCTACCTGCCTAGCGCAATAGACCTTTCTAATCAACCATCTAGGTTGTCTTAGGCTGGACATTTATTTCACTCTGTCTTTTTGTGAGTTCTGCTTCTCTAGAATTTGTTCAGAGCCTATTTGGAGGGGTTTGGAGGGGAGCTTAAGCAAGTCACTGCTTTCACTCCACCATCTTGGCTCTGCCCCCTTGGGTGCCCTATGTCACTGCCCGCTCAGCTCCTTGGGAATTCCAAACTCTTTGGGGAGCCCAAGAAAACTCAATGAGGGCCAACCACCATTGTGTCTCTCCCCAGTGGTGGGGCTGCTTTTAGAATTCCAGGCTTGGTGGGGATGAGCCTTCCCTGCTCAGTGATCCGGAAGGAAGATCCAGGCCTAAGGGTGACCCTTACCTCTAATCATTCACACGAATAGCAAACCATCCTGAGTTCAAATCCCCCTCCAGATGGACTAACTGGGCCAGCCACTCCCCCTCTCTGCTCTCAGTTTCCTCCCCTGTAACATGGGGATAATGATGCCTGGAATCTCTGCCTCTGAGGGATTTGAGGGCTAATTTCCAGACAGTGCTTGCTGGCACTTGAAGGCTGGCCAAGGGATTTCCTTAGTTCTAGAATCTTCCCAGGAATCAAAGTCCAGCTCCAGACTTTGTTCTCATCTCCTCCGCCCCATTAGAAATGGGGACATTTGCCCTTTCCCAGTACCTCCAGCGCTCTCCTGTTTTCCATGCTCTTTCAGATGAGTGTCACTAATGGAGCTAAGCCGTCCCCTTAACTCATTCTTTCTGTGCTCAAGGATGTCCTTCCCCTGGGCCAGGACCGAGGAACTGAGCCAAAGCAGCTCTCTCCTGGAATTTTGGGCATCACATCTCTTCTAGTCATTCTTTTCTGTCATTTACTGTCTCCTTCCCAGAGAAAACAAGAACCCAACAAAATGGAGCAGTTACCATCCTGCAGTCCACCCCAAGGAACCATCCTCACCCTTCTTCCTGCCTCTTTTTTCTCCCAACATTGATACAAAAATTCTACTTGTTTTTTGTTTTGGTCCTGGCTTCCTTTGGTTGCCCCCCCCCCCCCCCAGCAACTCATCTAAGAGTCACTGCATTTCTGATTCTATTTTTATAGGACCTGCCCTCCTGATGGTCATTTCCTGCCCCCCCTTCCATCTTTTGTACATTTCTTTGTAAAATCGAAGGTGGTTGATGAGTACTCCTTAGGTCCACATCTATCTACACAGATCACCCTTTCCCCTCTTCATTGGAATTATTCTTCCCCTTTGGGTCTTTACACTTCCATTGTTGGCATTTCTCCTCCCTCCTGGGCTTACTCCCCTGAAGCATTAGTCCAAGAGGCCCCACCTTTCCTTTCCCTGCACCGTCTGAAACGTGCTCTGTCCCAATCCAGATCCCCGTGGGACTGTGCTTGGCCATCCTCCTAGTCTCTATCTCAGGCTCAGAGCCCGCAGTTGGCTTCCCCAGGACTACCCCCCCCCAGGAGCCAACTAGACCTAGAATCCAGGTCCTTTTTATGTCCCAGTGTTGATAAAGACACTTTGCATTTTTTCTAAATTTATTTAAAACACCGAGTTGCCATACTGAATGAATCGCCAAGCACAGGCGGAAGCTGCGGCTGCGCATGTCACTGTGTCCTCAGAAACACACACATCGATTGATTCAAATGAATTTCTTACAAACCATTTCTTACTGAAGGGAACGATCCCTCCCCCTTTGCAATGAGTTGCTGTCCTGATCGCTTTAAGGCACTAAAGTCAGCTCCTCACCATTGGCCAACAGACTTGCGGCCGTGCTGATACACAGCGACAGGGTCTTGCTACTGGGTCTGTCTGGCTTGAAGGATGCAGCCACCACACCCCGGATGCAGGGTCTGTGGAGCAGCACGCTGCATGTCTGGCAGGCAGCTGTCAGCCGTCACCCTGGAGTCCTGCCCCGGGCACGGTGGAGGCTCCCTCTACTCTCAACAGTCGGAGGTCAGGATCATTCCTCACAATTATCCTTCCAAAAAGCTCTCCCAGCCTGCCATTTTGTAACTCTCAGCACAGAGGTGGCTCATTCTCATTACTGAAAGATCCTGAAATGATGCACATCAGCAGCAGTCCCCACAGCTCCAAAAAGGCTGACTTCCTGCCCAAGAGGCTGAGCGTCGTTCTTGAGATTCTGGCCACACCGCTTAGCGTGTAGCAGCAGGTGGGTGCCTCTGCCTCCTCCCAAGAGGGCAGCTGCCCATCCTCCAGGCATTCTGCCAAGGTCAGGAAGGGACTGAAGATGCTGGGCAGGACGGGGCGGGGGTGAGTGGGTGGGGTGTGCAACTATTAGGGCTGTTTATCTGGTGGAAAGTCAGTCTTCCAATGAAGTGGCCTCCTCCACATCCCTGAGGAAAGCAAACGTGGACAGAAGCCACTGAGCCTCCCTCCCTCTTCTGAGGGGGCTGGGACAGGTGGCTTTGGTGGCTGGGTGTCACTACCATTTCCAGCTGCTTTGCCCTCTAAGTAGTGGCTATCCTCCTGACAGTTTCCAGGAGGTGGGGGTGGTGGGGTGTGAGGAGGACCCACTGGTTTGTAGGCCCCAACATTCCCAGAGAATCCAGTGGAAGGGCAGCCATGCTACATGCACATGATTTCCTTTCCCTAGGTCTGGAGAAAGACTTGTGGTTTATTTGCAGCATTTTCCCGGGGTCCACAACGGAGTCTTGACCACAGACATACAGAAGAAGACCATGATGTAGCCTGCACCATGTGGGATGCTCGGATTTGGCCTCCTGTTTATGTGGAGGCTGAGATGTGGGGCTCCCTACAAAAGAGGAAGGGGCCCCTCACCTCAGGCCTATTTATCTGTGCTTAACCCCTGCTTCTTACTCCGATTTCATTATTTCTACTTAGTCTCATCACACAAAGAACACCGCGAGGCCTCTTGGGGAGCTCAGCGGCTGCATTGCTTAGAACTCCAGGCAGAAGCAAGTCTCTCTTTTTGACAGAGACAGGCAGAGAGACGGATCCTGACGAGCCCTTCAAGGAGGTACCAGAGGGTGGAGACCCCTGGTGAACTGTGGAAGTGGGTCACCAGCCGGATTACCACAGGGAGCTTTGGCCAGCCCTGGCGTCTGGCAGAGGAAGAGGCAGTGAGTCCCGAAGGGAGGAGACAGTGAAGCATCTGCAATTTCTAAAAAATGCCATTTGTAGAACAGATCAGATCTAAGATGCACATCGTCCACAGCAACATCCCACTGCTCCTAAGGACACCAGAGCAGCCGCCACCTGGCTCCCAGGCTGTGTCTCAGGGAGGAAAAGGCTGACCTGCCAGCAGGCCCAGAAGGCAGCTGGCCCATGCTACCCACATCCCCTCTGAAGGAAGCAGCACCTGCCCCAAAGGTCAATGCAGGAGAAGGGCCCAACCCCCAGGCAGTAGTTGTGTCTGGGTTTACTGCCCCACCTCCCACTCACTGGCCCCCCACACCCCCATGCCATTCCTCTGGTGGGCCGCTCAGGGTGGGCTATCCGGTGTCAGGGCTAGGACAGGCCTTGGAGAGGGGCCTGTGTGGTTTGGCGTCTCTGGATGACCACAGCATTCTGCAGATCTGCCTCCTCCAGTGTGAGGGTGTCATCCAGCAGCTTGAGGGCAGGAAGAGCAGTGACCAGGGCGAAGGGCCGATTCCTGTGGGAGCCCTCATAGTTCCTGATGAAGTCTCGGACATGGCTCACCCTGGTGAGTGAGGACACAGAATTAACAAATGCTCACAAGACTGGTCCGCTCCCTGCATTGTGTCGTAGCAGGCTCCATCCTCTCCCCCCAAGCTTCCCTTCTGATGGCCCAGGTCCAGGGCTCCTGGCTAGGGTGAGTTCTGCTGCCCTCTTTCAGCTCCTCAAACCGTCTCTGCATCTTCCCCTTCTTGGGGACAAAGGAGCCCCCTCTCTCCTCATCCCTCCCTCTTGGAATCCTGGTCTGCCTTCAAGGCTCATTCAGGCACTAGCTGCTCCACAAAATCCGACCTGATGTCCCCTCCATCCTGTTCTTGGAGTTTCCCCTTCCCACGCTGTATTCACTCAATTGCACCCAAGTTACCCCCCTTTGTAAGCTCCCTGAGGGAAGGGAAGATTTCATCTTGGTCTCTGTACCTACAATTCCCAGCACAGTGCCTGGCACATAGTAGGTGCTTAGTAAATGTGGAATTGAGTTGAAACTGTGTCCCTGCTCTCGGTTTTAAAAATGTTTAGTGATTCTGAATTTGATAAATACCCCCAAATAAGAGTATCTCTGTCTGTAGAGGAGGAAGAGAAACAGAGGAAATGAAAGCACAAATCTCCATTACCAAAGAGGCCAAAATAAAATTCAACACCACCTTTCCAAAGCTGCTCGCCTGTTTCTTTCTGAATCCCTCTGTTCTTTTCTGTGCATTAGCACACTGGCTTCTTTTCCCTTTCTGTCTTTCGCTTAAAGGGTCTCTCTCTCCCCCAACAAAGAAAACCAGCCAAACTTCCTTGTAACTGACAGGCGTAGCCAGACGAGGCAAACCCACCCCAGACCTGTTCTCCCCCGGCCCTCCCCACAACATGTGGCCTTCTCCTTTTCTGTCAGCCCCTTTACCAATCTGATGGGTATGAGGTGGGACCTCAGAGGCAGTCAGGTGGTGCGGCAGGTTCAGGCCTCAGACACTGACCAGCTGGGTGCCTCTGCGTCTACACTGCACGTCACTACAGTCCTGCCTACCTCAGTTTTCTCATCTGTAAACCAGGGATGTTGTGAGGGTTACATGAAAAGTTGTGGAGTGTGTGCAAGCCTTAAAGCGCTCAATAAAAGCGATCATCATGATGACGATGATGATGACGACCAGCATTACTGGGCACTTCTCTCACCCTGGTGATCTGGAGCACTTTTTCACATGGTGTTGACAGCTTGGGTCTCTTCTTGGAGGGCTGCCTTTCTGTCACCTTTGGCCACGTCTGCTGTCAATCATGAGGCTCCTTATGGGCCCTGGACAGTTTGCAGAGATCTCCCCAGCCAGTTTTCCTTCTGATTTTATGTGCTTTAGTTTTGTTTGTGTGGGAGCTGCTCCACTTTCTCTCTGGTGACCCTCTCTAAGCCCGCTTTGGTCAAGGACTCTTGTCCACAGTGGCAAAGTGTGTGTCCTCCCTTGCTTCTCCTCCAGCTTGCGGACAGTGTGACCTCTCCTCTGGGTCAGGTAGCCGCCTGGAGCTGACTGACGTATACAGCGTGGGATCTTGTTCTAATCTCATTTCTGCCACCTGGTCTTCCCTGTGGGCTGGGTGGCAGCGAGTGTTTTTTCTCCAGGAGTTGGGGATTATACGAGTCCCCAGTTAGGCATGAGGTTAATTCGTTTCTGTACAATGTGCATCAAGTTCGTCCCATGGACCCATGTTCCTATTTTTTTTTTTTGCTAGGCAACAGGATTAAGTGACTTGCCCAGGGTCATACAGCTATTAAGTACCAAGTGTTCATGCTGCTGTTTTTTTAACCAATGATTGCTACTTTGTGGTAGTAGTTTGAGATAGTGCCCTGCTAGGCCCCTTCCCTTCCTGCTTTCTTCATTGTTTCTCTCGGGGTCCTTGACCGGGTAATTTCTCCAGGAATACTGTGACAGTTTTTTCTATCTCTAGAAGGTTTTAGTCATTTGATTGGTGTGGCACTGAATAAATGAGTACATCAATTTAGGTCCTGTCATTTTTGCTGTTGGAACAGCCCAACCATGAACCAAGACCATCTCTAATTCTTTAGGCAGCTCTTTATTGCTACAGTCAGTGCCTTCTGCTTGGATTCTGTGCTTCCTGTACATGTCTTGGGAGGTGGACTCCCAGATTGGGTTCAGGCTTATTTTATTTTCTGCTTTTTGGCTGAAATTGTTTCAGGTGAATCTACATTCTCTCAATTTCTTCCTCTTGTCTTATTGCTATAGCTAGCATGTCTAGAAATGAAAAAAATGTGTAGCAATCATAGGCACTTTACCCCTGATCTTACTGGAAAGGCCTCTACTGTTTCTCTGTTACCTCTAATGCTAGCTTGTGGTTTTAGACACAGACTATGAACCCGCCTAAAGAAATATCTTTTTCCTAGAGAAGGATGCTGAGTGCCGTCTACCCATTCCTCAATCCTTGGCTTGCCTGGTGTTGGGTATAGATGACCTATCTATCTTAAGGAAAAGCCTTTTTGCTGTTACAGAAGAATGCATGGCATTTGTCAGAAGCTTTATATCTAATGAGATCATCATGCAATTTTAATTTTATTCATTTGGTCCATTATGTTTATAGGGTCTCTCAGAGAGCAGATGGAATTGAGATGGTTGCTATGGAAACAACGGAATGTCAGTTGCATCTTCTTGACTCTAAAATGCTGATGAGGAGGGAGGCTGGGGATTGGCTGGAAGGGGCCCCTTCCTCCAGAGTGGCTGCACAGGGCTGGGGGAGGGAGGGCATAGCCTATCACCCCTCAGCTGAGCATAGTGGTGGGGGTGCCTCTTCTGAGCTTGGCCTTCCTCAGAATAATGAATGCATGTGGGAGGGGGGATGGAGCCTAGGGGGTATGTGTGAATACACTGCATGAAAGAGGATGGAGCCCTGATGGGGGTGTACACACTGTGGGGAGGGGGTGGAGCCTCAGGGTGTGTGAATACACTGTGTGAGGGGGGATGGAGCCTGGGGGTGTGTGTGAATACACTATATGAGGGGGTAATGGAGCCTGGGGGGAGGGGGCACTGAATACACCAAGTGACAGGGGATGGAGCCTGGGGGTGGGGGGCCATGCTCCAAATTCTGGTGAGACACCGAGACCTCCTGTAGAGCAGCAGCTTCCCGGCCACCTTGGCCAATGATTCCCACTGCGTGAAGGGCTCTACCCTTTCTTTGGGCCAGTAAATTCTGGTAAATTCTCTCTCTCTCAGGCTGAGTTAAATAAATGAGTGTCCCAAGCCTGGGCCCCTGCCCCGCCCCACTCCATCCCAGAAGACACACCTGTGAGACACATTGAATCTCTGCACGAGCCTCTTCCCGTCAGCTAACCAGATCTGGATGCTGGTGATAGGTTCCAAAGGGTTCAAGGGGACGGAGATCAGAGCCTTTGGGTTCCCAGAGTCACTGCTGCTGACCTTGGAAACTATTCTTGGGGTAGCACTATGGGAGAAGAGGCAATGTGGTGAGCCCCAGAACACACGCTGTTCCTTGGGGTGGGGGCTACAGGGGCGTCTGCCACCCTGCCCTCCTCAGCACACGCACCCACAAAGAGTGAAGGTGGCACGGTGCGGGGGCTGCAGAGGCAGGCACCCCACTCCACTGATCCCACCTGCGTTGGGCACAAGGTGTGGCTGTCTGGGGAGGGCCTGGGAGGGATGGATCCAGACAGAGGAGAGCAGTACACACCAGCTAGCACCCTGAGCGCGGTTGGGGCCAGGCCTGCCACCGCCTTGCCTACCTGCCCAGCCGGTGGCCCAGCCCTGAGAAGGGCTGGAAGGCGGGCTTCTTGGACACGTACACCTCCTTCTTCTTATCCTCCACCTTCACGTCCACCTCCTCCTTGTCAAACATCCCTTGCAGCTCTGAAGGCAGCTCTCTTGGGAAGAAGAAAACCCAGGAAAATACCAAAAGTTAAAACGAAGCCCACCACGGCTGCCATGGGTCTGCTCTTGTGGCCTTCCGGGGGGCCCAGGTGCAGGGGACACTGTACCCCAAAAGTGCTCCCCCAGGAGGAGGCAACAGGGCAGGGCTTCTGGTGAAATGAGAGACTCAATGGGGTTGAGTAGGTGGGGGGGGGGTCTTGAATGCCAGCCCCAGTGAAGGCCTGGTGGGCCAGGGAACCCGAACACGGTGTGCCCAGATGGCATGAGGGAGCAAGCTTGGAAGGGCAAGGGCGAGCCTGGTGAAGGGGGATTTGAGGAGGGGAGTGCACTATGGTGTCACTGAAAGGAGGAGAGACTCAGGGCAGAGAGGCCCGGAGTGGGGAGGGCGAGGACTGTCTGCAGCAGGGAGAGGAGGGGCTCTGGGTGATGGGAGCCCATGAAGATGCTAAAACCCCACTGCCCCAGGACCAAGCACCCACGGTTCCGCTCGGCCTTCAGAGCTTTCATCACCCGCCGTCTCCTCTGATCCAGTGACCCCAGCCTTCTGACTGCCCGCTAGAATGTGCATTTGGCTTCCTTTCTATGGCCCCTAAAATGCCCCTTCCAATAGGACGGCTTCCCCAGGGCCTCCCCTCTGTTCCTCCTCCCATCTCTCCAGTCTGTAGCTGGCTTTGTACGTATTCATTTGCACGTGTGGCCCCCGTCAGACTGTGTGCTCCTGGAGGGCAGGGGTTGTCTTTTGCCTCTTTTTGCATCCCTAGTTCTTAGCACAGTGCCAGGCACACAGTACATCTTAATCAATGCTGACAGACTAACGCAGGCTCCGCTTATGAGGAATTTATAATTAGGCAGCTGGTGGCACCCCAGGGCACAGACCACGGAGTGTGGAGTCAGGAATCCAGCCTCAGCCACTTCCTAGCTGGCAATCAGTGACCTGGTTAAGCCGTTTCTCCACTGTGCCTCAATTTCCTCAACTGTGAAATGGGGATAAGAATACCACCTTCCTCATCGGGTTGTTGTGAGGACCGAATAGGACAGATAAAGAGCACTTAGCATGGGCCCGGCCCACAGCAGGTACTACAGAAATGTGAGCTATTATTATTACTATTATTATTATTATTACTGAGCTAATACTTGAGAGGTGCTTGGAAAGCCAGGAAACACTATGGAAACGCTCACTGTTATTATTACTACTGTCGGACAAGGAAGTGACTCAGACACACGGGTTGGGGGGGGAGGGGGAGGCAGAACATATGGCAGGCCAGTGGCTGAGCATCACTGGATCTTAGGTCTAGAGCTGGAAATGGCTTTGGAGCCCAACCCTTCATTTTGCAGATAAGGAAACTGAGGCAGGCAAAGGTGAAATGGCCCTGCCCAGGGTCACACAGTAAGGAAGTGTCTGAGGCTAGATTTGAATGCAGGACTCCTTGACTCAACCCATCGATGAAGTCACTGTGGCACCCCCTGGCTGTCCCCAGAGGGAGAGAAATCCCCCTTCAGCCAGGCTCAGAGGGGAGACTGAGGCTCTGGCCTCCTAGATCTAGCCCTCCCAGTGTCCAGAGGCAGGGCCCACAATCCCTCCCTCAGCCACCAGGTATTTCTAAGGCCTACTCTGCACCAGGCCCCACCAACTCTTCTCAGAGGACCTGGGTTCTAATCTCTCCCGGCTGGCTGCCAGCCCAGCAGAGATCTCCCTTGTGAGATGCAGGCAGGACCCGGCCCCTGCCCTTCTCTGGGCCTCTCCGCTGGTGACTGCGCCACAGATCCCTGGGCCCGCATGCGGCATTCTCGGCAGGACTTCTCTTCCTTCCCCCGTCCCTCCAAGGAGGGATGCAGCAGACGAGGAAGCCTCCCTGCACTCAAGGTCATTAACAAAGGCCCTCTTTCCGATGCCCAGTGACCAGCTCCCCGGACACGCCCACATGGGGACGGTGCATCCTGGTCACTCACCCCTTTCTGACGGCATTCAGGAACTGCTGGCTGGCCCCATCCCTATAACTGTGGAACTCATCATTCACGGTGAAACCATTCTTCCAGAGCTTGATGCTTACGTCAGCCTGCAAAAGGCCCATAAGGAAAACTGAGGCAGTCAGTGGGCCCCTCCCCCAGGCTGTCACCCTCAAGGACACATACTCCCAGAAGGAGAGCCCGAGGAACCAGCAGGGTGCACCCCAGGCACCCAGGACATTCTGCTGGGGGCTGTCTCTGGGAGGCACCCTCAGCCTTGGCATCATCGTGGTCCCTGGAAACAGAAGTATCTCCCGGGGCAAGGTCCTTTCCCAGGAAGCCCCAAAGACTGCCCTCCCCCACGGGCTCTTGGCCTGGGCCCAGGCTCCTGCCTCTGTGACAGGAAGGAGCTTGGTGACAATCCCTTGGGCCAGGGATGAGACCGCAGAGCTCGCTGCCATGGGGCCCAAAGCTGGGGAACCCCTCAGGAGCAACACAAAGCAATTCATGTCTGGGCCAGCTCCCTGCACACCCAGCTGCTTGGAGCCCTCTGAGGGTGGACACGCAGGCCACGTCACTCCGGACCTGGAGCCTCAACGTGTACCTTGGAGGCCAGGCAGAGCGAGGCTAAGCCCTTCCAGGGTACCTGCTCTTTCAAATATGGGGACACGGCTCTGCTGGCTGAGTTTTCTCTTCTCCAGGATAAACATTCCAACCAATCCATCATCACAAGTCCTGGCCTGACGATCAAGCAGCACCCCCTAGACATGCTGCAGGTTCTAGGCATCCTTCCTAAGCACAGTACCCAGAAATGACGGGAGATGACCAGGCTGGCCTCCAGCCTCCCTCTGTGAAGGACACCCCCCGGCCCCGCTAACCAGGCTGGCCTCCAGCCTCCCTCAGTGGAGGAGACGCCCCTGGCCACTGAGCAGGCCAGCCTCTAGCCTCCCTCTGTGAAGGACACCCTCTGGCCCCGCTGACCAGGCCAGCCTCTAGCCTCCACACCATTAGGCAGAACAATGCCATCTCTCTGCCATATCTCTCCCATCTCATTCTTCTGCCTTTCTGAGCCAAATGTGAAACTTTGTTCCTTTCATCTCCTCAGATCAGGCCTGAGGGCCCAGGACCAGAACCTGACACCCACCTGTGTCCTGTCAGCTGAGGGCGAGCTCTCGGGGCTGACTTTCTGGGCTTCTGCCAAGAGGCTGTCAAAGAAAAGCTCGCAGCTCTTGGGGCCGCCATGGAGGCTCTGGTCCTCGGCTCCAGCATCACAAGCCCTAAGGCAGGAAGGGAGGAAGTGAGCCTCTAGGCAGCTCAGGCTTCACAGCCAGTACCTCCCCCATCCATGTCCCCATACCCAGACTGTGTGGCCACCATTCATGACCCCGCCCCAGGAGGTTCTCTCTGGGCCCTTCTCCTCTCTCAATGACATGGCCATCACACCCACTTTGGCTGTCCCAAACCCACTGACTTTCCTTTGGGGATAGAGGGCACCTCTGTACTAGGTGGGTGGCCCCTGGGCCTGGCGCCCAAGCCCCTGGGAAGCGGCTGCCGGTTAGTTGTGTGTGACCACGGTGGGGGACCAGCAGATGACGAGAATCGTGTGTACAGGAGGAGGAAGTGCACTGCCTACAGCAAGGGGGCTTTGGGGTGCAGGCTGCTCTGAGACCCTTGCCTTCTCACGTCCCGGTTGGGGGCCACATTCGCCTCCATGAAGGCCCTGCTGGCTGCTGGGCGAGGCTTCCCTGGATCAAGGTGGAAGGACACCCGCCTGGTGTAACAACGTTTGTGAAGTAAAGATCCCCCAGAGATGACTGGGGGGCAGTGGAGAGAGGGCTGGGCCTGGAGTCAGGAGGACCCGAGTTCAAATCCAGCCACAGACACCTCCTAGCTGTGTGACCCTGGGCAAGTCACTTCACTTCTATCTGCCTCAGTTTCCTCAGCTGTGAAATGGGGACCATAACAGCACCTGTTTCCCAGGTTTGCTGTGAGGATGTAACTGTAAAAAATGCTAGCACAGTGTCTGGCACATAGAAGGGGCTGTATAAATGCTTATTCCCCCTTCCCCCACGAGCCCAAAAGACTTTGAATGTTCTGTTACTGGTAGAATCTGAGTGAGGAAGGACCTCAGAGGTCACGGAATCTAAAATGGGTGAAACCGAGGCAGGGATAGACAGCGTCCCTCTCACACAAAGCCCTCCCACCCCCAGGCCTTCTCCTTCCAGGAGCAGAGACATTGGCGCCACAGCCAGTCTGAAGGACACAGGACCCATCACGGTGTCTGAGGGCTGCAAGAGGGGAGGGCAGGGACAGAGGGGAGACCCGAGGCTGACGCCAAGGCCGTGCCTTCTTCACTCACCAGTCTTCTCGGACGCTTTCCAGCTTTTCCACCTCTTTCATCCTTCTGGCCCGGCTGCAAAGTTGAAACAGGAAGCTACGGACAGCAGCAACAGCAGCATCCCCCTTCCCAACCCGGTCATCTGGGCCACAATCTATCAGACCAAAACCCATGTGGTTTGTTCCCCAGCAAAGTGGCCAAAGGTTCAAAGGAAGAACTGAAAAGTATTCGCAATCACAAATAATAAGAGAAATGCCCATCAAAATCACACTCTGCAGACTGGCAAAGACCATGCAACTGTCAATGATGGAGGAGTGGAGGGGAGACAGGCACACTAATACATTGTTGGTGGAGCGGTGACGTGGTGCCACCATTTGGGGATTATGTAAATAAATCACCTAAAATGCTAGAGACGCTGGTCCTTACAGGCTTATTCCTGTGATAAGAAATTCCTTTTATATACCAACATATTTATTTAGGCAATTGGGGTTAAGTGACTTGCCCAGGGTCAGACAGCTAGTAAGTGTCAAGTGTTTGGTCTGAGGCTGGATTTGAACTCAGGTCCTCCTGACTTCAGGGCCGATGCTCTATCCACTGCACCACCTAGCTGCCCCTACCAACATATTTATAACAGCACTTTTTGTAATAGCTAAGAATTGGAAACAAAGTAACTGCCTGATGACCGAAGAGAGACTAACCAAGATGTGGTATGTGAATTCAAGGGTGTGAAGGACCCAGAGAAACACTAGGAAGAACTGTATGAATGCATGCAGAGAAAAGTCAGACAAGCCAAGAAAAGGATTTCTATGGCGACAATGATACAATGTAAATGGAAAGCCAAAAATCCAAAGTGGATGGTCCAGACTTAGTGAGAATAAGGCTGGCTTGGCCCCACATGTATTTTTAACCCACCTATTAGTTTTGTGATTTTTTTTTCTCTTTTTCTTTAAAATATTGTTTGTTCTATGGGCTGGCTCTTGGGGAGGATACTGGGGAAAACTAGGAGGATGTAAGAAAGAAAAAGCCTCAAAAAAGACACATTTTTAACGAAGTGCAGCCACATTCCTCCCCCTGCTTTGCTGGGGGAGGAGGGTAATGGTGGAGAACACTAGACAGACAGACAGACAGACCCTGCCAGACTCGCTGAGGGCAGGTTAGCTTTGCTGAACTGCCTCCCCCTCCCCTTTCTTTACTCATTTTTTGTTACAAATGACAGGTCATCATGGGGGATGGGAGGCTATAGTTGGTAAGAAAAGTGGTATGAAATAAAAGCTATCAGTAAGAATTTTAAAATCACATTTATAATTTTATAATAATAAATAAATAATATTTATAAATAAATATTTATACAATTTATAATAATAATCTCTCTCTCTCTTTTCTTAAAGGGCTGTTACAGAACATCTGATGGGCCAGGGGCTAGCTAGCTGTTGGTGCCCACCCCCACCTTTGACCTTTCCTGATTACTCTCCTCTCTCATTCAACAGTCAACAGCACTTGTTAAGAGCCTGCTACGTGGCACCCTCCCTGGTAGCGACCCAAGCCTCTCCTCCCATCCCTCTGGCCAGTTCTGGGTCTGGTTCCTGGAAAGGGAGCAAAGATGTGGTGATGGCTTCTTTTTCCTTCAGGGCCCACCCTCTTCCCCATTCCACTCCCATCCCTCCTTACATGCTGTCTCTTCGAGTTAGAAAGCGTACACCTAGCTTTGTGCTGTAACTCCAGCCAATGTGAAGGGCTGACTATGTGCAGACCCGTGCCAAATGACAAAAAGAAAGGCAAGAACAGCTCCAGCCTTCAAGGAGCTCACAGCTTGAGCCTCACCCTAACTACCTGCTTAAGGTCTTGTCTTTCTTTTAAGCAAGGTTTTTGTTTTTCTTTTCATGGGCATCACTTGCTTTATTGGTGTATTTTACAGAAACATGGGTAACTCCAAAAGGCCTCATGCTGCCACCTCATCAGCTCAGGGGAAGTGTCAGGGACTGGCCTCTGGGTAGGAAAGGGAGGATCTAGAGCCATGCAGGGGCCTCTCCCTCCCCCCCACGTGAGGTAAATGGGTGGGTTGTGGAGGTGAGGGGGACCAGAGGAGCCTGTCCAAGGCAGGCTGTGGTCAGAGTGACCCTCAGAGCTCGATCAGGGGCAGGCGAGTCATGGCACCTTATTTATGTGATGTAGAGATTGCTTATAGAAACAGAGAAGGGTTCTCAAAAGAATGGCAAACCACTTTCATATGAAAGATTGCTCCAAAACACCAACGAAAGCAACCCTGAGGTTTTACCTTAAACCGAGCAAACACACAAAGATGACAAAAGAGGGAACTGGCCAAGAGCAGAGGTCAGTAGAAGGAAGGGCACACTGTGTGCTTCGCCAATGTCCCTTCTTTGGGATCCAGAGACACCGTTGGCAAGCATCTGCATCTGCTGCCAGCGTGCACGATGTGCTTCACCCTCATTCTCTTATCACCTGGAGCCACCCGGGCTCTGGAGAGGGAGCCTCTGCCTTACGGCGTCCCACACTGCTCTGGGCTGGACCATCAGCTCCAGACCTTCTCGTCCACTGCTTTGTGGCTCCTCTTAACACGTCATCTTTCCCCCTTCTCCCTTCACCTTAGAAGGGAAACCTCTTGAGAGCAGGGAAGGTCTTGTTTTCTTGTATCCCTAGAGCTTAGCACAGTGCCGGGCACACCATGAACACTGAAGACGTGCTTTCGAGACAGGATTCTGGGAAGATGGCGGAGCAGGTAAAAAAATTCCAAGCCCTCGGGATTTCCCCCACAAATGAAATAAAATAGTGCCTCTGGCCTAACACAGAGAGGTAAAAGTAAACAAGAGAAAGAGCAGAACAGGGGCCCTCCTGGGACAATTGGAAAAATCTGAAGCAAAGTCCCAGGACGAGCTTTGGTCCCTATGAGGACTACACACTTCCAGGCCAGGCCCTTGGTCAGCTTAAACAACAAACCAGAAGCCCCTGGGTCATCTGGTTGGGGAGGCTGCCTTGGCCCAGGCACAGGAACTTTTACCAGGGGACGCTGAGGGGAGGTGGGTGTCTGAGCTGGGGAAGACTGAGGGAACTCTGCTGACAAGGAAAGCCAGACCTAGCTGTGCCGTCAAGACCCCACAGGGGTGAGAAGGAGCCGGAACATGCCTGGTGAGTGCAGAAGCAGTGGAGTGGGGAATGCCACCGGTGGTGGGCACTTGCAGGAGGCTGGAAGTCTTGGTTGGGGTTCAAGGTTAGAGGGGAGAACTGAAGGAGGATATGAGGCCAGGGGCACTGTCCTCCATACCCCCGGCCTAGAGGTGATTACAAAAACTAAACTATTATCAAAAAAATGCCCAGCCAAAGGAGAAAGAATCCAACCATAGACCATCACTGTGGGAATAGAGAAACCAGGGGTTTATCTTCAGAAGAGGATTCTGAAGCAAAAAACCCTCTCCTGCCCCAAAGAGTAACATCAGATGGTCACCTGCCCAAAAATAATTCACAGGAGAACTTTAAAAAGACTTTAAAAAAAATCAAATAAAAGAGATTGAGAAACAACTAAAAAAATAAGAACAATCCAAGTAAAACAAGGAGATTATGAAAAGAAAGTCAACCAATTAGAAAAGGAGATCCAGAATCTTAAGGAAGGAAATGGCTTCTTGAAAATCAGAATTGGGCAACGGGAAGCCAATAAAGTTATAAGAGACCAAGAAACAAAACAAAATATAAGGAATGAAAAAATAGAAGAGAATGTGAAACATCTCATAAGAAAAACAACTGATCTGGAGAACAGATCAAGAAGAGAAAACAAGAATAATCAGATTACCTGAAAGCTATGATCTAAAACCAGAATCTTGAGATAATAATACAAGAAATAATTAAAGAAAATTTTCTTGAAGCATTAGAACAAGAGGGGCAGGTAGAAATAGGAAAAATGCACCAATCACCAACTGAAAGAGATCCTACGAGGAAAACCCACAGGAATATCATAGTCAAATTCCAAAACCTCCAGCTCAAGGAGAAAATATTATGTGCAACAAGAAAAAAAAAAAACCAATTTAAATATGGCGGTGCCACAGTTAGAATCACAGAAGACCAACAGTGGTGACACTAAAATACACTATATGCTGAAGAGCAAAACACTGGGGGTTCTGGCCAAAAATATCACGCCCAGCAAAGCATAATCTTGAATGAAAAAAAAAAGGACATATAATGCATTATCACACTTTTAGCATTTTGTTTAAAAAAACAAAACAAACCTAAACTTAATAGAAGATTTGACATACAAGTGCAAAGAGAAATATAAGGTACTTACTAAAGACTAATTACAAGGGACTCAATAAGGACAGAGCTTTTACCTTTTATGTATGTAGAATGTAAAACGTGTGTCTAAGATTGTTCTTAGTAATTGGGTAGTTTGTAAGAAAGATTGGGGTAGACCTGAGCATGATATGCCTTCAAAAAGCACAACTGTTTAGGAACAGCTAAAAAGAGTAATTATCATATACAAATAAGATGTGAGGGGAATTAGATGGGGAGGAGGGCTGGGGGTCTTGGAAAGCTACTTTCATCAGGAATGGGTTAAGGAGGGAACAATACATATGTATCCAGAAGAGTATAAAAGTTTTCTAAATTCAGAAAGAAATAAAAATGCTAAGGGGATAGGGAGCGCTCTTTGGAGGGGAGGTTTAGATTTAGGGGAATGGGAGGATAAGGGAGGGATTGCTGGGGGTCGGGATAGGTCAAGTAGAAGCGGGGCACAGTAGTGACTACAAGGTCAGGAGAGATAGGAAATAAGAGATATACAAAAACATGAAAATAAAGGTTGGGAGTAGAATTTGTTAGGGAAAAAGGAGCGGAGTTGGTAATCATGATCTTGGACAAAGTTAAGGCTAAAATAGATTTAATCAAAAGAGAAAAATAGGGAAACTATACTACGTGTCAGCCATATTTATCAATGTTGTGTTGGACTATTTTAAAACAAGTAGATGGTATAAGGTGGGAATATTGCTGTGGTATAGGAAATGATGGTCGGTGGACTTATGAAGGAAGAGGTGATCCACCCTCTGAGAAACAGAGGACAAATATGTATAGTACGGTCTTACACAGATGCACAGGAACGGATGTGTCTATCTATGAGTATGATTATAGCTATCTAAGTACATGTACGTGTAAGTATGTGTATATACAGGTGTATGCATGAATGTGTATATCTCTGTGTGTACACGTGTATATATGTATATGTGTGTATATGTAAATATATCTGTGCTTAATTGCAGCTTTCTGGACGGAGGAAGGGGGAAAAGCACAAGGCGAAAAGTGCACAGAGGAGAACAAAAGCAAACTTACAAGGAAGCAAACAGAAGATGGACAGCTCTCAGCACGACGCAGAATATTTACTGCTGTACATATTGAATCCTCTCTTGTGCTGGGCTGTGTGCATGCTAATGCTTTTTTTTCTTTCCTGGGTCATAAAGAAGACACAAAGAATGCAGGGCCAGGAAGACAATAAACAATGCCAATCACGTAAACAAAAAGAAAAAAAACACTGGAGCCAGATACTGGAGAATCATGACCAAGACTGGCCCTGGAGGAGAGTGAATCAAGGAATAAAAAAAAAGTTTACAAAGTACTTTACAAATACTATCTCATTACCCTGGGAGCTAGATGCTATTGTTATCCCCATTTTCCAGATGAGGAAACTGAGACAGAAAGGTTTAATGATTTGCCCAGCACCACACAGCCAGCCAGTGAATGTCTGAGGCGGCACTTGAACTCCTCTTCTTCGCTCCAAGTCCAGGGCTCACCTCACTGCATTTATTCAGGGGCTATTGTGTGCCAGGTACTATTCCAGACACTGGGCATACAAATACAAAAGCAGGATGGGTCCTGTCCTCAAGGAGTTTCCATTGCTGACATAATTTCCTGCCTTCTCTCCTTTCCCCCGGTCTCTGACAAGGAGGTGACCACTCTCCCTGCAAAGATGGGTCAGTGGGTTTGTACTCACACCTCAGGCAGTCCTAGGGAAAAACCCCCCATGGGAGGCGGGGAACTCTCCCAAGGAGAGAAGGGAGCAGGAGCAAAATGGACAGAAAAGCTGGATGGGCTATGAGCCACAGTCTGGGTCTGGACAGTGCACCTTCCTCCCCTCCTCGCAGGGCTGAAGGACCAGGGATGGGGAACACAGAATTTATTGCCACACACAGCTGACTTGTGAGTTAGTTTTGCTTTTTTTCCCCCCATTTAAAAATCTTTGTTACAATGGTTGGCTCCCTGGGAAGGGGAAGGGAGGGATATATTAAGAAATAAGGGTGAGGTGAAAACAAAAGATTAAGAAACCAAGATTAAAAAAAAAGCAGGAGAAACGAGGCTAATGATAGTACTACCCCGGCAGGGCTGGGGTGAGGATCAAGTGGAATAAGAAGATGAAAGCCTGTAGCAGGTCAGCCGCTAGAGGTGCTGGAGATGCGTGGTGGAGGCTGGGGCTGCTCAGGGAAGGAGGGGCAGTGCGGTGCAGTGGGGGTGGATGCGGCCAGTGCTGAGGCCTCTGGGGATAAGGAGGAGGAGGGGCAGGAGAGCTGCCCCAACAAGAAAATACGCAGCAGTCTAGAAGGATGAGCTCCCAGGAAGTCTCCGTGGACTCCAAATCTAGTGAGTGCTAAACATGGGTCACCGTCTGGTGCCTGGGACACAAAAGTACCCAGAGGGGGACGGAAGGACAACAGCAGGGACCCTCAGGACCTTATGAAATAGGTACTCCAGCCTTGGGGAGGCCATAGGCTCCCAAGGCACAAAGCTGAAGCCAGCCCCTTTTCACACTGCCCCAGCCCATCTCTGGCCACCACCTACCTCAAGATGTCAGCAGCCCTACTGCTAAACCTTGCTGTCTATGGTGCTGATTCAGCTCTCATAAAATTATGGTATTGATCCCTGGATACAAGCTAATGAGAGTGGGAAGTAGTGAGAGGGAGGTGGGGGGACAGGAACTCTTTGGAAAAGAAAAAAGCCCATCTAGCTATACACCGAAAAGTCATTCTACATAATTACAACCTTTGATGTATGTGAGAAAAAGAAAATGGCCAATAACCCAACCCAAAACAACACACATGCTTTTCCAGCAAACATCTGACCTGGGCAGGTGAGGGCCCCTTTGGGCGACTGCTCTGTGATTCAGATGCATTAGCTTTGCCCACTCCACCCTCTGACACTCCAACCAACACATTAATTTCAGCGAAGTGCAAAAATGGTGACCCCAAGTGTGAGGGGCGTGGAAGAGATGAGCTCTGGGGAAGCAGGAAGGCTCTTCCCTGGTCAGCCAGGACCCCACCCATTTGGGAGAAAGAATAAGGACTCAGACCCCAGAACTCTGCCGCTTTCATGATGCTTCTAAGCCAGATCCTCCAACAGGCAAGGACCATGGAACATATTTCCTTTCCCACTCCTCAGTTATTCAAAAGGTGATTTTATGACCTTTAGCAAGGTCCGCACAAAAGCAGGTAAACCCAACTGTCTTCCAGGGTATGGACAAAGGAGGAGGAGGAGGAAGAAGATGGAGTTTCCATCCTGGTTTGACTACTAGCCTTCTCTTAGTGCTGGAGCCTCATACAATCACTGGCATTTATTAATCCTATTCTGTGACTGGGCATAGAGCTCAGAGGAGCCTCTGCTAGGCTCCAGAGCAGCACTAAGGGGCAGTGTGGTAGCTGAGCCCACCTGCACTGGTCAGAGGAGGAAGGCTGCCCCTCACACTGAGGCCAGGATCCTGCAGAGCTGCTTATTCTTCCCTGACCCTCCAGACCAGCCAGACCCATTCTCCAGATTTGGCCTGAAGGCTTCCAATCTGGGCTAGCGCCCCTCCTCCCTTTTTTGGGTGTGGTCTTCTGTTATTAGAATGTAAGGTCCGGGAGGGCAAGGACTGTCCTTTGGCTTCTAGTTGTATGCCTGGCCCTTGGTACTGTGCCTGGCACTTGGTAAGCACTTAACAAACGACTTCTCCTGGGATAGCTCCTGGGGACTAGAGGCTCCAACGCTGCACAAGGCATCTTCATCCTCCTCCTTTGTTCTGACCCTGGAAAAGAGGTGGATTTTCTTGCTTTTGTGAAGATCTTGATCCAACTTCCATTGGACACCAAGTCTGGCTCTCTGCAAAGTCCTGTTCTCTGAGGCCAAGCAGAACAGAGCTAAACCCTCTTCTATGGAACGGGCTTGCTCCCGACAAGTTAAGAAGGATCTCGCCCTCCCATTAAGCCTTTCTTCCTGCAGGCCAAATCAAAATCCCTGGGATTTCCAATAATTCGTACATGGGGGTTAGGTCTGTTTGTTCTCCTAGTGACCCTCCAAGTGGATAATGTCTTAGCTAACACAGGACATTCTGAATATTCCACTGCAGAGGCCGGGGCTATTGTCTCCTCTTCCACTGGCCTCTTTATCCTAGGCCTCATAGGAAGAGTGGAGCCTGAGACAAGCATCCATCCATCGGGGCTCAAAGGCCAGCTCAAAGACCTCATGAGGGCCTGGCTAAGCTCAGAGAGCCCCACTGCTGGCAGGCCCTTCTTCATCACAATAAATCTTAATGCAGTAACTTCGTGTTCCCAAGTGTATGGTTGTTACAGGGAAAAATAAACCTGGAAGAAAGGAGTGTCTTGGACTTGTCATTCACAGAACCACAGTGTGAGGGTTGAATCCAAGAGCAGGACCCCAACCTATGTAAGAATGAAACCCTCCGAATGCCAGAGAGCTTGAAATGCCACCAGGAGGAGAGGCAGGAGGGCACCATGGAAGTCTGTTGGGCGGTGGTGGGGACGAGTAACTCGGTCAGGCTGTACTTGAGGTAAGTCGAGGGTTGCTATGCACAGGACAGAACAGAGAGGGGACAGCTCTGGGCCATGAAGATCAGTCCTCATCCTCCGGATGTGGCCAGGACCGAGGGGCAGCAGTACAGAGCCCTAATCTCCTCAGGCCTCTCTCTGGGCAGTCCAAATGACCAGGGCTTCTGTGGCTGCCATGTCACACGCTGGGCTCAGCTGAGCAGACAATCTTCTTCAGAACTGCCACCCTACTCCCAAGGTCACTTTCACATTAATTCCCATTGAAATTCATCCCTTAGAGTCAGTCCAGCATTCTATCCTGTCAAGATGACTTTGGATCCTTGCGGCCATTCTATGTGATGACCAGTTGTGTGATATCTAGGCTATAACACAGGTTGCTGATAAAACACCTGAAATGGTCCAGGGCCATGCACAGATTCCTGGAGCCCTCCACTAAAGACCTTCCATTTTTGTTGTTTTTCAGTTGTTTCAGCTGTGTCCAACTCTTCTGTGACCCATTTGGGGTTTTCTTGGCAGAGATACTGGAGTGACTTGCCATTTCCTTCTCCAGATCATTGAACAGATGAAGAAACTGAGGCAAACAGGGTTATGTGACTTGCCCAGGGCCACATAGCTACTAAGTGTCTGAGGCTGGATTGGAACTCAGGTCTTTCTGACTGCACTGGTATCCTTCCACTGCACAAAGTGATTTCCCTAAAGTGAAGGTCCGACCATGTCACCCTTCTGCTCAAAAAACTCCAGTGGCTCCCTGTGGCCTCCAGGATCAAATACAAAATGCTGTGCTTGGCACCCCAAGCCTTTCATGACCTCCCTCCCCTCCCCTTTCCAGTCTTCTTACTGAAGGGTACACCCTTCAGTGCCCTGGGCTCCTGGCTATTCCTCGAACAAGACCCAACCCCCCCAGACTCTGGGCATTTGCTCTGGCTGTTCTCCCTCCCCCTCTCTGCCTGCTGGCTTCCCTGGCTTCCTTTAAGTCCCAGCTAAAATCCCACCTCCTACAGGAAGCCTTCCCTGATTTCCCTCCTTCTGTTGACTATTTCTTGTTGATTGGTTGCTGCTCTTTGCGCCCAGAGAGGACCAAAATGGCATGATGATGTCGGGGTCAAGGCCCAGCATGTCTGCCTGTGGCTGATCAGCCCAACGTGAGCTCAGAAGGCTCCACCCCAGGTCGGGCACAGAGAGTCCACGTGAACACTTGGAGTGGCGATGACTAAATGGTCACATCTCACATTTCTTCTGGGCTCCGTGATTCTGCTTCACTCGCACAGCACGGAGCCTTCTTTAATGAGGACACGCCGTGTGGGCAGCTCTGTGCCGGTGTCTCCTATGTCACGTAATCAATCACAAAGCTCTTCAGGGAGACCTTGAGAATGTCCACATATCACTTTTTCTGACCTCCATGTGAGCGCCTGTCTGATGTGAGTTCTCCATAAAATAGTCTTTTAGATAACATGTTTAGCATTCCAACAACATGGCCATCCCATCGCAGCTGAACTCTCTGCAGCAGAGTTTGAATGCCTGGCACTTCACCTCTAGAAAGGACCTCAGTGTCTGGTATCTTACCCTGCCAGGTGACCTTCAGAGTCTTTCTAGGACAATTCAAATGGAAGTGACTCAGTTCTCTGGCATGGTGCTGTCCAGGTTTCACAGGCATACAACAATGAGGTCAGCACAAGGGCTCTGTCGACCTTCAGCTTGGTAGTCAGTCTAATACCTCTTCTCTGCCATACCTTCCTTAAGGACCCCCTAAACACTGAGCTCTGGCAATGCGTGCATCAATATTGTTGTCGACATGGACATCCCTGGAAGTACACTGCTAAGATAAGTGGACTTACCACAGCATTCAAAACTTCTCTATTAGCCAATGGTTCCACATATGGGTAGTGTGGTGCTGGCTGATGGGGCACCTGTGTTTTTTGGTGTTAACTGTCAAGCCAAACTTAGCACAAGCAGCAGAGAATTGATCCATACTTTGTTGCATCTCAGCTTCAGAGGCTGCATGGAGTGAACAATGATCTGCAAACAGAAAATCACCTACCAACTCTCCCTCCATGTTAGTATTGGCCTGAAGACTTTTCAAGTTGAATCACTTACCATTAGTGTGGTAGCTGACCTTGATGCTGATTTCATCCTCACCGAAGGTGTCTGACAACATAGTTGAAATCATCATGCTAAAAAGAACAGGGGCAAGCACATAGCTTTGTTTCACTCCTCTGGTGACTGGGGACGTGTGAAAGTATCATTCATCATACAGAACCTGGGCAAGCATGCTGCTGTAAAACTGGAGTACAGCACTGATGAACTTCTCTAGGCAACCACATTCTGAAATAATTTTCCATAAGCCTTCCTGACTGACAGTATCAAAGGCCTGGTCAGATTGACAAATGTTCTGTACAGACCTCTGTTCAGCTTGCGGCATCTTTCCAGAGCTGTCAGGCAGCAAACATCTTATCAACCATTCCTTGGCCCTTTCTGAAGCCACACTGGCTCTCAGGTAGATGACCACCTTCCAGGTGAGAGATCAGTCTACTGAGGAGGACTCTGGCAAGAGTCTTGCCAGCAATGACTAACAGAGAGACCACCCCTCTCCCCCGCCTCTGTGACTATCACAGGACAGGACAATCTATTTCCTTTACCTCTATAGAGATGGACAATGAAGGCATCTTTGAACTCCTGGGGGATAACCTCCTCTTATAACTCAGAAGATTTCAGTCAGCTTTTGTATGAGCAATGGCTCCTATGCCTGGTAGCTCTCAACTAGAATAGAATCAGCACCAGGCATTTTGCCACAAAAGTGTAGCCTAATGACATCCAAAACCCCTTCTTCAGCTGGAGGTTTGGCTAGACAGGGACTGATTTCAACCTGAGGTAAACAGTCAATGGCTTCTGCATCGATTGATCATGGTCTGGTGAGAACACTATGGAAGAATTCAGCCCACCTCTCTAGGATCATGTCTGTATCACTAATCACTGTGGCTCCATCAGCACTGAGTAGTTGAGATGCACCAAAGGTCTGTGGCCCAGAAATAACCTTGAAAGCATCATAAAAGCACTTTGCATTATCGGCATAAAACCGAATTTCATCTGCCTTCTTACTGAGCTAAGAATCCTGCATCTCTCTAAGCTTCACTTGTACTTTAATTTTGTTGCCTTCTTAGAGACAGATGAAATATGCTGCTGGTAAACCGTGTGAAGTTCTCGTTTTTCATTCAGTAGCTTCTGAATTTCCCCATCATTTTCATCAAACCAGTCTTGGTGCTTGTGAGTGTTCTGGCCCAGATGCATAAATGCAAGTGCTATGCACAAAATCTCTGAAAGCTGCCTACTCCTTTTTTGCTCCACTGTTGCCAACTGTATGTTGGTTCAACCTTCCCTCCGAGTTAGCAACAAACTGTTCCTGCTCAGAGAAGCACTGATTAGAATCTGTTGACATTAATTCTTCTGGTCTCATTTTGTCTTGGGGCCACTTCTGTTGAATGAGAATGTTTAGCTTGGAGAGGATATGTCTATGATCAGTCAGGACTCTGCACCACACATTGCTTTCATCACTCTCACATCTTGTCTCTTCTCCTTACAATGACTAGTCTATTAAATGCCAATATTTGCCGTGAGGACACATCCATGAGATTTCATTTGGTTTAGGTAAACAGACAGTGTTGGTGATGAGAAGGTCACGAGATGCACAAATTTTCAGTAGTTACGGATGCTGTTGCTGTTTCTAACTCTATTCCTCCCTAGGACTCCCTGCCAAGTCTGATAGTCTGAGCCTACTCTAGCATTAAAGTCACCCAGAATAATAAACTTGTCCTCTTTTGGCACATTGATGATGACGGTCTCTAGGTCTTCATAAAAATTTTCTTTGACCTCATCAGGGTTTGTCATGGTGGGAGCACAGGCACTGATGATGATGGCATGCTGTTTTCCCTGCAAGTGGCATCACATTGGTATGACCCTGTCATTCACTCCTTTTGGGAAGCATACAAGCTTGTTGACTAGATTAGTTTTGAAAGTAAAACCTCCACCAGCTTCACGACACTCCCCGTCACTGTGGCCAATCCAGAAAGACGTGTATCCAGCTCCAACTTCAGTAAGCTGGCTTTATTTGCCAGCCTTGTTTCACTCAGGGCTGATACTTGTGATACCTGCCGAGTTCTCTTGCAACAAGAACTGTTTGTCTTTCAGGTCCACTGGATTTTGTGCTGTCCATAAGTGTATGCACATTCCACGTACCGATGGTGAGTAGAATCATCTTTGCAGAAATTTTTGTGTTTCGACAGCAGGATGGTATCCCTGCCTACCATGGGTAAACAGGTCAGGATTAAGTTCGGTGAAGCTGACAATTTTTAGGGCACCTTTTCTAGCCCCTTCCTCGTGCTGGAGGTAAGCAATGTGATCCTTCAAAAAGGCTGATCAGAGGGACAGCTAGGTGGCACAGTGGATAGAGCACCAGCCCTGAAGTCAGGAGGACTTGAGTTCAAATCTGGCCTCAAACCAAACACTTGACACTTACTAGCTGTGTGACCCTGGGCAAGTCACTTAACCCCAACTGCTTAACAAAAAGGCTGCTCAGACACCCAAGGGGCTTCCAAATCCCACTACTGCTCCAGTCCAGGGACAGCCTGGGCTGCCAGTGTGCAGGGCTGTGACTTCAGTTCCCAGTGTATCTGTACCTGCCACTTTGTCACTTGTCTGTCACCACAGGACTTTGAGGCAGGTAAAATGGTAAATGGTGTGGGTGATGTCCTTTGATTTGTGCATAAATTGGATTTAATATAGTTGCTTGAAGTGATTGGCCTCACTCGCCCTTCCTGAGTCATTGAGGTCCAGTGGCAGGATGAAAGTCAAGACCGCCTGCCATGGCCCGGGATGCAATGGATGACCCTGGCATCTCTGATGTCGGACCAAGCTCTAAGCACTCCACAGCGCCTGCTTCAGCCGCCTTCTCAGCCAAAGGAACAAATTGTTCTCATCTGCCCATTCCACCCAGAGAAGTCTTCCCATGCTGGGGCAGACACCCCTTGGTTACCCTCAGCTCGGTTCAACCCGTCTGCTGAGACAGTTTATCAGGGTGTGGCCGCTGCACATGCTGCAGCTTCCTGGAGCAACAGACAGTTAATCAGGCGGACACCGAAGGTAGAAAGCAGCCCTCACACCAGAAGTGCCAGTCTTCTCCAAACATCCCAGTACCGTGATTATTGCTTATACAGCCAGACTTGTGTATATTTGTTTGCTTGTCTCCCCCATTAGATTGTGAGCCCTCTGAGGGCAGGGACTGTCTTTTGCCTCTTTTTATATCCCCAGCACTCAGCACACATGGCATTTGGCACATAGCAGGTGCCTGACAAACGTTTATTGACTGACTGACTCCTCTTTGGGTTGGGCCATTCCAAGCATTCATCTAGTTATGTTATCCACAGTCTAGCCCATACCCTCCCCGCCTCCCCCCCCCAGCAAGAATTGCATGAGAGACTTGATAACAATAACAACAGCTAGCATTTCTATAGACTTTCAGGTCTGCAAAGAGTTTTACAAATACTTATTTCATTTAATCCAGTGAAATGCTTTAATGAAATTCAGGTAAGGTACTAGTAAAAGCTCACATTCAGAGAATTTAGACAGAGGAAGGTGAACAACAGTTGGCAGAGAACCCTGAACCAAAACAGACAATTTCAATTCTCTGAAATTAAAAAGTTTGACACCAACAAAATCAATGCACCACAGATGAGAAGGAAACTGACAACTGGGGGAAAAAAACCTTGCCAATACCTGTAAGAAAGGCCTAATGTCCAAGACACATATGGACAAATATAAAACATAAAAAATAATATAAATGCAAATGTAAAACAAATATAAAATACACACACATACATACACATCCAAGGGCCATCCCCAATGGATAAGAGGCCAACACTTCTTAGAAGAAGACCTGCCAATTTACTAATAACCACCAGAAGAGAAATGAGGGAAGTGGACATCACTATAACACTGATGTGTCCCACCAGGCCCAGCAAATAGTCAGAGAGGACAGAAGCCGTGGGACAAAGACACACTGTGGGGGGAGTGACAACAGGGACCCAAATGCCCCCTTCCCTCTCTGACCTCAAGATTCACAAGACTGACAGCCAGATGACCGACAGACAAGCAGACAGTTTCTGAAGGGACCCAAAACAGCTGCTGTCAGTGAGGGAGGGGTGTTGAGGCTTGTGCTATAGAGAACGCATGTCCTCTAGAGAAGCAGGGGCCCGTGCAGCAGGTAAGGTCTGGGGGGGCTGAGCCGAGCCAGGAAAAGGATATTCTGGATGGCAAACGCAGAAATGGAAAGAGCCCCAAAGCCACCTCCCCTAAGGATGCAGTCTGCCCTTGAACCAGAAAGGAGACTGAGTATCTCTTTGCCCTCAAGGCAGAGGTAGGGGAGCATGAGTGTGAGATGCTGAATGCACTGAGTGGCCTCTTTTCTAGTCCTTGTTTTAAGAGAGGCATCTCTACACAAAGGACAGAAGGGATGTTTTTGAAAATGATGGTGCCAGAAAACCCAAATCCAGCAATAAACTCATTTCAAGACGCTGAGGTTTCTCCTCACTGCCCGCCCCCCACCAAGGCAAAGCTGAGAAAAGGAGGAAATGGGGGAGGGGTGCAGGCAGCCTGGCCCGCGAATGCCCTATGGGAGGCGCTACACCCCCCCCCCCAGTTCCTCGGAGTAACCCTATGACTGCCACTCAATGCCCTTCCCTGCTGCCGGGGCCTCCTCTGGGCTGGAAAACGTGGCGCCTAGAACTGACCACACAGCTCCAGCGCTCCCCATCCTGCAGTGTGCAGAACCCCAGAATCCTCCTCTTCCCTGGCTCTTCCTGGTTGTCCGTGTCCCTCCGCCCCCATCATCTCTCCACAGAGACTCCCTCTGAACCCTCTGGTCAGGAGTCATGAGCTCCGGCCCCCCCTTCTTTAGCTTCCACCTCCCCACTGCCCACAGGCTGACAGCTCACCCCTAGATTCCCTGCCTCCCCTGTCTTCTCAATCCCTGTGGCTCCGCATGGCTGGGGGGAGCTGAGCTCCACACTTCTCAGGCCTCCCTTGGGGGCCCTCCCCAGGCTGGCTCCTGGGAGGTCCACTGCTCCGCCCCCAAGCCCCCAGCCCGGGCAGGGGTACAGATGGGGGAGGGGGAGCACGGATCACAGGAGGGAGCCTGGGCCAGGAGGTCGGGAGACACTCTGGGGTAGGGGGCGTGCCCAGACCCTGCCGGTGAGGTCAGAAGGAGCTAGAAGGGTCCCAGGAACTTCGGGGGGCAAACTAGGAAGGGCCCCCGGGGTTGGGTCACATACAGCGACCCCTTCCTTCCCCCCGGCAGTCCCCTTCTTACCCCAGATTCCTCCCCGCTATCCCTCGGGTCATACACTGTGATTAAGGTCTGCTGGGCTGAGTCTGTGCTCCTCCACCCACAGAATTCCTGAGAGCAGCCCCCTCCTCGCTCCTGGGGCCCGGCACTGACCCCTCCCCTTCTCCCAGCAGCCCCCTCCTCCCCCTAGATTCCCCACCATTCACCCCCACCGCCCGAGGCCAGGTCGGCCCTGGGGCCCGGCCCCTCCTCCTCCCCCTAACAGCCCCCTCCTCCCCCCAGGTCCCTTCTCTCCTCCGGGTCCGGAGCTCTCACCTGCTCGCGGCCGACCGCGCGCGTCTGCACCGCCGGGACTCCCGCCTAACTCTCCAACCTGATTCTCCAGACCCGATCCTTCCTCCTCTTCCTCTGGGTTCCGGGCTGGACGTGCACGAGCCTGCGCGGCCCCGGCGGCGGGAGCGAGCCTGCGGGAGCGAGCGCCGGGACAAGCCCCCGCGGGGGAGTGTCGGAGGCCTGCGACCCCACCCAGGAGCCGGCGGGGATGGGGAGGCGGGATGCCCCCTGCCCCCCGCTGGGATTCAGCCCCCCCCCCCCCCCCCCCCCGCCCTGAGTTCTTGTCCAGCCCGCCGAAGGAGTCTCCAGCCCCGGACGGAGGGCCGGCCTGGGGTGACCTTCGGGCCGCAGGCTCAGGCCAGTCCAGGCTTGGCTTCCTGCTCTGGGCAAGGCAGGGCTGGGAAAAGGGTCGGCGAGGGTGGAGGCGGAGCCCATGAAATTGACAGACCTGGAAACTGACCAGATATGGGGGGTCGGGAGAAGGGAGGAGCCGTGGCTGGCAGGGCTGAGAGCCTGGAAGGGGAAGGTAGGGCGCCCTGGACAGTCAGGAGGGGTTGGGGGGAGGGGGAAAGATCATGAGCTCTGGTCTGGGCATGTTGAGTTTCAGATGCCTGCTAGATGTCTAGTTGGAGCTGAGAGACTGGAGATCAGCAGAAAGGTTGGGCAGAACAGGGAGATCTGAGAATCATCAGCCCGGAGACAGTCATCCAATCCATGGGAGCTGATGAGATCCTCTGGGGAAGCGGTCTAGAGGGTGGAGAGGAGAGAGCCCAGGACAGTGTCCTGGGGGCACCTATGGTTAGACAGCTTGACAGATCCAGCAAAGAAGACAGAGGAATGCTCAGAGAGGGAGGAGGAGAATCACTGGGTGTGGGGGTGGGGGGTGTTCTGAACACCCAGGAGAAAAGCATGATGGAGAGTGTCAGAGGCTATAGAGGGGTCAAGGAGAATGAGGGTTGAGAAAAGGGAGTTGGATTGGGCAACTATGATCGTTGCAGGGGTTAAGATTGTAAGGGGTTAAGAGAGTAAGAGGAGAGAGAGTGGGACCTTCTCCAGGTTTGCCAGAAAAGGGACAATAATTGGGATGGAAGGATCCAGTGAGGGTGTTTTCAGGATAGGGGAGACAGGGCATGTCTGTGGGCAGTAGGAGAGAGTGGGGATGTTGGATAGTGGTGAGGGGGGCTGAGATCTGCTGGAGGAACTGGGATGGAATGGCGCCATGTGTACATGGGCTTGCCTAGCACATAGTAGGCACTTAATGCTTGCCTGTTCACTGATTAGTGGAAAGGCTAAGCCATTTTAACCAGAGGGGAGTGGGCCCAGGGGGTGGGGAGGGGAGTGGGCCCAGGGGTGGGCAGGGTTGGGTGTGAAAGGTGAGTGGTCTTTTGACACACTCTTGCTCTCTTTCTAGGAGTCTGGTCAGAAGGGATTGGATTATGTCCTTCCCTCCAGGGTTCATAGTGACTTTATGTGGTTAGACTCCTAGAGCAGCCCATGAAGTGGTCTTAAAAGATGTTTTGATAATAGCATTTCAGCAGAACTGGTTTCCTTTATAACCCTATGGATTTTATTTTGTGCTTCTCTGGACTGACTGACAGAGAAAAGTTAAGACCCCCTGTCCTAGACAGACGCTTCAGGCGCTGACCACGGTAAGGAAGGACAAGGAAGGACCCTGTGCTCCGAATGCTCTTCAGTAAACCTCCTTGCCATGTGCCCTTGTTGAGGATTTTGTCCTTTCCTCCTGTGAATCGCAAGGTCACAGATAAGCCAATAGACCAGAAGATAACACGGCAGGGGGAGCATCTCCAGCACATGCTGGGGCCTCATTCGGGGGAGGCCATTTTACATTGTTAGCTTGAGAACTTGCACAGGGTCAGTCCCTTCACAGCGCAGACCCTCACCGAGGGATCTGAGCTGGTGGGAGGGGTGGGGGGGAGGCAGGAGCTCCTCCCCTAAGCCTCAGGCTCCACACGTTTGCCCCAGGCTGTCCAGCTTCTTCTGACTGGCCTCTGGGGAGGTGACTGCTGCCTTCTCCTGCCCCGGACCCCCTTGGCAGCAGCGCTTCTTCTCTGGGAGGCCTCAGTTTTCAGAACTGTCAGCAGCCGGCCCAGCGAGTCCCGCCACCATAGAGATGAGACGCGTCGGGCCTAGAGCGTCTCCAGGGCTGGGGTGGGGGGTGGGGGGGGAGACGCCGGCGCGCACGCACGGGCCGCGCGTCGTAGGCGGCGCGCACGCACATTTTCTTCGCTCTATATGTTGCGGGCGTAAGCCCGCCCCTGCCGCTGACGCAGGCGCAGGCGCGCACGCAGAGACGCAACACACCGTCACGCACGCACGCACGCCCCCACGCACGCACACCCCGAGGCACCCGTCCCGTCCCGTCCCGTCCTGTCCCGCGAGCGTCGGGAGCGCGCGCGCCAGAGAAAGGGGAGCGATGGCGGCTCCGCTGGGCCGCTCCCGAGGCCGCTGACGAGGCGACGCCGCCGGGGCCGGGGCTGGGCCAGGGCCTGCGCTGCTGCCCAGCGCCCGCAGGCCCGAGCATCGAGGCGAGCCGGGCCGGGGCGGCCATGGTGAACACCCGGAAGAGCGCTCTGCGCCTCCTGGGCGGGAAGGCGGCCGGGCCCGGGGCCGGCGGGGCCGGCGGGGGGGCCGGCGGGGCAGCCGGGTCCGGAGGCGGTCACTTCATCTCGTCCCGCACGCGCTCCTCCAAAAGCCGCGCGGTCGGGGCCAAGGCGGGCCCGGGGACAGCGGCGGGAGCAGGAGGCGGGGACTTGGAAGACAGCCGGGTAAGAGCCCGAAGGCCGGCCGGCCGGCCCGCACTTATGGAGCGCCTGCTGTTTGCCAGGCGCCTCGCGGGCCCGGGGCGGAGGGGGAACGGGAGCTCCCCCGGGCGAGGGCGCCGCCTCTTTCCCCCTGCCCCGGGCTGTGGAGTCAGGGAGACCCTTTTGTAGCGGGTGCCCCAGGACAGCTTTCCTCAACCTCCCCCAGGCGCAGGATCCCGCCCCCTCCCCCACCTGTGGCTCCAGGCAGAGAGCTCTGAGGCCAGCCTTCCGCTGCTGCCCGTTGTCCGGGCGGGACCACTGAGGCTTCGAGGTCCGCGCCCGTCACTGCTCGCCACCCCACGGCAGGCTGCTTCCGGCCGCAGACCCGGTGGCGGGTCTTTTGTCTTAATTCCACGCAGCCCGGGATCGGAGGTGGAGGAGAAGGGGGCAGCTTGGACTGGCGAAGCGGCCCCCGGGAGGGCCGGACTGACCCCCCCCCCCCGATGGAGGAAGAGGGGGAGGGAGGAGAGGAGGGGGAGGGTTAGCAGAGCCGGCCCCGGGGGTGCACCTTCTCAGTCCCGGACTTCTCCTTGTAGTCACACACAGCGCCGGCTTTCCTTTAAAAAAAGAAACACGTTCCTAGTCTGTTGTGTAGCCCTCCTGACAGCCGGCGCTTGATCTCATTGGGTCCTCACAACCGCCGTGGGACGGAGGGACTGGTAGCCAGGCGAAGTGCTTTCCCCGGGGTCCCGCGGCAGGATTTGAACTCGGGGCTTTGGTCCGTGGGCCCCGTGGCGGCCCCAGCTTTCCTTCCCTCCGGAGTCCTTCCCGTGCTTTCCTGGGTTCTGCTTGTCGTCATCCCTCCTGGAGGGGTACCCTCTTCACTTCCAGGGATTTGCTTTCCCCGAAAGGAGCAATTTGAAATTCAGAGAAGGGTTTAGCCAGCGCTGAGGAGGTGACCAGCCTGGGCCGAGCTTGCCGGTTTCTGCCCGGGGAAGGTTGGGAGTGGCATCCGGGCCAGGGGCATCTGGTGTGCCGGACCGTCTAGGGGTCGTTGCAGTAGTGAGTTGACTCTGGTTCCGGGCTTGGAAAGGGGGCGGTGCTCGCAGCAGCTGGCAGCGCAGAGTCAGGGCCTGGCTGGGGCCGGCCAGGGGCTTCCAGGGTATCGGCGCAGGGTGCGAGGGGCAGCCTCAGCCAAGTTTGCGTGCCAGTTTCTCTTCTTTGCAGTGACTCGTGGTTTTTCAGGTGGGTGTTACAAGTTGGCCACTGCTTATTTTAACGTTTTTATTTTTTCCTGTCACCGTCATTTCCTGATGGGTGTCGATCCCCTGCCGGCTCCCAGGGAAGGGAGAATCAGCGAGGGGCAAACCCCAGCCTCAGCAGAGTTAAGCCACGTGGTGGACCAGTGGGCCTTTGCGGGCAGCGTCCCACTCCCAATCCGCCTGGACGAAGGAGGAGGGAGGCCGCTTAGTCATTGGGAGCTTGCAACATTCTCCTCCAGTTGTTTTATAATTATTGTTTTGCTGGTTCCTGTAGTTCTGTGCCAAAGGAGTGCCTTCTTCAGGAGACCTTGCCTGCTGGTCCCCCTGAAGTCACCTGAGGCTGACTCTTATTTATCTTCTCTGTTCTGGTGTATGCATCTGTCTCCCTCCTTAGAAAGTCAGGCCTGTTTTTGTTATTTCTTTGTGCCCCCTCTTGACCCCTGCATCCTCTTCTTTTTCCTTGAGTCCCTCTCCCTCTTCTCCTCCGCTGGGCTAACCTCGCCAAGTCTCAGCCTTGGGTCACTCCTACCGGCCTGGGTCTTTGGTCCTACTCAGACGCTGCTGAATGAAAATGGAGAAGACCACGGAACCGCGTTGACGGAGACCATGAAGAGTTGCTGTTCCGTAATCTCCACTGGACCCTCGCTGCCACAAGGCAGTCTGATTACCCCTTCCTCATGAATTCATGATCCCACTCTCCAGTACCACTCTCCCAGACTTTTTCATCCCTCCTCCCACCTCTTATAGCTCGTCCTGTGATTTCTTCCTTCACCCCGTTTCATGTGAAGAGGTGGCCACTCTCTTGACCAAGGCTAATCCCTCTGCTTATTCCATCCCCCCTTTCATCCCCATGCTCACTTATCTTCAGGTTCTCCTTGGCTGCTTCCCTTCAGCCTGCACACAAGCCAGGGTCTTCCCTGTCCTCAAAAAACCCCTTAATCCTGCCGTCCTCACGAGCTATGGTCTTCCGTCTCTTCTCCGTTTCCTGGTGAGAGTCTTTGAGAAGGCCGACTGCATTCAGCACTTCTACTTCCTTTCCTCTCACTGCCTTCTAAAATCTCTGTGATCTGGCTTCCGACCCCATCTTTCTACCAAAAACTGCTCTCTCCAAAGTGACATGGAATGTCTCAGTGGCCTTTCTCAGCCGTCATGCTCCTTGACCTCTCTGCAGCCGTGGACGCTGGTGGTCGCTCTCCCTTCCTGGATACTCTTCTCTCCTGGTTTTCAGGATATGCTTCTGTCCTGGTTCTCCTTCTTCTCTCTTCTTGGCTGGATCCTCATCAGGTCAGTGCTCTCACCTGGGCCCTCTTCTCTTCTCTATGCTGTTTCACTTGGAGATTTCATCAGCTCCCATGGATAAAGTTATCATCTCATGCAAAAGACTTTCAAATCTATTTGTCCATCCCTGACCTCCCTCCTGACCTCCAGTCTTACATCTCCAACTGCTTTTCAGATGTTGAAAACTTACTGTTGAGTAGACATATGAAACTCAGCATGTCCCAAACAGAGCTCATTATCTTTTCTCCAAACCCTCCTTTTCTGAGCTTCCTGATTATTGAGAGCAAAAGCAAGCTTGTAGCCTCGGTGGCATCTTCATGTCACTCTCCTCTCCCTATCCAGTATGGTGCCAAGATCTGCCCGATTCACCTCTGTGGCATCTCCAGTGCACCCTCTCTTCTCTGACCTGGTCCCCACCTGGTGCAGGCCCTCATCACCTCAGGCCTGAATTGTGGCCATAGCTACTAGGGAGGGGGGATCTGTCTGCCTCAAAGGTCTCTTTACTGCAGTCCTTCCTCCACTCACAGTGCCCTTCTTACTTTCAGATCCTGTGATAAAGGTGGGCTCCCCGGAGTCTTCCCTTCTGAATACTTTTCTAGGCCAGCTGTCTTCTTTAGATTTAATAATAGTACCAGCTAATATTTACGTAGTGCCTCCTATGTGCCAGGTATCGTGCTAGGTGCTTTACAGCGATCATTTGATCCTCACAACAGCCCTGGGAGGTCCATGCTGTTATTATCTCCATTTTACAGTTGAGGAAACTGAAGCAGAAAAGTTGTGACTGACCCAAAGTCACTCAGCTAGGACAATGTCTACTTCCTCATGGAAGATGCCAGGCCCTGTGCAGGGTCTTAGAGTTCTGATGTGGTGGCTCAGTGACCCATTGTGGTGAATTGAATTTGTTAAAAAAAAAATCTCTTTACAGTTAATTTCCATTTTTATCCGTCTTTTGCCTCTTCTTAGCTTCATCTTTAATTACCCGTGGGATAATTTTGCTTAGTCTCTTGTCAGTTCATTTTTTCCTGCAGTGTTCCTCACTTTTATGAGACAGTGCTGTTGATAATCTTAACGTTAGGCTTGACCGAGGAACTTATGTTTCTGAGACAGGTGCTGGCTGCCCTTGGCCACAAGAGAAGCATTTGCTGGTTGAGACGGCTTTTCAGGTTCTTTGTTCCTTCCTGTTGCTGGTTGAGGCCGAAACAGTTAAAATTCTTTGGGGAGTGATCTCCTTCTGGGTCAGCGTCTGCCCTTTTTTCAGTTTCCCTTCTTTTCCCCGTCAACAGCTCATTTGCCTGGATTTGGTTGGCGTTTTGTCAGTCGTGGGCCACGTCCTATTTTCATTCTTTCTTTGAGTTTTATACTGATTTTGCTTTTTGCTTGCACAAGTCTGTTGTCTCGCCAGAATCAGCCATGTTCTCAGTGATGTGCTTAGATGCTCCAGATGGACTCTTTCCTCACAGAAAAGATCAAGATCCTTCTTGATCCAAATAGAGCCCAGGAGGGTTTTGGCCTCATTCCTTCCTCCGGGTCTACACTGGCGCAATTTTGCCCACTTCTGCATTGAAATCACTCTACTTTGAAGTCTCGCTGGGTTTGATTTAGAGAATCATCTCTGGCTCTTTGTCAGTGGCTTCTCTCGTGTTGGTGTGTTGCGTTATGAATTAGTCTTGTGCTTACCGTGGTCACTCCAATATGAGGGGACTGAGCATCCCATGCAGTGATGTTTCTTGTTGCCTTGCGATACACATGACAAAGCTCATTTGTTTGCCTTTCGAGAACCTCAGAACTGTCTCCCTTTGATTTTATGTCTAATATGAATGTTGGCACTGAGGTACTTTTGTTCTTGCAGCTGATATGCCTGCCTACTTCTCAGTCATTGGCGGACATATACATTCAGAGGATCTTGTAGTGTTTGGAGGTGTTCTGATGGTTGAGTCCCCTCTTTGGGGAGCCTTTCCCGATCCCTCCACTAGCTGGAAGTCTTTTGCCCCTTCTCTGACTCTCAGTGAGCTCTTGGTCTGGATTCTGCCGTTGTCCCCACTCCTCTTTGCTGCCTAATGGGAAGCTTGTTGTGGACAGGAACTGACCCTCCGGGTCTTTGTAGCGCCGTGCCCTGGTACCCATCCAGCCTGAAGGTCTGTGGATGGGGGGAGGAGTGGGGCTGTATAGTCTCTGTGAAGGGGGTATCCCTGACTCTGCCTCCTTCGCTCTGCTTCTCTGAGGTCATCAGTGCCTTCACATCAGATGGCACTATAATATTCCAGTGCATTTGCTTTGGTCATCTCTCAGTCTGTGGGCACCAGCTTTGTTGTGGGTTCAGAAGTCCTCTCCTCTCTTTGTTCTCTGTAGGTCAGAGGCATGCAGAGGGTCAATAACTCTTTGGGCCTAGTTCCTAGCTGCTTTCCAGAGTGGCTGGATCAACTTTGCGGATTTTACTTCTCAATCACCACTGCTCCCCCTAGAAAAAAAGAAGAAACCATTGTACACAGGCTGTATGGTCAGGAAAAGTAACTGTGCATGTTGATGGCTAGGCTGTTCTTGGCTCCATCAAGAGTTCATTACTGCACCTGTCTTCCTGCATCCTCTCCACATTTTTTCCCCCTCTTTTTTTTTTTAAACTTTGTGGTTCTACTTTCCACCTCTCTGATTGACAAAGTTGCTTTAATTTCATTTAATTTAAATTAACAGAGTTGCTTTAATTTCCATTTCTTTAATTAGTGATTTGGAATGCTTTTCTAACTTGCTAGCTTGCATTTCTTCTCTTGAGAACAGTGTTCAAATCCTTTGACCATTTATCAGTTGGTGAAAGACTCTTATTATAAATTTGGATCATTTATTTCATTATTTTGGAAATGGGATTATTATCAGAGAAACTTACTCTAAAGATTTTTTTCTCCAGTTGATCTTCTAATTTTGTCTGCAGTAGTTTTGTTTGTGCAGAAGTTTTTAATTTTATGTGCTCACCATTGTCTGTTTTATCTCCTGTGACCTTCTCCATCTCTTGTCTGGTCTGAACTACTCTTATCTCCATAGATGTGAAAGGGAATTCCTTCCTCGCTCTCCTGATTTCTTTGTTATGTCACCCTTTCTGTCTAAATCACGTATCTGTTTGGAGTTTTGCATGGTGCTCTTGGCTCTACCAAGTCTCTGCCAGACTGCTTTCCAGTTTTCCCAGTAGTTTTGGTCCTGTACTGATGGTCACCCCGGTAGCACCCCAGGGACTCTGGGATTGTCCAGCACTGTGCTCCTGGGTTTGTTGGCTTCTCTGTCTTGGGTACTTTATGTCACCGATTGGCCCCTCTTTCTTAACCAGGACTAAGGAATTTTGAGGATTATGGCTCTGTAGGATGGTTTGAGATCAGGTCCTGCGGGCCCACTGGCTTCCCACTTTTTTTTCCCATTAAGCCCTGCACTTTGGGAAAATGACTTTAGAGCGGGGCAGGCAGACCAACCAGCAGGTTATTGCCATAGTGTAGGGCCCTTAGGTGGTGCCATAGTGCATGCATCTGGAATCAGGAGGACCTGAGTTCAAATCCAGCCTCAGATACCCTGGGCAAGTCCCTTAACCCTGTTTACCTTAGTTTCCTCCTCTGTCAAATGAGCTGGAGAAGGAAATGGCAAACCACTGCAGTGTCTTTGCCAAGAAAACCCCAAGTGGGATCACCAAGAGTTGGACACGACTGAAATGACTGAACAGCACCGAAGGTGACAGATGATGGGGGCCTGAGCTTGAGTGATTGCAGTCTGAGTGGAGATGTCTTAATTATGTGAGGCACGTGGAGGAGGGGAGTTGGGGACAGCCCTGTGGTTGGGAGCTCAGGCTCCTGGGGGGTGGAGGAGTGTCAACAGTGAGAGGGAGGTTGGGAAGAGGGGAGGGTTTGAGGAGGAGGGAAGAATGCTAGGGAGTTCTGTTTTGGCTAAGTGCTGAAAAGGCTGTTTGGTGATTGCTGGTGACTTTGGAGAGAGCAGGTTCAGTTGACTGGAGACTGGAAGTCAGATTGTGGAGATTTGAGAAGGGGCCTCGGTTAGTTTATCTAAGAGGAGGAGAGATGCAGGATGCCAGTGGGTGTGCTTGGATCCAAGGGGAAGGTGTTATTTGCGGTTCCACATTCCCCCGCCCCGGGAAGGCAAGAAAAGTAGAGCCTGTTACCAATATGTATAATCACGCAAAAGAAGTATCTGAATTAGCCATATGTAAAAAGATTCAAATAAAACGTAAACAAAAAAAGCAGTCCCACTTTGCTGTGCCTTCTGAGTCCGTAGGCGCTCATCAGGAGTCCTTGGACTTGTGGTTGGCCACGGTGTTGATCAGTTACTAAAAGCCTTTCACAGTTGACTGGTAACAATCAGGGGGCTGTGGCATAGATTCTTCTCCTGATTCTGTTCCCTCTGCATTACTTTCTTTCCCAGGTTTCTTTAAGACCATCCCCCTTATCATTTCTCCCCACAACTTGTTTAGCTTGCCCCAGTTAAGGGATATCCCCTCAGTTTTTGAGCATCTGCCACCACAAAAAGTGTCTGTAAATGTTTGTGTACATAAGAATTCTTTTTCTCTTTCTTTGCCTTCTTTGAGGTATAGAGCAGTAGGGATATTACTAGGTCAAAGAACTTTCTGGACACATGGCTGGACCATTGCTCTGCCTCAGTGCCTTGGGGGATCTATTTTCTCACATCCCCACATGAGGTTACCGAGAGACATGGGTGTGTTTTTTTTGTTTTTTTTTTTGGTTAGGCGATGGGGTTAAGTGACTTGCCCAGGGTCACACAGCTAGTAAGTGTTATGTGTCTGAGGCCGGATTTGAACTCGGGTGCTACTGAATCCAGGGCTGGTGTTCTATCCACTGTGCCACCTAGCTTCCCCACGGTTGTGTTTTTACAGGCATCTGGGAAGAAGCCAGAGACAGAATGAGGAAGACAGAGTACAGTTTTGGACTTTGGATGCCTTCTCCTGTCATTAAGTTCCCATTCCGGTGAAATTTTGAGGACTTTGCCACCATGCCCTGCCCCTGTGGGCATCTTCTGCCTTCTCCTTTCAGGCGTAACCTACTGTGGGGACTCTCTTCTGTGTTTGTGTCCCCAGCACTTAGCCCAGTGAGTGTCCTTCAACAGATGCTTGATAAATACTTGTTGTGGTTGACTTTGCTGGAGAGGCTTGAGGAGGTAGGACCCCAGGTGCATGGAGAAGAGTTTCCTTGGTGAAGAGAAAGCCTGCCACTTGTAGGTAGGCAGGGGGAGAGCAGTCTGGGCCACAGGAGAGGAGGAGGGCAAAGCAATGCTCTCAGGGAATGGCCTCCGGTTTTTTTTTTCTTTTATATTAATTTATTTTTAGTTTTCAACATTCACTTCCATAAGCTTTTGAGTTTTACATTTTCTTTCCCTCTTTCTTTTTTTTTTAAATTTTATTCATTTATTTTGATTTATCAACAATCACTTCCGTATGCTTTTGAGGTGAAAATTTTTCTCCCCCTTCCTCCCCCCCCACCTTAGCCAAGGCAGCACACAATCTGATATAGGCTTTACATTTACATACCCATTAAACGTATTTTCACATTAGTGAAGTTGTAAGTAAAAATTAAAACCAATGGGAGGAACCATCAGAAAGATGAAACAAAACTCAACAGAAGGTAAAAATAAGTGGTAGCAATTCGACTTCCATAGTTCTTTTTTTGGATGTGGACAGCATTTTCCATCCCGAGGCCTCTGGAGATGTCTTAGATCCTTGTAATGCTGAGAAGGGTTCAGTTTAACAATCTTAGTCATTGCATAATGCGGCTGTTATTGTGTACAAAGTCCTCTTGGTTCTGCTCACTTCACTCAGCATCAGATCATATATAAGTCTTTCCAGGTTTTTCTGAAGTCAGCCTGCTCCTCATTTCTTATAGCACAGTAGTATTCCATTACATTCATATACCACAGCTTGCTCAGCCATTCCCCAATTGATGGGCATCCTCTCAATTTCCAATTCTTTGCCACCACAAAAAGAGCTGCTATGAATATTTTTGTACATGTGGGTCCTCTTCCCATTTGTGTGATCTCTTTGGGATACAGCCCTAGAAGTGCTATTGCTGGATCAAAGGATATGCACATTTTTGTAGGCCTTTGGGCATAGTTCCAAATTGTTCTCCAAAATGGTTGGATCATTTCACAACTCCACCAACAATGTATTAGTGTTCCAATTTTCCCACATCCTCTCCAACATTTATCATTTTCCTGTTTTGTCATGTTGGCCAATCTGATAGGTGTGATGTGTCACCTCAGAGTTGTTTTGATTTGCATTTCTCTAATCAATATCGATGTAGGGCATTTTTTTATATGACTATAGATGGCTTTAATTTCTTCATCTGAGAACTGTCTGCTCATACCCTTTGACCATTTATCAATTGGGGAATGGCTTGTGTTCTTATAAATTTGTCTTAATTCTCTCTATATTTTAGAAGTGAGATGGCCTCCATTTTTTAAGGGAAGTCAGAGAGAGGTCCTTGGATGAGAGGCTAGGGAAAAGAGTGGATGAATAAATACCTGTTGAGTTGAATCTGTTGAATTTAATGTTAGACAATCTTTTTGAACATAAATCAGTCAGTCATTAAATATGTAGTGTACCAGGTACTGTGCTAAGAACTGGGAGTACAGAGAAGGACCCTGCCCTCATGGAGCTCCCAGTCTAATGGGGGGGGTCATCATTCAGACAGCTCTGTATAAACACGCTGTCTGCAGAATATATTGGAAATAATCAGCAGGGGGAGGCACTGGCATAAGGGGAATCAGGATGGGTTTTTAGCTAGGATTTGAAGGAAGCCAGGAGGCAGAGGGCATTCCAGGCATCGGGCACAGCCCAGAGTCTGGAGATGGAGGGTCTTATGGGAGGTCAGTGTCACTGTATTCAACAGTACTTGGGGAAATGTAAAGTGTAAGCAGACCTGAAAGGTGGGGAGTAGGCAGGTTAGGGAAGGCTTTGAATGCCATACAGAGGATTTGAAATCTGATTCTGGAAGTAACAGTGAGCCACAGGAGTTTATTGAGTAAGGGGGTTGTGACATGGTCAGATCTGAACTGTAAGAAGAAATGAGGAGAGACCTGCCCCCCGCTTCCCCCTTCCCCCCATGGCCTGCACCACGATGGTGGCAGTGTCCCAGTTGAGAAGAGGCATAGAAGGTAAAATTGACAGGCTTTGGTAGCAGACTGGTTATGGGGGTAGGTGATGGGGAGGATGGTGGTGCCCTTTAGGAAGAAAGGAAGGAGAACGATCCATTTTGGACATGTAAAGTTTACTATGTTCTTTGGATATCTGAAAGGCAGTTGAAAGTCCAAGCCTGAAAGTCAGGAGAGAAAAATTTGAGAATCATTTGCACAAACAATAGTTGAATCTATGGAAGCTGATGAGGTGCCAAGTGAAGTAGGCTAGAGCAGGGCTTCTAAACTTTTTTTTTTGGAGGCAATTTGGGGTTAAGTGACTTGCCCAGAGTCACACAGCTAGTAAGTGTTATGTGCCTGAGGCAGGATTTAAACTCAGGTCTTCCTCACTCCAGGGCTGTTGGTCTATCCACTGTGCCACCTAGCTGCCCCCTGAACTTCTTAAACTGTGGGTTGTGACTCCATGGGGTCTAGAGGGAGAAGAGAAGAGGGCCCAGGACAGAGTCCTGAGAGCTGGAGGAGGATCTGGCAAAGGAGACAGAAGGACCTGTCAGAGAGGGAGGAGGAGAACCAGGGGAGAGGGAAATCTCGAGAGAAGAGAGCAGCCAGGAGACGAGGGGGATTGACAGGGTCAGAAACTACACCGAGGTCAGGAAAGATGAGTCTTGAGAAAAGGCCATTGGACTTGGCACCTAAGAAATCACCGGCAGCCTTGGAAAGAACTGTTTTTGTTGAAAGATGTGGTTGTGAGCCAGACTGCCGAGAGTCTGGAAGGGAGTGAGGGGAAGTGGCCGCACTGATTGCAGTCAGCCTTTTCAAGGAGAGGGGAAAGGTGCTTAGATCGTGTCTAGTGAGGGCAGTTGGACCAAGGGAGGGCTTTTTGAGGAGGGAGAAGACACGACCATGTAGGTAGGAGACAGGGAGAGACTGAAGCTGTCTTCAAGAGAGTGGGAGTGATTGGAGGAAGAGGGATGGAATGAGATCCTTTATGCCCAGAAGGGCTTTGCCTGGATGGGGAGAAGGAACACCTGGCTGATAGGAGATGAGGAGGAAAATCTCTGTGAAAGGCCTTGCTGTGCCGGGCCCAGAGCCCACGTGAGCCTGTTCCATTTCATTTGAGGTGTGTGTGTATTGCTTGTGAGCCGTGATGGGGACATTAGTAGCCAGGAAGTTCACCAACTGGAGAAGGTCTTGGGATTGATTGCTTCCTTGGCTTGGGTGGGTCTGTGGCTGAAGTTTGGCCAACTCACAATTAGAGATCTTGAAACACCTGGAAAAATCTCATTGGATCCTCATGGCAGTCTTGGGAGGTCAATGGTATTATTATCCATATATTAAAATAAAAGAAACTGAGACAGATGGTGGGGAAGTGACTTTACCAGGGTCATACAGCCAGCATGTGTTGGAGGCCAGATTTGAACTCTGGCCTTCCTGTTGCCTCTGGGATCAAATACAAAATCATTTGGTGTTCAAACCCCTTCTTAACATGGCCCCCTCCCACCTTTCCAGTCTCCTTACACATGGTCTCCTGGTTGTCCCATGAATAAGATCTTCCGTCTCTCTGCCTTTGCCCACGGCTGGAATGCTCTCCTCTTCTGCTGCAATTGCTGACCTCCCTGGCTTCCTATAAGTCCCCACTAAAATGCCCCCTTCTACAGGAAACTCTCCTTAAGCCCTCCTCATGCTAGGGCCTTCCCCCATTAGTTATCCCTGTTTATGCACAGGGCTTGTTTGTATAGCTTTGTTTGCAGGGGTCTCCCCCATTAGATTGTGAGCTCTGTAGGGCAGGTACTGTCTAATGCCTCCTTTTGCTTCCCCAGCATTTAGCATGGTGCCTGGCACACAGTAGGCAGTTGATAAACAATGCTTGTTGATTAGCTGACCCTCAGTCTAGTGTGCTCCCACCACTCTCCCTCCTTTCCACATATCATGTGAAGAGGAATGGAAGATCCTTCCAAAGTGGACCAATGATGGTGGTTTTAACTTATCCAGGTCCCTTCATAAAAGCATTTGTTCTGTAGACCTTGGCTTCACTCAAGGACCTAGAAGGCCACTTGTGGCCTCAAGGGAGCACACATATTCCCTTTTTTGATACTAGGATCAGTCCTTTTCTGTGCTAAAGTGCATAGCCCCGAACTTTTGAATTTGTCCTTTCCTTTTCCAAAAGCAGGTTTTAAATGAAACCTGCGGACTGAATGTTTTGGTTTGTTATTTTTACTCTAGCAAAGTTTTACTCTCGTTTGTTGTGTTTTACTCTAGCAAAGAATTAGCTCTGCTTGAAAAATTCGTAGGTGGGATGATCAGCTCTCCAGTAGGATTTCCCTTCCTTGTGGCTGAGGTGGCTGGTTGTTTGGCTCCTACTGCGGGGCATTTCTCAAAGTAGTGTGGTTCGTGGTGCTCTGAGGGCTTCCAGATGTCTGCTGAGTCAGTGGCAGCCAAGGGCCTTTAATCGATTTTCCAGCCTAGCATGGCACTCTCCGCTGTGCAGTAGGGTCAGGAGGGCAGTGAACCACAGTCAAGATTGACCTACCTTATCCTAGAGTTGGCTGTGCTTGCAAACATACATCGGACGATGGGTTTTGGCACGTTGTTTACCATAATCTTAGAGCCTGTTCTTGTGCTTTTGATGCGAAACAAAAAAATGATCATTCCAGAGGTTGAGAGTACAAATGTTTCCTGAGTTTGCTCCTTCTGTGGGACTTGGAGGTTCCAGCTGAGAGCTAGGAAGGAGCTAGTGCCTTCTTGACTCAGAGCCATTTACAAACGGGATCCATTGGTCAGGAATAGATGCTCTGAAGCATGAAGAACCATTACATTGGAGAACTTGGGAAGCCCCCTTGATATTAGTCCATAGGAACCTGCCCCAGATGGTGTCCTGCCCCTTTGACCATGGCCTTCTCTGCCAGATGACCGCAGTCTGGAGTTTGCTTTGGCACCTTTAAAGGCCAGCTGGGCGAGCTCCTGGAGGCAGCCTGCCTTCCTTGTGTACGTGACCCTTAATTCTGTTGTCTGTCTGTTCTGCCTCCGTAGACACATCTCGATTACGGGCACTCTTGGATGGGCAGCTGTCCCACTGCACATTGTAATGTGGGCAGTAGAGGTACTTCATGGAACTCTTGGTCTTTCCTGTGCAGTGAGACCTTCCTCCAGAGGGGCCACAGCTCTCTCCCAGGGGCTCTGCCAGCTCCAAGCGTTTGATGCAAACAGTGCAATGTCATTTGCAGACTAGAGTCACCTAGAGGAGCTGCCCATCCCCAAGCCCTCTTCCACTTGGACTTTGAACTGAGTCTCCATCCTGGTGGGGAGCGTTCACCCTTAGCCATTGGATGTCTCCCCCAGTGCTTTCCCTTGCCTCCTGATTATGATCAAAGGACCATGGAACAGAGTTATTGCTGCAGGCACATCTGCCTAGGAATCGTGAATGATTCTGTTGTCTGGACGGGAGACACTTTTTTGGAAGAGAGCATTTGTTCTAACAGATCTCATGCTTTTTCATGATCAACTGGAAGGAAATGTAGTGGGATCTTGTGTTGGCCATGGCTCTCAGTCAAATACCAGGCTGTGATCTAGTGTAGATGATCCCTTGTGAAAGCCCACTGGTTTGTTCCCTCCTGATAGCCTGATTGGGTAGGGGTGTATATGTGTGTGTGTGTGTGTGTGTGTGTGTGTGTGTGTGTGTGTGTGTGTGTGTGTGTGTGATCATCGTGCACATTGATGAAAGAATCACTCACAGGGCTGAAGGAAATCAGAGCACATTGAAGTCTTGAGTTAGAATTGCTCAGATTTTCTTGACTCTTTTTTTTCCCTGAGATTTTTAAAAAAACTTTTTTCTCCCAATTAACAAGCATTTCTTTCCTGCCTGCCCCTCTACCTCCCTTCCTTCCCATTGGAAAAGACAAAACCAAACCCTTGTAACAAATATGAATAGTCATGCGAAACAAATCCCCACTGGCAGGCCTAGAAAGGGCCTTTCATTTTGTATCTTGAGTTCTCCCCCTCTGAGTTAGGGGGCTTCTAGTCATTGGTCCCCTGGGATCGTGGGTGGCCATTGAATTGGTGAGAGCTCTTTTGTCTTTCAGAGTTGTTAAGAGTGATTAATGATTGTGTTCACATAGTCTCTGTGTGTATCTTGATAGATAACTCCCAGTGATTTTGGGCTCTCTATAGTTATTTTCAATGGGATTTCTCTTCCCGTATCTTCTAGCAGGGTTTTATTGATAACATACAGAAATGCTGTTGATTTATGTGGCATTATTTGATGTCTTACAACTTACCTGAAGTTATTAATTATTTCAGTAGCTCTCTCTTGGGTTCTCGATTCTATTTTTTGTTTCCTTTGTTTGTACTGTTGATGTCTTTTTCTTGCCTTATTGCTAGAGCTTGCATTTCTGACACCATGTTAAATAGTTGTAGTAATGATGGACAGCCTTGCTTTACCCCTGATCTTACTACGGAGGCCTCCATTGTATTCACATTACAGATTATGTTGATTTTTGGTTTTAGATCCATACTACTTGCCATGTTAAGGAAAGCTCCATTTATTCCTTTGCTTTCTAGCATTTTTAATAGGAGTAGATATTGTCAACAGAAATGGATTTTGTCAAAAGGTTTTTCAGTGTCTGTGAATATTATGTGATTTATTCTTTTTGCTATTAATATGTTCTATTTTGTTTACATTTTTCTTAAGCAGAACAACCATTTGAATGTCTCTTGACTATGTGGTAGGCCCTCAATAAATACTGATTTTGAAAGAACTTGGGAATTTAGAGAGGTAGAAATGAGGAGGTTGGACGTTCCAAGAATAAGGACAGCCAGTGCGGAGACGAGAGGATGGAAGATGGCCCATGTGTAGTAGTGTGCACACCACTCTGGCTAGGCCGTTGAATGTGGGAAGAGGAGCAGTGTTTGCTAAGGGCCACTTGGGGCCAGACTGGAATGAGCTTTCTGGACTGACTAAGCTGGGAGTCCCTGGGATTTGGAGTAGGGTCTGCATTGCCAGACAATCCCTTTGGAATTTGAAGAGCCTAAAGGCGAGAAGACAAATGAGGAAGCTTTGCAACAGGTGGTGAGGGCTGGAAAGAGTTGCTAGCTGTGTGTGGAGACATGAGATGGATGCTGCAGGTAGAAATGACAAAGTGGGGTCACCAATGAGGTTCCTGGAAGTGGATAATGGATGGTGGGGAGAGAGGGATGTTCAGAGGATGGGTGAAAGAGAATGAATCCTCTTCCAAGTGTGTTGAGCTTGAGGCCTCTGGGATAGCTCTTAGGCAGGTGGTCATGAGTGTGCAGCGTTTCAGAGACTGATTGGACAAAAAGATCTGAGTGTTACCTGTGTAGAGGTGATAATTAGACCCCTGACTGTGGGCGAGGTCGCCGTGAGAGAGTGAGGAGAGAGGAGAGAGGAGGGCCCAAGACAGAGCTTTGAGGGGGTGTGAGATGACAGAGGAGCCAGCAGAGGAGTCTGAGAAGGAGCAAGCCATGAGACAGGTGGGACAGGAACCGAGGGAGCATCTGGGAGAAAGGGGGGGTCAGCACTGTCCGATGCACTGGGGAGGTTGGGGTTGGGGACAAACTGTTGTTACATTTGGTGATTAGAAAATCTTGAGTAACTTCGAGGGGAGAATTTCTAGTGTAGTCGTGTTGGGTTATGCATTGTAGAGGGTTGGGAAATGAGAGAGAGGGAGAGAGACAGAGAGACAGAGGGTGGGGAGGTGAAGGCAGAGAGTAGGCAGCCTTAGGTGCCATCAAGGTAAGAGGGAACTCCAAGGGATGGAGAGTAGGGAGTCTTGGGACGTGCGTGTGTGTGTGTGTGTGTGTGTGTGTGTGTGCGCGTGTGTGTGCGCGCGCTCGTGGGCATGCGCAACAGAGCAGAGACCAGGAGACAGGGACAGGCTGGAGATGAGAAAGAAGTGAAGCCACCAGGCTGGAGTAGACAGCAGGGCCCAGGTAGAGACTAAAGGAAGAGAAGACCGGGACTTTGAGATGGAGGGGTCAGGTGATTAGAGTTAGCATCTACTTTCTCAGTAAAGGAAGGTGGGTTAGGGTGCTAGTAGAGAGAAGGTTTGTAACAACCTCTACGGGAAATGAGACAGACAATCAATTTTGGGAGGAGTCCAAGAAAATTGCCTTGCTATGGCAGGGCCAGCTGTCTAGTGCGGGGAAAACTGCCTCTGAAATGTTAAACATATAGAAAAGCCTGTTGGTGGAACATACTGAATAGGCAAGAATCTACAACTGTCAGAGACAGTGACAACTGGATCCAAGAAACCCAGTAATCATGGTCACCTGGGGAAGGCCACCTTCTTTCACGTGCTTAGCTGAAATGGCTTTGTAGCATTTGGGCACATAGTAGTGATAGACCAACATCTTTGCAACACTTAAAAAAAAGATATTGATGCCTTTTGTTTTCATATTACAATTATTTCTGGCTATATTAATTGATATGTTTTCCCATGGTTTTCTGCATTCTTCATTTTAGTAATAATATTCCAATAGCAGTCTTTTATTACATGTGTAATTTGAATTGTACTTCTACACATTTGGGCTTGAATAAATCAACATCTTAATTTTTTTGGCCATAGGAATAATTAACAAGCATACTTTGTTTTATGCCATAGTTATGTAACTAAAATTGTTATTCTGAGAGGTGGGAGGGACCATATATCTCTCATTTTGCAATGGAAGACAGAGACCCAGAGAAAGTCGCCCCCCCCTTTTTTTTGCAGATGCTTTGAAACATTTTATCCTTTGTGGGGTCCTGGATCTGTGGGTGCTGCCAGAGACCCCTTCATTCAGTGAGGTGATCCCCAAACCCTGCCTGATTTCTTGGCAAAGGAGATGCCAGGCACTTCCTGCCCTCTGACCTGGTTCCTCTGTGCCTGGGTGTGACTTGACTGTCTCCACTTAGTCTGTCCTGATCCGCTTGGGCCCTTTGAGCTGCTGATGCTTCCCCCTGGTTGTGCAAGGAGTAGGGAGCCTCTTTCTTGTGATTAGCCCGAGGCAAACAGGTTCTGTGAGAACCTTATATGCTGAGAGATAATCTCCTGGATGTGGATTCTGGCATGGGCAGTCAGTCCCTGGGCAAACTGGCCAGGCTTGCCAGAGTGGAGCCTGCCTGCTAGGTGCTAGATGCTTTACAAACATTAGCTCTGGAGCAGTGGGCTCCAATGTGGGGTCCCCAGCATTCCCTCCCGAGTGAGCCTGAACCAGATGAAAATGTCATTGGGAGGTGCTTCTCCAAATCCTAAAACTAGAGTAGAACACAGGATAATGTTACTATGTGGGCCTGCAGGGAGCTCGACACCCCTGCTCTTGAGTGTTGATTTGCTTAAAGGTCAGTTATTAATCCTTTTATTTAAAAAATTAAAAAAAGAGAAAATTTGGAGTCAGTGCCTGGATTTGAATCTTCTGATGATAGTTATGACCTGTCTGACCTGGGCAAGTTCCTTGGCTCTCTGGACTTCCTTCTTGCCCTTGGGTAAGATGAGAGCCTTGGACCAGATGGCGCTGAGGTCGCTTCCATTCTCAGGAGCCAGGGTGGTTCCCCTCTGTGCTGCACATTTTTGTACATCGAGTCTCCTTCAGGATCTGACAGGTATTTCTTTAAATGTTTTATTAAGCAAGTCTGAAGATAGTAGTTATTTGCCTTTTTTTGAATGTATCCAGTGAAACAGAAGACTAGCAAAGAAAGAGCAGATGGTATTGGGAAATGCCATTTTAGCTTAACTTGGGAATTCTTTTGGCCAAGTCAGCACAACCAGTTCTGTGTGAAGGTGTTTGGAAATGGGAGGGAGCCTGTTCCCAGCTTCTGCATGAGGCCTTTCCCCTTCTCCCCCCAACTTCAGGACCTCCTCCTTTAAGCTGCCCTTCCTTTCCTACTGGATATGTAAGCACTTAATAAATGCTTGTCAAACTGATTGTTGCCACACACACACATACACACACATTTTATTTACTCAGGGTGCCTTTTTCTCCAACAAACATTAGAGTTTTGCTTGTGGGTAAAATGTAGAGGAAGGCTTAGGTGTTAATGGTGCTTTAGAATTGAATAGTTTGTAGCCCATTTGATTATTTATCAAGTTGCCTCTATGTTGTGCTTGCCTGTTTGCAGGGCACTTCTGCCATTCTCCTGGGAGGAGGCCAGAAGGACATATGTATACCAGCTTTGACAGAATAACTATAAAGAGAGGGAATGCCAGGTGCTCAGTGGCCCTGGGAGGCTGTGCTGAGGGCATCAAGTCTAAGCCTTGAAGGAACTGAGGCAGAGGTGAGGATGAAGGAAGGGCCTTCCAGGCCTGGGGAACAAGTCAGAGCAAAGGTTTGGAAGCAGAAGGTAGAGGATGAGGGACGAGAATGGTTTGCCTGGGTCAGTGTGGGATAAGGTGGAGCAGGACAGTCGGGGCCAGGCTGGGAAGGGCTCTGGTGCCAAAATGGAGCTTCTGTGACCTACAGGGAGTTGGTCCTGGAGATAAGGAAGGAGCTAAGAGAGTGCCTCAATGCCCTGACTCAGATCAGCTGCAGCCTTGGGGCCTGGAAGAACTGGCAGATGGGATGGCTGAGCTCCTGTCAGAAACTTCTGGAAGAGCATAGAAAATGGGAGAAAGGCAAGTGTTGGAATTTCCAAAAAGAGAAGGAAACTGCTGAGAACCTGCAGGCTGCAGAGCGGTGGTCTGACTTTGGTGTCTGCAGACGCAAGGTGGAGTGGGTCATTGTGATGGTGGAAGCAAGCCTGGCTTCCTCAGGGGCGAGGGGGCCTGGCTCCCCTCATTTCCTTTTAGGACAGGACATTGGGCTCTAGAGAATGAGAGGAGAATGGTTGCTGCGGGGAGTGGACCCTGATTTTAGCCAAGATCTTGTTCTTAGGGAGGAGGTGGAAGGACCAGATCAGATGAGGACAGAGGGATTCAGAGCTCACTGGCTAGCCAGGTTGAAAAGGGGAATTGCTTTTTTTAAAAAATAAGTTTTTATTGATATCTGTGATTTTTATATCCTTACAGTTTTTCTCTGTCATCCTCCCTTTCCCTTCCCAGAGAGCTGTCCTGTATAACAATTAATATTTTTTAAAGGCAAAAGAAAAGAAAGGGGAAAAGATCAGCATTAGTCATCAATACGTAGAAAACGTCTGAAAGCCTGTGCAGCGTGGTCTGGGAAGTGGCCCCCCCAGAGGCTGGCAGGGGTGTCCTGTCACAGTTCTTCTTTGGAGTCATGGTCGAGTGCTTGTCAGTTGTTCAGTGTCAGCATGGCAGGGGGTCTCGGGTGTGTCCCAGGATCTGGGCTGAGCCCTGGGCTTGCTGACTTGGATAAAGCAATTTGCAGGGGGCACCCAGCTGAGAGGGCAGGCGGACATAGTGAGTGACAGTCAGGACCTCGAAAGATCTGGACAGATGAGAACACTGGCCTGAATCCAATCAAATGAAATTCGATAGGAATCACTGTAAAGTCCTGCGTTTTGTTCATTTGTTCTGGTCGTGTCAGATTCTTCGTGAGCCCTTTGGGGTTTTCTTGGCAGAGATACTGGAGTGTTTGCTATTTCCTTCTCCAGCTCGTCTTAGAGATGAGGAAATTGAGGCAGCCAAGGTGAAGTGACTTGTCCAGGGTCACACAGCCAAGCTCATCAGTGTCAGGGGCCAGATTTGAACTCGGGAATGAGTTTTCTTGACTCCAGGCCCAGTGCCCTGTGCGCTATGGCGCCCACTAGCGTCCCTTAAAAGTCTTGCACTTGGGTACCTACAATAAATCCAGAAATTTAAAATTGATAGGCATAGACAGACAAGCAGGTTTTCTGAAAAAAGTCTGGGAGTTTGAGTGCTTTGCAAGCTCCCCGTGAGCTGGCAACACTAGGTGGTCCTGTCTTCTGCCCTTGTCAGACTTCGTGTGGAGGGTGGCATTGATCAACTGGACAGGACCCACATTCGGAAGGTGTCTGGGCTGACCTTAAGATTGGGCCCACTGGGCTGGGGGTGGGCTTTGCCTTATTCTCTGGGACTGCAGAGCTAGAAGCAGGAGCTATGGGGGGAGAACTATCCTACGCTGGAGGGCCAGCTTGCCCCGGAATGGATGGCCTCAAGCTGAGGCTGGACAGCCATTTGTTGGGACGAGAGGGCAGAGGCTGCCAAAGGTCTGTGAGAAGATATTGTTTAAGAGCTTTTTTAGATCAGCCCGCCCAGAGAAACTGCAAGGTGTCTGCTCAGCTGCTAGTTCTCTCTTATCAGCCATGGAAGCACCCACCTTGTGCCGGGCACTGCTAGTGGCCAGGATGACAAGCGCAGAGAGTGATTGGTGGGAACAAAGATGTGCGTTTAGACATGTGTATACAGCATCAACATGAAGCTGGTTAGTAATGCATTTCTATACATACACACACATAGACGGTCAGTCCTCGCCTTTCGTGGGGGTGATGTTGATACATTGAACCTTTGGGAAATCAGGGGTGAGGCTCCCATGACCACTAATTTTTTGCTAGAAAGTACACTTTTCTGCATATGCTTTTTTATAAGAAAACATACATTCTGATAACATGCTCTTTTCCTAACCCAGCATAAAATGCAGGGGAGAGGAGAGGCCAGAGGGAACAAGGAGAGGCAGGGGCGGCAAGGGAAGGAGGTCGCTGCCATCTCTGATCTCTCTTCAGCTCTGGCTCTGCAGGAAAGCCTCCCACTTCGCCCGGAGGGAGTCATTGCCCTGGCTGGGGGCCTTTACCCAAAACTTAGCTGCTTTTCCATTTTTTCACTTTTCCTCGTTGGGCCCTTAAGAGGTGACTAGTACTTTTCTGGAGCAGATTCACAAATATTTTTATGAAGACTTACCTCTTTTTTTGCGGATATAAACTTGCACATAGGGCCTTTCATTTTTTTCTCTCATGTATTGCTGTGAATGTGCACAGTCGGCAAAGGCACAGTATCACTCGTGAGCGGCGGGGACAGAAGGCATTTGGGCTGGGTTGCTGAGGGACGAGGAGGAAGAATGCCCAATGGGGCTGCAAGGTAGGTTGGGGCCAGCTTGCGTTGGACTTCGGTTGCTAAACAGAGGCGTGGCTTATATTTTGTCCCAGAGATTAACTAGCAGACACTTGGAAGAAGATGAGAAGATCTCCACAGTCAGATGTGTGCTTAGAGGAGAGTGATCTCTTGGGTGGCTCTGAATTGGGTGGGCTGTGGCCTGGCTGCTACAGAAGCTGGGGAGGGCCCCTGAGGGCCTGACCTCACTTTGAGGAGCTGCTGTGTGGGTGGCGAGCTGATTGGCCTGGTGGTCTGAGGGGTGGGGAAGCCCATGGAGGCCTGGAGAACCCATAGAGGCTGGGGGAGCCCATAGAGGCCTGGGAAGCTGGGGCTTCCTGGTCTCTCTCTCCTGGTGCCTTAAGCGTCTGGGGCAGATGCAACTGGTTTCTCCTGGCAGAACCTGTTTGCAGCTGGTGTTTCATGACCTTTCAGGATTCCAGGCGGGGAGTGTTCCATTCTGTAGCATGTAGAAAACATGGCAGTAAAAATTTTAAAGTGGAACTTAGGACCAACAGCCACTGTCCTTCATGTAGAAATGGCCTCGGGTTTCTGGACTCCATCAGACTGGTTTGTCCTCCCTTTGCCCTTTTGACCCCGGGGCAGTTAGGGTGGGCTTCTCCCTTCTGGGCACAGCTCCATCCTAACACCTGATTGCAGCCGAGTATGCCCAGGTGACGCTGAGATGATTCCCAGCAGTTCCGTGAGATGCTGTCGTGAAAGTCTTTGGACACACACATACCTTTTCAAAACTCACCACGTACCCTCTGCAGCGGAATTATCAGGTCAACTAAGGGAGGATTTAAATTTTTTTTTTCTGAGTACTTTGTCTCTTTATCCCCCATGCTTTGCATGGTGCCAGGCACAGAGTAGGTGATTTATAAACAAATGCGTCTTGATTGGACATAGTCTCAGTTCTACCATCAGGTGAACTAGTGAGGGTTGTTTAAAAGGTAAAACCAGTCAGCAAATGCTCACAGTGTTGACTCTGGACCGAGGATACACATCCATGCAAAACCAGAGTCCCTGCCTTCTCAGCGTTCCTTTCTAACCTAGGAAGACAACATCCATGGAAAGGGGCTTGGGTCCGAAGGGCCCTGGCACTGGGGCATAGTTTGGAAGTCCGGAAAGCTGAGAGGGAAAAGGGGAGGTGCAACTAGGCACTCTTGATGAGGGTCTTGCAGGGTGAGATGGCCTCGGAACTGATGGAGGAGAGACTGCCACTGAGGCAGAGTTTTGATGACTGGAAGTCTGGAACAGAGTGGGAGGGCACTGAGAAGCAATTTTGTTGGAGGGCCTCCCGGCCATTTATTCTAGGCTGTACCTGGTATTGGGTGGTTCTTCCAAAGAAGCAGAACCCAAAGTTTGTGGGCTTTGTCTTAAGATGCTGTGAAACCTCATTTCTTTAGGAAGAAAAATACTTTCACCTTTCTTCCACCTCACTCTCCCTCCTTTTGAAAAGTTGGCTCTCTTGGGTCCATTTTATGTTTTCAAGCCAGTGACTTTTGTTTGTTTGTGTTTGACTTGCTCAGGGTTGCCCAGCTAATAAGTGTCAAATGTCTGAGGTCGGATTTGAACTCAAGTCCTCCTGACTCCAAGACTGGAGCTCTATCCGCTGTACCACCCCACTGCCCCCAAGCCAGTAACTTTTGGAAGAGACAGAACCTTGTGACCATTAACCATTAACCCGACCTGGGTTTGAGCCTGGCCCTGGGCAGATGGACCTTTGTGGCCTGGGCAAGTCCCTGCCTGCCCTGAGGAAGCCTTAGCCCTGACGTGGGGATTGTGAGAGCTTCTCGCAGATCTGGTGCTGCTGCTGTGCTGTGTGTGAGGGATTCTCAGCTCTGGGAGGGGCGTCTGGCTAGGGCAGGGGCAGTGGGGGCCATTTAGTTTTTGTATTTGAGGTTCTGGGTCACCACCATAAGTGCTGATTGGATAGAAATCTGCTCAGGAAAGGGCCCTGCTTGTGAAATGATAATCTGTGAAAAGAGTTGAAACCAGCACCTGGCACATAGTAGGTGCTTCTTCCCTTCCCCTCCCCCTCCATTCAAAACATCCCTCTTTTTTCACGGGGCACTGCCGTCTTTTTAGTCTCTCTGGCTTTCCGACCTTTGTGGGAATTTCCACCCAGATTGGATTCTTCATCCCTCTCTGTCCAGTCTGTGCTGTGGCCTTCCAGGCCATCATTTCAGGTCTTTGTCAGGGCTTGCCTGGACTCTCGAGGTACCCTTTTTATCCCCATGTCCTGGGTAGACCTTTGTGAGCCTGGGGAAGGGGAGGCAGGTTGGAAAGGATAAGCAAGGTAGGGATTATTTCATTCTCTGTACTTTTATACCAGGTGCCTAGCAGATAGTAGTGCTTAATGATGGCTTGTTGATTGATTGATAAGAAGCTTATTGGATTTGGTTAAACTGGTGTTTTGTGACCTCATGATGAGCAGCTTCATCATAGTTCAGTTGAGCAGCCCTCACCCCTTGCCAGCTTCCTTTTCTGCTTTGTCTCTCCCTTTGGAGTGTAAACTCCTTGAGGTTAGCAGGGCGGCTGGCAGGCACGCAGGCATGCAGTAGGTGCTTAAGCGGTGCTTTGCTGGTCAGTCTGTCATCTGAGCATTTGTGGGGCTGCTGTCCTCTAGGAAGATTGTATATGCGTTTAGAATATGCTGCAGAGTATAATGGGTGGTCTGGGCCAAGCCTCATTTCTGCCAGATGGCTTCCCAGTTTTCTCAGAGTTGTTGGTTTTTCCGTGCTGGGTTACTGAATTGTTTCCTTCTCCCTTGTCTATTCTGCTCCACTGATCTACCTCTTTATTTCTTAACCAGAACCATGTGGTTTTGATGACTGCCATTTTATAACCTAGTCTGAGGTCTGTAAGGGCTATTCCCTTTCTGTCCCTGCCTCTTTTCATCATTTCAAGTGATCTTTTTGAGCTTGTGTTATTTTTTTAAATAAGTTTTTTATTTTACCAAGTTCTACTAAGTATCCCCTTGGTCTTTGGATTGGTATAGCATTAAAAGTGTAAATTAATTGTGGTCACATTGTAATTTTTATTATATGACACTCCCGCCCTAGTGTGAGCACTGAGCATTCTTTCAACTCCTTGTTACATTTTATTTCTTGAAGGAACACTCTGTAATTGAATCTAAACAGGTTTTTTGGTGTGCTTTTGTAGGTTGAACCCCAAATGTTTTATGCGTTTTGTAGTTATTGGCTGGAATTTCCCTTTCTATTATTGCCTCTTAGATTCTGTTGATGTAGAAATGTATTTGATTTTTGAGGGCTTATTTTGTAGCCGTGACTTTGCTGAAGGTATGAATTGTCTCAATATTGTTGCTGATTCCCTAGGATTTTCTAAGCGAATTGTCATGTCATCAGTAAACAGAGATAGCTTTGTCTCTTCATTACCCATCTTTGTGCCTTTATTTTTTTTTCTTACTTCTGTTGCTGCCAGAAACTTTTTAAGTAATAATGGGGAGAGCTGGCATGCATCCTTACACTGATATTTGTTGGGAAAGCGTCTATCCCCATTGCATAGATGATTGCTTTCGCTTTTAGATATTTTTAATGATATTTTAAAAAATGTACCTGTGTGACTATACTTGAGGGTTTTTAGCATAAATCAGTGATGTATTTTGTCAAAGGCTTTTTCTGCATCTACTGAGATATAATCATGTATCAAGACACATAGATATTGCAAACAAATGCAAAAAAGTTGGAAATAATAAATATGCCCTTTACAGACCATAATGCAATAAAAATAATAAATCAGTTCAGGGAGCATAAACAAAAGACACAGACCCAAATGGAAAGTTAATGAAATCTTAAAATAATGAGTGGGACCAAGAACAATGAGAGAAACAATAACAGCATGAAAGAAAATGGCGATAAAACACCCCAAAATTTCTGGGATGTGCCTCAAGCAATCCTTGGGGGCAAACATAATTTAAAAAAAATCAGTTTTATTTCATTCTTGGACCCACTTTTTTTCCTCTCTTCTCCCCCTCTGCTGAAAACAAGAATAATAAAATAAAAAACAAAACCTCTATACGAATATGTATAGTCCATCAAAATGCATTTCCTCACTGGCTGTGTCCAGAACAGGGCTTCCTCTGTTTCTAGAGGAGGGCAGCAGGTTCTATCATGAGTCCTCTGGATTTGTGATAGGCCATTGTGCTGGGCAGAGTTCCTAAGTCTTTTACAATTGTGTGTCTTTCTATAAACATCCTCAGACAAAATAGAAAAGGACAAGATTAATAAACTGAATATTCACTTCAAAAGTCAGAATGCCAAAAAAATAAAATGACTTTAAGCACAAAAGAAGGGATGTTACAAATTAGAGGAGAAATGGGTAAATGAAATGAAAAAAGCTATAGAAATCATAAATAAAATGAAAAGCTGGTTCTTTAAAAAGCTAATGAGATTGACAGACCTATAGCCAATGTGATTAAAAAGAAGAGAACCAAGAACCATTCTACAAGGTGAAATCACTTGGCCACGGCAAAAGAAAGAAGAGAGCTCTTAGCATGTCTCTGCCCAGTTCTGCTGGCCTGCCCAAACTGAGGCAGTACTTGAGTGTAGCTCTCAGCTTCCCTTACTGTCCCAAGAAATAAATTGAGGGAAGTCACACTCGCAAGACTCGGAAATCAGCACAAAGCACTTGTTTCAGAAACTACTCATCCAGAACCCTTAGTAATAGCAGGCTGTCTTTGTTTCATAGGTCGCTAGCAGGGCTGGTTTACTCTTGCTAAGTATATGGAAGGGGCAGACTTGTCCAAAGAAGGTGCTGACGCCATCCTTCCAGGCGTCCAACGCTCACGCCTGGCATCTCTCCCCTCAGAAGGACCTAGTGGCTTTGGGCCAGGCACTGAATGTCTATTCATCTCCCCCCCAGGGCTGGGCTCCATATTAATTCATCACTAATGTGCTTTGAAGATGAAAAGCTTTTTACGTGAAGATGCTTTTATTGAAGACACAGCTAATGAGGCTCTGTATATTTGGGGTTCATGTATTCCTGCTGAGGTGGTAATTGTGCCCCTCACCCTGTGGGGTTTGGTGTGTTCTCGATGTTTACAATTCTTTTGGAAAGTTGGAGGGGGCAATAATCTAACGGGGAGGGGGTGGAGCATGGCTAGGCAGACGGGGTCGTCTGGAGGGGACGGCTGCTTCAGCAAGAACTGGTCGAAGGTATTCTGGCAGCTGCCACGTCTGGTTCTGGAATTGAGATTTTGGTTTACGCTTCCCGGGTCTGGAAGTGCAATGTGTTGTACTAGATTCCCACTCTACCCACTCCTTTCGTGTCTTGTCCATAGATCTGCGGGAGTGGGATAGGAGGTATCATGGTTGCTCAGTCTCATTGCATTGATAAGTGGGTTTGCCCTCATCCCCTCCACGTTGGGTGTTTGGCATGTATTAACAGGGCTGTGGATTGGGCCTTCGGAGTACCCCCCCAACCTGCCTTGGTGGCTGTCTGTCCATGTCACATCCATCGTGTTTGAACTGCATTGGAAGAAGAGGAAGAAGAGGGTTGGGGATGGGACCCATTTCTGTAGCTCTTTAGTGTTTGCAAAGTGCCTTTGGGAGGCAGGGCTATTATGATCCCATTTTATAGATGAGGAGGCTGAAGTGCTGTGCCCAGGGTAACGTGGTGAGGAAGTGTTTGAAGCTGCACTTGAATTCAGGTCTTTTTGACTCCAGGCCCAATACCTGACCTGACATTCTTCTCCTGCCTTCTTGCACTCACAGAAACTGTCCCTGTCCGGAACAGTTGATCTCAGGTTCCTTCTGCTTCCTGTTTACTTACCCTCTCCCTTCAAAGCTCAGCCCCTGTGCCCCTTCCCCAGGCTGTTTGCTCCTACTTCCTTCCCTCTGGACTCTTCTGGGGCCTCGAGGATGAGGATGGAGCGTGTTTGCCTTTTGCCCTGCATTCTTGTTCCACTTGAGATTTGTGAACTGTTGGAGACTGAGACAAAGTGGCTGTTGGTCCATCAGAGCTGGCCGCAGGGAGAGGAAGGATACTGGGCTTTCTGTCCTGTGTTTGCATGGGGAATGTGGTAACTGAGGAAATAGCCTTCGCTTCCATGGTTTTCTTTCAGAACATTGACGCTGATGGCAGCTTGAGTGACAGTCACATCTCCCCGCCAGCCAAGCGCACTCTGAAGCTCGCTGATGCTCTCTGCAAGGATAAATCTAAGCCGCGAAGTCCTGGCCAGCGGGAGGAATGGAGCCTCGCACCTGGCCAGTCCAGGTGAGCAGAGAGGCGCTGGTGTCTTCCAAGCCCCTCGCTGGTGGTAGAGATCGGACGCTCGTCCCCTCCTTGGTCAGACCCACGTGGCACTGAAAGGTGCTGATGAGTAGCGGGACATTTTTAAAAACTCTCCTGGTTTTCTTGCCCAGAAGGGAGCCTAGACACAAAGAGTGGGCTCGGTCATTTCTTTCAGGATAGGCCTGAAATGCAGAAGGTCTTCAATGCCCTGAGATGCTGAATTGCTCAGATGAGCCAGTCTGCATGTATCACCCCAATTATTTTATCATGTGACCAGATGGTACAAGGCCCTTAGAATTGTGGGATGTCCATATCATCTCATGTATACCTGGTGCAGTTTTATGGGAGAAGGGGCTGCCATCTAGATTGGCTCTCAGCTCTTGCCTGGTTCCCTCAGCCTCCACATGGGGGTTTGGGTGTTCTTAATGCTGGCCCCTGGAAGGGGGGTTGCAGGGAAGCCACTTGTTCCATGGAATCTTTTGGCTGTTCCCCACAGTTTTTGGGTTGCAGAAATAGGAAAGACTTGGCCTATGAGGAGAAGAGTGGGAGAGACCTTTTATATAGCCTTTCAGTAGCCTGAAAATCATCCCCCCCAATTCAGTGACAACAGTTGTATGCCCAGAAATCAAGTCTGGGTCCTGTGATGTTTTTGTGATGAAACTTGAGGCTGAAAAAATCCAGCAAATGTTCAGCTTCTTCCTGAGTGGGATGATGTCACTTTTCATGGGGTTCATGAAAGGGATGAATTAAAGATGCTGCCTGAGTCATCCTTATTAATCCAGGGAAAGAGGCTTCCTCTTGGAAGCAGCCCCCCAAATCGAGTCGCTGCCCAGGGTGCTAAGGTCGCTCTCTCTTTGGCATGCTCCTTCGTTAAGTGAAGAAAGTAGCAAAGGAGGTCAGGAGGGCCTCTGCCAGAGGCCCTGGCGGGACCCCTCCGCTGGCTGTCTTGCCAGGCGGCCGAGCTGGGCCGCTGTCTTTTCTTCCCCTTTGGAGATCCATGTCTGAGAATCTGTGGACGGGGAGAAGGCCCCTCTAATTGTGGCCTGTGAGTGGCCGCCTTGGTTATTTGATGTCTGCTGGGGCTTAATGAAGCAGGTGAGTCAGAGCTGGAAGGAAGAACCCCTGGGCGTCCCCAGCCTTGTCTGGAAGCCGGCCGGGGCAGCCAGAGGCTTGGGGCATGGTCTCCTTTGGACTCATCCTGTCACCTGCTTGCTTTTTGCCCACATCCGCCTCCTCAGAAAGCTCCTGTTCACCCTCCTTCTCTTTGTGTCTTCTGAAGCATTTGTGGCCCCTCCTTCTGGGGATCCCTTTGAATTAATTCTGCTCTTCCAGAATCCAGGGCACATATCAGACTGTTCCTGACTTTGCTCCCCTGGTCACAGGCTCCACTCCTTTGGTGAGACTGATCCCTCACCATCTAGTCACTGGGCAAATAAAAGCAAATGAAACTACTGTCCCCCAAACAGACAGATAGACAGACAGACAGCACACTGAATTACTAACTCTGTGGGGGTCCTTTCCTGTCTATTGATCAGAGCACATGGACAAGCCTTTCCTACAGGCAAGAATTCAAGCTCTGAGCAGCCTGCTCTCAGATAATCAATAATCCCAAGTCCTGAAACTTCAGCCCTCTTTTTAACTGTTAGGTGAGATGAAAAGTGTTGTCACAACTATTTCTGTCTGTGTTTCAGCCCATTAGAGCCCCTGTGGTCTGAGAAATGTCTGTTTTTCCTGGCCCTGGCTTGCATCCAGAGGAGCCAGGCTGGGGCGGGGGGGGGGTCACTTGAGCATTGTTGGGCCTGTTAGGTGAGGGCGACATGGAGGTCTCAGTAGGTACCCGCCAGACCCCTTCTGGAGGGTCTCAGGAGTGCTGGGCTCTCCAGCCTCCAAACTGCTTCAGCTACACAATTGGGCAGTTCCTAGAGCTGGTGTGAACTCGGGCCCTCTTGACCTCAGGACTGGTGCTCAGTCTGCTGTAGGGCCTTCCCCCCCCTTCCCCCCCGGCCTGCTGAGGTCCATCTGACCCCACCTCTTTGGGGCTTCCTAGTTGTGTTACAGCTGACCCAGAGCAAGCCATTCATCTCTTTTCAGACAGTCAGTCAGTCAGTGTTTATTAAGCACCTACTGTGTGCCAGGCACAGTGCTAAGCTCTGGGGATCCAGAAAGGGGCAAAAGATAATCCCTGTCCTCAAGGAGCTCCCACACTAATGGGGGAGAGAGCATGCAAGCAATATATCAGTCTGTGTATCCATTCATCCATCCCATCCATCCATCCATCCATCCATCTATCCACCCACCCATCCATCCATCCATCCATCCATCTATCTATCCATCCCTGTATCCATCCATCTGCCTGTTTATCTGTCCATCCATCCACCTGTCTCTCCATCCATCCATCCATCCATCCATCCATCCATCCATCCATATCCATCCATCCATCCATCCATCTATTGGTTTACTCTTACATTAGAAAATTACACTGAGATATAATGGTCCAAGCATGATGAATTTTTTAGTTAGACCAACAGTAACCAATCAGTTGGGTCTCTGGCCTCTTGATAACCAAAGACAAGTGGGCTTCTTAGCCTTCCTAGCGCTTTGGGGAAGTACAGCAGAACCAGGAACAGACAGGGAAGACAACGCCATTGGTCACAGGGCTGGCAGCATCCTGGGGGGTGGGGACCACATGATTGGTCACATCAGGGAAGAGGGGCGGGCTGGTAACCACCCACTCTGTCCCTCAGGAATGCTTGATTGGTTTATGGGAGCCACCTGAACCTTGTAGGCTTGGCTAGGGGATCAGAATGAGCAGGCTTGTTGTCTCCTTGGAAGAGAAATGCCCATGGCTGCACAGACACAGGCAGGGACAGGTGACGTATCTTTTGGGGAGGGTAATTGTGAAGCTTAAACAGATATGTAAGAAGTAACTTTAAGTTAACTCAGAGGAAAAGCTCAATTCCTGAGTTCAACTCAAGGACATAGGCAGTTTTGGGCAGATGCAGACTCAAATGATAAAACCAGTTCAGCATAAGGTATACAGATGATAGGAATTTTGGTATTTTCAGTATGCAGGAAATGACATGGGACAAGTAGGACCTGACCAGCAGGGGGAAGGCTCTGCAGTGAAGAGAGCGGTAAGGGGCATGGGGAGGCTTTTTGTAGAAGGGGGGATTTTAGTGGGTACTTGAAAGAAGCCAGGGAGGTCAGTGGTCAGACCAGAAGAGGGAGAATAGTCCAGGCATGAAGGGCAGCCAGAGAAAATGCTGAGAGATGGAGGGTCTTGTTTGTGGGGCAGCCAGGAAGCTGGAGTCACTGGAGAAGAAGGTCAGAAAGGTGAGAGGGGGCCAGACTAAAGGACTTTGAAGCAAAGGATTTTTTTTTTTAATTCTGGAGGCAATAGTCTGTTTATTGAGTAAAGGGGGACATGATTAAATATGCACTTTAGGAAAATCACTTTCTGGATGAATGGAGAACTAGAGTTGGGGGAGACTTGGGGCAGGCAGGATTCCGCCCCCCCCCCCCCCCCCCCCGGTTAATGCAGTAGTCCAAGTGTGAAGTGACGAGGGTCTGCACCAGGGTGGGGGCTGTGTCAGGAGAGAAGGGAGCGTAATGGAGAGATTCTGCAGAGGTGAAATTGAGAGGCTGTGGCACCATATTGTATAGTGGGAGGGGGTGTGTGTATAAGAGATGGTGAGGAGCCCAGGATGACTTCTAGGTTGGGAGCCTAAGGGACTGGGAGGAAGGCGGTGACCTCTACAGTAATAGGGAAGGTAGGCGAGGGAAGGGCTTAGGGAAAAGATCACGAGCTCTCTTTTCAACAGGTGAGTTTAAGAGGTCTACCGTATGTCTAGTTGGAGATGTCTGAAAGCAGTTGGAGATGAGCCATTGGAGGTCATCAGAGAGACTGGGGCAGGCTTGGGAGATCTGAGAACCATGGGCACAGAGAGGGTCATTAAATCCTTGGGAGTGGTGAGATCCCCAGGTGACATAGCATAGGGGAGAAGAGGGCCAGGACAGCGTCCTGAGGGACACCTCTGGTTAGAGGATCCAGCCAAGGAGACCGAAGAGGTGCCATCGGGGACGAGGTGTCCTGAAAACCTATAGATAAAAGAGGATCTGGGAGGAGAGACTGACCAGCAGACTCAGCGGCTGCACAGAGGCCAAGGAGCGTGAGGACTGATTAGATGGATGGAAAAGGAAAAGCCCAGCTGCAAAGTGATTTTGAAGCAGTTGATGACAATTGTTTTAGTCCAGAAAGCCCCTCAGAATATAACAGGAGCCCATGTGACTGCTGAATTGGGACCTGCCTTCCAGTCTTCTCTCTCAGGGTACATTGTTGTCCTTGACCGTGGACTTGTGTTTTGGAGCCCTGTCAGGTGGCCTTCTTGTTTGGGCTAAGCTGGCTGTTCCCCATTTGGGTTCAGAGTCGTGGATGTGATCTCATGAGTTGGCTTTTCCTGGGGGGCTAGCATTTCCTGCCTCCCTTTTCTGTGCCGGGCGCCTCGTCCTCTGGCAGAGTAGGTGAACCTTTTCCTATGGGGTGGCTTGGTAGGACTGCAGTCTCAGAACTGGACATGGGGAAGCAGTGGGCAGGAGCCGGAAGAGCCTTTTCTGGTTCCTGTTCCCAGGACTCCCTGGGCTGATGCACCTTGGCTCCAGCAGTCCCAGGCACCCCGCTGCATTTCCTCTTCTTCTGGACACTGGGCCTGTTTCATGATGACCATGAGATCTTCTACTAATGGTTCTTAGGAGTCTAGGCCCAGTTCTCTGCCGATGCTGGCAGCTCATCGGTCCCTGTGCCCTGCCACCCTTCCCCTGTTTCCCCAGTCCCGTGACAGTAGGAACGAACCCAGAGCTTCAGCAGAGCGCCATGCCGGATGACAAGAGCTGTGGCACTGGGCTCTCAGCCTCTTAAAGAAAGAAGGGTTTTCCGGATGGCCAGAATCTTTGTCCACAGGCTTTTGGCCAGTTTTGTTCGTCATCTGAATTAGAAAAGTCACCTGTAAGAATGCCAGAGTTGAGGGGGCGTTTTCACTGGGGTGCTAACTGAATAAGCCCCCCACTTTTCTGTCCCGTTACTCACTGCTGAAGGGAAATCTTGGAAGAGTAGAGGGTCGCCCCAGTTGGCTGCTGGGCACGCCACTTTTCTTCGAGTGAGCATCCTCATTAGCTCATGAGAATGAAACGTTTCATGATAAATGTTTAGTTGATGATTGTTCCCTAGTGTTGCATATCTTGCTGCTTTAAATGAATGTGGATGTGTTTGCACATTAAATCTAATTGTGTTCTAGGTTAACTTCTCAGCCTGGTGCTACGTTACCAAACGGACATAGTAGCTTGTGTGAGTATTCTGTGGGTGGTTTGGAACTGGCTTGTCCTGACCTTCTCCTGGTGACTCGGTAACCATTGAAGTGGGGACCAGAGGCGAGTGGGCCATTCCTGCAGCTGGCTAGATGGGGATGGCTGGATCATAGATGAGGGTGCATTGTTGAAATATCAGCTCAGGCAGCTCAGTGTGATTGGCCTTAAATTGAGTCCCTGCCGTTTCATTCAGTCATTTCTCCTTTTTTTGTGGGGACCCTCAAAACGTTCTTCTTTTCAAGTGAAGTCTCTGTCTCCTCCTAGCTCTTCGAAGCCACCCCCTCCGAGGGGAAAAGAAGGGAGATGGGGACCGCCCGTGTATGAATGGGGATATGGAAGTCAGGAAAAGCTGTCGATCCAGGAAAAACAGATTCGAAAGTGTGAATCAGAGCTTGCTGTTTGATCAGCTTGTCAACAGGTATGAAGGAGCCCCCCTGGCTCTTTGGGAGCATACCCCGGTTTCCCAAATCAGAGGTTTGGAGGCCCTTTAGGGAGAAGCTGACCTGACCATATTCCATACAAGTCGAGTGGCTGACTTTCTGGCCCTTCTCACCAAATGCTGCGGATGGGGTTCCATCGCTGCCCCAGAAAGCGCATTTGCTCCCCTTGGACGAAAGCAGCCTCTCGTGGCATGCGGGGTAGACGTGGTTCATTTTGTCCCGATGGTCACCTCGGGGAGCCCCTGTCCCTGCCGCCAGGGCCTCATCTTTTGTAAAGACACAGGCCCCAGGCAGCAACTTGGAGCGTGAGGCCCTGGGCCCTGTGTCCCTCCGGCCCAGCTTGAGCGATCTCAAGGGAACGATGCGGGCTGTGCAGTGGGCTCTCCTGACCCTGATCTGGGGCCTCTGTGTCTGTGTCCCTAAAGCACCGCGGAGGCCGTCCTGCAGGAAATGGACAACATCAACATCCGGAGGAACAGGCGCTCTGGCGAGGTGGAGAGGCTTCGGATGTGGACTGACACAGAGTTTGTACGTGCGCTGTGGCGCCTCACGGCCTTGTGAGGACCGGGCCTGGCGCCCCTCCCTCTGCCCTTGGGGTGGGGGTGGGGTGTGGTGGCTGGGCCCACATCTGACAGAGGGTGTGGAGAGGCATGGAGAGGCACAGCCCTGCTGCCTGCTTTCATGTCCTCAGGCTGTCCCCTCCATCAGTGGAGGAGAACGAACCCTTTCCCCAAGGTCACAGAAAGTGTCTGAGGCAGGCTCTGAACCCGTACTGCCTCTCAGATCTGGGGAAGGAAGCCACCTGGGTGGCTGTGACCTGTGGGTGAAAGATGTACCTTCTAGGCACTAATGGGTTAATTAATTTGTCCTTTTATATCTGTGTTGGTTTAGTAACTTATTTTTCAATTAAAGGAAAACATGGACATGTATTCAAGAGTGAAGAGGCGAAGGAAGTCCCTGAGAAGAAACAGTTATGGCATCCAGAACCACCATGAGGTGTCCACTGAGGGTGAAGAAGAAGGTTGGTCGGGCCCCGAAGCTGGGCAGGGGGAGGTGCAGTGCCACGGGCTCTGCTTTCCCTGCCTGCTGGCAGGGGGAGTGGGGTGCCCTCGTCTTGGACGCTTCCTGGCAGGATCCTTTAAGGCTGGACTCTTCCTCTGTCTGTGGGCCAGGTTTGGGCAGTGCCTCACATTCTCTGGCTCACGTCAATCTCAGATCTGTCTCCGGGAGGCTCGGGGGCTCTGCAGAGGCCTCTCTCTGGGAGGGGCTGGTGTCCTGGCCCCGGCCCTGCAGGACAGCTGGCCCTCATGGGTTTGGTGCTGGCTCCGAGAGCTGCCGAGGACCTGTTCCTGCAGGGGCTTTTGGGTTGGCAACCCTGACAGGGGTGAGGTGGCTCTGGGTCGTGATCCTGAGAGGGAGACCTTCTCAGGTCTCCGAGTTCTATCTGGCCTGTGCTGCTGTATACTCTGTGCAGTTGTATGTGGCTGCCTCAGGCCCCCGGAACTCTCTTGGGGTGGGGGTGGGGTCCTTCAGTCCCAGGGGGGCGCTTCCTCTGGAGGAAGGCTGTTTCAGAGCTGCAACAAGTGTTTGAGTGGCCCAGCCTTCAAGGATGGGAACAGGTTTTGGCAGTGGAGCCTTGTTTTACATTGAAAAATAAAAACGCTGCCCTCCCTCTGCTCCACTGGGCACCCTATTTCCGAAGGAGCTTGCCTTGTTGGTGCCAGGCCTTGTGAAGCCTGTATTTTAGAGAGACTTGTCATTATTGTAAGGGAGGAGAGCTGGGCCTGGAGTGAGAAAGCTCTGAGTGCAGATGTTGCCCCAGACATGCAGAACTGGGTGACCCCTGCTGTAAAACGGGGCTGTGGGTTGTGCCTCCCTCTTGGGGCTCTGGTGAGGGTTACCCATTGAGGTCCCACATGTAAAGCACTCACTAAGGGCAGGCCAAGCCCCTGGGGAAGAAGGTGTCAGTCGTCACACTGGGTGTCACCCCAGGTGTCCACGTGTGTTTGGCTGGCCTGGGGAGGCTGTCGCTCCTGGGGGTGGTGTGTCTGTCTCCTGTACCCCTCTGTCCGAAGGCCTCCTGCTGGGCTAGCGGGTGAGAGCTCGTCTCCTGTGTTTAGAGTCTCAAGAGGAGGATGGCGACATTGAAGTGGAGGAGGCCGAAGGCGAGGAGAATGATCGCCCCTATAACCTGAGGCAGAGGAAGACCGTGGAGAGATACCAGGCCCCACCCATAGGTGAGGGCTTCCTCGGCAGGGCATCATACTTGGTTCCCAGGTGGATGGGGGTGGGGGTCGTGCCCAGGGGCCTCCTTAGTGAGGAGGGGAGGGGAGGCTGTGAGGCTCCCTGGGGTCAGGATACCAAGGGGCCCCCGATGCTGATGGGTCCTGGCAGTGGCTGATGGCCATCCTGGGGTAGAGGGAGCAGAGAAAGGCAGTGGATGGGCCCTGCCCTCGTGAGCCCATGGTCTGCCAGGGGGTTGCCCGCAGCCCTGTTGGCCATCCTGGGCTGTGCAAAATGCCCTCTTGTTCAGTAGTTGCATGCTGGGCTGACATGCCTCTGCTTCAGCCCTGGCATTGTGAGTGGCAGGAGCTCCTCTCTCCTGCTCTCCCTGAGCAGCAGTTTTGAATCCTCGCTGATCATTTCTGCTGCATTTTCTCCAGTCTGGTGATGACTCTCCTTGAAAGTGCAAATTCAGAATTGAGTACTCCTAGTGTTGGCTCATTTTGTGCCTTCCAAGTAACTTGAATCTCCCTTCAAACACCTGGTCTTGCTTTACCTTCACCGGGGGTCGTCTGCCTCTCTGGATTGTATTTCCTGCTCTACACGGGTGGAGAGGAGCTTCTTCTTTCCTTTTTGGGTGAAGAAGCTCGGGGTGGTGAGGCCTCAGGCCGGCTTCAGGGGTTCAGCAGGGGGCACATCTGTACCTTGAGGACTTGGTCAATCGGTTTGTCTGCGTCTTGTCCTTTTCCTCTTAGTGCCAGTTCATCAGAAAAAGAGGGAAAACGCCCTGTTTGACATCCACAGATCTCCTGCCAGAAGGAGCCATATCAGGTGAGCTTTTCTGTGTCTAGGCTTCCCCATTGGTTTGGGTTTGCAGAGAAGAGAGCGCTGGGCAGAGCTTGGTGGCTCCATCCTGGCCGGCTTGTGGTTTAGGCTGCCTGTCTTCTCCCGTGCCTGGGCACGTGACCGTCGCTTCTCTCCTGCTCTCTCTGGCGTGACTCGGGGGCAAGCTGGCCTTGGAGGCCCCTTCAGTGCCCCCTGATGTGAGGCCCTCGCGGAAGAGCTTGCTGGTCTGTTGGTCTGTCTGGGGTGGGCATTCTTTCCTGATCTCTGAACCGCAGTGACATTCTCCCCCTGGGGAACTGTGACAATTGTGGGGTGGCTGCTTGGGGCACTTAGGGCAGAGTGTGCCCGGTGTGGACCCAGCGTTGCTGGGCTGTCCTCGGATGGTGTCCATCAAGGAGGAGGTTGTGATCCTGCTCAGCTCCCTCTCTGTAAGGGATTTTGCCCCCCTGATTTGTGCTCCTGGCTGGGCGTAGGTATCCTCTCCAGTGTCCTCGGTGGTGCCACCATCTGACATATTCTGGAGGCTTGGCTTCCCAGCGATGGGGACGTTCCGGCCCTTTCTGGGCAGTGGCTTGAGCCCAAATCTCTCTCTGCCTTTTGTACTCTGTTTTCCCCTCTGGGGAAGGAGTGAATCCAGCCCGTCTTCTTTGGGGCACCTGAAGGCAGCTGCCAAGGGAGGCCTTCCCAAGTTCCCCGGTGTGCCAGCTGCCTTTGTGAGGAGTAGCTTTTCACCTTCATTGATTCAGTTCCGCGCCCTCTGTGCCCTCAGGACTGAAGGGTGGGGCCACGAACTTCCAGGCAACCACTTACAGAGGACACTGGGCTCTGAGCGTCTTGTTTCTCAGCTGGCCGCACTCCTCTGGACCTTCTGACTTCTCTCCTTATTAGATTGTAAGCTCCCTGAGGGCAGGAACCAGCCCCAGTGTTTAGCGTAATGCCTGGCACACAGTAGGTGCTTCCTAAGTGTGACTATTTATTGAACAAGCATGTATTAAGTGCTTAGTGTTTGCCAGGCACTGTGCTGGTTGCTGGGGGTACAAAGAGAAAAAGGGAAATGAGCCCTGTCCTCTCAGAGCTTGAACTCTGCCATCTGAAGACAGCGTGCATGCAGAGGAGAGGCTCCGCACAGGGGACGGCTTGTCTGGCTGTGCTGCCCTGGCTCCCCCCTGCCCACATCGGTTTCTGCAGGGACGGGGGCTTGTGGGCTGTGTGGGGATCGCGCTCAGGTCCCAGAAAGCTCCCAAGCCCAGTTCTTGAGAAGCGTGGATTCCGGGGCATCTCCTGACGTCTGGCCCTTGACAAAGCCTCTTGGCTTTGGTTGGAAACGTTGCTTCACAAATGATGACCGTGAGAAGCGTGTGCGAGAGGGCCCCTCCCCGAAACGCCGTGGAGGTCTGCAGCGGTGGAGAGCTGAGCACAGAGGATTTTCTGAAAAGAAGGAAAAGGAAAAACCTGCCGACTCAGTCTGTGTCATACGTCATCTTCTAGACCCTGGTACTGCCGTCTCTGCTGTCCATGCCTCCCTCTGCGTCTCTGGGGTGGATTCCTTCACTGGCCTTGGGCTGGCACTGTCCCAGATAAATCAGCCTCGGGCCACGTAGGAACCCCTGGAGCAAGCCGGGCCTAATTGCGGTGCGGGGGCAGCGCCACGGGCTCCTGTGCTTGCCGCTCCGTGGGCACCAGCATTGTGGGTCCCTCTTGCGGTTCAGCATCGCGCCCTGTCTGGGCGGATGCCTACTCATCGTGAAGGGGGTTGGGTGCCGCCTGTATTGTTGGCGTCCCCAGGAAAGGGTGTTTCTTGGGATTCTCTTGCCCCTTCCCCACCTTGCCTATCTTGACTCTTTGGTGAGCCAGAGAATAAAGCTTGAGAAACCGTACCAACGGTGCTGTGATGGAGGGCCGCCACTGATGGGTGTTTTGTCCCCTCCCAGGCTCCAGCCTTCTCCCGCCCCTCGACCTTCTTCCCTGGAGCCCCCTGCTGCCCTCCCCCTGGCCCCCTCAGCTCTGCAGCCTGGCTCTCCCGCAGTCTGGTGGCCTCTTCTCCATCCTCACCATCCTCGGCCTCTCTGCAGCAGTGGACGCTGTCATTGGTCCCTCTCTGAATGCTCTGCCTCCGTCTCTAAGGCCGGATCTCCCTCCAGCTGGGGACACTCCAGCCCTGACCTCTGTCCCCTTCAGACCTCCTCCTGAACGCCCCTGAGCCTTGGTGTCCAGGGTCGGCCCCTGTGGACACTGCCACAGAGGGCACTGTCCTGTGGGGTGTCATGAGCCATGTCAGTCTGCTTCTGTGATCTCCTTTCCGTGGGACATGCTGTGGCTGCGGAGGTTTGTGCTCGCAGCTCTGACCTGCTTTTGCTCTCTTGAACAGGAGAAAGAAGCATGCCATCCACAGCAGTGACACAACGTCCTCTGATGAGGAGCGCTTCGAGAGAAGGAAGTCGAAGAGCATGGCCAGGGCCAGGAGCAGGTGGGGCAGCTGTGCGCGGGGTCAGGAGTGGGCCGTTCACAGTCATGCCTCATGGCTGATGGGTGGCCTTTGTGCCACGTGGCTCATTTCCTCAGCAGGGAGGGGAGGGGGAAGCCGTGAATGGTGGCCAGAGTTGCCGTCACACTCTAGTTTTCGGGGCTTCAGGCGAACGAGGGCACTCAGTCATGTCGAGCTCAAGAAAGGCTCTGGCCTCAGCTGGTCACATCTCTCTGTTCTCTGCCTCCCACCAACACCCGCCTGCTGGCTTTCCATCTGATGAAGGAATTGACTGGGAACCGGGAACTCCCCAGTTCCCCAGGGGAGTGTCTGATGGTGAGACCCCAGGAGCGGCAAGCTCGCGGGGTCCTGCTTGGGCCTCAGGCTCTGGGAGCCAGAAGGCTGACGGGTGGAATCTGCACAGGCCTTGCACCGTTCTGCGGAAGGGTCGAGGTGGCCAGGGAGGTCATACAGTGCAGACTGTATGCCCCATTCTGAAGGGGGGCAGGATTGCAGGGCTAGGAGTTGGGGCAGGTCCCTGGGCAAGGCACTGAGTCTGGGTGAGCCTCAGTCTCCTCATCTGTGAGGGGGGGGTGCCACCAGCCCCGACCGCCCAGGTTATTCTGCGACTCATCTGTGCTCCTAGTGCAGGTAAAGTGCCTTGTGAACCTTAGGGCACTCAGCGTGGTAGTTCACGCTGTGACTGTCGGGTTATGTGTCTGTGTCCGTAGCTTTATGCACACTGAGAGCATCGGCTCTCAGGGGTTTCTCTTGGCCTTCATTTGCCCCAGGAGACAGTCTGGGGGAAAAAACAGGTTGGTACTCACTGTTCTGGGGATGTTCCTTTTGACCTGCTCCGCTGAGCAGATTTTAGGCCAACACAGGCTTGATAGACTGTTAAGACAGTAGTAGGAGGCTGGAGGTGGCCTTCACAAAGATGTCTGTGGCCGAGTCTGGCTTAGTTAGCTTCTGGCTGAGAGAGAATTTTATAGAGAAATCAGCCTTGAAAAGCCTTGCCTCAGTTTGTTCTAGAGCACGTCTCGCAATCCTGGCCTTTGGGGCTGACCATGATGTGCCTGCCTCAGTGTTCTGGGGAGTAGAGCGCCAGAGAAAAGGAGACAACTGGCCAGAGTTTCCTCCATTGACAGGGGAACTTGGGGGCTTCTGGGAGCAGGGACAGCTGGGCAGGCGGTAGGACTGGAGCGAGCCTTGCTCAGCAGAGGTTTCTTTTTAAGAAAGACAGAAATCTCTGAGATTGTCCATCCAGTGTCCTTCTGTGAGTGCCTGATGATCGGCCATCACCCCCGCAGGGTGTTAAGAACCACATTTGTGGAGTTCAGTCCAGGTTGTCTTTTTTGGCTCATTCTGGGCTCGCTTCCCATTTCATGGCTGGACACGTGGCACAGGACAAGCGTTCTGGCTCTTCACTTGCCGGCCCCAGCTTCCACGGATGAGGCGCACTCTTCATTTTAGTTGTTGGGAGAAAATGTGGGGGGTTGCTCCCTCAGCTTGGTTAGAAAATGACCCGACTCTTCAGGTGTCTTTCTAGGGTCACTTTTTCAAATGAGAGCCCAGTGCTCCTGGACCTGATGTTGAACCTCTTAGTCCTGGGTTTAAAAGAGCCCAGAGGGTGGTGGGGGTCTTCCCTGCTGTGGCTTACCGGGCCTCTTCCTGTCCCGCAGGTGTTTGCCAATGAACTTTAGAGCAGAAGATTTAGCCAGTGGGATTCTTCGAGAACGCGTCAAAGTTGGTGCCAGCTTGGCAGATGTTGACCCAATGATACTTGACAAATCGGTAGGTGCCTCATCTCTGACCATAGGGCAGGTCCTGTAGTTTGCGTCCCTCTTCAGTGAAGTCACGGTGCCTCCCCTGAGGATCCCGTCGGCCAATCCCAAGCCATCGTGGTGCAGGACCTGTCAGTAAAGGGACTCCAGGACTTCTCTTTGGCCTCTCCTTTGTGGTAAGGGCAGAAGGCAGGAGCTTTAGGAGTCCCAAGTGAGACCATGGAGGATGATGTGCGTGGAAGGGGGAGCCTGGTGGCTTGTGGGAAGGATGATAGCTGGCTGGTTAATCCTGTGAGCTGGCATTTCAGTGGGTCCTTGAGGGGTGTGGAGGGCTTCACATGTGTGTCTGTCACCTTGGAGGTGGGATAGGAAGGGCCAGGCCACCTCATGAAAACTCACCAAGGGAGACTTTCCAGGGCCAAGCTTGGAGGAGCAGGCAGAAGGCCTTTGGAGTGTACACAGGGAATGAGCTAGGTGGGTAGGGAGAAGGGCAGGAGTCCAGCTGCACAGAATTTTAAATGCCACGTGGAGGAAGTGTGTTCATGAGGTGACTGGGAGTCACTGCGCAGTTTTGAATATGGGTGAGACTCATCATCACACTTGTGTCTTAGGAAAAAAATTGTTTGGCAGTTTATTAGGGCATTTAATAGACACAAGAATTTATTCGACATTTCCTTGGTGCTAGATCGTGGGCTGAGCACCAAGGATATAGAGAAGGGCAAATGACGGTCTGTGCCCTCAGCACTCTCACCGTCTGATGGGGGATGCAGCACGCAAACCACTGTGGACAAATGAGGTGTCTGCCAGATGGACTGGAGATTGCCCGCAAAGCAAAGGCGCTGAAGGGAGGAAGCCAGCTGAGGCAGGGGACGGAGCATCTTGGATGAGGAATCGCAAGGGCCCTGTGGTCCTGGGACCACAGAATCTGTGGGGAAGAGGAAAGTGAATAGCCTGTAAAAACAAAGAGAGGATTTGGGGAAGTCACGGGGACAGGGAAGTGTCATGGTCAGCTTGGTGGGTCAGTGGAGGATGGTTCGTTGTGGGGAGAGGTGGAAGCAGGCAGACTTCCCCAGCAGCGGCTGCCACGGTCCAGGCAGGAGGGGAGGAGGGCTGTATTGGAGAGACATTACAGATATCTACTGGCCCTGGCAACAGATCGTATGTGGGAGGTGAGAGAGGTAGTAGGGAGTCGAGCAGACAAAGACTGAGCCAGGTAGGAAGGCGAGGAAGACAGGAAGGGCTTGGAACCCCAAATAGAGAGTTTTATATTTGATTCTGAAGGCAGGAGGGAGCTGCCAGAGCGTGAAGAAAAGAGAGGCGATGTGGTCAGACTTTTATCTCCCCAAAATTATTTATTGGGAGTTTTAGATTTCCCTACTCCCACTCCCCCACTGCTGCATTGGTTTTGTTGCTACAAAACTTTTAAATTCTGTGCAATCAGGAATATCCATTTTCCTTCCTATCACTTTTCCCTTCTCCATAGATCTTGTAGGTGTTTTTTCCCATGTTCCCCTCATTTGCTTATGATATCACCCTTTATGTCTAAGTCATGTACCCATTTTGAGCTTGTCTTAGTGTGTGGCACGAGAGGGCCTACTTTCTGCTGGACTACTTCCAGTTTTCCAAGCAGTTTTTGTCATTTAGTGAGCTCTTGCCACAATAGCCGAGGTCTTTGGATTTATCAAACATGAAGTTACTGTGCTCATTTCCTTCTGTATATTGTCTGCTCCATGGATCAGTTGCTCTATTTCTTATCCAGTACCAATTTGTTTTGATGATTACCGCTTTGTAATATAATTTGAGATCTGGTATTGGTAGTCCCTCTTCCTTTACATTTTTTTATTCATTGATCACCTTGATGTTCTTGACCTTTTATTCCTCCATGTAAATTTTATTATTTTTTTCTAGCTCTAAAAAGTAATTGTTTTGGTAGCTTGATATGGCACTGAATAAGCAAATTAATTTATGTAGTATTGTCATTTTTATTATGTTGAGTTAGCCCACCTATGAGCAACTAATATTTCTCCAGTTATTTTGATTTGTCTTTATTTGTGTGAAGAGTGTTTTGTAATTGTGTTTGTGCATCACACTGTTCTTGTGGGTGTCTTAGCAGGTGGACTTCTAAGCTTTGTGTGTTGCTGACGTTATTTATTTTTTTAATTTTCTTGATTTATTTTGATTTATCAGCAATCACTTCCATATGGTTTTGAGTTGAAAATCTTTCTACCCTTTCCCCCCCCCCCGATGGCACACAATCTGATATAGGCTTTACATTTACATTCCTATTAAACATATTTTCACATTAGTGAAGTTGTAAGTAAAAATTAAAACCAATAGGAAGAACCATCAAAAAGACGAAACAAAACTCAACAGAAGGGAAAAATAAGTGATAGCGATTCAACTTCCATAGTTCTTTCTTTGTATGTGGACAGCATTTTCCATCCCGAGGCCTCTGGAGATGTCTTAGATCCTTGTAATGCTGAGAAGGGTTCAGTTTAACAATCTTAGTCATCCCATAACGTGGCTGTTATTGTGTACAAAGTCCTCTTGGTTCTGCTCACTTCACTCACCACGAGACCATATAAGTCTTTTCAGGTTTTTCTGAAGTCAGCCTTTTCATCATACAATAGTATTCCATTACATTCATATACCACAACTTGTTCAGCCATTCCGCAATTGATGGGCATCCTCTCAATTTCCAATTCTTTGCCACCACAAAAAGAGGGTGCTATGAATATTTTTGTACATGTGGGTCCTTTTCCCATTTCTATGATCTCTTTGGGATACAGCCCTAGAAGTGCTATTGCTGGATCAAAGGGTATGCACATTTTTGTAGCCCTTTGGGCATAGTTCCAAATTGTTCTCCAAAATGGTTGGATCATTTCACGACTCCACCAGCAATGTATTAGTTTTCCAGTTTTCCCACATCTTCTCCAGCATTTATCATTTTCCTGTTTTGTCATGTTGGCCAATCTGATAGGTGTGATGTGGTACCTCAGAGTTGTTTTGATTTGCATTTCTCTAATCAATATCGATGTAGAGCATTTTTTCATATGACTATAGATGGCTTTAATTTCTTCATCTGAGAACTGTCTGTTCATATCCTTTGACCATTTATCAATTGGGGAATGGCTTGTATTCTTATAAATTTGTCTTAATTCTCTATATATTTTAGAAGCGAGGCCTTTATCAGAGACACTAGTTGTGAAAATTCTTTCCCAATTTTCTACCTTCCTTCTAATCTTAGTTGCATTGGCTTTGTTTGTGCAAAAACTTTTCAATTTAATGTAATCAGAATTATCCATTTTGTTTTTCATAATGTTCTCTATCTTTCCTGTTTGGTCATGAATTCTTCTGTTCTCCATAGATCTGATAGGTAAACTATTCCTTGTTCTCCCAGTTTACTTATGGTATCAGCCTTTATGTCTAAGTCATGAACCCATTTTGACTTCATTTTGGTATATGGTGTGAGATTTGGGTCTATGCCTAGTTTCTGCCATACTCTTTTCCAGTTTTCCAAGCAGTTTTTTTCAAAGAGTGGGTTCTTATCCCAGAAGCTGGGGTCTTTGGGTTTATCAAATAATAGCTCACCATAGTCATTGACTACTGTGTCTTGCATATTTAACCTATCCACTGATCCACCTCCCTATTTGTTAGCCAGTACCTAGCAGTTTTGATGGTTGCTGCTTTATAATACCATTTAAGATCTGGAATTACTAGGCCACCTTTCCCTGCATTTCATTTCATTAGTTCCTTTGATATTCTGGACCTTTTGTTTTTCCAAATGAATCTTGTTATTATTTTTTCTAGCTCTATAAAATAATTTTTTGGTAGTTTGATTGGTATGGCACTGAATAAGTAAATTAACTTAGGTAGAACTGTCATTTTTATTATATTAGCTTGGCCTACCCATGACCAACTGATGTTTTTCCAATTATTTAGATCTGATTTTATTTGTGTGAAAAGTGTTTTGTAATTGTCCGACAGTTATTCTAAATGGAATTTCTCTTTCAATCTCTTCTGGTTTTTGTTTTTGTTTTTGTATCAATATGCAGAACAGTTGATGATTTGGATGGGTTTATATTATATCCTGCAACTGTGCTAATCTTGTTGATTGTTTTGCGTGGTTTCTTAGTTGACTGTCCAGGAGATCTGTAAATAAACCATTGTATCATCTGCAAAAAGTGATGGCTTGGTTTCCACATCACCATGCTTATTCCCTCAGTTATCTTTTCTTGTCTAGTTGCTATTTCTAGTATTTCTTTTTCCTTCCTCCTTCCTTCCTTCCTTCCTTCCTGTGAGGCAGTGGGATGAAGTGACTTGACCAGAGTCACACAGCTAGTAAATGTCAAGTGTCTGAGGCTGAATTTGAACTCAGGTCCTCCTGACTCCAGAGCTGGCACTCTATCTACTGCAACACCTAGCTGCCCCATATTGCTAGTACTTCTAGTTCAGTGTGGGATGATAATAGTGATAATAGACATTCTTGTTTCACTCATGACCTTATTGGAAAGGCTTCTAGTTTATGCCGTTACAGATAATCATTACTCCTGGTTTTAGATAGATAACTACTTATCATTTTAAAGAAAGCTCCATTTACTCCTATTCTTTCTAGTGTTTTCAGTAGCAATGGATGTTCTATTTTGTCAGAAGCTTTTTCTTTTTTTCTTTCTTTCTTTTTTTTTTTTTTAATTTTAGGCAGTTGGGGTTAAGTAACTTGCCCAGGGTCACACAGCTAGTTAAGTGTCTAGTGTTTTGGTCTGAAGCTGGATTTAAACTCAGGTCCTCCTGACTTCAGGGCCGGTGCTCTATCCACTGTGCCACCTAGCTGCCCCCAGAAGCTTTTTCTGAATTTGTTGATACAACCCTGTGATTTTTGTTGTTTTTGTAATAGGGTCCATCATGCTGATAGTTTTCCTAATAATTGAAGTAGCCCTGCATTCCTTATATAAATCCAGCGTGAGCATAGTGTGTGATCTTTGCAATAAGTTGCTTGTAATCTCCTTTCTACTATTTTATTTAAATTTTTAAATATTGATTAGGGAGATTGGTTTATAGTTTTCTTCCTCTGTTTTTGCTTTCCCTAGTTTAGGTATCAAAACCATAATTGTGCCATAGAAAGAATTTGGTAGGACTGTTCTACCTAATTTTTTTGGGGGGGGGTTTGTTTTTTGGTTTTAGGCAATTGGGGTTAAGTGACTTGCCCAGGGTCACACAGCTAGTAAGTGTCAAGTGTTTGGTCTGAGGCCGGATTTGAACCCAGGTCCTCCTGACTTCAGGGCAGGCACTCTATCCACTGCGCCACCTAGCTGCCCCCTCTTCTGCTTATATTTTGAAACAGTTTATATAGTATTGGAATTAATTGTTCTTTAAATGTTTGGTAGGATTCACTTGTAAACCCATCTGGTCCTGTGGTTTTTTCCTTAGGGAGCTCATTTATAGATTGCTCAATTTATTTTTCTAAGATAGAGTTATTTAAGTATTCTGCTTCCTTTTCTGTTAATCTGGACAGTTTATAGTTTTGTAAACATTCATCCATTTCACTTGGAATTTTGATTTTATTGGCATATAATTAGTCAAGATAATTCCTAATTATTGCTTTAAGTTCATCTTCTTTGGTTGTGTGTTCACCTTTTTCATTTTTGATGCTAATAATTTAGTTTTCTTTGTTTTTTTGGTGAAAACTTAGAGTAGGATGGTGGCAGTGTCAGAGGGAGAGAAGGGTGTGTGTTAGAGAGTGGCTGCAAAAGGGAAAACATCAAGCCTTGGCACCATATTGGATACAGGGAAGGGAGCATATGAGAGAGAGTGAGGAGTCCAGGATGGCTCCTAATTTGGAACTCTGGGCCTGGGAATGGTGGTGGTACCCTTGACAGTAACAGGGAAAGTGTGTGGAGAGAGTTTTGGGGAAAGATTGTGAGTTCTGTTTTGGACTGTCTGCTGGATGGCCAGTTGGAGATGACAGGGTGGAGGTCAGCAGAGAGGCTGGGGCAGGACAGATAGATTGGACAGTGCTCATTAAATCCAGGGGAGATGATGAGATCCCCCAGGGCAACAGTACAGGGGGTAAGAGAAGAGGGCCCAGGTCACAGCCCCATGGAGACAACTTGGATGCAGACACAGCTGAGGAGCCTGTGAATGTCCAGACAGGTGGGAGGAGAAGTGGCCTAGAGAGAAGTGTGTCCAGGAGAACGAGGCCTTTGATGGTGTTGTGGTGAACATCCATGGGTTTGAGAGGGTAATGGGGTGAGGCAGATGAGGGAGGAGCATGCTGCCTCTGCTTTTTTCTTTTGTCTTCTTTAGCAGTACAGGTGAGGATTATTCCACACCAACATCTGTTGTGCCCAGTCTCCTCTTCTCTGGTTCCTCTCTGCCATCACCCTTGTTTAGACCCTCATTATCACCTCCTTGGGATATGGCAGTAGCCTCTAAAAGTGATTCCCACTTCTGCACTCTCTGTGGTCCAATCCATCTTTTTGTATCTTCCAGCATCCTATTTCTTCCCTATGGATCTGCTCCTATCATCACCCTACTGGAATTTCTTCAAGGCTTTCTATTACTTCTGGAGTTGAGTTCAAATTCCTCTTGCTAGCATTCGGGGACCCTCCGTGACTTGGCATCACCCTATTATTCCTGCCTTATCTCATAATGCTCTTTTTCATCCACTCTGTAGTCCAGGCAAAATAGTCTACTTTCCATGTATGAGGTGTTCAGAGAGGATGAGCCCCTGTGGTGGGAGGGCTTTTCAGGGCTGCTCATCCACCTTTGCTGACCCCCTGGCACCTGATTCTCACCCATGGCTTCAAAAAGTGGATGTAGTGGGTGCAGTGGCCACATCCCAGTAAAACTGTCTCTGTGGATGGACTAAACCAGGTTAAGGGTGACTGTCAGGCCTCAAGCCCATTGGTGACTTAGGAGGGTGTCTACCCTACACATGTGAAGACCTCCTCCGGTAGAGTGGGCCGATGAGAACAATTTGTTCTAATGGCCACGAAGGTGGCTGGAGCAGGTGCTGTGCAGCGCCAAGAGCTTGTCAGACACGGGAGACGCTGGGGCATCTGCTGTCTCCTGGGCCATCCCAGATTGTCCTGACTTGTGTCCCGCCACCGGAATTTGATGACTGGAGGAGAGGGTGAGGCTGATGACTTTGTGCAGCTCTGCCTGACGTCAGTCTGATTCATGTGCAAAGCAAGATGTGACCCCGTGACACCACTGGTCCTCTTCAAAAATGGCCAAGCACCAGGAACAGGAAGAATAGTGAAACATTCTTATACGATAGTGAAATAGAGTCAAGCCCTTGGTCCCACCTCTGTGACAAACCTTAGAAATCTTTCTTTGGACAGTTCCTGAAACCGTGTCGTTTTGTGGCTCCCTCGGCCTCAGAGCCCTGGCTGACCCCACCTCTGCTGTGCCCCAAATGGTGCCCTGGACAGTTGGGAGCTTCTTCTTGGGTGTCCTGGCCTTCTGGATTTTTCTTCCAAATCTGTTCTTTGTGGACTGTTTGGCTTCACTCTGTAGGGAATCCACCCACTTGGCTTCCAAGATTCCCCATTCTATTGTTTTCTCTCTGAGCGATCCCGCCTCAGAGGTCACCATTATGTTAAACTGCCTCTGTCAAGACCCTCACCTCTGAGAGTGGTTCCTTCCACTCACAGTTTCTGGTCTTTCCGTGAGGTGTCTGCCCAAGCCTCTTCACTGCCCCTTTCCCACCCTCCCTCCTGTTGGGGAAAAAGCCGTGTTCCTGAAAAGCCAGAGCCGGAGACCATCACTGCACGTGCTGGGGAAGGGCGCCATGGGATCGAGAGGACGCTGGAGATGCGTGGCCTGCCTCAGGAGCTGCCAGAGGAGGGGAGACATTCTGGAGGGCAGAGCCGAGACCTCCATGCATTCTTCAAGGACAGTTAGGGTGGCTGAGGAAAAAGAGGTCTCTACGGCATGATCACAGATGTCCTCTGTGTGAGCGCCGGGGCTGAGAATTGGCATGGCAGTTGTTCTCTGGAGTCCTTTGTTAAAGAAGTGGTGGGACAGCTCTGAAGAGTTTTCACCACGGATGCTCCCGGCTGCCTCTTCTGTGCTTCCTTCACCTAGTCAGGGCCTTCTGCCCTTAGGCAGGACTGCCCTCACATTGCCCACGGGACGGCTGCCTGGTGCCTCACGGGTCCTGTCACAGGCCTCTGAGGAAAGAGCAGCAGCCACAAAAAGGCCCAGCCCTTGGCAGGAAACCTCTGTGGTCTCCAGGAATGCCTGCTGCCCTCCTGAATTGAGGCACCCTTCTTCTGTCACTGCCACGTCTTGCACCCAGGCCCAGCCCCCTCTGGGCCATCCCTGCTTCCATCCTTGTCCTGAGCTGTGGAGTTGGGCTCCCCTTCCTCTAGGACGTGCGAGGGCTGGTTCCCCTTGTTCCCTCTGAGACTTTTCTTCATGGCTTGGTGACCCCTGTGGTCCTCCCTTGCTTGTGTGGGCTCCATGTTCTTTGTGGAATCAGAGACCTAAGCTCAGGGACCTCTCTGGAATTCGTGTCGTCATCTGCTGGGTCTCGTCTCCTGCTCTTCTCTTCCTTTTTCCCTGTGGCCTGGCAGTCAGCATCATATAGGCGCCTCCTGTGTGCCAGGTGCAGTGCCAAGGGCTGGGGGCACAAGGAAAGGGGGGGGCAGTGTCTGTGGAGGAGGGCACTGCGGCATGAGACGCCTTTTGTGGAGCTGCCAGAGGTTATGGAGGAGGGGATGCCATGGTCAGACCTGCACTTTAGGGGAATCCGTTTGGAAAACTTGGGTTTTTTTTCTTCTGCTCGATTGTCCTTCACTTTGGTGTGTTTGCATTGCCAATCAGACCAGTCATTCCCAATCAAATTCCTATAGTGAGACTTACCCCCTGGATTTAAGTGTCTCTCCTCAGCCCCTTGTTTGTCTATGAAAATCATACGTTCTGTATTCATGATACTTATTTATCTATTGAACCACGTGGGAGCATCTTGCTGGAGTTCCCTGCTCTCTTGGTCATCCCTGTTAGAGGCTGATTGATTTTCTTTTCTTTTGTAATATTTATTCAGGGGTGCTTGGAATCATTTAGATGATCTGGAGGCTATCTTCTCATGTGTTATTAATCTCCTTGTGCATTTTCTTCCTCCTGATATCTTCGATAATTGGGGCCCAGGAATGAGAAGATACAAGTTACCTACCAGGGGAGCGTGGTGGAGAAAACCCAGAGAACCAGAGTTTGAGCTCAAAGGGGAGTGAAGATGGGGCTTGCCTGGGTACCTTTCTTCACATGAAAATATCCTCTTATTTCCTCTGTTTGGACTCCTCTTTGGATGGTGGTTCTCTCGGGGACAGCCCTGGTCGCTGCCCCAAATGACTTTTGGGGTCAGCCTCAGCTGGAGGCCAGTCTGCTTTCCCTCAGGCCACACCCTGGCCCTCAGCCCCAGCTGCTTCTGTTCCTCAGTTCTCCAGCAGAGCCCGGTGTGGACTGGCCAGTGGTTGTGGGGACCAGTGGGGGAGGGCACACTGAGTGAAGGATGGAGGGAACCATCTTCATAGATGTGTTGCCTCAGAATTAGGATTTTTGGTGACTTAGATTGTAGCCAGTGTTGGGTCCTTACTGACTAACTGTGTGAGTCTGACCACGAACCTCACTCCTGTCTGCCTCTGTTTCCCGATCTGTAAGATGGGGACCATAAAAGCACCAATCTCTAAGAGGGTTATGAAGGCCCGATGAGATCTCAGATCTCTACAAATAGGACAGCAATGCAGAAATTCCTGGTTTGGAGAGGTTGGAGGATTTGTGAAGAGGAGGAAGTATTCCATCTGCCTTCTTGTCAGTCAGGTGGCCTGGAAGTCCTCCAGAAGAGACCAAATCAAGGAAAGGGGCACAGATGCCTGTCCCACAGATGCTGCCCCTTACGGGTGTCACTTTCTAGGTGTGATGAGCCTCATGATGGGAACATGGAAAGGTCACAGTGATGGTCAGTCACACTGCCTCATGAAGTAGCCTCCTGGGAGCAAGGAAGGAACCCCATTGATTGTGCCAGGTGCACGTAGCAGAGGGAATGAGGCTTCAGCGGCAGGCGTGGGAAGGTCATGAATGGCCTCTCCAGGAGGAGCCCTTGGCACCCTATCACTGGCTGAGGCAGAGGGGCTGTCCACCATTAGGCTGCGAAGCACCTTCTGGATCACTTTGACTCAGATCCTCTGTTGCTTGGGTGGGTAGTGGAGATTGGGGCCTGTTTGGCCTCGTGGGCTGTAGTTCTTCCCACTCTTTTCATTATTTCTCTCGAGATTCTGACCTTTTGTGCCTTGAGGCGCATTTCAGTATTCGTTTTTTCTAATCCTATAAAGTAAATTTTGGAAGCGTGATTTGTATGGTATTAAATAAGTAATTTAATTTCAGTAGTATTGGTTTGGTCTACCTGTGAGCAATTAATCTTTTTCTAATTGTTTAGGTCTGTTTTTCTTTAAATAGTTTCATAGTTGGAATTCATATAGATCATATGTGTATCTTAGTAGGTGGACTCCCAAGTATTTTATGCCTTCTGTAGTTATTTTAACTGGACTTTCTCTTTGTCTCTTCTGGCTGAATTTTGTTGGTAATACATGGAAATGCTGATGGTTTACCTGGATTTATTTTGTATCCTCAACTTTGCTGAAATTATTTTGACTATCTAGTTGACTCTCTTGATTCTGTAAGGAAACCATCATCTCATTTGTAAGAAGTGATAATTTTATTTGTTCTTTATTTTCTCTCTGAACCCTTTCCCCTCCCCTGCTTCTTTCCCCTTCCCTTCCCACTTCACTTTTCCCTTTTCCCTTTCCCTTTTCCCTTTCCCTTCACCCTTCATTTCTAGGACTCTGTCAGACAGTGGTACTGGGAGTGGACATCCTGGCTTTATCCCTGATCTTACTGGATATGACTCTAGTTTTTCTTCATCCATATATAATGCTTACCATGCTAAAGAAAGGTCCACATTTCGTATTTTGTAGGATTTTTCTTGTGGTTTTAATAATGAACATGTCTCAAAAAACCTAGAATACCAACAAGTTAAATAGCCCCAGATAAAAATCAGAAACAAAAATCTTGAAAAATCAAAGATTAATAAAGTTGAAAGTAAAAGAGCCACTGAATTAACAAAACCCCTCAGGCTGTTTCTAACCATTTGCTATTCTGGTTTTTATAAAAAAGATGACAACTAAATTGAAAAATGAGAATTTGCAACAAATGAAGAAGAAATAAAGATATTATTAGTAGCTATTTTGCTTAATTACATACCAATAAAATCAGCAACTTAAATGGAGTGCATGAATATTTAAGATTATATAATATCCATATTAACAGAACAAGAGATAAAGAATTTAGATAACCCCAACTTAGAAGAAAGAAATTGAGCAAATAATACATGAACTCCCAAAGGAAAAACAAATCCTGGGGCTAGATGGATTTATAAGTGACTTTTGTCAAATTCTCAAAGAATAATTCCAGTCTTATACACATAGGAAAAGGAGAGAGCCACAGAAAAGCAGAGGGACAGACTGTTGCCCCTGATGGCCGTCGCTGTAAAACTTCCAGGTCACGCATCGCCACTCAGGGCTGGCTTTGGAAAGCTCACGACCATGCAGATCACATAGGGAGCAATAACTGTGATTCTGTCAGCCAATGCCGAGAGCTTTCTAAGAGAAGATAGCACTTATAATTTTTAAGGACATTGTCTTCAGTGGTGCTGTCCGATCCCGTCTGCCTTTTGTGCGTAGTAGGACCTGTAAGCATCATTCTTGTGAGGCTTCTGGGGGAGCCTCTCTGGGCTCACATTTGCTGCTCACATGGCATGCCTGACCACAGCATTGATGCTTACACAGCTGGCCTTTTTTCCCCTCATTCTTCCCCAGGTGCGTTTCGATAGTATCGGAGGATTGAGCCATCACATTCATGCACTAAAAGAAATGGTCGTGTTTCCACTTCTGTATCCTGAAATTTTTGAAAAATTCAAAATTCAACCTCCCAGGTAAGTGAAGCCGCTGGTCCTGTTGGTGAAGGATGCTGCCTATTCCCCGCGAACTGTCTGAGGGGCTGGCCTTCCAACTGTGGGCTGCATGGGTACAGCCTGCAGAGGGCTGGATGGCTGCCCACCAAGCACTTGCTGTCCCTCCTGTCCCCACCAGAGTGCTCACTGCAATCTTCTCTCTGGCTAATGCAGACACCCCTTTCTTTCCTTCCACAGGGGCTGCTTGTTTTATGGGCCCCCAGGCACTGGTAAGACCTTGGTCGCCAGAGCACTGGCCAATGAGTGCAGCCAGGGAGACAAGAAGGTGGCTTTCTTCATGCGCAAAGGAGCCGACTGTCTGAGCAAGTGGGTTGGGGAATCTGAGCGGCAGCTTCGACTGCTTTTTGACCAGGTAATGGAAGGCCCCGTCTGGCCCAGGGAAGGGTTTGGAAACTTGCCCGGAGCCTGTGTGTCTCTGGCCCGAGGAGTCAGGTGCCCCCACAGAGGGAGTAGGGGAAGAGTGAGCCCCTCCGTAGGAGACCCCAGGGAGGGGCCTGAGAGTGGGGGGAGGGCTGTGGGTGGCCTGTGATTTACTTCTCTGCCATTCAGTGTTCTGTTCACACCCCCCCCCCTTCAGTCCCACCTCAAATGCTTTCTCTAGGGTGTAGGGAGGCCCCTTGGACTCCTGGACCTGGTGCTGGCCGGTCAAGCTGGCTGGGCTGCCACGTGGGTTGTTTCTCGACTGTGTGAGGGCCAACCTTCTGGCTGAGTTTGTGGGAGCGTGAGGGGGTGGAATTGTCTGGTCTCATTTTCCAAAGCCATCTTGTCCTTTGGAGACACCTTGTGGGGGAAGTTGCCACTCAACAGATGTGATGGGGGAGAATCCCTGGGCCCCTGCAGGGGAGAGGCAGGGACAGCAATATCCTAGAAAGGGAAACAGAACTCAGCAAGACCCTGCCTGGGGTCAACCAGGCCAAACCCTGTGCCCTTTGCTCCAGGGTCACTCAGCAGGTGGATTGGGGTGGTCACCTACCTACATTGGAGCAGAGTCTGGGCATTTCAGTCACTCAGTGAATGTTAAGCACCTACTGTGTGCCAGGCATTGTGCTAAGCTCTGCAGGTACGCAGAGAGGCTTGTGATCAAGGGTCTCAGGCTATGCCTTTGTAAAAGAAGACAACTAGTTCTTAAGGGGTGATGTTCCAGGGGAGGGCCCCAGAGGTCTGTAGGATCATCGAACATTTTTATCAGTGACACTGATAAAAGCCTAGGCAGTTTGTTATCAGGCTCACAGATGACAGCAGGCTGGCAGGGACAGCTAGCCCACCAGATGAATCTGTGTCCAGAAGGGTCCGTAGCATGGAACTTAATCAGGAAAAACAGAAAGTGCTGCATTGGTGAATTGACCTGCCCACGTACAAAAGGCGGAACTGTGGTTAGACAGTAGTTTATGTTAGCCTGGAAAGCTAACCTGGTCTTGGGCTGCCAGAACTCCAGGAATGAGGAGTTGAGAGTTCCTCCGTCCTCTGTCCTGGGTAGACAGCCTTTCTGGGGCGCTGAGCATGGCTCTCGGCTCCTCAGTGTAAGGCCACTGGCCTGGAGAGAGTCCAGAGGAGGGGGGCCAAGACGGTGCAAGGCCTCAGGAAGGAGCCGTGCATGATTATCCCAGAGAAAGAAGCGAAGGATGGGGCGCTGCTGTCCTGCTTTTCTGGCATTTGAAAGGAATTAGCCCCAGAGAGCAAAGCTGAGAGGTGCGGTTTGGGTGCAGTCCCAGTGTGGGGTGGGCTGGTGCTCCTCCCTGGAGGACTTCACGCTCAGGCAGAGCCTCAGAGACCCTGGGCGGGTTGATCTCAAAGAGCGCCCTTCCCATTTCACAATGGTGTGTGGGCTGGCATTCCTGTAGAATGGCCCAGGGGGTGAGAGCAGAGAGCCTTGGGTGTTGTCCTGGCTCCAGCTGACAGGCAGCAGAGAGGAGATGGAGCCCAGGGCAGGGCTGATCTGGGTTCAGATCCTGCCTAGCCCTCCCTGGAGGGAGCGTCCCATGCTGGGGATGGGGTTGGGGGGGGCAGCATGTTGCTTCTAAGGCTGCCTCACTGCTCCTTGGTGTGCCGGTGCTTTGGAAACTGTCCTTTGTAAAGGCTCATACTATAATGGTCGAACTCAGGGTGTGCCTGTATTACAGCTGAGGAAACAGGAGCCCCTGGCCTACGTGAGGGCCGACTCTGCTCGTGTGCAGTTATGTGCAGGGGTCTGGATGGGGCCCAGGGTGATGAGGGCAGCTGGCGTGTCCCTGTGTGTCTTTGGCCTGTGAATCTGGAGGTGCTTACCGGCCCACTTTTCTTCCATTAGGCCTACCTGATGAGACCCTCGATAATATTTTTTGATGAGATTGATGGCTTGGCTCCAGTTCGGTCTAGCAGACAAGACCAGATTCACAGGTAACTTGAGTGACTTGTGGCTAACTGTGAGAACTCCCCCCCCCCCCGGCCTCTAGGGGCTTATGGTTCCGTGCTGGGAGAAGCAGTGTAATTGATGCAGGACACCTCTGCTAGCTGTCAGTCCACAGCTCCCAGGGCTGTTGTATGCCCCCCAGATGCCGTTGGTGGGCCAGGCCAGCAGCTGCTGCTGGGGTCGAGCCCATGCTAGGGATAGGGTCAGAGAGCCTGGGGGATACCCCACGCTTGCTGGGTAACAGACAGTTCTGAGTTGAGAAACATCTTCCTTTGCTGGGCCTGTGGGTTCATGGCATGTTTGGTAGTGCCCTTGGTGGGTGTAGGAATCCTTACCCTGGACCTAGACCGCAGCCTGGCTGTGTCCAGGTACTTGGCCTGCCTGTGCTGACAGGCCGAGTGATGGGGTACCATCTGTGACTCCAGCCAGCTGTGGTCATGCTCCTCTTGTGTGTGTGTGTGTGTGTGTGTGTGTGTGTGTGTGTTTGTGTGGGGAGTATGTGCATGTGTGTGGAGGTAGGGGGCACATGCATGCTGTGTGTGTGCATGTGTGTGTGCGCGTGCGTGTGTTTGTGGGGTAGGGGAATGCCTGCGTGTGTGGGTGCAAGGGTGTGTGCCTGTATGTGGGGTAGGAGGCATGTTTGCATGTGGGGAGGCATGTAGTTTATGTGTGTACGTGTGTGTATGTGGGGTTGGGGGTAAGTGTGTATGTGTGTGTGGAGGCACATATTTGCATGTATGTGTATGTGTGCGTGCATGCATGTGGGGTGGGGGCACTTGTATGTGTGTGCGTGCATGTATATGGGGTGGGGTGTGTATATATGTGTGGAGGTAGGGGGCATGTGCGTGTGTGTATATGTGTGTGCGTGCATGCGTATATATGGGGTGGAAGCATGTATATGGGTTGGGGGGCGTATGTGTTTGTGCATGCATGTGTGTGAGGAGGACCGTGCTTGTGCACACATGTATGTATGTGGGGTGGGGTGCACATTTGTGTGCATGTGTATGCTGCAGAGAGAGGAAAAAGCCAACCACCCTCTTCCTCCCCTCCCCGTAAGAGATCCCATCTCATCTTTAGTCTCAGAGGTGGAGTCTGGGTCCCAGATTCAGCATGAGCTGGACTGAGACCCCAGCCCTGGGTTGGTCAGCCGGCATGTGGTCAGTGCTGCCTCTGAGTTACGGCCTGGGGCCACGGACACAATCAGGAGGGGCGATCTTTGACCTCTTGGGGATAGCTTTGTGCTGGCCCTCTGAGGTTGGTGGGGGGACCGGGACAGAGTAGAAGAGGAGAACGTGGACAGATATGGGGCCAGTTTGGACGACACCCCCCCCACCCCCGCCTTAAGCGGTGAGTCCAGTCAGTGGGAGGAGCGTCCTTCCTGTGTGTGAAGCCGGTGGGGGGCAGTGAGGTCCGTCCGGAGGGTCTGTCCTGTGCCCAGCCAGGAGCGCTTGACAGATTGTGCATGTCAGTGCCAGGCTGGGTGCCCTTCGGGGGGACGGTGGGCACCATGAAGCCAGGTCCTCTCGGGTCCTCATCTCCTCCTTGGCAGGGGCAGGCTGGGCCTCGGCAGGCGTCTTGAGGGGTCTTCAAGCTGCCCCATTTTCACCCTGGAAATTTGAAGGATGGGCAGATGGGCCCTGTGTTCCTTCTGTCCCATGTGGGGCTTGTTTCAGGCAGTGGCGGCACCTGGGCCATGCCTGGGGGTCTATGCCCCACCTTCTTTCCTTCCCAGGAGGCGATGCCTGCAATGATTTTGTTCAGCTCAGATAGGCCACCGACTCTTTTTTCATGACTAGTGAGGGTTCCTGAGGCTGAGAGCCGAATGGTGGTCTGTGCCACTGCGCTTGGGGCATGTTGTCGAGAGTGGCGTCTGTTCAGAAGACGCCGCTGGTGCCGGTGACGCCGTCTTGGGTGGGCCACGCGCGGCCGGCTTCAGCGCCTTTCCTGCCTCCTTCTCTTGTAGCTCCATCGTGTCGACCCTCCTCGCGCTCATGGACGGCCTGGATAACCGGGGGGAAATTGTTGTTATCGGTGCTACCAACAGACTGGACTCCATCGATCCCGCACTCAGGAGACCTGGCCGCTTTGACCGGGAATTTCTTTTTAACCTGCCGGATCAAAAGGTAAACGCTCGGGAGCGCAGCCCTGGAGTTCAGCACCGCTCCCATGGCTAGCCTCCGCGGTTAGCTGTGGGGGGTGTTTGTTTATAAGCACCAGCACCACGTCCTAGCTTCTGAACGTAAAACTGAAAACCAGCCGAGGTGGAGACACGTCTAGCTTCTCCGTCCATAGATGCAGACACAGCCTGTTTTGAGATCCCTCTCTGCAGGTCTGTGGGCCTGGGCCTGCCCTTCTGAGCCTTCCTAGCACCGAGGGACCAGGCTCTGGACTGTGGTTATTGTGGTCTTGGGTGAGAGTGCAGGATCTTCTGTGGTTTCAGGAAATCTTTCATAGCTGAAGGAGCTGAACCACTTTGGGGCTGTAGGGATGTTGATGCATCCTGCACATCTGTCCCTGCAGGAGGCTCCCCAGAACCTCTGGAGGAGGGGCTGCATTGAGCTCTGGGATGGTGGGAGGGTGGGGGATGATCCCGAGACACAAAACGGGCCGGGGGGTCCCTCACATTGTGCCTCTGGGCCCACCACTGCTTCTTGGACCGTCTGTTCTGTGATCTCTAAGCCGGGCAGGAGAGTCCTGGTGCTGCCTGGGTCTGCTTGGTAAACCTTTGGTAGGCGACTCTGCTGAACACCATCCTGTTGATGAGGAGAAAGCTAGGGTTTAGCTGTAGCTTCTTCAGTGCTTGTGACTCATTTGGGGGCATTCTCCGGCATGGGGGAAGGTGCCGGAGGGGGCGTGGCTGGAAGCGAGTGGGAGGAGGCTGATTAGATGGAGGTGCCTCCCTCACACCCCAGCTGCCCAGACCAGGGGTGAGCGGCTAGCGCCGTTGTTTCCTTAGTGAGCCCGTCCGCGGTTACCTCTCTGGGACACTGTGATGGTGATTGGTTGTGCCTGCGCAGTCAGTGGATGGGGGCCGTTTCAGCCTTGGGCTTCCTTCTGTGGCTTGGGTCTTCTTGTCTGACCCTCTCCTCCCATCGGCGTGGCTTCTCTGTCCTCCTTCCTGTCCCAGCTGGAGCAAGTGCACTGTGTGCTCATGGTGGGGAAATGCTGGGAGAGGAGGCGGCAAGTGTCAGCCTACAACTGCAGGAAGAGAGCCCTGGGCTTGGGAATCACTCAGGAGCCTTAGTTGGAGGCCTCACTACCACGCACGCTGGGTGACCTCGGAGAGGTCTCTCCGCCTCAGCTCTCACGTGGTAGCTGTCAGTCTTGTGGCTCTCCAGTGCATAAGATGAATATCCCATCTCAGTAAAGGAAGTGAATCTAGCTGGGAGAGGTCACTCCAAGAAGAGTGCTCCTTCTTCTCATGGATTTACTGGGCAATTAGTTCCACCAAACTAACTAACTAACTAACTTTCTTTCTTTCTTTCTTTCTTTCTTTCTTTCTTTCTTTCTTTCTTTCTTTCTTTCTTTTTCTTTCTTCTTTCTTTCTCTCTTCTCTCTCTCTCTCTCTCTCTCTCTCTCTCTCTCTCTCTTTCTTTCTTTCTTTCATTAATTTATTTTGATTTATCAACAATCACTTCCATGTACTTTTGAGTTTTAAATTTTTCTCCTCCTCCCTCCCCACTTCCCTCCCCAAGGTGGCACGCAATCTGATATAGACTATACACATATATTCCTCTTAAACATATTTTCACATCCGTGGTGTTGTAAGGAAGAATTAGAACCAATAGGAGGAACCACAAGAAAGAGAAAACGAAACAAACAGAAGGAAAAAAAAGCAAATAGTATGCTTCAATCTGCATTCAAACTCCATAATTCTTTCTCTGGTTGTGGATAGCATTTTCCATCATGAGACCTTTGGAGATGTCTTAGATCCTTGCATTGCTGAGAAGGGCTAAGTCTGTCCATGTTAGTTATCTCACAACCTGGCTGTTCTCCTGGTTCTGCTCACTTCACTCAGCATCGGACCATACCAGTATTTCCAGGTTTTTCTGAAGTCTGCTTGATCATCATTTTTTTTATAACACAATAGTATTCCATTGCATTCATATACCACAGCTTGTTCAGCCATTCCCCAATGGATAGGCATCCCTTCGATTTCCGATTCTTTGCTGCTACAAAAAGAGTTACTATAAATATTTATGTACATGTCAGTCCTTTTCCCATTTTTATGATCTCTTTGGGATACAGCCCTAGAAGGGCTATTGCTGGGTCAAAGGGTATGCACAGTTTTCTAGCCTTTTGGCCATAGTTGCAAATGGCTCTCCAGAATGGTTGGATTAGTTCACAACTCCACCAACAATGCATTAGCGTTTCAGTTTTCCTGCATCTTCTCCAGAATTTATCATGTTCCTGTTTTGTCATGTTGGCCAATCTGATAGGTGTGATGTGGTACTTCCGAGTTGGTTTGATTTGCCTTTCTCTAATCAATAGTGGTTTAGAACATTTTTTCATATGACTGTATGATGGCTTTAATTTCTTCATCTGAGAACTTCCTTTTCATATCCTTTAACCATTTATCCATTGGGGAGTGACTTGTAGTCTTATAAATTTGACTTAGTTCTCTATATAATTTAGAAATGAGGCCCTTATCGGAGACGCTGGTTGTAAAAATTCTTTCCCAGTTTTCTGCCTCCCTCTTAATCTTGGTTGCATTGGCTTTGTTTGTGCAAAAAGTTTTCAATTTAATGTAATCAAAACGATCCATTTTGCATTTCATGATGCTTTCTGTCTCCTGTTTGGTCATGAATTCTTCTGTTCTCCGTAGATCTGACATCCACCAAACTTTCAAAGAACAAATGGTGCCAAGATTAATTTCAAACATTGAAGGGAAAAAGGGCGCTGCCAGGTGCCTTGGAGGAGCCCCACACGGGAAGGGGAGGGGAGTACACGCCTATCACGTCAGCCCTGTGCCAAGCACTATGGGGAACACCTTATAAACTTGACCTCGTCTGCTCTTCACAAAATCCCTGTGGGTTAGCTGCTGTTATAGCAGTTTTATAGTTGAGGAGACTGAGGTAGACAGAGGTTGGGTGACTTGCCCAGGGTCACACAGCTAAGAAGTGTCTGAGGCCGTTTGAGCTCAGCTCTTCCTGACTTCAGGCCCAGCGCTCTGTGCACTGAGCTCCCAGTTGCATGAAACAGTGAAGGAGAACTATAGACCAGTATCTTTAATGAATATTGATTAAAAATTTTTAGATAAAATCCCATCGAATAGACCATAGAATTCCACCCATGAAATCATTCACTATGTTCAAGTGGTATTTATATCAGGGTCCAAAGGATGGTTCAACCTGAGGAACCCGATCCTCATAACTAATTGTATCATAGACAAAACCATCCAAGAAGCATGTGATTCAGTAGATGCAGAAGATGCTTTGGACAGAGTACAACTCTCATTGATGCTAAAACCCTGACAAACTGTAGGCACAGAAGAATTTTTTTAGTATCCTAGGAAATTATCTGAAACCAAAAGCAACCATTCTTTGGACCCTGCGGTGGGAATATAGTAGAAACTTTTCCAGTAAGTGTGGGTGGAAAGCAAGCGTGGCTGATCTCCTTGTTATTATCTGGTCCGCTTCCATAAGAGCTACCAATGACAGTAAGACCAGAGAAAAATTAAAGGCTTAAGGTTAGGAAAAGAGGAGAGGACCCTTTCTCTGACCTAGGAGCTTTGGATTTTGGCCGTCTGAGAGTTTTTGTTTGGATGTTTCAGCACATGACTGGTGGGATTCTTTCCACTTCTACTTTGCCCACTAGTCCTAAGAGATCTGGGCAGTTTTGTTGGGCACTTTCCTGAAAGAAGATGCCTAAGCCTTTGTTTTGAGCGGAGGCCAGGGAGGGTGGAGTGTGATCAGTAAATGGTCTCTCCTCCATCTCTTTTTTGATCAGTTGCTTTTGCAGTGAGGTACGAAACACTGTCTTCTATTTTTTTTTCTCTCTTTTAACTTGAATGTTTGTTCTTACTTCATGAAGGCTTTGGCTTCTCTTTGGCCAATCCTAATTTCCACAGAGCTTGTTGTATCTTTCGTGCTAATTCTGCATAGCTCTCATTTATTTTCGCCTTTTTTCCTGAATTGTTCTCATTTGGTCTTGAAGTTATTTTTTTAATCTTTTTTTAGAATTCTTACTTTTTCTCTAACAAGAATTCTGTTTGAAGCTGTATTTCTCTGAGGCTTTGGTTGTAAATGTTTTGAAGTTCTGTCTTTCGAGTTTGTGTCTTCAGCTTCCCTATGAACATAATCACACTTTTTGTTGGGATGTGTTTCTTGTTCACTCCTTCTTCCAGCTGACTTCTTGACTTGGGACTTTATGTTGGGGGTTGACTCTCCTTTCGTCTGGGGGGAATTTCTGGTCTCAGTTTCTATCCTCTGGTTCTTCTGCTGCTTTCTCGGGGCATTGTTTTATTCCAACATCTGAAGAACTGCTCAGGCTGGGGACCTGCAAGCTTTTGGTGCTCCCTCCCAAAGCAAAGTTGACTTGCTGCCTTCCTGGTCTGAGTTCTGTAAGTCCCCAACTTAGTTTTGAGTCTGAACAAGCTCTCTCTAGGCTTTTCCCTGTTTGGACGTTTTGCTTCTGCTGCTAGGCTTGGCCACTACTAGCCATCTGGGAGGCCCCATGGATTCAGAGTGACTGAGCTGTTGGCTCCTCTTTGGTCTGGGGTTCCTGCCCTGGTTATTCCACTACATGTAAGCTCAGCCTGGGCTGGAGTCTTGAACTGAGATTGTGATCTGCTCCTCGGTATCATGCCACAGAGATAGGATTGATTCTCTTATGTTGTGAGGATGGAGGAGAAAAGGAATACATGGGGGAAAGGGAAGGGAAAGGAAGAATGGGGAGGGGTGCGTGTGTGTGTGTGTGTGTGTGTGTGTGTGTGTGTGTGTGTGTGTGTGTGTATGTGTGTGTGTGAGAGAGAGAGAGAGAGAGAGAGAGAGAGAGAGAGAGAGAGAGACAGAGACAGAGAGAGAGACAGAGAGAGACAGAGAGAGAGAGAGACAGAGACCTGAACCTATTTTACATTTTATTTATTTATTTTTCTTTTTTTTTCCTTTTTTACATTTTAACTGGAGGGACGATACAGTTGGGGACAGAAACACATTTCACCAAACAAAGTTACAAGAGGGAAAGGAGGGGATAAGATGGAAGGGAAATTAGGGGAGGCATCAGTCAGAACCCAAACAAACTCTCAAATAGGCATGGGAAACAGAAGAAAAGCTAACAGAGATTAGGAAGGAGGGAAATCGACAGTTAACAATCATAACTGAATGTGAATGAGGTGAAATCCCCCATAAAATGGAAGAGGTTGCCATAATGGATTAGAAACTAGAATTCATCATTATGTTTCTAAGAAACATGCTTGAAACAGAAAAATACATATGGACTTAAAAGAAGGGACTGAAGCAGAATCTGTTGTGCTTTAGTTGGGGGTCTCAAGACAAAGCAGGAACACAAATTGGCCTTGTTAAAAAAGATAAACTACATTTTGCTAAAGTTACAGAAAATGAATGAATATCAGTACTAAAATTATATCTGCGAAATTAGGGTTAGGGTTAGGATTAGGTTACCATCTAAATTCTTAAAGAAAAATTTAAATAAGTTCCAGGGAGAAATAATAAAACTATAATAGTGAGGGATCATAGTTTACTTCTCTCGACCTAGATATATCTAACCAAAAAATAAACAGAAGTGAAGGCTCTGAATAGAATCTTAGAATAGAAATAGAAATAAAGAGGAATATGCCTGTTTCTCATTGTATATGGCAATTTCACAAAAGTTGACCATGTATTAAAACTTTAAATTTTGATAAATATAGAAAAGTATAAGTAGCAAATTTATATTTTACTGACCATAGTTCAATAAAAATTATATTCAGTAATGGCAAAGATTAAAAAAGTAACTGCAACTAAATAACTTATTCCCAGAGAATGGGCAGGTCAAAGAACAAACCAGAAAAACAGTGAACAATTTTGCTAAGTGAGACCATATTCCAAAATTTTTGGGATGCAGCTGTTTAGGAAAAAAATTTATCCCTAAACACTTCATCAATAAGAGAGGGAGAGAGAGGAGATCGATGAATTGGACATAGATCTGAAATCCTATTCTCCCCCCCCCAAAAAAAGAACCCAGAAAACAGCACTAGTAGAAGACCAGCAAATGGAATACCCTCAATTGAACACCAACATAGAAATCTTAAAAGTCAAAGGAGAGATGAACAAAACTGATACTAAAAAACCCCCATCAATTAATAAATAAAACTGAGCAGTTACAAAAACTAGTAAAATAGGTAAGCTATTAGATAACTTGATTTTAAGAAAGAAGGAAAGCCAAATGTCTGTATCAAAAATGATTAAAGGTGAATGTAGCACCAATGAACAACAAATATAAAAAATTATTGTTAGCTGTTTGGCCTAACTATATGCCAACAGTGAAAAGGATGAATAATTGCAGGAACAGGAAGTTGAGCACTTAAGTTATCTGATCTGAGAAAAAGAAATCTGAGAAGGCCTTTGACAAGATAACACCACACGTCTTCCTGCTAAAAATGCCAGAAAGTGTAGGAGGGAGTGGGGCTCTCCTGAACATAGAAGTGGTATGCAGCCAGACCCTAGGGCTCCACGTTGTTGGCAAGGGGATCAACCAGAGACCCTTTATCACCCTTGGTATACAGTGTAGCACTCAGAAAAAGGCAGGGAAGCCACAAGCACAGGCCGCAAGGAAATGCCCTTCCTGCAGGTCATTGCATGGTTTACATAGAGCACCATAGAGAGTCAGCGAATGATCCTCACGGAAAAAAGTCCCTGACAGAGGCCAGCACCGAGAGAGAGGAAGAGATGTTCCATGTGAAGTCTGTGTGGACACTTGCCTTCCAGAAGTTGTCTTGTAGGAAAGAGTTATGTGACCATGGGTTAACCTCACCTCAGAACAGAAGAGTGCTTGGGGTGCTCCCTGGAGCCAGGGAGGATGGCCCAGCTTCAGAACCGCACCATCTTGGGGCACTGATGAGAAGTGCCTATTCTCTCTCTCTGTCTCTCTCTCTTCCTGTCCCCTGGCAAGTGCCCGCTCTCGTGCTGGCCAAGGTCTGTCCTTCCTCCTCGTCGTCCTCTTCGGGCAGAGTGCTTGTGCGTGGGAGGGGCTACTCTCTCTGTACTTGTCACTGTGTGGGACACCCTGTAATCTACCTGTGCTTTGCTCCCCAGGCCCGGAAGCACATTTTGCAGATCCACACCCGGGACTGGAGCCCCAGACTGTCGGACCTCTTCCTTGGCGAACTGGCTGAGAAATGTGTTGGTGAGTGGCACTCTTTGAACCTGGTCATTTATGAATCCATGTTTGTTCTTGTCCAGCCTGTGTCACCTTTGGTTCCAGTTGGAAGGTCAGAGAATGCCTTGGCGTATCTTCAAGTGTGGGAAATGGGACTTGATTTTTGTATTTAGATAGTTTTGGCTTAATTTAGAGTGTGATCTCTTACCGCTTACAAGTGAAAGGGCCATTATTGATAAAGCCTTGTGACTACAAGACACACAGAGGATGCTGTCCTTCCTTCCCAGGCACGTGGTGCCCTTTTCCTTCACGATGTACTCCGCTAAGCAAACCATCCTAAAAGCGCATAGGAGAAATAAGAGCCTGTCTGGGCGGGCGTCCCAGCTCCTGACCCCTGTGGTGCCTGCTCAGTGGTCTAAGAAGCTGCGGTAGGGGCCTCCTGTCTCCCCCCAGATGCAGCGGCCCATGCGCAGGATAGATGGGAGGATGTCCACGTGAGGGCCCGGCATGCTGCTGTGCCACTCCCAGGCTGCACCACTCCCCGACTGTGTGTAGGGATCTGCTCTGCCCAGCCAGAGGGCTCCTGCTCTCCTTCACTGCTGCTCCTTTTTTCCTTCTTTTTTCCCCTCTCGCTCTTTAAGAAAACAAACCAGTTCTGAGGCTTGCAGAGAGGCCCCCGCCCTGAGATGAGCCATCAGAGGCTCTGTCTCCCATCCACAAAGTAAACCTTACACTGCCCTACACTGCCCGCCAGTCCATATTCAGTCAGCTACATCCGAATTGTCCTCTTCATCCACAGGGACCTCCATCTCCGAAGCAGCCTCCCTCAGCTTTTGAACCACCAAGACCTCGACGTCTTCGGGTGAGGAGAAAACGTAACTCTCTCCAGCACACCACCAGTCTAACTTGGCCGGGTACCAGACAGCATGCACCCAACCTATTCCCTGTCGATTTGGCCTTGTGCTGCTTGGTGGGAGAGGGTGGCGTTTGGAGGGAGAGCGCCGTGGCCCTAGAGAGTCCACCGGCCTTGCTGCTGCCCTCCTGGGAGGTCCCGCCCCACCCTGCCCTGCCCCTAGCAAGCAGGCCTGCAGCCTGAGCCCAGAGTGTTCTTTCCCGTCTGATCTCTCTGCACCCTCTGGTTTCCATCTTCCGTCTCCATCTTAGATTTGCATTCTCCCGTGGCATTTCCACCATCTTCTTTCCAAATTAGATGTGTGCAGCTCATTTCCCTGTGTTTCCCAGAATTTGGCCAGCAGTTTGAGTTGTGACATGGTTTTTCAAATTCTCATGATAGTTTTTGAAGCTAGAAAAGTCTGCCCACTTTGATCCCAAAGGCAGATCACAGCCTTTCTTTTCCTACCTCGGGTTTTATGTCTTTAAGTGGCTCCTGACTGATATAACACATTCTGGTCAGAGAACCACCATTATCACCTACAAATCCAGTAGGAATGCGCTTCCTGCTCTGTGGCCTGGCTGGCCCAGGCCTGGCCCCTTCCGGGCCCCAGCTCGGTGAGGCGATTATTGGGGTGCGTGATTGGGCCACTGGAGTCTTGTCTGTGGCTGCCGTGGATTTTATGCTGAAAGGGCCACAGCACAAGCATTGGTGGTTCCCTAGCTCACCTGGGCTCCAGGTTCTGCAGGGCCGCATGCCTGTGCACTGTGGTCTGGTCCTTCCAGCATTCCCAGGTTGGACTGTGTGTGCGCGTGTGCCTGTGTCCTTCTGGCTCCCCATTGCCTCGGTCTCAGGGTGGTGGTTGTTGCCTCCTGTGCTGTGATCTGATCTCCATGGAGCAGATTCCCAGCTTTTCAGAAAACTTGCCTCGGCCCCCTCTCCTTCCAAGTCCTCAAGGTGACCATGGTGATGCCTCTACGAAAATGATGGTCATCATCCTTGGAGCTGGCCGCTGGTCAGTGCAGGTCTCTCCACAGGCTACAAAGAAGTCCTGGTTCAGTTTTTAGTGGGATTTGATCATGTCTTGTGAAGGGACAGAGAAACCCCCCTCATTTCCCTACCTCAGAAGTGTCCTGGTTGAGACCTGAGGTCCTTGGTGAGTGTGTGTGTGTGTGTGTGTGTGTGTGTGTGTGTGTGTGTGTAAAGAGGAATGGAGTGACATTCTTCATCGGACAGACCCCTGGTTGGGAAAAACTGTCTGTTTCCATGTGCCTGCTTTCTTGGGGAACAAGGCAGGGGTGGCTTCACTCTGGGTGACTGGAGCAAGTTTTGTCCAGGTGCTGGCCTCCAGTCAGGGTGGCCTAGAGAGCCAGCGTGCCTTTCAGATGGCTCCGATCTGGTGTGTGCTTGCACTTGAAGCCCCAACAGCTGCCCGGGCAGCTTCTGTGAGGATGGAGGAGTGACTGTTGCCAGACCCGGGGGCTCATTAGGTGCAGAGATCCTGGTCTTGTCAGTGGTGTCTGTTCAGAGAGGCAGCAGGAGGGGTGCCCAGCCCCGGGGTGGAAGGGAATCTCCTCCAGCCTTTATTCAGGGCCTGCTGTGAGCAAGGATGCTGGGGAGCAGTCAGGACCTGCCGGGGTCTCTCTCCACCTGTTGCAGGCCCAGGAATCATCTCTTCTTCAGCCCAGAGATGGGCACCTGAGCTCACGGCCTCCCTGGATGCCCTCCTCTGGACACTCTCCAGGGCTCCGGATGTGCTCACGGGGTCTGTCGCACTGTAGCTTTTTGGGCAGCTGATGAAATTCAAAGAGTGCTTCCTTTGTAAAGATAATTTCTAGAGGAGAAAGCAAATTATTTCAACATTTTTCAGAAGTGTAGATTGAAAGGCAGCTGGGGGGCTCACACAGAGCACCCGGTTCTACTATCAGGAAGACTCGAACTCAGATCCAGCCTCAGACACAACCCAGGGCAAGCCCCTTCACCGCTCCCTGCCTTAGTTTCCTCAATTGTAAAACAGAGATCAGGTGCCCAGCTCCGTGCCTGGCATGTAGTTACCAGTAGATCAGTGATGGTGATCATGATGAACACTTTGTTTGTCATAATGAGGACTGCTTGCAGTGAGGTCCAGTGCTTGGCTCCTGGGATTCCACCTTGGGCATAAGCTCAGGACCCCCACAAAAGTCAGGGAGTGGTTCGGGCTGGGGATGGGATGGCGCTGGATCCCGATTTCTAGAGCACCTGTGTCCTAGCGTGTGGAGGCAGCCTGAAATTCTGGTCTCTGTCCACCTGCTGCAGGGCTTGGGCGTGGCAGGGCGGGGCCCAGAGTCAGTCTCACCTCTGCACCCTTCTGTCTCCCTGTGTGCATTAGGCTACTGCGGCGCGGACATCAAGGCCCTGTGCACGGAGGCTGCCCTGCTTGCCCTGCGCAGGCGCTACCCGCAGATCTACGCCAGCAGCCACAAGCTGCAGCTGGACGTGTCCTCCATCGTGCTCAGTGCACAGGACTTCCACCACGCCATGCAGAACATCGTGCCTGCCTCCCAGCGTGCTGTCGCCTCCTCTGGCCATGCCCTGTCGCCCATCATCAGGCCTCTTCTGGAGAGGAGCTTCAACCACATCCTCTCTGTTCTGCAGAGAGTGTTTCCTCATGCCGAGACCAGCCAGGGGGACAGGCGAGAAGGTAGCACTGCGGGGGCCCTGGCAGGCTGTCCCTCAGATAGGTGTTAAATGGGCAGTTGATGGGTAGGAGTAGCTGGGCCACAACGTAGTGCTGGTGGCATGTTGAGGGATCTGATCCTGCCTCCACCATTGGCTAGCCGTGTGAACCGGGGCCCTTTCTGTGTTTGGTCCTTACCATCCTGGAACAGCCCTTTCGCATGCCCCCCCCCCCGTAGCCAGGCAGCTTCCCAGGACTTCCCTGACTGGCCAGGAGCCTTGTGGCACCCTTCCTCCAACCCCTGCAGGGATCTAGGAGCCCCTTTAGAGAAAGGGGGCAGGGCTGGGGTGGCAGAGACCTCGTGTGGCCTCGGGACAGAGTCTGAGCTTCCAAAAGGTCAGTTGTCCAGGAGGCACTGTGCCACCATCCAAGATGGATTGGGGTCCTGGTGGGGCTGGAGCCTCGCGGACATGGCCAGAGGTCCCTGCACCACCTCCTCCCTGGGGAGGCCTGCATTGGAGCCACACCCCCAGGCCAGGGCCAGTCTGGCCTCAGCAGGACTGGAGCCCCAGGCTGCAATGAGGAATGATGGGAGAGTAGGCGGGGCTCAGCAATGACTCTGTGGGCCTGGGTACTTCCTTGCAAAGTCTCAGCTCCCCCTCCTTTTCTTTCCTGTTTCTTGGGCAGATGTGCAGAGCCTCCTTTTAGAAGACAGTGACGATGAGAACACCTTGTCGATATTCGAGACCGGCTGTCCCTCCGGATCACCAAAGAAACTGTCCCCAACTGCTGCCCACAAGCCCTACCTGCATTTCAGCACGTGAGTAGCCGTGAGGGCGTGGGTGGCACAGCTGCGGGGAGGCCATGAGACCTCTAAGCCCTTGGCCCTAGCAAAGTCCCTCTGCCCCTTCTGGGTCACCACGGGCCGTGCCTCCCGCCGTGCCGTGTGTGCACTGGCTTTCCTTGCTGGCCCAGTCTGGGCCCCACAGTGGCTCCAGTGGCCTTCATGGGGACATCCCTTAGCCGAGCTTCCTGGACGTAGATTCCCCGCGCAGCTGTTTTAGGGCTTCCTCTTGTTTCTGGGGTCGCAGCAGCGGGGGTGGCTGGGCAGCTTTGGGAAAAGCACCCTGTCTGAGCACAGGTCACTGGCCAGTTGGTCATTGCACAAAGGAGACCCCAGCTTTTCCCAGCCAGCGTGGTTTCTGTGAAGATGATGGCTCACTGTGTCTGTCACTGCCATTGGCTTTGTTAGAGCAAGGCCTGTGCCTGAATTCCACAAGATCACTTGGAAGCTACCAGCGTGCTTTTGAGAAAAAAACAGGAAGCTGGGCAGTCCCTACGGTGCACAGCGCCTCCTGCTGGCCACATCCTACCCTGCACCTGCCAGGGGCCCTCCATGAGGTGCGCAGTTGCTCCAGAAGCTTGACCTGGTTCATGTGGCAGAAGCCAACTTGAGGAGGGGCTGTTGGAGGTAGCACAGACAGACAGCCCGAGCAGAGGCTCTGGGACAGCCTCATAGCTTCCCTGTTCATCTTGAGGAGGTGCCTCTGTCCTCTCAGTTCCCCCTGACCCCCACTCGTAGCTTCAGGGCCTCTCTCTTTATTACCCGTGTGCGGTCTGTTGCCAAGTACTGACAATTATTCCCTCGTCTCATGGGGGCTGCGCCTCATCTAGCATGCGTCCAATGAGCTTACCTTTTCCTGGAAGGATAGAATGGTCAAGCAGTTAGCGTTTATTAGGTCCTACAATGTGCCAGGCACTGTGCGAAATGCTGGGGATCCCAGAGGAGGCAAACAGTCTAGCAGGGGAAACAGCGAAGATACAGAGGGAAGGCTTCCTGTGGAAGGGGGAAGCCGGGGAGGTCAGTGGTCAGAGCAGAGGAGGACCAGTGTTGGAGGCCAGGCTGATGGGACTAAAAAGGATGTGTTGGGGAGGCAGGTGTAAGAAGCCTGGAAAGAGAGGAGTGGGGGATGTTGGGAAGGGCTTTGAAGGCCAAGCAGAGCATTTAGGGTTTCCTTCTGATGGTGATAGGGAGCTATTGGGGTGGTGGGGGTGACGTGGTAAGACTTGTGCTTTGGTGGCTGAGTGGAGGATGGATGGGGGCAGGCAGCCCCCCAGCATCTATGGCATGAAGTGTAGTCCAGGCGTGAGGCTGGGAGTGTGCGTAAGAGAGAGTACAAAGGTAATATTGACAGGCCTTGGTGCTGGCTTGGGTGTGGGAGGCATTGAGATAGTGCCTGGGAGGATGGGGAGGGCAGAAAATGAATTGTGTGTCGTACATGGACAGTGGAGGGGAGACCCCTTGCCACTTCCTGAGATGGGGGAGGGTATCAAGGAAGGTCACCGAAGAGGTGACTGCTCTGCTTAACCTTGAAGAAAGATGAGCAGTCTGCAACACGGAGATGGAGAGAGTGTGTTTGCAGTCAGGGGATCCTTTGTGGGGTTGCAGTTACTGTTTTTCCATTAAAAATTTTGTTTGAAGAGTTTTTTTTTTAAATTGCAGTCATTTTATGTACTTCTTTCAAATGTATTATTTATTTCTTGTGGCATTCATTTTAAAATGATTTTGAGTTCTGGCTTCTTGCTCAACCATTGTGAAGGCCGTGGGTGTGGTGTGTCAGATGAGGGAAGCAGACAGTGGCCTCATTGAGCTTGTATACTGGTTGTGTGAATGGGGGCTAGCTTCTGAAAGGCCTTGAATGCTGAGCTAAGGAGGCGTATTGTGTCTTGTGGGCAGACCATCCTTTCCTTGGGCTATTCCTGGAGGAGATCCGGGAAGACGGGGGAAGGTGAGGGAGGAGAAAGCAGTAACACTGGCCTGGGAGTTGAGGAGCGGGCTGTTGGGAGCTAGCGGTCCAGCGCATTCTCCTCCTCCTGTCACACTTTCATGGCCAGACCGCTTTTTTCTGCTTGACTTTACATAGGCGAGTAAAGGTTTTTAAATGTCAGCATAATGACTTCAGGTGGTTTGCATTCTCCTGGAGGAAATGCCACTTGGACAGCTCGTCAAGGCAGGCTAGGTCCCCAGTACTTGGGGTCCGGGGCTGAATGCTGCCCTTCCTGGGAGTCGGGAAGCCTCTGGTGTTTCAGGTGTCCCTTCTCTCGAGCTTGGGGGAAAGGCTGAGGTGATGTTGGAGAGTGTCCCATGCATTGTGCCAGCCTGGGCAAAGGTATGGAAGTGGGAGATGTGCCAGCATTTGTAAGGAAGAGCAAGTGAGCCCTGCTGCTTCCCTGAAGTCTGAAACAGCCCCTAAAGTAATCCAACAGATTGACCTGAATGCCATGCTTGTTGACAAGTTGTTACTAAAGTTTTTGCAAAGCTTCTTTTTCTGGTTTGAGGTTCTGGGTATGCTCTATTCCTCTCCCCTGACAGAGTAGGTTCTTTGAGGGCAGTGGCTGATTTTCTTTTTTTTCCTTCTCGTTTGGTATCGATTTTGAGCTTTGTGACAAGTTGGTGTGGTAAGTGTCCAGAGACAGCTGTTTCAGAAAGGAGTCCTAGTCATAATCATAGTCACTTAAATGATAGATTTCGTGTTTTGGGGTTTTGTACTGCGAGCTTCACAGAGAAGAGCTAACGTGGTGTTTCTGACAGTGTTGCTGCAGCTGCTCGAGGACAGGGCGCCATTTGTCATCATTCCTTGGGTTGCCATGGTACGGCTTGTTTGTGGAGCCCCCAGGGAGGGAAGCGCCACCCTGCTGTGGCTGAGCCTCAGCTGGCAGGGGCAACTGCTTGGGCAGGCTCTTTTCCAAGCCTTGGCAGATGGGCAGAGCCTTTGAGAGCCTGTGGTTCCCTCTGTGCCACCAAGTCACTGGAGCTGGCCTCCTCTCCTTCTGAAGCTCTCCGTCCAAACCAGCTACGCCTCTGAGTGGAGCAGATATCTCTTGTTCATCGAGTTGACCTTGAGAAGAAGCTCCCAGGGATGGCCAGGTGTCTCTTATTGACTGAGGGCAGGGTGGTCCAGTGGCTGGAGAACAGTGAAGTCTCAGGAGTGACCTAGAAAGCCCAGCCTCCCAGTGAGTGATGAGCTGCCTCTGTGGGTCACTAGGGGGCGCCACAGTGCCCAGACTACCATCCCTTGAGGCAGGCGGGCACAGTCACTGAACTGCTGCTCTCTGCCTCAGTTTCCTTATTTGTAAAATGGGGCCCTCACAGACTATCTTCGTAAGCCTGAAAATTCTCTAGCAATGTTAACCTCCCCGATTGAATTTTATTGTTCAGATAGTGGAAGTCTGCCCCAAACTGTTCTGACTTGATGCTGGGGCAGGTTGGTAGCCGGTTCCTTCCATTCATGTCTTTGTGCTTCTTGCCCAGCTGGCCTGGAGCCTAGTCTGGCCTTCCTTTGACCAGCTGCCCCAAAATGTGTTGGCCCACATCTAAAGCCTGGGTTTCCTGTTGGCATCTCGTTGCTCACGTCTCTTCCACATCAGCCCACCCTTCACCTTTCACAGGTCTCTTCTGGGCGGGTGGGTCAGCCGTCTTCCTTCAGAGTCTTCTGCCGGGTGTGGCTGTCACCCGTCCACTTTTCAGTTGTGCCTGTGAGATTGTTACATCCTCCTTGGGCACTACTTCCTGTGGCCCGTCACTGACGCCGGCCTCTGGTCACTCATGCTGTCTATGGGTTGGTGGAGACCTGGGAGGTGCAGAGGGGCTCTCTGGCTCCTTTGGTGATTTTCTGGGCCTCTCTGTCTGGCATTGAGGCTGCGAAGGCTGGAGAGAGAGATTCCCTGGGGTGGTTTTCATCCTCTTCCTTCCCTTCCGCTGCACTGGATGCCATCGTCTGCATGGCCGGACTCTCCCTCTCCCTTTCTTTCTCCTCCCTTCCTTTCCTCTTCCTCTCTCTATGTCTCTTTCTCCTCTCCCTCCCTCCTTCCCTTCTTCTTCATGTTTCTTCCTTCTTCTCTTCTCCCTTTCCCCCTCCCTATCACTTCTCCCTCTTTTTCTCTGTCTCTTTCTCCTTTCTTTTTTTGGTCTAGGCAGTGGGGTTAAGTGACTTGCTCAGGGTCGCACAGCTAGTAAGTGTTATTTGTCTGACGTCATTTTTGAACTCAGGTCCTCCTGAATCCAGGGCAGGTACTCTATCTACTCTTTCTCTCTTCTCTCCCTCCCCTTGTCCCCCCTCCCCTCGTCCCCCCTCCCCTTGTCCCCTCTGCTCTTCCCCCTCTCTTCCTCTCATTTTCCTCCTTCCTGGGTCACTACTCCCTTTCTGTGTCATGCCCCCTGAACTATGGTTGTATCCCCCAGGGCTCAGTTCTGGACCCTCTTTTCTTTTTTCTCTTAATCCTCAGCCCTTCATTGCCTACGTCCCCCAGTCATTTCTGGTAAACCAGAACGGGGGGGATTTCTGTCGGCTTTGTGGCCAGGGTCTCACGGAGCCCCCTTCTCCTTCACTGCTGCAGGTCAGCTTCTCAGCAGCCCACGTCGTACCGGCCTCGCCTGCTGCTGTCTGGAGAGAGGGGGTCGGGGCAAACTTCTCACCTGGCTCCTGCCCTGCTGCACACTCTGGAAAAGTTCTCTGTGCACAGACTTGACCTCCCTGCGCTTTATTCTGTCAGTGCCAAAACACCTGAGGAGTCATGTGCCCAGGTAGGTCCTGGGGCGGGTGTGGTGTCCATGGCATGGTGGCATCCAACTGTCCTTAGGGTCCAGGACGGTGTGAAGAAGACATGAGGCTGGGGTACCCCCGGGGTCAAGAGAGTCAGGAGGTGGTGGGAGCCGAAAGAGCAGCTTTGGAGCCAGGATGGCCCCTGCGGCCACCGGCTGACCCACAAAGCCATTCACTGGCTCAGTGGTCAAGGGAAGTCCCTCCGCTGTCTGTGTCAGACACTTTAAACTTGTTTTGGGATCCCCAGGGTCTTGCATCTCCAGCCGGATGTCCGGTAGACATCTGAAACTCCATATGTCCAAAACAACTCATCATCTTTTCCCCAAATCCTCCCCTCTCCTACTTTCCCTATTACTCTAAAGGGCACCACCTTCCTTCCAGTCCCTCAGGCTCCCAACCAAGGAGTTGTCCTGGGCTCCTCGCTTCCCCCCCCCATATCCAGGGATCCAGGGAAAGTAAGCTAGGAAGAAGAAAATGGGTGTAAGATCATCACTGTTTATGCTGAAACTTGTGAGAGTTTTCAGTTGGGCTTTTCCTGGTGGATTCTCATTAGCAGCTGATGTCCTCTCCCCTGTCACTTGGAGAATCTTCCACGTTGTTGACAAGGAGCCTTTTCCCCCTTTGGCTTCAGTGGCGTCTGATTCAACTTCTTGAGCCTCCTCTCTGGGGCCTCCATTTGGCCTGTACAATTCCACAGTCACTTTGCTCTGGATTCCAAATGTGGTTCTTGATGCACAGAACCACTTGGAAGCCCAAAGGATTATGGGAAGAGTTTGAGGGAAGAGAGTACCCAGCCTTTGGAATCAAGAGCATCTTCATAGCTCCAAGAGGTGGACAGGTGAAGGATGGGTGCACCTTCGATGTGGCATGCCACTGGGTAGAGAGGCCCCAGGCTGGGGGTGAAGGGGAGATTGGGGAGGAGAGGAAGCAGAGCCCCAGTTGGGCTAAGTTGTTGAGTGCACAGGGGGAGAGGGATCTAAGGACAGAGACGCGACACACTGCTAAGCTAAGGTGAGGAAGTCACACCACCTTGTGACTGTGTCCACTGCGGCCTTCTTTGGGCCCTCACTGTCGCCAGGCTCTCTTACCATACTTCCTCATCAGCTCACTGTCCCACTCTGGCCAGTGACTTTTCCAGACCTCCCATAGCTCCTTCTCCGTGGCCTCATATTGTACTGAAAAGATAGAGGCTGGGAGCTCCTTCTGCTCCCCTCTTACCTGTGGGGTGTTACTCAGGTGCCTTCTGTCCCTGGCCCATGATGAGGTGGCCTGACTCCAGACCAAGGTGACCATTCCATGCAGTCTCCCAGCAGACCATGCCTGCCCTATCATCTGCCCTGTACTTTATCTCCTTGACTATAAACATGTCTGTATCATCCAGCACCTTCCTCAGAACGCCCTTATTCCATCCAATCATTCCCACTATCTGTGGTCCCTTATCTCCTGCCTTTTGTGGCTAAAGAAGGCCATCCACAGTTGGTGCATCCATTTCCTGTCCTCTCTCTCTTCTTACCCTTCTGCACTCTGGCTTCTTACCTCATCATTTTTTACCAAAACTGCTATCTTAGTAGCCAGTCCTCATGTGGACTTTCATATCATCGGTCACTCCTTCCTCCTGCATACTCTTCTTCTCTCTGTGTTTTCAGGAACAACCCCCCAGTACTCTTCCTTCTCTGACTGCTCCTTCTGTGTCTGCTTGTCTGGATCCTCCTCTGGATCAGGGCTTCTTAAACTTTTTCTACTCGTGAACTTAGTTTAAGAAGCACTGTTCTAGATTGTGTCCTCTAACTATAACCCTGGGTGTCCCTCAGGTTTCTGTCCTAGGCCCTCTTCTTTCCTCCCCATTGGCTTCCATGGATTTAATAACCATCTCTTTGTTGATGATTCTCAGATCTACATTTCCTGCCCCAATCTTTGGTGACCTCCAGTCTTGCATATCCAACTGGATGTCCAGTAGACATCTGAAACTCCTTATTTCCAAAACAACTCATTATCTTTTCCCCAAATCCTCCCCGTTCCTACTTTCCCTGTTACTCTAAAGGGCACCAACTTCTTCCCAGTCCCTGAGGCTCCCAACCTAGGAGTTGTCCTGGACTCCTCACTCTCTCACCCCTCCAGGCTGTGCCCCCCGCGCCCCCCCCCAATATTTAGTGTGGTGCCAAGGCCTGTCACTTTCGCCTCTGCAGCATCTCTGGTTGATTTCACCTCTGTACCATCTCTGGTCGATTTTACCTCTGCACCATCTCTTGTTGATTACACCTCTGCTGCATGTCTGGTTGATTTCACCTCTGTTGCACGTCTGGTTGATTTCACCTCTGCAGCATCTCTGGTTGATTTTACCTCTGCAGTGCTGCACCTACTCTGCTGTGGACTCTTATTGCCTCAGGCTTGGACTATGGCAGTAGCTACTGGGGGGATTTCCTGCTGAGAGTCTGTCTTCACAGCAGTCCATCCTCTATTCAACTACTAAAGGCTAAAGTGCAGATCCGACCGTGTCATTCCCTCTCCCCCTCCCCCTCGCTGCCCCCCAGCTCAATAAACTGCACTGACTTCCTATTTATCACCTCCAGGATCCATTACAAATTTCTGTTTGTCATCCAAAGCCCTTCATAACCTGCTCCTTCCTCCCTCTCCAGTCTTCTTATACCTTACTCCCTGACACTCTTGGATCCAATGATCTTGGCCTTCTGTCTTCTTTTAAATGCCAACTAAAATCCCACCTTCTGCAGGAAACCTTCCTGAATTCCCCTTAATCCTTGGGTGCAGTCATTTGCCTGTTGTCTCCAGCATGTGACCTGGAGCTCCTTGAGGGCAGGGCCTGGCACATAGTAGGCACTTCCTTACTGTTGACTATCTGACTGGCTGCTGTTTGCAGAGGCATTCTCCAGGAGAGAGAAGAGTAAGCCTCACTTACCTTTCTGTCTGCCTTTCTCCCACATGGTCAGATATTCCGTGAAGCTCGGAGATCAGTACCAAGCATTGTTTACATGCCTCATATCGGTGACTGGTGGGAAGCTGTCAGCGAGACTGTGAGAGCGACGTTTCTGACCCTACTGCAGGACATACCGTCCTTCTCCCCTATATTTCTCCTGTCTACCTCTGAGACCATGTACAGCGAACTGCCTGAGGAGGTAAGGATGACAGTGTGAGTGCGAGAACAGGGGCTACCTCCTGGCCCAGCCTGCTCTGGGCGTGGACCTGACTGAGCCCAGATCTGGAGAGTGAGATTCGAGCTTCTACATCCTCCCTTTCCATGGGCTGTGGCAGGCTCCCGTATTTGTCACACCATTCCACCAGGAACGTGCAGGCTCTGGGCCACCCGTGGGCTTTTTGGGAGGAGACCTTGGAATCCGCTGTGTAGTGGTCATGCTCTGCATTCAGCGGAAGAACGCGGACCTGTCCCCATGGGCCTTGGGCTGTTCTTGCTGACTCCTGCCCTCAAGGAGCTGCTGTTCTTCTGCGGGAATACAGTGTAGCTACCGCCTCTGAGTCAATCCCAAGTTAGTGTCCAGAAATGATCGGGGGATCAGGGAAGGCCTTAGGAGGATAGCAGGTGACATTGAGGCTTAGCCTCACAAATAGCTCAGGATTCCAAAAGATTGGGTGAGAATGGAAAGCATTGTAGACACATGGTACAGTTAGCACACAATCCTAAAAGCAGGGGATGGCTCGTTGTGCACTGGGAGCCCTCGGGAGGATGGGGGCTGGGAAGTGGTGAGGAGGAAGAGGGTGAGTACGTGGCCTTTCTGCCTCCCTGGAGTGAAGGAGGCGTGGATAGCAGGGGCAGATCTTGGCTTCGGGGAGACCCCCCGGGCCAGAGGTGATGGGGGACACGGCAGCAGACTTGGTTGTGAGCCTGAGCGACTGGCAGGGTGGGGGTACCCTCGACAGGAGGAGGGAAGGGCAAATTCTGGTTTTCCAGGCTGGACTGGTGTCTGCCTATGTGTAGGTGGCATTTGTTTTCCTGTCTGCCATTGGGAACATGTTGGTGAAAGGGAGGGTTGTCACATGTGTCTTTGTGTTGTACATCTTGAGTCTAGTAGCCTGTCTTTATTTAGCAAAAGCTGGATTTTATTTTAGAATTCCACTTAATTTACTACAGACTAAGAGGTCTGGGCTGGCAGTGGCAGGTGGCTAGTTTTTTCTGGCACTTCACAGTTGCTCTTCATTGCCTAACCCAGGAATGGAGATGTTGGCACACTTGTGGAGACCAGGAGGTCTGGAGGGCCTGAGGCCTTTCTCTCCTGCAATGGGCCCATTGCTTCTGGAGATGTTCCTGAGAGCCAGAGACCCCCCTTGGTTCCCTGTCTCATATATTTCCTTGGGACACACAATGTCCTTCATCCACCAGCCGTCGTTGAAGGGCGTTCTGTGTCCTCACCTCTGGGCCTACTATGGGGAGACGCAGATAATGACGACACAGTTGATACAGTCCCTGCCCTTGTCTGGCCTTGGCTCTGAGCCATCGTTGTGCTTGGGATTGTTCTCTGCTGGTTCCAGATTTCCTTTCTGGACCACCCCATTTAAATTTTCTCTCTCTTTTTAAAATTTTATTTTTTATTCTGAATAAAGACACCCTCCCCACCTGCCATGTGCACAGTTCCATAGGCTTGTATTAGAAACGGTGAGTCTCCCTTTTGTGTGACACAGAAGAGTTTATAATCAGAACCACCCTGCACTCTCTTTTCTGTGCGTTTTATAATGTTCTAGTGATGCCTCCTAGATAACCTCTTCTCTCCAATGAAAGGAAAACCCCCTTGTAACAAGCAGATGTCATCAAGCAGAATATATTCATCTGGTAGCAGGCAGAGTGCCAACAGATTTGTTCCTTCCCTCAGTTGGGAGTGGAGTGCCACGTTTCATCGTTGGTCACTTGGAAGCATGGTGGATCATTGGATGGCCACAACTCTTCAGTCCTTAAAACTTGTTTGTGCTTGTGACCCTATTGTTCTTTTGGTTCTGCTCACTTCTCTTTGTATCAGTTCATACAAGTCTTCCCCGCTTTCTCACAAACTTTCTTTTGTCACATCTTAGGGCTCAGTAATTCATGATTTTCCTGTGACTACAGTTTGTTCAGCCATTCTCCACTTGAAGAGGAACCTCACCCACCCCCACCTCCTTTAGGTTTTTGTTCTCTTCATTTAGAACCAGGAAGTTATCTGGTATTGTCTTTGCCTCCTCCTCCCCACATCTTGTGTACGATGTATCTTGAAACAGGAGAAGGGCTCTGCCTCCTTTCCACAACCACATCTCTAACAGTGGAAAACACGCAAGGAGGAGATGCCAGCTACCATCCTCTGCAGGCCCATTCAACCCTGGCGCAGCTCTCATTTTCAGGGAGTTGTTTCTCCTGGGTTCCTTTGAGTTTTGATTGACCATTCTTGGTTTCTGATAAGAGGCCCAGTATTAGGGTTGGTCAGGCACAGTTTATCCATTTGCCTTTTTTGTGTCCCTAGAATAGGCACAGAAAAAAAGAAGCCTCACATTTTGGCCCAACATATTCAGGGACACTGACTGTGCTGTCTTTTGTCAGCCCGTCATGATTACTTGGTGGTCATAGTGAGAGGAGTGGCCCCTGTCAGCCTCTTGACAGAGTGCGGAGGACAGTGCGAAGAGGTCCATGGCCCTGGGCTTGACTCCTAATGTTTCTTCTTTTCGCCTCTGTGTCTCCTGGTGTAGGTTAAATGTATATTTAGAATCCAGTATGAAGAGGTCTTATATATTCAAAGGCCCATTGAAGAAGACAGACTCAAATTTTTCCAGGAGTTGATTCTCAATCAGGCGTCGATGCCTCCACCAAGAAGGAAAAAAGCTGGTAAGGCCCCACCCCATTCATCAAACGGCTGGTGGGGTTGGGGGGCAGATGCAGACAGAGTGGACCATCCTGTCACAAGTGGGAGGGCAGGTCCCGCATCACCCCGGTTGTAAGGTTTGTACCTGGCCAAGGGTCCTTTTTGTAGGAGGGTGCAGCTTAGTCAGCCTCTGCTCTGCTAAGGGCTTGACCCCTGGGGGTCCCAACAAGCCCTCTATTCTCCTGGCATCTCTCCAGTCTCTCTAGTAATGCCTGTCCTTGTGTGCCTCTGTCCCAAGAACAGAAGAGATCTGTGTGGGGGGCATAAGGGTAGCTGGGAATGTAGGCACGTGCTCCAGGCCTCTCCTCTGCCTGGCCTTCCTTGAATGCTGGTGCTGCCCTCGCAGGGCTGCAGGGCCTAGCCAAAGCTTGCCAGCATCAGGATGAAGGATTCTGAGGGACAAGAGTACCCCAAATTTGTTTGGGAGGCGTGCTTGCCGTCTTGTTGCTACTTTACTGATTGGTCAGATCTCATCTCAGACTTGGGCACCCCAGGTCAGTAAAGACATGGCTGAAGCAGAGCATTTGGAGGAGGGCAGCTGGGGGCAGGGAGGGGCCATCAGAAGAACCAGAGAGGGAACGTAGGTTGTTTAGGATGGAGGAGGTGGGGTGGGGAGCACCGAGGTAGCGCAGTAGCCAGGGCTTTACTATGGAGTCATGGGTGGGGAGGGAGGCTCAGCCTTCTTCTGCTGGCCCCGGAAGGCAGCACTGACAACAGAGCTATGAAAATCAGGAAAAACATCCTCCCGGTATGGAAGTTGGGGGCTCCCCCTTCCTGGAGGGCTTCAGACAGAGGCTGGACTCCAGACAGCCACTGAGCTCCTTCCCAAATCTCAGTCTCTGTGGAGAAAGAGGAGGGACTGGTTGTCTTAAGAGGATATCAAGTTACCAACCAGCATCTCTCCTTTGTATTTTCCAATCTTGCTTTTAGACAAAATGGAGGGTAGTAAAGAGTAAGAAGACCGGAGAGGTAGGTGGGAGGGCTTTGAATGCCTAACTGAGCATTTTGCGTTTGATCCTGCAGGCCACAGGGAGCCCCTCAGAGTTGATGGAGTTGGGGTGGCATGGTTGGACTTTTGTTTTAGGAAAATCCCTTTGGGGGCTGAATGGAAGATAGGCCAGAGTGGGGAGAGACTTTGGCTCAGGCAGACCTCCCAGCAGCTACTTCAGTAGTTCAGGCTTGAGGTGATGAGGGTCTGTACCAGGCTGGGGCCTGTGTCATGAGAGAGAAGGGGGCATATCCAAGAGGTGCTGCCAAAGTGAGATGGACAGGCATGGGCGCCATATTGGAGATGGGGAGGTGAGAGATAGTGAGAATTCCAGGACAACTTCTAGGTTGTGAGCCTGAGGGATTGGGAGGATGGTGGCATCCTCTACAGGAACAGGAAAGGTAGGGGGTGTGGGTGTAGGGGGAAAGATAATGAGTTTTGTTTTGGACAGGTTGAGTATCTACTGGACAGCCAGTTCAAGGTGTGTGAAAGGCAGTTGGAGATGCAAGAATGGAGGTCAGCAGAGAGTCTGGGGCAGCATAGGGAGATTTGAGAATCCTCATCACTGAGATGGTCACTGAACCCTTGGGAATTGACAGATCACCAAGTGATAAGGGAGAAGAGAAGAGGACCCCGAACATAGCCTTGGGTAACCTCTATAATCAGAGCCATGACTTGCAAATGTGATAAAGGAGGAGTGGTCAGATAGGCAGGAGGTGAACCGAGAGAGAGCAGTGTCACAAATACCTAGAGAGGAGTGCTTAAGGCTGCAGAAAGGTCAAGGAGAGTGAGGATTGAGACAGGGCCATTGGATTGGCCACCACGAGATTGGTGGCAACTTTGGAGAGAGCATTTTTGGTGGAATGATAGCTCAGAAGTCGAACTGTAAGAAGAGACGGAGAGGGAAGTGGAGGCTCCTAGTGTAGATGACCTTTTTGGGGGAGCTTGGAAATAAAGGGCAGAAGAGATGGGGACGATAGTTAGCAGAGATGGAAGGGTCAAGCGAACTTTTTTTTCAGAATGAGGGAGACATGGGCATGTCTCTAGGGAGGAGAGAAAGAGCCAGTAGAGAAGGAGAGATTGAAAATAAGTGGGGGGAGGGGTGACCCGTTGGAGGAGATAGGATGGAATGGGATCACTTGAGCAGGCAGAGGGGTCAGCCTTAGTCAGCAGTAAGGCCACTTCATCCTGTGAGACAGGGGAAGGACAAGTGAGAGGCAGAAGGCACCTGGATGATGGGAGATGAGGAAGAGGGAGCTCACGGCCAATGGCCATCATTTTTCTGTAAAACATAGGTCAGGGTTCTCTGTTGAGAGGGTCGGGGAGGGGAGCCATGAGAGGCTTGAGGAGGGATGAGAAGGTCCAGAAGAGCCACTGTGGTGAGGGGGATGGTGAGCTGAGGAGGGCGCTTTGGTGGGATTGCCTGGCAGTGATGAGGGCTCAGTCAGAACAGTGGCGTGGTTTTCTCCACCTTCATCCAGCAGCATGTCTGTAGACAGGGAGGTGGCAAATGGTGGGAGTGGCCCAAGGCTGAGATTGGTCGGGGCAAGGTCAGCCATAGGAGAAGGGGCCAGGGACTCTGGAGAAGAGGAGAGGGTGCAATGGAGCTGGTTGATCAAGGGATTCATTCATTTGAGGGCCTCCTGTGAGCTTGGCACCATCTCATGGACTGTGCGGGGGTGGGGGTGCCCAAAGGCAGCTTACTTTGTGTCTGAGTAAGGCTTTCATCCTCACTATGCTCCTTAAAGGAATCATTGAGCTTTTACTACAGAAGATCCAAGGTGGTAACTCCAGAGCAGCCCTGGGGAAACAGAGAGAGGTGTTGGGGCTCAGTGTACCAAGGGGGCAGGGAGGGGAAGAACAGAGGGGGAGGGGGGAGAGAGAGAGAGAGAGAGAGAGAGAGAGAGACAGAGACAGAGACAGGGGACAGAGAGAGGAAAGGAGGAGGAGAGAGAGAGATGGGGACAGAGAGAGAGGAAGAGAGGAGGAGAGAGGGAGAGAAAGATGGGGACAGAGAGAGAGGAAGAGAGGATGTGAGAGGGAGAGACGGGGACAGAGAGGAGGAGAGGGACAGAAGGGGACAGAGAGAGGAAGAGATGGGGACAGAGAGAGAGATGGGGAGGGAGAGAAGAGGGAGAGAGAGAGGGCCCTGCCCTGGCCACCACCCCGCCACCACACTCTGCTTTTCTATCCTTACCACCCTCCTCCTGCTTTTCTATCCTTACCACCCTCCTCCTCTTCTGGGGCGCCTGGAGCTCATGGCACTCGCTTGGTTTCCTGCCATTCATTCACTAGTGGGAGATGGGCGCTCTTGGCCTTGTCCCCTCAGGGTCTCTGCCCAGCGGTGGCGTTGGCTGGGTCTGAGGATGTGGGCTTCCTTCTTCTCATCGTTCCACATTTGCCCTTCTCCTGTGACTTGGAGTGAGTCCTGCTTCCCACTGCCAGCTTGTGGCCCCTCCGCCCTGGGTACTCACGTGCAGAATTGAATCATGAGATTCTTTCCCTCCCAGGCTGTGAGAAAGGCCCTCAGGTCCCTTGGTGACTGCTCATGCGGTTCCCGGGCAGGGCCATCCTAGGACAGTGTTTTGGGCAGTGACTGGGAGTGTGACGCGTCCAGGCATCCTGATGGGTGGGTCCTGGGGTGCCCTTGGGCCGGCTCTCCGTGAACACCCCTCTTCTCTTGCTGTCTTCAGCTCTGTATGCTATGGAGGTGCTGCCTCTGGCACTGCCTTCTCCATCCCGCCAGTTGTCGGAATCGGAGAAAACCCGCATGGAGGACCAGGAGGAGAACACTTTGCGGGAGCTGCGGCTGTTTCTCAGGGACGTGACCAAGAGGCTGGCCACAGACAAGCGCTTTAGCATCTTCAGCAAACCGGTGGATATTGAAGAGGTCTTGTTTCCGTAGTGGGGTGCAAACAGTGAAGTTGAACTGCCTAAAAAGAAAACGATTAGAAAAAAAGAAGGCATGGACACATGCTTCCCTCTGTGGCCATCCGTTCTCGTCATCAGCCCCTGTCTGCTGATGGATTCTTGGGCGCGGTCTGAGGCACTTTAAACCACAGTCTCACCATGACCTGGCCATTCCAAATTCCTTTGGGCAGCTGTCCACACTAGATGCGGTTTATTCCAGGATAAATCTCATCCAGGAAGAGCATCGGGCAGGGGAGGGGGAGGCAGGGCAGGCCCGGAGCCCTGTGGCAGGAGGCCGGCAGTGGGGACGGCTGGGCCCGGCCTGCGAGGACGCTTTTCCCTGCAGCCTCTCGCGGCTTGCTGTGGTCGGCCGGGTGCAGCTTCTCTGCTCCCAGTGGAAAGTTTCTGACGCCTTGGTGCTTAATCTGTGTTTGTGTACGTGTGTGCGTGCCTGCATTTGTGGCCTTGTATGAGGGCGACCGGTGGTGGTGGTGCAAGAAGCTTTCCACTTGGATTTTTCAGTAGTAATTTTAATTACAGCTTTTATCCTGGAATAAGAGATTCTGTCTTGGACACACCTGAGGTCACCTCTGCTGACCCTCTTCTGAGCGTTCAGACTCCATGTTTGAACATCTTGGGTGGTTCTCCCTCCCTTCCCTCCTTCCTTTCTTCCTTGCTTCTCTCCTTCCCTTCATCCCGCTCTCCTTCCTTCCATCCTTCCTTTTTCTCTTCTTTATTTCCCTCCTTCCTTCCTTCCTTTTCTCCCTCCCTCCTTCCTTCTCCCTTTCCTCCCTTCCTCCCTTCCCTCCCTCCCTTCCCTCCCTTCCCTTCCTTTCTCCCTCCCCCCCTCCTCCCTTCCTTTTTTCCCTCCTCCCCCCCTCCCTCTTCTGTGTCATATTTGTGCAGTCTCTTGTCATAGCTGTGTCTTTGGCTTGGGGTAGTTGTTTTCCAGTGTCTTCCCTCCGAGCTTCTGTCCTTTGGAGCTATTACCTGGTTTGGGAAGGGGGCAGACCCTTCACTCCTCCTTTTGACTGATTATTCCCTTGGCTTTCGTCACCACTTCTGGGATGTCCCCCTGGGACCCTTTAGGGCACATTGGTGTTGTTTCCGGGGGCTTTTAGCTCTTATGACTCTGCAGCCCCTTGAGGGTGGAGTCTCTGTGTGGGGTTTGGCCTGAGACCATTGCCGTCAGGGCTGGGGATTTGGAGGAAGTAGGGGCACTTGCCCGCACATCACACCCAACAGGGCCACCCTGCTTGTGCCCAGTCCCCTGGCTGGCTGTGGAGTCAGCACAGCTTCTGCAGAGGGTTTTCCCTTCTTTGCCCTTCTGGCAGGCTTGGCTGGCTGGAGTGTGAGTCTGGGACATCCTGGGGAAGGCGGGATAGCAGACTAGGAAGGAAGCTACTTCCCCTGGGATTCCATCGGGCCCTACTGCTGCTGCTGTGGGCGAGCATTGCTTTGTGTTCCCAAGGCGCTCCTTCTTCACTAGCTCCTAGCATGCTCCTGGAGTCTCAGTGGGAGGTGGATGGATGTGTGGGGACAGAGAAGAGAGAGATGGAGAGAGATTGGGAGGGGAGACAGAGAGAGAGATGGAGAGAGATGGAAGGAGACAGAAAGAGGGATGGAGAGATGGAAGGAGGAAACAGAGAGATAGCAGTATGGGGAGGGAGAGGGATGGAGAGAGATTGGGAGGGGAGAGAAAGAGAGAGATGGAAGGAGACAGAGAGAGATAGCAGTATGGGGAGAGAGAGAAGAAAGATGGAAAGGGAGGGGGGAACAGAAGGAAATGTGTCCCTGAGCTCTGCTCCCCTTTTTGGAGCCCCGTTCTCAGCCGCCACATGCAGGGGTTATCAGGACCTTTTCCCAGAAGGTTCATTTCCCAGACAGGTAGTGATCTGTCTTCTCTCACCTCATTAGCAATAGTCAGAGGCAGGAAACATGCCTTCTGGTCCCAGGGGAGAATTGCAAGAGAGGTCACCTGGAGGATAAAGGCCCTTGCGTGTTCTAATATGAACTTCTCACATCTTCAGCCAAGCCCTTAGAAAAGAGTTCAAATTCAGTTTTCAACATGAGCTCCTTGAGGGGCTCTAGGGAGAGTGAATGACTTTCTTGTTAGGAGAGAAGTGTGCTCTGGTATACCCCAGGGCACCATTGTGGGTATATTAGCCCTTCATCTGGTATCCAGAGCAAAGGTCTTCTATCCTGTCTCTAATGGTTGCACAAGACCTGGCCTGAGAGCTGCCCTCTTGTGAAGACATATGTGTGGGTGGCAGGGTGCCATCTTGCAGGTGGCTTCCCACCTTCACAAGAGTGTAGACTTCGTGTCTAGCACTTGGCACCTCTTCTCCCAGACCCTCACCACAGCATGAAGGGGGGTTGACTTGCCCCAGGTCAGTGGTGAAGCCAAGACTTGATGCCTTCAAGGCGAGGAGGCTGTTGTGGCCTGCAGGTGGGGGAGGGGGCCGAACTCCTGTAATATCTCCAAAGGGTAGGCCCCTTGGCTGTGCCCTGAGTCATTTTGAGAAGTGGCCATGACTGGGGGTCGGGGACGGCATTTGCTCTAGTTCCTGGCGCAGATGTCTGAGCTGGTCCTTACCCCGGCCCTTTGTGCTGAGCCCACTTGGGTTTCGGCAGAGCCTCGACCCAGCTCCTGGTCAGTCCTCTGTCCCCAGACTCTGGAGCTGCTCTCTTTCCTGGGGAGTCTGGAGGAGCAGACTGCAGAGTCCGGGAAAATCTTTGCTTGAGTGCGCCCTCTTGTTCTAGGTGTCTGATTATCTGGAGGTGATCAAGGAGCCCATGGACTTATCCACTGTCATTACCAGGATTGATAAACATAACTATTTAACTGCTAAAGATTTCCTGAATGACATCGATCTCATCTGCAACAACGCTTTAGAGTATAACCCAGACAAAGACCCTGGAGGTAAGGAGGGAGTTGAGCCCCCAAAGGGGGTGGGCATGCTAGCAGAGCCACTTGTGGGCTGCTCTTATTTTCTGTAGTCATGTCCAGAGGCATTAACAGCACCCTTAAAAGAAAGGAACAGAGGGGGAAACAGAGTCACCTAGGTTCTGAGGCATGGGGCCATGGTATGGTGAGGACATGATTGTAGACAGTGGGTCCTTTCTGGGTGATTTCTCAGCTAAATGAATCCCAGTTGAAAAGCTGTCACTTCCTTTCCTGAGAAAAGGCAAAGCATTTAAAAACACAGAGCCTGGAGAGGAGGTCTTTCGCTTAGCCTATAAATCGCTGGTGCCCTAGAATAGCTTACTTTAATGTGGGTACTTCTGGGTGATCCCTGTGGCTTCATTCTACTGCCCGGAGGGGTATTTACAACAGCATCCCGGTGAGGGCCGTGATTGACAACAGCGGGTCTTGTGCAGGCTGGGGAGGGCAATGGAAGAGCACCCCATTCGTGGGCTTGCCTTCCTCTGGTGGAGCAACTAGTAATAGCCATATTGTCATTGTCTGTGTTATCCCAAAGAACAAAACTGGTTTTGTTTGCAGAAAATCCTTCTCCTGCCCCTTTCCTGAATGTGGTCTTCTCTCATGGGCACCGTTAGGGTAGCCCCTGAGCATCTGCTCTGTTTGCCACCTTCCCAGTGCAGAAAGCAGGGGGTAAAACCAGTCCGTTTCCTTCAGACCCATGTACAGGTTAGCTTGGTTCTCAGAAGCCCAGATGCTCACGGTGGGTCTGGCTTGCAGATGGTTGGGGTGTCACTTTGACGACTCAGTGGCGCAAATGTGTTTTCCTCCTGAACTCTTGGTCACCGGGGACAAAAATGAGCCCATCTAGAGAAAGCTAAACCAGTAATTTCAATATGGTACATAATTGTACAGTTCTTATAGTAGCCACGAGGGCCAATTTATCGTCCCCATTTTATAGATGAGGAAACAGGCTCAGAGGTGGTGGCTTGCCCCAGGTCATGGGGCAGGACTTGCTTCTCAGGGCTTTTGAGTCTCAAATGAAACTGTGTCTTTGATGCCTTTTGGTGGGCCCATGAAGCTGGCTTGTGGGGGTCTCGGGCTAGAGCCCAGGAGCCTCTCCTCAGCTCTTTTCCGTTGCAGTCAGTTGTGGCCACAAGGAGTTTGGCAAACCTCCAGGGCCACTTGCCGCCATCTTTGCCTCCTCTTGTCCCAGGGCCACTCCCAGGCTGTCCAGTGGGCTCACCCACCTCCTTATCTTGCATCTTGGTTTTTCCTTCAGCTGAGAAATGGTTTTAATTAATTGAAAACAGCGTTGTTTGTCACTAAACACTTAGAGAACTTCTAGCTTGGTCAACATAATTAGAGAATTAGCATTGCTTACATTTGGCCATCTGAAAGCATCTCTGTTAACTGCCATCCCCCAGCCTTCCCCTTCCTGCTGACCTTCAGCTGCCAGAGGGCAGCCCCTTGATCTTCACACCAGGCCTTTCATCCTGGGACTCCTTCATCTTTTCCCTGGTTGTCTACCATGCCTGGAGTTCTGCCTCCTGGCCTCTCCCAGACTCCCTTTGTGCTCTCTGCCCATCCTGTCTTTGAGTTTGTCCGTAGGTATTTACTCGTCGTCTCCCCTGCAGACTGTGTGCTTCTCCAGGGCGGGGACTGTTGGTACTTTTCTCTGTATCCCCAGCGCTTAGTAGGCATTTAGTAAGTGTGCTTTCCCTAGTGGTTTGTGTTAGAGAGGTAAGAGAAGATGCCTGTTGTTGTGCTGGGCATGTCCTAGTTCAAAGCCATGATTTATTTCCCAAGCCATCTCTTCCCATGGAAGAGGAAAGATTACTGAGAGGGGGTTGTGGTTGGGAGTGCTCTGTCCCAGGCTGTGGGGAGTCGTGTGGTCTAGGAGCTTCTAGGCCCTTGGGAAAGGGCGTTCTTCACGCTCGGGCTGAGTGCGGGGCCACCCCCTGCCTCCATTTCCTCCCTGAGCTCCTCCCACCTCTCAGACTAGCCCAGGAGCTGCTCCCCTGGATATCCCTGCCCCTGTCGTGGCCACTGGGGGCCATGTTCTGTGGATAAATGTGAGCCACGCGTATACTCATTCCCTCCGGTGCCGGCCTCTGGCTTGTGATGTGATGTCCGTGGCTTGCGAGTGCGTGACCCCTCCTTGGATCCTTCTGGGGCCATGCCAATCCACGATCAGTGGCCCGGAGAGAGCCCAGAGTGCAGAGTGCCTGAGACAGGAGCGTGCCTACCCCCCTGAGTGGCCCATCGCCAGAGCACACCAGGGCTCTCCCCTCCCTCCTCCTGCCGGTTGGAGCCCTTTGTCAGGTTCCTCTGTGAGCTCACTGTCCCCACGGCTTCCAGCTGATCATTGTGTGTCAGCGATTTGGGCCCCATCTTGGTTTGCTGTCCCTCAGGGGGTGGGAAAGCCGTTGGCATCTGGACTGCTGCCCCAAGGTGCTCTGTTCCTCATGAATATACCCAAAATAGCAGTTTAGGTGTGAAGGGTTAAGGGAGCAATATTTAAAGAATAATTTATGCAGAAAACCTTTTTTTGTTCTCACTGAAATTTTGGTAAAAGGTTTTGTGAGAGCAGTGTGGTGAAGCTTTATTGTTGGCCCTGTCCTTGGTTCTTACTAGTGTCAGAGCTGCAAAAGACCCCTAGTCAAGATAAAAGAGCCTAATCAGGCCATCAGTATTTGTTGAGCACCTACTATGTGTCATGTTCTTGGGGACAGTCAATTGAGATGCTCTCTAGTTGGCGGGTCCCAGCTGCCAGGTGGACAGACGATCTGCTGAAATTCAGCTAGTCTGTGTCTGTCTTCCTAGACACCTTTCAGTTGTTTGGCAAACTGATGGGAAAGAGTTTTGTTTTGTGTTTTTAAACCAGTAAAGCACTGGATTTGGGAGAGGTTGAAACAAGTGAGAATTTGACTTCCAAGTTCTTTAAAGTATCAGGATGTTGGCCAACCACAACATTGTTGGCAGGAAAGCTTTCTTTTTAAATGCTAAATGCTGGCTTCAGCACTCAGGGGGAGGTTAGCCATTAGTGACTGTGGATGGAGAAATTCATATTCCTCATAGGACTTGTGAGTATTTTCCGAGGCTTTTTGGCCCCGTTATCCAGCCTGATTTGATTGTGTTTGTTTTTAATTTGTGAGGTAGCGATGGCTAAGAAGAAGGAGGAGGAATGTCGGCTGGGCGGTTTTCTTGTTCACTTGAGCTTGCCTGATCGGTGTCGTCATCCATCTCAAGTGTCCTTGCAGTCGTCTCTAAGTTGCCTGTCCTGTTTCTGAGGGCAGGGCTGGTTTAGTTCAGACGAGGTCAGACTGTTCATAGTGCCACCTGCCGGAGGCCACGATGGACCCGGCGAGGCCCCACTCTCAATCCTTCAGGGGATGGGACTCTCACTGCTTTTCATGGTGGTTCGTTGGTGTACGTGATGGGGAGCTGTCTGATGTGTGGGGAGACAGGCTGTTAAATGTTTTGAGAGGTCTAAGCTCCCCTGGCTTTTTGGGTTTTCATTTCGTTGAGATTCACAGTAAGTATAAGCAGAGATCCTGATGTTTTCTTCCCACACCTCTCCACTTTGGAGGCTGCTGCTCTAGGGAGTAGCCTTCCTCAGATGGGGTCCAGGAGAGTCAGGCAGAACTGGGGCGGGGTGGGGGGAGCGCTTGGGCCTCCCCCTTGTCCTCCTGCAGCCAGCTAGTGGCTCTCCATGCTGTCACACGGGACTCTGTGTCCCTAGTGTAGACATTTTCTTTGACTGATGCCTATTAGCGACCAGTCAGAGTTGTGGAGAGTCAGAGCCTTGAGGGCTGCATTTGCCGCTTACTCTATGGGCTGTGGCTGAGCTTCCTGACCCTAGGGCTAGCCCTCTTTTCACTCCGTATTTCTGCCTTGGGGGTTCCAAAGATGGTCCTTTGTTTCAGGAAGAACACTGGGGTTGTTTCCCAACATTCTCTCTGTCGCCCTTCAGTATGTTGTTCATCTGCAGTGCCTGTCCATGATATGTGCGCTGATTGACATCCCCTGGACCGCAGACGCTCCTCTTGTGTGCTGAGTCAGCTCAGCCTGAGTGATTGTGGGTCCCAGTCAGGAAACTCTGAGATGCTCTCAGGCTGGATGTACTTGGCAAATACCACATGCAGACCAGAGCCTCTGGAAGCTCCAGAGATGCCCAGGACTTCCAACTGGGTTTTACCTAGGACATATTCTTGGACTGTAGCCAGCCCCTTTGGGTGCCACTTATCTTCCTCTTGGATTGTATTCAGTTGACATTATGTTGGTAGCCATTGGCTCCAGGGTGGCATCTCTCAAGGTCCTATACGTTTGGGAGCTGAAAGTCTTTTGCCCTTTTGTTGTCCTAAGTCGGATGCTGCTTTCTGGTCAACAGAGACGTGTACTGGGATCTTGGGGGGACTGTAATTTTGTTGTCTTCTGTAGCAAGTCATTTGTGAAAGCCCGCCTGACCCCTTCTCCCTTCGTCCATCTGTGGACAAATGATCCCAAGAAAGATTTTTGAGTGATCGAGAAAGCGGTGGGTTACTCATACTGATGTTTTGTTTTGTTTTTTCCATAGTGATAACCTCCTTGTCTTTTCCGAGGGTGGGATGTGCTCTTTTTCCTGGTGCTTGTGTGAGTTTTGAGATAAGTATCAGTGCCAGCATGGGCCCCCTTTCAGTGTACTTGGTCTGGGCCAGCTGCTGCAGCCCGCTCCGCTTTCCCTGGGGCTGAGCAGGCAAGAGTCTGGGGATGGCAAGGGCAGGAGGGACTGTCTCTGTTGTAGGAAGCTTTTTAGCACAAGTGAGACAGATCTTTTTGTCCACTTTCATCCTCAGGGGTTCTCGGGAAGATCTGGTTTAGTTGAGTTCCCCTTACCCTCTTCTCTTTACACTGATCAAGCTCCTGCAGGAAAGGAAAAGGTGGTCCCATGGGTCCTTGGCTAGGGACTCGAATGGCTTTGAATTTTTCCGTTTTGGTGGGTCAAGATGGCATAGTACATGTTCCCATCTTTGTTTTCTTATAATTTTATGTGGGTCTTGTCTTTGGGTACCAGCAGGCCATGGAAGGGTGAGCACAAATGGTCGGTTCGTGTGGCTGTGATTCTTTCATTTCTGGGTGACATTACTCCTCGTGCCCAGGGCCTCCTCGCTTTGCCTTTGAATTCAGTTCAACAGACATTTGCCCAGCGTCTCCCTCACACCCGGCATTGTAGACCCTGAAGTAAAAAAATGGGACAGAAGGAGCAATGCTGGGTGAGGGGCGAGAGAACACGCACCCCAGAGGTGGGGAGCGGAGGGGCCGGGGGAGGGCTTCCCAGAATAGTGTGGGAACACTGAGATTCTGAGGGTGTGGATTGTGAGTGGGGTAGGGTTGTTCATGAAGGAGAGGGCAGGAAAATCATGGCATGAGCAAGGGCCGTGCTATAGCGTGACCCTGCCGCAGTAGTGTTGATCCCCAGGAGAGGGCCCTAAGACCTAGTCAGGCTACCATGTGTGTATAGGCATGTGCACGCACATGTACACTCCCCTCTTCTACGTGGAGGCTCCCAGCGGGCAGAGATTGTGCCCGCTTTGTGCACAGAGCACTGTGTGTTTGAGAGAGGTTTCTCTGCTGAGGCACCAGGTGCTCGGCGGTGCATTTTCTCTGACCTCCCTCACACCTGCCCTCGCAAGTTAAGCCTACATTGATTTAATTTTAAGGACCTCAACACTTTCTTGGTAGAATTTCTTGACCTTTTTGTCCTCAGTGATAGATGTCAGTGCCTGAGATGCTCTTTGGCCGCAGTTTAAAAAACTATAGGTTTCTTTGGTGCACATTTGCCATCAAGGTTACTGCAGAAAGAGATGCCCAACGTGCCAAGAGAAGGTACTTCTTATTGCTTTTGGAGCCTAGGACAGAGCCAGGCCCCCAGCCATAAGGAGAACCAGGCCATAAGTTTCCAGAGTCGCATGGCCGACTTCCTGTGGTCATCCCCTGGGCATGGGCCTGGGCCCTGCTCTTCTTCTTCCCGACTGTCTCTCTTGGTGATTTCATCAGCTCCAGTGGGTTCAGAGATCATCTCTCAATAAATGATTCTCCAGTTCATAGGTCTAGACCTATACTGTCCCCTGAGCTCGGTGTCAATCAGCAAGCATTTATTAAATGCCTGCTGTGTACATAACACTGTCCTAAGCACCAGGGATGCAAAGAAAGGCAGAAGCCTTCATGGGGCCCGCGATTGAATGGGGGAAGCAGTGTGCAAAAGACAAAGTATGAACATGATGGAGAAAGGAGAAATTGGAAACAGTCACCTGGTTGGGGAGGGGGAACTGGGAAGCAGCACTAGCATTAAAAAGGATCAGGAAAGGTTTCTTGCACAGAGGGTGATTTTTAGCTGAGATTTGAAGGGAGCCAGGGAAGTGATGCAGGAGTGAGGAGGGAGAGCCAGCGAGATTGCCCAGACTCAGAAGACAGCGTCATGTGTGACGACCCTTGGCAAGACTGCCTGAGTTTCCTCATCTGTCACATGACAATCTCATTAGCATTCTTCATTAAATGTGAGCTTCTTGAGGGAAAGGACCAGTCATCTGCCTTCCTTGTAAGGGCAGCATTTAGTACAGTGCCTGGCATAGAGCAGGTGCTTAATGATTGAGTCAGTGACCCCCAAGTCAGGCCCAAGACTTCAAGATATAATAGCAAAAGTCTTTAACAAACGAAAAATGGCTGAAATCACTAGAGGGATTGCTCATGGCTGGGCTCCATTATTAGTGAAATGGCATGCCGTCTACTTGAAATTAGAATTGAATGTGATCCCAGCTCAAGCTGCTGACAACCAGACTGCTCTGGAGTAACCCGGGAAGGGTTGTCATCATCAAAGCCCTTTGGTGTTAGTTACAAGATGGAAGAGCAGAACCAGTCAAGTCACCAGACATTTGCCAAACACACCGTGTGTGTGCCAGGCTCACGAGGAAAGTCAAGAGTGTGGTCCTTGCCCTTGCAGAGCGCACAGCCGAATGTGGCAATGGCGGGCAAACCACCAGGGCTGAACGGGCTGCGTCCAGGGTGCTGAGCCCAGAGCAGGCTCTCGGGGACGTTGCCGGGCACCGACTCTCCCTCTGCTCATTTCACAGACAAGATCATCAGGCACAGGGCATGCACCTTGAAGGACACTGCCCATGCCATCATCGCTGCTGAGCTGGACCCGGAGTTCAACAAACTTTGTGAAGAGATCAAGGAATCCAGAAGGAAAAGAGGTGAGTTTGGGGCTGCTGGCCATGGCCACGGCCGCCCCAGCACCGTGACGATGGGCTTGTCAGCGACGCCTTTAACAGGAATGGGAGTAGACGCCGGCTTTTCATTCTCAGCTCAGTGGCAGCATTCCCTCCAGACAGTCTGAGGCTGGCTGGGCCCCTGGGACCCACAGGCAGCCTTTAGGCCAAGGGGAATCACCTTGGTGCCGCCGGCAGGGGTGGCCAGGTGCCAGGGTGATGCAGCAGCTGCTTCTCTGTTTGCAGGCTTACCGGTGACCGCAGAACAAATCAGTCCCCCTGGATCCGTGGCGCGCAGGACAGAAACGAGAACGGAGGAGGCATTCCGCAGTAAGCAGAGACATCCTCTAGATGTCTGGCACCACCCTGCAAACAAATGTGCCTGTGAGTCTGCCGTCCTCTTGGGCGGGGCCGGGGAAGGAGGTGTCAGGAGGCAGCTCGGGCCCTAGTCTGGCGGCACTTCAGAACATGCCTCACTTACCTGTGGGGTCATCTTCCTTGTCCCTCCCCTTCCAGAGGGCAGATGGAGAATTATGCACACCTTGGTCCTGAGCGCAGAGCACACTGTTCCCCTTTGTACAAAGAGGAGGCTGGCCAGTGCACTCAGCAGTGACATATATTCATGCTCCAGACCAGAGACTGGCTGGTGCCTTCTCTGCCCAGGCAGGTGCCCAGCCTCTCTCTCTCTCTTTCTCACCAGTAGATGGCGCACAGAGCTCATCCGTTGCCAGGCTTAGGGCCAACGGCCTCTGGATTTTTTTTTTTATTTTGATGAGACTCAGCCACATGGTGACTCGGTGATGGTGGCGCCACCTTTGACTGGCACAGAGAATGACCACTGGCTGTGCCCAGGGATGTGTTGGGGTCCACGCTCTCCGTCTCTTGCATGGTGATGAGATTTGCCCCAAAGGGTCCCTTCAGAGCAGGGAAGGACCTCTCTTGGGGATATCTGCTAGTGTAGGGAGGGCAGGCAGCTGGAAAGAAGGGGTGCCCTTGGAGAGGTGAACACTTCTCCCTCCTCTCATGGACTGGTCATAGGTGAGGATGAGGGTGGGAAGGTGGGCCACCAAGGGACAGAAGAAACTGAGTGCCTCTAGACCCTGGCCCTGGCTCCGAGCCTGACTCCTCCTTCATCGGTGGATGGCCGCCTGACCTCTGAGGTCCTGGAGCTCAGATGGCCTTCCCTGTGAGGTGATGGGGGCCCTTTCTTGTCTCCTTGGGGGCTAGTCAAGAGTTGGAGCAGGGAGGCTACCAGGATTCAGGGCCGGTTCTGCATAGCCAGAAACCGGCTCCCTGATCTCTCTGAGAGTGAAAGCAAAGTCTGCTGTCTAGGAGGGGCCTGTGACAGACCAGTCTGTAGGTGTCAGGGGTTTGGATTTAAAGACCCTTTATTTGTTCTGACTGAATCCCCCGAAAGCTTCCTTTCCACCTTTCCTCTCCTCCTGCCACATGACTAGGGCAGTCGGGCAGTGCCTCAGCAGGAGGGCAGGGTCCTTCCCGCTCAGTCCCCCTGTCTGCTGTCTGATGCCTGCCTGTGTTTTCCGCCAACCAGTTCGGGTCCGGAGGAAGTCGAGGCGGCGCTCCCAGTGGGGGAAGGGAATCATCAAGAAGAGGAAGGCCAACAACTTGAAGAAAGACGAGGATGACGGCAAGTTTGCTGACTACGACGGTGCCGTGGCGGGCAGGAAGCCACTTGAGAACGGCGAGTTTGAGGTTAGCCCGGACTGCCCCGAGGAGAACGGAGAGGAGACCGGGGACTTGTCCATGACCAACGACGAATCGTCTTGTGACGTCATGGACCTGGAGCCAGAGCCACGGCTCGACAACGGCCCCCGTGCCTCCACCGAGGAGGAGAGCTCCAACGAGTCCCTGCTGGCCAACAGCAGTGGCCCGTCGCTAAAGCCAGAGCTGGAGCCCAAGGAGGAACCCCTCCCCAACGGCGAGGCTGCCCTCGACGGCCCAGCTGGGGTCGCTGCCCCCAAGGCTCCTCTGGAGCAGCCGTCGGAAGAAAAAGCAGAGACTTCGCAGGAGAATCCCGGAGGGGACAACTTTGCTGAGAAGCAACTTGGTCCCGAGGCCCCCCCAAGCCTCAGTGACGAGCTGGCTGAGCACAGCCTGGACCTCGAGGGGAAAGAGTCGGAGCCCGATAAAGAAGGTACGGCCTTCGGACGGTCTGGCATATGGACCCCCAGGGGCTTCCCTCCCAAGCCAGCTGCATCAGTGAGGGGTGACTGATGTTTGTGTGAGTGCCGGGGGGTGGGAGAGAAGTGGGGAGCAGGTGGAGTTAGTGCTGGGGAGAGGGGAAGAAAGGAGGAGACAGCTCCTGAAAGAGGCTGTCGGTGCAGCGGTGGGAAGCTGGCTCGCTGCTTTCACGAGACGAGACCACTCTGACTGCCTGGGGTTGGACTGACAGGTTGTTCGGGGATCCCAGCCGGGCCCTTTCTGCCGAGGTCCGAGCTTTGGGCGAGCTTTTGCCAGGCACGTGCACCTGGATGTGGGGGAAAGATAGGTTAGATGACTCCCGGCCTTTCTGGGTCTCAGTGAGGGAACAAACCAGACATTTATTAAACACCTACTGTGTACGAAGCCCTGTTCAGAGAAATCCTGCTCCCTGCTCAAGGGGCCACACACCTGCCACCTCCCTCCCCCTTCCCCCCCCCCCGCTGGGGGGGTGGGGGTGGGGGGGTGGTTAATCAGTGAGGTCATTAGCTGGCAAGCAGATAGAAAGGTAGGTCCAAGGTTCCTGCTGCAGGGTTTCTCTCTGGCTGTGTTCCCCCAAAGCAGGGTGTTGGGGAGCTAGAGAACAGGACAGCAGTGTACAGGGGGACAGACTGGCAGAGGGAGCACATCCCGAGGGCACAGGAGCCGGCTGGCTGAGGTGGCAGAGCCCGGGGAGGGCCCTTGGCATCCATGCCAGACCCGAATGGCTCTGGCTCTTCCCTGTGGGTTTTGGGTCAGGGTTTGGTAAGAAGGAGATGTATTCTTGATACCTTAGGGTTCTTCTAAGTGGGTGGAAGGTCATTTTCTGCTCTTGGAATTCATTTCCTCAGAGAACTTGCCTGCTTACATTGGGCTGTTCCAGGGGCGGGTCTCCTTCGCTGATGGTGTCAAAAACCACGTGCAGGAAGCCTGCCCTAATGCCTGGGTTTCAGTGAAGGCGCGGACATGACCCCTGGGGCTCTACAGGGGGAGGAGAGGTTCTGGTGAATGCAGGGCATATGTGCTAGGGACTCGAGTGCCTCAGTTTCTCCTACCTGATCTTGGCTTCCTAATGCCTTCCTCACTAAAGAGGATGAGTGAAAGGAGAAGGGGCAGACGCCTCCAGTGACCTGGTGGCCAAGTCAGCTTTGAAGCGCTCCGCGGACCCGTCCCTTTGGTACGTGAGCTGGAAATTGCTCCTGTCGGAGGTGGGCATGGCCCCCTTGCCTTGGGGTTTGTGGGCTGGGCTTTGGTCCCAGCCCTCTCTCTCTGGCCGCCACCCTGGGGCCCCTGCTCATTCAGCGTGAGCTCTGCTGTCTCTGGGCCTGCCTTCCCCTCTCCTCTCTGCTCACAGGTGCTGCTCGCGGCAAGAGATGCCGTAAGTTAGTCTTGGAGCCGTCCCGCATGGCTGGCCTGGACCTGGTGCCGGAGGAGCCTATGGAGCCCATCCCTCCCCTGGTCGTGGACCACGAGCGGCTGCAGGTGAGTGTGCGGCTGGGGCAGGCTGCCTCTGCCCTGCGGGAGGGCCACTCTCTTTTCTCCTGCCCCTCACCCTCTGCCTCCCTCCCGTTCCCCTAGAAACTGCTGGATCTGCTGGTCAAGAGAAGCGACAACTTGGCCGTGGATCAGCTGGAGAGGCTGTACTCACTGCTCAGTCAGTGCATCTACCGACATCGCAAAGACTATGACAAGTCCCGCCTCGTGGAGGTAGGGGCTGAGAATCCGCACTCCCCCCAGGGTCTTGGAGGGCACTATAGGATAGCCTTTAGGGCAAGGGCTAGAGTTGGAGGCAGAACTGCCAGAACCGTGCTGTGTAATCAAGAGGGAAACAGAGGCAGACAGGCTGGAGCCATGGCTCCCTCTGCCTCTGGGGGCACCCACGACCAGGGGCTGGCCTCTGTCAGGGCCCCGGTGACTCAGGAGATACGACGTTTGCCCAGACCAGAGGTCCGCCGTGCTTAGGGCCCTTTGTGGGTCTGTGGGCGGTCCTTGCAGTGGTGCGGATTGCAGGTGCCCAGCCACCCTGGCATCTGTCCCTGTCTCAAGCCACCTGAGATGAGCCAGGGCTCTCTCTGGTCACTAGCTCACAGTTAGGATTAGAGTCAGAGGCACCCCTCTCGGGTTAGGGTTTGACTCATTTCTTTGATCCCAGACCTCAGGAGGAGGCAGAGAAATGGGGCATCGGGGTGTGGCTGGCTGGGTGACATGCTGCTCTCTTTACCCGCAGGAGATGGAAAGAACCGTCCGTCTGTTTGAGACGTTCCTCTGAGCGCTCTGCCCTGCTCTGCTCTGCTCCTTCTCCACGCTGCTCGCGAGGACGGACGGGTGGGTGGGCGGGCACGCGCAGCCTTCTCTGAGCCATTCACTTCGTGATCGCACCAGGCCTGGGTGGAGCCGCGCTCCCCTCGTTCCCTCTGTTGCGTTTGGTGCTATTGTCTCAGGTACCTGAAACCAGCCAGCCTACAAGAACCAAACCGAACTTCAGGCACATGTTGTATTTCCACAAAGACACAACGTCACCGGTGGAGATTTTGGTGCTACAGAAATCGTCCCCCCTGCCTGGCCCGGTGGGGGGCGGGGCCGTTCTGGGAATGGCGGGCAGCCATGGGTCTCGTCTCCCCTTCCCTTTCTTTCTCTCATTCGTGTTGGCTGCGGTGTGTTCTGGTGGGATGCTGGGGAAGCAGGAGGCTCTCTTGGATTGCTTTTAACGTGCCTTTTAATTCATTGGAGGAAGATAAGGCTACAGATGGGGGGTTTGTAGCAGATTCCCGGGAGAGCTTTGCGGGAAGGGGGCAGGGGAGGAAGCCGGTGCTGAAGCAGGTATGCAGAAAGCCACCTGACTGACCAGAACGGTGACCACTCTTTCCTGTAGTCCGGTCTCTCTCTTTTAGAAATGTCCCATTGGGAAAACAAAACACCCCTTTTCTGCATTCGTTGCTGACCAGATGACCAGAACATAATCAGCTTGGGCCTCCCTCTGTTCTCTCCGTGATGTCTTTATCAATTGTCCAAGATGAGTGAATTCAACCCCCCCTTTTTTGAAGCCAGGACTTGCCAGGTGGACAGAGAAAAGAGGAAATTGGTCAGCAGGATGTCTCGTGTGTATCATCCGTGTCCTTTCCTCCCTCCCGTTTTTCTGTACGTCGCCCATTGCACGGAAGCTCTCACGGCACAGTCCAGGCACAAACAGTATTAATCAGAAATCGATTCTCCCATTTTTTCCCCTGTGTCCCATCCCTCTTCCCTCCCCCCCCCAAAATGTAATTGATTCGGGCTGGTTTTAGATCTATCTCATTCACAAATCTGTATGGATTGTGGGTCAGGAGCCCAAAAAACTCATCTAGAAATTGGACACGCTCCAGGCCCTCCCCTACAGGCAGGCACCCCGCCACCTGGTTCTCCGACGAGGCGCCCAGGGTACCTCCTTCTTCATCAGCGTCCTTCCCCCCACGGGTGCATCTTTCCCATATATGCAACACACGGCGTGTTTGGGCTTCATTCTCGCAGTCTGGGACTTCAGCGGAGGCGTGGGGCCACCTCAGCTTTTTGTATCTGACAACCACTAGTGTTTACAGAGCCCTGTAACCCCCGACCACGTGGCCGTGGCTGTTGGCGCCCCCGGGAGCCCAGTCTGAGGTCCTCACTCCTCCGCCGTTGGTCCCGCTGCACGGGTGCTCGGAGAGTTCCGGGCGGCTCATTTGCACCTGGTTTTCCCCTTTTGCAATGCCACTTGTTTCCTTACTCCCTGTTCTAAGAGACTCTCAGACTTTGTAGCATTCATCACTCGAGATGCGTCCTGTGTCCAAGCACTGTATGTATTTTGTAGGTGGGCAAGTGCGATTAGAAATCAGACCTTTGGAGGGGGCTCGGGGGCAGCTCCCGTGGGATTCCCAGGAGGATCTTCATGCTTTCTTTAGTATTTATTACCATCATACCGTTTCCAAACATTTTACTGTCTAATACATTAACATTTTGTACTTTGATGAAAATTGTTACAGACTTTGAAGCTTTGATGAAATAAAATGTAGCAGATTTTTGTAGCAAGTTTCTGGTAAAAGGGTTTTTGGCAAGTCTCAGGTTCTTGCTGCAGTATTTTTTTTAACCTTGATTCCTGTTTCACTAATTCAGAAGCATTCTGTTCAAGTAACGGCCAAGCTTGTGAACGGCAGAACTTGCAGGCTTTCAATGAGTTCCTCAGTTTATATGGACCAGATTCTAGCCATCAGTGAGTTTGACGGAGAGGATTTTAGGATGCTTCCGAAAGATCAAGTTGCTTTGTTTTTTGTTTTCACCTTAATCTAACTCTTAGATGTGGGTGGAAAAATGGGAGCAAGGACAGTGGGATGGGACCTGCTAGCCTGGAGCAGATGCGGTCTTTGTCAGAAGCCCCGCCGCACGGTGGGTTTCCGTCACAGATAGCGAATAGTTCCATCATGAAAAGCAGCTGGCAGAGTTCGCCAGGCGTGCCCACTGTGGCTTACTCACGTGAGCGTGGTCTTCGCTGCATAGTGTCTGGCAAAGACTTTGTGCACATTGACCTCTGCTCTTGCTTCCTCTTGTGAAAATTGCAAACGATCAGCACGCTGTTGGGTCTGTCCAGTGTGCGGTCCCTCCTGGTGGCCAGGGATCTCACCTGGCGTTAATTTGGGTTGGTGCGTCCTTTGTATGTTACTTGATTTTTTTTTCTCATATGCCAATGTATTTATAGGTTTACTGGGTTTCTTTGAGGGGTGGGGGGGGTGGGTTGTGGTAATACCTTGTCTTCCCATTCCTTGATTAAGTTTTTGGTGAATCAGCCGTAGAACCATCCAGCTGGTATCTTCAGTGTCGAGTTCTGTAGCTGGATACTGTTGTCATCATTATAAGTATAATTATTCTTTGTAATCACAAAGTAAGCTTGAATTTGGGCTTGTACTTGCATCTTTTGTATTTTATACGTTTGGTTATTTAGGCTTTGGGCGTCCTGTTGTTTGGTTTCATTCCTGTTAGTCTGCTTGGAGACTTGAGTAGACGTCATCCGTGATGGTCTCTTTTGGATTCTGTAGCTCGATTTGGAATTGTGTTAAATTGATGTTTTGCATTTTGACTTCATTTTACATTAGTTTGGAGTAAATTATTTAATTTTTTGAACTTCTGGAATTTTGAACATTTACTGTAATTTGTAATATACCTGCTGTGAAATACTTGAATAAAGAGGACAAGAAAAACATGTCTTGAGCTCAGTTAAAGAAATGTTGTCTCCTGAGAGTGTGTGGTGGGCTTGATTCGACTTGAATTCTGCCCTTGTTGGAAGGAGACAGAGTGCCTCGGGTCAGGTCTCAGGAGGAAAGCCAGAGGGTGAATGTCTGCTTCCTCCGAAGCTCAATGCGTCTCTCCATGCCGGGAGGTCGTGTTTGTGAAGTGCTTATAGAGAAGCATATTCCCTCTCCCTCCCGGCTTCTTCTGGTTTCTCACTGCTTTCCTTTCCCAGCTGGTGGTGGTGGTGGCGGCAGTGGCGGCAGCAATGGTGATGGTGGTGGTGGTGATGGTGGCGGCTGCAGCAGCTGCAACAGCACGCATTCATAGAGGTCCTCCTCTGTGCCAGGCTTTGCACGGAGTCCTTTACCAATATCTCATTTGAGCTTCACAACCTGTTTTACAGTCGAGGAAACTGAGGCAGATGGGGTGAAGTGACTTGTCCAAGGTGACGGAACTGGTCAGTGTGTGAGGTCCATCCCGGGTCCCTTTCCTGCTGCTTCCCAACTGGCTCTTCTTTGTTTGATTGGAGAGACCCCCAGATGAAGGCCAGCCTGTGTGCTCCCCAGAGGGCGCTGAGAACAGGCTCCTGCCCTTCTGACCCTGCAGGAGCTGGTACTCTCCCGGGGACAGCGGAGGCCGTGTGAAGGAAGACAGGGATGAGGGGTGTTCCAGGCAGGCAGGGTGACCTGTGCAAGGGCGGGCGGACTCGTGTGTCCACGACATGGGGTGTGTGGGGGCTGGAAAAGACCCGAGGAGCTCCCCATGTGGCCAATCAGTGGCTGGTAGGGGCAAGGCAGATGTCTCAGCCTTGTGGATCATAGCCGTCTGTGTGGAGGACACATGGCCAGTAAGGCCTCTCCTCATGGGCTGACCAGGGAGGAAGGAGGGCTTCTGAGGAGCTGGTGGCCCACCCTGACCCTCAGCTCTCACTGCTTCACTCCTAGCCCTGGTTGCTATGGCTTCATCTTAGCGCTTTCCTGCCGGGGGGAGGGGGTGGAGGCTAAGTGAAAACTGCTCCTTTTCTCCTGAATCTTCCTGACTGTATGAGAGATGCCCCAGCCCCAAGCTTACTGGTGACAAAAATGACTTGGGATGCAGCAAGGGGCTGGCTCAGGAAGATGTCTGGTGTGCAGCCTGCTCTGTGGGGTGGTCAGTAGGCTGCTTGAATCTGAGTGTCCCCCCTTTCTCCCCTCTTTCTCTCCTCCCTCTCTTCCTCTCTGCCTCTGCCTCCCTCCCTCCCTCTGTCTCTGTCCCATATTCCTCTCTTTCCCACCTCCATCTCTCCTCTCCTACCTCCCCCCCCCATACATATACACATGCCCCATTTCAGCATGCAGCTCATTAGAAACATAATTGTGTTAACCTTTGCATAACGAGAACTCAGAGCTTGGGAGTGGGGCCCCGAGGAAAGCAGACCAGATGCCCAGTTATTTTTCCCCTGGTGTCAAGCTCTGACTCTGGCTCTGTGTGTGGGTCCAAGAGATTTCTAGAAATCTTCTTGTTCAGGCTGCTTCTTTCACGGGTGGGGCCCAGGCAGCATCTTTCAGGTGATGGAGGACACCCTCTTTTTCCTGTACACTTAGACCTCTTCCTGTTGTGTTGGTGAGACAGTGATGACACAATTTTGAGAGTCTCCACTACCTTTAGAGTGCTTGGTGTTGAAATTCCTGTGTTTGGGGAGGACCTTCAAAGGTCTGCACCAGCCCGAGGCGGGTCCCTGGAGGCCTCGTGGCCAGCCTAAACCCCTCTGGCCAGAAGCAGCTTGCATGGAGGGAAGAGCTTCTGCATCTCACGTCCACTTTGACATTCATAGGAAACCCTCGCCCATTTGCCCCAAAAGAGCAGGAATGATTGCTAGAGACTAAGGAGGAGAGGTATACATGTCTCCCAAGCCGGTCAAAGAGGTAGACAGCAGAAACAAGGACTTTCATCCTTGGCGGCTTCTTGGCGAGCAAGATGCTCTGTGGCCCCTGGGATTCCTTTGGTTAGCGCGCCTTCCTAATAGACATGGCGGCTTCGTTCCCTGTGTGCCAGGATTTCCTTCTTTGGAGTAGGGCATACTGCTTCCTCCGTAGCCCCGACTTCATCTCATGCCTCGAAGGGCGACACCTGTTGTCTGGTGTCCCAACTCTCATTCCACCCATCTCAGTCTTTGGTCTGATTTGTCCATCTGCCTAGGTTACAAGCAAGCCTCTTAGGGACTGTCTGCTTGTGTCTTGCTGGCTGTTACTGTTAACTGCACTCTGTGGTGTGTCTAGCTTGGCCAATACAGCCAGGTTTCTCCCGTCTCTCCTTCCCTTTTTAGCTTAAAATGTATATTAAAGAAGGTACCTTGTTTTTGAGTCCATATCAAATATTGTATTCTGTATAACGAAATAGGGTTTTTAGGAGGAGTCTGAGCATGGTTCTTTTTTAGAAAAACAGTACATAAATCTTATAGGTGAGAAAAATAACCTCTGAAGCAGAGGTCCCACTGCTTAGCGTAGTGGAGGTCTGAGTCAGGCAGGAACACACCAAAGTCTTCCTGGCAGCCCTTTTTGGTGATAGCAAAGCCCTGGAAACAAAGCTAATGTCTGTTGATTTGGGGAGTGGCCAAACACAGTGAAGGCACGGAAGCTAACAGTAAGAAATGGTGACTCCATTGATTGCAAAGAGGCATGGAAGACTTACCGGGTCCTGATGCCACCTGCACAGTTAAGACAGTGATAAAAGAGAAAGGACAAGAGCCCAGGTGAAGGCTGTCCAGTTGGAAGGAGGGGAGAGTTGGCCCAGGAGAAGAGGATTCGTGCACCCCCCTCCCTTCTTGGTAGGGGCAGAGGGGACTCTGGGATGCCACATCCTGACCATCAGAAGTTTTACTTTTTCTTACAGGGGATGGTTTGGGGTGGGGAAAGGATAGACTAGCAAATAGAGGGGATGAACCAAAGTCCATGGAAAAATACACATTCTGACTGTTTGGAGAATGTCCAAAGGGCCATTCCTCAGATCCAGGCTCTTTCTGGGTAACCTCAGCTCAAACCCACGGAACTTCTCTTGCTTAATCTGAGAGAAGAGTTGATGCTGTGGAGAAAAGTGGTCTCGCTACATGTAGGGCAGAGTCGGGGATGCTCCTCCTTTACCTCTCCTCTGTAGCTTCAGAAATGCATGAGTGAGATAGCAAACCATTAACCGTCAGGGGTGTCCTGGGAGGTGCTCCCCACTTTCCTGAGCCTGAGGGTCCACCTGCCCAGCTGGTCCCATCATGATCTCCACCGTCTTTATTGTGACTATCTACTTGGAAAAAGCAGGCCTAAGGAAGGGGAGGGCTTTGGGGAGGACTGGAGGTAGGCAGGGAAGCCCACGTTAGGTCTGAATTCTCAGCTAATGGGCAGGTAACATTTGGGATGGTGGCAGAAGTCAGCCCCCATGCCACCCAAGGCTCTTTTCACAGGGACAATCAGCTCTCCCTGGATGGTGGCCCTGTAGAGGCCTTCCCGCTCCAGATAGTGGGAACTTTGGGCAGGGGGGCATCCCTTGCATGTGGCTCATTGAGTTAATGCCTGAGTGTCAATGCTTCCCAAATTAATTTGTGCATCACCTGTCAAAATGACAGTTGGCCATTTTACAGACTTAAAGGGATGATGAAATTTTTATTTTTTAAAAAATTAACTATTATGGGAAATATGGTATAAATAAATAACTTGGTGGATGGGAAAAGGACCTGTGATTTCAGTGAAGGGAGCACCTGGTGTGGAACATCTTCTGCTGGGCACCTGCTCTACCCAGTTGAGTCAGAAGGCTCAAAAAGTCCCGAGAGTGGCTTGCACAGGTCACCTTCAAGGAGTATCTACTGGGTGATGTAACATGGAGGAGAGTTAGCATCTGGTAAAGGGCTCATTCCTTGGAAATTCTGGGCACAGCGACTGGTAACCTGGGCTATGCAGTGCTGCCTGGACCTTGGCTTGGAGGGTACAGGTGGGACTTCAGGTAGGGTTCAGCGAAAGGGCTTGGAGAGGTGCCTGTCCCAAGGCTGCCCCCCTCAGTGGAATGGCGTTGTCTGAGTTCATGCTGTGCTGACCCTCCTGCCCCCAAGGGGCCATACACTGAGGACCATGATCTCTAACAGAACCTAGATGCATCAGCTACCTAAATAGAAAAGTGACTAGTTAAAAATGTGGAGGGAGCAGAACCAGTGAGTATACTGTTTTGTCTCCTAATTTGTCTGATTCTGCTTTGTTAAAAATGTTTAGTGTAATATGTCATTCTATTATTTTGCATAGATATTTATTTTTTAAAATTATTTTATTTTTACCCATTACATGTAAAAACATTTTTTAACATTCATTTTTAAAACTGAGTTCCAAATTCTCTCCCTTCCTCCCTCCTCCCTCCTCCCCCCATTGAGAAGGCAAGCAGTTTGATATAGGTTATACACATGTAGTCGTACAAAATATTTCCATAATAGTCGTGTTGTCAAAGAAAACAGACCCAAAAAAACCCCTCAAGAAAAATAAAATTAAATAAAAAGTCTGCTTCAGTCTGTATTCAGACACCATTGGTTCTTTCTCTGGGGATAGATAGCATTTTTTACTATAAGTCTTTCTAAGTTGTCCTGAGCCATTGCATTGCTGAGAATAGCTAAGTCATTCATAGCTGATCATCACACAGTATTGCTGTTACTTTGTGCACAGTACATTTCACTTCGCATTAGCTTATGCAAGTTTTTCCAGGTTTTTCTGAGAGCATCCTCCTCATCATTTCTTATGGCAATAGTATTCCATCACAGTCACATAGCACAATTTGTTCAGCCACTTCCTGATTGATAGACATCCCCTCAATTTCCAATTCTTTGCCACCAGCATCTATAAATATTTTTCTACACATAGATCCTTTTCCTTTTTGTTTTTATCTCTTTTGGGAAGCAGACCTTGTGGTGGTATTGCTAGGTCAAAGAGGTTTTATAGTCCTTTGGGCATAGTTTCAAATTGCTCCACAGAATGGTTGAATCATTTCACAACTCCACCAACATTGCATTAATGTCTCATTTTTTCCCACATCTCCTCCAACATTTGTCATTTTCTTTTTCTGTCCTACTAGCCAATCTAATATGTATGAGTGGTACCTCAGAACTATTTTAATTTGCATTTCTCCAATCAGTAGTGAGTTAGAGCATTTTTAAAATATGGCTATAGATAGCTTTGATTAGTTCATCTGAAAACTTCATTTCTTTTGATCATTTGTCAATTGGGGAATGGCTCTTATTTTTATTAATTTGACTCAGTTCTCTATGTGTTTGAGAAATGAGGCCTTTATCAGAGAAACTTGCTTCAATTTTTTTTTCACAGTTACTATTACTAACTGCTGTTCTCTCCATCCTTTTCTCCCCCCACCCCATCTGTTCTATTCTCTCTCCTTTCACCCTGTCCCTCCTCAAAAGTGTTTTGCTTCTGACTGTCCCCTTCCTCAATCCACTCTACCTTCTTTGACACTCCCCCCCTTATCCCCTTCCCTTCCTACTTTCCTGTGGGGTAAGATGAATTTCTGTGCCCAATTGAGTGTGTATGTTATTCCTTCTTTCAGCCAATTCTTACAAGAGAGTTCACTCACTTCCCCCACCTCCCCCTCTTCCCCTCCAGTGTAAAAGCTTTTTATTGCCTCTTTTATGTGAGATAATTTACCCCATTCTATAGTTGATTGTTTTGCCAATGGTTATAAAGTAGATAATGAAGATTAGAAAAAGGAAGGATGTCTCTATTGTGAAGACAGAAATTCTTATCAAAGAAATGGAAGAAATTATTGGAGACAAAATTGATGGATTTGAGGATATGAAAAAGATTTTCAAAACAAAGATTATCCATAACAAAAAAACAAGATTGGGGGAAAATCTTTAAAATCAATATTTTGCTTCAATCTGAGGGAAAATGTCCAGCAATGAGAATGATTGCTAACCATGCTTAGACTTGAGCTTTAAAACATGACCTTCACAAATTCAGGATGGGAGAGATGCATCTAGATGGCAGCTCCTGGGGAAAAGCTGAGGGCTTTTTAGTGAAGAGTCCTGAGTGTGAGCAACAGCAGCTGATGCTATCTTGGGCCGCATTGAGGGCTGCATCGAGTGTGATGGAGCTCAGACAGTGTCTGGATCAAGCGAGCCCACCTTGTATTCCTGGCCAGTCTCTAGAGTGGATCATGAAAGAGATGGTTAGTAGTGACTATCCAGAAGGCAGCTGTGAGCCTGAAGCTGGCAGGGTTTCCTCAGGTCTGACAGGGCAAGGAAGCTGGAGATGAGGGAGAAGACCGTGGAGAACGTTTACCCAGATATTACCCGAGCATTTGATAGAGGTCTTCTGCTCTTCATGTAGAAAAGATGAAGATAAAGGGGCTGAATGGTAGTCGAGTCAGACTCAGAACTTGTTGATTGCCTGGACCCAGGGCATCTCAGAGCTACAAGGGACTTTTGAGGTCACGCCAGACCTCAAGAAGCACCTTGGTGACAGTCTGTCCCCAGCCCAAGTGCCCAACGAGCTCACAGTCTTAATGGAGGCAGCCTGTGCAGAGTAGATGGGAGGAAAGTTTTCTCCTCACCCTCTCCCAAAGCGGCCCCTTCCGCCAGAGCTCTAAGACTTTGATGCCATCTAAGTGTTCCTCATTGACACACCCCCTGTACTATCCTACTGCTGCTGCCTTGCAATCCTTTGGATTTTAATCTGATCCTTCAAGAATTTACTAAGTGCCTACAGTGTGCTCAAGACCATGTGCTTAGCCTTTCCTGTGCTTGAGGCCAGTGCACATTGAGGGTTAGGGTCTTCTCTAGGCTACGTATGCCCCCGTTCTTCAACTGAGCCTCTTTTGGGCTCCAGACCCTTCCCCATTGTCCACCCTCCCTGGACACTCCCCAGTTTACCAATGGATGCCATCTTAGATAGATCCTGGGGCACTTCAGCTGCTTTCTAAATTGACATTGAGCCATTACTCCTCTGCAATCTCTACTTAGGCTATTCATTTAGTCCACATTGCTCCATCTTTCTACAAGAATAGCATGGGGCACTTTTCATTTTAATTTCATTAACACCTTTTTTTTCTTAGTTATTTCTGATTACATCCCTCTTTCTCTTCCTCTACCTAGTAATCTAGTCCTTCTCTAACAGAGGTTAAAAAAGAAAGGGAAGACAATCATTGACTCAGTTAAACCAACCAACTGCACTGTGTCTGACAGGATATGCAGTATTCCACACCCCTTGTTTCCCACCTCTGCCTTGAAAGGAGGGAGGTGCATGTTGTCCACTGTTCCCTGGGGACAAGCTTGACCATTATCACTGAGTGGTTTTTCCTTTTGTTTACACTGGTGCTGATGAGGTTTAAGAGGTTGAAACCCCTCAAAGATTGAAGTACACAGTGGGGTTGTCTGGAATGAATTCACAGACTCAAGCATTCTCTAAGTCAAGGTGGCAAAAAGTTTATTGTTACACTTTTCGGTGGGCAAGGATTCTTAAGGATCCTGCAATCTTAGAGAGGTACAGTTAAAGTTTTTATAGGATAAAATACAATAAAACATGTGCCAAGTATGCTGACTAGATGATTCAGGGTGGGATTAGGGAGTGGTTAAGGAGTGGTCAGTTCTTAAAAGAACATGCACTACTTGTACCTATTGTGCAGGCATTTTACCCAGAGTTCACTAGGAAAAGCCCACAAGGGGGACCACATGGAGGTGAGGTTTTAGGCCTGCTATGTCAATAAGTTAACTAGCGGTCAGGGACAACTAAGAGTTGTCCAGTCTGCCACCAGTCAATGTCTTGTTTGACAGAATAGATGTAGGGAGTATACATATGTCTTAAGTCTAGAATACTGTTAAAGAGGAGCCCAGGATGTAGATAATGAGGTAGGGCGGTAGTATAGAGAGTCCAGTGGGTAAGATATCTTTATGACCCAGTGCAAAGCCAGTTCAAACTAATAATTCCTTCAGGTGCTGTTTGTAACTGCACCAGGGAGAGGGATTAGGGTCTTGCTGGGGCCCACTCATGAGTAATTGCTAGGCACAGTGTCCTTGGGCTGGGGAGAAACTGTCAGGGATAGTGTTTCTGAGGCTAGGGAGAAATTGGGGTCCAAGTACAAGCACCCAAACATAAGCACCCAAGCACCCCATCAGTGCCAGTTGCCTGGGCTATTTTCCTTGTTCTGTTCCCATGCTTTTTCACATCTCTTACCAGTCATTTCTTTTATTACCAGAAAGTAGGTAGTTCTGGGATGGAGACTTTGTGGCTCTCATTTTGGGTATTGTCTTAGACCAGAACTTCAGGTTTTGGTTTTGTTCTCACTGAGATTGGAGTTTGTACTCACGTCACAAGTCTGAAAGGAAGCCGGGTTTCTCGATGAAATGGGAAGATGGCTTTAGCTCAGCTGACCTTATTGAGATAAGGTCATGAGGACCACATTTTGGGCTCCTGAAAAAATTCGCAGGCGAGGTGGTTGAGCTGGTCACTGTCAGGGCTGTTGGGGGAAGATCAAGGATAACAAGAACAGGAATGCAAGGTGGATGAAGGGGCAGAGAGAAAAGCCTGTAAACCTGAGGCCAGTGACTAGCTTGGGACTGATATCTGTTTGTGGGCATCCTCCACTGAGAGAGCCCTGGGCTATTTGGTAGTTTTTACCAACGACTTGGATAAAGGCAGTGGTGGGAGTCACGTTCTGTAGCAGAGCTACATCATCAGCCATCCTCCGCAGAACCTGCCTGCCTACCTGCCTGCCTACTTGCCTGTCTACCTACTTACCTGCCTGCCTACCTGCCTGTCTGCTTGCTTACCTGCCTGCCCCCCATCTAACTGTCTCCCCTCTACCTGCCTGCCTACCTGCCTATCTATATCTGCCTACTTGCCTGTCTACCTGCTTACCTACCTGCCTGCTTGTTTACCTAGTGACCTGCCTACCTGCCTGTCTACTTGCTTACCTGCCCCCCCCATCTACCTGCCTGCCTTCTTTTGCTTCTCTGCCTGGACTCCTGTCCTATACTCAGCAGATCAAAGCAAACCTCACCTCTGCTTCTGAGAAATCCTCTCTTCCTTCAAAGCTCAGTTCAAGCATTCCCCACCCCATCTCTTTCCTGATTACTCTCCCCCATTCCCTAATTATCTTGTATCTCTCTCGGTCAGACCTGGCTCAGGTTTTAAGCCGCTCTGGGATTCGGAGCCATTAGAACCTCTGCCTTAGGCTGAATCCCTCCCCTAATCCCTGCTGTGGAGTCCCAGAGTGAATGGAGCATTTATGAAGTGCTGTTGCTCTAGGTCAAGGGGAGGAGCTCACTTTCTGATGGGGAAGAAGACACCACATACAGAAGGTTTCGGCTCTGAGCCTGAGGCCACTAGGGGGCGGCAGAGCAGAGGGTTTGCTGGGCCTGGATTCGAGAAGACCAGAGTTCAAATTTGATCTTCAGTTGTGTGACCCTGAGAAAGGCACTTAAGTTCAGCTTGCCTTATTTCTTCTTCTGTAAAATAGGAATAATAGCACCTACCTTCCAGGGTTGTTATGAAAATCAATTGAGATAGTAATTCTAAAGTACTTAGCACAGTGCCAGGCTTGTTGTAGGCACTTTATTATTATTTATTCCCTTCCTGAGTTGAATGGAAGGTCCCAGGGTCCTTAGGGTGCAGAGGCAAAGCAGATGGAGATGCCTCATCTTTAGTATTATTTCTTCTAGTAAAATGATAACAGTTTCTGAGGATGAGCCATTGGGCAGGGCTGAGGACGTTAGAGACAAGAATTTTCCTTTCTGAGTCCTCGGCGGCTATGGTTGAAGCCCCTGCAGGAGCAGTCACGCCCAGCGGCTGTGTCCCAGGATGAGGGCTGTGGGCACTGGGCTGGAGGCCTTGCCATTCCCAAAGCTCTTGGACTCGATGGGTCTGAAGGAGTTCGTGGTCAGGGTAATAGGGTGGTTTGACTTGCCTGGCACATATTGCCTTCTGTCTAACAGAACGCCCTGCTTGCTGCTCCAGGTAGACTGTCATCTCCCCTGTGGATGGCAGTTAGTTGACAATCGGTAGAGATGTCAGCCTCTTCTCTCCAGGAGACGCTTCCCTGGATGTTGGCTGTGAGGGCTGGGCTAAGAAGCAGGGCGAGTGATCTGGGGAGTCGGGGCACACACTGTCACTTCCAGGGCTGCTTGTAATGATGAGGAAGATGGACACCCTTCTCCACAGTGATTTCTGACCTCAATAACTGTGAGGCTGGACTAGAGCCAATTTTGTGACTTGGGGACACAGTCATTTCCTAGAATGTTGGGCTCAGGAATCTGAGTTCCAGCAATCAGGGTCTAAATGATGGTCTCTGAAGTGGTGGTGGTGGTGGTGGTTGGGCTCTGTACTCCCTAGGACTCGGTTCCTACTTCCACCCCACCCACTGTCTATTCTGAAGCTTTTGCCTCTTGCCCTGACGTTGTAACATGTGATGAGGCTTTGGTGCGGTCATACCACCTACGATGGAGGCACCCAAGTGGAAACCCCAGGGACCTGATACAGAAAGCAGACATTCTGTGCCAGCCTGCCGTGGGGTTGGGAGCCGCCATTTCACCATTGGATCCACAGCCAGAACTAGCTGTGTCTTTAAATCTGACTGACTCAGTTGCTCTCTCTTTTCCTGTGGCATCCAGAGATGAAGTTTCCTTCACTCACAGCAAAGATGCCATGAAGAAAGCTGGTAGGGAAGGACTTTTCTCCCCTTCCCCTCAGGCTGTAGGTCATGAGAAATGGGGTTTGGGGTTCATTTTGTTTTCCCTCTTCAATTCTAGGTGCCGAGTGAGAGCTTGAACCATGGGGACCTTGGAGCCTAGGCTTCCAGGTAAGCCCTGAAAAACCATACTCCCAGCATCCAAGCTCAGAAGTGTTTTGGACTTGGAACTTAATGGACTAATGCCATGCAGGATCTGAGATAAACTTCCCTCCCCTGAGACTGAGGCGGTGTGGGGGGGATTATGCAACCAGGTATTGGGGTTTTGGGGGTATGTTTGTTCTTGATATATCTTTGAAATAAATATTTCAATATTTACCTTTGTAAAAAGCTAATCTGACTGTTAAATGGAACTGTGGTGCTTGGACCCCTAAAATGGATAGGAGCTTGAACCATTGGCAGAGATAAGAGAGCAGTATTACCCCCCCCAACTCCTGTGAGAGCCGAGAACCCCGGAGGAGTGTATGGAAATGGAAGGGGGAGGGGGACAGGAATCACTATTCAGAATGAAATTTCATTTCCTCTATGGTGTGCCTCACCCAGAACCTTGCCATCTTGCCAGATCACATTAGCCCTGGTACTCACCCCTCATCAGCGCCCTCTACCCCTGAGACCTCTCTGATTGGAGGGCAGAACGGAGAACTTCTCCCAAACCTCGTTTAAGGAGGGTGCCCAGGCCAACCATGACTTCCTCTCTCACCCGGCTGAAGTCCTTCTCTTCCTTCTGCCCACCCCTTTTTTAGTTCTCTTTTGTGTATTATCTTCCCCCATTAGATTGTAAGCTCCTAGAGGACACAATGCCTGGTACAAAGTAGGTGCTTAATAAATGTTTGTTGACTGAAATCAACACTATCATTGCCCCCTGAATACCACTGGATCCTTCTTGTTCCACTCACCACCTTGGCCTTCCCAGGCCCAAACTCCTGTTGCCCCCACTCCCTACCCTGCCCCCCACATCTACAAGGAGAGAAACTGCTTTTGTATTTGCGTCACGTGGCGCTTCACCGGCGACACCAATTGTTTCTGCTTAGGTTTTTGGCTCAGTTCTAGGATCTTCCAAGTCAACCACCAAATCATCTGCAAAAACCAGTCCTTTCATTGCTTCTTTGCCTATGTTTATTACCTTAATTTCTTTTTCTTGTTTTCTTGCTATAGCTAGTATCTAGTATTTTTAGAATTGTATAAATTAATAGTGGTGATGGTGGACATCCTTGCTTTATGCCTGATCCTATTGGAAAAGATTACAGAGTTTCTCTGATACAGATGTCAGTCCTTAGTTTAAAAAAATGAATTAATGGAAAGGTACTCTTGTTAAATACTTTCTGTGTGCCACTTGCTGCACTAAGCCCTGCAAGTACAAACAGAAAGAGCAAGATAGTCTCTGCTTTCATGGGGCTCTGCCATAGGGCAGATGGAAAGGCCCCAAAGTCCTGAGGGAGCTGCGGCAGCAGCAGGGTGAATGGTGCAACCAGGTTACAAGGCTGGGGACTGTGGGACGTGGAGGCCCAGCAGTGGGCCCCCAAGCGGTCAGAAGGAATGGCGTGGTTGCCTCTCATCCACATCCTGAGTGCAGGCAAGCAGCCCAGGCTAATGGAGAAGGCAGAAGCTTCAGAGAGTGACCATAACTCAATTTTAAAACTCTTTTCCGATCCTTAACTTATTTATCTTTTTGTTTTGTCTAAGTCTGCAAGGGACACTTTGAGGCCTCCAACCAGTGTAGTTCAATGTATTTCTCTTTTCCTTCAGGAACTTATGATGCTATGCCCTTTGGTACACATAATAATAGATATAGATAGCTCTAGGAATGTGTCTATTTATAATTACACATGTGTATATACATGTATACATATAAAATATATTTCATTGTCTGTTGTGCCTTTACAGTGCAGTTTCTCTGCTTATCTCTTTTAACCATTTCCATTTTTACAGTTATCTTATGTCAGAGTTCCTAAGTTTCTTGAAGTTATTTTTCTTTACAGTATTGTTATTATTGTATACATTATTCTCCTGGTTCTGCTCACTTTATTTTGCATCAGTTCATAAAAGTCTTCCCAGGTTTCTCTGAAACCATTCCCTTTGTCATTTCTTCTAGCACAATAGTGTTCCGTAACATTCATACACCACAAATTGTTCCTTCCCCAGTTGGAGGACATCCCCTCAATTTCAGTTCTTTCCCACCACTAAGAAAGCTGGTAGAAATATTTTTATATATCTTCAGTTAGATTTTATTTTGCTTAAGACTAATTCCTCCCTTAATTCACCTCCCCTCTTATTTCCCCTTCTCCCCTTTCTTCTCTCCTTTTTCTTTCTCTGTTGAGTGAAATGTATTTCTAGATCCAACTCTCTCTTCCTCTCTCTCCTCCCTCCCCTCTCTCTCCTTCCCCCTCTTCCTCTCCCTTCCTCCCTCCTTCCCTCCCCACCTCTCTCCCCCAATTTGTCCAGTTCAAATGAAAATGAGATTAAACTGCTACACCTCCCCTCCTTTCCCTCCATCTCTCCAGTGAATTCCTCTTCTCTTCCCTTTCTATTCTACTTTTAAGACCAAGACATAACAACTACTCCCAGACCCTTTGTCCAATTGGACTCTTTCTATAGCTCCTGATGATGATGGAGTTCTGGTGGGACACATATGTCATCTCCCTCCAGTAGAGTGTTGACGACTGTGTTGTGTTTTCCTTGACTCCTGTATTTGCATTTCAGAGTTTCTGTGCAGTCTTGGTCTTTTTATTGGAAGAGCTGGCAAGTGCTCCTATTTCGTTAATGGTCCATTCTCCCCCCCCTCTGTAGGATTGTGTTAAGTTAATCTTAGTGGTAAGCTTGTATCTTTGGACTTGTGGAATATCCTATTCCAGGCTCTCTGCTCTTTTAAGATGATAGCGGTAAGTTTTATGTGATACTGACTATGGCTCCTTAGTGTTTGAATCATGGTTGGGTTTTTTTTTCCTGGTTGCTTGCAGTATTTTTCTTTGACCTGGGAGCTCTGGGTTTTGGCTGTGGTATTCTGGGAGTTTTCATTTTGGGGCTTCTTTCCAAGGTGACCAGTGCGTTCTTTGTCTCTACTTTGTGGAAGGAGAACATATTTCTTGGAATATGATGTCATTGCTCTGTTGTTGGTCATGGCTTTCAACCAGTCCAGTGATTCTTAAATGATCTCTCCTAAAGTTTTCTAAGCCGTTTGTTTTTGCTATGAGGCGTCTTATATTTTCTTCTCCTTTTTTTCAGCCTTTTGACTAACATCTCTTGTTATGTTATGGAATCATTGGGCTTCTACTTGGTTTATTCTAACTTTCTGGGAGTTTGTCGCTTGGGCAATTTTTGTAGCCCTTGTGCTAAGCTGTTGATTGTCTTTCTAGGTCTTTCTTCCATAGATCTTATTTCTCAGCTAGGTGGTGCAGTGGTTGGAGTTCCAGGCTTGGAGTCAGGAAGATCTGAATTCAAATCTGGCCTCAGACACTTACCAGCTCTGTGACCCTGGGTGAGTCACTTAACCTGCATTTGCCTCTGCACAATGTAAAATGGGGGATAAGAAGAGCACTTTCCTCCTCCTCCTCCTCCTCTTTCTGTTTTCCTCTTGGCCATCACAAGTTGAAGAAAAAGAAGGAATCTGCTCAGCATTAGTGGTCTTTGGTTGAAGTTGGCTGTCCATATTCCTCTGCCCCATCCCGGTTCTCTGCTTTCCACGCTGTCTCTCTTAATTCCCCCATTATGACCAGCACTCCAGATTAGGTTGTTCTCCTCAGCGCTGCGCTCTCCTTGATCCAGTTCTCTCTCTTCAGCCGCCCCCCCCTTCTTCTTTTCATTCTACTTTTTGTTTCCCTGTTGGGCTTAATTGTGTGTGTGTGCATGTGCACGTGTGTGCATGGTGCACGTGTGTGCATGTGCGAGTGTGTGCGTGGTGCATGTGTGTGCATGTATAAGCATGTGTGTGCCCACATGGGTGTATATGTAAGTGTTGCGTGAAGGTGCACATGTGTGCATGTATGAGCATGGGTATGTGCACACATGGGTGCATATGTGAATGCATGAAGGTGTACGTGTAATCATGTATGAGCGCGTGTGTGTGCCCGCATGGATGTATGTGTGAATGTTGTGTGAAGGTGCACATGTGTGCATGTATGAGCATGGGTGTGCACACATGGGTGCATATGTGAGTATGTGTGTGTGTGTGAAGGTGTATGTATGTACATGTATGAGCGCGCGTGTGTGTGCCCGCATGGGTGTATGTGTGAATGTTGCATGATGGTGCACATGTGTGCATGTATGAGCATGTGTGTGCCCGCATGGGTGCATATGTCAGTGCATGAAGGTGTACATGTAATCATGTATGAGCGTGTGTGTGTGTGCCCGCATGGATGTATGTGTGAATGTTGCGTGAAGGTGCACATGTGTGCATGTATGAGCATGGGTGTGTGCACTCATGGGTGCATATGTGAGTGTGTGCATGAAGGTGTATGTATGTACATGTATGAGCGCGTGTGTGCCCATGTGAGTGTATATATGAGTGCGTGTGTGCATAAGCGTGTTCCATTGTCCTTTCACTCTGTTCAGACAAGAATGAGGTTCTGAGATGTCTGCTCACCTCACCTGCTCCTCCATGTCATTGTGTTCTTCGTTGGACGTGCCTCATATGTGCAAAGCAGTAAGTTACTCATCTCTTTCTTCGCGCCTTCCTTTCACCCTCCTTTGTCCCTTTCTTAAAACCAACAAAGCCAATGACCTGGCGCCAGTTCCTGTGCTTGTCTCGTCTGTCCTCCTCTGTGACCCTTGAAGATATTCGAGCCTCTCCCCCCAGCCGTCAGAGTGCCACCCTTGATGCATAGACCCTTCCATTTGTTCAAAGGGTTCTCCTGCCTCTTGTGTTTGCACTTCCAGCTTTCAGCTCTGGAATCTTAATCAAGAATTTTAAAATGTGCTTCTGAGTTGTTGTTGGTTCTAGGACTTTATCTTTTGCCTTTTTGAATATTGTATTCCAAGGTTCCCCCTCTCATCTTCATGGGCAAGTCTTCTGGGATTTTTTTTTTTTAATCTTAGATGCTCTGAATTTTGGTCATTTTGTTCCTGAGTGTTTTCAGAGGTGGCACAATGGATAGAGCCTGGGCCTGGAATTGGAAAAATCTTAGTTCAAATCTGGCCTTAAACACTTACTAGCTGTCTGACCCTGGGCAAGTCATTTTTCTGCTATTTGCCTCAATTTCCTCAACTGTAAAATGAGAATAATAGTAACATCTACCTCCTAGTATGGTTGTGAGGATAAAATGAGAAAAATGTTAGTAATGTGCTCACCCAGTGCTGGGCACATAGCAGGCCCTTAGTAAATGCTTCCTTCCTCCCTTCCTTTTCAGGCTGGGGTTTCTTTCTGGAAGGGACCCGTGGGTGTTCCATCCAGTACAAAGACATCTTGACACTTTCTATTCTTCTCTGATTCCCGATGTCCAGACTTTGTCTCTGGTTGTGGTTTTTAGAGCAGCGCTGTCTGTGCCAGGTCCTTGCCCAGAACCTGGGTCAGTGCTGTAGCGGGGGTGGAGTAGAGAGGAGGAAGCATCATCCCCCTCCCCTGCCCGAGACGCACCATCCCTGCCCTTCCAGGTTCTGTGGGCAGGCCTGGGGGAGGGCCAAGGAACAGCCCCCTGATGGTGGCCAGCCATTCAAAGTCACAGGTGCCCACCAATAGACAATGAGCAAGCACTGGGTTCCCTATGAACCAACTCAGACCTTGGAGGTCCCCGAGACCAGCCCAAAGCAAGTATCCCTGACAGATGTGTGCCCCCTCCCACTCTGGTTCAGCCCTCAGCACAAGTCAGCTTTTTCTGATGTCTACCCTTCACATCCCGGCAGATCCTTCTCTTGCCCTTGGGGCCAGATCATAAGTCTAATTCCCTCCTCCCTAGGACAGCCCTTCTGGGCCCTTCCTGCTTAAAGGCAGCTTCTCTCCATCCTGGCTGCCTCCTTGGGACACTTCAGCTGACCCAAGTTTGTCTTTGACTCTGGTGCCCAGGTGAGCTCTGATGAGGGCAGAGGCCAGAGAGACCAGCACCACCTGGTCCTGGAAGCTAGGACCTCCTCAAGGCAGCCCAGGATGCCATGAGCTTTTGGGGCTGCTATAGAACACTCAGCTGCTGTGGATCTGGCAGTCTGCTCAGACCCCCAGATTGTTTTCAGAACCACTGCCATCTATCATACTTTCCCATTTTTTACTTGGGAAATGGATTTTCGATCTCTTTCTGTTTATCTGTGTTGCATTTCATCACCTTAGATTCAGGCCAGTGTTACAGACGTTGAGATTCTTTGGAATGTTGGCTCTATCATCTGGGGAACATCATTCTCCATGCCTGGATGGCTCTCCCTCCCCATCTCTGCCTCCTGGGCTCCCTGGCTTCCTTCAAGTTCCATTGAAATTCCCCCTTCTAAAGGAAGCTTTTCCCAATCCCCCTTAATTCGAGTGCCTTTCTTCTGCTGTTTCCAGTTTATCTGGTTTCTAGCTTGTTTGTACAAAGTTGTTGTATGCTGTCTCCTCCATTAGACTGTAAGCTGCATGAGGACAGGTGCTGTCTTTTGCCTTTTTGTATCAGTGCAGCGCCTGGCACTTAAGAGGGGCTTCATAAATGCTTGTTAACTGCCTGAATTAGCTTCATATCATTTGTAAATATGATGATCGTGCCATTGATGTCTTCAATTTAAGTCACTGATAAAAATGTTCAAATGCTCGGGGCAAGAACAGAGCTCTGGGGCCCTTCCATAGAGACCTCCTTCCAAAAGGATGCTCTCTGATTTTAAAAACCTCTGCTTTGTAGGCACTGATACCCTGCTCCCCAGCATAGACCACCAGCCCTGCTGGTCCCGGATAGTAGAGGCCATCACTGGGTCACACTTGAAGTCTTTCCCAGTGGGTTTGAGTCATCAAAGCAGCTCCTTCAACAGAGCATTTCAGGAGCTGGGTCAGCTCTGTGCATGATGCAGCCTCAGAGGAGGCAATAGGGGACTCTAGCTGGATGCCAGGCTGACACGGAAGCCTTGGAGACCTCTCTGGTGTTGGCCACCCGAGTCTGCCCAGCAGTAATTAAGGGCTAGCCCATGGCCTGCCATGTAGTTGACAAGTGGGTGAGATTTGTGTGATGAGGCTGCCATGGCTCCCTGATCTGCATGATCTGTTCTTGGCAGTCCACTAGGCTGGTCTGTTGACTTTGCTGCTTCCTTCTGGAGATGTTCATAAGCCATCTTCTAAATAGGATGGTCACAGAATCACAGAATGGGGGGGGGGCTGGAAGGGCCAGCTCCTGGGAGCCATTAGCCCAACTCCTCCATGAGAAGAACACGCCTAATGAGGGTTCTCCCAGCCTTTGCTCAAGGACCCCATGGAAGAGGAGCCCTCTGCACTCTGGGAAACCCTCATTGCTGGGGAGCTGCTCCTCTTACCAAGCCACCGCTGGGCTCTTTGCTGCTTTCCCTCATTGTTTTGGGGCCTAACTCTGGGACCATCCAGCATGTGCCCCATCTCTCTCCCAATCTTTCCTGTATTGAAGAAAGCCGTGATGTCCCTCTGCCTCTTGGTTCTTACACAGAAGCTCTCACCCAGGCTCCTCTGCTCTTGTCCCTGGATTCTCTCATGGGAAGAAACATTCTTAACATACTGGGTTATGCTTGACCTCTGGCTTCTCTGGAATAAAACAAGCCCACAAAGAGCCATGGTTCTGTCCTGTACCTTATCCAACCAAGACCGCACACTGTGGAACTGGAAGACCTGACTTCAGATCTTGCCTTTGGTATTAGGACTTGTGTGGTCTGGGCTGAGTCCCTTCTTTCCTCGTATGTCAGTGGTTCCTGCTCTAGATCTGGGATCCTGGAACCCCACTGGGCCTCCATTTCCTGCTTCTTAAAATGAAGGACTGGACCAGATGACCCCAAGGTCCCATCTGATTCTAGACCCGGGGTCCTCCTGGGTTAGGTTTGCACTTCACTGATACACTCCATTTGCCTATAGAAGCTGGGGGGGAGGGTGGGGGTAGGCTCTTGGGTTTGTTTTTGTTTTTTTGGATGAAGTATCATAGCTGGAGTCGGGAAGACAGGAGTCCAAATCTTGTCCCAGAACCTTATTAGCTGTGTGACCTTGGACAAATGAGTCTTAGTTTCCTTAACTATAGAGTGGGAATAGTGCTAGCACCTATCTCCAGAGTTTCTGTGAGATATTTGTAAGAGCTTTGCCCACTCTAAAGCGCTGTAGACCATTAAGTGTCTACCAGGCTCCAGGTAAGTGCTGCACATGCAGATAAGCAAGGGATACTCCCTGTTCTCAAGATGCTTACAGTCTCATGGAGGAGGCTGGAAGGAGTAGGGAGTGCCTCTAGCAAGAGAGATGGTAGGGACGATGGGCATGAGAACGAGCTGAGCCACTGCTGGTGTGTGGGGAGAGGCCTGGGGTTTGGAGCCTTCCTCCGAGGGAGACTCCAGTCAGGGGCGAGATGACAGAGTGGACTGAGGAGCTGGGGCCAAAGCAGATGCCGCAGTTAGGCTGTCTGGGGGGGGGGGTAGACCACGCCAGAGCGCCCAGCTGGTGGGAAATCTGAATGCTGGCCCTTCTTTTTATCGAGGCTGCAGTTCTTTCTTGGAGGCATCTCTGCTGCTGTTCTGTTTCCTATATTGGCCCTGATCTCAGTGGTCTCTATCGATCTGCCCTTCACCCCCACCCCAGGCTTCTTGGATTAAAGCAGATCCACTCCCACTGTCCTCGGGATAGAGACAGCTGTTGGCACAATGGATTGAGTGCTGGGCTTGTAATTATGAAGCCCTGAATTCTAATCCAGAGTCAGACAATTCCTAGCTGGGTGATCTGGGCAGGTCACAGACTCTCTCTACCTTAGTTATTGTGAGGATCAATGAGACCCGTTTGTTAAGTGCTTTGCCAATCTCCTGGTGACTCCAGCACTGAGCCATGAGTGTCATGGCCAGGCCTGAATGACCCCCCCCACCCCCGCTTCTTGGACCCTAAGCTTCCTTAAAGGCTTCCTTAAAGTGCCCTTGTCTCTGCCCCACAGCTCTGTTGGGTGCCCCCTGTTTGCCATCCCAGTGCCCCTGAGCCCTGGGAGTGGGAGCCCTCTGGATTGGAGGACAGATAACAGAGTCAGCTTCTTTCACAGGGAGTGAGCCCCCATCATTCCTTTCACTCAGAATCTTCACTGAGTTTTGGGGGCATTCTCCCTCTCTCCCTGCCCCTCAGAAGGGCCCTCTTCTCATCATTTCTCAGAACTTCAGAGCAAAATTCAGGTGCTCTTTCTGGTCCTTGGTTAACCATCATCACCTTAGTTACTGAGACTCAGCCCTTCAGTGGGGTTGGTGGGTGATCCCTGAGTGCCTTCGATCAAAGGCTAGCAGTGTGGTGCAGTGGGGAGAACACTTGAGTCAGAGTCTAAAAACCTGGGTTGAGTTGGAGTGCTGGCATTTGTTATTTGTGGGGTCCAGTGCAGGTCACCCAGCTGCTCTGTGCCTCAGTTTCCTCACTTATAAAATAAAGGGTTGAACTAAAGCCCTGTCTGCCCTGAGTTGATGGCTCTGTGAATCTCTGATTTGGGCATCTCTGCATGGGTGATTTTGCACTTGCAGACAGGGAGGCCCCCCAGTACCCATTCACTGGAGGCCCTGACCAGTGCTTGCATCACCCTGGCAGTCAATTCCAGCTGATTTGTGACATGGGCTGAATGGCACATTCATGATTCACTCTGGGGCCCCAAGGGGAGGGAAGGCTGGCTTCCGAGTTTTTCTTTCTTGTTTATGAAGATGGGAATGGAACTGAAGGGTACCTTCATAGCCAGTCCAGGTGTGTGTGAGTAAGCGCTTCCATTCTTCCTGAGTGACCCAGTGTCTATTTGACCCCCTTGTTTTGTAGAGAAGGAAACTGAGGCCTTGCCCCAGGGGACAGGTGCAATAAATATCTGAGGCAGCAGAATTTGTACCTAGGTCCTGAGATTCTGCCATGGATGGGTGTGGCCTAGGGCTGGCCCCTGAGGGGGAGGGATGGTAAATGAAGTTGGGGAATGGGAGGAGGTGGCTATCTGGAATTCCCCCACAGCCCCTGCCTGCCGAAGAATGTGCCAGGGAGCCATGAGTCTAGGTCTATAAATAGATTTATTACGGTATACCAAGAGCTAACCAATAAACATAGCTATGTACAATCCTGTACCAGAGAACCCTGTTCAGAGAGCTCACAGAAATTGCCAGCTTTGCTCCAGTGTGACCGATGAGGAGAGGAAGGGAATTGGACACATCGTCAGTCATCGCCTGCACTCCATCCCGCTGGGATGCTGGCTGGGCCGCCCTCGGAGGCAGACGCTCCAGCTGCGCTGGCACTGACGGCCGCCCGCACCCTGTGTAACATGAAGACGCGATGACCGAGGACGGGTGGAGTTTCATTGTGCTTATTACTTTAAAACAAAAAAAGAATAAATAATCTCCCACATCACTGCATAACCAGGATCAGGCAGCGAGGTGCAGCCAGACCCTGCGGATCGGAGGTCGGAGTTGGGGCTAAAATCCTGGGACATGGAGATTTTGTCCTGTCCATGTCTCCGTGTCTGACCCATGGTCTAGAAGCCAGTGAGTGGTGGGGGCTGTGCTCCCCCTGCATACCTCTTCTAATGCCCAGCGGCCGCTCAGGGGTGGAAGGGGGCATTCTGGCCAGCCCATCCCTGGCTGGAGAGGCCTGGCCCACAGCTGCCTCTCGGGGGTCATGCTCTGTTGTCACAGACTAGTTAAAAATGTTAAAAGGCTGTCCCCATCATGAGCTCTCATGGGAGCCGTTCAATATATAGCTATCAATATCAAAAATAATTTCCTGTGCTTTGTAGGCAGATGCCCCCGCCCCTGCCTGTCCTCAGCCTGGTCCCCCACTCACACTCAGTTTATTTGCTAGGCCAGTCCCAGCCTCCCCAGGGGCACCCCCACAAGGCACAGCTTCCACAGGCTGCTGGGCTATAAAGGTTCCCAAAAATAAAGATGGGGGGTGGCCCCCCGGGAGCAGCCAGGAATCTCTAATGTGTGTAGAAAAATTAGTGGGATGGCCCTGTTTGCTCGCTTCCTCCCACCCCGGAGGACGAGGACGCAGGGATCAGTCTCTCATCCCCATCCCTTCCTCTCCTTTCTGTCCCCCAAAGTAGCCTTTTGCTCTTGCAAAGGTCAAGAATTAATATGGGAGTGGAGGAAGCAGGCCCGGCTGCCAGCTTCTCCCGCTAATCTGCGCGGGGCTGGGGGCCTGGGGTGGGGGTCAGGGGTAGGGGTCGGGCTGCTCCGCCCCCCTCCCTCCTTGCCGCTGCCTAACCCCTACCCAGAGCCGTGGATGTGGCTCTGCTCCCAAGCACTTCCAGGGCTGCCGTCGGCCCCCAGAAACTGGCTCTGCAGCGCCCCCAACCCAACACCGGGCAGGCATCTCCACCCAGCCGCTGAGAGCCTGAGATGGTTTGAAAAGCGGAGCTTGGACTCGAAGTGAGCGAGGGTATTGGGCCGGTCTAGGCTGGCCCGGCACGGGCTCACAGGGGAAAGGGAAGGAGGCCCCTCCCTCCCCCCACAAGTAAAAAACGAGGGAGTTTCTATTGCACCTGGGCTGGCTGAAGCCTGGACTCTGGGACGGGCACGAGTGACTCCAAGCCCGCACGCGAACATCCCTAGCATGGAGCACCAGCCGCGCGCGGCTCCCTGCCGTCAGGGTGCGGGCGACTGTTCTACATTCGAGGTAGAGAATGCTCTCGAGTCCAGTGCAGGGGGTTCTGCGGTGTCGATCTGCGCTTCTCGCCATTGAGGTGAGCGTTGCATTATGTGTGGCCCGCCTCCCCAGCCGTGCCCGCAGCCCCACACACATGGCCCGGGCCCTCATCCGCTCTGGATATACTTCTTGATGACCACGCAGCCGTGCCGGAAGACGGGGCAGGGCATGTGTGGAAGGAGGGTCCACGTGTTGGTGGTCGGCTCGTAGGCCTCCATGTTGCCCAGGGCCGGTCCCTCGCTGCTCACGATGCCTCCCGTGGCGTAGATCTTCCCATCCAGCACGACTGCACTGTGGAGAAGAGGGAACGGGAGGCGAAACCCCGGCATGCAGCGGATGTCCCCACAGCCCTGGGGCCCCCTCAGTGTCCACGGGTGGGGGCATCCAGCCCGCGCACAGTGGAGAGAGTGGGAGAGGCCAAAGCGGGGATGAGAGCTAGGCCTTAGGACTCTCGGGGTCATCTGGTCTATGCCCTGCCTTTGACACACGAGGAGACTGAGGCAGCCCAGACAGGTGAGAGAGGAGAGGGAGAAGACCCCCACACATTTCCTCCACCCCTACCCCTGGCTAGAATGTGACAATCTCTCTCATGAGGTACATGAGCCCCTCTAACTGACAGTAGGAGGAAAGTGAGATGCTGGCCAGGCCAGACTCAGCCCACCCACTGTTGCAGAAGGAGGCTGTGTGTATGCATGCATGTGTGTGTACATACACATGCGCACACATGTACACACACGTGTGCATGCATGCGCACACACCTGTGTTTGTGTACATGTGTATGAGTGTACTGCACAGTGTGCATGTCCGTGCATGTTAGCGTATGTTTATGCAAGGTGTGCACATGTGTAAGTCTGCGGTGTGCACACATGTATGCACGTGTGCATGTTCATGCAGATGTGTGTGCATGCTTGTGTACACGTGTAAGTGTGTGTTTGTATACATGTGCATGTGCATGCATGTGTTTGTACACGTGTGTGCAGGTGTGTTTATGCATGCTTGTGTGCAGCAGCGTGTCTCCCAGCTGCACTGGGGTATTGGGAGAGAGTCCCGGAGTCAATTTTCTGCCTCTCAGTCCAGAAGGTGATCTGGGCTAACCCCTCCACCCTGTCCCAGCATCTGGCTCACCTGCAGAATTGCCGGGAGTGGTTCATGTTGGGCCCTGCCTTGATATTGCCTTTGTCTGGGTCATAGATGGTGGTGGCCCGGGCGTAGGCGCCCCCCAGGATGAAGATGAAGCCATTGAGGGTGACGGCTGGGGCGTACTTGTTATCTGGATGGAGAGAGAAGAGCAAAGCCAGTTGAGGCTGGGAGGTCTTGGTCCCTTGGCTTCTGCCCCAGGTCCCAGATCATCATAGGGGGTCTTCAGTGATTGTCTAGTCCAAACCCCTGACTTTACAGATGAGGAAACTGAGGCCCAGAGGAAGCTCTGGCACCAGAGGAGAGACCAGATTCCAAACCCCCATCTGCCATGTCAGCTCCTATGTCTGGTGGGGGGAGCCTCTAATCAGCATGTGTCCCAGTTGAAGTGGGGTCTTGGAGATAGCCGCCCCTCACTGTCCCCCACAGCCCATGTGCCATCGGCCCATTGCTCACCAATCATCGGGGACTCAATGAAACTCCACGTGTTGGTCTGCGGAATATAGGACTGCAACACCCCAGCGGCCCGGCCGGCTCATTTACCCCTCCAAACACATAGATCTTGCCCCCACACACAGTAGCGGCAGCTGAGTGCACAGCCTTGGGGAGTGGGGCCACCGTCTCCCACTGGTTGGTGATAGTGTCATACCTGTGGGTAGAGGATGGGGCCCTGATCATGCCTAGGCCACTGGTGGGTATGCTCAGGGAGCCAGGGCATTAGCCAAAGGGTCCTTGTCCTTCCCCCCCTGCATGCCTGAGGCACTGGTGAGGCCCTGGGGGGGTCCCTCCAGTCTGTCCCTCAGCCCCCACTCCACTAGGAAGCTCACACACTTTTTCTTCTGTGTAGGAAGGTCCCCTCCCCATCCCCTCCTCACATTTCCCAGCTTCTCGTCCTCCCCTTTGCTCTGTCAATGTTCTCTCTGTCACCACCTACAACTCCCTTTCCCTCAGGTCTCAGTCCTGGATTTCTGTCATCCTTTAGAGGTCCAGCTTGAGCTAAGGACAAGAAGGGTCAGCTGGGTCTCCCACCATGACCAAGGATACTTATCCACATACATGGACCCTTCCAAAGACTTCTACATAAAGCAATTTCTATCCGATGTGAATTTGCCTGCAGATGTGGTGAAGGGAGGCAGGTTGGGGCCATCTGCCCATGGAGGGAGGGGGCTGGCATATAGTTCAACAACAGTGAGGGGTGGGGACAGAGAAGTGAGACAGGAAGAGAAGCACACAGGGCCTGGGGCCAGACATGGACACAGACAGGCGACAATGGTGACATGCAGCAGCTAGGAACAGATATATGGCACCACATGCAGACAGACAGAAGATGGCCTGACATGCAGAGAGGGGCCAGGGTTTCCTCTCTTGAGCCAGAGGTCTCAAGCCAAGCCCCCATCTGACAGTGGTGGTGGCTGTCTCTCTGCCTGTCCCTCTGTCTTTACTTGGAGGGTTTTTTAAGGGTTTTTGAGGGGTAGGAGACCATGGAGTGCCAGGTCAAGGGGCAGGAGCAGAGAGAAAGCCCAGAACTTGCACAGTAAAGTTAACATAAGTGGGTTTTTTTTGGAATGCAATTTCAGAATTCTTTAAGTGAAGCTGAATTTGCCTAATAGAAATTTCCATAAAGTTATTGCATCTTTAAGGGTCGAAGAACTTTGGACAGTTTCCATTTCACTGTCTTTCTCTGAGAGTTTAACTGTGGTTCTGCAAAGCCTGTGGTTAACTGTGAATGCTGGAGAGAAGATCCAGAGAAGGGGACTAAGGGAACTTAGGTTCTGGGAAGTCATACATTTATTCCTTATCTTGTGAAGAAACATTAAGAGAACTCTCAGGGAAACGTTTTCATTGGTATCCTGAAAGGAGGAAATGTTAGGGCTACATTTCCAGAATTGAGGAGCACTTAGCAGTTGTGGTTCTAGTTAAAGTATCTTTGGCTATGATCTTTCTCACAGTAGATAGATTGTAAATAATTACGTCTTTGTTTTATTCTTGATTACATTGTTAATAAAGAGTATCACAGTAACTTTGATGTTTAAGTTTAGAGATAAGCAGTTTTGAGACATGTACATAAAATATAATGTACATCATATGTATAATGTACATAATGTTTTATATATATGGAGAGAGATATGAGAAAAACTTAGGGGAAAAGAAATTTCCATTTTATTAAATGACATTTGGTAAGCTAGAATGATTAATCGAACAATTGAGAGATGTTGAACTTTTAGTAATTTGTAAAGATATATCAGAACATATCTCTTCACTGGCCGAGAGCCTGGGATGAACATGAATAATGAAAATGAACCGGTAGCAGGTGGCTAGAGAGGTGAGCAGCCCACACAGGCTACATGTGGGATTTTGTCAAAGCAATATTGGAAGAAAGAGGAGGATCAAGGAAAGACAGCTGCTGGGGAGGGGAGGGGTCAATGAAAAGGGGGAGCTGTCCAACTTTGCATTTGCTTCTTTTGTTTGGGAGAGGAGACCTTCTTTAGACTAAAAAGGAAAGAACAGAGAGGGCTAGTGGGGAGTTGGACCAAAGAGATCATAGATGGAAAAAATAATTCCATCTTTATTTTCACTGACCTCTACATGCAATTAAGCATTGCCTCCAATTAGGAATATTTAAAATTCTGAGAAGCAGCATAGGCTTCCCCAAACCACCAAAGGGTCCATGCCACAAAAAATTAAGAACCCCTGACATGCTAAGACAGCAGCCGCTATCCTTGACAGATCCCAAGTCAGCAGAGATGGATTTGAAATGAACTGAATGGCCCTGCCCAAATACTAGTTATTAATGACTTCGTGTTAGCCTGGGAGGGGGTTTCTAGTGGAGTACCCTGGGAAGAACTCCTGAGGTGAGGCTCAGGCCCTCAGGCAGCGTGCAGAAAGGAACAGGGGAAGCCAGGGACCCTAGAGTCTTGTATTCAGACCTGGGCAGTCATACCCTTCTTCTCAGCTGGAGAAATGCAGGGCAGGGCAGGGCAAGGCTGGGCCAGAGAATGAAGGGCAGCTGATGATGTGTTAATGTCCAGGTGAGTCCACCTACTATGTGTGGGGCACTGTCCTGTGCTCAGTGAAAGACTGGTCCCAGCCCCCGCAGAGTTGGCAGGGAGGGATGTGAGAAGGGTGAGGCAGAGCCAGGAAGGTGAGCTAAGTGAGCCGGCCTCTCTGCTCTGTTGGCTTGTTTCCAGTCATCGAATGCTGCTTAGTATTTGTCACTGAGTGTAAGTTTTCAAAATGAGTAATCAACATTTTAGAAGATTAAAAACAGCCGACAAGAGCTAGGACAGGATGACAGATCCAGTCCGCTTTCCTCCCACACAGAGAATATTCTTTTCTCCATGTGTTTATTATTGGATGACAAATGGCCTTGAAGTCGGGCTTGATCAGAAAGCCGATGCTCCCACTGGCTGTTCTGTTCAGACTCACAGCCATGTGGGAGGCAAGGGCTTGGAGACATGGTGGCGGCTGCTTGCAGTGTATGTCATGGCTGCTGCATGCTGTTGATCATCCTGGAGCCGGTGGGTGAGCACCAAGGCCACCATGAGGCCCCCTCAGTGCTCAGCCTGGCACAGGGCTCCTGAGGCCTTCCTAGGCTCAGGCTAGGCTTGGAGGAAGAGCCCACCTCACTCAGGAGCTGAGCCCTTGGTGCAAGAGCAGAGACAGCCCGTATTCTGGAGCTGACCTTCATCTGGTCCATAGACAGAAGGCCCCACACCATCACACACCTTCTCTGGTGGTCTCTGAGGAGGAGAAGGTGCACCAGAGCACAGCAGGGCAGGGTGGGGGAGGAGGGAAGATCCCCCTCCCATCCCGCAGGCATATTGTATAGGCAGCCTTGCACCCAGACTGGGAAGGATGCTTGGAATTTAGCAGAGGGTGCCTACAGCCTGGCCTGCTCTTTCTTTGGCATGTAGAGAGATTTAGGATTCAATCCTTTTCTGTCTCTCTCCACAGCAACTCTCTGCTGCCTTGGCCGACCTTGTATTCGACATATTTCCCTGGACACGACTTTCTCTTGTGTGGTGTGATGTGAACAGTGCTGGATATGAAAGCAGAAAACCTGGGCTCAAGTTCTGGATTTTGGGGCTCTGTGGGATTTCCCTGGGGCACCCTCTCTTTCCTCACCTGTACAATGATAGATAGCATTGTACTACAGGATCCCCAGGGTTGCTTCCAGCTCTAAACTCTTCTGTGGCATAGGACCACAAGTAAGTCTTCCTGAAGAGACGTGACCACTTCTCCCTAAAGCCCATTTTCATATAGCAGCCTTGGCGACTCCGTGGTGATGACCCTTCTCGAGGGCAGATCCCTTGTGGTGAGAGCTCCGGCAGAGGAGGCAGAACCATGTAGGACAAGACCACCAGGCTGGGCTGGGGGGCTCTGGGGCCCCTCACCTCCCATCCCGAATCTTTCTGCCTCTTCTCTTTTCGCTTCTTTGGAGAGAATCGCTACAGTGAAGTCACACGCTCCTCCTCTGCTAGTTGTTTCCGCTGCGCAGGTCACCTAGTCTCTAGACTCCTCCAGCTGTTCTGGAACCTGCTGCTGCAATCCCATGCTCTCTTGGGAACCCATGGGGTTCTGTGTTTGGTCAGTCAGATTCCCATTGTCTTTCAGTATTTATTTAGAGATCTTTGAAATCTTGTAGATGTTTTGTTACTCATCTTTGCTTTTGAATTTACTTCCCCCCCACTGATTTATCTGCTGGTGCTCTAAGTTTTCTTCCTCTTGAAATCTTTGTGGTCTGACTCTTTCTCTGCCTCAGGTAATCTTTGGGCAGGTGGGACAGGTCCCGAACCCTCAGTCCTGGTACAGCCCCACATCCTGGACTTCCGCTGGCCTCCTGCACAAGCCCGTGTTACCTCCATTCTTTTGTTCTCTGGCTGGACCGAGTTAGTGTCTGCTTCTTTTTGTCAGCTTGGGGGAAGGTAGGGAGAATTTCTTCCGCCTTGGGGTGCCCTAACCCAGCTACTATACCAGGCTGAGCACCGCCACCCCAGACAGAGCATGGTCCCCCCCCTCCTATAGCTCTCTCTCTTCTGTACATGGCTGGGCAGAGTTGAGGTCCGCTTCTTGTTGCAGCAAAATATTGTTGGGTAGTAAGGTCAGGGTGGCAGCAGCAGGGAGATGACTGAGCAGGTGCCAGAACACAAACTGGGGGGTTCAGGTGGCTTGAGTGTAGAGGTTAGTGGGGAAGGGTGCTGGGGGCACTCAGGATTAGCATTCTTTACTGTTATGCCACAATGGATCTACCCTCTCCTGTGCAATTTCTCTTTGTTTTGGAGTTAGCAGGGACAGGGGGAAATGGCTAGGCTGCCATCTTGTTGACTGCATGACCTAGAAGCTCCAGATTACCTTTTAAAGTCCACAGGAGAACCTTCACCAGAGAGCCCCTGTTCCTCCAGCCCTCACGCCTCTCAGGATTGTGTGACCATGAATTCTGGCCAGGCCGGCCTCCATCAGGGCTCCTGTCTCCTTGTGGGAACCTGGAGTCCAGGATCCCAGGAGGACGTGTTTGCTAAAGGATCTAAAGGCCACGGCGTCTGGGAAGGGCACGAGCCTGAAACGGCCATTTCTCCAAGCCTGGCGGTTTTCAATCGGAGGACCTTCTTGCCAGCTGAGTTCAGTTCAGTTATTTTCAGTTGCGTCTGATGCTCTGTGACCCCATTTTGAGGTTTTCTTGGCACAGATCCTGGAGTGGTTTGCCATTTCCTTCTCCTGCTCATTTTACAGATGGGGAAACTGAGGCGAACAGGGTTATGTGACTTAATGTCGGAGGCTGGGTTTGAACTCCTGAAGACGAGTCTTCCTGACTCCAGGCCTGGAACTGTGTGCACTATTGGTGCCCTCTAGCGGCCAGGAGCATGATTCAGTTCTGCTGAGCCCCTGCTCTGTACTAGTCTCATTGCAAGCTTCTTATGGCCAAACACACTGACAAAACAGAGCTTGCCTCAGGCTGTGAGGTGGTACCACCCCCATTTGAGAGGCTGAACGGAGGCAGAATTCAAACCCAAGGGTCTTGGTGCCATTCCCTCTCTTTTTCTGCTAGTCTGAAGGGGACAGGGCAGTGCAGCCAAGTCACATCTAGGAAGGAGTGTGATGGATGGGGCTAGGACTGAGCTGAGCAGAACCCTAGGAACAGATAGGGAGAGAGCGCACCCTGATGACTAGGAAATTCAGGAAGGCTTCCTGTGGGAGGAGACACTCTGGGCTTTGAAGGAGAGGAAGGTGAGCCCTTGGGGGGGGTGGAGCAGAGAGAGGCATTGGGGAAAAGCCAGAAGGTCAGTGGGGTGGGCCTTCAGGGGTGTGTGTGTGTGTGTGTGTGTGTGTGTGTGTGTGTGTGTGTGTGTGTGTGTGTGTGTGTGTGTGAGACAGCTACATAGCGAGGTCTCAGAACACCAGCTGAGCGTGTTTGTACTTGATTCCAGGGGTGACAGAGAAACATTGAAGACTCTGGAGCAGAGGAGGGTTGTGGCACATGGACTGGAGCAGGGAGAGCAGTGAGGAGGGGCTTCTGAAGGGCCTGGGGCCCCAGGCGGGACAGGGGAGGCAGAGCCGCCCCACCTCTATTCCTGCGAGGGCCTAGCTCTAGCTCACTTATTTCCTGCCTAAATCGCTGCTGGTCGCTGGATGCCAGCTGTGGTTAATAGGCCAAGAGTGGCCAGGCTTCCTTTTCCAGCCACTGGGTGCTGAGCACACTCCTAAGAGGGCCAATTTTGGGGGGCTGGGCAGGGCCCCCTCCCCCAGGATGTTCCCTCACCTTTCTACATGGTCCACATTGCCAGCCACACCAAGGCCTCCCAAGGTGTAAATTTTGCCGTCATACACCAGGCTGTTGTGCCGGCATCGAGGGACTGTCATCCTGGAGACCAGGTTCCAGTTGTCAAGCAGGGACATGTAACACCAGACATCAGCCAGAGTCACCCCTGACTCCATCCCACCTAGAGTTGGCAACAGGAGTAAGAGAGAAGCCTGTAGTGAGCATGGGGCTGAGGAGACCAGCCCTTCCTCTGATCTTGCCCCCCGCCTTACGCTCTGGGACCAGAAGCTGTTGTCCCCGGATGTCTCTCTCCCTGCCCCGATCTGTACCCTGACCTGGGGACATAGACCAGGCACTGCCATCCCTGAATCCCTCAGCCTCAGGGCCTCACCAGAGAGGTAGACGTTGTCCCCAGCACTGACCACACTGAAGAACTCTCGGTCATAGAAGGGGAGCGCTGCCAAGGGGTACCACTTGTTGTTCTGTGGGTTCCAGCAGGTGACAGCAGCCAGTGAGCGTTGGCTCATCCCTACCATCTGTCGGCCCCCAACCAGGACGATGACCTCAGCCACACCTGCAGGGACACAGTATCCCAGGGAGCCCATCAGGACACTCCCTGTGCTCCAGGACAATGCTCACCCTCCCCAGCCCCCAAAATGCCATCAGAGTGTGTGTGTGTGTGTGTGTGTGTGTGTGTGTGTGTGTGTGTGAGACAGAGAGAGAGAGAGAGAGATGTAGGAAAGGAACAGAGAGAGAGAACGGGGGGAGGGACAGGGGGAGAGAGAGAGAGAGAAAGAGAGAGAGAGAGAGAGAGAGAGAGAGAGAGAGAGAGAGAGCAAGAGAGAGAGAGATCTAGCCAGCCAGAGCCTGGTGTGCATAGGTATGAGTGAGCAGCTGGCTGATCTGTCCAGCCAGAGTCTGACTGGCCCAGTCCTCAGGGCCCAATCCCCCTGCCCAACCCACTTCCTGGGCCATACCTGCTGAGAGCCGGGGTCTCGTACGGGGTGTCTGCATCTCCTGCCGGGCATGGGGTAGCATGTGGTAGCGCTTGGCCTCATTGACCAGGTCCCTGCAGGCCTCGGAAGACTTGATCAGCTCCTCATTGTCCACCACATTGAGCAGGTAGCTGGGGTGGATGAAGGGCAGGCGCACCACGGCCAGTAGCTCTGCAGCATGCTAGGGAGAGAGGCAGCCAGCTAATCCCTGCCCCAGGAAGGCAAAGGGGCCAGGGAGGGAAGAGGGAACACTGTCTTGGAGGGAGGTGGTGTGGGAAAACTCTGTTGCATTGTCTGACCCTTTCTCTGCATGGCTGAGAGACCAGATGATTTGTTTAATGCTTAACTCACAACTTAGGTTATGCTAACCAGACACCTTTCAGAGTTTCCGCCTTCTACCCACGTGTTTTGTCTAAAAACTGCCCCACTGCTGCAGTCAATTAGCTGTTGTTTCCTTGGTCCTCCGAAGCCTAAGTGGTGCCTGCTTTCCACAGACTCTGGGGGAACAATCACCACTGGATCAGCTCTCCCCTCTGCCAGATGACTTTACAAACTTTCGACATGAATTCAGTTTTGGCTTTTGTTCTCTGTGGGATCTCCAAGGATCCACCCAAGGGGGCAGACTGACTCTGCAGCTTGAGAGCCAGGTGATTAGCCTGAGGGTCCAGGTGGAATGCAGTCCTTGTTCCTTTGTTTCAATACTATATAATGTAGGGGGCCACATGACGCCTTGATGCAGAGAATTTCTTGGGGTAGGCATGCTTACTGACAAATCGGGAGTCTTCTTGGATTGATCAACCCAGGGCTGTGGGAAGAGCTCAGTCTATGTCGTTTGGCTAGTAGTTCTCTGGCAGATCTCTCTGTCTCCATCCACCCCCTTTGTTTTCTCTTGCTGTATTTCCCTCAACCCTCCTCCACTATTAGAAATAAGCCAGATACCTGTGTCTGTGACTATATACTGGCAGCAGCCACCCAGGCCTCCTGGTGAGTATGGGACTGTGACTTATCGATGCTGGGAAAGGAACCCTGGATAGTGAACAACTCTGGATAATCCAGATGTGCTCTGGAGCTGACACACTCAACCCTGTGAGTTCTATGAGCAACCAGATTGAAGACAACGGATGATCACTCACACAGACTCATGCGGCATGCATCAAGTGCCTCTTGGGCACCAGTGGGTGGTCGCTGTGTTTGGAGTTGGGGATACAGACAGAAGTGAAGAAACCCTGTCCCTTCCATTATGTGTGTGTGTTGGGCGGGGGGGGGTGACTGGCCCCTGGGCCCAGCCCTGATGAGCCAGTGCAGAAAGCAGTCTTCTTGCCATGGAGTGCAGGGGGCCTTTCGATTTGGCTGGGGAGCCACAATGGGATGGAAGTAGCATTCAAGAGATACTATTTCATATGAGCCTTGTCTCTTCTCTTTGACTGACTTGTCGCTGCCTGGTGCTGTGGTGCTGGTGAGAGAAGGGGGATAACGCTATGAAGGGAAAGCCCTTAGGCCCTCCCCACCTGAGGCTGACAAGTGGTCAACCCATAGAAATAGTCTTTGATTCCCTACCTCAGTTTGTTTTTTGGTTTTAGGAGAAGGAGACTAAAGACAGCTGTGACCATGTGAGCTCTCAGGGGCCTGGAGAGTGAACCACCAGGTCTAGGAGTAGAGTCAGTCCAGCTTGGAGGCCCCAGAAATAAGGGGGAACCCTTTGGGCCCCAGATTATGGGTGGCTGAGATGAGGCTCATCCAGCAGCCAGGCTTTGTTTGGCTGGGAATGGAAGTCTGAGCCATGTTCCCCATAGACCCCAGGGAAGACATAGAGAATGTACTCCCAAAGAATTGGAGAAAATGTACTTCTTTTCTTGCCACCTTTTTAAAGTAAATATCTTTTTGTAGAAGCTAACTGATATTAATTAGACAAATGGAAATGGGGTGCTAACTGTGAGGAGGGGATACACCAGACTGGGTGCCCAAGACAAAAGCATCAAAGAAAAGACACCCCCAAACCCACTAGAAGCCTGAGGGGAGATGTGTGGGCCCCAGAGTAATTGCTACAACTACATGAGGAGACAACAGATTTATGTATAAGTATATATATATTTATATATGTATATAATAGATAAAGAAATGAATACAATGTTATTTGGGGAGAGGGCATCAGCTGGAGGGGTCTGGAAAACCTTCATGGAGGAGGTGGTGCCCAAGGAGAACTCTGAAGGAAACTCTGAGAGGCAGAAGTGAGGAGAGAGGCCATTCCAGGCATGGGAAACAGCCTGTGCAAAGACCTCGGTGGGAGATGGAATGACAAGAAAGCCAATATGGCCAGACCACAGACAAATGGAAAAGAATAATGTGTAAGAAGACTGGGAAGGTAGGAAGGGGCCAGGTTTGAAGGGCATTAAATGCTGAAGGCATCTCCAACCGGACGTCCAATGGTCATTTTAAAGGCAGTGTGTCCAAAACAGAACTCATGATCTTTTCCTCAACCTTCCCCACCCCTCACCTTCCCTATTAATGTAGAGGACAACAGCCCTGCTCCTAGCCCCTCAGGCTCTCAACCTCGGAATCATCGTGGACTCTTCACTTTCTCACTCCTAGATCCGATATGGTGCCAAGGCCTGTCATTTCACCTCTGCAGCATCTCTTGTCGATTTCACCTCTGCAGCATCTCTTGTTGATTTCACCTCTTTGGCATCTCTTGGACATGCCCCCTCCTCTCCTCTGACTCTGCCCCCATCCTGGTACAGATCCTCATCCCCTCACACCTGAACTATTCCAGTAGCTGCTGGGGGCTGGATTGGCCTTCCTCTAGCCTTTCCACACTGCAGTCCATTCTCCATCCTGCCACCAAAGTGATTTTCCTAAAGTGCAGGTCTGACCATGTCATCTCCTACTCAATAAACTCCAGTGGCTCTCTGTCACCTCGAGGAGCAAATATAAAATGCTTTGTCATTCAAAGCCTAGACCACTCCTACCTCTCCAATCTTCTCACACCTCACTCCCCATCCTCTTACTCTTCCATGAAGTGACCCTGGCCTCCTGGCTGTTCCATGAACAACACCCTCCATCTCCTGACTCCATGCCTTTACACTAGGCTGTCTCCCATTCCTGGAATGCCCTCCCTCCTCAACTCTACCCCTTGGTTTTCTAGGTTCCCTTTGAGTCTCAGCTTTTATAAGAGACCTTTGCCAGTTCTCCCTTCCCCTGCTCCCACTAGTGCCTTCTTTCTGAGCTTCATCTTCATCACTCTCTGTCTTGCACATACAAAGTTGTCTGCATATTGTCTCATGAGCTCCTTGAGAGCAGAGACTGTTTTTGGCCTTTCTTGATATCCCCTGCCCCTAGCACAGTGCCAGGTACACAGTAGGTGCTTAATAAATGCTTGTTGTTGTGATGATAATGGTGCCAGCTTTGGGTTGGCTTTGGTAGCCACCCGTGGAAATTAGGTGATCACTAGATAAGGTCTGGCAGGTTTAGCCTGCAGCCTCACCAGGGACCCATCCTAATGATATGGATGAAGGGAAAGGACTTGGCAGGGATAGGGTGGATGGCCCTCTAGTTAAGCATCTATCTACTACTACATAGGACCCCCTTCTCCACAGCCCTCAGTTGTGGCCACCCACATAGTTCAACCATCACAGATGCATCTGAGACTCATCCACTGAACAGTTAGAGGCCCCTTCATGGTGTCAGAGCCTTTGGGCAAATGAGGCAAAGGATTGGAACTGTGGATCTTAATGAGATCATAGATGGATCTGATAGGACTCCAAATGTCATCAAGTCCTGACCTCTCTATTTTACAGATGAGGAAACTGAGTTCCTCAGGGTAAGTGGCTCAGGTAGTGAGCACTGCATCTAAGCTTTGAACCCTGGTTCTCTGTCTTCAGAGCCAGAGTTCTCTTCACAGCTGTCTTTCTCATGGAAGAGGATGAGCCCTACAACCTTGTCATGGAGGGTCACATATCACATAGTCAGGCAATGTTCCCAAAAGAACATGTCCAGTGTGAGGAAAGGGCAGTGTGGACCCTAAAGGGCTTTGTGGGAGCTGCTCTTGGTTATGATTACTCCTGATAATTGCCATCAGAAAGGCTAGGTAAGAAAACAGGTGGGAAGCCGTGTAGCTGGAGCAGCCTCCAGGCCACTTGGCCAGTCAGAGGCCATGGGTGATGGATTCCTGATGAAGACCTCCAAGGTGGCACAGGACAGAGTTGGGATGGGGGGAGACTTAACTCTCCAAATCTCTGATCTGTCTCTTTCTCTGTTGCATGCTCTTTCAAGCAGAACAGCTGACACATCCCTGCCTTGTTTTTCTGGTCATGTCATCTTTCAGAAGAGGGCAGAAGCAGAGAGAGGGGCTGCTAGTGGAGGAGGAAAGGGCCACTCCTTCTTGGTGGTGGTAGGAGAGGAAGGAAAGGCCAGACAGCCTGACACTCACCCTACACCTGGAAGAGCTGGTTCCAGGAAGTTCAGAGAGAGGTAGGAATGCCTGGGCTCAGGCTACAGCTTTAGCTCCAGAGGGACAACATGATCACAACTAAATCCAAGGAAGAAGAATCAAGGGAAGCGGTCTATGAAGTCCAAAGGAGACATGCAGGGAACTTGTCAGAAACCTCATAATCTACATGGTCATATTCGTGAGATGGAAGCAAGGCAGGTAGGAAGAATATGAAAGCAGGGCAGAGTGTTAGAAGAACCCTGCCAGGACTAGCAGCACTCAGAATGGGCCACCATGGGAGGAGGCTATAGACAACATGGGGGTCAAGGGGAAGGTTGAAAACAAGAAGACCACTGCTCAGGGTGCACAGGAGGGTGAGCAAGCAGAATGACTCAGTTGTGGTTTTGCTTCCTTTTTCTCTAGCAGGGTACATACTCTTCAGACTAGGACAGGCAGAACAAGATGGGTCAACAGAGAATCAAAATGTTGTTTGTCCTTCATGCTCAAAGAGAACCAAAACAACATTAACAGGGTTCAGGTCAATGTACAGTGTGTCTGACTATGGCTGACCAGACTCCAATACAAGCTCAAAAGGCTCTACCACAGGTGGGGCACAAAGAGTCCATATGGGTATTTGGAGTGGATTCTCTAAATTTGTGCATCTCATGTTTCTTTTGAGCTGCTGCAATTCTGCTTTGCTCACGGAGCACAGCAGCTTGGATGAGGGTGTGCCTTGCTGGAAAGTGCTGTGCCCGCATCTCCCATGTCACAGAATTGACTCCACAGTTATTCAGAATGACCTTGAGAGTGTCCTTGCACCACTTCTTCTGACCACCATGGGAGCGCTTGCCTTGTGTGAGTTCTCCATAAAACAGTCTTTTAGGCAAGTGTACATTTGGCATTTGAACAATGTGGCCAGCCCACTGGAGATGCACTTTCTGCAGTAGAGTTTGAATGCTTGGCAGCTTGAGAAAGGATGAAAATGGCATCAAGGTGTGGATGGTGTGGTGCTGACTGGTGGAGAACCCCCATTTTCTTGGTGTTGTTAGGCCAAAATCAGCATGAGCAGTAGAGAGTCAATCTGTGCTGTTGTTGCATCTCAGTCTTGGAGGCTTCACTGAGTGCACAATTATCTGAAAACAAAAAGTCATATACCAACTTTCCCTCCACTTTGGTCTTGGCTTGTAGCTTGTTCAAGTTAAATGATTTCTTATTAGTGTGGTAGCTGACCTTGACATCCTTTCTGTTCTTGCTGAAGGCATCTGACAACATTGCTGAAAACATCACGCTAAAAAACATGGGAGCAAGCGCACAGCCCTGCTTCATTCCACTGGTGACTGGGAAAGTGCAAGAGCATCGTCCATTATCCAGAACCCGGGCAAGTATGGTGGCGTCCATTGCTGATGAACTTCTCTGAGCAACCAGATTCTGCCGTGATCTTCCATGCGTCCTCATGACTGACAGTATCAAAGGCCAAAGGTCAGAGCAATGAATGTAGTGCGCAGACCCTTTCTTGTTCCTGGCATTTCTTCTGGAGTGGTCAGGCAGCAAACACCACATTGGCCATTCTTTGGCCCTTTCTGAAGCCACACTGGCTCTCAGGTGCATAATCATCTTGCAGGTGAAGGATCACTCACAAGAATCTTGCCAGCAATGACTAAAAGACTCTCATGATTGCCACAGGACAATCTATTTCCTTGACCTTTATAGAGATGGACAGTAGAGGTGTCCTTGAACTCCTGGGGGATAACCTTTCTTGCATGTGGCCTGTAAGATTTCAGTCAGCTTTTGTATGAGCAGGGGACCCCTGCCTTGTAAATCTCAGCTAGAACAGAATCAGTACCAGGTGCTTTGCCACATGAAAGGAGCCTAATGGAATTCAAAACCTCTTCTTCACTTGGAACCTCAGCTAGGGAGGGATTGACTTCAACCTGAGGTAAATGGTCAATGGCTTCAGCATTGATTGGTGATGGTCTGTTGAGAACACAATGGAAGTTTTCAGCCCATCTCTCCAGAATCATGTCCTTATCACTAATCAATGTGGCTCCATCAGCACTGAGTGATTGAGATGCACCACCAAAGGTCTTTGGTCCAGAAATGGCCTTCAGGGCATCATAAAAGTGCTTTGGGTTGTTACCATCAGCATAAAACTGAATTCCATCTGCCTTCTTACTGAACCAAGGATCCTGCATCTCTCTAAGCGTCACTTGTACTTTACTTTCAATGAAGTTAAATGCTGCCCTTTCAGAGATGGATAAACTATCCTGCTGGTAAACCCTGTGGAGTTCTCGTTTTTCACTTAGCAGCTTCTGAATTTCCCCATCACTTTTGTCAGACTGCTCTTGAGGTTTGCAAGTGTTCTGACCCAGATGAGCCAATGCAGTGCTGTACCCCAAATCTCTGAAAGCTGCCCGCTCCTTTTCTGCTCCACTGTTGCCAATGTGTATTGTTTCAGCTTTCCCTCCAAGTCAGCAATGAACTGCTCATGCCAGAGAATTGAACCACCATGAAGGGAGCCTCCAGAAGGGCCAGTCACCAGGCCCAGGCAAACTCCATCCTAGGTTATTACAAGGATTGGTGGATGTGACTGATGAGCCACTGTCAGTGATGCTGGAAAGATGGTGGAGAGTGGAGGAACTATCACAGGCCTGGAGAAGGTCGAATGCGGCCTTGATTTTTTAAAAAAGAAGGTAGGTAAAGAGAGTGGATATTTCTAAGCAAAGAGTGGGCACCCTGACATCATCCCAATCATGATGATAGTTAGCGTTTATATAGTGCTTACTACGTGCTAGGTACTCACTATACTGTAAGCACTGTATAAATATTTCATCTGATCCTCACAATAACCCTGGCATGTAGAGGCTATTATCGTCCCCTTTTTACAGGTAAGGAAAAATGAAGTTAAGTGACTTGAGCAAGGTCACACAGTAAGTGTCTAAGGCTGGTTGGACCCCAAGCCTTCCTGCTTCCAGGTCCAATGCTCCACCTGCCTTTGATCATTGTCCCTCCATTCTCTGAGCTCATTTCCTGGTCCACAGGCTTCCTCTCCCCCCAATCCCTGAGTTTGGGGACAACCTTACCCCCCAGTATTCCATGGACCTCAAGCCCCATAGAGTCAACAAAAAAGCAAATCTGGCATCGAGGAATAGAGAAGCCCCTTGCCCTCCTGGTCAGACCACCCCAGGAGGACCCTGCTCAGTTCTGGGTCTGAGATTAAGAAGGGTACAGAGAAGCAGGAGAGCACTCAGGGAAGGGCAGCCAGCATGGGAAAGGTCTTGGAGTCCATGGCATGAGTCAGGGATGTTTCGGCTGGAGAAAAGAAGACTCGGGGGCGGGACACTGAGCTAGTATCCAAGAACTGGAATGGCTGTTGTCTTTGGCCCCAGGAAGCAGAGCCAGGAACAGTGGGGGAGAAAGTACACCTGTACTGTCTCCCTGAGGGTTGGAGAGGAGGTGGGATGAGCCCCAGCTTGGGGGGGTGGTGCTGTAGAAGCAATCCCCTTTCTGCTGCAGGTTGTACTTGGAGAGCTCTGGTGATTCTGGGATTCTGTGATTCAGTGACCAAGATCTGGGTCATGGTCAAAGTGCGTTGCCCAGGGATGAGTGTCAGCAGCACCATGAAGGTCATCTAGTCTGGCCCCTCTGCCTGCAGTGGCATGTCTTCTGGGGTGTCCTTTTATCAGCCTCTGCCATCAGAGCTGGCTCAGATGGGGTGCCCAAGGTGAGGGTGTGCTGCTGCCCAGCCCTCAGGCTCCAGCTGGTGGCCCTGGTGCTCTTGTTCCCACTTCTACCCCCTTCTCATGCCCTCCCCGCCCAGGCTGCACGGTTGGCACCTGGATGCTGCCTGCCGCACCTCCTCCCTCTCACTCCCTCGTGTGGCCTCACCTGCGCTCTGGATGCTGGGTCCTTCTTGATCCACTTCATCACAGTCTCATACACAAGCTCTTCTGCCTTGGTGTTGAGGCTGTCATTGGACACATAGGCGATGAAGTCATCCTTGGAGATATTCAGAATCTCCTCCTGGGTTGCCACCTCAGGGAAGATCTGCAGCGCGAAGGCCTTCGCCATGTGGTACAGCTCGCTGCACTGCATGGCCTCGGCCATGGCCAGCACTCCCAGGCAGTTCCCAGGGGTCAGTTGCTTCTCTGCAGGGTGGAGCAGGACCTGGTCACTCCACTGACTTGGTAGCAGCCTCCCCCTCCCTGCCTCCACACTGACCAGAGACCTTCTCTAGCTCAGGCTCCACCCTCTTGGTGGAGAAGGGGCAGAGTTGGAGTGGCTCTGGAAAACTGGCTGCCTCAGTGCCTAGCCCTGCTGGCCCTGGGGTTGGCTTTGAAAGAACCAGGAGACACGGTCAAGGTATCAGTTTGTGGCTGAGTCAGGAGTGGGGGTTGGTCTGTGTTTGGGTCAAGGGTCAGATAGTCTGTGGCTGGTGTCAATCTATGGCTAGGTTGGGGGTCAGGAGAGGTCAGTGTAGCTGGTTTAGGGATTAGGGGTCAGTCTGTGGCTGGGCTAGGAGTGAGGAGGTCAGTTCAAGTCAATTCAATAAACATTAATTAAACAACTCTGATGTGCCAGGCACAGTGGTCAGTCTGTAGTTGGGTTGGGGGTCAGCCTGTGGCTGGGTTAGGGTAATAATTTGGTCCATGGTGGGGACACAACCGGGTCACTGCGTCAAGCCTTTTCTCTTTGGGGTTCGGGGAAGCATCTGGGGTGCCTCAAAGCTCCGCCTCCCCAGGTGGCTGTGTGCGCAGCTCACCAAGGAAGGACACGCAGACTTTGCAGAAAGTGTGGAACTGAAACTTGCTGGCGGCCTCCAGCAGCGTCTTAGCATTGGCCGCATCGATGGTCAGCGAGCCCGTGTAGACGAACTCCAGGAGCAGCTCCAGGACATCTGCACGGAGGTCAGGCAGGTTGAGCTCCAACTTGTCGCGGCTGTCGCGTTCCCGGGGAGACCTAGGCACAGCAGACCAGAGCATTCTCAGCCCCCGGCCCCGCCGGGCCCCCTGCTCCCCAGCAGGGTGAGGCCTGGCTTCCTTCCCTTCCAGCCTCAGTCACGTGCTTCTCTTGGGGGGATCAGAAAGCATGGCACACCTGACCCCAGGGACCTAGCTCCGCATCTGTAAGAGAAGAGCGTGACCCGGAGGGAGCCCGAGGGGCAACAGAAAGCCCTGCTGGGCGCCAGGCTGCCTTTCATGCAAAAAAGGGGGCGAACCAAAAAGGATGAGTCACACGGATGGAGATGAGGGACAGCTTGACTCCCCAGGGAAACAATAGGCTTTGGGGACCGCCACCAGGGCGGGCAGGAAGCCTCTGGTGGGGCAGCGTCCCCTCCCTGCGCCTGCCTGCCGCGGACGCAGACGGGAGGCGGTGGGAAGCGGAAGAGGCCCCGGGGGGGGCCCCCCTCCCCCGGCCTGGCCCCCACTCCCCGGCCTGGCCCCCAAACATATTGTTCCCTGTCGGGCACAGCAAAGGAAGCCCTTCATGATATTGCTTGGAAACGGAAGACGAGACGAGATAGACGGACAGAATGGTTAGAGCCAGGAGGGGCAGGGGGAGCGACCCTCTCCCTCCGCCACAGGCAGCCAGCAGCCATCCATCCTGCGGGGCCTCGTCTGGGGGCTCGGGGCAGCGCCTGGGCCTGTGTGTGAGCTCGTGCTGGTGAACCTGAGGGGGATGCTGGGAGAGGGGGCACGTGGGGATGGGGGGAAGGGAAGTCTGTCAGGGTTCGAGGGACAGACAGCGGGACAGAGGGCATGCCACCAGTGGGGCCCTAGCAGGCACCAGCACCAACCCTAGAGAGGACCTAAAAGACAGAGACAAAAAGAAAACCCCAGTCCCAACCGAACCGGTGAAGTCGGTGACGTGCAGGCAGGAGGAGGAAGCAAAGATGAGCTGGGTTAGGAGACCGCTGAGTCTTCAGTACCCCCTCCTCCCCCCAGAAGCCATCAGGGTGAGCCTGGCAGATGGCCAGGCAGGCCAGACCGCATTCTCTGCCCTCTTGGTAGGGTGAGAAAACCGAGGCCTAGGCAGGGGCAGGGACTGGGCTAGCCACACGGCTGGGAAAAAGCGGGGTCCAGATTTGACCCTAGACCCCCCCCCCAGTCCCGGGCCAGGCTGCAGTCTCACTGGCTTTCACTCTGCCCGACTGCCCTGTCTAGCCCTGTCTGCAGACCAGGGGACCCCTGTGGCCACGCTGGCTGTCGGGGAAGGCCCCTAGGGTAGGTGGGGTCCTGGCCCGGGTGTCAGCCAGGGACTGGCTGCGGGATCACTGGGAGGATCCTCGCCTGCCCTTCCTTCCCCGGGCATCGGCTCCTTTCCTGGAAAGTGTGAGGGGTTTCACTCGATGTTTTCAGGTCTTTTCCAGCTCTGATGCACCATGATTCTAGGTGAGGGAGGCCAGAGACACCTCAGCCATGCCACGCTGCCTGAAGTTCCACCATAACGGTGGTTCCTTGGGAGCTGTGGAGGCCAGGCCATTGGCTGGGCCAGAGTTCAGAGTCTGCATCATTCTGCAGCAAAAACCAGTGACTGGGGTGAGGGGCCTCTGTCCCCAGCTCCTGTCTCAAGCCTCCCTAGGTTTTCTCTGCCTCTGACATAGCTGCTACAGCCTGAGAAGGAGGAAGGATTGGAGGTTCCCTCTTAGATCTCTGGGCATGGGGCTGATAGTGCATCCCCCCCACCCTGTTCCCACTTGCCTCCTTCCTGGCCTCTCCACATCCCAGGGCTTCACTGGCTTCCTTGTGTTGACCCTCCCCAGCCATGTGCACTAGTCACACTGTGAGTCTATGGTGCTTTGCCCAAAGGCTCTCTATCACCCTGGGAACCAATGAGTTACAGTCACAGAACCCCAAAGATGAAAGGAATCGACGGAGCAGGTTTAGAACCGAGAAACTCACCACCTCACAAAATGACTCACTCTGTTCATGTCCCAGACTTGTTCCCTCTAACCTTAATTTCTGCTCAGAGGCCCTAGGAGACCCAAGGTAAACAAAGGCAGGAAAGTACCCAAGTGCCCTCAGTGGACTCAGGTGGACCTCAGCCCGAGGGTCGCAGCCCCACACATCTAGAGCTGGCCGGCCCTGAGAGGGGCACAGAGGCCCAGGGAGGTGGCCTGAGTGCCAGAGATGGGGTGGGAGCCTGGGGCCCTATCCTCTCCTTGGCCTCCTGCTTCTCTTCCCGGATGACTACAGGAAAGACGGTGGTGAGCAGGAGAGGTGCCCAGGGAGGGGAAAGGACAGATGACTCCATTTTCAAAAAACAGGAAAGAACTAAAGTGAGACTGCATTGATTTCCATGAAAAAAATCTAGAAATTAAAAATTAAATTAAAAAATTAAAGGGATGGTTAGTGAACCTCTTGAAAAGGAAGCAGTGAGCACAGAGAGCCAGCTAAGCTTCAAGCCTTGAGTCAGGAAGATGCGAGTTCAAATCTAGCCTCAGACCCATCCTTGCTGTGTGACCTTGGGCAAATCACATAACCTCTGCCTCAGTTTCCTCATCTGTAAAATGGAGACAAAATTTGTACCCACTTTCCAGGATTGTTGAGATATTTGGAGAGCACCTGGCACACTTTAGTGTGCTGTGTAAACAGCCATAATCATTATTATTGCTATATTGCCTGGAACAGGTTAACATTACCATTGGTCAAGTCATACTGACCTCAGTGGCTTTTTTAGAGGGTTTCTTTTCCAGGGTCCTTCCATAGACGTAATTCCTGGGTTAAGGAAGGGTCATAGATAGGGTTTAGAGCCATTTCAGCTCCTCATTCTACACATGAGGAAACTGAGACTTGGCCAGAGCCCCCTTAAGGCACTTCTGGACTTCTCTTTTAGAGAGGCGGGCTGGATGGTGGCACTGCGAGCCTGACTCAGAAATGGCTAACGGAGCAGATCCATTGAGTCACGGCAGAGGGACTGATGTCAGTCTGGACGGGGGTCTCCAGGGAGAGCCACGGGGGTCATCCGGGCTCATCTGCGGCTTGTTTTGGGTAGTAGTTTTATCAGTGACTCCAGGGGAGGTGAAGCTGTCCAAAGCACATGTTCCAAGCGCATGTCCAGGACTGGTCAGGCCACACGTATGTGGAGCACCTCATGTTAGGGAATAGCCTAGCGAGTGTCCAGGAGAGGGAACCCCATGGGGGCAGGGTGAGGGATGGGCCTGGGGAAGACCTCAGGGCCACGAAGGGCCCCATGTCTGCTTGGACCAGGCAGGTGGAGTGCAGAGCAATGAGGCAGATTCCAGGCAGCAGAAAGCTTCAGAACAAGAAAGAGCTGTCCAGCCACGGAGGTAGTGAGTGCCCGGTCACTAGAGGCTATCCTTAGGCAGAGGAAGCACATGTGGGCATGCAGAGGTCAGCTGTGTGGAGGCAGCCCGCAGTGGCGGGGGGGGGCAGGTGACCATGGGAGAGGGCAGTGAGTGACCTAAAAGTGGGATCACTGCCACACAGGCATCATGTGGCTTTCACCAAACTGTGCTAATGGCCCTGTCCAGATCCTGGGCTGTTGGCTCCTACCATCCTGCTTAGCTGGGGCACCTGCTGGAGATGCTGGTGGGGCCTCAGTTTGTGAAGGGGCCTCTTTGGAGTGGGGCGAGCCTCAGGGCAAGGGGACAGTGCATGATCAGGGCCTCTGGGTTCCGCATCACTCCAGGTGACAGAGGACTCCTTTCCTCCGCGTGCCCTGGCATCCCCTCATCGTGTGGGGGTCTCTGCAGCACTGCTCAGAGGCTCCAGGGAGGCAGACAGCACACGGCGTCTCTCAGGGCACTGGTGGTAGAGCTGAGATTGCATACAGTAGGGACCGCTCACCCTGTGCGAGCAGCTGGCTAGGTGTGGGCCCGACTCTCCCACTGGCTCCCAAGTCTGATGCTTCCATGTGCAATGAGTTCAAATGAGCTTTGCGATGGGCCTTCCCGAGGGCGCAAGCCACTCCCCATGACATGGGATAGGACTTCTCTCTGTCTCTCTCTCAATCCAGAGCCAAGAGGGTCAGTGGAGGGCGTGACCCAACTCCAGGCCGGGCTCTGGGCCAGAGACCCACGAAGGAGGTAGACCCTTGTAAGGGGAAGCCTGAGCAGAACTTGGGGCCTCAGTTTCCTCACCTGTAAAGGCAGGGTGCTTGGTTTCACTTGGGACATCCTCCATGATCGCCTCTGCTGCACCCACAATTAGGTCTCCCAAGGGAGTTAGCATGGTGGTGAATGCCCACCAAATCCCCGCCCACCAAGAGGGGGTGGGCAGGGCTTCAGCTCAGCATTCTTGGAAGTTCCTCTGGTTCTGCCATTCAATGCTCTTGTGATTCCTTGACTGCTTTCAGAAACTGCCAAGTTATGAAAAGACGTTTTTTGTTTGGGGAAAGACTGAGTTCATTGTGTGGGCTATTTAAAGATCATGTGAAATCAATTTACATGTTTAATTAAATGGCATAATTAGAGTTCAGCAAAAAATGTAACTTCTTTTTAAAATGAACACCCCCTCTCTGGGCTTGGGTGGTCGGCTCTTCAGATGGCCGTGGCACATACACGTCTGCACATACACGTCTGCATATGCATGCTGACACGTGTACGTGCCCCTTCAGCACCAAGGCGTCTGATGGCCATGGAATCCCCCCTCCTTCTTCACGGATGCAGGCGGCTGAGCATCACTCTAGACTCGACTAGGGGACCCCCTGCTTCTGCCTGGGAGGCCTTACCAGGGCCCCAAACCTCTCCACTCCTGTCCTCTCTAAGGGGCCATCTGCCAAGTGGAGCACGTCGTGGCCCTCCTGTACAAAGGACGCTGCGGCTTTCCCAGCCCCTGGCTTCTCGGTCATCTCTGAGTGGGGCCTGGGGCTCCTAGCCACTCCTCCAGCGGTGACCAGAGAAGGCAGCCTGGTTCACCCAGGCTGGGCTCAGGGGCCCTTTGGCTGCCCTGGCCTTTCCCCTTGGTGGGCCTAGATCCATCCCATGCTTCTCACACTGAAGAGGCTGGAGCCACACTTTCTCCTGGGGTGCTGGGGTCATTGCGCCTGTTTACTGACCTCACTGGCCACCCTCAGGGGCAGAGCTGCCTCCATTCGGTCAAGCCTCCAGGGCTCGGAGTCTCCCCTTCCCTGGATCTCTGTGCCAGCCTCCTTCTCTTGCCAACCCCCAGTTCCCACCTGCCTCCTTGGGAGCCTCTGGTCCTCTTTCCTGGTCATTCTGTCCCTTGGGTCCAGGAGCCCAAATGAGCCCCAGAGCAGAGGAGAGGGAGCCCCCTTGAGACCCTGGAAGCAGCTTCTCTGAGGCTACAAGGAAGACCCCATGCCTCTGGCCCCCAATGCTTCCAGCAGAAAGCTAAGCAGCAAGCCCTCACCTCTGAGCTGCCCTGCCTGGCCTCCCTGGTGGGGGGGAGGGGGCTTCCTGAACTCTGACCAGCAGCTTAGTGCCTCATCTGCCTGGCCTCCCTGGTGGGGGGGAGGGGGCTTCCTGAACCCTGACCAGAGCTTGGTGCCTCACCTGCCTGGCAGGGCTCTTGCAGATGGGATCCCCAGCTTGGGGTCTGGCTTTAGGGAGCCCAGCCTTCTCCAGCAACCTCAGACAGCCTTGTCTAGAAGAGTTCAGAGCCTGTTGCTCAGGCCTCCCAGCCTCTTTCATGGGGCTGGTTCACTAGGTCCCAGCTGCTGACCACCTTCTTCCACCATGTCCCTTATGGTGCTCAGAAGTGTTCAGAATTCTGACTTGGGTTCTGGGTTCTGGTGCAGACAAGCATCAGTGCCAACAGACATCCACAGTGACCTATCTCCCCAGGTAGCGCCAGAGTGTCCCCATAAACTGGGCACTGTGTCAGTTCACTGGCACCGAGTGCCCCCTTGGCACACTGAGGAGAAGCCCATCCTGGGGGATGAGGGGATGACCTTAAACCTTGGAGACTTCAAACAAAGAAAGAGCAAGAAGCACAACCTGGGTCTCATTGAGACATGCATCTCATGGCAAGGTTTTGCCTCCATGGTGGGGCCCAGAGCTCAGTCTTGGGGACTGTCTTTGCCCTTTCAGTATCTTATTCTGGCCTCCAGGGTAGGCCCAAGCTCTAGCTCCAGGGATAGGGGTGGAGAGTCATGTTCTAGCTCCAGGGATGGGAATTGAGCTCCATGGTCTATCTCCAGGATGGGACCAAGCTCTATGGTTTGGTTCCAGGGATGGGAACGAGCTCCATGTTCTAGCTCCAGTGACAGGAGCCAATCTCTGTGGTCTAGCTCCAGGAATGGGGGTCAAGCTCCATGGTCTATCTCCAGAGGGACCAAGCTCCATGTTCTAGCTCCAGGAATGGGATTTGAGGTCCATGGTCTTTCTCCAGAATGGGACCAAGCTCCATGTTCTAGATCCAGGGATGGGGGCCAAGCTCTATCTTCAGGGATGGGACTGAGCTCTATCTTCTAGTTCTGGAGACAGGAGTCGAGCTTCATGGTCTATCTCCAGGATGGGGCGAAGCTCGATGTTCTAGCTCCAGGGATGGGAGCTGAGCTCTAGCTTCAGGGATGAGTCTGAGCTCCATGGTCTAGCTCCAGCCTCTCTTCTCAAGGAGCCTCGGGTTCTGGAGTCCAGCCTCCAGCTTCTCCCAACTCACACTCTCTGCTCTAGCCAGGCCATCTTGCTTCCTGCCCTTGCCAGGTCACACTCATCTCTGCTTTTTATTTATTTACACGGTTCCCTCTGGCTGAAATTCTCTCCTCTTGCCCCAGATCTGCTCAAAGTCTCCCTTCCTAGGAAGCCTTCCCTGGATGCTCGAGCTCTGACTGTGCTGGGCTCCCCTACAACCTGTCCTCAGGCCCCCCTCAGGCCTTCAGGAGGGAAAAGAGTCCCTGACTCCCAAGTGCACAGGGATGAGGTGGAGGGGAACTAGCAGCTCTGGGAGGGTCATCCTAGGAGACTTGGGACTCAATCATCAGGAAAGGTGGTTGGGTGGGGCCCCTAGAAGGAACTACCTACATCTGCCACAGCTCTGGGTTCACTGACCTTATCCAACTGCTTTCCTCACAAAGGCACCCTCTGAACCACAGCATTACCCTAGAGATGCCCTTTGGGGCTACACCTCCTTTTTCAGGGGCCCCTAGAATCAGAGCCTGTCAGAGTGGGAAAGGACCCTGTAGGTCACTGGGCATAGCCCCTTTGTTTTCTCAAGAAGTACTGGAAGGCAGAGGTGATGTGTCCTCCAACACCAGCCCTGCCCCACCCCTCTGATCTGCTCTACTGAAAGAGACTTCTACCTGGCATCCTTGCCTCCCCAGACTCATCTGGCTAAATAACACTCCCAGTGGATCACTGCTTGGCTCTTGAATGGACAGTGGCTCCCTATGGCTCTTCAGATCAAGCCCCCATTCCCTTACTTAGCTCTAGGAGGGTTCCAGGAACTGTTGGAGGGGAAGGGGCAGATGGGAGATTACCTAGACTATGGAAACATGGTCTTTGAGGGAGGGAGATGGAGAGGAGTCATGGGGAAAGAAGCCAAGGGAGGGGAGGATGGACAGCAGGGAATAAGTCCAGGGAGATGGCAAGAGACAGAAGGAGAGGAGGGCAGTTCTGGCTGGAGGTCCTGGTAGCCCCTTAGCTCCAGGGCTCCTATCCAAAGCAGAATTGGTTATGTTCTCCATGGACCACTGGCTTCCAAAAGCCTCCTCTTCTCTTGTGGGCATCATCATCTCACAGCCTTGGAGTTATCCTCGTCTCTTTTTTCTCTCTCTCATTTCTCATCTCCAGGCCTTTGCCCAGTCTTGCTGACCCAACCTTCACAATGTCTCTTGAATCCAACACCTTCTCTCCACTCCTAGGGCCACCAGCCTCCATCATCCTGTCACCCCTCACCTGGGCTGGTCTAATAATTTCCTGCTCCTCCAAGGCATCCTCTACAGAGCTGCAGATTGAATCTTCCTAAGACCTGGCTCTGACCAAGTCATTCCTGGGCTCAAAGTGCTGTAAGGGATCACTACTGCCTCCAGGATCAAATACTGCGTTCTTTGGCCCTTAGAGTCCTCCACAGTCTGGATCCAGCTGTCCTTTCTAGTACATGGTAAGCACTTAATAGAGCTTTCCTTTCCTTCCTCCCTTCCCTCCCTCCCTCCTTCCCTTCCTTCCTTCCTTCTCCTTTCCTTCCTTCCTTCCTTCCTTCCTTCCTTCCTTCCTTCCTTCCTTCCTTCCTTCCTTCCTTCCTTCCTTCCTTCCTTCCTTCCTCCCTCCCTCCCTCTTTCCCTTCCTTCCTCCCTACCTCCTTTTCCTTCCTTCCTTCCTTCCTTCCTTCCTTCTTTCCTTCCTTCCTTCCTTCCTTCCTTCCTTCCTTCCTTCCTTCCTTCCTTCCTTCCTTCCTTCCTTCCTATTAGGACAGGGACCTTAGAGAGAGTACATACTATCTCCCTTCTTAAATTACCCAGCATCCACTCATCTTTGCACATGAATGCATCTCCCTGAAGGACTAGTTCACTGTTGCCTGTGTTTCCCCAGGGCCAACCACAACCTTCCACACAGTAGGAGCTGGATAAATGTTGGCCAAAGGGGGGAGAGTGGAAGGACGGGATGGGGAGGGGAGGAGAGAAGGCCCAGCACCAGAGTTCCCCCTCCCAGTCAGACAGAAGAAAGAAACAATCCAGCCCTCCTTGGGGTTGGGCCAGCTCTGCCCCCTTCTGAAATGTGGATAATGCCATGGTGGGATGACATCAGAGGAAAGTCACATATATCCACAAGAAACAGGAATGTGGAGCTTAGGCTCAGGACACAACCATGTGGAAAGGAGACACTGGCCAACGGGCCATCCTGAAACAAAAGGCGGTCACTGGGGCGTTAGCTGGAGGCTGGCAACGTGTTCTGGGCTCGGCGTCTGCAGGGGGGTGCTGCAAGGCAAACGTCCAGTGGCATTAATGTGCTGACGTCAGGTTGAGGGGGCTGGAGGGAAAAGGCCTCCCCCACTATTCTCACTCACCAGGAGGGCCCCAAGGACAGGAACCGAGAAGTCAATGGGACGGATAAAAACTGTTTGCATGCATGAAAGAGGGTGGGTCTGCTAGAACTATCAGAGGGTGGGGCAGGAGGTGGAGGAGGAGTAGCTGGCACCCAGGGAGGGTGACTGATGCTCAAGGGTGGGGCCTGGCTTGCATCCTGGTGCTCAGTGGGGTGAGGGTGGGGGGAGACGTTGGTGCCAATCCTCTGACTCCCAGGCTGGGCCTAGGGACAAAGCCGTCCCACCTCTTGGGGCCTGGCCCAAAGTGCTCATGGGATGAGCGGCACCCTGAGGGCCAGTGCGGGAGGAGGTGGGAGCGAGTGTGAAGTGGTCCCTTGGGAGTGAAGACAATGCCGCTTCTATTCTGGGCTCTGGTCCCCTTGAGACTTGGGCTGCTTTGGGGAGGGAGGTGCTTGCCTTTAGCTGAGTTAGGCAGAGTGGCAACAGCTGCCTGTCAGAGTTTGAATCTGAGTCTTAGTGAGGGATGTGAGATGCTGGGAAGGGATGGATTGGAGGCGGGGTAGGGCCCCCGCTGAGGAGGCGGACAGCGTGGCTGCTGGCTCTGGGAGAGGAGAGTCACTCTTCGGGACCTGCAAGAGAGGGGGGAGAAAAGCCACACAATGCGTCCTACAGAGGAGTAGACCAGATCGCAGCTGGAGGGGAGCAAACCTTTTGATCAGGTCCTTGAGATACAAGCTGCAGGAAGCTACCACATTTTGGTGGACTTCAAACACTTTGCCGTCAACAATAATTTTCAGGTCTGTGAACTCTTTCGTTTTCCGCTGCTGGTTCAACTCCTTCAACATTTCTGCAGAACAGAGAAGACAGACAGGCCAGGTCCCATTAAGGTAAGGGGTCGGCGGCTGCATGGGGGGCTTTGCTTCTGATTTTTTTTGGGGAGGGGTCAAGAAGTTGAGAAATCGGAAATACTGGACACTGTTTCTTGGCAAGACTGACTCAACACTGACGGTCAAAAGGAGTCACAGACAGAAGGTGTAAGGCAAGCAGCAACAGGAGGAGCCGGAGAGGTGGGAGACCCCCCAGAACCGTCACTTTTAAGAAGCAAAACAACAAACCACTTAAATTTAAAAAGATAAAAAATAAGCGAGGTTTCCACACAGATAAACCAGAAACACACAGGCGTTCATTCTCATGGATAGCTGAGCCCACAGCTGCTCCCACCCAACCTGGTAGCGTTTCTCCCACCAGATGGGCATGATTGCAATGGGTTGGGTACCTGGTCAAACATGGCGTGAGGATGTGATGGGGACTGGGGAAGGTGCAAAGCCAGTGAGGCTCATGAGTGAGCGTGGTAGGGGCGCCTGGCAGCAGCCAGGGATGACCTTTCCCCCATAGCCAAGCCCGCCAGAGACACCACCGCCAGCATCCCTGGGGTTGTGGGGTATTCTGGGGTAGAACTCTCCTGCATCTTCTCCTTTTTCTCAAGGGTGCCTGGGGCATGGAAATGGGCCCTTTTTGGTATCTAGCTTAAAGGTATCCTTGCACCTGCAGTTTGAAGGAGCCCTAAAGAACTCTGTAGTGGAGGAGTGGGAACGAGGGAGTGAAGGAGGAGAGGAACGGGGCAGCAGTACCTACCTTTGGCATCCACAGCACAGAAAAGCAAAGATTTGCCCACAGGTCACTGGCCCAGTTGAAGATGTGGCCCGAGTCCCCTCCTGGGGGAGGCTAAGGCACCCATCTTGGAGGCTTTCCCCCAAACAAGTGGGAGAGGCCCTGCCTAGGAGGAGGGTGGGAGAGAGGCCAGGCTTCCCCAGGGCGGGTTCAGCCTTACATTGTAGCAAGTGGCCAAAGGCCAAGATGTGGCGGGACCTGTGTCCACAGACTTGTTCTCTTTCACCTTCCCCACCCCATCAGTCCTCATGAAAGCAGGGTTTGAATGTGACCTTCTCCACCTTCCTAGTGTGGCACCACCTTCCTCTTTGAGCACAAAGGAGAAACAGCAACAGCAGAGGCAGGTCCTCGGGATCTCTCACCTGGACTCCGTATCAGCCTCCTAACTGGTCTCTCCCGTCTTTCCCCTCTCTGTTCATCCTCCACAAGCTGCCACGATGAATGCCCTAAGCCACAAGTCTCACCTCCTCATCCCTTCCCTCAAATCCTTCAGAAGCTCCTGGGGAGAAGTGACTTGCCCAGGGTCACACAGCTAGTGAGTATCTGAGGCCTCCTGACTCCAGGATGGTGCTCTATCCTCTGTACCCCCAAGCTGCCCCAGAAGCTCCTCAGCCAGGCACTCCTTCTGTACAGTGGGAGTGTTGGGCCAGATGACCTCCAGGGTCCTTTTGCCTGAGAGTCTGGGGAGTCCTCCTGGCCGGCTTCCCCTGCCCCCACCCAAAAGTGGCCTTTATGCGTCATGCTCCTGGGCTTGTCTGCCTTTCCTCCTCCTCTGCTCAGAGATTTCCTCCACCTATCAAAACCCAACTCATCGTTCAAGGCTCTGCTCTAGTATCACCTCCTCCTTGAAGCCTGCCCTGCTGCTTCTAGCCAGGAGTGATCCTCCAGTCCTCGATCTCCCACTTGGTCCCTCTCTGAGGAGTTGGTAATCACAATTATTTGTCCATGTGTCTCCTTTCCCCTGGCACAATGTGAGCTTTCTATTCTGTCTCCCTCATGATGACCAGCCCAGGCCCTCACTCATAGAAGGTATTCATGGGCACCTGGCTCAGAAGCCACTGAGGCCAGGCCTCTTATTTTACAGAGGCCCATGGAGGGGAAATGACTTACTTAAGGTCACACAGGGAGCAAACATCGGGGGTGGGATCTGAACCCAGGCCCCCTGACTCCAGAGCCAGGGCTTTCTGTACCACATTCACTGCACGGCTGCATCCAGAGATGATGACCAATCTATACTGCTCCCAGGCTCTCTGTCTGCTTCCTCAGGACCAACTGAGGGACGAACCCTTGAACCAAAGAAAACATAATCCTGCTGCCATTTCCACTTATGGCAGAAGAGAGGGGGAGGGTGCTAGGACTCACCTCCTTTACCTGGCAGTTCTTTCATAGTGAGATCTCTGTCTGTCTTTGGGGCTGAACCATTCTCACTGAAAATGAGACCAAAAGCCCAAAGGAACCCACACGCTCCTTCCAAGGAGTGCATCTCGCCAGCTCTTCAAGGAGTTGGCCAGGTTGGTTCTGCCTGTGGTCAAAGGCAAGACAGCCACTGTGAAGGCATTTTCCTGGCGCCTCCAGGTTCCTGAGAAAGCAGGCTGAACAGAAGTGACTTGTCCAGGGCATTCAATGCAAAAACAGACTGCTCAGAAATGTGAGAAGAGAGAAGGCTCTAGAAATGGCACCCTCACCAACAGTAAAACTGACTGACTTAACAGAGAGGAAAGGACTGGTCAATCATGTAATTCTGTGTGCAGCCCAGCCATCAGTGAGTTAGAGAAAAGAGCAAAACCAAGATAGACTAGAAAAAAGGATAAAGATGAGAAGAAGAGACTGTGAGAAATCACAAACAGTTTCAACCTGGCCAGTTCAAACAGGGTTTTGTTATCCCCAAAAAGGAAATGGATAAAGGAAAAGACATTGACTGTGATCACCACCATTTCCTAGAGAAGTTTAGCTGATCTCCTCTCTCCATCCCTATGTCCTCGTTCTTCCTTCTCATCTGCTCTTAGAATTCCTAGTTTCACTGAGTCCTCAACACAGGCACTACTTTCTGCAGGATGCTTCTCCTGATCCCACCAACTGCTAGCAATTTCCTGGAAGGCTCCCTTTTATCTGTTTTTTATTTGTCTGTACCCATCATAGTTGTAGACAAGACAGGTTTTTTTGCATACTCTCTCCCTCATTAGAATATGAACTTCTCAAGAACGGAGGCTCTCCGGATTTTGTCTCGGTATTTCCCGTGCCTACCAGCACATTTCAGGAGGTGGAGGGGCATCTAAGAATAGGGAGAGGGTCCCTTTCCTTCTGCCTGGTCAGCCTCACCCTTAAAGGTCATGGTTAGGTTTGGCACCACCACAGTGGAAGGAAGACCATAGCTCTACAGTCAGATCCATCCTCTGCTCAGCTGTCACAGTAAACTTACTTCATGACCAGGGCTGACCAGGTCACCCCCTGTGCAATGAGCTCTGGTGGCTACTGTTGCTGCCAAGATCCTGTGTGGCATTTAAAGTCCTTCCCAGCCCAGCCCCTTCCTACCTCTCCAGCCTTCTTCCTGGATGGAAGGTGATGTCAGAAGGAAAGCCTTGGGAGGTGGGGTGGGGTGGGGAAATGGGATATTTAAGCTGCATTTTGAAGGAAGCCAGGAAAGTCAGAAGACAGAGGTGAGGAAGGAGCGATAATGGTGTCAGTGTGGTTGGGAGCTCAAGAAGCATGAGGACCAAGAGAAGGGTGTCAGATTTGGTGATTAAGAGATCATTAGTGACATTGGGGAAAGGAGTCGGACCAGCTTGGTGGGGCTGGATGCAAACTTCAGAGGGATGAGAAGGGAGGAGAGGAAGCAGAGATGAAGGGAGCATGACTTCTCTAGAAGTTGGTCTGTGGAAGGCAGAGGAGACATAGGATGCTAGATTGAGGGGATGGCGGGTCTAGTGAAGGTCGTTAAGGATGGGGAGATGCAGGTGGTGGAAGGCAGCAGAGAAGCAGCTTGTACATGGGGAAAGACTCAATGCTGAGATCGGGGAGGATGATAGAGGCTGTGTGCTGCTGGAGAAGAGGAGAGAGGAATCCATGTAAAGGATCTGGCCTTGGCAAGGAGAAGGGCCACAGAGATAGGGGGAAAGGAAAGTGGGGGATGCTGCCAGGTATGACAAGGGGGGACATGGGGCCCTTGGGAGAAGTGAAAAGTCTGTGACAGGCGGCCCCTATTTCACGGGCACAGTAGGAGGTGAGGTCGGCGACTGAGAGAGTGAGGAAGGACAGTGTAGGAGGCTGAAGGAGAAGAGAGAAGATCTGCAACAGATGCCATGGGAAGTGCAGCAGTCACTAGGGAGGAGTGAAAGGCCTGGCATGCAGCAGGGAGGACCTTGCTGAGATTCAATAGGAATTTGTAGCTGATTCAGTCAGCCCAGGTGGGCGACTTCCTCCATCATTAATCAGTGACAAGTGAACAAGAGTGGAGGATGGTGAAGGTGGAGGGAACCTGGGGAGGGGCTTGGGAAGGAAGGAAGGAAGGAAGTGAGAGAGAGAGAGAAGGAAGGGGGAGGGAGAGAAGGAAGGAAGGGAGGAGGGAAGGAAGGAAGGAAGAAAGGAAGGGAGGGAGGGAAGGAAAAGAAGGAAGGAAAGGAAGAAAGGAAGGAAGGAGGAGGGAGGTAAAGAAGGAAGAAAAGGAGAGAAGGAAAGGAAGGAAGGAAGGGGGGAGGGAAAGAAAAAAGGAAGCAGGTGGAAATCAACATTTATTGTGAGTTCAGGCTTGGTGTGACCTTGTAGGATGATGAGTTTCTGGGGAGCATAATGAGGTCCAGAGGAGTGCAACCAGGTGGGAAATAGAGCAGAGGAATGTGATGAAAAGAACTTATACTACGATGTTGATGACTGATAGCCATATAACCTTCTCAGGGTACTTGCATTTTTAAAGAGGCCACTGTTCACTCCAAAGATCAGGTGGCACAATGGATTGAACACTTGACCTGGGGTGAGGAAGACCTGAGTTCAAATCCTGCCACAGACATTTACTAGCTATATGAGCCTGGGTGTCACTTAACCGCAGTCTGCCTCAATTTTTTCTTCTGTAAAATGGAGATAATAATAGCCTCCACCTCCCAGATTTGTTGTGAGGATCCAGCAACATAATATTTGTAAAGCAATTTACAAACCTCAAAGCACCATATAAATGCCATTATTATCTAATGAAAGTGGGTTAACAAGAATGCCAATCTTTGTATTTCAAGCACATAAAATAGTGCCTGGCACAAAAAAGGTGCTTAGGAAATGCCTATTGCTTTGACTTGATGTGGGGTGGCATCAAAAATAGGAACAAAGGATTGTAGCCATCATGGGCAGGGAGATGCTCTTCTTCACTCCTCGTGCAGGGGAAGCTGTATTTAAGGGCCAGAGCAAGATGGTCAGATGAGGGGTGCAGTGATAGGTCAGCTAAGAAAGGAATGGGGTAGCCACAATGCATATCTCTGCCCCCCATCCCAAAGAGCCGGCCTCATTAGGTAAAGGGAAGACCCTGGGCTGGCTTCTAGGAGAGGATCAGACAGTGAGTCCTCTGGGTGACCTTAGGGGAGTCATGCTCCTTCTCTGGGTCCCTTTCCCCATCTGATAAATAGATGTGGTTGCTTTATGACTGTCTGAACCTTTGCTCCTCCTCACAAAATGGATCTGGTGAGCCATTTCCTGTGAAAAAGTCACCAGGGGCTGCCCAATGTGATGTGGGGGCTGTGGGACCCTGGGCTTGAGATCTCCAGATAAGACAACCCCAAGGACCCTTCTGGCTCTGGCATTCTATGAAAAAGCTTGAGGAATTCCACAAATGTGGCTTTTTTTTTTTTGTCAAGTGAGGCTGCACAATCATCAATATAAGACACTTTGAAACTCAGCTCAGGACCTCTAAGCAATGTGCTGTAAGCCAGAGTGTTTCTGCCTTATACAGCATCACCAACTGTGTCAATAATGGCCATGCCCTGAAAACCCTTGAGAAGCTTTCCAATTTCTTGCATTCTACCTACCAGCTAGCTCCTGATTCTGTCAGGCTGGATGCTTCTAATTCATTCACTGGTTCACCTTTCTCAGATGTCACAAGTCCATTGGGTGTAGATGAAAGGAGAGAAGAACAGGCAACAATGTGATGGTATAGGCTACAGTCCACCCAGGCAGATGGAGGACATGGATAATGCTTTCCAAAGATATGGAGGAACTCTGACTCTAGACCATGTCTCTCTAGATCATGGCACTCTTCTAGATACGTCTCTCTTTGCTATAGGCAGGGCAGCTCCTTGCCTTGATGCTAAAGTCATCTTTTGGGAGATGGAGGAGAAAGTGAGAGGAACTCTCATTCCAGACTGGAAGCTGCCTAACAAGGAGGAATGGGCCAATGGAAGTGTCAGGAGCTTCTGGAGGCAGGGCCCCACCCCACAGCCCTGGGGTGTGCAGTGTACTGGGGGCCCTAGGTCTCCTGAGGGAGCATGGTGATGATCCCATCATCTTGTGGAGCTGGCACTAAGGGATAGGAGACTGCCAAGGATGCTTTCTGATGACACCTTTGAAGACAAGCCTGGGGAGGGAGAGAGGCTCCCTGAGGATGCCGGCACATCAAAGGGCATGTTCTAAAGAAGCAGGGACATCCATCCAGCTCAGCCTACGAGGGTTGCACTGGCAAAGTGAGGCGCAGGGTGCGTCCTGGCTGGGGAAGGAGGAAGGAGGGAGCTGTGTGAATGACCGGCAGGGGAGGGAAGGCCAGGGATGCTGTCAAGGGTGACGTTAATGGGATGGCCAGACCCCAAGATCCTGGTCACAGCCTATTCCTGTGCATGACTGCCTACTCTTTAATTCCCAGGAGGTTTCCTGAAACCCTGTGAGAAAAAACCAAAACATGTCTTCAGACGTCCATGCCACTCCAGACACACCAGCTAAACCTGTCTCCTTCCTGCACGAAGTTTTGGCTTAGTACTGGGTAATCACATGGGGTCTGTGGGAGGGGGTTTACGGTCTCTAGTGCATTGGGCCACACTCGGGCTAGAGAGAGGAGCCACCGGACCGGGGGCGGGGGGATGTCAGGGTGCTGGTGGAAGGCTGAGCCCCCTCCTCAGAGAATGGTCTGCTCAGGGCACTGAAGCTCCTGTTGAGATGCTTGTAGCGCCTGGCCCCGGTCCAGTGAGCCATTAATCAATGGAGGCATGAGCGTCTTCCAGCTCATTCTTCATGGGCAGCAGGTGATGGGCTGGGTGGCTTTGCATCCAAGTTGCTGATTTTTCCCTCTCCTGGCCATGTCAAGACTGTTCTGGGACTGTTCTCTTTCACTGGGTGAGAGTGCTGAGGAGGGGAACCCGCTGAGATAAGTTTCCAATCACTTGAACCTGGGTCTGTGCCTAGGCTGAAGATGTGGGTCTCCAAGCCATCAGTGCCACGCTTGGGGGACAGGGCCTCAGGAAGAGCTCCAGATATGCCTCTCTGGCCCTCAGCCACGTGCCACCTGGGAAGATGCAGTCAGGAGCGGCTCCTCGACCTCCCCTCAGCCCCCACCATCATCCTCACAGCTGTGGCCTGCACCAAACCCTCCTCCCCTCTCACCCGGACTAACCAGCCTTTCTGCCTCCAGCCCCTCTGTCTCACCCCATCATTATCCTTCTCAAAAAGTCTTCTTTGTTTTCCAACTGTTTCTAGGAAGAAATACAAACACCTTGGCCTGGCCTTCAATGCCCTACACAATTTAGCGATCGTCCACCTGTCTAAGCTGAAGCGCATTATTGCCCCTCACAAAGGTGTCTATTGATATGCCATCCCCCATCCCCACACCTTTGCCCAGGCTGTCTGTCCTAAGCCCTGCCTGTGCCTTCTACAGGAGGACTTTCCTGATGCTCCCAATGGCTAGTGCCTTCCCTCATTCTGCTGACCTTGTACCTGGACTTGCTAATTCACCTGGTGTCCTCCCAATGGAAGGTAAGCCCCCTGAGGGCAGTGCCCAGAGACAATTCATGGTAAAGCACTTTGTAAGCCTGGAAATGCTGATAAATGCTGGCCTGGTTATGGGGGAGGTGCTTGACTAAAGCTTGTGGAATTGAACTGAATTTGGAACTGGTTTTGTGTGTTTTTGAAGGGGTGGTCCTAATGCTATTTGTGAAGGCTGATTCTACCCCTGTCCCCATTGTCGGAGTCAGACCCCTGAGGGCAGAGGGCCAGGGGACTCGTAGGCTGGGACCATGCATGCCTTGATGGGCTTGTGCCACTCTCCCACCCCCCCCAAAAAGAGGCCATTGATTTGGATGGCCGCTGAGGTCCACGGCAGCTCTCCGGAAGGGGGCTGAATGTTTGAGCTGTGACTCCAAATGGGCAGGGAGTCCCTGCACCAGTCAGAGGACATGGGTTCAAATCCTGCCTGTAGATTTATATGACCTCTGAGGATCTGAGCTGCATGGTGTGAAACATGGGGGTTGGAATACTAGGGGCTCGCTAAGTGGCACCATAGTGCCCAGAGCACCAGACCTGGAGTTGGGAAGGGCAGAGTTCCAATCCAGCCTCAGACAATGTAGACCCCTCCCCCAACCATTCTGAACCCCAAAGACCTGAGAAAGGCCCAAGACGTGGACTGGCCATCAGGAGGACATTCGGCCTACTCTGAGCTTCACCTACCATGATGCCTTGAATGCTCTGGTATAGCAGATATGCCTTGCTCTGCTCTCTGAGGGAACCCCAAATGCCCCTTCCTGTGTCAGCAACTACAGGGCCGGACGAGGCTGACCAGGAGCCATCCTCTCTTTATGACCACTGAGGACAGGGCACCTGGAATGGACGCTGTCTTGAATAGTGGGACTTTTCTTATCTTGATATTTTATGGACACATGCTACGGTTCTGTGGATGATGGGGAAACACAGATGTCCTGGCTCCATACTTTCGATGGACATTCTTACTGTGTTGACATTCTACCCAATGAAGAAATTCCTTTCTCATGTCATGGTTAACGTGTCCAGAGACCATGATTTTGGCTGACATGGGCCTCCTGAGCCAGGAAGGGAAGGAGGGTGAGAGACCGCTCGGAGGATATAAGGTGCCCTTTGTCCGTCCATCTTTGGGTTCGTGGTCTACAATGAGCTTCCGTGCATATCTTCATACCCATGTTCTGCCAGCTTTGAGACAAATAAACGCGCCCACGCAGACTAATTTCATTTGTCTTTCCAAGAACAAACTTGGTAATGGTTGACAATGCTGACTTGCCCGGTGTCTCTGGGCAGATCACTTAGCCTCTGTCTGCCTCAGTTTCCTCGGTGGTAGAAGGGGTTAATGAGAGCTCCCAGGCTGATGTGCCTGCCGTAGAGCCCCCTACTCTGCCCCAGGGAAGCCGGGTTTCATTAGTTTCCCACCTGCAACTTGGAACATCACAGATTGCCCACCTCTGGCCATCCTCAGAGGAAGGAAGAGTCAGATTCTTAGTTTTCTAAAAAACTGAAGAAATCGATATTCTGCTCCATGCATTTAAATCCTGCTCATTAAGCAGGCATCCAGGAGCTCGCTTCTGCCTCTGTGAGTCAGAGAGAGTCGATCCTTGACCTATTGCAAATCCAAGAGTATTTCCAGCTACCTTTATTTTTCAATTGATTAATTTTTAAATTAAAGTAGCCAGTTAAGACTCCAGCACCCATTTTGGCCAGCCACTGAACACAGCCTGGCTAACACCCAGCCCATCCAAATGGGCCAGAACTAGCGGAAACAAACAGGGGCGTGAAGGCACTGATGAGCCCGGGGAATAGCCAGGCGCGCCCCCCAGGAGGTGGAGCTTCTTGGGTGGGGGAGGTGAGAGGGCCCATCTGCAGGCTGGCCCTAGCAGGCTCTACTGTGCAGAACAACAGAGTGGGGGGAAGCTCAGATGGGAGAGTGGACGGCCTGGCACCCTCCAGGTGCCCTTCACACACAAGCACGGAGCAATGGAGGGCTTTTGGAGCTGGCCGAGCCCAGGGGCAGCACTGGCACTGTCCCACAGTCCACTGTTATGAAGAAATCACTCGGCCATTTGAGAGGAGACTTGAAGGGCGGAAGACACTGAGCTCCTAATGCCCTGTATGTGGCCAGGGACTAGAACTGAGCCTGCCCAAGAAGCCCATGAATGGGTCTGAGGAAACAGCTGGCTGACATCTCATAAAAGCAAGCTCCATGAGGGGCTGGGACCCTGTGTGTTGGTAGAACCAAGGCTGGCCTAGCCTGTTTCTGACACTGTCTCCTCCCTCACCCCCAGTCCTTCTCCCTGCGCACTGGGCCCCTCCTGGCTCACCTCACTTTTTTCCCTCTGGGGCTTCTGGGGCTTTGGGGTCAGTTCCAAGTTGGGGGGAGAAATGTTGAGGTCTCTACTGACTGACAAGCTGCCTTATTCCAGCCTGGGCTGCCTAACTCTCTTTGGAAGCCCTGAATGAGACAAAGATCAGGTGTTGGGGTGGGACTATCCAGTGGTTAGAGCGCAGTGTCTGTGAGGTTACAGACAGAAGCCCCGGCTCTGCCCAGGGCTGCAACCCCCAGCACTGGACTCCTGGAGACAGCAAGGGCAAAGGGCCAGCTCACCCCTTTCTGAAGAGCTGGGACATGGCCCCTGCCCCTCCCTAGCAAGGATTGTTGGGGAAAGCCCTAACCTGCCACCCAATTCTAACAAAACACCTATGAGCAGTTTAAAAATTCAAGGATGAAGAGGCTGAAGTCCAGCTGACCTAGAGGGTTCTCAGCCCTGAGATCAGCCCCTCTCGGCACTGCCAAAATGTGGCACCTCCCGTGGGATTTTAGCAGCTCTGAGTAAGCTGCTCCAGAAGGCTGGGGGCAGAACTCCAAAGGGTAGGGCCAGTTTACTTGCCCAGCACAGAAGTCTGTCTGTGGCCTGTTTGAGGTCTGTCTTGGGCCATCTGAGGTCTAAGGTTTGCCTGGCTCATCTGCAGTCTGCTTGAGGTCTGCCCTGGCCTATTTGCATTTTGTCTGAGGCCTGGCTGAGGTTTGCCCAGCCCATCTGCAGACTGCCCAAGGTCTGCCCTGGTTTATTTGCATTCTGTCTGTGTCCTGTCTAAGGTCTGTCCAGCTTATCTGCAATCCAGCTGAGGCCTCACCCTGTAATAGGGCCATCCGGTAGACTGAAGGGATGTCAGAGGGGGCTGATGCAGTCCCCTGAAGGTTGGCCGTGCAAGTGCTTTTCATGGGCCAAGAATGGGGGAGCACCTGAAGGCACTGTAAGCTTTCCAAGGAAAGGGCAGATCCCCCCTCCACAGGCAGCTCAGTGCTCGGGAGGCCCGAGAGGGTGGTCCTCCTTGGCCTCCTAGGGCCCTGTCCTCTGCATCCTCTGTCCATCTCCTCCTTCCCCCGCCCTGGCCTCACTTCCCACTGCTCTTTCTCCAGGTTCCTCTCTAGTCTTCTTCCTGCGGCCCCTGCCTTAATTCTTTGCCCCCTCCCTCATGTCTTGGGACTCTCTGCCTGTGTCCAGCCTCGGACCTTCATCTCCAACAGCCGCCTCCTTCCCTCACCCCAGCCTAGCTGAGGCCCCAGTCCTGACAGATTGCTAGACGGAAGGGGGCCTCATGGGAAAGGCTGGCCTGACTTTTCCCTGGCCCAGCTGGGTTTCCCTGGGGCACCATGAACCCCTAGGGGGAGGGCTGTGAGACATACCTTTGGGGTGCCACGGGTCTGTGAACTCATATTTCCCCATGCCAATTGTCCGAAGCATCTGGACGCTTTGGCCCTGGGCAGAGTCCGTGGGAGGGGCTGGGGGCCCTGCCGGCCCATTGGTGGTGGGGATGCTGTTGGGCAGGGTAGCCCCTGGCACGGAGGGAGGCGGCGGTGGTGGCGGCAGGACCGGGCATGCCATCTGCCCATTGCCTACAGCCGTGGGGCCTGGGCGGGCCACCGGGCCCACGCTGGGCATGGAGGTTAGGCTCAAGGGCTGGCTGCCGCTATATAGGCTTTGACTGGGCAAGGTGACCACCAGGCTGCTCAAGGGCTGTGGAGGCTGAGGCTGGAGTTGGTAGTGAGCCGGCATCAGAGGCAGCGAAGGGGTCACCCCAATGATGGGGGCTGGGACGCTCACGGCTGGACTGAAGGCAGGAGGCTGGGTCATCCCGTAGGTGTGGGCGAGGAGGGCTGGCTGGCTCCCTGCGGTCACCGCAGTCACCCAGGGTGTGGTCCCTGCAACAGAAAGGGGGACGAGCATTAGCGGAATTTACTCCTTTGGATAAAGGTCTGAAAGATGACCTCTCCTCTGGGGGGAAGGGGGTCTAGGCTCAGCACTGTCAGGCCCAGGGGAGAAAGGGCATGCTCCCTGTGCTCAGGAGGCTCCCACATGCCCCCCAAGATGGTAGAGGGTAATGAAGAGAGCCTCCCAGCCTGGGGCCATCTGGTGAGGGGGGAATTCATGGAGGGGCATGCACTTAATCTATGCCTTAGAGGAGGACAGTATTGGGAAAGGCTGGGATCAGGGGACAGACTCCAGGCAGGATGGACCTTGGTAGGGCCGCTGGAGGGGAGGGGAGGTTCTGAGGAGCTCCTGGGACGGGAAGCCCAGGCCAGGAAGGAGGGAGGCCCTTCAAGATTACTGTGGCAAAGGCCTGGTGGGGGGAGGTGGGAGCTGGGAGATGAGAGAGCCCGTCTGAGGGCACTAGAGGAGGCTGCCCCCTGGGCCCTGGCAGAACCTCAGCACTTTCCTCTGGCTGGGCTGGTTTCCAAGTGCCCTCCCTGGTCCTAGCCTGGCAGTCTCCAGCCCGATCATGGTGGTCTCTTTTTATCAAGCCCCAAAGAAGGCCCTCCAAGGATGCCATGGGTCTCTGAGACCTCGCTCAGCACCATGGAGACAGGCTGGTGCAACGGGGCGACTGCACTGGGCCTGAGGCCAGAGATTGGTGTGGGACCTCAGCTGGACTATTTCCCTCCATAAGCTAGGGAGGAGGATGGGGCCCAGAGGAAATGACAGAGAGACAGAAAGGGCTTGGGATCAGCAAAGGCCCAGAAAGAAGGGGCGCGTCTTCTCAGTGTCCCCAGAGCAGCTTCTGTTCCCCTGGAAGGAGCTGGATGTGGGCTGTGGGACCTGGGGGGCCTTTCTGCCACAGCACTTATGCTGGCCCCTCCCCACCAGCTGTCTCCTGCCTCCCTGGCCTCACCTCCCACTCACTTCTCACCTCCTCAGATCTGCCTTCCAACCTCCTCCAGAACAGAAGGCTGCCCCCGCCCCAGCTGCCAAGGTCGCCTGTGCTGTGGCTCATTCCATGTGACACAGAGCACTTTGCAAGCCTTGAAGGACACAGGTGGAGGTCAGCTCCCAGAGAGGAGTGGGTCCCCTCAGAGCACTCACTCCCTTCTCCCTGCCCCCAGGATGCCCCCTCCCCCTTCCCAGCTGCTGAAATCCTGGTCTTTGTCCTAGGGCCAGCCTGGGCTGCCTTCTCCACAGGCTCCCCTGGCTCTGGCCCCATGCTCTGCCAGGCCCTTCTCTCCTGCCATGGCCTCTGATGGCCCTCAGCTTTGGGCCCCAGCACACCGTGCCTTGTGCTGTGCTTACCTGGGTGTGTCCTACTGGAGTGTAAGCTCCCTGAGCACTGGGCTGGAGCCTCACCCCCTGCCCAAGCAGTGGAGGGAGGTGCCAAAGGGCCAGAAAACCTCCCTAACAGGGAGAGGCATGCAAGGGTGGTAGTGAGCTCCTCATCTTGGACTATCTTCAAGAGTCTGGGTGCACACTTGTTGGGTGCTAGAGATGCCTGTTGGGGCTGGGTTGGGTTGGAGGCTGCTGGGGCCTTTCCTACTCTGAGGGTTGCTGATTCTATGCTTTGAATTCAGGGGAGATGAATGGAATAGAATGGAATGAGGTGCCTGGATGGGAGGACGTGGAGTCAGCCACATGCAGCGACATGCCCGGACACCTGCCACAGAAAACAGTGGCCGCCCAAGCTTAGGAGGCACCTTCTGAGTCCCTGCCCTCCATGACATCAGGACACAGCGAGGCTGCTGGTGGGAGTCTCTGGTGCCCAGGCTGGGCTGGTTCTTTGGGCAGAACCCTTGGAAGGAGGGAAGAAGAGGGAGGGGCAGAGGATGAGGGAGCTCTGAAGGCCAAAGAGATGCAGCTAGGGAAGTATGGGTGGGAGGGAGGAGAAGAGAAGGGGGAAGGGGAGGGGAAACCCTCTTTGGCCCTATCGGGGAAGGAACATGGCACTGGCCACTACTGCCCTGTGTACCTGGGTTCTCACTTTCCCGAATCTGCTTAGGCGGCGGCTCATCCGTGTCCCAAGGTGTGGACTGGTTGATGGGCGTCTGCCCCCACCTGACACTGGTTGCCAATCCTTGTGATGGAGCCTCTACCTTGGAGAGGCCAGGGACCTGTAGGAGAAGAAGAGGGAAATGCTCCCTGGAGCCTGCACAACTCCCCATTCAGCCGGCAGATAAGGATAGGCTTTTCACACACACACAGACAGACAGACACAGACAGACAGACAGACAGACAGACACATATGCCACCTGCAGCTGACTCTCACTGGCTGGACACTCATTCTCCCCTGTCCCATGAGCCCACTTGGGCTCCCTCTTCAGGGAAGGACCAGCCCAATGGAGCCATAGCCATTCCTAGGAATACCATATGTCAGCCCAGCTGCCATAGGAAAGAATGACTACTGAGGGCGTGTCCACCCACAAAGAGGAGCATGTGGAGACATGGAGAGAGCCTGGGCTGACTGGTCACCAAAGTGTTCCCAGCTTTACATGCCTGGGGGCATGCAAGAGACATGGACCTGGGAACCAGGAAGCCAGAGAGCTGGGAATGGCAGGGCTACGGGTCAGCCTGGTGCTATCCTGACAAGGGTATGCCAGACTAACCCATCTCCTTTTTGGACAGACTGCTGCATTAGCAGAGGAAGGGAACATGGTGGTCTCAGCTCACATAGGTTTTAGCAAAGCTCTTGACACAATGAACCCCTCCCTACTTCCTTTGCCTCAGTTTCCTCATCTGTAAAATGAGCTGGAGAAGGAAAGGGCAAAACCACTCCAGAAAACCCCAAATGGCCCCACCAAGGCCTTCTTCTCCTGATGCTTTGTACAAGCCAAGACTCTAGAGCAAAGCTCAGTTCTGTGCAGGAGCTGAGGCCCAGAATCTTTGCTGGGGCCACCCAGCCAAACTTGCCCTTCTACAGAGGAGGAAGCAGAGAGGCCCCACAACAAGGACATCAGTGACAGGGGCCAGGATTCAAGCCCAGGTCTCCTGGCTTCCAGACCGCTCATCCACAATGGGGGGAATGCACCAGGCAGGAGGGGAGCAGCCAGAGGGTCCTTCTGGGAATGCTGCCAGGGTCTGGGTTTCCAGACAGTGCTCAGGAAGACCCTGGCCCTTGTGCATTTCAGAAGGTCAGGTCTCAGAGGAGAGGCATGCCAGCCCATCTCCAATGCCTCTCCCACTTGGTGGGAAGCACAGTGATATTGCCAACCAAATGGTCATGAACAAGGCTACCATGTCAACTGGGACCAGACACGGGATTTCCTCAGGATGGGCAACTTTCAGTGAGGAGCACCGGCTCCTAAGGTAGATCAGCACTCCCACTGAAAATTCTAGGGAGATGCCTTGACCAGAGGCACACATGTAGTCTGTCATGGAGGCAGGGCCTGAAACCAAGTCTTCCTGATCTGGAGATGAGCTCTCTACCCACTAGGCAACACTGTTGTCAATGCTCACACTGACAACAACATCTGACATTCATGAAGTGCTTAAAGGTTACAGAACTCTGCATGTGCTGCCTCATTTGACTCTCATGACTGTTCTGTGAAGCAAGGCTCTATTAGGATCCCCATTTTACAGATGAGGAAACTGAGGCTCGGAGAGAAGTTCAGCTAAGAAGTATTGGGGTTGGGACCACCAGAGCTTGTGCCTTTGAGAGGCCAGAGGTGTTGCCGTATTGCACAAAGACCCTGATGTCAATACCCCTTTAGTAAATGGCCATGGTTAATGAAGCAACAGAAAAGATGAGCTTTGTGGCAAAGCAGAGAATGGTGAATGACGACATAAGATGCAAAAGTCAGTAGGCAGCACCCCCCCATTCTCTTCCTCCTCTCCCCCTCTCTGTCTCCTTCTCTCTGTCTCTCTCCATTTCTCTCTCTGTCCCTGTTTCTCTTTCTCCCTTTCATATCTGCAAACGTTCAGCTTGGGGAAGAGTTATCAATGACTTTCTTGATGTTCATGCATGTTTACTTCTCCCCCCTAGCCTGTGGTCTTCCTTGCACCAGGTTGGGTCGGGTAACCATAAGTGGATCACTGGCTTCCTTTGCCAACAGGAAGGGAGGGGAAGCTGACTCCTCTCTGCCCTCAAGGTTTGCTCAGCCCCATGAGCAAGTGCTCAGCATGACTTTCTGGGTTCATCTCAGGATTCAGGAGCCTTGGGTCCTGAGGGAAGGGGGCACACTCTCTGAACCACTTTGCTGCGGCATCATCAGCTTCTGGGTTTGGAAGCCTTGAGCATGACCCAGGCACAGGCTTCACACAAAGACCAGCCCATCCTTGCTGTGGTTCTCATGAATATTACAAGCAATTGCATAGACTCGATGTGAAAACCATTCTGCTTCCCTCCCTGGCCCAGATCGATAAAACCACCTGTCCACCATGCCCGTGGCTGCTTCTCCAGTGAAAAGCAATTTTAGGAAAGGAATCTCGCTGATTTATTTCTGAGAGTAATGAATACTGCTGCCCACCTTCCCTACCTTGATCAGGATATGGCTGGCCTCCCAATGAGTCAGCACGGTTGCCCAGCTGTCCAGAATAGCTGAATGGGAATGCCCAGTAGTGTGGCCATGTTGCCTTCTCTGTGGGAGGGTCTGGGACCCCTGTTCACACCCACCCACTCCTCAGCTGGGGCCTTCCCCACATCTCACTCTCATCTCTGCTGGGTTAGGCTGGGTGTGCTCTGTGGCCTAGGAGAGGATCGCGTCGGGCTGGGAGGCCAGCACTTGGTGGGTGGCCCCACAACAGCCCGGGCTGCCCCTCCCCAGACGAGGCTAGCTGGGCACTGAGCTAATAGCCGCTGCTGGGCTCCCGGGCAATGAGATGCTAATGGATGCCCCATTAATGCAGGGATGCCTTTCAGAGCTCTGGGGCCTTTCCAAGGGTCACATTGGTGGCCCCCCCGGCTCCTTTGAAGATTGAAAAACAACAAACCCTCCAGAGCCTTCCTTCACACTTAGTCTGAGGAGGACAGCATGAGGGGTTAGCCCCCTGCTGGGCTCGGACACAGGCCTGCACACGCCCCACTGCCACCCACCGCCTGCTTTGGAGGAAGGCCAAAGGTGGCTAATGAAGTCCAGGCTTAGGGACAGAAGACACCTCTTCCAGGCTGGGTGGGGGCAGTCTGAGAAATCCCTTCCTTCCTGGGCCCTGTTTTTCTGCCCCCCCCCCCCAGCTCCCACCAGGCCCCACAGGGGGTTGGAGAAGCTGGGACGGGCAGGACCAAGGAAATCTATTCTTACAAAGACAGCAGGAAACCTGGTACTGTTTGGTCCCAGCGGCCGACTCAGGCCAGGACCCTCCCACCACCCAGAGCCATCCCAGGGTGAAAGGACAATCTCCCTGGAAGGCTCTGAAGGGGGCTGAGGATTCTTACCCAGATACAGAGTCCCTGCCACCGCTGAGATTCAGTGATTTCTGTAAACAAAGGTTCCCCTCTCCTGGGGAGGGGCTGGGGTGGATCTGAGCCCAGAGCCAGGGTTCAGAGAGAGCCAGGGACAGACCTGTAGGGGTGGCTTCCCTGGAGGAGGCAAGGGAGCAGGGCTGGCCAATCGGACCCAAAGTAGCCACACTAGTAGGCGGAGGACCTGGGTTCCAAATCTGGCTTTCTCTCACACCTTTGCCACTTCTTGCCTGCACTGACCTGCCTGGGGTATGGGGTCTTGGTCATAATCCTTCCTGTGTGGGCTCAGCCACCCAGCCCTGCTGGTGCCCAGGGCCACAGGCTTGCCGCCGCCTGTCCCCTGGGCCTGGAATGTCCTCCGTCTCCCAGATGTACTGGCTTCCTTCGAGACTCAGCTCAATCCTCCGTTCAGGGAGTTGTCCAGGGTGCCTGGGCTGCTGGTGCCTGCCCGCCGAGATCCCTTTATCTCCTCTGTAAGGAGCTTGTGTGCGCCCCGTTATTTACCAGAGTGTAAGCTTCTGGAGGCAAGGACCAGCCCTCCCCTTCTTTATGTCTCCAGCACTTAGCACAGGGTCCGGTACATAATAAGCATTTAATAAATGCGTCCCTCTTAAATCTTCGCTAACCATCCCTTCCCTTGGTTTCTGATGACAAAACCCTTTGACCAGCTGCTCGTCCCTTCTTGGCCAGTAGGTAGGAAGATAGGGGAGAAGAAGTGGCAAGAGATACCAGGCTGGGGTCAGATACATTGAGCTTAGGGCGTGGTGCTCGGGAAAGGCTCCGCCATTGTCTGGCTGGGAGGCCGTGCCAGGACCCATCCAATCCATGCTGCTTCCGCCACCCTGGATCATGGCGACTAAGCCTGGAACACCAGTGACCTCGGGAGGCAGCTGCCACCCTGCAGGGCAGTGGAGAGAGCCCAGGCTGGCGGCCAGCACTCCTGGATTTCTGTCCTCACTCCCCCTGGCTCAGCCTCGCGTTCATCTCTGTGGTAGCTTCCATCCAGGGGACATGAAGACGATGCCCTGGGCAGCGGGGGTCACTGCCTCAGCCAGGGGTCCTGCTGCCTGGAGGGTGGAGGCCAGGGCATGGACCATGAGCCCTCGGGCCCAGTGTCATCAAGTCCAAGGAGCTGATTGTGGTCCTGGGTCCCTTCCCCTCCGGGGCTTAGCGCCGCTGTGGGAAGGAGGGTCTTCTAAACTCATCCACACTTAAGGGTGGGGAGCTGAGGGTGTGAAGGTGGTGTTTCCAAGAAGTAAAAGCAATGACCAAGCCAAAGGAATGCAGCAGGACCAGGGGATTTTCAGACGTGAATTATTCTGGGAAGACGCTTTCTAAGACTCCTCAAATCACAGCACAGAACGTCAGCTACACAGCCACATGAACACAAGGCTGACCCCCAACTTTATAGATGAAGCTGTGGTCTAGAAAGAGGTGACTTGCCCAAGGTCACATGACAGATACTTCACAGAACCAGGCATCTACCTAACATCTTCTGACTTCAAGCACCGCCCCCATATGCCCAATGGCTGCACCTGGGGACCCCTTTCCCTGAGGCATGCAGCCTCTGAAGGCCCAGAGCTGGGGGCCCTATCACACTCTGCCCCACTCCCATCGTGCTGGTCATTGGAGCCGCTCCTGAGACATCTGAGCCCCTCTTGCCTCCCCAGCCACAGCCCGTAGCTCCAGATGGGGGGTGAGGAAGGTGACACAGCTCCAGCTGCCCCAGAAGGAGCAGAGAAGCCTACCTATGCCACACACATATCTACACACACACACTCATTCACATGTGCACACACACACACTGCTCACCCCCAGGCACAGTATAGAGCCAGCCAGCGCAGCCTCTTTCTCCTAGGCAGGACAGAAGGGGATCGGGTGCTGAAGGCTCACTAACAAGGCCCCTCTGTCAGCAGGCCGGGCCGCAGACTTCCCGTTTAGACTCTAGCCATGAGCTAGCGCGCTCCGCAGCCCAGTGAAATTTCTAATAATACAAACCAATGATGTGTTAAATTGGACACTTGGAGCGCCAGCGCCCACAGCTTGGAGGGGCTGAAGGAATGAGGCTTCCTTTTCTCCACCAATTCACAGCCGGGTTAGTCTTCATTCTCCTGGACACTTGCAGGAAGGTAATTTTTTGCTTAAACTTTAATTTCAATCTTGTCGTTTTAAATATCTATTCAGATCCCCATTGACATGACAGTGTACGTGCCTGTCTCCAGAAGGTCACTGGCTCCCGCAGACCTGGGAGTGGGCAGGGCAGGGCACAGGGCTACAGGGAACAGACAGGACTCTCCTACAGCACCTTCAGATTGGCAAAGTACAACACACACACACACACACACACACATACACACAGAGCTGCTTGCTGCATTCTTTCCCTCATTTCATAGGGGAGGAAACTGAGGCACAGAGGTGTGGAATCACTTGCCCATGGCCTGAACCCATTCCTCTATCCATGACACCAGCAGCCTCAGACAATGAGAGGGGGATGAGAAGAAAAGTTTTCCTTCTATCACTGGGGCTAGAGACAGCCCCACAAACACAGACTGGGGAGTTGAGTCCAGAAAGGGAATCATGAATACTTTAGGATGGATTATCCCTGAATGCTGGCCCAACATCCTCTCCCTCTTCTCTTCCACCTTCCACCAGAGAATGTCCAAGGATCCAAGGGCCTTTAGCAGAAGAAAGAATGAATAGGCCTGGGCTGTCTGACCCCCCAAGCTGATGGCATGGGGACAGTGTGGCTCAAAGCCCCAATTCGTGCTGCTCAGAGATCTCGTCTCCTGCAGGGCTAATTGCTGCGAGGCCACTCCTAGGTGTTTTCTCTCTCTCTCTCCCCCCTCTCCCTCTTTCTTTCCTTCTCTCCCTTTCTCTCTCCTTCTCTCCCTCTCTCTCCTTCTCTCTCTGCCCTCACTTCCTACCCCTACCCATCTCTCCCTTCATCCCTCTTTCCCCCTCCCTTGCCTTCCCTTCCTCCCTCCCTCTCCACCTGTCCCACTTTCTCCCTCCATCCCTCTCTTCCCCACCATCTTTCTTTTTCCTTCCCTCTCTCCTCCTTTTCCCCCACTTGTCTATCCCTGTTTCTGTCTATCTCCCTTCCTGAATGATGAAGAGTCCCTGATGGACCTCGCACAATTGATTACAAAAGACCCCCATCTCTGCTTCCTTTCAACATCTCTCAGACTACTGTGGTCTGGCTTGTACCCCCATAGCTCCTGGAGGACTCCCTTTCCCATGGCCTCCCCCAGTGATCTTCCACCAGCCTATCCCCACATGCCTGTCTTCCCTGGTCACTGGCCTTGGCCCCTCTGGGTCTCCTTCAGCCTTCAGTGGCCCCTGCTCCTCCCTGCCCACTCCTTCTCTGTTGACCTCTCTGGCCTGCTGCCCTCTGCTGTCAAACCCTCCAAGGCTGATTGAAGCCAGGCTTCTGAAGTGAGAACATCTTTATCATAAGCCACGGTAAAATTCCAGGTCCCCCGTGAGTTGCCTGAACCTTAAATTAGTATGGTGTCCTGCCTCCTGCCTTGCTCTGGCCCCCAGTCCTCCTCAGCACCCTTGAGTGATTGCTACGGACAAAGGAGATGGTGACAGCTCCAGCCAGCTGCTCTACCCCCCACCCCCAAGGCTAGCAGCACCTCGCGTGTCCTCCAACCCCCCACAGCCCGACCTTCCCAGCGCACAGTGGTGGCTCTCCTGGCCAGGAGCCAGGGAGAAGGAGAGCTGGGATGGAGGGCGTCCTGATTCCTGCCCCCCCCCCCCCCGGCCCCACCTCCTCAGCGCACAGCAGCAACAAAGAAGGCAGAGGATGCAATCACACCTGGGAAATCAAAGCTCCTGGCTGGTCTGCAAACACTTTCAACGGTAAACTTCTCAGACCCCATTTCCAAGAAACTTTTCATCCGCAGCAAAATCCAAAAACATTTCAAAGGAGCTTTGAACTAAGATCACTGAGGGACACCCCCCCCCCCCGAGCCCAACCTCCCTAAACAAAGGTATCTTTGAAAAGCCTGAGCCCCTTCTTCTTCTAAGGAAGGCTGGCACTGTGATACCTGAGAGCTTTTCTTCTGTTCTGCCCTAAGATGTTGGGGACAGGGACGGCCCCTCTCAGTGGCTGCCTGTGATGTGGACAAGAGGCCCATGTGGACCAGCAGTGTTGGGCAGGGCCCTCTGAAGGCCCCTCTTCCAGCCAGCCCACTTGGTCGCTCCGGCTCCTGGAGGGCCAGGGCCTTTTTACCCCCATAGAAGGGACGGCTGGGGGCTCTCTAAGCTGAGAGTCATGGGGTCTTGGCCTTTCTCTGAAGCAGAGGGAAGGCCTGGGGAGGCTCCAGGCCACTTCTCAAAGCCCAGATCTGGGCCTTCACAGCCTCAGAGTGCTGATCCACTCTGCCCACCCAGGATGTGCCCTCCTGTGAGTGGCAGGTATCTGGAAACCTGTGTTCTAGGGGCCTTCCTGATTTGGGTTCAGTCTCATTCCCCTCATCATGACTGACCACTGGTGTCCAGGGGCAGCAGTGAGAGTGTGGGGGAAGACCTGGCTTGCAGTCCCAGTCCTGGTGGTAGGGCACTGGGGAGCCCTACTCCACCAGAGCCAGCTGGATGAGGTGACCTCTATGGTCTTCTCCAGTCCTGAGGTACTGTGGCCGTGCTGAATGCTCTAAAGGGGCAGCAATTCTTTCTGCTCAGAAATGAAGTGCATGGTGACTTTGGAGAAGTCCTGAAATCTCTCTCCTAATCTGTAAAATGGGCTAGTCACCACCTGGCCTGCTGAGCAGGGGCATGAAGGCAGCACAGCACAGCACAGTGGAGCTACAGGTTCTGGTTCAAATGCAGCTTCGGCTACTTAGCTAAGTGGTGCTGGGCAAATCACTTTCTCCTTTTTTTTTTTTTTTGGTGAAGCAATCAGGGTTAAGTGACTTGCCCAGGGTCACATAACTAGTGAGTATCATGTGTCTGAGGCCAGATTTGAACCCAGGTCCTCCTGACTCCAGGGCTGGTGCTGTATTCACTGTGCCACCTACCTGCCTTCACTTCCCCTTTGTAGGGCTCAGTTTCTTCATCTGTAGAAGGAGGGACTGAACCCAATGGTAACATCTATGGAAATGTAGGCAGCACATGGAGGCATCTGCCACACAGGCAAGTCCTTGGTGGCTGAGTGCGGACTATAAGTTTCCGGCACTCTGTTAGGTGCTGGGGATAAAGGAGCAGACAGAAACAGTCTGGAAGGGGCTGGAGAGCTTCCTAGTCTCAGTCTAGGGGTAGATTTGCTCTAGGGCCTATGTCTGTCTGGAAGTCTGAAGGACTGTGTAGGCTCTGGGGTGGAGGCAGGAGCCCCAGTGATTTACAGGAAGCAAAGCATATCTCTAGGGACTATTTGAGGTGTGGGGGATGGTGGCAGAGGAGGGAGTGATGCACCATTATCCTGGAAAAGGGCAGAGGAGTTACATTATGCATGGGCCTTGAATGACAGGCCAAGCGCTTTACTCACCCACGGGTGCAAAGGAAACTAAAAATATTTATCAGTCGAGGAAATATTGTGCATTGCTGGAAACGTAGCCCAGAAAGATTTCTGGGTCAGTTTACCGAGTCCAGGGGCTCGGTCTCGGGATGAAGCTTGGATTCCACGCTTACTCACGCTCCCCTTGACATTGCCAAAGAGCTTCCCACTCCACCTCCCTTCCATCCTCCTCCCCACCCTGGGTCCTCCAGGGAATTCAGGGCTGGGACCGAGGCAGGGGCAGAGCGGAAGGTGGAAGCGTTTGCCACCAGCAGAGGAAGAGCACCAGAAGCTGCGCGACCAGACAATTTCCCAAGTCAGTGCTAACTCCACTCATTTTGGATTTAAAACAAGAAAACACCAACAAACACTAAGGGGGAGACAGATGGCAACGAGCAGGGAAGGGAGAAGGGAGACACGTCCGAGCAGGGAGGACCGCCTCACAGGCTGCAGCGAACGCGGCTGGCCGCTGTTCCTGCAGGGTTGTAGGGCCTATTGACACGCTTTGAAAGCAGTTCCCCCAGTGGGGTCTAGACGCGCTGAGCGAGTGTCTCCCGTGCTGTCGAAATGAGCTGCGCCAGGTCTGCCAGGGCCCTAGTGGTCCTCTGCAGCCTGGCCAGCTCTGTCGGTCTTGCCCAGCCCGCCGGGCCGTCCCGATCCTCCCCAGCCAGCCCGGCTGCACTCAGACTCCACCGGGAAACACCAAGCTAAACAGTGAGGGCGTGGACTAACCAAGGACAGAGTCCAGAGCAATAGGGCGGTTCAGGCTTGGGGTCAGGAAGACCCGCAGCAAGCTCCCTGCGCTGGAGGGAAGCGGCACCACTTTAGGCAGAGGCTGGCTGGCCCCTTCTCGCGGGGCCAGACTTGAGGGCGCTGAGGTCGCGTCCAGTGTAGACGTTCTGTGATGCAGGCCAGGCCGGTAGACAAGCACCGAGTGCGGGGAAGGTAAGTGCAAGGAGCCGCTCTGCTCGTGATCTTGGCTTGGCTCCTTCCTGTCTGAGTGACTGGCTCAGTCTCAGTCCCTCTCTGTGCCTCACTTTCTTCATCTCTAAGAAGAGGAGGCAGACGATGCCAAAGGTCCCTCTCTGCAGTAAGCCCATGACCTCAGAGGTGCAAGGGGGCCCAGTGGCTCTGTCTCATTAATCCCCAAAAAAGAATCCTCTGCCGTGTCCCTTCCAGAGGTCTGGGAGGAGGAAGTCAGGGGAACCCGGGCTGTCTCTGGGGCTGCCTGGCCTGGATGAGGTCCCCACTGAGCGGCCTCAAGGACCTGGAAATGACTCTATTAGCTAGCAGCTCATCCTCTCCTCCGCTGGGGATATTTTTGGGTCTGGGCAAAGGCAGGTAGGGCCCCTTGTCATCAGGCTGTCACTAGGGATCCTGGACCCCTGGAAGTTGGGGTTTCCTTGGGGAGCTGCTGCTCTGGCCTGAACACAACAGCTCCGTGAGTGTGCCTGCTCTACCCACATGGGACTCAGGGATGCTGCTCTGCAGAGAAGCATAGCAGGGGCTGGAGGTTAGTAGTCCTGGCCCTGTCTCTTCAGAGGAGGATACTTGGGCTCAGAGAGGTCACAGAATTTGAACCCAGGGCTCCTGACTGCAGAACCTGCTGCTTCTTGTCCCTTGGTACCTACCACTCCTGCAGAGGTTGACTCCCCACACTCCCAAGTACAGTGCTGACCATCTGGGAGATGGACAGCATGCCACCCAGCATGGCATCTGCTCCCTTCCCTGGCCACAGTGGCAGCCCCTTGTCCTTTTCTTCCTACCCCACCCCTTCCTCTCAATAAGCCTGGAGTGTTCTTAGGGGGGCTGCCTGTGCCGTGAAGACAAAGGGCCAGAGATGAGAGACAGCTCCTTCCCCAGAGAGGAGATATGGAGGAAAGCCTCCCCTCTAGGGGCTCTGGACCTGAAAGGTCTCCCTCGGGCTCCTCTCTGGATACCACCGGCTAGGCTGTCTTTGTCCTCTGGGGTCTTATGGGGGGGCAGCTCTATATTCTACTACATGGACCCTGAGCTTCAGGGCCTGGCCCCCCCTTACACTGGGAAACATGTGTCAGGATCCAGGTGGAGTTGCTATCAGCCTGGGTTACTGGGCAGAGAAGAGGCCAGGGTTCAGGAGCTGATGCTAGGACCCCAGAGCTGTTCCTGGTCTCCTCAGCTACCCTGCCCCTGATGTGTGGATGCTGTGTAGAAGGCAGCCATGGTCTGCACAGGGCAGGGCCAGGGTGGCCTGTTACCTCCTTGGCTCTGACTGCAGCTGATCTCTCCTGCCTTTGGATGTGAGGTACAGTCTGCCAGCCCTGTGCCCTGCTGTGACCTCCAGCTCCCAGCTGAGCTTCTCCTTCCTATGGGAGCATCCTCCCCAGATGCTGTGGTCCTGGGCACCTCCACTCGTTGCCCACTCCCTCCCTCCTTCTCTCTGGCTTCCCTCCGGTCAGCCACAGACCACACCAATTTCTTCCATGCTCTTGCCTCCCCTGGGCACCCTTCAAGGCCCCAACTTCCTGAGCTGCTGGTTTATATATGATCTACACCATCAAAAATGTTCCACGGGTGGTTTCAAGATTCCTGAAAAATAGATTCAAAACAACTTGTGTGTTTTTGGAAGGTGCCATCCATCCCAGGGGGTGGGGGTGGGGGCAGGAAGCTTAGGGCCTCCACACATTCCAGACAGTGCTGGGCTCTGGAGCAGGCATGAGTTCTGTCAGCCCCTCAGGGACCCCTGCCAAGGGCCAGGCTCAGGCCTGTTTGTCCTACCACCTGTTATCTCCATCCCCACTTTGTACCTCCCACTGAAGAGAAACATCTGCTCCAGGATTTCTTCCTAACCCTGGGCAGTAACCCCCAAAGGACAGACAGCCACCCACCACAACAGGCATTTGTTGTTCGCTGGTTTCTCATGTGCTACTGAACAATCCAAAATTGCCACCTGGGCATGGCATCCATGCCCTGTAATCCTGCTCCTAAGGGCTCAGCAGTGAGCCTGCTCCCCAAGGGCTGGTGCGGATGCCGCCTCCTCAGATCACCCAGCATATCTCCCTCACACCCTTATGAGGACAGATGCATCCTGAGGGCATGCACCTGGTCATTTTTGTCACTGGATTGCTGGCCCAGAGCCCCAGAACAGCTCCAGTGCAGACTTGTAGCTTGGTGCCCAGGATGGGAAGGTCCTTGCTGTGGCTGCAGCAGGACCCAGCCTGGGCTTGGCCCGAGAGGCAGAGGAGGAGACTGTGACCAGTCATCAGCCAGACCTGGTGGGGGAGGGGCCCTGGTGAGACCTGAGACCCAAGACTCGCCAGGTGCTAGAAGCCCTCTGCCCACTGACTAGCCTTGGAAACAGAAGGCTTATAAAGAGAGACAGGGTGGTGGGAACTACCAATTCTTCCTTTACACAGGGAGGCCCCAGCCAGGCACCTGGAGAGGAGCCGAGTGCAGGGTCTGGAGTCAGACGACTTAGCTCAGATCCTGGTCCCCTCTAGCTATGTGACCTAAGGCAAATCACATCTCTCTGGGCCAGTTGGATGACAGAGTCCATGAGGTGGCTGGCTGCTCAGCCATCCTACGGTTTGGTCACCTGGGTCAGCAGGGCCAGTGGTCACCTGGGGTGTAACCATATGAGTCACTTTCAAACACACCTATGCTTAGTGATAGACACAAGGTCCCTGGGGAGAAGGCCCAGGCCTCTGACCTGGTCTGGGAGAACAAATCCAGGCCAAGATGATTCTAGTGAGGATTGGTACACTGCTCTGAAGGTCTGATCTCTGAAGAGATGTTGCCCCTCTAGAGAGGGTCTTGTCCCCCTCTAACTCCAGTACCTGGAGGTGCCCTGCCAGGCCTGCTGAGGGGCATTGCCCCATTCCTGGGCTCCCTCACATCCTGGCTTCCTGGTCGGGCATGTTTGTGAACTGGTCACCTGAGTTTTGTTTCTTGACTTCATTCCACTAATTCAAGTTTGATTTTCAAAAATAACTGTAGCAAACCCCAGACTCAGGGGAGTGTGGGGTGGGGTGGGGCAGGAACATAGAGAATAAGGTCAGGGATGCTCCCAGGCTCCATAATCTCCATAGCCTCTCCCCCAGGCTCCATCATATCCTCTCCCCCAGTCTAGCTTCTCCCCACATAATCTTATCAAGTTGAGATAAAAGAGTCAAATGATACAAAAGGCTAAATGGCTCCCAGGTTTAAGAATAAACTGAGCAACTCTGCATCTGTCTGTGTGGGACCTTTGGGGCACTAGGGTAGCACAGGGACCAGGCCCCACCAATGAGGCTGGCAGCAGAGCAGAGCCAGTGGGTGGGCAGGGGTGTGCACCCCCTATCCTGTGACCAGAGGGGTGGGGTGGGGGGGTGGGCAGGGATAGCCCTTCCCCCCATTCTGTGACCAGAGAGGGGGGTAGGCAGGAGTGTGTACCCTCCATCCTGTGACTGGGGGGGGTAGGCAGGAGTGTGTACCCCCTCCCCCATCCTGTGACCCTGCCGTCTGCAGCTGGGGGACAGCTGGGGGAGAGCCGGGGAAGAGCAGTGGTAGCCGCTCGGGTTGTCTGACAGGAGCAGCCAGGCCTAATGGCCAAACAGAGGGGCTCCCAGCACGGGCCCTGACCTGGGAGACGGAGCAAAATAATTACCACAGAAGGACAGCGATAATTGAAACACCTGACCCAGTAAGAGGAGAGCAGTTTGAGCCAGGAAATTGGAGGCTGTAATTAGCTTAATTCCTTGAAAAAAGAATCACAGACTGAACTCCGGCAGGACGTCGAGTGTCCCCCGCATCCCGCAGGGGGCTGCGGACATTGTAAAATGGTTGTTAAATGCGGAAAATTAGAAAGAAGCTCGAGGTTGGGGGGTCACCCCCAGCTGAGCGCCCGCCCGGTAGGAATCTGAACTCCTCCCCCCACCAGGCCAAGCCCCGGCGGTGCCCCTGAGCAAGCCCCGCCCTCCCAGAGAAGCTAAAGTCCTTTAGCCCCAGCGACGGACAATTCCGGAACCTGGAGCTGAGGGCCCCCCAGAGAGGGGCAGGCCCCACCCCCGGAAGGCTTCCACTTGAGGGAAATTCCACCAGACTTGGGTGGGCAGAGGCCGCCTGAGGTCCCCGTGGTCTCAAGGATCAGAGGAGGCTGTTGAGGGCCCCAAACCATCAGGGCGGCGGTTAATGATTTACGCAGACCTGGAACTCAGGAGGGCGGGCGGGGGGTGAGGGGTGGGCTAGGGCCAGGGCTGGAGAAGCCCCTCCCCCCACCTCCAGACCAGAGGCCGACATGCCCCTCCCAGCGGTTCCCCATCTTGCTACCCCCCCGGGCCCCAGCACCTAGCACCTTTTCTCTTTAAGCTGTTACGAATACTGAGAGGCAGGAAGGTTTGGGCGCCTCTGAATGCTTTTAATGAATCTGCGTGCAGAGGGAGCATTCTTGGCAGCCCCCTACTCGGTCACTGGCATCCTTTACCCCCACCAATATTTTGGGAACAAAGGATTCTTGGGTCACCTGCTTTCCAGCATCTTCCAGTACCTGACCCCGCCCAGTCCGCTAAGTCCATTGCCTCCATCTGGGGGTGACTTCCGAAGCGGCTTGTCCGCAGGGGGCCCAGGCCGGGGTTGGCTTCAGTGACCCCTGAGGTTCCCCACCAATGAAGAGGCCAAGCCGGAGGGCATTAGCTCGCTTTTGGTTAGAGAGGGTTGTGCTGAGAATTCCTGGCCAGGATGCAAAGGGACAAGCCAGGGCAGTTTTTTGGTTTCCCAGGCAAGGATTTCTGCCTCCCCACCCCCTTTTTTTCTCCTCAAAGAGATTCGAGAAAGGGTGTGCATAGGCTTTGGGCTAAAAAAGCATGGCGGTGCCCTCTCTTCCCTGAGGTGGAGCCAGCGGGCTGGAGAGCAGAGCCAAAGCGGCTCTCGGCACAGAGGGCACAGAGCCGAGACCTGCCCTGGGGACTGCAAAGGCAGGGTCAGTGGGAGCAGCCTGAGGAAGCCCAGGGCCTGGCGGGGGTGCGGGGGAGGGGGCGTGGCCAAGGCCTAAGAGTGGCTCTGCTCCTTCATCCGGGATGCTTGTACTTGTGGGAGAGCACAGCGCAGGTGAAAGCCCAGGTGAAACGTTTCCGCTTTCCCGGCCTGGCAGGTCATTTTAGGTAAAGGCCTTTGCAAAGGGTCGCTACCTCCTGGATCCTTCACTGTGGCCTCTGGTAGACTTTGGAAGACACACACACACACACACACACACACACACACACACACACACACACACACACACACACACACACACACACAGAGTGTGAGGCCTCAGAGCTCTGGATTTAGACTAAACCCTGGGGCACGCTGCAGGCCTTCATCCCCTGACACCTCCGCTCCTCTGCTGCTACCCCGACCCTGGGGCAGGCCCTCATTCTTGCACACCTGGAAGGCTGCAGTAGCTGCTGGGGAGTGGAGTGGAGTGGGGTCTGCCTGCCTCCATATTCTCCTGCCTCAGGTCCAAGATATCCACTCAGTTATCAAAGCACAAGTCTGATTATGTTACATCCCCTCCTCGAGAAACCCCAGTGGCTCCCCATCCCCTTCAGGAGCCCTTCTACTTGGCATTCAAAGCCCTTTATAACCTTGCCTAGTCCCACCTTTCCAGTCTTCTCAGACCTAACTCCCTGACACTGTTCAGCCCAAGGACACACTGGCCTCTGGGCTGTTCCATCTCCAGACTCTGAGCACTCTCTCTGGCTGTGCCCCCTGCCTGGAATGCTGCCCCTCCTGTCTGCCTCCTGGCTTCCCTGGCTTCTGCCAAGTCCCAGCTCAGACCCTACCTTCTCCAGGAAGTCTTTCCCAGCCCCCTTTGATACTGGTGCCTTCCTTTTGAGGTCATCTCTCTGGGTCCTATTTGTAAATAGGGGTTTGCATGCTGTCTCCACCCCCACTGGGAGCCCCTTGAGGGCAGGGGCAGGTGCTCAGCACAGGGCCTGGCACACAGTAGGTGCCTTTGAATGTGGGTGAGTAAATGCCCTGGGCATGGAGGCTGGCACTAGCTTCTTTTGCTCCTGAGGCTTCTCTCATTCCCTGCCCCCCCTCCCCATTCTGCCTGCAAGGCCCAAGTCCCCCCACCTCCTCCAGGAAGCCTCCCTGGGCGAATCCAGCCCAGGTGCCACCTGTCTGAAGGCCTGGCAGCGATCCCACCCACCGAAACAGAGAACATTTATTATGCCTTTACTGTGTGCCAAGCAATGGTGGAACACATACAAGGCAAAGCCCCATCCTGCCCTCAGGTGCTTTCACTCTGCCAGGGGAGGGGCACCTGCACAGGTGAGGACCTATGAGCCACAGAGAGAGTGTGGGGGAGAAACGATTCTGCTTCGACATGTCCTCCCCACCCTCTGCGGGTCATTGCCTTTCACGGCAATGGGGACAGTTGTCTGTTTCTGCTGGTGACCCCCAGCTCTTTGCAGCTGTCGCCACACAGGACACCTATCACCTCCAAACAGAGGCCTTGCTGAAGACTTCCAAAGGAGGTGGGGGGGACCTTCCCCTCCCCTGCAGTTTTATGGGAGGACTGAGGGGAGGGGAGGGGAAGAAGCACTGATTAAACACCTGCTGTGTGCTAGGCACCGTGCTAAGCGCTTTACAAATAGGATCTCATGTGACTAAGTCCCAAGACGGGGTCAGTGGCTGAACCATAACAGACTTCCAAAATCTAACTTGAAGGCTGGCCTCCCTCTCCAACCTCCACACCACCCCCAATGACCTCCTGGCCTCCTGAGGAGTTGGCAGTTTTTATCATTATCTCTTCTGTCCTCAGAGATACCTCAATCCCTGAGGGACCACTTACTGGGAAAGCAACCGATGCCGAAATCTGAGGACAGCTTCTGCAGTCATGAGAATGAGCAATTAAGCTCCAGCCTCTGGAGAAGCTGCCTGCTCAGACCTGGGGGTGGGGCACGTTGCTGGCTTTAGGAACAATGACACAGCCTTGTTAGGGTGGAGGCCAGCCAACTGAGGTGGCTGCTCACTCCCCCTGCGACTACCCTGCCATCCCCCAGCACCAAGGGCCAGCCCTGCTCCCAGACAGGGTGGGGCAGGCTCCGTGAACCTGCCACCGGGTCTGAGTCAGGGTGGGTGGGACAACCTCCCCCAAGGCCAAGGCTTTCTTGGCAATCTTCCGGCTTGGCCGCTGGTGTCAAAGCCCACGGGGCCTTGGTCCTTCTGGACTCCTCACACCTGGCTCCCAGTCCATATCCTGTGACTCAGTTGCGGTGGCCTCTGGGTGTTCCTGACAAATGAGGCTCCATGGCCTGGCTCTGGCAGTCCCCACATGCCCTCCTCATCACCTCTTGGCTTTCTTGGATCTCTGCACTGCAGTCCTGTGTAAGGCCAGGCTGCCCTCTGGTCATTGTCTCCTGCGCCTTTATCCCGAGGGTCTCTCCCTATCCCAGGCCTATTTCTGACTTTCTCGCATCCTCAGAACTCGGCTGGTTGCTCGGCCCATGGGAAGTACTTTGTCACTGGGCTTGTGGGTCACTGCTTGGGGCTGACCCTGGTGCATTGCTGATCCACTCCTCCCCTACCCCGGCACCAGCTGACCTCACTCATCCGGGCATCCTCATTCCTGCTGCTCGGGAGACAAGATTACATCTGAAGCTCCACCCTTGAGAAATCGGAGAGAATTCATTGGGCAGAGGGAGGGCAAGTCTGAGGCAGATTAGCCCTGGGAGATTCCTCCTCTAGGCAGGAACCCTCAGAACGTGCTGCCTCTAGGTGCTGGCCAGAGAAGGGAGGCCTGGCTGGGGAACCAGACGGGTGTCCTCAGGGCTTGTGAAGGGTCAAGAGGCCCATAAGCCCTCCTGCTGGGTCTGGCAGCCGGAGTGATGCCCTCCACCAGGGTGCTGCGGCAATGCAGGATTCCTGGGTCATCCACTCTGAGCAGTCACTGTTCTTCCCCCACATCTGCAAGTTCAAGGTTCTAGGTTCTAGGTTCTTAATGACTTGGCAGAAAGTGGCTGGCCATCTGGGCTGTGTGCCTTTCTCCCAGTTGGCAGGGAGCCCTGGATCCCCATACCACATTCCTCTCTGAGGTCACAACTGGCAGTGGGGAACCCCCAGAGCAGCATGCTTCTGGTTGGTACAGAATTGCTGGGAGACACATGCCAGCTGAGTCTGGGGCACGTCCTTGGCCAGAGAAACTTTCTGGACTGGGGAGGGAGGGAAGAGAGACTCATGGCCATAACTGCATCCTTGAAGTGACACGAAGGGATGGAGGCCCTGTAGTTGCTCGGTGACAGTTGTGGGGGCAGGCCTGTGTGAGGCTGTGTCTTCCCACTACTCAGATTGGCCCAGAAATGGTCAGGGTGGTGTGGCTTTGAGGGCTGGCCCTCCCCCACTGAATTAGCTGCCATTTCCCTTTCTCCTCCTAGCCCCAACCTGGCTTTCCTCATGTCCTGCCCCCCAGCATGGGGCCCACAGAGTATCCCAGACCCTTGCCCCCACCACTCCCCATGCTCAGAGAATCCTGGACGTCCGGGAAGGGTGTGTCCTTGGACCTGCTATCCCCCTCCTCACCTAGCCCAGATAGGAACCTGTATTTGGTACTGGTCCAGGATTGCGAACATCTCCGCTTCCTAGGCCCCCCTCTCATCTCTCTCCAGGGGAAGGTTCTCATAGGGGAGAACCAAGCATTACTGGAAAGGGCCTCATTTCAGAAGGTCATGTGAGTTTGAAGTAGCAGAGCTGAGATTTGAACCTGGGGCCTCTGACTCCATCAACTCTAGGGCTCTTCTCTGGGCCCCCCAGAGAGCTGTCACTTGGGGGCTGGGTTGGGCTGAAGTTCTCCCTTCTAATATACTTTTATTTTAGATGCCTGCCTTTCTGCCCCCAAGCCCTGATGGAGGCTGAGAATGCCAACTTCTCTTGGCTGAGGGCCATTTGAGGGGTCTGGCTCCCTGTGGGTGCCCCAGCCCAGACAAAGCTGGATTTCCTGGCCTGAGTCCCCAGCCCTGGCTGTCTAGGCTGGAGAAGGGAGGTCTGTCAGCCCAGAGTTGACTCCCCTTTCTTAGTTCTGAATCTTAGACAATGAAGTTCTCTAATCTACGCCTGCTGGCCCGACGAAGACCTTCATTCTTGCTTTGGTTCTGCTCCCCTGCCGGCCCCCACTGACCTGCCTGCCCTGCCCAGACTCAGAGTGCAGAAGACAAAGCATCTCTGGGACCTGTTCTTGTGGCTGCCCCTCGGCCAGGCCAGCCCACAGAATGGGCCCTGACAGTCTCGAGGCTCTTTCCTCATGTTACCTGGGTGCTACCAGCCTCGCCTCCCCCTCTTCCCCAGTGGGGCACTGCCCACCTCCAGAAGTCCAGGGAAGGTGGGATCTTTTTTGGGCCAAGGAACGGCTGGTGGTGGGGAGGAGTGGCCCCAGACTGACCAGCAGGAGGTGTTGGGGGGAAGGCCCTGGGAGGAATCTGCATGGCCAAGCCCAGGAGAGGAGAGGGTGCAGTGGGCAGCTAGTGACACACTTGCTCTTGGCAAAGCCAGCAGCTAATAATTATCCCGAGTGGCTGAATGTCGGGCCTCATTTGTAATTCTTCTTGCTCTGCTCACTTTCCAAAGAGTGAGTTTTTAATTTAAAAAGAAAATCAGCCTCTATTTTGGGAGTGAAAGTGATTGAAAAAATGATGAACAAACAACGTTCTTTGCTCTTGAAGCTTCTGGGGGGCTGCCCATCCATAGTGCCAGCACCGAGGAGATAGTTGCTGGCTGGGCAGGGGGCTTAGGGTCCTCGGCAGATCTCCCCCATTTAGCGTCTCTGGGTCCTCCCAGCTGCCCATGGGGCATAGTGCAGGGAATCAGGTCTCTTCCCATCAGGCTGACAAAGAAAGAGGATGAGGGGTGCTGCTCAAGGTCATACTGCAGCATTGGGTCCCCTGAGAGAGGGCATCACAAAAGACGAGAACCCTAGGATTTCCTGCTTTTCTGTCTTTGCTCTTAGGGTCCTGGCACAGCAAGAGGCAGGTGAACCACGTGCATGTGCTCCCAACCCTCTCTGGGCAGCAGCCCAGGGCCATGGGAGGGACCTCCAATTTGGGAGCTCCCCCCACTTCCCTCCCGGGCTCGGGGAGCACGGATTCCATGTTCAAACGCCGCTCTGCTGCCCAGTCCTGGGAGGCCGGTGTGGCAGTCACAGATGGGCTCACACAGAGAATGCCCTTGGGGCACTTCCCCACCAAGCACAAGGGCCTCGACTGCCTGCTGCCTGTTCTGCTCCTCTCGGCTCAGCTCAGGCCAGTGCTGCCCCCAAGCCATCTGAAGTCAGAGGAACCCTGCCCCTCTAGAGAAGCAGTGGCCAGCGTCCTGAGAGGGCATGCCCTCTCCTGACGAGGCTAATGTTTGTGGGGATGCTCACCTTCCTGGGGACCGCCCCCACAGAATCCCCTCCAGAGGACCCTATGTCCAAAGCGACCATTTGGGGGAGGCTGAGGGGTGGTGAGGAGCAGCTGGGAGCAGAGGTCCTGGACCCCGCGTGGGGGCTGGTGGCTGGAGCTCCCTCCCGCCATTGCTGAGCTCCTCTGGTCTGGCCAGCCCTCACTGCCGCTTGGTTTGACTCTTTCACCACTTTGTGCCTACTTGCCCACCCGGACCCTGCCTTCTCCACTAGAGTGTAAGGCCAGGGAATCTTTTCTTTTTGTATCTCCCTCTTGAGCACAGCGCTTGGCACACAGGAGGTGTTTACACAAGCCTATGGCTGCTGAACAACCCTGGAAAGCCTCCTTGTACTTTGAATGTCCTGAATGTCCACAGGCCAAGGGGTACGTCCTCCCCTCCCCATCCCCTAAGACAGCAGGGGCTCAGTGAGAAGCTGGCTGATTGGAGGGTCCCACAATGACCTTCATGATCGTCAGAGCAGGTCTGGGGGTGCTCTTTGGATCCAAATGAAGTAGCCCCCTGTCCCCTGCAGCCTCCTCGGGGGCCCAAGCCCTGGGGCAGCAGGACACTTGGCTGGCCAGTCTGGGGACTCCGGCAGCCCTGGGCTTCCTGTCCTGAAGAGGCTAGGCTAGGACAGCGATGGAGCTCTGCAGAATCCGGTCAAACCAGGGCACCCACTTCAGGGCCAGGCTAGGGAGGTCTCAAGGACTGCATGGCTGGGCGGCTTTTCTCATCAGTGAGTGACTTTTCAAAGGATCAGTGTTTACCCTTCAAGCCCTCAGACGCTGCCAAGCCCCATTCCTGGGCCCAGGTTTGTGGCAAATCCTGCACAAAGAATGTGGAATGGGAAAACAGTTTGTTTTATGAGCACATGCTGTACGCCCAGAATATTTCTGGGGATGAAAAACAGTGGCTTGAGTGGCCTTGGGAAGAGCTCATGGCATATGGGGAAAATAGCAGTGATGACAAAAAAAGTCCGAAGCGGTGGGGGGCGCACATGCCTGCCCACATGAGTGACTCTGTCCATCCCCACCACTCAGCAAGTTGGGGAGGCTGCAGCTTGGGCCAGGGGCAGGCCAGGGACCTGGGACTAAGCTGTCTCTCTTCCTCAGCCCATGGCAAGCTTTGGGTGAGGGGGCCCTCAGCCTAGTCAGAGAAGTGGATAGGAAGGTGTGTAAGGTCCTTTCCAGCTCCCAATCCTAGGGTCCTTCTCCAGTCCTACTTTACAGCAGGACCCTTTGATGGTTCCAGAGATGGGGAACCATGGAATCTGAGAGCTGGGGAGGACCTCAGAGCCCACTGAGGCCAAGCCTTTCTGGAAGGAGTGCCCCGCCCCCAACATGCTGGACATGCAGCTTTTACCTGAAAAGCTTCAGTAGAGGGGATGCCCCCTCCTTCTGAGGTGCCTCTCACTGTGCTCACTCCTGCTTCCTACCACCAAACCCAAACCTGCTTCTTGTGCCTTCCCTTCCCTCCCCCATGGCTCCTGGCCCTGCCTCTCCCCCTCCCTGCCCCAGGGGCACAGGACACATTTCAGGTATTTATCCACAACTATCACATCCCTCCAGTCTCTTCTCCAGGCAAAATGTCTAGTTCCTTCAGGAAACCCTTGCACAGGTCCTTCCTCATCCTCATCGCCTTCCTTTGGACCCTCTCCAGCCTGTGTCCTTCTCAAACTGCCCCCAGGACTGGACACGGTCCTCCACGTGAGGGCTGATGAGGACAGACTCTCTCTCCTTCCTAGCCTTGGGAGAGAGGGGGCCCTCGTATAAGATACAGCCCGAGCTGGCACCAGCTACTTTGACTGTGCCCTCACCCTGCTCTTTCTCAAAATGACTTACATCTATCCATACCTCCCTTGCTGTCTACTTATGAAAGCACAGAAACCGGGGGCACTCCACTGGAGAAACCAGCCTTGCATCTCAAGACGAACTGTTAGATATGTCCGGAAGGAGAAATAGCAAACGTTTGACATTAATAGTCATTTGGCATTAGGGAAAATTCCTACCAATTAGCACTGTTCGGTAGTGCAGCAGGCGTACCCCATTAGGGATAGGTAGTGAGTTCCCCATCCTTTGTGTTATCCAGCCCAGGCTGGATGGTCCCTGTTCAGTCTCTCCCAGCTTGGAATCGTTCTGATATCTTGGACTTGACGGCACCCCTGATGACCCCACCCCTCCCTCAGCCTGATCTGAGTCAACAGCCCCGCTGCAGGTCTCCCCAAATCTTTAGTGGCTGGAATCCTCCATCTCTGTGGGCAAGACGATAGCTTTAACTGATGAAGCAGGGCAGGAGGGATCCGCCATCTTCGGGCAATTAAAAACTGTCTTACTCTTATGAGCAGAAGAGATTCTGCCACGTGTGAACAACGCTAAAATAATTAAAATCGCTTGTGCTTCGGTCATAAATAATGATGATAAATGAACACCGTGACCTTCAGGAAAAATACGAAATTAAAACCCATTTGGCATGTAAATGCATTCAGGATGAAAGGGAGGAGAAGATGCCGCCCTGCAGGCATCACCGAGAACCCCCAGAAACAGGAAGGACAAAGCCAAGGATGAACTGTGCCCCCATCGTGGCAGGGATGGGTGGAGCCCCCCATTGCACGGCGGCCCAGGGACGTGAGGGAGGAGCAACGCCCTTCGTCCACACTGGCCCAGGCAGAGCCAGGGGCTTTGGAGGCTGCTTCAGAAGGGGACGTCTCAAAGGCATCAATTGTGGGGTGCCTATTAAGCACCTACCGTGTGCCAGGCATGGTATAAGATAAAACAAGCTCTGCTTACAAGGAAGCTTTACCCTAAGGAGAGAGAGAGAGACACCGAGGGCGTATAAAAGGGTGTCTATGCAGCCCAAAGGTAGACTGAATAATTAGGTCTATAAATAACGCACTGAGACCTCTGGTGGGTCAGGGGCCTTGAGCAGGGCTCATGTAGAAGGTGGTGGATGAGGACTCTGTGAGGCAGAGTTAAGGATGGAGGGTGCTCTGGGCAGGAGGGATGGCTGGGGTAAAGGTGCAGAGATGGGAGCTGGTACAGAGAGGCAAGTGTGTCTGGATGGAGGGGAAGGGAGAGAAGGTCCTAGGACCTGGGAGAGTTCCACGGCTTCTCTGTGCAGGGCCAGGTGCCTGGCCTGCCTTCCCACAGGAAGTCTGGAGCCGGCCTGCCAAGCATCTCCAGGCAAAGCCCGATGCATTCCAGATGTGACCCGTCCTTTCGCTCGCCCTCCCCAAACAAGGAGAGACCCAGCGCTAGATGGCGAGCTCTGAGCTCCGCTGCATGCACGCATTCCTGTGAAGCCTATGGCTAGCCAGGGCGCCCAAGTGAGACATCCCCCCCAAGGCCAGGAGAGGCTGCCCAGCCCAGACCCTGGCCTCTGGCCTCTGGAGCTCCCAGGAGCAGAGCTGCTCCAGCAAGGAGGGCTGGGCTCCTCCTGCCTTCCCGTCCTCTCAGCTCCCCTAATGACTGGGCCCATTTACTAGATGGGGAAGCTGAGGCCTAGAGGCCTCCAGACACAATAGAGCAGGACCATTGTTCTGGGTGGGGGCTCCTTATGCCTTTATCAGGTTTCCCACCCCCACCCCCACATAAACTCACCCACCCAAACACTCACAACACACATGCACACATGTATGCACACCCCAACACAACACACACATGCATGCACACACGTGTACACATATACATGCACCCCCCCCAACACAAACATACACTATTTGTGGGACAGTGTGACCCAGGGTTATGGGGAAATGTCTTAGGTGATTTTTTTTTTGTATGCAGGCAACTAGGTGGCACTGGAGGATTGGACTTGGACTCAGGAAGATCTGAGTTCAAATCCAGTGTGGACTCTTGCCAGCTATGTGACCTTGAGTACATCACTTAACCTCTCTGGGCCTCAGTTTCCTTATCTGTAAAATGGGGATGACAACAACATCTATCTTACGAAGGTGTTGGGAAGATAAAATGAAGTCATATTTGTGGGGCCCTCTTCAAATCACAAATCATTATATAACTGTGTGTTACTCTTATTCTCATTACTATTAACTCTTATCATGCTAGCTTATTCAATGCTTAAAACCACCTCCTGGGGTCCTTGTGCTTGTGGCTGGCCCCAGAAGCAGGAACGTGGGAGCATCCAGGTGTGAGTGGGGAGGGCCACACCTGGTGGTGTATTCCTGTCTTTTCTCTCCCTGTCTGCAGAGAATGTAGATCTTGAGAAGCCTTTGCATTTCCCAGAGCCAGCAAATGGCACCAGACTTCCCAGAGGCAGGGCAGGCAAGATGGCCAGCCTGCCAAGGGGTGTTCAATCCTTTGTTGAATCTCAGTGGGCAAGTCAGCTGGGGGAGGAGAGAAGTCAGCACCTTTCCAAGGGCACCTACTATGTGCCAGGTGCTATTAGGAATCCCCCTGAGGGTGGTGGGAGCACCTCAGGGTGCCAGCCCCCTCGGAGCCGCTGCCCGTCCAGCACAAGATGAGGTTTGACACCCGGAGGCTGGCAGCAGGGAGGAGGCTCCCAGAACCACGCTCTTCCATCTCGGCTGGTGCCAAGGGGAGATTTTGGAGCCTGGGCGTGGCTTCTGCTGCAGGGGAGTTTCAGGGCCTGGCTCATGGGGGGCACCGTGTGGGCAGTACCCATCCTCAGCCTCCTCCCAGCTCTGCTCCTCCTGGGAAGTTCGCACCTTCAAAGGCTGCTGGGCCTTTGTTCGCTCTCAGGCCGTCCGCCGTATCTCTTTGGTTCTTCCTGTCCGCCATCATGGGGGCCCTGGAGAAGACCAATCCCGCGCCATTTGTGATGTGGACTCACTGGCTTCAGACAGACCCTCCATTGGGCCTATGCTTGGCCATGCTCTAAACCAGCCCGGGGGAGTCGCCTCCTTTCCCGTGCCCTTGCTGATGTCGGCCGGGCAGCGCCAAGAGCAGCTCAGCTCTCTGGGAACCCAGCCCCCCAGGGCCTTGGCCCGGGAGGGTCGCTGGCCCTGGAGGTTCTGGCCCGTGGCCAGAGCAGGGAGAGCGGGTGGTGCCCTGGTGAGGGAAGGCTGGCCAGGCAGGCGGGGCCAGGGGACAGTCTGGGGTGCTCAACCCGACAGCCATCCCTTGAGCAGGAGAAGAGACACAGCTTCGGCACAGTGCCCTCTCTGTCCTGGGGAGCTGCCAGGGGTCAGGAGGAGACAGGGTCCAGGCTCCCTAGACCTGACATTTCTGGCCCGTTCTCATCTCTTGGAGTCTCAGTTTACTGATCCACACGCTGGGGATGGTAAAGCCACCTACCTCACCTATGGTTCAAAGGAGGCCAAACACTTGGCAGACCTCAAGACTTTGTATAAATGTCAGCTGTATCCTGAGGATGTGGACATTCAGGCTGAGGCATGGGAGGAGGTGAAGCAGGGTGGAGGAAGGGAGCCCAGGGAGGCGCATAGGGACCTACGGGGTGGGCAGAGGTGTGTGAGCGCTCTGAGGCATGTGGGCTGTCCAAGGCCTGGAGGCGGGCTCAGTGCTTTGATGGATTCTGGGCACATGAGGCCTCTCTGGCCTGCTCTGTGGAGGCAGAATTCTGAAGACCGGATGTTGTCCCTCCCTGTCTGAGCTTGGGGGCTAAAGGAGGTCCCCACCTGGTGGAAGGCAGACTCAGTGACTATGCCTGGGCCTTCCTGCCCAGGGGTCTCACCCTGAAGTGGTAACCTGGGGCAGGGGGGATGTGGAAGGGAAAGGAATAAGAATTTATAGAGCACCTACTGTGTGCCAGGCATTGTGCTTAGGGATCAATAATTACAGAGCACCTATTGTGTGCCAGGCATTGTGCTTAGAGATCAACAATTATAGAGCGTTTACTGTGTGCCAGATGCTGTTTAGTGATTGACAGTTATAAAGTGCACTTTGTGACAATTATAGAGTACCCACTGTGTGCCAGGCGCTGTGCTTAGGGATTGCCAATTATAGAGCACCCATTGTGGTCCAGGCCCTGTGCTTAGGGATTGACAATTGTAGAGAGCCTGCTGTGTGCCAGGATTTCCCATTTTACAGTTGAGGAAACTGAGGCAGGCAGTGGTTCAGCGACTTGCTCTGGGTTCACAGCTAGGAATTTGAATTTGAGCCTATAACTGTCTCCCAAAGCTGTCCTTTGGCCATGGAGGTCCCCCAACCCAGGCTGTCCCAGCAGGGGAGGAAGGTGCTAGCGCCCAGTCTCTGGGGTTGGGGGCCATCATATCCAGGGGTTCAAGGAACCCAGAAACTTAATGCTCATGGAAAGCTGGGTGTTGTGCCCGGGAGGGCCTTGCAGGCAGCAGGCAGCAGGCAGCACGTTCTAGATGGGGCATGAGGCGCCCAGGCCTGCTGTCCCTTGTGGAAAGCCTCTGCCCAGTACGTCATTATCTGATGAGTTCTTAGGAGGATTCTGGAATGTGCTGAGCTGGAGGGATTCTGGAGGCCCTCCCTGAGAGGAGGGCATCAGAGCTCCTTCCTCCATGCCTGAGCAGGTGTGCAACAGCGTGTGCCAGGGATGGCCCAGCTAACCCCCGGCAGCAGCAATGGTGGTACTAGTGGAGGCAGCGGTGGCAGCGGCGGTGCTAGCGGAGGCAGCGATGACCCCTTTCAGCTCTTGGAAAGGCTCAGTGACTGTCACCAGCATCACGTGCCCATCCCTGTCAGCCTGACACCCTGTTCTACAGGACAGAAGCCAAGAGCTTCCTGCACCAAGCAGCGGGCATGAAGGAGGCACATCTGGAAACAGCCTAGGTCCTGCTGGGACCCCATCCATCCATGCAGGAAGAGCCTCCCTCACTGGCCCAGTGTCCCAAGGGCCAAATCCTTCAGGCTCCTGCTGGGGAGGAGGGGGCAGCCCTGCTCCTCTCTAATGACTGACCCTGCCCGGCTACCTTTCTGGGGGTGCAGAGGTGCTGGAGAGAAGCATTGGGCTTTGTTCATGGGTGGCCCCAAAGGGGTGGCCCTGACACCGTCATGGTCCGGATGCTCACAGCTGAAGGTACTTGCAAGGCTGAAGGTCCTAGCCGTGCCTGAAGAATCCTGTCCAGCCTGGGCCCCTCACAGCATTTCTTAACCTCCCTTCACCTTGAACAGCCTCAGTGACCTCATCCTGAAAATGGGTACATTTATGGTGTGGTGAGGACGTCAGTCTCAGAGCCAGGAGGAGCTGTCAGGGCCATGGGCATCAGCAGAGGAAGTCTCTAATGGATCTGGCCCATTTATAGATTATTTCTCTCCTCCTTCCATGGCAGGGCTGACTCCAAAATCACACATACAAAGGATGCTGCTGGTTCTCCTCATGGCAGACGCCAATGCTCCTCATCGGTCCTGTTGTAGGGGAATGTTCTGTGCAGGGAAACATTTCTGCTGGGTGGGGGTTGGCTCTGTGAGAACTGCGGTGCCAGGAATCCTTTGTAATCCCCCAAAGTCCCACAGCAGGATTTTATCTCCACTTTGCTGGGGCTGAGGGACTGAAGGTTTCCAGCCAGCAGAGAGGACCCAGGGCACACTGTAGGGGACATTCTGTCTCCACAGGATGATGTGGCTGCTGGGCTCTTCCTAAGCAAAGACCCCCAGCTTCCAGGGCCCAGCCACTGACAGTAGCCCTGCTGGCCCGGGGCCACAGAAGCCCAGCATTCACACTGAGATCTGTTCCCAGAGGAGCACGAGGTGCTATTGCTGAATTCACATCTGTATGGATGCTGGCCAGGCTTATTGTGCCCCATGCTGCCCCCTCTGCCAATCCCCCAGAAGGGCCTCTCCCAAAGTGGCCACATGGCCAAGGTGGCATCATGGCTGTTCATGAAGCTTCTTTGTATTCTCGTTTGGAAATGGACAAGTGGTCACTCACAGAAATAGCACCAGCTTCCGGGTGGGCAGCGCAGGCCCCCAGGGCATTTCTGAGCCAGCCGCTGCTGAAGCGCTGAACGCTCAAAGACGAAGATGGGGAATGAGGCGATGCTTGGTGGCAGGTGACAATGTCTAGCTATAAAGTGCCTGCCAAAGTTGCCTCAGCACCTTGCGGGCTGGTGCTGGAGGAAGGGTGCTCTCCAAGCCTGGGTGCCCCATGGAGGCTGATGAGAGGCCAGACTCCTGGGGACAGTGAGGTCCTCTGAGCTGCGTGGGCATTTGGGGCCCATCCTGGCTGAAAGCACGTGGGGAGCCGGGAGCATCCTCTCTGCCTCTTGGGAGCTGACTCGGGCCACACGGTCCATCTGAGCATCCCCTCCCCACCCTCCCATCTGGGAGGCTCTGCTTTTGCCCCTGCTATCCCTGCTGTGGCCTCACTCTGGCTGGGACTGCCCATTGTCCTGGGCCAGAGTGCCACTGATGCATCTCCACGTTCCCCTCACCGGGCGCACAGAGGGAGCTCCATCGCCTCTTCTGGAGCTCTGTACTGGTGGCATCAGTCATCTGGCCATGTCCACGCCCATCCTCATCAACCCTGGGCCCAGCATTACCCAGATGACACTGGAGGAAGGTTTGGGAGCACCCTGTGGGGTTAAACCTGACCCATGGAGGCCAGTGGTGCCTTGACCACAGGCCCCCCAGATCCCAACTGGCACTCTGGGTGGTCCCACTGCGGAGACCAGAAGGCCTGCTGGGAAGCCCACCTCATGCATCTGTCCTCCCGGGGCTGAATCCCAACCCAAAGTCTCTCCAGAAGCTCTCTGTGGGGAAGAGGGGATGTGGCTGCTTCTCCCCAGCTGGGCTGCTGTGTCTAGAGGATGGATGATAAACAATGTGGTCTGGGGCTGCTGGGAAGTCCAGAGCCTGACTCCATCCAGCTGGCACTGAATGGAGGCACCCAGAGGCCCATGGACATAGGAGAGGAAGAGCCACGTGGTTTGGAGGGCCCCTTCCAAGGAAGGCAGAGAAATGGGGCTGCCCCACGTTCAAGGCTGCACCCCCGGCTCCCTGTCCCTGACCTCAGCCTTGTCCTGCTCTCAGATGCCCAGCCTCAGGGAGGACTGCGGAGATGTAAGAGGAGAGGCCCAGAGATGGGGCTGGGAGGCTGGTCTGAGCCTCTGTCCTGGGGTGGGGGCTTCCTCCTCCTCCTCCGCTGTCAGCAAGGGATCCCTGGCCTGCCTCAGGGCACTGACTAAAGCCAGGCTTCCCAAGCCCCATGTCTGCCTGACCCCGCCTCCCAACTCCTTCACCAGCCTCATTGAGTAACCCTTTCCCCAGTATGGCTGTTAGCCAGACTGCTTGAGACAATGTCTTCTGTGATGTTCAACACACATGGTCCAAAAGGCCATCAGGATGGCCAGTGGAAGTGGGGGACATTTACTGAGAGCCCTCTTCTCTCCTTTCCCTCATCTCCTATTGCTATGGAGCCTTGGGTCCCTCTCTCCTCCTTCACCCCTGTCTCCCATGATGAAGTGGCCAACCCCTGACCAAGGCTGAGCCCTCTGCCCACACAAGAGATCCTCTGCCATCCCACCTCCTCCAGCACATCACCCCCTCTGCCATCCTCTGCCATCCCACATCCTCCGATACATCGCCCCTCTGCCATCCCGCCTCCTCCAGCACATCACCCCCTCTGCCATCCTCTGCCATCCCACCTCTTCCAGCAGGTCACCCCTGTGCCATCCCACCTCCTCCAGCACATCACCCCCTCTGCCATCCTCTGCCATCCCACATCCTCTGATACATCGCCCCTCTGCCATCCCGCCTCCTCCAGCACATCACCCTCTCTGCCATCCTCTGCCATCCCACCTCCTCCAGCACGTCGCCCCTCTTCCATTCCCCTCTCTCACTTATCTTTAGTTTCTCTCTACTGGCTCCTTCTCCCTCCCTACAGACACACCCAGGTCTCCTCCATCCTGAAAAAACCCTCCCTTTTCTTTTCCACTCCCACTAACTATCATCCTCTTTCTCTTCTTCTCTTTGTAGCTAAACTCACCAAAAGGCCGTCTACACCAGGGGCCTCTGCTCTCTTTCCTCACTCTCTTCTTAACCCCTCACAATCCAACTTCCAGCCTTCCACCATGGCCACTCTCCTCAAAGTGAGCAGGGGCCCTTTCTGCTGATCACTCTTTCCTCCTTGACACCCTCTTCTTTCTAGTTTTTGGGACTTCCTCATTCTGCTCCTCCCTCTCTGACTGCTTCTTCTCGGTCTACTTGGCTGGACCCTTCTCCAACGCTCTCTGACCCGACGTGTCCCTTTGGACTCCGTTCTTTTCTCCCTCTAGATGGTCTCCCTTGATGATCTCATCAGCTTCATGGATTTAATTCCCATCTTTGTGCTGATGATTCTCAAATCTGCGCGTCCTGCCCCAATCTCTTTGCTGACCTCCAATCTCTCATTTCCAACTGCCTTTCAGACATCTTGAACTGGATGTCCAGTAGACATCCTAACCTCAATACGTCCAACATTGAATCCATCTTTTCCCCCCGACCCTCCCCCCTTCAACCTACCCTATGACTGTGGAGGACAATACTCTCCTCTCAGTGAGGCAGCTAGGTAGTGCAATAGATAGAGCACTGGGTCTGGAGTCTAGAAGACCTGAGTTCAAATGCAGCCTCAGACACTTCCTTAGCTGTGTGACCCTGGACAAGTCACTTAATTTCTGTTTGTTTTATTTTCCTCAACTGTAAAGTGGGGATAGTAACGCACCTCCCCCTTGAGGTTGTTGTTTTGGCCAAATGAAAGAATGTTTGTAAAGTGCTTAGCACCAGGCTTGGTACATAGGAGATGCTTATATCATGCTTATTTCCTTGCCACCCAGGTTCAAACCTAGGAGTCATCCTGCCCTCTGGCCTCTCTCTCACCTCCATTTCCGGGCTGTTGCCAGGACTGGTGACTTCCCCTCGGCAGCATCTCTGGGACACGCCCCTTCTCTCCTCTGACCCTGCCTCCGCCCAGTGCAGACCCTCCTCACCACATACCAGGAGCATGAGGGCTCTGTCTGCCTCCGTCCCTCCCCACACCAGTCCATGCTCCATCCCACCACCAAAGGGATTTCCCTAAAGCACTGGTCTGACCAGGTCACTCCAATATCTAATACAAAAGGCTGTTTGGCATTCCAAGCGCTGCCCAACCTGCCCCTCCTGCCTTTCCCCTCTCCTCCCACCTCACTCCCCACTGTGTCCTCCTCGATCCTGTGACCCGGGCCTCTGGCTGTCCCATTTACAAGACCCTCCCTCTCTTGGCTCTGGGCATTCTCTCTGGAGGTGCTGTGCCTGAAACGCTCTCTCTCCTCCTCTCTGCCTCCTGGCCTCCCTGGCCTCCTTTGAGAAGCTAGAGCTAGAGCCCCACCCTCTCCAGGAAGCCTCCCCTAGCCCCTCTTCATTCTGGTGCCTCCCCTCTGTTAGTTATCTCCTTATTCTGTCTACAGCTGTCTGTACCTGTTTGTTTACCTATTAGATAGGAAGCTCCTTGGGGGCAGAGACGGTCTCTCGCCTCTTTTTGTATCTTCAGGACTTAGCAGTGTCTGCCACCTAATGAAGGCTTACTGAGTGACCGACTGAGGGTCCCTGAGAAGTTGCCTTCAGTTACCCTACAATGACAAGTGTTGCCTCGCGTGGTAGTGAGCCCCCTATGGAGGTGGTCCCTGCACTAGGCACACCACCTCTGAGGGTTTTCCTGAACTGGCACCATGTGGTTTGAACACTGTCATCTCTCCCTAGGAGCGGACCCATGGAGCCTTTGAAAGATGCGGTCCCCAACAGCCGAGGAGCCTGCTAAACAATCTCAGGGCATGTCCTTTTGTCAGAGGCGCTGCATCCCACCATCCTGCCCACTGCCCCAGCAGCCCCTGTGTGCTCCCTGACCAGGAGAGCCTTCCTACCTTGCTGGAGGCCCCAGAGGAAGAGCTGACCACAAGGTTGGTGATGGTGTCACTGGGGCCCGTGGTACAGGGAGCCCCAGGGGTGGCCGGTGCAGGGAGCCTGGAGGGCACGATGGGCAGAGGCAAGAGGCCAGGCCGGGCACTGATGGCACCAGCGGCCGTGGCACTACAGCTGGTCAGGCTCCCGTGGGTGCCGTTGGCACTCCATTCACGGCGGTCCCAGCCGGGGGCGCGGTACTCTCGCTCGAATCGGCTGTGGTGCCGGGACATCTCGGGGCCGGGCAGCTGGTGTGCACAGGACCACCGAGGGCTCACCTGGAGACAGAGAACAGAGAGAAGAGTCTTTGGAGGGACTACTCCTTACAGGACCCCTTATTTAGGGACCAGGCAGGGTCATGGTGATCGGTGATGTTCCTGGGGGGAGCCCCCCAAACTGCATCTGAACACCTCAGGAGCTCTTGGGCACCCCTCAGCCCACACGGTGCTCTCTCACAGCCCTCAAAACCAGGCTGCAGATGGGGAAACTGAGACACCAGCTGGCTGGGGAGGCTACTCAAGGTCATATGCCTGGAACCTGGGCCTCCTTCAACACTGTCTCCACAGCTGGAATCAAAGGCTTTGGTGGGTGCTACCAGGGTGGTCTGGTGGGAAGAGCCAACAAACACAGCCCTGCAGTATCCCATTTCCAGCAACACACAATTGGCCAGAAAACCGTTATCCGAAGCTACAAAGGCCTGAGACGTAACTGAGTGTCTCCCCAGGATCAGTTTTGTTGGCCCATCACCTGGCCTCCTCGCTGACCCATCTCCTACCTCTGCACCTTTGCCTAAGTGGTGCCTCCCTCTACTCTTTCTCCTCTCTTCTGGCTCAAAGTGCCCCAGCCCACAGGCTGCCCCTTTACAGATTCTCTCAGTAGACAGGGCTGAAATCACTTGGGGTCATTTTGTCTTTACTTATCTATGTACAAGGTGCCCCTCCCCCTCCCCCAGGTGGGATAGAAGCCCCTTGAGAGCAGAGGCTTGTTCCCTTTGGGTCTCTGTAGACCCAGTGCTCGGCACACAGTAGGTACTTCATCAATTCTTGTTGCGCTAAGGGCTGAGCCATGTTCTGTGGGGCTTAGTCTATCGTGGTGCAGGGTCTGGTAGTGGTTACGGCAACAGGCCCAGAGTCAGGAGACCTGGCTTTGAAGCTGCCCTCAGTCAGACAGGGATCAGCCTTGGAGCACACGCCTGCCAGGGTTGCGGCAAGGACTGGGGAGATGATCTGAGCAGGCATCCTGGGAGACTCGGGGCCCCCCTTGTGGGTGTTAGCCCCCACCAGGGACTCTGGCAGAGCCCTTCTCCCCAGCCTGCCTCAACATGCCCAAACATACGTGCACCAGGTCACCCACGGGGATCCCTGCCACTTGGTGAGGCTGTAGTGGTCACAGCTGTGTGGGGGTGTCCTGTCTGAAGCATCTGCCAGACCCAGAGCCCTGGCACCAGGCACCAGCCACACAATGCCCACTTGTCCCTGCCCGAGCCAGACTCCATAATTCACTGCCCTCCAGCCGTGCACAGATGCCAGCAGACACTCAATGCTTCTTATCCCCTTTCTTCCTGCATCACGAGGCCTGAGAGAACTGGGGATCGGCTGTGCCTCAGACCACAATGAGAGCTCTGTCTTCCAGCTCCCAGGCTTACAGCCACCATGAGGCAGCCGGGGGTGCCACAGGGCACAGAACCCTGGGCCTAGAGTCAGTAAGACCTGAGTTCAAATTCAGCCTCAGATACTTCCCAGCTGTGTGACCTCAGGCAACTCACTTACCCTCTGCCTCAGGTCCCTCAGTCACAAAATGAGGATGATCATAGCATTCACCTCCCAGGGTTGTTGTGAAAATCAAATAAGAAAAAATTTGTAAAAGCACTTAGCACAGGGTCTGGCACGTAACAGGTACTTTATAAATGCTAGCTATATTATTATTATTATTATTATTATTAGTAGTAGTAGTAGTAGTAGTCATAGTATATTCTGGTTTCACCTGCACTGGACCAGAATCAAGCCAATTTGGGGCATGGCTATGAGCAATGGGGGGAGGAGGCAGTAGGCTCACTGTCCTCTGCTCTGGCTGGGCCCCACTTGCAGTATCCGGTTCAGTCCCAGACATCACTTATTAGGAAGGGCACCGATACGGTGGAGAGGTCCAGAGTGGGGCAGCCAGGATGGGGAGGGACCACCTTGGAAGGTGGACAGCCTTCCTGCCACTTTTATCTGGGGACCGTGGATGGTGAGATGCTCTGGCCTGTCTGCAGAGTACCATCTAACAGGATGTGTGGGAGAAGAAAGCCCCAGGGACATGCATGTCAGGAAGGCCATGGTGGTGGAGCGGGAGTCCAGACAGCCCGAGTGCTGGCCCCCAGCTCCCCAGGAAGCTCCTTTCTCTCAGCAGCTCAGCTGTCCTGTCCAGACCCTCCTCAGGCTGACTTTCCTCACAAGCTCTGTGGTGGGGGGAGTGCAATGATTGTGGCTCAACAGATGAGGAAACCAAGGCCTGGGGATGTGAAGGACCAGCTATGGGGGAATGGGAATAAGCATTTGCATAGCACCTACTACGTGCTTCCCAGAGCTAGGACTCAAAACATTGTTCTCTTGATTCCAAGCCCATGCGTCTTCCTCTTCTGACAGCATGGGTACTCCCAGGGAAAGCTGCCTGGGAGGAGAGGGCTTGGTTGGGAAGAGTGTGGGTGCTCTGCCCCAGGAGAGGCCCTCACTCCAGAGGTGCTGGGCCCTGACCTAGTGGTCAGGAAGCCTCTTCCTCACCATGTGGCCAGCCTGGCTTTTGGCCTACTCACTGGTGCCCCCCAATATATCTCACACAAGAGCCTCCTTGTGTCCTGGGCTCATTTCTATGGCCCTTCTGAAAAGCCTGCTTCTCTGGGGACCCTGATTTGCAGCATCCTGCTTTGGTGGTACCCCTGGGATGTTCTGGGGCTGGGGGGCAGGGAGAAGCTGGGGGTCCCTAGAAGAGTCTCCAAGGTCCCCCAACTGTCCTTGCTCTTGTTTTCTGCTAAAGGCTCACCCTTGCCCTCTGGGAGAATTCCACTTGGAAACAGGCATATTGTGTGGAGATTGATGGAAAAAATACCATTTCCTGTTGGGTTTTACATGCATAAGATGTGACTTCTGAGTGCGAATGACTCATTCAGCCCTTGATTAAGAAGGTGCCAAGGAGGAAGGGTGGGTGGCAGCCTCCAGGCTAGAAGCACCCGCAGCAAAGATCTCAGTACCACCTCTCCTGAAGCCAGAGGGATTGGAGACCCATCCCCTGACTTAGGATCTCAGAATCCCAGAGGCTGAGTAGGAAAGGCTATCTGGGGCAGTCAGTCCTGCCTGTGCCCACCCCCCCAGCCACGATTCTCCCCATGTATGTACAACGTTGCTGGCAAGGTGACAGGAAGTGTGTGGCTTTGTCTGAGTCTTCCAGTGCGGGGCAGGGAGACGGAGCTCAGGCCAGCCGGGCCACCCCTCAGGAGAGCTCGGGTCACTCTGCAGGGCAGCCTGGGATGCCGCTCCTCCCCTGACCAGCCTGGAGCACTCCTCAGGGCAGCCTGGGATGCCCCCTCCCCCCAGCCAGCTTGGTCACTCTGGGACAGCTCTTGCTGTCAGTCAGTCAGCTTTTCTGACATCCAGCCTAAGGTGGCTGGTGTTGCTCTCTGGGGCCAAGCAGACAAGGTTCAGCACCCTGGCAGCGGACAGCTCCCCCTGCAGGACCCTGCAGAGTCTTTTCTTCTCCAGGCTGAACATCCCCAGTTCCCTTGACTGCTCCTGGGCCAGACTGGGTCCCAGACCCTTCCCCATGCTGGCTGTCCTCCCTGGGTGCTCTTTCTGGGTCATCATTGTCCTTAAGCCACATGTACCTAGAATGACCCTGGCACTCCAGGTGTGCTTTGATCAGAGCCAGGGACAGCAGGATTCTGGGCTTTGTAGTTGAAGGCAGCCTAAGATCTTGGCTGCTGGTCACACTCACTTTGATCTTGTGGCCCACTATAGGCCCCTGATCACTTTCAGATGAACTGCTGTCTAGCCACGCCTCCCCTACGTTGTCCTTGTGAAGTTGTGTTTTTGAACCGAGCGTTACTTTACATTCATCCCCAGTCAATTCATTAAATAGGGACAAACTGGAGCTGGGCCCAGAGGGTGGCAGGGGGAAGGGGACAGGAAGGAGGGGAGGAAGAGGAAGAAGAAGAGAGGCAGGAGAAGAGGTAGAGGAGGGGAGAGGGGAAGGGAGGATTGGGAAGCCCATCCTGCTCACAAGCAGTTCTCTGGGGGAATCCAAACTCCATCTCTTTTGGTTAGCATGGTGGCTCTCCCACAGACTCTATGCAGCCACAAATTTTAGCAGAATGCCACCATCTCTGAGGAGGCAGAGGGCATGGCAGGATGCCCGATGGGCATGAGTGGATTGCAGCCCAGTCACTGGGAATGGTGTGAACCCACTACCCATCAAAAGCTAGCTGGCTGGCCTCCAGACCCTGTCTAGATAGTGGAGGAAGGCTCTGAGCAAAGGATGGGGCCCTTCAGGGAGCCACACAGAAGGGACTACAGTATGTCCCTTGCAAGGAACTCCCCGCACTGGGTGATTGATCTCAGATCTAGGACAAGGTAGCAAGAGAAGCTAGACACTCTGAGGACACACTAGATTGCCAGGTGCTCACACTCAGACATGCTCTGGGGAGCAAAAAGCAGGTTGAAGCACAGACAGATGGAGAATCTAGCCAGGAGGCTCTGACAGACATCTATCTTCATATACATTCTCAGTGTAATTCAATGAGTGCTTCCTAAGTGCCTGCTGTATACAGAACCTTGTTCCCAGGTTGCTAGGGCACTCAGGTGAGATAAACCAGTCCCTGCTTCCCTAAAACCCCACTAATAATGAGAATACCCCATCCTACAGGTTAGAGAGTGCAGCTAGGTGGTACAGTGGATAGAGCATTGAGCCTGGAGTTAGGAAGAGTGGAGTTCAAATCCAGCCTCAGATACTTCCCTGGGCAAGTCACTTAATCTTCTTTGCCTCAGTTTCCTCTTCTGTAAAATGAGCTGGAGAAGGAAATGGCAAACTATTCCAGCATCTCTGCCAAGACAGCCCCAAATGGGGTCACAAAGAGCCAGACACAACTGAAACTTCTGAACAACAATACAGCTTATCAGTGGAAATGTCATTAAGGAAGACAATGTCAGCAAGTCCTCTCCTCCCTGTCCCGAACCCAAGAACCCTCCTATTTGGGCTTAGAGGCAGCCCCTAGGTGGTGTGGAGGACAGAGACTGGCTTTGGAGTAAGGGAGGCCTGAGGACAAATGCAGCCTGTGACCTGGGCAAGTCCTGGCTTGCTTCTCCAGGCTCAGGGCTCTTGTCAGGTCAAGGTCACTACTGGTGGGAAGTGCTTGGCCAACCCTGTGGAACTCTCCTCATGGGTGATTTCCACCCAATTGCAGGTGAGCTCCCGGAGAGCAAGGTAGGAAGCACTTTCTCTTCTGCCTCTTCCCTCCCTGGCCCCTGGCCCCTGCTCCTGGCCCGTGTCAGCCTCTGCCTCTGGATACTCGGTGGAACAGTGAGCAAGCTTCTAGGCCCCTCCGCCTTCTCTCCTGTGGGCCAGTCTCCTGCCCTTCTCCTCCTCTCTGCCTGGGACCATCTAGGTCACCTCCTTCGATGGTGATGCAGCTTGCCAAGATCTTCCCTTACACGTGGCAGCCAGAACTGAGCCCCATCGCTTGGGTGAGACCTGAGCAGGGCAGAGGGCTTTAGGGGGGGAGGGGCACACAGCACCAATTAATGAGGCTCCTGGCCACGGCAGACCATGTCTGTGGTGCAGAATATAGCAATGATAGTTCCCTGGCCTGTCATTGGATGGCCCCACCTCTGTCCACTGGCCAGCTGAGAGAAAGAAGGTGGCCAGAGGGGGAGGATGCAGGTGCTGTCTTGTTCTGCTGGGCCAGGAGGGCCCTTTTCTGGGACATAAGCCATCCTGGTTGTTCGGAGAGCAATCTGCCTGGGTCCTGTGCACTGGGAGCTGGACCAAAGTCAGCTAGGCTTGGCTGGGCCGGTGCTGGGCCTCACCTTCAGTCCCTCTACAGATCACATGGGCATGTGCCCTCCTCTTGTTCCTGGGGACCTCCTGTGAGGGTGTGGTGTGCCTCCCACAGATGAGGGCTCTTCCTCAGCCTCTCCATTTTAAATGGTGGGAGTCCAGCATGGAGACATCAGAACCTCAGACCCAGAGAACCTTGAGTCAGGGGCCAGAGGACCCAGGAGGGACCATAGGGATCATCTCTTTTATTTTACAGATGAGGAAACTGAGGCCCAGCAGAGTTGGGATTCAGGCCCGGCTCTGTGCATTCCACAGAAGGAGCCTCCTGCCCCCTGTCTGGGCCACCCTCATCTCTGGCAGTCACCAAGGTACAAGGAAAAGACGAGGACATCAGGCACCCCCATGTCCCAGGGCCAAGTTCAGTCATTCTGGGCTGTCAGGCTGGAGGACTCAGGGCACACGAGGCAGGCAGCTGTGCGTTCCCAAGGCAGGCCTGCCAAGCCCTCACTACATTTATCAAAGGCTTATCACTTGCCAACCTTGGCTTTCAGGAGAAATGGGGGCCATTAGGTGGAGGTGGGGTTTCCTTTGGCTCTGTGATGAGGGGCCAGGGGAGCAGGTGTTTGCTGCATCCGACCACTCGATCCCTCTGGAGAGGAGGCTAATCTGCTCCCATGGCCCGCCTAGAGCCAGGTGGCCACTGCCTCATTAGCTCCATGTCACACATGGCCTCACCCAAGAAGAGAGAAGCCTTCACGAAGCCAGGCTTAGTGACAGGACTTAGCTGCCGATGTAAAACTTCCCACCTGTCACTTGGAGCCTTGATTAGAGAGCTGGACAGCCGGGAGAAGGACAGGGACTGACTGATCTCAGAAGGACAGGGCTGGGTCATGCTGGGCTGGGCAGAGTGGGCTGGGCTGGGTTAGCCAAGCTGTGCAGTGGGCGGTCACTCTCAGAACTGAGCCAGGTTGTGTGTGTGTGTGTGTGTGTGTGTGTGTGTGTGTGTGTGTGTTGGGGGGGCGGTCCTTAGGCTGACTGTTTTCCATTCTCTGCCCTCTGTAAAGGAACCCAAAGCTGCCCACATGTTGAGAACCAGAGCCCCTGGGGCCCCCACCTCCTGCTCTGAGCTTAGTTCTGGCGCTGTCAAAGAAAGCCAAGGATAAGCCTTGCTTGGAGGCCAGCTCACATTCCAGAGGGGGCAGAGAAGGGAGCTTTGTGAAAACCAGCCCAGACCCAGCACTCCCACTTTACCCCCTGCCTTCAGAGCAGTCAGTGTTGCATACAGACGGGATTACACGCAGGGTTAGGAGCCGGGCTGCACTCCTCCCCAGGGCCAGGCTGAGGCTGCCTGGGAGGGCCTTGTCCACATGCCTGCTCTCATGTCTGTCTGAGGGGCAGGGCTGTTGAGAAGGCTCTGGAAGACCCTCCCGCTAAGAAGTTGCCAGAGCAGATGGCACAGCCCCACCCAGCCTCACTGAGAAAAGCCCTACCAGGATGTTCGCCAAGTTTCCAGTGAAGAGGGTGAGAATGGTGTGACCTCCGCCAGGCGCTCCTATCTATGTGAGCGTGTACTCAAGCTTTGCAGAACTTGCTAACAAAGAATCAGGGACTGCTTTGATGCACAAACCAACAAAACTACAAGATTTGTTCTGTAAGAAGGTGCAGGGTTTTTACACTTCCACCAGAGAAGAGCTCAGCCTTCCTCAAACTAATGGCCCCGGCCTGCTGTTAGGCTAGAAGTCCATGGACGGGACAGACCCTCTGTCTGGTGTCAGAGCAGCAGGAAGGCTGACTGGGACAATGAGGAGCATGGTCTAGGGAAACAGGCCTGTTTGCTTATAGAAAAGCAACTGCAGGTAAAAGTGTTTTTAATGTACACAAGAGTTAATGAGCATGATGGGAAAAAGACTGTGAGCATTGAAATATTTTCATGGAAACCCCTCCCCAACTGCCAAGGCTAACAGCAGGAACAGATCTCAGGGGCTGGCCACTGACTTAGCATTAGCACACCACGAAGCATCTGACCAGGACGAAGTGGGTTGTCAAAATCTCTCACTCCTCCTCCCATCCATCCTGAATGCCAGAGCTGACCTCAGCCCAGACCCACAGAGTTGGAAAGGACCTTGATAAAACCAGACCAATAATCTCCTGCCTTTGGCACCCCTGACCAGTGATCATTCAGCCAATGCTTGCAGATCCGAGATCTTTCCACACTTAGGAATCCCACTATCAGCAGATGTCTACTTGTCTGGGTAGGACAGGAAGGGGAGCCCAGACCTCACAGGCAGCTGCTTCCACTCTGGGACAACTCTCAGCATTGGGATGTGTAGCCTGACATCGGCCTGGACTGGCCTCTCTGCACCTTTCTCCTGCCACTCCTGGCTCTGCCAAGCAGCAGGCTGAGTGTGACAAGGCTGGCGATCCCTCTGTGGCAGGACAGCCCTTCGGCTCCCACGTCTCTCTGTAGCATTGCTCCACCAGGCAGAGTGCCTTCCAATGATCTCACGTGACATGGACCCTTCACTATGCCGTCAGTCTCCTTTGGAGGTTTTCCAGTTTATCAACGGCCTTTCTAAAATGTGGTGCCCAGAACTGAACTCAGCACTTCAGTGTGGTCTAATGGAGGTGTGTGTGTCTCACCTCCCTATCCCTGGAAGCCCCACCTCTCTAAATATGGCCCAAGAAGCACATTAGCTCCTTTGACTGACTTCTTTCTCTGCTGAGCTTGAGGTCCACTCAGACCCCCAGATCTCTCCTGGGACAAACTGCCATGTAATCAATTCTCTCCCATTCTGTACTCACAAGGGCAATTTTCTGAACACAAATCTAAGACTTGACATTGTGCCTACTGAATTACATCTTATTATTGCTGACAAAGGTCCATATAGTCAAAGCAATGGTTTTTCCAGTAGCAATGTATGGCGGTGAGAGTTGGACTAAAAGGAAAGCTGAGCACTGCAGAATTGTGGTTCTGGAGAAGACTTTGAGAGTCTCTTGGACAGCAAGGTGATCTAATCAGCCAACACTTAAAGAAATTAATTCAGAAATTAATTCAGGTTGTTCACTGGAAGGTCATATACTGAAGCTGAAGCTCAAATACTCTGGCCAGATAATGAGAAGACAGAGCTCCTTGGAAAAAACCCTCATGTTGGGAAAGATTGAAGGCAAAAGGAGAAGGGGCCAGCAGAGGATGAGACGGATAGACAGTGTCATGGAAGCAAGAAGCATGAGTGTGGACAGGAAAGAAGGGCCTGGCCTGCTGTGGTCCCTGGGGTCACAAAGAGTTGGATGTGACTGCAGCACTGAACACAACACCACACAATTATTCTTGAGGCAGCCAGGTGGTACAGTGGATGGAGCACTTGACCTTGAGTCAGGAAGACCTGAGTTCAAATCCAGCTCCCAACACTAAGTCACTTCACCTCTATCTGCCTCCATTCCTTCAACCATAAAACGGGGATAACAATAACACCTACCTTCCCAGGCTGTGAGGGTCAAATGGGATGATATTTGTAAAGTGCTGAGCACAGTGCCTGGCAGAAAGTAGGTGCTTGATAAACACTCATTCCCTTCCCATCCTTTTTTTTTTTTTATTAGATTAGATTCAGCCCAATGCTCAGACACGTCAAGATCTTTTGAGATCCTAATTGTCATTAAGGATGCCAGTGCTCCTACCTAGCTCTGTGTCATTGGTAAATATGACGGATCTTTATCCAAGTCAATGATAAAAGCTAGGGACCGAGCATAGATCCCTGGAGATAACTTGGGGAATTACTGATAAACGGAGGCAGCCAGGTGGCTCAGTGGAGAGAGTGCCTGGCCAGGAGTCAGGAGAACTCATTTTCCTGAGTTCAAATCTGGCCTGAGACACTTACTAGCTGGATGATCCTGGGCAAGTTATGTCACCCTGTTTGCCTCAGTTTCCTCATATGTAAACTGAGCTGGAGAGGAAAATGGCAAACCACTCCAGTATTTCTGCCAAGAAAACTCCAACTGGGATTAGGAAGAGTTGGACATGATCAAAATGACTGAAATGAGTGAACAGGAGCTGCCTCGGTTTTGAATCTGGCCACTTCAGATTTTGAAAGGACCTACCTGCACTCTTGGCCAACCTATGTTTTCACAAGAAATAGCGCTTTGCTCAGCCCCAGTGGTTCCCTGTCAATTAGGGGGAAGGAAAATCATTCCAGCAGGACCTGTCCTCAGGAGAGCCAGGCTGGCCCTCTGGAATCAGGCTTCCTTTCTTATATGCTCATTGGCTTTTTGGAGCTCCCTTCTAGGGCCTTCCCTGGGAGAAATTCTGGCTCACACTACTGCCTCCGTCCTCATCCTCCCTTGGAGCTGAGGACACCCTTAGCATCTCAAACATGACTTCAGAGCCTGCGTGGAAAGCCACATTCTGGAACACCCCAGAATGAGGTGGAAGAACCATTCTGCTCCTTGGGGCTTCCAACACTCCTAACACCTTTGCACTGAACCACAGGGAAGAGCTGGTCCCTGGGGCCTCTCAGAGCATGGAGGAAAGATGTGATCCCTGGCAGGAAAGCAGAGGAAGATACTTGGGAGGGTGGTACATAGCAGCATCCTCTGACCTGGTGGCTACTGTGGTCATTGGCTGGGTCTTCTTCAGTTATCCCCTGAGTGAGGCATGGCATTCCTTCACTCCACAATTGGAATCCCAGGAGGAAAAGGCAGACTGGGTGATTTGGGGTTACCCTGATCCAGGATGGACCCTCCCAGCTTATCCCCACCTCTCTCAGGGTGGGTGGCTGCCCCTGGCAGCACAGCACCATAGATTCTTTGAGTGGATGGAGACCTCAGTGCCCAGCTCATCCTGCAGGGCCCAGTGCAGATCATGTCACACAAGGAGGGCCCAGATATCCAGACAAGTAGACATTTGCTAATAGTGGGATTCCTAAGTGTGGAAAACACATCGACTGCCTAACCCTCAGCCCTAGATCAAGCCCTAGACCAAGCCCCACCAGGAGGGAAGCATCTGGAAAGTCTGTCCCCCCTTTCCACTCCCGCATTCTGGAGGAAGGTCCTTCTGAGGGGAAAGAAGGTCAGAGGAGGCAGGGACCAAGGACAGACAGCCCAGGCCAGCAGGCAGGCAGCCAGAGGCTGAGCTTGCTGCTGCCGCCCAAGGGGGCACAGTCCCAGCCTGCTGACATCCTGTTGTCCCCAGAAGAGGAATGCTGTTGTCAGCTTCCACCCTGGCTAGCTTGTCCTTAATGGGGCTGAGAGTGCCAAGGGGCCTGCTCCTCCCTCCAGCTGGGCTTCCTGGAGGCCAATCTGTTCCAACTGAGACAGGTCATCTGACAAGCCGCAACATGTGAGGGGTCTCCAGCTGAGCAGAGCCTCTTTCCCTTCCCTGTCAGCTTCAGTAAACCTGCTTCTACCCTCCAGATCCACTGACCATCATACCAGGGCCCCAGCAAAGATCAGCTGCTGAGAACTCCATTCAATGCAATGAGCTATTAGTAAACTCTTACTCTCTGAAGGCCCCTGTGCCCTGTACCAAGAGGTACACTGAGTAGTCTCTGTTCTCAAGGGGCTTACAGTCAGCCTCCTGCTCCTGTGTGGCAGGCACAAGACAGACGTTAGCAGAGCTGGCCCCATGTCTCAATGCTGGCATTGTGCCCCAACCTAGCACCTCCTAAGCAGTTGCTCGGTTCTTTGGGAGGCTTCCAGGGCTGAGATTGGGGAGGGCATCCCAGGACGTCCCTCCGACTGGCAGTGACGGCATTTCAGCAGCCGTCAGGCCGAACCATGAAGAGTCCCGAGGCCTTTCCTGGGCAGCAGAATTGCACGCAGGCTCCCACAGACGGCAGCTCCCTCCTGGGGAGCAAGAGCCCTAGATCTAGCCAGCCTGTGTCCATGGTAGCTGCCGAGGCAGGTAAGACCGGGTCATTGCTGCCTTCCTGGGCCATGGAGGTGCTCATGCGTGTCACTGGGGATCCCAGTGGGCGGCTTCACACTCCCCACCCCAGACAAGGTCCCCTGATGCCCCCAAGCCAGAGAGGCTGCCAGGGTGAGACTCATTCTGGGAGAACTTGAGCAGGATCCAGTCAACTGGAGATCAGCCCCCAGAGGCTGGGCCAGGGCTGGCTGTGAGGAAGCAATAGCCCCCCCACCTCCTCCTGCATCCAGAGCCCCCCACTCAGGAATCGGGTACAGCTTATGTTAGATCCCTCTTCAGTGACGCCATCCCTGTATGTGTGGCAGGCAAAGCCTGAATCAGATTCCAATGTTTGTGGTGGGCTGGAGGAGCTTCTGCCTTCTCAGCCCTGCTGTCTCCGAGGAACACAGAGGGGTCACCACCCACTACCTTGGGAAGCAGTAACCAGTGGAGGGACCTCATAGGTCCTAAGAAACTCTTCTGTCCCTCCTTAGAAGGCCAAGGTTTTACCATGTGAACCATTCCCTCAAGCCAATGACAAAGATGCCCACTCTATGGGGAAATGGTGATTGTGCTCCCTGGAATAGTGGGGGAGGGGTCACAGGTGCCTCCTCTCTCCTGTTTGCAGATGGCTGCCACTGACAGCATGCTGAAAACAGGTCTTCAGCCTTTGTGTAGGATGCTCAGAATAATGAGCTCCTGGTCCAATACTTGCCCTGCACAGCCAGGCACTCTGAGGGAGTGCGGGTCAGCCCAGGCCTTCTGCCTTCTGTGCCCGTATCTTCAACGTGCCTTTGCATCCCTCACTCCCCAGGCCACGGCACTAGTGAGCATAGAGAAGAGGGGACCACAGAAGCTGGGAGGCAGGGGGCACTGCCAGGGGCTCACTTTCCTCGCTCACTGGTAAAATGGAGGGCAGAGCTGCTTGCGACGTGAGGCTCCAGACAGGCCCTGTCCTGTCTGTGGGGCTCGGGAGCCTCTCTCCAGCTGCCTGTCAGGTGGCCTTAGCTGGAGGGCCCAAAAGGAGCCCACGTTCAGCTTTCTCCTAAAGCTGTCTTAGTCCCACCTGCCCCATTGCTCTTTAGGGCCTCCCCTTTGTGCCAGTCATGTACCTGCAGTCCTGATGCTCCTCACTCTCCTTCACCACACACGGACACACTGCACACGTGCACCACAGGGAGAGGTGCTCATAGAGATTGTGGGAATCAGCCTCAGGAAGTCAGCAGGGGCCATGGCTTCCCCCCAATATACGCGCCCACACACATATACATGTACAAGCACATACAGAAGGGACAGGCCAGCCACCAACACCCCATAGTACTTGGGCTTCAACCACAGTCCTTGCCCCTACCTCTAAGACTGGTTCTGGATCTCAGAAGCCACTTAGCCTGCAAAGAGGCTCCCATCATGGTGGATCCAGCTGCCAAAGACCTCCTTTATTGAACGTTCAAGATCAGAAGGCAGCCATCTCCTCTATAATTATCTTTTCTTTACTACGCAGACAAATGTTTCTTTTTAAATTGTGTGTGTGTGTGTGTGTGTGTGTGTGTGTGGGGAGTGGAAAGCAAAGACAAACATTTAAATCCAAAAATAATAAAAATACTAAAACTCATTTTCTTTTAAGGAAAAAACAAAAGGAACTCCAGGGTAGTGGATGTGATTCTGGATTCTGGCTTCATCCTTAGAAGGGCCTGCTCTCTGAGTCCTGAATCCTGGAGTGGGGGTGGGGAGACAGGCTGGGGGGCAGGGGTGGGAGAAGACACCTGGTGAGTGTCCCCCGCTTCTGAAGGGGGGCCTGGCTCCTCTGGAGGCCAGACCTGGAACAGTCACAGCCATGGAGCCTCTTCTGTGTCTACAGGTGAGAGAGGGAGCTTTGGGAGAGACTCCTCCTTATGTCCAGGGCAATCTGGCCAGAGCTACTCTTTGTCCTTCCCTACAGAGTATTCACTACTTCAGAGCCAATACTGGCTCGGGATGCCATAAATACCAGCTTATCTTCAGTTGGGGACAAAAATCCCTTATAACAGTAGACAGCAGGAAGCTCACAGGGGCATGTGATGCCAGGCCATGCCATGCCAGGCTACCAGGCTTCCCAGCTCTAGTGTGGTGGCACGTTCTATCTAGGTGGGGCCAAGCTCATCTTATGGGCCACTGAGCTGGGCCAGGGTCCACTTGCTCCTAACTACACTGAGGTCAGGGAAGCAGTGCCTGCTCTGGTCATGGACTGAGACTGGCACACATCCCGATGCCCCCCATGCTTCTATCATGGCTTCCTTTGTCCCATCTCCTTCTAGTGGAGAAAGCCTCCTGGGCAAAAAGGGATGAGGGATGGGATGGGACAGGGAAACGCCTATCAACACAGGACAGCACCTTCTCTAACTTAGAGTGTCTCCAAAGGCACTGGGTAAGTCAACAAATGCTGTCTGCCTCAGTTTCCCCATCAGTAAAATGGGAATAACAACAGCCCGTACCTCAAAGGGTTGTTGTGAGCACCAAGTGTTGGTAAAGCACTCAGTACAGCACCTGGCACACAGTAGGTATCTGAATGCTTCTCCATCTCACCCTTGGAGAACTGCCTAGGGCACTGTGAAGTTAGTGACTTGGCCAGGGTCACACAATCAGTCTGTCAGAGGCAGGACCTCTGAGGCCATCTCTCTCTATCCACTAATCATGGAGCCTCTCTAGTAGTGAATATCTAATAAAAATGCTAAATAAAAGCTTGGCAAACACACCACAACAATATATCCAAAATATTATTCACAACAACCAAGTTGGATTTATACCACGGATACAGGGATGGTTCAACAATCAACATAATTAATCCCATTAAAAACAAGAACAGTCCTAATCACATACCACATGATTATATCACAAGATACAGAAACAGCTTTTAACAAAGCCCAGCTCTCATTTATACCCAAAACTTATAAGGCAGAGGCAGAGAAAGATCTTTTTAAATGATTAATCTAAAACCTAAAATCATCATTGTATACAGTGGGGAAACATGAGAAGCTCTCCCAAGAGTTAAAACAAGGCTGTCTCCCCCTTCCCCTGCTGTTGTTTGATATAGCTCCGGAAATGCTATCCATAGTAATAAGACAAAAGAAAGAGATTTAACCACAAACATAGTCAATGCGGAGATAAACCGACAACCCTGTTTACTTAGAAAACCCATGAGAATCAGAAAAAAAAGCAGAAAGTAATAGCATCAGTAAAACGACAGAATACAAAATAAATACACAAAAAGTCAACAGCATTTCTATGTAGAGACAATGGAATCCAAGGGAAAATAAGAGGAAGGCAAATCCCACTCCCAACAGCTACTGAAAGCATCCATGAGAAGGTAGGTCTACCAAGGCACGTCGGACAGCTGCCCCTTCCTGCAATAAAGGATGACGTATTCCTGCAGGCATATTCAGAGAAAGACATTGTGCCAAGACAACAAAAAATGAACCCAATAAGCCAGTGCTCGATAAAGTTCAGAATACAAATCACTTAGGAGTGAATGCCCTACGTATCTGGCTAGGATTTCTTGGGAAAGCAGGAAAGTAGTTTGACAAAATTGGGTTTAGACCAGCAGCTTCCACCACACATGTTCTTCCAAGCTCACAACAGAGACACAGATAGTAAATAAACATCATGTCACAAAATAAAAGAGCCCCAGGGCAGGTACTTTCCACAGCTGTGGCTAGGGGGAGAATGACCATTTACAATGAGTACTGACAGCTTTATTTTCTACTGGTCTGTACTTCCTTCAAGGCACAGCTCAGATGCTGCCTTGCAGCGCGAGGCTGCATCCCATGGGTCCCTCCCTGTTCATGCCTCCTCCTCACACCTCTAAATCCCTCTGCATTTATTTTTAGCATTTAATGATCTGTGTATGTGCTTTGCCCCACCCTCACTCACCAGTAGAAGGTCCTTGAGGAAAGAGACTACTTCCCTCTGGTCTCTGTGCTCCTGGCACATGGTAGTAGAGGCTTAGTCACTGTTGGTTAAGCGGGCTCATAGGAGAGCTGTGTGTGGCTCTGTGGCTGTCCTGTGGAGAAGGGATGAACCCAGAGGGCAGAGCAGGGGGCCATGGGTGGGGGAGGTGCCAGGAGGCAGCCTAGAGGGCTGGCCCAGGGATGGGCTAGCCCAGGGATGCGCTGCCCTGAGAGGTGGGGGAGGGCCTCGGCAGGAGCTGGGTGGCCACTTCTCTGCGGTACAATGAGTCATTCTTCTGGGGAGAGGCTGGGAGATCCCTTCTCTAGCTCCTGTGAAAGCCTGACTGGCAGATCAAATGTTCTGGTTTCACTATTTGCTCCCAATTAAAAGTTGTACTTGTCTGGATTTTACACAATGACCTTTGAAAAATACAGATCAAGGCAATTAGGAGGAGAACCATCCACATAGCAGGGGCACGTAGAGGGAAGGTACCTCCGTGCCTGGTGGCAGACACAGCTCCCCGTTATCTCCATATTGCCAAGAGCTTGGCAGCTGGGGAAGGTGCTGGCCACATGGCCACGAGTGCAGCGCCCAGCGGGAGGGTCAGAGGGGGCTTTGCTTAAGGCGCTGGGGGTGGACCTTGGCCTTGCCTTGCTGCTGACCAGCTGTGTGACTCTGGGCTTTAGCAGCCAGTCTGTCAAATGAGGGTATTCGAGCACTGAATCCTGTCATCCTCCAGCCTTCTTCACTCAGAGCCCCTCATCAACCCAGCAGCTCCTGGTGGCTCCTGCTGGGTCCTGTGATCGACGAGTGCATGTGTGTGGAGGTGACGCGCTTTCTCTGGGGCCCAGTGGAACAGGGCAGAGGTTTCTCCCTGATAAAACCTGATAGCTTTCTAAAAATAGCCACATCGCCTCCCTTCTCTGGTGGGGGCCAGGCCCTAGGATTATTTTATTAATGAGGCATTTTGTGGGGGTTTTATATCAGCTGAGCCACTGAGGGTGGGGGGGCCCTCCTAGTAGCTCTCCCCTCAAACTCCTGTGTGAGACCTGCAACCCCCAGGTGATGGAGGAGGAGGAGGGAAAGAAGAGGAGGGGGGGAGGAGGAGGAAGAGGGGAGGTGGAGGAGGGGCGAGGAAGGAGAGGAGGAGGAGGAGGAAAGAGAGGAGGTGGAAGAGGAGGAAGAGAAGGAGGAGGGGAAAAGTGAGGAAGGGGAAGGGGGAAAGAGAGATGGTGGGAGGAAGGAAAGGGGGGAGGAGGGGGGAGGGCCAAGGGGAGGAGGGAAGAGGAGAAGGAGGGGGAGGGGGAGGGGAGAGGGAGGGAGAAGGAGGAGGAGAGAGAGGAGGAGTGGGGGAGGGACAAGGGGAGGAGGGAGGAGGAGGTACACAAAGCCTGAGCCACTTCTCCTCAAACACCCAGCCAGGCAGGCCAGGACCTCCGGGTCTCTGGCCCAAAGCCCTGTCCTGCTTTGCTGTTCTGGTGCAGCTGATGACACCTGAAAGTATTTTCCTGAGTCAGGTACAGAGCAGGAAGCTGGGGCGTCTAGGCCCTGAGATGAGGACAGAAAGGGAGAGGGAAGCCAGAGAGACAGAAGTAGAGTTAGGACGGCTCCTTCCCTCCCCAGGCAGAGAGCCCCACATTTACCCCCTAGAGAGGCAGAGAGCCATAGGCCAGGCTGCCCACGGCAAAGACTGGGGCCTTGCCCTCAGCACCCGAGGTGGGGACTTGAAGGGACAGAGGTAGACAAAGAGAGCATCTGCATTTTGTAGAAGGCAAGATTGCATCCGAGGTTCAGACAGAGAAGCCAGGATACAGGGTCGAGGAGGGAGCACATCCAGGCACGGGGCTCAGCAAGTGAGGAGGCCCAGGTCCGGGCAATGGCGTGTCCTGGGGGAGGATTGGTGAGGAGGCTGGGGAGGCAGGAAGGGCCCGGCTGGGGAGCTAGTGGTGCCCTGGATGGCATGGGGAAGTCTGGAAGGGCTTTGGTGGGAAGAGAAGAGCTTGTCTTGGGGCCTATCCAGCAAATGCTGGGCACCCTCTTGTCTGGGGGTTAGATTTAGCATCGGTGGCCCCTGAGGCCCTTCCCACTCTGAGATTTGGATTCTGAAACCCTGAAATCATGTTTTCCAAGGAAGCATCTCATCTCCCCAGCTGGGCATTGAGCTCCTTGAGGGCAGCGGGTCTCCTCATTATCATGCCTGTCTGCCAGGAGAAAGTGGACTCCAGAAAGGATGGAGGACCAAGGTTCTCCTGCTGCAGGTCAGGCCTGGGGCAAGGAAGCCTGGTCTTCTATTCTCCTAGATTCTTTCCCCATAGCCTGAACAAATGAAGAAAAAGGGAGAGAGAGAAACAGTAGACACAGAGATGGAGACAGAGACAGAGAGGCAGAGGCGGGGAATGCACTGGCTATACATGGGAAGAAACCCATACAGAAGGAGAAGGGACAGATGGAGGAAGACAGAGAGCAGGGGAGGGAGAGACAGAGGAAAAGATGATAGAAGGGGAGCAGGAGAGAGAAAACAATGGAAGAGAGATCCTTGCACGGGAAGAGGACCGCGAGAGACCCAGAACAGGGAGACAGACAGGGATGCAAGGACTGTGGCTCAGGCTGCTTGGGCCAGACCCTCGGGGAGCTATTTCTAGCTTCAACAGGGCTCTGGTGACTCCCTGGGCAGAGCCGGCTGCTGGCCAGATGCCGCCTCTCGAATTTCATCTGCATTTTGCTGGGAGTCGGTGAGTCCCTCATAGAGGAGGACAAACAACTGCCCATGCCACCCCACCCCCGGTGTCTTCGGGTTCCCCAAAGGCGGGTCCTGGGTCCTAAGGACCACAAGTGCTGCTGGCCAGGTCAGGGAGGGAAGCAGGCCTGGCCGTACATAAGCTAAGGGCCCACAGGGGAAGATGGGAATTACGGTCAAGCCGGACTCTGCCCCTCCTGACCTCCCAGCTCTCCCTGCCCCCAGCCCAAGCCCAACACACACATTAAAGAAGAAGAAAGGTGGGAGAAGCTGGCAGAGGGTTCCTTCTGAGGTCAGGATGGGGCTGCTTGCTTTCCAGTGGGCACTGATGCCCTTGGGCCTGTGTGCACAGAGACCAGGCCATGCCCCCTTAACCTCAGGTCTGACCATGTCACCCCCTATTCAGTAAACTCCGGGGGCTCCTTCTCACCTCTCAGATCAAATACAAAATCCCCTTTGGCATTCAAGGCCCTTCAGAATCCAGCCCCTCCTCCTGCCTAGTCTCCTCACACTTTACCCCCCCACGCACTCTTCCATCCAGTGACATCAGCCTCCTGGCTGCTCCTCCAGCAACACGTCCTCTCTCCACACCTTTGCACTGGCTGCCCCTCATGCCTGGAATGCCCTTCCTTCTCTCCTCTGCCTCCTGACCTCCCTGACTTCTTTCAAGACTCAGCTCAGATCCCTCCTTCTATAGGAGGCCCTTCCTGGGCCTGCTTTCCCTGTCGGGGGATTCTCTCCAATAATCTCTATCTCGTTTGTATGATGTCCCTCTCCTCCAACTGTCTTTTGCCTTTCTTTGCACCCCCAGGGCTGGCCCTCAGAGGCATAGACTGAGGAAGGCAGCTCAGGCACATTGAGGCTGAGAGTCCAGGACAGGCTGAAAGGAGGCCTGGCTGCCCCGTGCTGCCCAGCGTCTGACCCTGTCTCACAGAAGGCCACAATGAACGGACCAGGCATACCCACCGGGCTTGAGCGAGCCGTGGCTGAGGACTGGGGTGTTGTCTTTGCCGTGCTTCTGTGGGCCAGACCCTTTCCCTGTCTACACAATGTAAGGGTGGGGCCAGGTGACCTCTGCAGTCTGTCCTGCTTTGGGGACAGGCTCCTCCAGAGGAAGGCTCCCTGGCTGGCCCAGGCTGAGTGCCATCACTGACTGTCACAGAAACACTTGTTATCCAACTGCAAGTGCTGCATTTTATGCAGCAAGACCCTGGGCCCAGAGAGAGGAAGGCTCCGGCAGCGGTCGGCGCCTGCCCCATGGCCAGGATGGAGGTCCTTTGTGTTTGGGCCAGCCCCAGCCTTAGTCACTTGTCAGCACAGAGCCTCCCCCAACGCAGCATCTCCACAGAGGAGCAAAGCCACCTGGCCTCTGCCTCCATCCCTGCCACCCATACACAAGGCCCTGGAAGCTCGGCTAGAGGGGGCCTCTTCCTTACCTGACAAGGGTCCCTGGCAGGGTTCTCACCAGCCTGGGAGGACAGACTCTTCTCTGGGGCCCATCATCCAGGGCATGAGAGGTTCAGCAGGCCACAGCTGTCACGAGACCATAAATCATGCTGGCAGGGACAGTATGCCGCTCCATAGAAGGGGAGGAATTCTGGCAGAGCCAGAGACAGCAACAGGCCAGCTGGGAACGCCCTGCATGGGGAGTGAGCCGGCCAGGGGATGAGTCCCATCACGTGGGTCTCAGCCACCTGGGGCTCTCTGCCCACACCCCCGAGGGGGCCCACAGCCTCTCTGAGACCCAGGCTGGGTCGCTCACCTCAGTGGACTTCACATGCAGGGCCCAGGAGCTTTCTGGGAAGAGGAAAGCCGCTTGGCTTTGTCTGAGAACAGGTCAGCCCAAGTCGGGGATTCATCCTGGCCCTAGGAATAAGCTCTCAGGGCTGGCCATGGCCATCCACAAAGACCAGGCAGGACCCACTGGTGCCTGATTTAAGGCAGCAGCTTTCAGGAAGAAAAGCTTCTCACTGCTCAGAGTACCTTGATCTTCCTCCAGGAGGTTGGGGCTACTTCCTCCAAGCCCCCAAGAGGCATGCTGAGCCCCTCTCCCCAGGGCCAGCCTTCTCAGCACATTAGGAGGCAGTCTGCCACAGAATCCTGCCAGGACGAGGGGCATGGTGTGCTGAGACAGGGAGCTCCCTGAGGACAGGCAGTGTTCCTCCGAGGCCCGCCGTAGACAGCTCCTGTTGTCTCCCCAGATTGTGAGATGCCCAGGACAGGGCCCAGGACTGCTTTTCTTCCTCCAGGCTGGCATTCCCCCAGGGAAGGGACTGGCATTTCTAGTTCAGAGATGAGCACACAGTAGGCGCTCAATGGTTGCCTCGTCAGTGATAGATTGACGAGAGACAGAGACCCTGTGCTCCCAGGCCGCAGGAGCTGCTTTCTACCTGGAGGTGTCAGTTGGCAGCTTGTGCCAGTGCCTTGGTGCCAGGTCTGCCCTGCCCTCTCCTCCTTTTCTGGCTATTATTATTATAGCAGCTAGAATTTACCCAACTATTATCTCATTCATCCTTATGCCAACCCTAGCAGACAGAACTATTGTGACCATCCCCGGTTTGTACAGATGAGGAAGTTGAAGGCTTGAAGAGTCTGAGTGACCTGCTTTGGGGCCACAGCTAAGACACAGCAGTCCCAGCCCTGGGCTTCCCAGCCCCCAGACTCTCTCGGGGGCCCCAGACCCCAAGCACCCCAGCCCTGGACCTCCCAGTCCCCAGATTCTCTCGGGGGCCCCAGAACCTCCATGTGGTAGAGAGGGATGACAATTCCTCAGAAGGTGGGGGGGGTGTGCATTTGTGAGTGGGCATGTAGAGCCTTCGGCCACTAGCTCCCCTTCTTTGTTATTCATGTGGCTTCATATCTTGGTCAAAGGCTCTGGCTATTGGAGGCAGGCCTCAATTGGATTGGGTGGCGGTAGAGACTGGACTGGGTGGGGGCTCAGGTGGTGAGGTCTGTGGGTGATGGTGATGGGGCCCAAAAAGCCACACTACATGTGGTGGGAAGCGATACCACAACGGAAACACCTGGGCCCCTTCCTGGGCCTCCCCTCCTTCCCACTGGAATGGAAGGTCCCTGAGGCAGGGACTGCCCAGCTCTGGTGTCTGACTCTCCATGCCTAGCACAATCTGGCATGGGGCCTTCCAGACCATTCTTTCCTTGGTTCACACCAGGGCCAATGGCTGGTATTTTTGCTGCTCCTGGAAGTGGGTACGTGTGCCTTGGATGCCATTGGCCTGCTCTGGTGAGAGCTCCCAGGGCCCCTCACACTCCTACTCCCAGAGCTGTGTGGGCACACACAGCCTCTTAAGCAGCCGGTAGGTCCAGCAATGCCTCGGCTGCCCACTCCTTGGGGAGCCTACCTGTGCTTTGTTCTATGTATGCCATGTAAAAAATGCAGCGGGCGCTTGTGGAAGAGGGATGGGCCCTGGGGTGTTAGTGATCCCCTACAGACTCTGGCTTCCAGGAAGATGCAGTCCATCCTGGGGGCTCGGTAAGCCTGGTCAGCTCGCAATGAGCCTGGCTAAGGGCTCCTTCAGGCCTGCTTTTGGAGGGCACTGGAGCAGGGAGAGAGGCTGCCCACAGGGCCTTGCCTCCTGGCCACTTCCACTCCTGGGACAGAGCATTCCAGGCATGCGGTATGACCAGAGAGAATGCCTGGAGCTCAGAGATGGAGGAGGATCTTGGTGGTGGAACAGCCACGAGGCCAGAGTCACCGGATCAAAGAGGACACGACATGGAATAAGGTATGAGAAGCCTGGAAAGGGGGCTGGGTCATAAAAGTCTTTGAATGCGAGAAAGATATTTTGTATTTGATCCTGGAGGCCCGAGGGAGTCACTGCGGTTTGTTGAGTAGCGGGTGACATGGTCAGGCCTGTGCTTTAGGAAAATCACTTTAGTGGCTGAATGGAGGATGAACTGGAGTGGGGAGAGACTTGGGGCAGGCACATCACCCTGGCAGCTACTGCAATTGTCCAAGCGTGAAGGAATGAGGATCTGCACCAGGGTGGGGCCGGTACCAGAGGAGAGGAAGGGGGAATACTGGAGATGCAGCAGAAGCGAAATCGACAAGAGATGTTCAGAAGTGAAACTGACCAGAGATGGTGCAGAGGTGAAATCGACCAGAGATGCTGCAGAGGTGAAATTGACAGGCCTTGGCACCATATTGGATATGGGGTGCCAGCAACGACAGTGAGGAGTCCAGGACAATTTCTAGGGTGGGAGCCAGAGGGTGTTGCCCTCTACAGTCACAGAAGTTTGGAAGAGGGAAGGATTTGGGAGGAAAGATTATGAATTCTGCTTTGGACACATTGAGCTTAAGATGTCTACTGGATGCTCAGTTCAAGATGTTTGAGAAGCAGTTGGAAAAACGAATGTGGAAGTTAGGAGAGAGGTTAGGGCTGGATAAGGAGATTTGAGAATTTTAGCTTCCTTCAGCTACCAACTAAAATCCTGTCTTTTACAGGAAGCTTTTCCCAGCCTCTCTTCATTCCAGCGGCTTTGCTAATTATTTATCTTTTCTATAGCTTGTTTGTACATATTGGTTTGCTTGTTGTTTCCATCATTAGATTGTGAATTTCTTGAGAACAGACTGTCTTTTGCCTCTTTTTGCCTCCCCAGTGCTTAGCACAGTGTTTGTCACTTAGTAGGCATTTAACACATGTTGATTAACTGATTGATCTGCATAAAGAAAGTAATTAAATCCCTAGCAACTGATGAGATTCCAAGTGAAGTAGGATAGAGGAGAGGGCCTAGGACAGAGCCCTGAGGAACACCTATGGTTAGAGGGCTTTGGAGGAGGATCCAGCAAAGGAGACAGAGAAGGAGTGGTCCTAGAGGGAGAAGGAGAACCAGCAGAGAGGGTCAACCAGGACAGTGACCAGCAGTGTCGAAGGCTGCAGAGTGGGAGATCAAGGAGTATGAGGACTGAGCAAAGCCCATTGGATCTGGCCACTGAAAGATCACTGGTTGCTTTGGAATGGGTGGTGCTGGTGGGAGGACAAAGTCAGATTCCAGACAGCAGAGTAAAGAAGAGAATATGAGGAAAGGGAGAGTATGCACCAATTCCAAGGAATTTGGCTAGAAAAGGGAGGAGAAATGAAGGATGACAATTAGGGATGGATGGATCAAGCGTTTTCTGAGGGTGGGGAAAACCTGGGCTTGTCTGCAGGCAGAGAAGGAGCCAGTAGAGAGGGAGAGACTGGAGACAAATGAGAGGAGGGATGACGGAGGGGCAGTCTGCTGGAGGAGATGGAATGGAAGAGGATTTCTTGAGCAGGCGGAGGGGTTGGCCTTGGGCAGGAGTAAGGCCATATCATCATGGGAGATGAGAGTGAAGGAGGAGAGATGGGCCAAAGGCACCTGAATAATGGAGATGAGGAAGAGGAGAGAAGAGGAAGCTCACAGCAAATCGACTCATTTTTCTGGGTAAAATGTGAACCGAGAGTCTCAGCTGAGAGAGTGGCAGGGAGCTACGGGAGGTTTGAGGAGGGACGAGAAGCTCTGGAATAGTCACTGTGGAGGGTGGGTGAGTGAGCTGATGAGGAAGGGATGGCGGGATTGCCGAGCAGCAGTGAGGGCCCAGGGGAGGTGGTGTCACATCAGTATGGAGTGTGCCCTGTCTGAATGGTGATGTGGATGGAGAGAGTGACCCAGGGCTGAGGCTTGATCTTGCCTACCCTGCCAGCCAAATCTCTCTGGGGAAGGTGCCAAGGTGGGTATGGTCTCCTCCCATGTCCCCCTACCCCATACTGCTCTGCACAGTGCCAGGTATTTAGTAAAGTTAGGAACAGTCTCATCTGACCTTTCCAAACTGCTGCAGAATCCTTCATCACTCACAGTGAGCCCTGGGAAGAATCCTCCCATTTCCCCTGGCGATGTGCCCAGTCCTCTCTGCTCAGCAACTTGGCAGTAGGGCCACTGATGAGTGCTACAGACTGGATCTCTCAGTAGCCTCGCACCTGCTAGACCCTGGGATCTGGCCATGGCCTTGCCCCCAGCTGGCCAGAAAGGTGCCAACCCCACTTTGGATACCCTAAAACCCCTGTCCTTGGAGTCAGAGACCACCCAGCCCACCTGCCAGATCTGAGGAAGCACAGTCCAGCCCCCCTTTCCCCAGTTGTGGCAAGTAGGAGGAGCGGTCTTGATGTACAGCTTAGAAGGGCAGGGGAAGTGTCCGCTGGGATTACAAGACCAGGTGTGACTGCAAAGATTGAGGGGAAAGCCTGGATTGGAGTGTCCCAGGCTGAGCCAGGTCTTTCTCACGAGGGTCTTCTGAGCATGAGCAGACCTTCCTCCTCCTCTCACTGACCATAGAATCCATGTTGGGCATCGGCAAAGTCCCAGGTGCCTGTGGCAGGTGAAGGCAGCTAGGTGCCTTCTCCATAAGTGAGGACCAAAGCCCTGAATAGGAAGCCATCCCTCCCCTTTCCTCCTGGGCTACTCAATGTAGAGGCTGTGGTTTTAAAGGGGTCAGTTCCCTCCTGCCTTTGGCCAGACATCTGCCCTTAGGTTTAGTCCAAGTTATCCACAAGTACCCGATGGACTGTTGTGGGCACAAAGAGACCCTCCCTGTCTGTCTTCAGTGGGCCACATTCAGAAGATGCCTCGCCCCAGCCTAATGGGGCTGCCAGGGCTCTTGTTGGTGCCACAGTTCCCATTTAATCCCATCACAGATTGAAGGCTCTGCCACTGTTGTCTTCCGGCAGGTCCTGGGCATGACATGCGTCATGGGGGGAGTGGTGCTGAGGAAGGAAGCTGGGAAAGGGGCTGAGGCCCACTCCTGTCCACCGGTGCCTTGGAGTCTGGCTGCTCACAGCCACTGAACTTGGGAAGGGAAGGAGAGAGGGTCAGGACTCCTCTGAAGGACTGTCTGGTTGAGAAACACTCATGTTGGTACAATTCAGAAAATAAAACAATAAAAAAGAAAACAAAGGTGGCGGGTGCGTGTACGTGTGCATGCGTGTGAACTGAATCACCACGGCAGGAGCCAGAACGTCAGTGAAGCTGGACTGAGAGGAGGGACAGTAGAGCCCTTCTGACCCTAACTCCTCACTGCTCAGCTTGGGAGAGAAGGGACATGTCCAGGGCCACACGTGTGGATGGAGGCAGAGGCATCAGGGCTCTGTCCACCCTCAGACCAGGGCCTTGCTCTGCCCACTAGTGGGGGCATTCCTCTGGAATGTGTGGATTCCTTTGGATGGTAAGGTGGGGAAAGCCTCTTCCCCCTGGATACCCCTCCCAGACAGCTGGCTGGGTCCCAGGTGCTGCTGTCCTTGGGCAGAGGGGCCAGTGACGCTGCCACCATCACTGCCAAGGCCCAGGAGGCTAGGCCTCACTGGCAGCTGGTGGGCTGATAAGGAACAGGTAATCCCATTAGGATGCAGACTGAGGGCTTGGAAAAAGGAACTTCTCCCAGGTGGATGACTGTTCCTTTGCTATGATTGGTCTGCAGTGCTAGGCTCCTCCTTTTCCTCCTGTCCAATGCCACCAAGCTGCCCTCTTCTTCCTCTACTTTCCACTCTTCTTCCTCCTCCTCTTTCTTTTTCTTACTCTTCTTCTTCCTCCTCCTTTTGCTCTTCTTCCTCCTCTCCTCTTCTTCTTCTTCCTCCTCCTCTTCCTCCTCCTCCCTCTCTTCCTCTTCTTCCTCCACTTCCTCCTCTTCTTCCACCTTGTCTTCCTCACTTTCCTCCTCCTCTTATACTTCCTCCTCTTCCTTTTCTTTTTTTACTCTTCTTCTTGTTCCTCTTCCTCCCTTTCCTTTTCCTCTTTTTCCTCCTCCTTCCTCTTCCTCCTCCTCCTTTTCTTTTTTTACTCTTCTTCTTCCTCCTCCCTTTCCTCTTCCTTTTTCCTCCTCCTCCCTCTCTTCTTCCTCCTCCTCCTGCTTCTTTTCTCTTTTTTTACTCTTCTTCTTCCTCCTCCTCCCTTTCCTTTTCCTCTTCTTCCTCCTCCTCCCTCTCCTCTTCCTCTTCTTCCTCCCCATCTTTCTCCTTTTCCTCTTCTTCCTCCTCCTCCTTCTCTTTTCTTTTTCTTACTCTTCTTCCTCCTCCTCCTCCTTTTGCCCTTCCTCCTCTTCCCAGGGATGTTAAGTCCAGCCTGTTCTGGGGGACTGAGCCATCAGAGAGTAGGGATGACCCAACTCTGGGGTCAGTCACAGACCTCACAGCTGGAATGGGCCTTTTCAGGTTCAAAACAATGAGAATCCCCTTCTACAGTGTCCCTCACGTCTAGTACCACTCCAGGATAATTCTTGTGCCAGTAGGGGCTGGACTTTCCAACTGTTGTATATTGGGTGCCTGGAAGTGATCTGTCCAAGTTCTCCCAGATTGGGTCTAGCAGTCAGGATGTTACTCCGGGTCCTCTTGATTCCAGATCCAGGGCTCTCATGGCAAAGATGCATCATCTCATTGGCTTTTCATGAATTCTAGAGGGTTCCTGCGCATTTCCATGACTAGCTTGCAAAAGCCAAAATAGAAATTTAGAAGTGGTTTGTGATCCAGGGTCCCAGGTCCAAGAATTCAAAGGACCCCAGAACTGGAAGAGGCCTGAGCAGTACCAAGTCTAAGCAGACATAAACAAAGACCCCAATAAGAGGTCGTGCAGCCTTGTAGGAGGTCCTCCAGGGAGGAGTAACCCCGCACCTCCTGGGGCAGCCTGGTCCACACTGGGATTGCTCTTTCTGGTGGGGAGCTCTTCCCTGCAGTAAAGAGGCCTCACAATGCTCTCCCAATTTCCTCCTTCCTGGACAGGGACATGGGGTGGCCCAAAGGTTGTTCCTGGCCTGGCTCCCCTGGTCCATTGCCACAGACCAGATGCAAGGATGCTTTGCAGGTTCATTTTAAAATGGGCTACGGTGTGTGCCTGTGTGTGAACACGCATGTTCATGCATGTGTGGGCATGTAACCTTTGCCCTAGGGGCTGGCTGTCACAGGTCAGTGGAAGCCTTGCTGAGTGATGGTGATTATGATGACCTAATTACTCCTGGGCTACCCTAGCAGGGCCTGAAGGTGTGTCCACAGGAGCCCTCCAGGGAGACTGTAGAAATGGGTCACAGAGTCTCTGACATCCACCCTTGGTGAAGGCCTGGGAAGATTCACCTCTCACATGGTATGTGGCCCCAGCATGAACCCAAGCGTCCCCTTTCCAAGAAACAAGGGGGGAATCCCCTGCCCCGTCCGTCAGCCGTCAGCTTCCTAAGCCTGCAGCCGGCTCAGCCGGCCTCCTGAGGTCAGAGCCAGTTGCCCTCAGGGCCTCAGAGCTGGGGGCTCTGGCTTCTCCTTGGACAACTCTGGGGTCCATCCGCCTGGGACCCATGGTCATGTTCAAGGGCCCGCATACCCTCCCACACAGGGAAGCTCATGTCTTCAGATTTTAATGTGCTGAGAAGGGGCAGCCAGGCTCAGGGCACAAGAGCTGGCCAAGGGCCAGAGAGATATGGGTTCAAATCCTGCCTCTTATACATGCCATCTGTATGACCCTGGGTGAGTCCTTTAACTTTCCAGGACTCTAAGTTGAAGAGAAGGTACCAACCTGTACTGGCAGAGGGATTCCTCTCCCAGTGAGATCACAGGTCCAGTGTCTACTCCCAGGGGAAGCCTGCAGGTTTCTAGAATCACACATGGTACGGAGTACAAACTCTTCCTTGTACATAAGGGGAAGCTGGGGCACAGAGTGGGGGAAGTCACAGAATAAGTCAGTGGCTGAGACTGACAAGAGAAGACCCCAGGCCTCCTAATTCCCATCATCTCCCTCCCTGTGTGGCTGGTGAGGACAGGGGTGGTGTGCCCTGCTTCTAGTGAAGAGCTGGTCCTCTCTCTGTGACCTGGGCACACCATCCTCAGTGCTGGTCCCCTCCTCTGCTCCCTCTCATAGGACTATCCACCTGGCAGCCTCGATGCCCGTGGCACCCTCCTGGAGTGCCAGCCCCACCTGCCTGGCAACAGAGTTCTCTGTGGCGGGGGGCACTGGCCTCACTGGCCTGGAGGGAGGGGCCTGTCCTATTCCCTGGCAGCAGAACCAAGCACCACCTGCTCACACGCACATATGTGCACACACGTTCACATACCTGCAGACAGATGCACACATGTGTGCATGCACATGCACACATATATGCGCACACACACAGCTTAGCCCCAAGACCTGGGGGAGCACCTTCTGGATAGGAGCTCTACACGAGCACAAACACTCGAGAGTCGAGCCCACCTGTGCCACAGAGATGGCGATGCCCAAACCACCACGCTGGGCAGCCGCTTGGGCCCCCCGCTAATGACAGAAGACAGAGAATGCTGAAGCTGAAGGCAGAGGCACCACGCTGCTCAGGTTTGTGGAGGACACAGAGCTGCTGGGGATGGCAGCATCAGGGTGCAGAAAGACCTTGATGGGGCAGTGGATACAATGACAGGCCCGAACTCAGAGAAGACCCGAGTTCAAATCCAGCTTCAGATACTTAGTTGTACGATCTTAGGGAAGTCACTTCACCACTCTTTGCCTCAGTTCGGGGATAGCAATAGCACCTCCTATGCAGGGTTGCGGTGAAGATCAAATGAAATAATCGTACAGTGTTTGGCACAGTGCCTGGCACACAGTAAGTACTATACAAATGTTCATAAGAATAAGGATTACTATTATTATGAGTGTTACCATTATCATTGTTATTAGCCAGAGCACCAGCCTGCCAAGGGGAACGATAGGGTATTTAAGAGGAGGTAAATGTCAAGAATTACCCTAGGGTTCAAAAAGCCAACTTCCACAGCACAGGACGGGGCAGATCCAGTCATACATATTGGTGCATCTAAAAAAGACCTGGGGGTTTGGGTGGACCACAAGCTCAGTGCATCAGCAGAATGATGTGGCAGCTAAGAATTGAGGGAGACCTTGAAGGGCATTTGGAGAGAGAGATGGGAGGGAACGGGCATCCAGGGGCAGGGAGGTGAGAGTTCCTCTGTCCTTCATCCTGCTCCCAATGACTCTCAGATGATTGTCTTCAGTTCTGGGCATCAATTAGTCAATCAATCAACAAACATTTATTAAGCACCTACTGTGTGCCAGGCACCCTGATAAGTGCTGGGCATACAAGGAAAGGTAAAAGACAGCCCCTACTCTCAAAGTACCCAGAGGCTAATGGGGGAACAAGAAGCAAACAATCGTACAATGTACATCGAGGCAGGGTCACTTGGTGATAGCCAATGTGGGGAAGGCACTAGAATTAAGGGGGATCAGGAGTGGCTTCTTGTAGAAGGTGGGATTTGAGCTGGACCTAAAGGAAGCCAGGGAAGCCTGGAGGAGAAGAGGAGGGAGAGTGCGCCAGGCCTGGGGGCCCAGAGCATCAAGACTCCTGGGGAGACACAGCAGGGGAGAGGGGCAGGAGAGTGGGAGGGGCTGGAGGGACAAGGCGTTGGGGTGAGGAGGAAGGATCGAACATCCAGCCTTCTGCTCAGTGTTTACAGCTGTTTACACCCTGAGCCCAGCAACCTTTCTCATCTTCTCACCTTCTTCCCCTTCTCTGTGACCCAGTCACACCAACCTCCACCTGGTCCTTGCACAAGACACTTCTACCTCCCCCTTCTAAGCCTATGGGCTGACTGGCCCCCTTACCTGGGACACTCTTCCTCCTCACCTCAATGTCCTGGATCCCCCGAATGTAGCTCAAAGCCCACCTTCTACAAGAGGTTTTTCTCATTCCTCCCTGCCACTCGGGAGGGCCTTCTCTTTTACATGGCCTCCCACCTGCTCCATAGGCATCTCAATCACAAACATGGTTGTTTAGATATTGTCTCTTCCCATTTGAATGTGAGCTGCTGGAGGGTGGGTACCATGTTTTCTCCTACTTTGTAACCCCAGGGCCTGGCACACAGTAGGCACTGAATAATTGTTGTTGTTGATGATGATGATGGTAATGATGATGGGGGCTTATGGTCAAATAGAAGAATTTCAGGTCCTGCATCCCAGAGGTAGAATGGATGGGGGTGGGGATGAATGGGTGTGACCATCTCTTTGTGTGACTGGGGTTGGAGGGGAGGAAGACAGCATGAGAACTGAAGTGGCTGACCATCAAGACATACAGTGAACTCTGCAAGTGTAAGGGCCGGGGTTGGAGTGGACTGTGAACTGGGTTCTCAACTCCTTCAGAAAGGGCCTGGTAGATAATGACCACCAGAACCTGAACGTGAGGAGAGATGGGGATGTGATGAACCTTGAAGGAAGAAAGATTGTGAGTAATGGCAGCAGGAGGGCAGGCGGGTGGGTGTCTAGGAGTGCAGTGAGGTACCAAGACAACTGCCTGCCTTCCCTCAACCCATGTGTCAGAAGGCATTACAATAGGTCCATGTAACGCTGAAGAGGGGAGTAGGGACTTCTTGGGGGAGCCAGGGTTCTGTGAATGTGAGAAGAAAGAAGGGGAAGAGGGCAACATCTAAAATGAAGGGCATTTGTCTAGGACAGGACGGGGGCTTCAGAGGCCCAGTGGATGAGGAAGACGGTGCAGGCAATGGGGAAGAGGAGGGCTGACACAGATGGGGACGAGAGAAGGAGAGGTTTTTGTTTCTCATTTGCTTAGGTAGTGACAGACCCTGAAACCCTGGGTTTAGGAAAGGAAGAGGAAACCTCAGGGAGTGACCTAATTTCCTGGCATTTTCATTCCTAGTCTGTTGAGGAAGGGTAGAGATGGCATCTGCCCGGTGGGGGCTGGTGAGGAGCAAACAGAAACGCAGCAGGAAGGGAAGACCAGAGGTGAGCATCTCCACAGGTGGAGCCTAGTAGGATGAGAAATCTTCAGAGAGAGAACAAAGGACAATAGGAAATGGGACAAAGAATTCTGGAATTTGTTCCCAGAGGGAAGATTAAAGACAAGAGAAAGCTTTTGAAAAGGACTTTCCATGGACTTCAAGGTATCAGAGGAGGAAATCAAAGATAGACAGATGAGCATATGAAAATTAAAACCTGAAAATGCCTGAGGGTTAGACAGGAAAGCCTGGTTCTCAGCTCCAGAGGCCCAGGAAGGAGTCCTGATCAAGCACCTCCCCATCCCTGAGGCTGTCTGTTCTGGGCCTAGCTCTCCCCGCAGGACAGATGGGCTTCTTGGCATCCAGTCTCCTGGCCAGTTAGGAGAGGCCTCACTTGGCTTTTTCGAGACTCAGAACTGAGCTTGTTCTGAACTCCCTGGGTCCAAGCTGTGTTGGGTGTGTGTGTGTGTGTGTGTGTGTGTGTGTGTGTGTGTGTATGTGTGTGTGTGTGTGTGTGTGCACGCATGTGTATGAGAGAGACAGAGAGAGAGACAGAGAGAGAGAGAGGAGGGGAGTTTGGGAGCTACAGGCAGGCCCAAAGGAAGGAGGAAGAACAGGGACCAGAGCTGGAGTTTGGGTACCAGGAGGAGCCACTGAGCTCTGTCCACAGTGCCGAAAGCCCATAGGCTCATCTGTCCTGACCAGCATAATCCCTACCCTCTCCCCTGGGAGCTCTCTGGTTGTGATACTGGGAGGAAATGGAAATGATGCCAGGACTACAGAATTCTACATGTGGTGTGGAAAGGATCTTCAGAGGGCCCAGGGCCCAGCTCACTTTTCAGATGAGGAAACTGAGGCCCAGCAAGACAAAGTCACTTGTTCAAGGTCACATGGATAGGAAAAGGCAGAGCCAGAAGAGGATGCCAGATGCTCGGATTTCAATCCTGGTCCTCTGTGTCACCGACACGCCCGTGTGCCTGCCTGGGTTAGCATGAGAGGCTGCAGAAAGTGAACTCCTACGTTCAGATATGGCCGGACACTTACTGGCTGTGGGGCCTGAGTGTGATCTCTATGCACTCTCCAGCATGGAATTCTGTCCTGGATTTAGATTCAGAAAGAGTGGTTTTCAAGTTTGGCCTTTGCTACTGTTGTGTGCATGTGTGTGTGTGTGTGTGTGTGTGTGTGTGTGTGTGCGTGCATGCATGTATGTGTGAGAGACAGAGACAGAGAGAGATACACAGAGACAGAGAGACAGATGAGAGAGAAAGACAAAGATTGAGATTCAGAGAGACAGAGAGACACAGACAGAGACAGAGACATACAGATGAGAGAGACATAGACAGAGATAGAGATAGAGAGACAGAGACCTTGGGCAAGTTACTTTTGCATCTCTAAGCCTCAGTTTTCTCATCCGTAAAACTGAGATAATAAGAATATGGTGACAAAGAAGTATCAAGAAATGACTGGGTTATGCAAATTTGCTTGTGGAAGCAGGGGTTTATGAGGACAATTTAGGGCCAAGTCTTTGCTGCCAGAAATTACAGACGTCTGATATTTAAGGAGCCCAGACTTGTTGATCAATGCAGATTATCGATGCGGAGAAATTAGTAGAGATGAAGAAACACATCACTGCAGGCTATAAAAATTAAGCACCTGCCAAAGAGCTAGTAAGGCAACTGGTGGCTGGAACTCAACATCAGCAACTCATTTATTGCCTTTCATGGATGGACAGACAGACAGATAACCAATCCCCATGCCGCAAATACAGAGCTCCAAATATTCCGGGGAACTTGACCAAGAAACTATATGGGAACCAGACCATTAACCCAACTAAAATATTGGCCACAATCGCCTGGGCATTGCACTGATCCAGAAAACTTAAGAACAATGTTTTTAATGGATTTCCCCACCCCCAAATACTCATAATTTCCAACCTGTGTGGAATGAAAAGTTTTCAAAGTATCAAGCACTGGCTGAGGAGATCAAAGCCATGCAGGAACAAAATGGGGCCCATGTCATCCAGCCCAGTTGTCCTGCCTATGGAAGATGCTTGTGATGAGTCCACAGGGATGAGCTCACGTCCAAATCCTTTGATTCAACTACAAAAAGGAGCCATTTCATCCACCTTTGTAATAGTCAGCAGAACGTTCAATCTAAAAGAGCAATAGGAGGGTGGATTGTCCCAGGACTGTTTCTATCTGGAGCCCATCCAAAAAGATGAGAAGCAGCTGGGAAAAGAATGAGTCTGAGAGGTAGCATTTGGGAAGGGTGGCCGGCTACCCCGAGCAGCCCGAGGAGAGCTTTCCTTGTCATTCTGGCCTCTTGATGACAGAGCTGTGCTTCGTGCTAGATTCCACGGGACTCCCATTGCTGTCACATTTCATAACAATCATTGTCCTCAGGCCTTGAGGAGGTTTGGAAATGGCCCGACAGAGTTCCAAGCCCGGGTCTCCTGGGCATCACATTCCCAACACAACGAGCTCACAGGCTACTGGGGTGGAGAAGCAGGAAGAGGGAAAGGCCCCGAGTTGGAATCTTAGCCCTGCAACTTTGGTTACATCACACCACATCTCAGTATGCCTCAGTTTCCTCCTCTATGCCATGAGGTCATAAGGGAACATATGGTCTCAAAGTCTCTTCCATCATCTATGAGTCAGTCCTGAGGGCACTGAACTGGACTCCTGAATCCTGACTCTCTACATCCAGCCTGTTCCATTTTCTCAGGGACATAACATGACTGCACATCAGCCGGGCTCAGTCCATGTTGATTCCATGGTTCCTCCCTGTTCAAGATCCTATATATATCAGCCTGCTATCCCACTCGCCATGTTGCCCTGGCTGGTTCTGCTGCTTGGGATCTTGCCCTAGCTCCCCCTGTGTCTGAGAGGGATGTCCACCTGCCCTGGTACAGCCTTCTCCTGGTCCTCTGGCCACCACTCACTGGGTGCAAGTAAAGGAGGCTGTGTTTTCTGGACTGCTCCACTTTTCTGTTTCCCTGGCAGAAACAAAGGCTGGAGAACAATTTAGAACTATGCCCAAAGGGCATAAAACCATGCATGCCCTGTAACCAAGCAATACTACTACTGGGTCTGAATCCCAAAGAGGTCACAGAAAAAGGAAAAGGAAAATGTACAAAATCTTTACAGTAGCTTTTTACATGGTATCAAAAAGTTGGAAACTGAGGGGATGCCCATCAACTGGAGAATGGCGGAACACGTTGTGGTATATGTGGTATATGGTATATACGGCATATAACTGTGACAGAAAATTATTGTACTATAAGAAATGATAAGCAGAATGCTTTCAGAAAAACCTTGGAAAACTTATATGAACTGATGCAAAGCGGAACCAGGAGAACATTTCATACAATAATAGCCACACTGAATGATGATCAAAAGTGGAAGACTTAGCTACTCTGATAAATACAATGGTCCAAGACAATTCTACAAGACTTATGATGAAAAATGCCATCCACCTACAGAGAGAGAACTGATGAAGTCTGAATGCATGTAGATAGAAGCATGATTTTTTTCTTTGCTTTTTTTTTTTTTGGCAACATGGCTAATATGGAAACATTTTGCAGGATTTCACATGTATGACTGATATCACATTTTTGCTTTCTTAATGGATGTGGGAAGGGTGGGAGGAAGGAAAAGAATTCAGAACTCAAGATTAAAAAAATTAAAATAAATAAATAATAATTTTATTTTAAAATAATCAGCTTCACAAGTCAATGATTGGGAAGATGTGGTTGCATCACTTGGTCAAACAGATGTGGGGGTTTGGTTGACTCCAAACTAAATATGAGCCAACAGTGTGATGCAGCAACCAGAAAAGTCACTGCGGTCACAGGCTTTCTATGGCAAGCAGTCCATGTCTACTGTGGAGAAGGGGACAATGTCACCATGCCCAGCTCTGATCAGAGCCATATGGAGGACCAGGGGAGATGTGAGTGTCACATTTTAGAAAGGACACAGAGTAGCTGGAGAACACCCAAGGGAGGCAGCCAGGATGGGGAAGGGTCTTTGGTCCATGTTGTATGAGCAATGATGGAAAGAACTGTGTACCCTAGAGAGAGGAAGGTTGAGGAGAAGGTGAAGGAAGAAGGCCCTGTGGGAGACGGATCACAATTGTTTCATGAAATGTCAGCTCCTTGAGGGCAGAATCGGTCTTGGTTTTGTGTCTGTATCTCCAGGGCCTGGCAGAGTGCCTGACATATAGCCAGCAGCTGCTTTCATAAATGCTTATTGATATAAAAGTGAATTTCTGGGTCACCAAGGTAAGAACTAGGTGTGAGTGGGGTAGGGGGTAGTGGGGGATGTTAGTCAAAGCAAAGTCTTCCCAACAACCAGAAGTGTCCACCCATGGAACGCACTGTTTGGGCCCAGAGTGGTATCACTGGCCCTGACTGAGCCAGCAGAGAAGTACTTGGGTCAACTCTCCGTGTCCCACCACATATGGTGTCTGATCAGGGTTCCCGTGACAGCCAAGGAAAGGTCCCTAACTGATCAAGGCCGCTTGTTGCCAAGGGTGGTCAGCAGTAATACAGGCATTTTCCCTGTAGTCTTGCTTTTGGGGTGGAGGAGATCTGGTGAACAGAGATGGTAGCTTCCTGGCAAACTAAAGCAGGTGACTAGCAGACACCCTCAGAAAAGGTCCTGGGGTCCAATCCCAGGTTCAGCACTCTCTGTGTTACCCTGGGCCTCAGTTTCCCCTTCTGCAGACTGACGGGCTCTCTCAGGCTACAGTTGCTTCCTCCTCCCCATAAGGAATAGCAAATGGGGGGGGGTGTGGACAAGAGAGCCACTCCTACTAGACAGCATTCTCCTGGGTCCTCCTCTTGCCAAGAGGATCAGAACAATAAAAGCTTTTCTTCACTTCTCCCTTCAGCTCCCCTTCCTTCGTCCCTTCCTACCACCTGGCACCTTCTTGGCTTCTTCAGCAGGCTACCTCCTCTCTGGGATTGAGCTGTGTTTCCATGACAGGAGGCAGGCAGAGGGTTCTGAGCATAGTGAAGGGGGTGGGCCCCCATCAGCCTGCCAGCTGCCTGGCTGCTAGAAGTACAGGCTGACAAAGAAACCTTCTCTCACTTCTGGACGATTCACGCCTTCCTGCGCCAGAGCTGATGCAGCCCAGGGAGCTCAGTACCCTTACAAGGGATGCTGTCCCTATCTCCTCACCCACTTACACGCTGGCTCTAAAGAGTGTTTAGCTTTGGCTGTCAGAATTGTTTTCCTTATTTTTCTTCTAGGGCAGCTGGGTGGTGCAGTGGATAGAGTGCCAGCCCTGGAATCAGGAGGACCTGAGGTCAAATTCAGCTTCAGACACTTACCAAGCTGAGTGGCCCTGGGCAAGTCACTTCACCCTGTTTGCCTCAGTTTTCTCATCTGTAAAATGAGCTGGAGGAGGAAATGGCCAATGACTCTAGTCTCTTTGCCAAGAAAACCCCAAATGGGGTCATGAAGAATTGGACTCTACTGAACACCAACAATAATTACTTCTCTTCTTGTCTCCCATTGGCCACCTGCTCACTGGCCACTTCCAGCCCCCAAACTTCTGTGTTGCCCAGAGCCTATGGTTTCTCCCTTCCTCTAAGCCCAAGGGCACAGTGATTGACTCAGGGGCCCTGGGGAGCCCCTGATCACTTTCCCTTCAGGTAGGTGAGTGCCTCCCACTAGCGGCAGTGAGACAAGCTTGGCTCACACTTTTCCACATAGATTCCCAAATGGGGTGGCGCATTCCTAGTGGTCTCACCATTGCCTGGGGGTGATGGCCCAGAAGCAGCAGGGGGAGGAGCTTGGAGAGATCAGACACTCACCAGTTTGGGGCACAAAGCCCAGGAGCCTAGAATCTCTTGGCACAGATGGGGGTAGGCAGGCAGAGTGACTACAAAGGCCCCTCTCAGCTCCTCACCTCTGCAGTTTAAGTAGGCCCATTTTATAGATGAGGGAACTGAGACTCAGAGTCCAACATGACTGTAGGGGTCTCTCTGCTAGAAAGTGTTGGAGCAGTCTCAAAGCAAGGTCTCCTAGCTCCAAGATTACTGCTCTCTGCTGTGTCAGCCTTCCTCCTGGAAGCAGCTTCTGGAAGCCTCTTGATCTGGAGCCTGCTTTCTGATTAAAGCTCGCCCATCCCCTCCTGCAAGCCCTCCTTGGTGCTTCTGCCCAGAAGCCTTCTTGGGATCCCTCTTAGGGTCTACTGCCCTCCTACCTGGTTAGTCAGGTTATTGCCTGCTCATGGCTTTGTGCTTCTGGGAGCAGATTAAGTCTGTCTGTCCATCTCTCTTCTTGTCTCTCTCCTTCCCAGCTCCTGCCCGAGGTCCCTCCTAGCAAGTGCTCAGTCTGCACTGGCTGAATGGACAGACAGATGGACTGATGCTGAACGAAGGGTGAAGGGGATGTTGCTTTTATGTTGCACATAAAAGTGGCCAGCACAACTCCTTTGGTTTGGACTGAAAGGGGAAGTACTCATCCAGAAGGAGAAACAAAATGGGACAGCACGGCATTGGCCTTTGTTTCTTTGCAGCAGCCATCATCTTCCTGGCGGCCAGAGATTACAGGCTGATGGCATCCAGGTCATCGGCTGGGCAGATGCCACCATCTTCCAAGCTCCTTCTTTCCAGAATCATTCCATTCAATGAATGTTTATTCAACACATACTAGGAGCTGTGCTCATGGAGGAGGCAGTGCTAAGCCTTGAAGAAAGCAAGCTTCTGAGAGGCCGAGATAAGGACGGCCCACACTCCAAGTTGGAGGGGTGGCTTCTATGGAAGGGAGATGCTGTATCAGCAGGAGAGATTAGAGGCCCAGGGGTGGGGAGATCCACAGCATGGGTCCCCAAGGGCCCCAGCTCTACAGCCTGCAAGGGGACCTCACAGGTCTGATTCCAGGATGATTCCATTGAGGCTATGGGCTGCCTAGAGGCTCACAGAGAGGTGTGGCCTCTCAGCTCTTGGGAAAGGCTCACTGACAAATACCAGGGTGGAGGGACTGAGCTATAGCTGGGTTATTTCTTGGAAGCCTTCCTCTTCCTCCTCTTCCTCCTCCTCCTCCTCTCCCTCTTCCTCCCCTCTTCCTCTTCTTCCTCCTCCTCCTCTCCCTCCTTCTCCCCCTCCTCCTCACCCCCACTCCTTGGAGGGCTATGCTATGCTTCCATGAAACCTCAAGATTTTCCAAAGCCCTTCCCTTTACTCAAGCTGCTCCTCTATTCCCAGAACCAATTCAATTTCTTGATGACAACTACAGCAGTCAACTTGAGTGGGCAAGAAGAGCGGTCCTTGGCCTCATCTCAGCCCCAATCTCTATGACCATAGGCCCTGTTAATAGCTGGTCTAATAGTGTGCTATTAATGGAATGAAGTCAACTAGTGGCGGCTTCCCCGAGGTCTTCAAAGGCAGGCCAGCTCATTTGGGTTCTCATCTGTACTGAGGGGATGCTGTAGGCTGCCTTAGGAGACCCCCACTCAGCTTCTCTGCTGCCCACCAGCCTTCTAAGGTGCAAGGCAAGCCGACAATTTCTAACCCTGTGTCCTAACTCTCCCTGAGCCCAGAGATTCCATGGACACAATTTAGGCTGTGATTTTCTTTTTTCTTTTTTTTCAATTTTCTTTTTTTGGTGAGGCAATTGGGATTAAGTGACTTGCCCAAGGTCACACAGCTAGTGAGTATCATGTGTTTGAGACTGGATTTGAACTCAGGTCCTCCTGACTCCAGGGCAGTGCTCTATCCACTGCACCATTTAGCTGCCCCTTAGGCTGTGATTTTCCAGCCATCCTAAAGTAAGATGCAAAAGTCACCTTCCTTCTCCTAACCCGCCACCTCCTTCCCCCACAGAAGAAATGAGAGAGCAAACCTCCCTCCCCTCCATGTTCCTCCATGGGCAGGCAGACAGACAGACGCACAGAACCACCAGGAACACAGTTCTACGGAATCCCGGATCAAAAGCCCCGCACAACAGCTGCAGAAATCTGTTTTCAGAAGAAATAAATTTATGAAGCAGCTTGGAAAACAATGCCTCCCAACACCAGCAGATCTGTATTTAAATGGCTTCATTTCTATTCATGAGCTCTCTGATTAGATACATGAGGAGTATCATCAGGAAAAGATGAATAATTCTGGCAAATTAATAAGTTGTTGGGGGGTTTTTATACCGGAGAATATATGTAAGCATCTCATCCTTACTGGATGAGACATCCTGTGAAGCATCTGCATGCAGCTTGTCCTTGGGCTGGGGCGGGGCTGGAGGGCGCCCTGGGAGCCAGTGGAGGGTACAGCCATCTTTGGTGAGAAGCTTTGTGGGATTAGGCTGGGGTTGCCCAGAGGCACACGCAGAAGTGGGACCAGCCATGGTGAGCACAGCCACGGTGGGAACAGCCGTGGTGGGACCAGCCGTGGTGGCCTTGAGGTTGATTCATCCTCCAGGCTTTGGGAAGCCCTTTCACCTCATCTGACCCCCGAGTGCCTCCTCAGCTCTAACTTGTTGTACGTGGTTGTTTTCATGTTCTCCCCATCAGACTGGGAGCTCTTTGAGGGCAGGGGCTGTCTTTTGCTTTTCTTTGTATCCCCAGCACTTAGCACAGTGCTTGGCACATAGGAGGTGGTTTAGAAATGCTTGTTGATTTGGAGCTCATGATAATGCCATGAACTTAGCAGCCCCCCCCACCATTTAATAGATAAGAAAACTGACATTCCACTTTTGCCTCAGTTTCCTCATCTGTCAAAAAAACTGGAGAAGGAAATGGCAAACCACTCGAGTATCTTTGCCAGGAAAACCTCAAATGGGGTCATGGAGAGTCAGACATGACTGAATCGACTGAACACCAAGAAGCAGAAAGAGCGCAGGCTCTAGAGAAGGAGGACCTGGATTCTAATCCTACCTGTGTGACCCTGGGCAAGTCACTTAACCTCTTAGGGCTTCAGGTCCTCATCAGTAAAATGAGCGAGCTGGACTAAATGAGAGGTGTCAAACATGCAATCCATAGGCACGTGTAACTGGCCCAGTTTAAGCCAGATTAAAATGTAATTGGGAAATACTTAACAAGATAAGTAAAATACAACATAGATAAAAAAGAAAGAAAACTGACATTCAAAAGATTTCAGAATTCCATTCAATAAACATTTGTTAAGCAACTAGTGTGTGTCAGGCACTGTGCTAAGTGCTGGGGATACAAAAAGAGCCAACAGCAAGTCCCTGCCCTCTAGGAGCTTACCATCTAACGGGGGAGACGACCTGCTAACAAATATGTATAAACAAGGTCTCTACAGGATAAATAGGAAATAACAAACAGAGGGAAGGCTTCCTGGAGGAGGTGGGATTTTAGTCGGGATTTAGCTTTCATAAGTTTGGCTCAGGTCTCCTCCCCACCCCCCACGCCTCTTGCTGTCACACACAGAATGGCTTTTGACCGACTTGGGGCTTCCTTTCTTCTATCTCGGTTCTGACCAAGCAGCCACTCTGCTCTAATCACCCCTAAGCCTGTCCTGATCCACAGAACCGTTTTCTTCTGGAAGGCTAATCCATACTGGAGGGCAGACTGACACATGAAGTCTAAGAGCTGTGCGTGACATACACGTGTATGTATGTACATGCATGTGTGTATTGAGGGGGTTGCCTCCATATGCCCAGCACTCCCTGAACTTGGCAGAGCCAGGCCAAACATGAGCCCAGGCAGCTTACCTAGAGCTGCACTCCACTAACCATGTGGTCTCTCTAAGCCCACTACTAAGCCATCTGCCCCCTTGTGCCCACATCTTCTACAGCACCACACAATGTGGGCAGTTTCTCTTAGTAGGATTCCTGGAATCCCTCTGGCTGCCCCAAGATGAGGAGAGAGGCTGCTCATAGAAAGCTCAGGCCCACCCATTGGATGCTGATACAGAACAAGGACAAAGGGGTCTCTTTCCCTACAGGTCCTGGGCCCCAACTCTACTCATAGGGAAAGGACTTCTTCCATAGGGTGTGAGGGAGAAGAAACAATTGCCCTGGACCCCCACAGGCTGCTGAGTCTGGGGGCACTCCCCATCCCTCCCCATGCTCAGTGGGGGCACTGTTGCCACAGCCAGGATGTCTATGCGTGCCCATTCCCCAAGCCAGGTCCAATACCCCTAACCAGGGTTAAGAAGAATTCACATTAAACACTTGCCATTCTCTTTACCATGACGAGCCCCAACTTCCCAGAAATCGAAGCCAAAATCAATAATGTTTTGTGCTGGATACTAATAGTACATCCATTATGCAAATTTGGTCCTTCCATCTTGCCGCCCCTGCACTGAAGCAGAAGTTTGGAAGGGGCTGCTGACCGCATCACTGGGGACAGGGAGTGCCTGCCTATCTTCTCCTCTTGGGGACTTTGCCTGGTCAAGAGAGCCCCTGCTATGCTCCATCCTGCTCAACCCTGTCTTGGTGACAGCTTCGAGCTCCAGCATTCTATGAAGAAGCAGGGCTCTGATGACATTCTCCTGGGAGCTTCCCATACTGTCTTCTGGGGCTTCCAAAGGTCCCTGTTTTGGGTCAGATCAAGACCCACAGGTTGTTTGAACTCAGCTGCCTAACATCCTTAGTTAAGTGATGGGGAAACTGAGGCCCAGATGGGGAAGGGGTGTACCCAAGGTCACACATCTGGGCCTGGGCTCAGGCGAGTCTGCGGCTCTCCTTCCCTCCAGGGGGCTGCAGCATCATTATTCCTTGTTCTGGACCCTCTGTAAAAGGGGCTCTGATCACTTGGGTCTGTTTCAGAACTGTTAAAAAGCCCTCAGCTTCCACTTCCCACCTGATGACCAGTGCCCAGCACCCACTAGAGGCAGCACCCTAAACCTCAGCCCCAAGGCAGAAACACCGAGGAAGGTGGGACCAGGCAGCGGAAGAAGACGGGGACAGGAAGACCTGCTCCTTGGGGCCAGGCCTCAGTTCTGTTCCTCCCCCCTGGCTGACTTGGCAAAGTCCCTTCCTCGCCCTGATGCTCAGTTTCCTCACGGGGTAATGGGGGTCTGGGGGGTCTGGAGGGCATGTTCTGCACCTCCCTTCCTGTCTGACCTCTGGTTGTTGTCCTTGGTGCTGAACAAACAGGACATCGCTGTGTCAGCTCAGCGTACACGTGTCTGACTGGCTGATCAGACCATCATGAGCATGGAAGGTTCCAGCACAGCTCAGGCACAATTGGTCCACATAGGAACCAGTACCCGTGGAATGCTCCTGTTTTACAAAGGACACGGAGGCTCCAGCAGGGAGCGGTCTGGCTCAAGTTGTCCCTTTAGTGGCAGAGTAGGGATTCCAACCCTTCTTCTGGGTCTAAGTTCAATACTTTTCTTCTGGAACATGCTCTTTTTTCAAATCTTTACCATCCTTCAAGGCCTAGTTCAATGGCTGCCTCTTCTTGAAAGCCTTCCCTGACCACCCCAGGCTACTCCCTCTGTAGGTCTCACGCTCGCAGGGCATCAGGGCTGTAAGGGGACTCAGAGATGTGATGGCACCAGCGAACCAGGGCCAGAGAGGGTAAACCAGGGAGTAAGTAGGGGCCACAGGCAGGACTAGAGCACACGTCTCTTGGCTTCCTCGATTACCCCACACTGCCCAATTCGGATCCCTTGGATACTACATTGAGCTGGGGTGGGGCTTGTCCTGCCAGTGCAAGGTCACCTGAGACTCTGCTGAAGGAAGGGGGATGTCTGTTGAGAAGAGAAGACTGAGGGAGGGAGGGGGAGCTGGGTTCGAGGCCATCACCAGAAGAAGGGCTTAGCCTTGTTTGCTTGACCCGGAGGGCACAACCAGGAGCAGCAATGGGGGATGGGGCAGAGAGACTGGCACCTAGGCAGGAGGTCAGGAAGAACTTGCTCATCCCACTGGGAGCTGTCCCAGGTTGGAGAGGCTGTCAGGAGGGGCCTGAGAAGAGGCCACACGGCTCCTTGTCGGGTGTGTTCTAGAGGACATTTTTGTTCAAGTGTGGGCTGGACAGATGTCTAGGCACGCCCTTCCAATTCGGAGATTTTGTGGTGGACTTTCTATGTGTGTATACCTAACCTCCCTCACTGGACTGCAGATGCTCTAAGGGAGAGGATTCTCTTAGCCATCTCTGGACTCCTCTCCCACCAGCACCAAGCAAAGGGCTCTGTATGCAGCAGGCAAACAGACACACGAATGGGCTTAGTGGCCCCAACAAGAGGGGTACGTGAGCTTGGGGATTAAGAGAAACTCTTTCCTCCCTCCCAAGTTGCCTCTGGGTGCACAGTGGACCATGGGGAACTCAGGGTCACTGGGCCTCAAGAGGAGCCTGGTGACCACTCACTGCCCTTCTCGCTGAGCTCCAAACAAGAGGAAATTGGCTTCAATTGCAGAGAGGGAGATTTAGGTCAGATAAAAGAAAAGACTTGAGGATGGCTTATGAGCCACTGGAATGGTGATGGGGGAAGTGATGGAATTTCTTTCCCCGGAGATCTTTGAAAACAAGCTTCAATGTCAGGGACAAGCCGTCAGCACGATTTAGTTACAAGCCTGATTATGGAGGAGCTGGAAGAGGTGAATACCGGGGCAGCCAGCCTTAGTGCTTGAGTCCCTGAAGCCTAGAGTAGACAGAAAGGACCAGAAGCCTGAGCAGAGAGGAAAGGAAAGGAGAAGGGAGGGAAGGGGGAAGAGAGGGAGGAGAGGAGGGCTGAGAAGGCTCTTGGGAAGGTCTGCACTGAGTTACACATTCGGTCTTTCCCTGCCACAGATCTGGGAGCAGGAGTCCCCCCCTCCCCCCCCCATGTCACTGGGCCAGCCAGCGCAGTCCTAGGGACAAGCCTTCTCTTCTACATCATCTGTCTCGTGACATCCTTGTAGGACCCCCAGGGCCAGGTAGACTCAGCTCTCAGTAAATGTCAGTTGATTGTGGATGGATTTCTGGGCCCTGGAAACTCCTGCCAGAGCCTGACATGGGCTTTGCTGGGCCAGGCAGCCTCTCTCCTCTGGGATGGACCCCCCCCTTCCTGACACAGGGTCCTCCAGAGGCCTGGGGAGCTTCTGGCTGCACCCTGGAATGAGGCAGGGGTGGAGATGAGGAGAGACGGTGGTCAGACTGGCTGAGGGACCAGTCTAGTCCAAGCCTCCTTGGCCCTGCACATATTCCCCTCCCCATCAGGTGACTCTGCCATCCATCACGTTCCAAGCTAGAACGAGGGTGGCGGTTTTAAACAAAGACCCTCTTTGGTGGCACAGAGTGGGCATGTGAGGGTGCCCGCACACTGGGGAAAAGGCTAAACAAGTTACAGTATATAAATGTGATGGGATACTGTTGTGCTGACCTCTTTTCAGTGTGCAGACCAACCAGGCTGAAGAGGGCTAATGAGCGAGCAGGCCACTCGCCTCCCTAGGGGTGAAGGCTCAGGGCCACAAGGAGACAAACACTTCTTAGATGTGGCTAATGAGAAATCACTTCTGATTGGCTAGAGATGTCTGTAACAGTGTTCTGCTGTCAACTGGGGGTGGGCTGGGAGGGTAAGAAGGAGGATTTGGGTTCATTAGATGAATAAAACATTTTAAAAGCCCCTTCCTCTCACCTCTGCCCAGAAAGCTCTGGCTTTCAAAGCCATTCTTTGTTATCACCAGTCCTGACCACAGCGGCAGACAAAGCAGAGATTAACCCCGTTTTAATAGTAATAGGTAACATTTATGTTGTTTTGTTAAGTGCCTTAGGAGATAACAGTCCTGTGAGATTGGGACTATTATTATCTTCATTTTGCTGATGAGGAAACTGAGGCACAGACAGTAAGGGACTTACCTAAGGTCACACAGCTAGGATGGGTCTAAGGCAGGATGCGAACTAAGGTCTTCCCCATTTATGCACTGGGCCAAGTAGCTGCCTACCCATTTTACAGAAAGGGAAATGGAGACTCAGGAAAGGTAAGCATATTGTCAATGTGGCAGAGATGGCAAGCACTGAGGTCTCCTGGTGCCCAGACCATGCTCTTCTTTCCATTCAGTCTCATGTTGTCCTCTGCTGGGGTCAAGCCCTGTGTTCTCCTCACCATCTATGGAGCATCCTTTCCCCTAAATGGCTGGTGGCTCTCAGAAGCTGCCGGACCTTCCTGGCCAAGCGTGTCTGGTCTGGCTGTGGTAATGACAATGATGTCACCCCACCAGCGGCTGCCAGAGCTCCAGGCTACAAAGTGCTTTCCTCACCAGGTCACCATGACTCTGTGAGGGAAGGAAGGCAAGTATGATTAACCCCATTTTACAGATAAAGAAATTGAGGCTGAGAAAGGGAGGTGATGTGTCCACAGCAAAGCACCACACTGCCCATGATGTTAGTGCATGAGTGCACATGCGCGTGCGCACGCACACACACACACACACTCTCATCAAGCAGGGGACTCCAGACTCATGGTAACTTTAACCCAGAAGATAATGAAAATTCCTCTCTCCCCACTAAGAATGTCTTCCTCAGGACGCCCACGAGCCTCATCAAAGGTTTGTTTACCAACTGGCACCCACAGCATGTGTTTCTGCTGGTATTTGTAAGTGAGCTGAAAGGTGAAGGGGGGCGCTGTTCGTGCCTTGTTCCACTGTCCTATGTTGTGTTGGGCATCATGGATGCCCCTCCAGCAGCTGCCCAGGGTCCCTGAAGGGGAGAGTTGCTCCTGAAGGCACTGACATCCACCTTGGATCAGAGCAGCAGGAGGCATGATAAGAGGGGGCCAGCTCCCCAGCAGCCCAGAGCTGAGCAGTTAAGCCCCAGCCAGTCTCTGGGACAGTGCTATGGGAGCCAGCCAGACCCCACCTGGTTCTCTCATTGGCCTTCAGAGTGAGCCCCTCCCAGTCTATGGATAAACAGAATGACTCTGGATTCAGTGCATCCTGCCACACAGAATGCTAGCCACAGGCACCTCATCACTCTAGCGGCGTGGCTAAGGCAGGGAGTGCCCAGTCCCATTGCCCACCTACACTAACTGAGCTCTTCCTGCTAATCGCCTGCCCACAAATGCCTCTCCTCTTGCCATCCCCAGGACTACCGCCTCAGATAGCCATAGCTGACAGATAGCCTGTGGCCTTCCTTTGGTCTCATCATTTCCTGTGGGAATCCTCTCTTCTCCCCTGGACAGTGGGTTCCCCAAGGATGCCCAGCCTGGTTCAGCCCGCTGCCAGGCACACATGTGGCACTTTCTGAACTACGAAATCTCTTTTCTTAGCCTCAGGTTCACTTTGAGGAATTCCAAGATTCCCTAAGGCAGTCTCCAAAGCGGAACTATGGCCTGCTGCCCAGTGGCATGTGATCAGCCAATGGGAGAGTGGGAAGATAGGTCGCATGTTCCTCTCCCCACCGGAGCTGATCTTGTGGTTTGACTTCCCCCCACGCTGTACTCCTTCCTTCCCCCACTGCAACCCTCTCACTTCTGGCTTTAGTGGACAAACAGGTTCAGGGCATTGGGAGCTCAGGGCGGTGATAACTTAACCATGACGTTGGCACTCCAGTGTCCCTCCATCTTTACATTTCCTCATGGCTGGTGGGCTTTGTGCTCAGACGCCATGGTAGGGGAGTGAGCTCTCCGCCTCACCCCATGATGCTTGAGCAGATGTGAGATGTGCATGTGGATGGGCTTTACTGGCATTACAGACCGCATTATACTATCTTTTCCCCAAATGCGCCTTTCTTTCTATGGGGGTCTCCATCATCCTCCCTGTCTCCCAGCTTCTCATCCTCTGCATTATTCTGGACTCCTCACTCCACTGAAAGGGCCCTCCTCCAAGTCAACATGATCTTAGAAATGCTGAATCTGGAGACAGTCTTTTCTCAGTCCTCAGTCCTTGACCTTATGGTAGCCTTCCGCGCAGTGACCACCCTGTCCTTCCCTCCAGGACACTGTCTCTTCTCTGTGTAGCTAAAAATGAAGTTGAGGGTTACCAAAGAAAACTCCTCTTGCATCTCCACACACTGAGTGAACTTGGAAACAGACTTTTCTAATCTGTTTTCTAATCTTTCTGACTTGGTTCCTGGATTTTGAGTCTGTTGGTTAAAAATGTAAAAATGCAACATGTTCTGATTCGTTTGTGAGAACAAATGATTCGACTGAGATCAGGGAAGATGGAGACTTTCCACAAAAATCTTGGAGCCATGGGTAGGGGGCAGGGAAAGTGAGGACCATCATTAGATTATGTCTCCCATTCAGCCCCTCCTGTCTCTGTGGGGGTCTCTTTTCCAGCTGGGACAGCCACTAGGGTTACAACCAGCCCCTTGAAATGTATTACAAAGTACTCCACCAAGATATTAAAAATAATGAAGCCGATTCAAAGGCATAACTCTCACTAAAATAGCTAATAACGTTTTAATGAGAGCAAAAAGGACACATGCCAACAAATATTTTCAAAATATTATTTCATCTTTATCTTATCCTCTCAAGATGTCTATCTCTGGGGTAGCTTTTCCAGTAGCCACATTTATTTGCCTAGCACCTGGAAGTAACTGATAAATAAGATAGGACCTATGCCCAATGGGGGGATGAGGCCAAACTTGGTTTCCTGATGGGCCACGCTATCAGAAAGGCTGGAGCCCCTGCAGTAAGGGAAGGCTAGATGGCTCCTGTCACACTGTGCCGGGCCCCACAGAGCTCATGCCTCCTGATGCCAATGTGGGCACTGCCCGACCTGGCTTGCTCAACAAGGTTGCTGACAGAGGCCCAGACTAGCTTCTCACAGCATCCACCCCTGCCCCACCCTGGGGCAACAGTTAGGGCAAGAGGCAGGCTTAGGGCCTCCCTCCCACCTCACTACTTAGGACTTTGGCGAAAATGGACCCCATTTCTCAGGTTCTCAGCTCAGCTCTACCCTGACCAGCCAGGCTCTGTCTGTCCTGAAGGTTGCCTTCAATTCCAGCATGCTGGCTTCCATTTCCCACTCCTCATACTGTCTGGAGTGGGGTCTGAGCCCCGGCACAAACACTAGGCATATTCTCACATGCAGTAGGACAGTAAATCATGGAGGTCCAAGGTCTCTGCCTTCCCAGAGCCTAGGCTGATGTCACTCATTCATCAGAGAGAAATGAGGTCCTACACAACTCACATCCAGTGACAGGGATTGCTCGAAATGTACAAAGTGGTTAAGGTACCCCCTCTGAGAATGCAAGGACAGATGTGCCAGTCACCCAGGACCATTGGAACCTGGTCCAGGAATCCAGGTGTGGCCTGAGGGGCCCAGAGACCAACCTGGAGTAACTGGGTCCCATTCCTGATGGCAGAGGGGGCTGCGCTCTTGTTTCCAACATGCCAAGGGTGCCCAGGCCCTTTGAATACACTAACAGTGAGTGTGGGTGAGAAGGATGTGCACAGAGGCCAGGACCCTCCTCGAAGAGGCCTGTATTCAGGGGTCCCACTGCTATGCTGGGTACTTCTTGATGCCTGCCCCATCTTCCTGTGTGGGGAGCAACCATGAACCTAGAGTTCACCCGCTGAGACATTGGGCTGGGAAGCTTAACTCAGCCTGGTGCAGGGTGTACGAGGCCTCTGGAGCTGGCATGTGGCATCCATCACTGCTGACCCCCTGGGGCACGGGTGAGGTTCCCTCACTTTCCAGTGGGAATAGTCCTGTTCTATAGAGGGCCAAGGGCCCCACCATCACTACTAGGTGGGAAATCATCCCCTAATGTTGCTGAGTATTTCCTCACTGGGCTTCGAATTGGAGGCACAGAGGTAGGCCCATGACCACTGTGGTTCCTCTCCAATTCCACACATCCTTTGAGGTGGAGCTCATCTCACCTCCTCCATAATGTCTCCTCTGACTGCAGGAACCAGCAGGAACATCTTCTTGTGAAGGCCTCTGGTCATGGGTGGCCATCCCCAGAAACTCCACATAGTCCATGGGGATCTTCTCTTTCATTGTCTTGGGAGAAGGCCCAGGGGCTAGCCCTTCCCAGCCACCACTCACTTCAGCTTCCTCAGCTGTAAAGTGGAGACGACTGTTTCTAGGGGCATTGCACGTCTTTTGGGGGTAGTTGTGAGGAAAGCATCTTAAACATCCAGGTAGTGTAGACATGTACATCATTCTTATGACTGACCCTCTATATGAGGACATGGACCTCCTTGAAGTGTCCAGGGCCTGCCTGAGAGCGGGAGGCACAGGCTTTTGATGACGTGCTCCATAAATCCCCCATATCTGGAGAGCAGCTGTGGGAGCTGCTGCAGCAGTGACAGTGGCGGCAATGTCAAATGGAGGACCATAGTCACAACATGATTCCATGAGAGTGCTTGGAAAGTAGGCCACAAGAGCCCCACGTGAGGGAGAGGGGAGGCCTCAGGAGCTGGCACCATGCCTCTTGCAGAGAGCCAAACACTCAGGTACTTGAGGGAGGAACAAGATGGGAGGTTTCCCCAATCCTCCTCTGAGCAGAGGGGATCAACATCCCCTGGAGGCTGACCTGGATGTCACAGGCTGTGGCCTGCTCCCACCCACAAGGTCCCACTCCTCTGTCCTTTGGGGCATCCTCCAATTTGATTCTTTGGTGACTGTAATGTTGCATGCATGTGGTAAGCCTTTGGAAAATATCCCCAGTTGTTAGCAGTTTCCTGACATTATAACATATATCTCTGCAAAGTATTTCTGTATGCACATGGTTTTGCAACCCTCCCCCAAATATAAGCTCTTAGAGGGCAGGCTGTACTTCATTTTCCCCTCTGTAGCCCTAGCACTCAGCAAAACTGCCTTGAAAAGAGTAGGTGCTTAAAAATGAGCATGGGCTCAAAGATAGGATTGTTAAAATACTTCATGTCTGTGTCTTTGCCTGGGGAGAACTCCATGGAATGAGCCGCCTTTCCCAGGAGAATGGTATCATCTGAAATCTCCTCCTATTGCTGTTTAACTCAACCTTGGATACTCAACGGCTCCTCACCTCCCTCAGGTTCCCCTCCCCTCTGACTGGCTGGAGGGTAGAACACTTAACTCCTCCCAAAACCTTCCTTTACAGAGCTCAGGACATGGACCCCCCAGCTTACTCTCCAATCTCCATGTGCAGAATGCTATGGAACCATGTGCCCCCTGGTGTTCTCCCCCACTTTCTTCTAGATTCCTTTTCTCTGCTATCTTTCCCCATTAGATTGTAAGCTTCTTGAGGGCAAGGGCTGTCTTTTTCTTATGTGTATTCCCAGTGTTGCCAGGCACATAGTAGGCACTTAATAAATGTTTATTGAATTGAGTTGAAAATAATCTTGCTGGATGACTCTCTGATCATTAATATGAAGACCTGACAAGTACGGTTGATTCATTGTTATTAGATCACATTAATTTAAGAAATGAGAAAAATCCCATACTAGCAAGTCTTAAGGTATTAATTTAACATTTCCTATGTGTCACATAGAGTGCTAAAGACTAGGGACACAAAAAAGGCAAAAACCCCAAACACCCCAGTCCCTGTTCTCAAGTAACTCATGGTCCAATGGGGAAGATAACAGGTAAATAACTGTGTACTAACCAGCTGCAGACAAAAGAACCTGGTCATGATTTCAGAGGGAAGGAGGGTCAGGAAAGGCTTCCTGCAGAAGGTGGAATTTTAGTTGAGACCTTAAGGAGGCAGAGATGAGGAGGGAGAGAATCCCAGACATAGGGTTGACAGATAGAGTGTTATGAGTTAGGAATGGCAAGGAGGTCAGTGTCTCTAGATCATAGAATAGGAAGATAGGAAGGTGAGTAGCAGCCAGATTAAGAGGGGCTTGAGATGCCATTCAGTGGATTTTAGATTTCATCCTGGAGGAAACAGGAAGCCACTGCAGATTACTGATGAGAGGAGTGACATGGGCAGAACTGCACTTTAGGAAGTTCAATTTGACACCTGAATAGACTGGGGTGGGAAAAGGGCAGGGAAACCAACCAGAAGGCTATGGCAATAGCCCAGAAAAAGCCTTTGACAAAATACAATACCTATTTCAGTTAAAAAAAACCACATTAAAAAGTATAGGAATAAATCGATCTTCTTTCCTTCCTTCCTTCCTTCCTTCCTTCCTTCCTTTCTTTCTTTCTTGGCAATCAGGGTTAAGTGACTTGCCTATGGTCACACAGCTAGTAGGTATCTTCTTTAAAATGATAACTGGTATCTATCTAAAATCAAGAGCCAGAATTATATGTAATGGAGAAACATTATAAGCCTTTCCAATAAGATCAGGGGTAAAGCAAGGATGTCCATTATCACCTCTATTATTTGGTGTAGTTACAGAAACACTAGATGTCGTGGTAGGAAAATAAAAAAAAAAGAAATGGAGACAATAAGCAAAGAGGAAAAATATTACTTATTGCTGAAGATGTTTTGGTCTACATAAAGAACATTGAAGACTCACCTAAAACTGAAACAACTGAAACAACAACTCAAGCAAAAGGAGCAGGACATAAAATGAAGCCCCACAAGACGTCAGCCTGCATACATCACAAACAAAACCCAGCAGGGAAATTCCACTGAAATTAACTACAGAATATATGAAACATTTGGGAATCTACCTACTAAGACAGACGCAGGAATTATATGAATACAACTGCAAAACATTTTTTGTTTTTTTGCAGAAATAAAGACAAAAAAATTGAAGAGATATTAATCACTCATGGTTGGGTGGTGTGAATGTAATAAAAATGACAATATTACCTGAATCAATCTGCTTATTCAGTGCCATACCAGTCAAAGCACTAAAGGGTTACTTTAAAGAGCAGGAAACAATAATGGAATTCATCTGGAAGAACAAGTGATTAAGAATTTCAAGGAAAATGATGCAAATGAGGGGGAAGGAAGGAAGCTGGGCATCAGATCTCAAACTATGCTACAAAGTGGCAATTATAAATACTATTCGCTACTGGTTAAAATGTACAAAAGTCGATCAGTGGTCCCAAGGGACCAAGGATTCAGAAGCAAGCAAACCTAGCAGTCTAGTGTTCAGAGAACTCAAAGATTCCATCTACTGGGGGGTGTTGTTCAATCATTTCAGTAGTGTCTGACTCTTTGTGACCCCATTTGGGGTTTTCTTGGCAAAGTTACTGGAATGGTTTGCCATTTCCTTGTCCAGCTCATTTTACCGATGAGGAAACTGAGGCAAACAGGGTTAAGGGACTTGCTCAGGGTCACACAACTAGTATGAGGCTGGATTTGAACTCAGGTCTTCCTGACTCCAGGCATGGTGTTCTAACCACTGCACCACCTCATGCAAATCAGATTGACAAAGATGGAAAAAATGGAAAATGACAATTGCTGGAGGGGATATGGAAGGACAGGTATACTAACATGCTCACCCTTTCACTGTTCACCTTGTCTTCCAGCTTTCCAGATCCCTTTCTCCACTCTTCTCCACCAGCCATGGCACCCCGGCAAATCTTCCCTCCTCTGCAATCCCCTTCTCTGATTGGTGAGTTCATCTCAGAACCGCCATTTTAAGGAATTGCCCAGGCCAGCCATGCTCACTTCTTCACTCCTTTTCTGCCTTTGTTCCTGACTCTCTGGACTTCTTTCTCCACCATGCATATCCCTTCCCCTACTTTTTTAGTATCTTTTACGTACTCTCTTCCCCTATAAGCTTCTTGAGGGCAGATAAGTGGGTGGTACAGTAGAGTATACGACCTGGAGTCAGGAAGACCTGATTTCAAATCCAGCTTCAGACACTTGCCAGCTGTGTGACCTTGGGCAGGACCCTCAACCACTATCTGCCTCAGTTTTCCTCATCTATAAAATAGGGCTAGCACTTACCTCTCAGGGTCTTTGTGAAGATCAAATGAGATATTTGTAAAATTTGCAAAAAACCCAAAGCTCTGTGTAAATATTGTTGTGATTTCAGCACTCAGCCCTGTGCCTGACGCACAGCAAATGCTTACCAGATGCCTGTTGACTTGACGAGCTGTGATTTGGTCCAGTCATTCTGGACAGTATTTTGAACTATGACCCCAAAGACAGCAGACTGTCCATGCGCCTTTTGGCCCGATGATACCACTACCAGGTTATGCTGCCAAAGAGATCAAAGAGAGAGGAGAGGCAGCGACATGTACAACCATTCACAGGAGCACTGTTTGTGTGGTAAAGAGCTGGGCAAAAGACAAAGTCCATCATGTGGGGGAAGGGCTGAAGAAATTAGTGTGTGAAAGGAATGGGCCATCTTTCACAGAAAGGTGTGTCAATTGATGCAGAGTGAATGTGGGACAGCAACATCGGAAAGACAAACAGCCAGGAACGTCTTAAAAATGCTGCTCGATGGCGCGAGCAAGCCTGTGGCTCAAGGACCATCTCCTGGCGGGCTCCGGGGGCACAAGGAGCCCCAGACCTTTGGAATGTGGTCAGTGCATGGCTTTGCTTGATGATGAGGACTGGCTGCCGGGGGGTTTTTTTTGAGGGGACGGGTTAGTGACAACGACACAAAGCCAGAAGGAAAGAGCAAGGACACTGGAGAAGCATTTCCATGTGTTTGCTCTGGGTGAGCTCTGTGATGTGCAGAGCACTGGACGATTGATCCTCACAACGCGGGGTGGTGGGTGCTATTGTTATCCTGTTTTACAGACGAGGAAACTGAGACAGACTGGTTAAATGACTTGCTTAGGGTCATAGAGCTAGTGTTTGAGGCAAGATTCAAACTTGCATCTTCCCGAGTGCAAGCCCCATGATGATGATGACAAGAACAACAGTTACCATTTATACAGAATCTCCCACACACCAGACTTTGTGCTAAGTGCTTTACAACAATGACCTCACTGGATCCTCACAACCATCCTGGGAGGGAAGTGCTATTATTATCCCCATTTTACAGATGAGGATACTGAGGCAGACAGAGGTTAAGTGACTTGCCCAGGGTCACACAGCTAGTAAGTATCTGAGGCCACATTTGAACTCAGCTCTCTCTGACACCAGGCCCAGAGCTCTATCCACTGCCTAAAAACTAAGAGAGTAATTTAAAATGCTCCAAGGAGGACAGACGGAGGCTAGAGGCAAGCACAGAGGAGCAGGGCGGCCCTGGATCTACCCTGGCTGTATTTATTCTACACCATGGAAACTCCCAGTTCCAACCACATTCCTCTTTTTGTGTTCTTCTTCGCATACAAAATGCTCATATTTGTTGGTGTTTGTCAAATTGAAAACCGCAAGGAATAAACAGGTTACTAAAAACAACCCCAAGTCCTGAAGCCTGTCTTCCTGTTCCACGCATGGAGGTCTCAAAGGGCCCTGGAAAAACACAAGGCTGCGCATGTGACCCCAGCGGTGTACTGAGCACAAATGACCTGGTCAGGAGCAAGAGTGAGGGCTGACAGCTGTCCAGTCCTGGACACTGGACAGAGCCCTGAGGAGGCTGGGGGAGGAGGCAGACGAGTTACACTTCCTGCAGCTCAGGACCAGAGCAGACGAGATCATGCGGCCATCAAACAGGAAGGCCAGCTTCCCCACCGCCCTCCCTTTGGCTGGGGCCTCAAGCTCCTAGCTCTGCCATCCCCTCCGGTAACTGCTCTCCCAGCTCAGCATCAGCTGTAAACGTGACGATCAAACCATCTGGGTCACTTATCAGTCAGTGTGTGACGGATAAGGACTGCTATGGCAGTCCAAGGCCAGGCCAAGCACAGACCTCCCGGGCGCCCACTGGACACCTCCCTCCCAAGTTACTATTGATGCATTAATGAATGAATCCAATTCTTCGTTTCTGCTCTCTGGTTGTCCATGAAGTACTGTCTACCCCTTATCTCTCCAGCACCTAATTGGCCAAACTAGAGGTAAAGCACAGTCTTAGGCACCACAGAGGGATCCATCACTCAGTGCTGGGGAGGGATGGGGGGGTCTTCTCTTCCTCCAGCCCCTCGCTTTGGGAAGGGGTCCTGGAGTTCTTTCAAGGTCACCCACAGTCCAGAAGGGTCTGCACCATCTCCTGTGGAGCCCATGAGAATACTTATACCATAAACACTTGGTTTCCTCTCCTAGCTCACTAGGGGCAGGGCTTGAGATGAGTCTCCACTGTGTCCCTAGACTCAAGGGCAAGGCCTTAGTGTCTATTCCTCTGTCCCCTCAGATTGGGGGCTCCCATGCCTCTGTTTCCCTCTCCAAAGCTCGGAGCACAGGGGGCTTGGTTGGGGCCGGCTGGTATGAGCTAGTCAGCATCAGGGGCCTCATCCCACTCTCTGCTCCTTTACTCCCTTATGCCAATGGTGGCATGGCATATTAGAGCAGCTGGCTGGCCCTCCTCCTCCCTGGGAAAGCTGGCGATGCCAATGACCCCAAAAGGTCACAGGGCTCACTGGTATCAAGCTTGGCTTCTAAACCAGAAATGTAACAGCGTTTACTCACAAGGTACTTGGGAATAGGGCTGCAGGTTTGGAAAGAGAAGAAACCATGTTTTCACAAGAGCAGCATGGAGATGGGGCATGGAGTCTGGGTCCCAGTCCCAGGGCAGTGGTAGAGCCTTGGGAGGGGAGGGGGCCTCCTTTACCCCTCAGAAGGGGAGCAGGGAAGGGAAAGAGGGAAGACTTTGTGGAGGGTGGGAGAGCATGCATCTGATGGTGAGCCAATGGGCAGTGGGAGTCTGGGGAGCCACAGATGTCTGTGCAGGCAAAGCTGTGCTGCCCCCACCCCCAGAGAAGGGTGAGGGAGATGGAGGAGAGAGGAAGACAATGCACTGTGGCCTGCAAGTGGAGACTGCCTTGCCCAGGGAGGTGAGGACGTGACAGCTCACGGAGTAGCCCAAGAAGAAGCAAAGCCAGCTGGCCCATATGCTAATGCCCTCAGTCTAGGGCAGAGGGCTGACAGACAGATGCTGGTGAATGGACTCTTTGCTGGCTTTCTTCCCCCCAGCCAGGGCCCCTCTCAAGGATCTTGGGGAGACTGCCGTGACATAACATTTGCAGCAAGGGGCTTGGCCAAATGCAGCCCTCCCTGGATATCATCTGTGGCTCCCCAGCCTTCCACCACCCCTCGTCTTGCCATCAGCTGCATGCTCTCCAACCCTCCCAAAGGGCTCGCCTCTTGCCCCTCCCTGCTCCCCCTCTGAGGGGTAGAGGAGGGCCCTTCATCTCCCAATACACCTCATTTCCACCCAAGGACCCCACTTCCCCAAAGCCCTGAGATGGGCATCATCGAAGACTAATTATACCTCTCAGTATGAAAACAGCCATGAAGGCGGTGCCCTCTGCCTTCCATTGATGGCCAGGGCTGAAGGAGCTGCCACCTGGGCAGAGGGGACCCGTGCTATACAAAGTGCCACTGAATGATGGTAATAAAAGGTAGCGATGAGAAAGGGCTGCCCGAGCAAAGGATCAACCTTGTGGCCCCGGGGTGGGGGGGAAAACGGCAGACAGCAGAGATGCCTGGGGTCCGGGACAGGGGGATCCTTCCTCCCCCACTGCCCTTTCACATTAATGTGGGCTTGTCCAAACCCTCCCAGACACCCAGAGGGACTTCAAAGGCAGCAGGAGAAAGGCATTGTTTTGTCCAGCAGTGTTACCCCCAAATGCCCCTCTTCTCACTTTTTTTCACCCAAACATAAATCATTCAGGTTGTGAAGCTCAGTTTGCAGCTGAAGGCTAGGCTCTGGCTGATTACTTATTTGTTTATTTAGAAGGAAGTTGTGGGGAGCAGGCCCTGCCCTCGATGGTGTGAGGGTCTGGGGAGATAGAGGAGCCAGTCCAATGCGGGCTCCCTTCATTTGGAATTATTTACATCACACAATAAAATGAAGCCCTCTTGGGCCCCAAGTCTATCTTAGGACCAGAAGGTTTGCTCTAGCCTCGGCCACAAAGTACCTCTTAGGATGCTATTAAAATCTCACAGGGAAGGAAGGCTACCCTGGAGACAGTGTTTCCTGTTCTGGCATTAGTAGTACAAAATGGCTACATCTGCTCTAAGACACTGAGCGGATCAAGAGTATGTGTGCATGTGTGTGTGATGTACATGCATGTGCTGGTGCGCACACAGGTGTGTGTGTTCCTGGAAGTACAGGTGTGTGCACGGTACCCGTTAGGATGACATTTGGGACAAGAGCATGGCTCATGCCCTTGCCCACGGGGGGTGGATGACTTCTGTCCAAGGCCAAGGTCTCAGCAGACAGAGCTTCAGACCGGCTGACTCATCAAGCAAATGGAGCCAGTTCAACAGGGGTAACTCACCACTGGGTTCGTGTCGACAAACTCGAGATCAGCGTCCAGAAAACTGCCCAGTACGGTGGCTGGTGCTCACATCAGGGCGGCAGCCTCTGAGAAGCCAGTCTGGGAGAGAGAAAGCAGATGAGGAATGAGACACCATCGGCTTGCTGCAAAAGGAGCTGAAGGGGCCTCGTGGAGGGGACCAGCTACGCCTGGAGAGCCCTTGAGGCTCCAGGAGACTCCAACATGGGAGCCCAGGCTTTGCCCACTGCAGCGCTCAGCCTTGCTCTCCCCTAAATAAAGGATCTCCAAGGCAAAGGAGGAGGCAAGCTATCCTTGCCTTTAGGTGCTCTTCTCTTCTCAGCCCCAAGGCTGCTGACTTCTCCAGGTTGGATGGAAGAGAGAACAGTGTAGCTGTCTGTATTTCCCCCTCAAATGAAAGGACTCCAGCAGGAATGGGGTAAGGACAAGAGATGAGATGGGGAGGAGGAAGAGGAGTGATGGAGAGGAGGAGGAGGAGGAGGAGGTGGAGAGATGGGAATGAGGAGGAGAAGAGACGGAGAGGGCTGAGGTTCAGTCAGACACTGCATACGGGTCTAGGGGTATGCTGCCATATTGTTGCCTGGATCCACTGTTACACAAACCCATCATTACCTCTCTAGAAGATGCCTAAGAAGACCTTGAGGAAGTATAGAAGTGGATCCCAAGAGATGAGTGACTTAAAAATGTAGACCCAACCCCCAGCGGCGAGAAGCGATCCATTACTGGAAGGCAGCTCTACTGATTTTCCCTCTCCAACGTAATAGATGGGAAAGCAGTACCCATGAGTGGAAATGGCAACCCCTACTGCCCACGCATGTAGCCGACCTCATTTGGGGATCAATCGACTTCGAAACAGAATCTATCATTATCCATCGATTTCCCTTCCCCCCAACCACCCCCAGCTTTCTGGAGTTCTGGGCAGCCCAGGAAGGCCATGACGATGATCCATCCTGCCTGACAGGAGTGAGCTCCCCTTCAACAAGGGGACAGGCTTCCTATGGGCCCCTTCCACCTTGCGCCTTTTCAGCATCCCCTACCAGACACAGAGGAGCTGCCCAAGAATCGTATTACAGATGACAGCAGGAGCAATGGCATTTGTCATACCAGGACAGCATCCCCTGTATGATTAAGAAATCACTTCTACTCAGACAAAACCCGACCAAGCTCCCAGCTGCACCGCCTCCTTTGGCCACATAGCAGCCAAAGCAGCTTCCTCTCCCTGGCCCCCCTAGGCCAGGGAGAGGGAGTGAAGTGGACTGCTCATCTTCTTCAGGCTTTGTGCCTGCAGGGCTGCCCTGCTGGATGGTAGCTCAGAGAGAGGGGCTTCTGGGAAAACACAGACGCACCCCGTCAACACTAATTGGGCACCTACTGTGTGCACAGCTGGGCTGAGGTGGTGGTGCTGAGAGCACTGGGAGAGAATGATTGTCTAGCTATGACTTGATTGCTGGCCTCAGGGGAATCCTAGTCTGCTAAGGGGATGTCATACACAGAGTCTGATCTGATCAGTGCAATAAAGAGGCTTCAGGGACAGGATCCTTATTGATAGTGGAAGTGAAAAAAGGTAAAGATGAGCTGGACCTGCCCTATTATTACCATTTTACAGATGGGGAAAACTAAGGCTCAGAACACTTAAGTGACTTGCCCAGGGTCATACAGCTAATAAGTATCAGGGGCATGATCCAGGTCTAGCACTCTATCCACCAGGCAACACTGCCTGTCAAAGGGTCTGAGTTCTCAGCTGAACCCCACTTTTGGTCCCAAGAGTGAGACTGGTCTGGGAATCATAAGAAGCAGTAAATCTATCTTCCTTCTTCCCTCTTCCCCTTCCTTCCTTCCTTCCTTCCTTCCTTCCTTCCTTCCTTCCTTCCTTCCTTCTTCCTTCCTTCCTTCCTTCCTTCCTTCCTTCCTTCCTTCCTTCCTTCCTCTTCCTTCCTTCCTTCCTCTTCCTTCCTTCTTCCTTCCTTCCTTCCTTCCTTCCTTCCTTCCTTCCCTTCCTTCCTTCCTTCCTTCTTCTTCTTCCTTCCTTCCTTCCTTCCTTCCTTCCTTCCTTCCTTCCTTCCTTCCTTCCTCCTTCTCTTCCTTCCTTCTTCTTCCCTCCCTCCCCACCTCATCCAGGCTGCAGACCTCAGGTACTCAGTAGAACTTAGCTTCTGCTGCAGTTGCTGGACTCCTCATCCATGTGATTTGGCCAACACCTCCTCAACCCAATGAGCACAATCTTAGCCCTGACCAGAACATGCCCAAACCAAGGACCGTGAGACAGGCTACAAAACAAAAAGCTATTTCTAGCAGTAATGCCATCTCCTCAACCCTCAATACAGTCATGCTGTGGGGGACATTTCCAGTTCCAAGTGGCCAGAAATGGAATTCTGAATAAAAAAGCCTGCATTCTAAAGTAGGTTTTCTTTTAAACCCATTGGTATAGGAGCCAAGATGGCAGATTAGAGACAATCCAGCTGAAATCTCTCAACATTCCCCTCCAAACAACTAAAATAATTCCTCAAATCAAATTTTGGAGTGACAGAGCCAACAAAAGGTCAGAGTGTGACATTTTTTCTGGTCTAAGAAAACTTAGGAGGTCATCTAGAGAGGTCTGTGACACTGGGGTCACTTGTCCAGGTGCAGCTCACATGGTGGAAGCAGCAGCAGCTTCAGGAGCTCTCAGCCCAGAGATGGTAAGGGGGCTGGGCAACTGGTCAGAAAGAGATTACAGGGAACCCTTTGCTGGCACTGAGTGCAGCTGGCACTGATTGGCACTTTCATTGTCCATATGTAGCTCTGGATTGCAGTTCCAGGGTGGAGAGGAATGTTGGGGATCAGTTCCAAGAGAGCAGGGGAACTGGTCACAGTTCCAAGGCCAAGAGGAGCACTAGTGCTTATGACTGCAGAGGATCAGGGGCCCTTACTGAGTATACACCAGAGTGCAGAACAGTGACCACATCTCCCCCTGAACGCACCTTGGAAACATTGAAAACTTGCAGACCCTCAGAACTAGCTCTGAAAGTAGTAGCACAAAAAAAAAAGCCAGAAGCTTAGGACAGTGTCTCTCCACCCCTAAATGAGCAAAGCCCAACTTTAACATGAAGTTCAAAGTCAAGAAACATGCTGGAAAAATGAGCAAGCCACCACAACAAAAGAGCTTGACTATAAAAAAGCTACAACGGTGGCAAGGAAGACCAAGACACAAACTCAGAAGATGATAATAATATGGAAAACAGCTATAAGCAAAGCTCTAAGAAAAATCCAAATTGGACCCAAGACAAACAAGAATTCCTGGAAGACTTAAAGAAAGAATTCAGAGTAAATAGAGGAAAAATTAAGAAAAGAAATGAATGACAAGAAAATTATGAAAAAAGAATTAATAGCTTGGTAAAAAGAGGTACAAAAATAGTGAAGAAAGTATCACATTAAAAAACAGAATTGGCCTAATGGTAAAATAGGCACAAAAATTCACCAAAAAGAACTTCTTAAAAAGCAGAACTGACTAAATGGAAAAAAAGGTACAAAAGTTTACTGAAGAAAATAATGCCTTAAAAATTAGAATTGGGCAAGTAGAAACTAATGACTGCATGAGACAACAAGAAACAGTAAAAGAAAGTCAAAAGAATGAAAAAAAAATGGAAGAAAATGTGTAATATCTCATTGGAAAAACAACAGACCTGGAAAATAGATCGAGGAGAGATAATTTAAAAAATTATTAGATTACCTGAAAGTCATGATAAAAAGAGCCTCGATATCATATTTCAAGAAATTATAAAGGAGTGGAGAGCTTAGAATATGATATTATGGAAGGCAAAGGAGCTAGGATTACAATCAAGAGTAACCTACCCAGTAAAACTGAATATAATCCTTCAGGCTAAAAAATGGACATTTATTGACATTGAGAACTTTCAAACATTCCTGATGAATTCCAGAGCTGAATAGAAAATTTGACATTCAAACAGAAGGCTCAGGAGAAGCATTAAAAGGTAAGCATGAAAGATTAATCCTAAGTGACTCAATGAAATTAAACTGTTTAAAATCCTATATGGGAAAATGAAACTTGTAACTCCTAAGACTTCATCATTATTAGGGCAGTTAAAAGGAGTATATACAGACAGAGGACATGGGTATGAGTTAATTATGTTGGAATGATCTCAAACAAAATGAAGGAGTGAGAAAGAGGGATGCACTGGGAGAAGGAGGAAGGGAGAGGTAGAATGGGGAAAATTTTCTTGTATAAAAGAGGTGAGCAAGGAGGAGCTTTTACAGTGAAAGGGAAAATGGCAGGGATGGTGGGCAGTGCTTGACCCTCACTCTCATTGGAATTGATTCAAAGAGGGAAGAATTTATATACACAATCACTTATGTATAGAAAAATATCTTACCCAATAGAGAAAGAGGAAAGGAAGGAGATAATAGAAAGGGGGTGGTGGTAAAGTGAGAAGCTGATTAAAGGAGGCAATGATTAAGAGCAAAATAGACTTTTAAGAAGGGACAAGATAAAAAGAGAGAGAGAAGGTTAAACAGGAGGAAAATAGGATGAAGAGAAATACACAGTTAGCAATCATAACTGTGAGTGTGATGAGCTCACCCATAAAATGGAAGCAATAGCAGAATGGATCAGAAACCAGAATCCAGCAATATGTTGTTTGCATGAGAAACATTTGAAACAGAAAGACACATACACAGATTTAAAATAAGGGGATAGAACAGAATCTAATATGCCTCAGCTGAAGTGAAAAAGGCAGGGGTAGCAATCATGATCTCAGATAAAGCAAAGGCAAAAATAGATCTAATGAAAAGAGATAATCAGGGAAATTACATTATGCTAAAAGGTACCATAGACAATAAATATCAGTTTTTTACAGCAAGTTTTCCTGATGAAGGCCTTGTTTCTCAAATATGTATTGAATATTGAACTGAGTCAAGTTTATAAAAATAAAAGCCATTCCTCAAATGATAAATGGACAAAGGAAATGAACAGGCAGTTTTCAGAAGAAATCAAAACTATCTATGGTCATACAAAAATGCATTAAATCACTATGGATTAGAGAAATGCAAATTAAAACAATTCTGAGGTACCACCTGATATCTATCAGAAATGACAAATCCTGGAAGGGATGAGGGAAATAGGTTCACTAATGAATTGTTGATGGAGTAGTGAACTGGTCTGACCATTCTGGAGAACAATTTGGAACCATGCCCAAAGGGCTATCAAATTGTGTATACCCTTTGACCCAGCAACATCACTACTCTGTCTGTACTCCAAAAAGATCAAACAAAGAGGAAAAAGGACTCATACGTACAGAAGTAATCACAGCAGCTCTTTTTGTGATGGCAAAGAATTGGAAATTCAGGGGATGTCCATCAACTGGCTGAACAAGTTGTGATACAATACTACTGTGCTACAAGAGATGACAAGGGAGGCGGCTCCAGAAAAACGTGCCAAGACCTGTATGAACTGATGCAAAGTGAAGTGAGAAGAGCCAGGACAGCATTATGCACAGTGACAGCAATGTGGTAATGGTGATCTGCTGTGAAAGACTTGGTTTTCAATACAGTGATCCAAGACAATTTGAAAGGACACATGTTGGAAAAATGTTATCCGCTTCTAGAGAGAACTCATGAACTCTGGGAGCAAACTGGAGCGCAGTTTTCTCACTTTTTTATTTCTCTTGCCTTTTATGTATCCATTTATTTAGGCAACTGGGGTTAAGTGACTTGCCCAGGGTCACACAGCTATCCATTTATTTTTGCAATATGACTAATATGGAAATATATTGAGCATGAGCTCACCAGTAATATTGATATCATATTGCTTGACTTCTCAGTGGGTACAGGATGGGGTGGGAGGGAGGGAGAGAATTTGGAACTCAAAATTTAAAAAGAAAAGAATATTAAAAATAATAATTTTTTAAAAACTACACTGGCAAAATTCCCCAACAAGGGGATGAAAGCCCTCCTGACTTGATGGACTTGTTTCCTCAGGGTTCTTAGTCAATCTCTAACCCTTGTCCAAGCAGGCCTGATGCCAGATGACCCGGAAACTCTCGGGGTCCTTCTACATTTCATTTGGAAATGCTTCCTCTTCTGCCTCAGGCCTGGCCATTTGTTTAGGTCTTGGGGCAAGTCCCTCCCCTTTTGGGAAGTTTTCCCTGAACACCCTAAGACCTCCTTGGAGGAGCATTGATTTCCTGTCCCTCTCATTGGCCCTCACAATGGAAGGAAAGCCCAGAGCCAGGTACCAGGAGAATGGAAGGAAATATACTACAGAAGATGGGGCCACACCCAAACAGCTGCTCTTGGCCAAGGAACAGGGCTCCCCCAGCTCCACCTCCACCTCTTCATGGAGGTGCAGGGTAATTTTCAAGGATGGACCACATGAATTATGGCTCTGCCCAGCCTCCTTGGGTGTGTGGGAAACCTCTGGCCTCCCCCAGTGGGGTGGTAGGGACTTTCCAAAGGCAGATGCTGACTTCTCAGCCCCAGCCTCCCACCAGCACTCCAGCAGAGAATAGCAGAGAATAGAGGCAGAAGAGTTGTCGGCAATGGCCAATGCTTCCCAGACAGAGCTTGGTAAGAGGTATTATCAGCTTTTCCAGGAGAGTGAGCTCCTGAGCAGAAGCACCAATTAACTGGCTGGCCGTGTGACTGACACAGGATCAGAGACCTGTCATCTATTTGTGTCACAGACCTGGCTGGTGTTTAGCACTCCAGTCTTCAATTACGGCAGACACAGAGATAGTACCCCACATTCTTCAGGAGCCAAATAAACAACATTGCTCATGTCAACTGAGAAAAGAGAAGTTTGGTTTGTTTGCTTAAAAACAGAAATCCAGAGTGGAGATGGCGATGTGCTGGGCCAGCACCCAGGACCCCTCCCCTCAACCTCCCCTGCCTGGAACCAGCCCCACACAGGGCTGCAAGAAGTGACATTCTTGGCACAAGGCTAAGGAGGTCTGTTCAGAGTATAATCCTGCTAGGATGATCATTGCTCTTTAAAAGGAAGGGGAGAAACATACCAGCTATCAATAACATCCACCCTGAGTTCACAGAAGCCTAGCCAACATTTTGACAAAGAAAAAAAATAAATGTTCACAGAAGGTTTATCCATCAGCTATATCAACAGCTCCTAGGAGGAGGCATCTGGATTCCACCAGTTTTTGAAGAGGTAAACAAAGGTAGCGCCGTGGAGCCTCCATGGGCAAAGGTGGGAGAAGCTATTACCACCAGCTCCATCTACACCTAGGTGCTTCTCTCACCTGGCAGAGGAGAAGACCTGTTATTTATTCTTACCAACTGGGCGAGGGCACCTGCCAAGCCTGCGCTTGAAGTCCTCAGGCAGCCAGCTCCTCTTGGAAGCTCGGCTTGCAGCCGAAGCCCTGCACTGTGGAAGCTAACAGGAACATTGGCACTTCTATTTCCATCCCACCCTGCTAACAGTCAGGATGAAAGGCATGGCTCGGCCCCCGGGCTCCTCCTCCCAGACAAGCACTCTGCCTGTGACTCACTGCTGCTTGTCCTGTCTCTCTTCCCTGCCTCCTGGCCAAGGGCCAGGTTGACCCTTCCTTGTCTTAGGGCCTGAGGATTCTCTGCTGGGGATGAAGGGATTTAGTCTGGCTGATGACAGCTTATTATGAAGTTGTATCAGACACACTCACCTCCCTAGGCCACTTCTCCCTCTGACAGCTCTGCACACCACAGAGACCCACTGCTCTGCTCCTTCACCTTCTCCCACAGGGGCAAGTATCTCTATTGACAGAAGCCTGAGGCCGCAGGGCTCTCAGGGAGGCCAGCTCCATCCCATGGCTCTCTATGAAAGACTGGGACAAGAAGTCAAAATGAGGGGAGGCCTTAAGAAGGCAAGCAGCGGCTTCCTCAGGAGAAAGCTTCCAGGGCTCAGCATGAGGTGAGCCCATCCCAGGTCCATCCAGGGCTCGCCCATTCTGGCAGAACAAGATGGAAGCAAGGACTCCAGGGTCCCACAGGAGCTCCTGTCGTCTGAGACAGATTCCCTGTTTCTCAAGAGACAGGATGGAGTAGAAGTGGGGGCTTATACATTTCAGTGCCACTCAACCAACATTGATGAATCCCTAGGACTCTGGTGAGAAATAGAGAACAAAGGTGTTAGGAAAATGAGGTGCTGATACAAATTTATCAGAAAGGAAAAAAGCCCAGCTGGAGAGGCTGGAAGGATGCTGATGAAGTATGAAGGAGGCCTGGGACTATGGGAGGAGGGGGTGGCTGAGAAGAAGGTGACAAGCTCAGGGTGGGACACATTGTATCAGAGGTCTCAGCAGAGCCTCGATATTTCAGAAAAATGTTTGACAAAGGGGGCTCAACCAAAGAGGGCTGCTTGACATCCGGCTAACCGGACAATTCAGATCAGAAGATCCCCTCCCCTTTGTGTGCCTGGCAGTCAGTCCAGCCTGGACTGGGCTCCTGAGAGATTCTGGCACCTTCAAAGGCAGCACCTGGCCCAGGGCTGTGCCCACAGCCAACGCTGTCAAGGTTTGGTGAATGGGTTCTTCTAAGGGTCTGAAGGTGCACTCTGCCATGTCCCTGCAAACATCTGGTTCAGAGAGTCCCACCAAATACTTGCATGATTCACATCCAAAAGAGACCATCCCCCGCCCCCAACAAGCCAATCAACCAACCAAGCGACTAGACCGGACCAGACCAGACCTTGCCTCCAGATTTGGTTCTAATGGAGAGCTTTGCTTTTGTCCCTGATAGTTCTTGGAAATCCTTCTCGGCTGCTGCTTCTCCTACTCCCAACACAGCTATGGGGGCTTCTCCTAAAGGTGCCGAAGAGTGTTGATCCTGGCTTTGGATGCCTCCCACCTTCCCAGGCACTCTCTCAGCCTACAATGGCTCCATTCAGCTCTATCTTCCCTCCTCTCCTCCCTCCTCCTCTCCCTCCTCTCTCTCTCTCTCTGTCTCTTCCTCTCCTCCCTCTCTCCTCTCTCCTCCTCTCCTCTCTTCCCTCCTCCTCTCTCCTCTCTCTCCCTCCCTCCTCTCCTCTCCTCCCTCCTCTCCTTCCTCTCTCCTCATTCCAGAAAGGAAGGAGGGTGGGGGCTGCTCCAAACTATTTCACAAACAAGTACACATCCTTGCCTTGCGTCCACAATGGATCTTTGGTTCTCCCTAGATGATGCTACACAGAGAAATTCCCAGATCAGTGAGTGAGGCTCCTCTGCCCTTCCATTCATCCACACAGTTGTCATGACCTCCTTTTCCCTGATCACCCCTAGAGCTTGAACTGTCAGGCTCCACGATGTCCTCTTCTACGAAAGGCATGCTAGTGTCAACTTGCCAAAGCCAGGGAACTTTCATCTATCAGCTGCCTCCAGTGAAGATTCCATTCACCTGTGCTGGAACCCTCCCACCTCCCGTTGGCCTGGAAGCTCAGAGATTCAATGAGGTCCCTCCAGAAGGTGAGGCAGAGTGAGGTCTTCATGCCAAATGAACCTTCTTATTCCAAAGAGGCAGAAGAAGTTCGGAATGCGACCTCTCCTTTCCAGCTCCTCTGGCATTCACTTCCTAAGCGGTCTCCCTGCCTCCAAAGCTTCCTGTTCCCTCCAGGATGAAATGCAAACTCCACCATCCTGCCTTGTCTTCCTCACCACCTGGGTCCCCGCTGCCTTGTTCCACTGAGCTCACCTTACTGCTGCTCAGCCACTGCAAGCGCTGGATTTTCTCAGTCCCTGGCTTTGCGCAGACTGTCTGTCCCTTGGGTTTGGAATGCCCTCCCCTCATCACTTCTACCTCCCAGAATCCCTAGACTTCTTCCTTCAAGATTCAGCTCAAGTACCATTAGCCCCATGAGACCTTCCCTCATTCCCCAAGTGTTCTTTCCTTAAAAAAACCTGACTTACTCACTTTGTCTTATTTTTCTGAGCACACACAGTTCCCTGGACAGCCCCCTCCATAAGGCCCCAAGGGCAAGGATCCTGCCAACCTCGGTTTTGTATCTCCATCACCTACCACAGTCCCTGGAGCACAGCAGGTTCAGACTCGGGGCTTACAGAATGGGATTGCAAGCACACAATGAGGAGAGGACTGTAAACAAGCCTCGAAAGTTCAGCTGCCTGGTCTGCTGGGGACCTGCAGCCACAGTCTTCAGGCTTCCCTCACCAAGAATTCACCCTCAAGCTTCTTGTAGGCACAGGCACGATCCACAGCCAATCCCACAGCACTCCCCTACCACGCAGACCCCACCATTTTTTATCCAAGGAACGTTAAGTTAAATGACAGCCAAGGTCAGCATTTCCTGAGTAATAATTTTTTCCTTTGAAAAGTAGAGGAGCCAACAAAGCAGGGTTGGAGAGGGAGAGGAGACGCTTTTGGATCTGATTCTCAATCGACGTGGGGGAGGATTGGTCACTAGGATAGAAGTGATGGGAAGGAACCAGGACCCCAAGGTTTGAAGGGAACGGAGTTGAAGTGTTCAGAGGAAAGGCAGGGAGGATTCCCCAGATTCAAATTTTTCCAGGAGAGCCAGGTCAGAGGGAATGGGAAGCTCCCAAGAATGGAATTTTGAAGCTGTTCAAGGAAACCTTGCCAATGTGCAAGCACGGGGAGCCCCCTCCTTCCCTATCCACATGTGGCCCTTCCTCTCCGGAGCCCCATGGGAAATCCTCCCTGCTTTGAACAGGCTGCCAAGGGCACAGGCTCTATTGCTGCTCCTCCCCACCCTGCAAGAGAAGCCTCCACACCAGCTAAGGGAAAATTTTCACTTGGAAAACAGACCCATGCTTATCTATTAGAGGAAAAATGCACCTATGGGAGAGAAAATCTACCTCTTCCTTTGCTAGCAAAGTGCTGCCATACACATGAATGTGTGCAGAAATGGCCCATGAGCCAGGAGTTCAAATATAGACCCAGAAGCGTGGTGGCCAACCATGTGATCAGTCTTTGCCATCTTGTCCCCATCTGTAAATGCTGCATGACAGCATCACCCACCAACCCGAGAGCTTAGTCAGCTGTGCTTACATGGAGCCAAGAAAAGAACCAGGCCCCTCTGAACATCAGAGTCGGAGGGACCCTCCAGAGCACCGACTCCCTGGAGAAGGGATTTGCCCAAGCCTGCATGGCAAACAAGGGGCCAAGGCGCAGCTTGGACCCAGGCCATGTCTATGGCTCTTGCCCTGCCTTGTCCTGCCCCTATGACATCTAATGGCAAAAATTCTGGGCAGGTGACTTCAACTTGAGAGAACTTTCCTCTTTCCTTTGCAGAAAACCCTCTGCCCAGCCCCTGACAGGTTTTATCGAAAGCAAACTTCTTGCCTGCTGCAGGAGTCTTCTGGGTAGAGACAGCTCTATAAATAATACGCACTCCTTTACAGGAACGGTAAAAGACAAAACCCGCACCACGATGCAGGCACCTGCCGATTCCTACTGCACTCTTTGCCGGCTCACACACAATGGAACCAAATGGCTCCAGTTGGGAGCGTGTGAACGTAATGAGAAGCAGCAGGCATGAGGCCTGGGCAGGGGAGGACAAGGGGTGAGGTGTGTGCTGAGGGCGGGACTGGGAACCGCCCCTCTTCATTGCTCTATCAGACACTTGACAAGGAAACAGCATGTTCAAATCCAGTAATTCAGCTGGAATTTCTGTAGACACATCTGGACTCCTAGAGTCTGCCTGTTTAGGAGGCAATGACTGGGCCAGAAGATTCAGAGACCAAAAGCTGGGTACAAAAAGATCAGCAAGGGATGTGGACAGAATGTGGGTCCCGGAGTCACCACAGACCTGGGGGGGGGCGGAGAACTTGCTGTCATCTCCCGTCTGCTCCCCTGAGACAGGAGAAACTGAGGCTTTTATCATCCCATGCGTATGGTCTCCCTCTATTAACACTACTACTACTGACAATAATAATGCTAATTATCACAATAACTAACATATACACCTGCTTTGTGCCAGGCACTATGCTAAGCACTTTACTAAAATCATCTCATGTGAGCTTCACAACATCTCTGGGATGTAGGCACTATTATGATCCCCATTTTACAGATGAGGAAACTGAGGCAAACAGAGTGAAGTGACTTGCCCAGGGTCACACAGCTTGTAAGTTCCTGAGGCTGGATTTGAACTCAGGGCTTCCTGACTCCAGGCCTAGCACCTTCTCCACTGTGCCACCAGCTACTAGAGAAAGTGAGCACTTTGATGTTTGCGTTTATGTTTGTATTCCCAGCACCTAGCATACAGCTTTGCACAGAGTAAGTCCTAAATAAATGACTTTTTCCTTTCTTTGACGTTCATACCTTCCTTCCTTACCTCCATCCATCCATCCATCTACCCAAACAACTTACTAACATACTGATTCATTGTGTCCAACTGCCTGGAGTCTCACACCCTCACACTGCTCCTGCGATAGAGATTTCAGGAGCTGCCCTCCTTTCCAGAACACGCACACACATATACAGGGGCTCACACACGCACACACATGCACACACACATACACTGTCCTGTGATAGAGATTTCAGGAACTGCCCTCCTTTCCAGCACACGCACACACACACACACACACACACACACACATGCATATACAGGTGCTCACACACGCACACACATGCACACACACACACACACACACTGCTCCTGTGATAGAGATTTCAGGAACTGCCCTCCTTTCCAGCACACGCACACACGCATATACCGGGCTCACACATGCACACACATGCACACACACACACTGCTCCTGTGATAGAGATTTCAGGAGCTGCCCTCCTTTCCAGCACACACACACACACACACGCATATACAGGTGCTCACACATGCACACACATGCACATACACACACACACACACACACACACTGCTCCTGTGATAGAGATTTCAGGAGCTGCCCTCCTTTCCAGCACACACACACACACACACGCATATACAGGTGCTCTCTCTCACACACACACACACACACACACACACACACACACACACACACTGCTCCTGTGATAGAGATTTCAGGAGCTGCCCTCCTTTCCAGCACACACACACACACGCATATACAGGTGCTCTCTCACACACACACACACACACACACACACACACACACACACATGCTCACACACTCAGCTCCCAATTGTCCATCCCAATAGATGGCCTCCACAGAATATAGAGGATAGCTCCCAGACCATTTCTGTTTGTCTCCGGAATGTGTCCGTACTTCTGCCCAAAAAGGAAGGGGTCACGATACTTTATGCTTCAGCACCAAGGACAAACCCTCATGGTGATACAACTTGGGAGGAGCTAGGAGGTCGTCCACTTTCCCCCTCCTGCCCACCTGTTTGGCCCTTCTGGATACATGCTGAGGGCAGGCTGGTCACCTTTTATATAAAGGAGTTTTCTCATTCTTCTTGCTCCTCATATGTCTGGCTCATACCCTTCTGGCTATGGAAGGGGATGGATTAATGATACGCATATAATTGGTTCAATGGCCTGCCCACCGGCTCCTACTAGGCTGTCTTGGGTGGCGGCCAGGGGCCACAGGGTAGTGTGCTGTGGGCAAAAGGGCCTTGGGCCCATTGGAGTCAGAGGACCTGGATTTGAAACTTGATTCTGCAACTTCTTACTCGGTGTCCTGGGGCAATCCCTCTTCTTCTCTGGGCCTCAGTTTCCAGGTCTGGAAAAATGAAAGGGGGGAGAACAACAGTCTCCAGGGTCCCTCCCGGCCCTTTGCTGCATGGTGATTGTGGATGTGTATGTGCAGAAGTGATGGAACATGAAGGATGGCCCATCAAAAGCAAGGCTCTCACCAGGCATTGGCTCGGCCCACAAATCCTGCCGGCACTGTAAGCTGCTTTCGTTTCTGGGAGGTTGGGAGGAGCCTGGCCTCCCCACATACAGCACACATGTTCACTCACAGCAGGGAACCCTGGCTCTCTCACAGGTCTGTAATAAGATTATCTGTCCTCTCCTTCAGCCCTGTACCAACATTGTTAGAGGCACAACCCCATTTTGGATGGCCACTAAGGAATCTGTCTGTGATCCTGTTTGGAGGAGAAGGAGCCATTGTGGGTGAGCTGGTTCCAATTACACACAAATTATCCCAGAGCAAATGCTGAATGACTAATGATAGACATTTGAAACAGCCTAGATGGGGCCACAGGCAGATGCTGGCATTCCCAAGTGCCCAAACCCCAGAAGCCCACCATGGTCCTCAAGTGACATTCCCCCAACAGGCTTACAGACTTGATAAATTTCCTTCACCACACATTTATTACCTCGGAAAACAGAGCTGGCATCTGAGAGGGCATCCCTTTAATATCTTCCTCGAAAGAAGCCCAACTACCAGAAACCCTCAGGGGAAAAAGAAAACTTTCAAAGAAATAAGCAAACGAAGGAGGGGAGGGGGAAGGCATAAACACTTAGTAAGTGCCTACTGTGTGCCAGGCCCTGGGCTAAGAACTTTACAAATGTGACCTCAGTCAATCCTTACAACAACCATGGGAAGCAGGTGCTACTATTGTCTCCATTTTACAGAGACATGAAGGAAAAGTTCTGACACGCTGGAAAAGTATTACAAATTAAAAGAAGCCAAGGCAAAAATGTCATTGAAAATGAACTGCACCGCTGGTAGAATTTCACCAGAAACAAAAGGAGCATCTTCCCCCACCCCCAGAACTCGTCAGAGGGATAATAAACCCATGGAATGAATTAAACAAAGACATGACATTGGTAAAGATACCATGAGATGAAATAGAGGAGGAAGTGTGTGAGATGAAGAAATAGCTAGATCAGATGAGGATGATGATGGAACTCAATAGTTTGAAATACTCGTGGAAAATAGGAATAAAACAGCAGACTCAGTGAAAAACCAAATTATTTCATTGGAGGACATGATAGAGAAAACAGCAGAGGAATGAGAAAAATCAGGCCAGAAAGTACTTGACTAGAAAAGGAATTGGAATCCACATAGACAAAAAGGATGGGTCTGTGGCACACATGAGGTGAGGAAATTTCAGAATTATTAGATTTTCCACAAACACCAAAGAAGAAAACAACCTGAATTTTGTATTACAGGGAATCTCATGAGAAAGTTGACTAGAAACATTTTTAAAAGGGCAGATTAGAAACCATCAGAATTCAATGCCAATGGGGTGGAAACCAGTTCAGATTGCAACTAGCCACTCCATTCTTCATCCTTTATTCTGCCTGTCCCTTTGCCCCTTTAAACAGGACCTCCAGAGGCTATGTCTGTGGAAGAGCTAAGATGCTTAACTTTGAACTCCTGGCCACAAGCCAGGAGGCTGAGGTGAGTAGGGAGTGCATTCCAGGGATGGGGGAAACCAGGCTCGGAGCTGGGAGATGGCAGGCCATCTACTAGGAACAGCAAGAAATCCAGTGTTAATGGACTGAGGAGTAAGTTGGAGGTGGGGAGGGGAGAGTAAGATTTAAGGAAGGAATGACCTAAGCTTTGCTTTGGTTCTCTGCAGTTGTAACTTTATCTAGTTGGTTGATATCCATTCACAAAGCTCCTGCTTTCATCTACAAGGCTCTGGGCTGGGCAGCTGAGATCTAGAGAAAACAGGAAAACAGCCCCTGGCCTGGTGGTGCTTACAGCCTCCTGGGATGCAGAACACTGGACTAGATCAATCCAAATGCCCCAAAATGGAGGGCTGGGACCAGAACAGGAAGGGCCTTGAAGGCCACACTTAGATACTCATGTCCCAGAAGCACCGTGGAGCCACGTCTGGTGTCGTCTTCAAGCACACTCTTGTTGTCCTGGTGAATGCCTAGCACCATGCTTGGCATACAGCGTGTGCTTCGAAAATGCCAGTTCACTGCCTGTTTAGCTTTGCATAGGTTCATCCAAATCTTCCTGGGTTTCTCTGATTTCTGAATCTCAATCATTCTACTCAGCGAACACAACTGGTTTGGCCCCTTCCCATGGCTGGGTGCCTGTTTAGTTGGAGGAGGGACTGCGTTTCGTTCAAACCCAGGAGATCTGGGCTAAGATGAATTCAAATGAGAAAGCATCATGGGAGTAAATGAGAGCGGCAAGGCTTCAAAGGGCCACAGGCAATGAGGTACTGCCCACTGTAGGATGCGGCAATGAGGTCACTCAAGGAGGTCACTGGGTGGTCCAAAGTCATCATCTTGTGAATGGCATAGTGAGGGAGGAAACACACACGATGCACACAGGGAGGGAAGAGGGCTTGGGCCAGTTGCTGGTCAGGTGAGCCTTGACAGGATTCCCTCAGACATGGCTTGGACTCTCCAGTTTGGTGATGCTGAGATCAGGCCTGGCCTGGCTCTGCCACCTAGGAGCTGTGGGATCCCGACCTCCTTGGGACTTTGGTTTCTCCTAGCCAAATGAGGGGATTGGACTGGATGACCTTTGAGCCTCCTGGTTCTACAGATGCTGCAGGCTTGACTACTGCCTGGTGTGGGGAGAAAAGGAGAAGGTCTGGGCTTAGGAGGAACCATGGCTACCTCCTGCCACAATGTGGTCAGCCTCTCCAGGGAGTCAAACCTCCAGGAAATCCTTCAGGCTGCAGGACCAGAGCCTGCCTGTGCTGGCGGCTGGGCTCACTTGGCCAGCCTCTGAAATCCTGTTGTAACCAGCACCCCCAGCCCAGGCCTAGCTCTTAACTAGCCTCTTGGCCAGGGCTGGCAAGATGCCTCTCCCAGAAGCCCAGGTTTGGAACCTCTGTAGCTGGCTTCCATATCTGCAAAAGCATTTGGAGGATGGAATTACCTGAAGACCCTTAACGAGCCTCAGGAAGACGAGTGAGCTCGTTCTTCATCCTGGGGACTCGGGCTCGAAGGACACAGACACTGATTAGCAGCAGCCATCGTCAGACACATTCCCCGGAATCAAGCAATAGCATCTGATAATGGCCACGATTGTCCAGAATTACAGCGATAATCATTCAGCCTCTGCAGAGTCTCTCACTGTCTCGCACGGCACACATTTCCAAACGTCTTCACACGAAGTAGCCTCGGGAGAGCGCAGAAAGGAAGCAGCCAGGCATCCTGGCTGCCAGGGCTGGACCCTCCAGGATGTGATGGCCATCTCCTTCTGAAGCTGGTGTTTTTAGCGCTCAAGGCCTCAGGAAGGCAGTGTGCGTTTGCACACACTCTTGTGCATCTGGAGCGACATCTCATGTCAGCCTGCTCGTCCTGGGGAGAGGCTGGGCCGAGTCACTCATCCCATCATTCATCCACCCATTGGCCCTTTAATGAAGTAATTCCCCCCTGTCACTTGCCAATTACCATCACGCCTCCCAGACATCAATGACTTCTATATCAAAATGTAGCCCGGTGGCGTTTCAAGTCCATGAATATAGACATCCCTTAGCCCTTTCTTCCAGAGCAGCAGCCACGTTTCTGGGCACTATCTTGCATAGGGAGTCCTTTGAATTCCTGCCCCAGCCTTCTGTTTGGAGGGGCAGCTGGTTTGGTGTGAGATCAGCCCCAGCCAGTGCAGGATCAATTCTGGCCGTCTCCTCCCTGGGCCCTCCACACTCATGACAGCCCGACAGACCCGTCCACCCTCTGCAGCAATGAGTTGGAGCTGTCATCCAGCCCACCGTGAGCAAGACCCCCTCACAGGGGAAGATGATGTAATGAACACTCTGTGAGCCAAGGTCTGCACAGGTAACAAGGCAGCTCTGGGCCTTGCGGCCTACTGGAAGTTTTATTCATCGTGTAGATTTCCCTTCTTCCCAGGGAGGAAGCAGGAGGTACAGGAGAGGGGAAGGCAGAGGCTCCTTTCCCTTCTGGTCAGCGGAGGAAGCAGCATGCAGTTGGCAAGGGAAGACTGAGGACAGATGCTTCCAATAACCCAGGAAAGAAAAGCAGGGTGTTTTCTGATAGGAGCTCTTCTGCCTGGACTGTCCTTGGGAAGCAGACTGTGGCAATGGCAACAGCATCAGCTGCTTTCAGTTCTATAGACAAGCCTCGAGAATGCTGTCAGATGAGGACACCAGGACTCCAGAACACCGGGACTCCAGGACACCAGGACACTGGGACTCCAGGACACTACGACTCCAGGATTCCAGGACACCGGGACTCCAGGACACCAGGGCACTGGGACTCCAGGACACCAGGACACTGGGACTCCAGGATATTGGGACTCCAGGACTCCAGAACACCGGGACTCCAGGACACCAGGGCACTGGGACTCCAGGACTCCAGGACACCAGGACACCAGGACACCGGGACTCCAAGACACCAGGGCACTGGGACTCCAGGACTCCAGGATTCCAGGACACCAGGACTCCAGGACACCAGGGCACTGTGACTCCAGGACTCCAGGATTCCAGGACACCAGGACACCGGGACTCCAAGACACCAGGGCACTGGGACTCCAGGACTCCAGGATTCCAGGACACCGGGATACCAGGACACTGGGACTCCAAGATACCAGGGCACTGGGACTCCAGGACACTACGACTCCGGGACACCAGGACTCCAGGACACTACGACTCCAGGACACCGGGACTCCAGGACACCAGGACACTGGGACTCCAGGATATTGGGACTCCAGGACACTGGGACTCTAGGACTCCAGAACACTGGGACTCCAGGACACCAGGGCACTGGGACTCCAGGACACCAGGACTCCAGGACTCCAAGACACTAGGGCTCCAGGACACTGGGACTCCAGGACTCCAGGACACTAGGGCTCCAGGACACTGGGACGCCAGGACTCCAGGACATCAGGACTCTAGGACACTGGGACTCCAGGACTCCAAGATGCAGGCACTTGGAAGCCACTACCCAGGGAAGGTGCTGAGTCACTGGCAGGGAGCCTGGCTGGCAGCTCTCCTCATCCCCGAGGCCAGCAGGGGTGCCAGGGGAAGGAAGTGATAACAGAGGGGCAAGTTCACTCTCTTTCTTGGACCACAGCAAGAAACAGAAAGACGTCTAAGAGTTTTCATCCTGCAGCTCAGGGACGAGCAGCCCCGTCAGCCAAGTCTGAAACTTCCTGGCTCTCCCCCCAGGGTGCCAGACACATGCAGCGCACGTTCGGCTCGACAGTTTCAGACTTTACTTTCTAAGTGTTTGTGCTAAAGAATTTGGAAAGGGGACAGAAAACCCTGGAGACCAGTTTGCAGGCTTGGCCTTCCAGTCTATGCCATACAAAGGCATGTGAGGCACCAGCCACAGCCTTGCCCTGATGCCAGGGTCAAGGTGCCTCAGAGGCCCTCAGGCTCCCACCTCAGTGGTGTCCCTGGCGGCTTCTGCCACTGCCTCTCCCTCCTCCTTCCTGCCCCACACGTGGGGCTCCCTTAGGACTCCAGCCTTGGCCTGTTCTCCCCTTTCCCCCTTTCCTGGGCTCACACACTCCTATCTGGTCCATTGTGGCAATGCCCTCATTCAGGCCCTTGGGCCCTCTTGCCCAGCCTAGTATGAGCATCTGTCTGTCTCCAATCTGGCCCTTTCCAATCCATTATCTTCCTAAGGCACAAGTCTGACCTCAACACTTCCCCTTTGCCAGCTGAATAAAGTATAATGCTCCTTCCCTAGTTCTGAAAGCTCACCTCAGTCTGGGTCCAGTCTACCCTTCCACACTCCTCTCTTGCTACCCACGCCTCATATGCAGTCTTTATTATCAATCAATCAATAAGCAGTTGTTAAGCACCTACTATGTGCCAGGCACTGTGTTAAGCTCTGGAGGTACAAAAAGAGGTAAAAGACAGCCCGGCCCTCAAGAAGCATACAATTGAATAGGGGGACAACATGCAAACAAATATAGAGGAAGCGGCTATATACAGGACAAATAGGAAATAATTAAAAGAGGGAAGATGCCGGAATGAAGAAGGGGAGGCTTCCTGGAGAAGGTGGGACTTAGTTGGGATCTGAAGGAAGCCAGGAAGTCAGTAGTTGGAGATGAGGAGAGAGAGCATTCCAGGCATGGGGGAGAGCCAGGGAAGATGCCAGGAGTCCAGAGATGGATGGTCTTGTTTGTGGACCTGCCAAGAGGCTGGTATTATTAGATCAAAGAGCAGGCAATGGGGAGTAAGATAGGAGACTGGAAAGGGAAGAGAGGGTCTAGGTTGGGAGAGGCTTTGAATGCCCAACAGCATTTTGTATTTGATCCTGGAGGCAATAGGCAGTCATTAGAATTTACTGAGTGGGGGAGGTGACGTGATCACACTTGCGTTTTAGGAAAATTATTTTGGGGCTGAATGGAGAATGGATTGAAGAGAGACTCAGGACATATAGATGCTGCAAAGGTGAAATCACAGGCCTTGACAACAGCTTTGATGTAAGGGGTGAAGGGGCATGAGGAATCCAGGGTGACCCCTAGGTTGAGAACCTGGGGCCTGACAGGAGAGTGGGAGGTGGGGGGAGGGTTTAGGGGAAAGATGACGAGTTCTGTTTTGGACATGTTGAGCATAAGATGTCTACTGAACGACTAGTTCAAGATGTCTGAAAGGAGTTGGAGATAAGAGATTGGAGGTCAGTAGAAAGTTTGGGGAGGGAGGTAGAGTTGAGAATCATTAGCTGAGATGGTCATTAATAATCCATGGGAGCCGAAGAGATCCTGAATGAAGCAGTCTGGAGGGAGGAGAGCAGAGGGTTCTGAGGGCCACCCATGAATAGAAGGTATGATCTGAATGACAATCCAGGAAAAAGTCAGAGAAGGAGCAGTCAGAGAGGTAGGAGAAGAATCAGGAGAGGAGGAATCCTGCAAACATCAGGGCTAAACTGAACCTGCCTGCCTCTGCTCTTCTTGTCTTTCCCTCTCCAGTCTCCATGATCTCTACTACCACCATCCCTTGTGCCTGAAACAGCCCTTCCTCCATCTATGCATGTTGACATTTCCCTCTTCCTTCAAGACCCAACTTGAGTGTCTCTTCATTCATGAAATTTTCCTTGATTCTGCTCTCCTTCAGAAAATAATTACTCCCTTTAGAACTATCTCCTAGCATTCACTCTTCTATCAAGGTTATTGGTCCACTGATCCTATTACTGTCAATTGCTGTGAACTGTTTTAAGGCAGGGACCCTCCAATCTTGCCTTTGTATCCTAGGGATCTGGCAAAGTGCCTTGGAACTACTAAAGAAACATATATATATATATATTTAGGCAATTGGGGTTAAGTGACTTGCCCAGGGTTACACAGCTAGTAAGTGTCAAGTGTTTGGTCTGAGGCCAGATTGGAACTCAGGTCTTCCTGACTTCAGGGCTGGTGCTCTATCCACTGCACCACCTAGCTGCCCCAAAAGACAATTTTTAAAAATGTCTGTTGATGGGAATTTTGATCAGTCAGTCAACGAGGATTTATTCCATGGCTACTTACTAGGAACTGTGTTCATCCCTGAGTACCTAGACAAAAGCCAAACAGTCCCTAACCTCAAGGAGCTCCTATTTTAATGCGAGTCACAGCATGTGCATCTCTGGGTAGATACAGACAAAACAGGCAGGAAGCAGCTCAGGAGGGGGCGCACTAGCAGCCTGAGGAACGAGGTAATGTCTTATGCCTGTGCTCAATTTCTGGGCAAGTGAGGTATTCCAGTCCATGGGATCTCAGTGAAAGCCTTGGCATTCTCACTACTAAATTTCATCTTCAATTTAGCTGAGATCTTCTTGGATTCTGACTTTATCATTCAACATGTTAGCTCCCCCTTCCAGCGTTGTCATCTGCTATTTCTGCCTTCATTCACAACCATAGTCCCCAATCTCTGGGGTACTTGGTTTGACAGCAAACCAGGAATTGCTGTTTTGGGTCTGGTCATTCAAACGGTTCTGAGAACTGTACATTAGACTGCCATCGAACCCATGCCTCTAGCTCAGCGAAACTTTGTCAGATGATATGCTAAAATCTCAGCAAATCATCTCCAGAACATTTCTCTGATCTATCAGTCTATTGACCTTGTCCAAAAAAATAAAAGATTGGCATGATCTTAATAAAGCCACACTGGTGACATGTTTCTTTTTTCTAAATTTTCACCAAATATCCATTTATTAAGGTGTTCTAGCACCTAGCCAGGAATGGAAATCAAGCTGACTGACCCATGGTTTACAGACTCCACTCTCTTCCCCATTTAGGAAACTGGGATGACTATTGCCCTTTTGCGGGCCTTTGGGACCTCTCTGTTGTCCAGCATCTTTCAAAGATCTCTCTCCCTCTTCACTTTCCTTCTCCTCTCCCCGTCTCTTTCTCCCTATCCCACTTTTTCTCTCTCCTCTCCTCTTCTCTCACTCTGTCTCTCTCTCCCCGCCTCTCTCTGTCTCTCTCCCCTTCCTCTCCCTCTCTCTCCTCTCCCCTCCTCCTCCCTCCCTCAGCAATCTCAGACTTGAATTCATCCAATGCAATGAAATAAGTTGTCTTGCTCTCTATTTATTTCTTTTGGCTAACAGCTTCCTGTTAACCCTTTTTGTTCTGTCGAAGCACATTCTCCTTGGCAGAGAAAACAGAAGCCAAATGCAGGTGGGGCAATGACTCATATTTAAATGACCTTTTTCAGTTTTCAGACATGCATTATTTGAGCCTCACAACTAGTATGTGAAAGGGGTACTGGAGGCATTATTATAGCCATTTGACAGATGAAGAATCCAAGACTCAGAGAACACAAGTGTTAGATATGGGATTGGAACCCAGGCCTTCCTGACTCACCAACACACCATGTACTACACCATGAGTGATTCTGCCTTATCTCTGGGGACAAATCTCTAGTGGACATTATGACCAATATGGGGAGGAGGAAGGAGAACCCCTATCTGCTATCACCCCTCTTTCACAAAGGCTCCTGAGCCTGCACTTCTTTTATTAGAGGTCACCAGGGCCACACTCATCTTCCACTAGCCAGTGGTATTGCCCCTTTCAAGTTACCTGGAGAGAGGAATTCCCCACTCATGAGCAGGGCTTAGAGTGTGAGCAACTAGGGATTATATTGTGCCTTTCAAGGTGGGGCTTGCTCAAAGACCAAGCCTCATCTACTCTATCAAAATTCTTCTTTGCATCATGAGCATCTCCCATCCCTCTTGAGCTGACTTCCTGTCAGAGTTTTAGTTGGTGGGAACCTACGTAACCTTTCTTCTAACACAACACTTCTGCTTTTCCAGTGTCTACAATGCATGACAGCTTTGTCCAGATTGGTCTCCTCCATCGTGAACTCTAGGAGGGATTGGTCCCTTCTTGCTGCATTCCACTCTCTGCCCCAAGCTCCCATCATTTCTACTTCAGCAAACAATCCCTCGTGGTTAGTGAGACCCCTAAGCCCCCTTCATGGATTCTGCCACTTTTTGAAGGAGGAGCCAACATCCTCCTTCCCTTCTACAACGAACCACGAGGGGCAGTGGCTGGGATGAAGATTGTTCAGGTGAGGGCAACAAACCAGAGCAGTGTGCACTGCTGGTCTCTGTGAGCTTCCTTCTGCCCACAGCCCTGCCCCCTTACCCGACAACAGTCACCCTTTCTGCCCAAACCAAGAAGGTGTCTTCCTCCTAGAACTGGCTCATGCTGTGTCATGACTGGGCCATGGACACAACATAAGAATATCCCATCTTTGGCTGCCTAGGATGTTGGAGGCATGGAGAGCCTTGGACCTTAGTACAGGTCTGTCCTGGGTCCCTGGGCTCTGCTCTGTGTTGGGAGATGGAAAAGACCCAGGAAAGCTGCGGTCTTTGGGCAGCTTCCAGACTCCTGGGTCTTCTAGACTCCCAAACACAGAACCGCTGGGGCTGGTAGTTGGCAAATTGTAATTAAATGATGGAAGTCACGCAGACTCATGGAGAACAGACAGAGACAGGGTGACAGGAGGCAGAAGGTAATGGAGGTGTGCAGATCTCCTTTGTCCATGGACATAAGCTACAAGCCAGCATGATGGGGCCTCAGTCTCTCCTCTGTCTCAGGATGGGGTCCCTGGAGCTGTCCAGCACTTCTGCCCTTTCTAATTCTCAAGCCAAGCTTTGGGAAGACGCCCTTCTCAGGGCCCATCATTCCCCTGCTGCAGCTCCACCCTCCAACCAACCTATCAATTAACATTTACTAAATGCCTCCTATGTGCCAGACACAGTGCTAGACACTTTGTATTGATGAGGGGCCTGGAGAATTGATGGTCCTCATTCCAGGGACAGTCCTGGCCAGATTCCCAATCTTGGGGTATCCCCAGATCCTGATGGTGGGATCCCAAAATGTGAGGAAGGCCTTTAAGGCCTTTGAGACCCTCTGCCAGGGCAGACAAGAGGCAGAGCCTCCCTTTGAGCTGAGCTGGCTCTGAAGACCCAGAGCCCTGGAGAGGAACGCCTCCTCCTGGATGACGATGTTGGCTGACTGCCCCAAGGATGCTCAGTCTTAGACCCTGCATTAGAGAGAGATGTGCAGGGATCACACAAGTGGGCAGATGAACGTGCCCAGGAAAGTGTTAGCGATCATTTCCACCCTGGGATGAAGGGAGATCAGGGAGGGCTTCATGGAGGAAAAAGCACCAGAACTGCATCTTGGAAGCACTTCACCAGGGAGAAATGACAGAAGGAGCAGCACAGGCAAAGGTCTGGAGGGGGGACAGCGTGGGACGCACCTGGCAGAAAGCAGTCGGGTTGGTGGCAATGGTGGCATCAGTGATCAACAGTCCCTGCCCCTTGCCTCGTGGGGGACGACTTCCAAAGTTCTTCTGTTTCCTTCTCCGATCTGACCTTCCTAAGTCAGGGAGATGAGGCAGTGAGGGCAGGGGTTACTGCCTCATTTCACAGATGAGGAAACTGAGGCTGAGTGCAAATGAGACCCCCTCCAAGGTGGCACACAGCTGGGAGGCAGCAGAGCGAAGTCTGAGGCCTGAAGCTGCCCCTGGCGCCACTGCTCCAGACAGTCTGACCTGGAGGGAGTGGTGGGAACAAGGAAGCGAAGGAATCAAGCCTTGAATGACGAGCTGAGGACTGCAGACCTTCCCCCTGTCCCATGCTGCTCAGAGCCTTTGAATGCCCTGCCCAGTCCCAGCTCCACAGAGACCCTGGATTTCTCCAGCTGCCGTGGCTATAGCCTTCCCCTGCCTCAAACAAAGAGCTCTGTCTGACCAGATCCTGGGCCAGGGGGCTCAAACTCTTCACGGGCCACTGGAGTAAATCAGTGCCTTGTTTGGCGCTCAAAGCCCTGCGCAGCCCACCTTAACCTACCTTTCTAGCCTTGTTATACAAGAAGCCTGTGGTTTGGCCGGCCTGGCTTCTTTGCTGACCCTGGGCGAGCCCAGGATGCTGTCTCCTCCCTGCCTGTCCTGTGCTGGCCATGCCCCAGGCTGACGGGCTCCGCCTCTCAGCTTCGGCCTCCAGGAATTCCTGGCTTCCTGGACACGAGGCCCCCCCCCCCACCAGTTGCTAGTGCTCCCCAAGCCTTGCATTCATACGTCTGTATCTCCCCATAGACTGTCAACTCCTCGAGGGCAGGCAGAGGCTCCTCCTCTTTGGGCTTGGTAGCTCAGTCCCTGGCACACAGTTGGCACTTAATAAAGGCTTATTTTTTTTTAATGAGGTAATTGGGATTAAGTGACTTGCCCAGGGTCACACAGCTAGGAAGTATTATGTGTCTGAGGCTGGGTTTGAACTCAGGTCCCTCCTGACTCCAGGGCCGGTACTCTATCCACTGTGCCACCTAGCTGCCCCTTAATAAAGGCTTATTGATTGATGCATGAGCAGCAAGGTGCTAGACTTATCTTGGGTGTCCACTCCCTCAGGCAGACCTCTGGATGGTTCATGGCTTCAGGCCCAGCAAGAGGGAGGGAGAAGGCTGGTTCCCTGCCTGGTGCTGCCAGCCTAGCCCAGCCCTCGCCCTTGGCCTCGCCCCAGGGGCATTTCTCAGCATCAGAAGCAGACTTCCTCTGACCTGGTAGCTGGGCCCACCCCTGTACACCTGTGGCTCTGGGCTCCTCCTAAGGAGGCCTGCCTCCTTGAGGAGGCCCCATGTGCCCACGCAAACACACACACACACACACACACACCACACACACACACACATCTCCTGTCTGCTCTGTGTTCACTACCACAGCCCATAGGGGACAGGCTGAGTCATTGACCGTAGGTGGGAGAAGGAGGCTGCTTCTGCCTGGCACTGTTCCACTACAGCTCTCAGGGATTTGTGGTCATGCTCCTGACCTTTCACCTCCCACGGGACTTCCCAAGCCCAACTCTCAGGAGGTTCCTGGGTTGCTTTGACAGGAAAAGCAAAGAGAAAACAGAGAAGCAGAGCCCGCATGTCAGGGCTTCCTCCTCCAGAAGCAGGGAGGGTGCTGGGGACAGCCCTTCGTGTGGAGGCAGGGAGAAGAGTTCGGATTGTACCTCAGCCGCTTCTTAGGTAGAAGTCCTGGATGAGTCACTACCTCTGGAAGTGGAAGGGCTGGACTAGATTCCCAGCTTCTGTGACGCCAGGACTTTGGTGTGGAGGGGACAGAGCTGAAACACAGGGGCTGTTCTGAGGGGATACTTCCCCACTGGGCAGTGGTCTGTGGGCAGTGTTCTGGAGCCAGAGGCTGCCCCTGCCCACACTGGACCCTCCCCGCACCCAGGGTCAGCACTGCCCCTGCCCGCCCTGGACCCTCCCCGCACCCAGGGCCTTGGCCTCTGCCCTCCCTGCTCTGACCTTCCAGGACACAAAACATCAGGTCTGCCCAGCACTCGGCTCGCACCCCTTCCGGAGCATCCCAGGGTCCCAGGAATGGCTTCAGAGCCCATCCAGTACCATCTCCTCTATGACAGGCTGGAGCCTCTGAGACCTCCAGGGAGGGACCATTTGCCCCCTCTGCAGGCAGACACTTTCCTGGAAGGAAGGCTCTGCTCTCTGACATCCAGGCCAAGCTATGCCGCTCTTCTCAGCCCCTCTGTTCCTGGATCTGTTCTCTGGGGCTGACTGGCTGAGTCTGACCACCCCTAAGTCAGCCTTCAGATGCTGAAAGATGGCAGCTGGGGACACTGAGTCCTTTATCCCACACCGATCACTCAGTGGTCCCCATTACTCTTTACTATCAAGGGCCTTCACACTCCCTCAAAGCCCCTGCACCTCCCAGCCCAAAGATGTGCTTCTCTGCATAAACCTAGGGATCAGCTATGGGAAATGGGGAAAAGGCAGGGTGGGGGAGAATCTCTTTCTGTCTCTGTCTCTCTCATCAAAAGGGCAGAAATAAAACCAGAGGCACTGGGCCCAGCCAGGAAAGTCTTAATTTATAGATTATGTAAAGTTTTAATTAGCGGGATCGTTTCAGCTCATGCCTTGAGTGTGACGAGGCTCCACAGAAGGAACCTTTCCCCCTCCCTCTCCCCACCAGTTAAGCAGAACCAGGACTGGACAGCTGGTCAAAGGCCTTATCTTGCCTTGACCCTGTGATGCCTGGGCATGAGCTGGCCAGTGAGCATGCAGCATGCACCTCCCTGTGTCACATGTACAAGCCATGATCTGAACCCAGGGTCCCTGACTGAAAGTCTCGGGCTCCCCCCACCACACAGCAAGGGCAATCAGAGCTGGGAATTCTTTCCTTCTACAGTCAGGGTGTCCAGAAACCCCTGCCCAGCGCTGGCCACAGCCCTGACCGTGACATAATCATTTACAACATTCTGGGTACCTCTGAGGGAAGTGAGGTGTGGACACACCTCATTTCCCTTTGCTAGAAAGGCTCCCACCTTCACTGAGCTGGACTCACAAGGCAACCTTCGTCTACCTCGCTGCTGGGTGGATGGCAATGGCCAGGATTTCGCTCCCAGAATGACCAGAACTCTGGCCCTTGATCACAGCCCCCTCACAGGAGACATGAACATCCAGGGGCTCAGAGAGGGAAGGGGTGTGCCCAGGGTCACCCAGCGACTTGGCTGGAGTCAAGCCCTCACCCAACTCTGGGTCCAAGGATGTGACCACTCCCCCACTGGGTGCCACCAGCTACGCATGACCAGCCTTGTCTCAGACCTTCTGCCAGCCAAAGTGGCCTGCTCACTGGTCCCTTCCCCAATCCCCCCTCTCTGAACTTTGTGCCTCTGCCAGGCATGCTGTCCCTTCCATCTCTGCCTGATGACATCTTTCAAGCCGAGTCCCAAATTCACCTCCTCCATGAAGCCTCCCAGGACCTCTAATTCAGACCATGACCTCTGAGGAGGATGCTGTCTTGGGCACCAGCCACATCCCACCTTGTGTCCTGGCTGACTGAAGGTACTGGGGCTGGCTCATGGTGTATCCTGAAGACCACTGCACCCAGAGTCCACAGATCTGGGTTCAAATCCCAGTTTTGCCACTGACTCGCTGTGACTGTGGACAAGCTCCTGGCCCTCTCCAGGCCTCTGTTTGCTGCTCTCTGGAGGGAGGGGCTCAGATGAAGGCCATTTGGCTCTGAATGCTGCGATGCTGCAGCCACTCACCCAGCCCTGACGCAGACTGTGTTCCCTGAATGCCGACTGCTTTGAAGGCTACTCCGGGCTGGTCTGAGGCCCCAGGGTCTGTGTGCCATGTCAGCAGCAGATGGGCCTGCTCTCCATGCCCATGTCTGGGTGCCAGGGCAGCTCCACGGATGCCTCAGGGTCACCGGATTGGACCCAGGAGGCCCCTCCGAGCCCATCTAGTCTGGCCCTATCATTTTACAGAGCCACAGGGTGGTCATTCTGTTAATACTTGAGCATTTATTAAGGTCCTGTGTGCCAGGCACAGCTGAAAACACCCTTAGAGATAACCTAGTTCAACCCTCTCCTCTGACCCCTGGAGAAATTGAGGCCCAGAAATGGGTCACCCTGTGCCAGAGCCAGAATGAAAGCCAGGTTTCCTGACTCTGAATCCAGCCTTCTTTCTCCAGCACCCCTCAAGCCCCCAGATACATGGAGAAGACCTTCTAATTCAAAGCCAGGCCTTCTGGTGCCTTCCACTGCCCTAGTCTGCCCAGGATGGGCAGTTTAGGGTGAATCCCTCTGCTCACACTAAGGTATGGCCAGGACTTCTCCAACATTATCTCCACCTCAGCCTCTCTCTCCCTCCCTGCTGCTGTCACCTAGGAGATGACTGGGCACCATGGCCAGGGGGCTTGCCCCGCTTGGGGCCGCTGAAGCTAACATCCACGAAGAGCACGAGTTGGCACCCCCTTTCCCCAGCCAATCAGTGTCACAAGGACAGACACGGATGACCATTAACAGCATTCTGCACCTCACTGGGAGTTGCCAAGGTAAAAGCCCACATCCTGAAGTTTCCCAACAACCAGCCTGCCCCCCGGCGGTGCCCAGACCACTGAGTGACTCAGAACGATGCTTTCCTCCCAGATGACCTGCCACTCTCTTCATGATGGCGCTTGTGTTTTAAAACCTGTCACAAGCTGACACTGAGGACCCAGCTCATCAGCTGCCACATTTCAAAATCTTAACTTTAAATATTTCCAAGCAGAAGCATTACTTCAATGAGGCAATGAGCAGCCCCAGCTGAATAGCTCAAAAGCCTGTGGTTAGCCAATTTCACATGACACCCAAATGCCCAAGCTCATGGGCAATCTTCCTCCCCCGGCCTGCGCACACGCTTGTCTGTCAGCGCTGAAAGGTGGCAATTTGGCAGAAGGGACAAATGGTTATAGCTGGAACACCACAGCCATGGGTTAGATGATCTCAGCAGTAGAGGAGCCTGCCCACAGGTGCCCTATGACCACATGGAGCATAGGGAGGGACCCCCAGCCTGCATGGCCCCTGGGGAAGGGGGTTCCTTCAGAGACCCAGCCCCCGGCTCTCCAGACTGCATGGGCTTGCTATTCTGAAGACTGGGGGGGAGGAGTCTCCTCTGGAGACCTTGCCCAGAGCTCGGGTCCCCTCGTGGCCAAGCGCCCTGGCTATGGGTGAGTTGGAGATGCTTCAGAAACTGTTGGTCTGGGACATAGCTAGCTGGCAATGTCATTCTACTGCAGGCTGGCACTTGAGACAATCCTATGCAACCTTAGCATACAGAGGGGCCTCGGAGGCCACTGAGCTCCCCCTGAGGCCTCCCAGGGCAGGAGTCAGTGCTTGGCCAAGGCCAGGAAGTAGCCAGAGGACACAGGGGTCCTGAGGTCCAGGGTCAAAGCCCGAGCCCTCCTGATGCCATGGGGAGACCTTTGAAAGGACAAAGACATCGGAATCATTGCATGATGGGACCCAGCATCTTGAAGGTCTTCTCGTTCACCCCAGTATCTCCACTCCAACCTCAGTTACTCACACGGGGAAACTGATGCCGAGAGAGGGGATGGGATTTGTAATGGGATGGGAAGACTATTGCTGAGGGCACACCCTTATTCGGGACAAAGTGAGAGATGGCATTTATGCTGAGAAATTCAGGACAGTCTGGGCTCCAAAGCCATCAACTCTCTCAGTCGCAGAGAGCCTCAATTCAATTTGGGGGGCCTTATTTAATATTATCTTTGATTTTTCCATTTGAGTTCCCTCCTTCCTTCCCCTCCCCCCATGTAAAAAAAAAAACAACAAAACACCTCCGTTCCCAAATATCAAGCAAAGCTAATTCCTGTGTTCACGTCTGAAAATGTTTGTCCTATTATAAAGTATTGAGGAGTCTACCTCCCGAAACAGACCCAGGAACTCTATGAACACAATCACAAAACACTTTTCACACAAATAAAGTCAGATCTAAATAATGGGGAAAACATCAGTGGCTCATGGGTAGGCGGAGCTACTATAATAAAAATGACAATTCTACCTAAGCTAATTTACTTATTCAGTGCCATACCAATCAAACTACCAAAAATTATCTTATAGAGTTAGAAAAAATAATAACAAGATTCATTTGGAAAAACAAAAGGTCCAGAATATCAAAGGAACTAATGAAAAGAAATGCAGGGGAAGGTGGCCTAGTAATTCCAGATCTTAAATGGTATTATAAAGCAGCAATCATCAAAACTGCTTGGTACTGGCTAACAAATAGAGTGGTGGATCAGTGGAATAGGTTAAGTATGCAAGACACAGTAGTCAATGACTATAGTAATCTAGTGTTTGATAAATCCAAAGACCCCAGCTTCTGGAATAAGAACTCACTCTTTGACAACAATTGCTGGGAAAAGTAGAAAAGAGTATGGCAGACACTAGGCATAGATCAAAATCTCACACCATATACCAAAATAAAGTCAAAATGGGTTCATGATTTAGATATAAAGGCTGATACTGTAAGCAAACTGGGAGAGCAAGGAATAGTTTACCTATCAGATTTATGGAGAATAGAAGAATTCATGACCAAACAGGATATAGAAAACATTATGAAATGCAAGATGGATAACTTTGATTACATTAAATTGAAAAGTTTTTGCACAAACAAAGCCAATGCAACCAAGATTAGAAGAAAAGTAGAAAATTGGGAAAGAATTTTTACAACCAGTTTCTCTGATAAGGGCCTAATTTCTAAATTATATAGAGAATCAAGTCAAATTTATAAGAATACAAATCATTCCCCAATTGATAACAGGTCAAAGGATATGAACAGGCAGTTGTCAGATGAAGAAATTAAAGCCATCTATAGTCATATGAAAAAATGCTCTAAATCACTATTGATTAGAGAAATGCAAATCAAAACAACTCTGAGGTACCACATCACACCTATCAGATTGACCAACATGAAAAAAACAGGAAAATGATAAATTTTGGAGAAGATATGGGAAAATTGGAACACTAATGCATTGTTGGTGGAGTTGTGAAATGATCCAACCATCTTGATGAGCAATTGGGAACTATGCTCAAAAGGGCTATAAAAATGTGCATATGCTTTGACCCAGCAGTAACATTTCTAGGGCTATATCTCAAAGAGATCATACAAATGGGGAAAAGACTCACATGGACAAAAATATTTAGAGCAGCTCTTTTTGTGGCGACAAAGAATTGGAAATTGAGAGGGTGCCCATCCATTGGGGAATGGCTGAACAAGTTGTGGTACATGAATGTAATGGAATAATATTGTGCTAGAAGAAATGATGAACAGGCTGACTTCAGAAAAACCTGTAAAGACTTGTATGGATTGATGCTGAGTGAAGTGAGCAGAACCAAGAGAATGTTGTACACAATAACAGCCACGTTGTATGATGACTAATATTGATAAACTTAACCCTTCTCAGCATTACAAGGATCTGAGACATCTCCAAAGGGCTCATGATGGAAAAAGCTATCCACATCCAAAGAAAGAACAATGGAGTTTGAATGCAGATTGAAGTGTACTGTTTGCTCTTTTTTTCTTCTGTTGTGTTTTGTTTCCTCTTTCTAGTGGTTCCTCCTATGAGTTCCAATTCTTACAACACCACTAATGTGAAAATATGTTTAATAGGAATATAAATGTATAGCCTATACCAGATTATGTGCCGTCTTGGGAAGGGAGGTAGGGAGGAAGGGGGAGAAAAATTTAAAATTCAAAAGCTTATGGAAATGATTGTTGATAATTCAACATAAATATATTAAAAAAAAAAAAAGAAAATGTCTATCCTCCCTCTGTCCGGAGCCAGGTGACGTATTTTGTCATGAGTCCTCTGGAATTGTGGCTGGTGACGCCACTGATCAGAGTGCCTAAGCCTTGCCAAGTTATCTTCATGCAGTTACTGGCATTATCACATCATTCTCCTGGTTCTGCTCACTCGCCCCTGCATCCATTCATACAAGTCTTCCCAGGATTCTCTGACACCGCCCTTTGCATCTTTTCTTACGGCACAATAACACTCCATTCTACTAATATAACCCAGAGACATTAAGCTTTGGCACACACTTCCTTTGATTTGTCTGTGGCCTCAATTCAACAATCATTTATTGAGCACCTGTCGTATGACAAGCACTATGTTGGGGTTCTGAGGATATGAAGCAAAAGTCCCTGGCCTCAAGGAGCTTACATTTTACAGGAAGAAATAACTTGTGCACAGACGAGTAAACAGGGGTGGTGCCAATGAACAGGGGTGATGCCATTGAATAGGGGTGGTGCCAATGAACAGGGGTGGTGCCAATGAACAGGGGCGGTACCAATGAACAAGGGCGGTGCCAACAAACAGGGGCAGTGCCAAAGAACAGGGGTGATGCCAATGAACAGGGGCAGTGCCAATGAACAGGGTGGTGCCATTCCATAGAGATAGGGTGCAGAGTATCAGGTGGCACTTGAACTTGTGTCTTAAAGGAATTGATATCCAGGAGACAGAAGGGAGACATTCTAGACATGGTTGGGAGGAGCCTGAGGGCCAAGGCCAAGAAGGAGTGATGGCAAGTCATGAAGGGGAACAGAACTGACCAGCCAACTGGCATGGGACGGAGATTATGTAGACTGGAGAAAAGGAGAAATAGATTAGAAGGGTCAGAATTAGGGATCCAGACTGTGGAGGGCTTTGCATCGCTGACTGAGGAGTTGCTATTTCTTCCTGGCAGAAGAGATGTCTGAGCAGGAAGTGACAGCATCAGATCTGCATTTAGGAACATACGCTTGTGTGGTATGACTTGGTGAGCAGAGGAGGAGAGGCAGAGGGGATGGAGAGAAGAGCTGGAACAGAGACAGTAAAGGGGGCTTTGCTTCCTTCCATCTCCTGCTCAATCCTGGAGTGCAGCAGGTCTGGCCCTGTCATCCCCCATCTCAGTAACCTCCTATGGCTCCCCATCACCTCCAGGATAAAATGCAAAATGCTGTTTGGCATTCTGAGCCCTTCCTAAGCTACCCCCTTCCTCCCTTCCCAGCCTCCTTCCACCTTATTCCCCCCATGTCCTCTTCTCTCCAGTGGCACTGGCCTCCCCACTGTTCTCAGCTCTGGGCATTTTCTTGGGCTGTCCCCCAGGCCTGGAAGGCTCTCCCTCCTGATCTTCACCTACTGCCTTCCCTAGAATCCCCTATTTTACTGGAAGCCTTTCCCATTCTCTCTTAATGCTGGTGCCTCCCCTCTTTACCCTGTGTTCAGCTTGTCCGTATGTATTTGTTTGCTTGGTGTCTGCCCCATGAGATCTTTGAGGGCAGGGACTATCTTTTGACTCTTGGCACAGTGCCTGGCACATAGTAGGTATTATACATGTTTAATGACTTCCTGACTGCTGCGATCTCTTTTACCCCTGGCTCACACAAAGAGGTTTCCCTCCTCCTTGCCACAGTAAACTCCTTTATCTGTACAAGAGACACCATCCCCTCCTGTCACCTCCAACAGATCATCCCCACCCTCTTCAATCCCTCCCTGTCTACTGCTTCATTTGCTACTGCCCACAAACATGCCTATGCCCCCATCCTGAACAAAACCACCCTTACTTGGTCCTTTCATTCGTGCTATCATCCCATATTTCTCCTGCCGTTTGTGGTAAACTCCTTGAGGCATTTCCCTGTCCACACTAGGTGTTTCCACTTTCTCTCCTCTCCCTCTCTTCTTAGCCCCTTACAATCTGGCTTCTGACCTTATTATTCCACCATAACTATTCTCCCCAAAGTGCCCAGTGATCTCTTAGTGGCCAAACCCAATGACCTTTTCTCAATCCTCATTCTCCTTGACCTCTCTGCAGCCTTGGGCACTGTCAATCACCCTCTTCTCCTTGACACTCTTCCCAGACCTTTGGGATCCCCTTTTCTTTGGGTTCTCCTCTATCTGACCACTCCTGCTCAGTCTTCTTTGCCGGAGCCTCATGAAGAACGTGCTCGCTTACCACGGGTGTCCCACAGGGCTCTTCTGGGCTCTCTTCTCTTTTCCCTCTAGACTATTTCTTTGGGTGATTACCCAATCTGATCAGCTCCTGTGGATTTAATGATCATCTCCATGCTAATTCTCAAATCTACTTTTACTGTCCCAAACTCTGCTGACTTCCAATTGCCCATCTCAACTGCTTTCCAGACGTCTTGAACTGCGTGTCCAGTGGACATCTGAAATTCACTACATCCAAAAACTGAACTCATGATCTTTCCCCCTCCCCCCTTCATGCTTCCTTATCACCGTAGAGGGCAGCACCCTCCATTCTGGACACCTCCCTCTCTCTCATTTCGCACATGCAATATGGTGCCAAGGCTTATCAATGTCACCTCTGCAGCATCTCCCCAATATGCCCCCTCCCTCTGACCCTGCCCCCGCCCTGGTGCAGACTCTCATCACCTCATCCTGGACTATGGCAATAGCTTCTGGGGAGAGGGCGTGGTCTGTCTACCTCCAGTATCTCCCCACTCCAGTCATCCTCCTCTTGGCCACTAAAGTGGTTTTCCTAAAGCTCAGCTCATCGTGTCACTCCCTACTCAATAAATGCCAGTGGCTTCCTATGGCTTCCAGGATCAAATACAAAATGCTCTGCTTGGCGTTCAAAGCCCTTCCTAACCCGCCCCCAAGTCCACCCACACCTTTCCCGTCCTCTTAGACCTCACCCCCCAACACCTCCTCTTACACAAGTTAATAAATGAGTATTGACCCCAAAAATTATTTTATAGAGTTAGAAAAAATAATAATAATAAGATTCATTTGGAAAAACAAAAGGTCCAGAATATCAAAGGAACTAATGAAAAGAAATGCAGGGGAAGGTGGCCTAGCAATTCCAGATCTTAAATGGTATTATAAAGCAGCAACCATCAAAACTGCTTGGTACTGGCTAACAAATAGGGAGGTGGATCAGTGGAATAGGTTAAATATGCAAGACACAGTAGTCAATGACTATAGTGATCTATTATTTGATAAACCCAAAGACCCCAGCTTCTGGGATAAGAACCCACTCTTTGAAAAAAACTGCTGGGAAAAGTAGAAAAGAGTATGGCAGAAACTAGGCATAGACCAAAATCTCACACCATATACCAAAATAAAGTCAAAATGGGTTCATGACTTAGATATAAAGGCTGATACCATAAGTAAACTGGGAGAACAAGGAATAGTTTACCTATCAGATCTATGGAGAACAGAAGAATTCATGACCAAACAGGAGATAGAGAACATTATGAAAAGCAAAATGGATAATTTTGATTACATTAAATTGAAAAGCTTTTGCACAAACAAAGCCAATGCAACTAAGATTAGAAGGAAGGTAGAAAATTGGGAAAGAATTTTTACAAACAGTCTGTCTCATAAGGACCTCATTTCTAAAATATATAGAAAATTAAGACAAATTAATAAGAACACAAACCATTCTCCAATTGATAAATGGTCAAAGGATATGAACAGACAGTTCTCAGATGAAGAAATTAAAGCCATCTATAGTCATATAAAAAAATGCCCTACATCGATATTGATTAGAGAAATGCAAATCAAAACAGCTCTGAGGTACCACATCACACCTATCAGATTGGCCAACATGACAAAACAGGAAAATGATAAATGTTGGAGAAGATGAGGGAAAATTGGAACACTAATGCATTGTTGGTGGAGTTCTGAACTGATCCAACCATTTTGGAGAGCAATTTGGAACTATGCCCAAAGGGCTACAAAAATGTGCCTACCCTTTGATCCAGCAATAGCACTTCTAGGGCTATATCCCAAAGAGATCAAACAAATGGGAAAAGGACCCACATGTACAAAAATATTTAGAGCAGCTCTTTTTGTGGTGGCAAAGAATTGGAAATGGGAGAGGATGCCCATCCATTGGGGAATGGCTGAGCAAGTTGTGGTATATGAATGTAATGGAATAATATTGTGCTAGAAGAAATGATGAACAGGCTGACTTCAGAAAAACCTGGAAAGACTCATATGGTCTGATGCTGAGTGAAGTGAGCAGAACCAAGAGGACTTTGTACACAATAACAGCCACGTTATGCAATGACTAAGATTGTTAAACTGAGCCCTTCTCAGCATTACAAGCATCTAAGACATCTCCAGAGGCTGTCCACATCCAAAGAAAGAACTATGGAAGTCAAATCGCTATCATTTATTTTTACCTTCTGTTGAGTTTTGTTTCATCTTTCTGATGGTTCCTCCTATTGGTTTTAATTTTCACTTACAACTTCACTAATGTGAAAATATGTTTAATAGGAATGTAAATGTAAAGCCTATATCAGATTGTGCGCCATCTTGGGGAGGGGGAGGGGGAGAAAGGGGGAGAGAAAAATTTTCAACTCAAAAGCATATGGAAGTGATTGTTGATAAATCAAAATCAATTAATAAAATTAAAAGAATAAATAAATGAGTATTGACTGTGGGCAGACATCTCCACCCTGGGCACAGCAGAACTACCCCTTCATGCCTGGATCACAAGGCTCACTCAGGAGGACTGGGCAACTAATCAGGACATCTCCCTTCTCCACTCCTCCATTTCTCCCTCTGGTACCTGCCCTGTTGAGGCAGCAACACCCCGGATCTGAAGCCCTCTCGCTCTACACAGAGCAGGTAACCCCAAAAGCTTTAGTGTGGCCCCTGCCAGGACCAGTGGTGTGTGTCCAGAGGAGTGTTTCCCTCCTCCTTGCCACAGCAAGGAATGTGCCCAAGAGTGTGTCCAGATGAGTGTGCCCAGTGGCATGTGCTCGTGGCGTGTGCCCAGAGGAATGTGCCCAGTGGTGTGTGCCCACTGGCATGTCTGGAGGAGTGTGCTCAGTGGTATGTGCCCAAGAGTGTGCCCAGTGGCATGTGCCCAGAACAGTGTGCTCAGTGGCATGTGCCCAGTAGTGTGTGCTCAGTAGTGTGTGCCCAGTGGCGTGTGCACTGCCTTTTCTTCTCAGATTTAGCAGTCATTCATTGATTTAACAAGAAACAGCTATGGATTAAGGACCCATTCTGCGTAGAGACAAAAGGAACCAGATCCCTTCAGTGAGGATAGAGCAGAGTACCATTCTGTCTGGAGCCAGAGGACCTGGGATTGGACCCCAGCTCTGCTGATGACTACCTGGGTCACCTTGGACAGGTCCCTCTTCTGTAAAATGACAGGGCTGAGCTCAATGGCCTCTGATGCCCCTTCCAGTTTTGGGGCTGAGGTAATAGAGGCCAGGATGGGAGGTAAGCCACAGGCACAGATAACCAGAATATCAATTAGAGAAACAGCGTGGCCAGTGGGGAGAGTGCTGGGCTTGGGGACTGGTTCCAGTGCTGATCTAGGCACCACACAGTGGGACTATAGGCAAGCCACTGCCCCCTCAAGCCTCAGTTTCCTCATCTGTTAAAAGGGATCATAATACTTGCACTACCAATTCATAGGGGGTTTGTGGAGATCAGAATTCCTCATGGGCCTGAACGTCTCCCCAACTTCCCTTCCATGAAGAGCCCAAGTACTGTTGTTCTCTGGGCAGTGAAAGGAGTCCTTGGACGTTCCTGGGGAGCATCTTTAGAGCACAAGGAGGAAGCAGAGGCTGGGCCCCTGAGAAAAACTGCCCTAAGCAATGAAGGAGAGGGGGCCCTGGCCTCAGAGTCTGGACCCATGGGTCCTAGGCCTTGCCCTGCCTCTAGCTGCATGGACAGGGTGCCTTCATTCTCTAGGCCTCTGGATGAATGCACTGACATTGTATGATGTCAGAGGCTCTGAGGGGGTGGGGAGGCGCTGCAAGGCTTTGATGCTGGGACAGGGGTGGTTCCAATGGGGCTCATTCTTAGAAAGGGCCCATCCTACAACCCACGTCAGAAGGCTGTACCTGTATGGCCAGTCGGGCACCCCTCCACAAATCATAGGCAGCTGGGCACTGCCCAGGCAGCCCTAGTACCATCCCACAAAGCACGGGCATCCAGGCACCGTCCCACAAAGTATGGGCAGCCAGGTACAGTCCCATGGACAGCCAGGCACTGCTGCACAAACACAGGCAGGCAGGTACCACCCCACAAAGCATGGGCAGCCAGGCACCACCCCATGGGTAGCCAGGCACTGCCCCACAAAGCATGGGCAGCCGGGCACCACCCCATTGTGTCTCAGGGGCTATTCCCCCTCCAACACTCGCCCACTCTGGTTCTCCAGTGCCAGCCCCCACATTCCTGAAACATAAATCCACTGGACTCCTTCAACAGCTGCTCCCTACTGAATGACTGATTTTCATTCTGTAAAAAACAGGGACATAAATGGCTTGTTGACATTTTAAAATCCACACTGGTGGGCGAGCGGCTGGCTTGCCTTTGTCTGCGGTGCCCCATTTAGCACTGGAGAAGGCCTCAGCCAGAGGCGTGGTTCCAGCCTCCCAGGCCCCTGGGCACCTGCCTGCAAGGAGGAAGCGGATGCCACTAACTCTGCCCCCTCCCTCAGTCCCCTACTGTCTGGTTCTGCTCCAGGGGCCAGGGCTGACGCTGGGCCTTGGGCAGCCATGATGCCCTACCTCAGGTCATGAGTGGGAAACCCACCTCAGATATGATTCAGCCCATCAAGGCATCCATGCATGGGAAGGAGAGTCCAAGGACTGGGCCAGGCCAGGACTCAGGAGGGAGCTGACATTCTGGTGGGGCACCCGTGATGCTCATGGTCAGGCAGGGCTGGTCACAGGGAAACTGACTGTACCCGGCAGGGGCTGGCCAGGTACTCCCGGCTGTGTCACGTTCTAGAGCTCGCAGAGGCCTCAGAGACCAGTCAATCAAAGCCGCTCATTCCACAGAGACAATGTGACTTGCCAGGTCTTACAGGTAGTCAGTGAGAGGCAGGATTCAAACCCAAGCCCTGCGACTACTCCAGAGCCAGGGGTCCCTGTCCTGTCCTAGACATTAGCAAGGTGCCTGGCACATAGTAGGTACTTAATGTTTATTGACTGACTGACTGTCCCATGCTGCCACCAACCCCCTCTGACATTGGCCCCAAGCACTGAGCCAGCATCACCTCCTTTGAACCTTGTGATGACTGGGAGACCTGGGCAGGTACTCTGCAGTTGAACTCAGGCCTGAATCCTAACTGCTTCCCAACCCTGTCCTCGGTGGTCTGAGGCACATCACATTAAGTCCTACACATGCAAAGAGAACTATGCAGTCAAGGCTGTCGGTGTCCAGGGCTCCCCGAGGGCCAGCCAAGGCTGGCATCAAAAACACTACAAAGGAAACTGTGCCTGAAGGGCCCTCAACCTGTGTAAATCCTGTGACACAGCGATCCTACTCTAGGTCTGGATCCCAAAGAGATCAAAGAAAAGGGGAAGGACCCATTTGTACAAAAACATCTTTCTGTGGTGGCTAAGAATTGGAAACTTAGGGCATGCCCATCACTTGGGGAATGGTTGAACAAGCTGTGGCGTACGATTGTGACAGAACATTACCGTACTATAAGAAATGATGCAGGGGACTGTTTCAGAGAAGTCTGGGAAGACGTATGAACTGATGCAAAGTGAAGTGAGCAGAACCAGCAGAATGCTGTACACAGTAACAACAACATTGTAATGACCATCAGCTGTGCAAGACTTAGCTCTTCTCAGCAGCACAATGGTCCAAGACAATTCCAAAGGACTTTTGACAAAGGATGCTATCCACCTCCAAAGAGAGAACTGATGGACTCTGAGTGCAGATGGAAGCAGATTTTCCATCACTTTATTATTCTTGCTTTTCTTTCTTTCACAACATGGCTAATGCAGAAATACATTTTGCATGACTTCATATGTACAATGGGTAGTACATTTCCTGCCTTCTCAATGAGGGGAGGATGGGAAGCAGAGAGATAATTTGGAAATGAAAATTAAATTTTGGGGCAACTAGGAGGCGCAGTGGTAAAGCCCTGGAGTCAGCAGGACCTGAGTTCAAATCTGACCTCAGACACATAACACTCACCAGCTGTGTGACTCTGGGCAAGTCACTTAACCCCAACTGCCTCACCAAAATAAAAATAAATATTTAAAATAATTTTAAAAAAAACTCTATGAAGGAAGGGGAGGTTTGACCTGGCCAGGTCTTACCCTGATTGTAACCATCTGCATGCCTCAGTTTCCTCAACTATAAAATGGGGAATATAACAACATCCACCTTGCGGTGTTATTGTGAAGATTAAATGAGACAACATTTGCAAAGCTCTTAGCACAGTGCCCAGCACACAGTAGGTGTTACTGAAATGCTTATTCCCTTCCCCTTCCCCTTGGGAGAATAGAGAGGAAGGAGAAGTTGTTCCAGGTAGGAAGGACAAAAACAAAGGCTTAGAGATGAGAGGGAGAAAACAGTGCTAGGGGGCAGAGAGGAGCCATTTCATGTAGGGGAGCAGTTGAGGTTGGGCTGGGAGACAGGGGATCTCAGAAATCATCCCTCCAGATTCAACAGGGAAGGAAGTTGGTTTTCTGAAAAGGGAAATGACTTGGTCAAAGACACAGACACAGGAGTTAGTGGCAAAGGCAGGTCAAAGGGCATTGCTGAAGCACCTACTATGTGCCAGGCACTGCATTAAGCACTGGGGCTACAAAGAGAAGCAAAGCAGAGTGCCCAGCCAGCCCCTTCTCTCAGGGAGCTCCCATCTAAGGGGGAGAGAACGTGCATGCGACTGTGTACAAACACGCTGCCTCCAGGGTAAACTAGGGGCCTCTCAAAGGATGGGAATGGCTTCTCAAAGAAGGGAGGACATCACCAGAGACCTGAAGGAAGCCAGGGATCAGCAGATGGCCGTGAGAGGCAAGTGAGCTCCCAGCACCAGGAGATGGGGAGGCATGGAGGACGCCAGAGAAGGGATCAGCATGCAGCAGGACTGGAGCCCGATTGCAGGGTTAGCACCCCAGGCTTCCTGCCTCCCGGAGCCTTGCAGAATCCTGTTCTTATCCCAGATAACCCAGAGCATAACCACATACCTAATCATGAGAAAGAAGGCTGCCTAAGGCAGCAGGCTGGTCCCCCTCGATCTCCCCTCCGGGATGCTGCCTCCTCCTGGGGGCCTCTGGTGGCTAAGGCTGAAGCACAGCCTGGAAACAATGCCGCGTCTGCAGAGAAGGCCTCTCCTTCCACCAGCCCCGTCTGGGAGGCACGGCAGGCCAAAGGCTGTTTATTCTATCTTCCAGATGAGGAAACCGAGGCTCAGGAAGGGGGAGGATTAGCTAAGGTCACATGGCTAAGGTCAGGCTAGGACTGGAGATGAGTCACATTCAACATTTTTCTGCAAAGATGCAAAGAGGCATTTTAGGGGGAGGCTAAGACAATGCCTTGAAATTCATGGCGAAGGTCTCTGGCCTGGGCCATCGGAACCCACGGTAAGCCAGCTCTCCCACGATGAATCAGGTGAGGAGGACACCCCTGTGTGTGGCGGCATGTGGACGGTGGGTGTCCGTCCGACTGTCTGTGGGCCCTGGCAAGGCTGCCATGACTCAGCACTGACCCTTGGTTGTGGCTGGCTGGGAGGCCGGCTGGCGGGTAGCAGCTGTTCCCGGCTCCCTCCCTCTCCAGCAGGAGGCCACTGGGCTAGGACTGCCCGGGTTTTGGAAGTCACAGCATGCCGACAAATAGCAGGCAGGACCTGGGGTGAGGGGCATGCAGGAGAAGAGACACCTGACAGACAGGCCTAGCTCAGCCAGAGCCTGGAGCTCTCTCCAGGGGGACTGCCTGGATCTGCCTGGGAGGACTCTTGGGGTTTGCTTCCCAGGTCCTCGGTTCTGTGTTGCTGGGGGTGGGGAAGGGAGGCAACCCCCAACGAAGCTGGCCCAGGCATCCAGAAGGTGTCCTTTCCCCCGACTCCAATGCTTACGGCCTCAGCTCAGGTTTCTTGACCCAGTAAGTGTCAGAGACCAAACTTAGAAGAATGTAGGGATTATGCTGACGAAGGATCCCCCCAGGCAGGGGAAAAAGTGTGCACAAGTTTTAGGAAGAGAGGGAGGGGCCTCCTTTCAGCCAAAAGAATGCACTAACTCTAGAGAGGCTGAGGCTCTGGGGGCCCGAGCCCAGATCCCAGCCTGGCTGCTGACCCAAGGGCCCAGAGCTCACTGACAAAGGAGCCTTTGTGCCAGTCAGCTGATATCCGGAAGCAGCCAGCTCCTGGGAACGTGCCAGCCCAGACAATGACCCAGCACCCAACCTTTCCCTCTTCATCCCCCTCCCCCCACCCCAGCCTAGTAATTAAAGCAGGAGGGGGCCGCCGGGGGGCAGCTCAGAGGCAGGCTAGGCCTGCTGGATGCCAGACTGTGAGGATAGAGAAGCTCAGACCTTTTCTGGGGTCAAGCTATGCCTGGGGTCAGCCCAACCTTCAGCCAGCTTCCTGCTCACACACAATCTGGGGATCAGGAAGGGCCCTGGATGGGGAGACCGTGGACCTTGGGGCAAATTCGGCCAGGTCATTTCCTGGCTGTGTGACCTTGGGTCAATCTCTTGACCCCCACAGCTTCACTTCCCTTGTCTGTAAAATGAGGTGGTTGGATATATCAGTATCTGAGACTCCCCCCTATTCCAGCTCAGTTTCTGTGTTCCAGCAAATATGGGGCTGAAAGGAGGGGGGAGAACCCCTCCCCACTCTGCAGGGCTGAGGAATCTTGAGGGCAGCCTGAGAGACGGAGCATTTATGAATCTCTTACTGTGTGCAGTGGCCACATAGCATGCTATACCCTAAGGGAAGAAGCTTCCCCAGTGTTAAAGAGAAGGGGTCCCAGGGAGGGAGAGGTGGAAAATGTGCTGAAGATCCCCCCAAGGGCCATTCTTCCAAAGTCTGGAAACAAGTCAACTTAGGAGATAATAAATAGTTCTTTATATTTCAGAGGCCAAGTGACTGAAAGGAAGGGTTTGGATTAGAGCTTATAGAGGTGCCCTGGGAGCTAGCAGACCCCTCCTCTCCCTTCTCCCTCTGCTGGAGGCCTAGTGAGCATGGGCCTTGCTGGCCCACTACCATAAGGGCCCCTGTTTGGGTCTTCACAGACCCAGGTGACTCCAGAACCCCCTTTGATATGCTGGGATCCTTCCGTTCTGGATGGGAGGGAGGGGGTGTCTCCTGAAGGAGAAGGGGCGCTGGGGGCTAGGCATCTCTTTAGGCTGACACTGAGGTTCCCCCTTATTCCCCCTCCCCCTGGAACCTAGAGAAGTAATCATAGGCAGTCAGAGCTGGAAGTGGACGTGACCACTCTCAGAGGCAAAGCCCTTCACTATTATTAACACAGGGAGAAACTGAGGCTGGAGAAGGCAAAGCCTGGGACCAGGTCACACAGCCAAGTCAAGAAACCCAGTGATTCAAATGCACTAATTAAAGTGGATAATTTGGAATGCTTCCAGGACCAGAGTAGGCCCAGTCTCCTAAGGCCTCCCCCAGGCTTGTCCTCTTGGGTCATGCTGCCTGAGGGGACCTCGTGGCTCCAAGGCCATGGGCTTCCTCTGCTCTCTTCCACTCTCCCCTCCTCTTCTCAGTCCTCTGCAACATTGTTTTCCAGAGTTACTGGCCAAAGCCCTTTCTCCAAGGAGCCCAATGATCTCAATGGCTAACCCCAATGGGTTTCCTTCAGCCCTCAACCTGCCAGCTCTCTTAGGGGAGAACCTAGAATGTCCCTAGAACACTGGGCTTAGGGTCAGACCTGAACCTGAGATGCTTATTAGCTGTGTGACCTCGGACAAGTCACTCCACCTCTGCTTGCCTCATCTGCAAAGTGGGGGGCATAATAGCACCTACCTCTCAGGTAGGGTTGTTGTGGGGATCAGATGAGAGCATATTTATGAAGTGCTGTTTAAATGCTACCTAGCTCTCTGCAGGAGAGACAAGCGTATACTCCTGGCTCCTTTCTCCAGCCCCTCACCTCCTGGCTGACCACTCCTTCTCAGTCTCCCTGCTGTATCTTCATCCAGGCTTTACCACCCAGCCATGGATGGCTCCCTGGGCTCTCCGGGGGCCCCTCTTCTTTGGTGATCTCCCCTTGTGCACTCCAGTGGGTTTAATTTTCAGCTCACTGCAGACAACTCCCCAACATCTGTATCCAGCCCTAGACATCCCTTAGACCCCCCCTGGAGGCAAGGGAGTCCAAGGCAGAGCTGAGTGTGAGTAATGGGGGGCCAGCCTTACATCTCCATCTCTCTTTGGGTAGGTCCACCTAGACGTTTGGCCCAAGCATCAACCTCAACCTGCCTCATGCAGACCGCCAAGATCCCACTCTCGCCTCTCTGTTAAGACTTTGCTCTTTCCTGTTGGGGGTTGCTCCCTCACTCTAGTCCCCCAGGCTCACAACCTCCCTCCCTCTCTAATCAGCCAGTCACTACAGCCTGCCTTGCATTTATCCCCTTCTCCCACACAGTCTCTTCTCTAATCCAGGCTCTCATTGACTCCTGCCTGGACCTTAGCCAAAGCCTCCCAATGGGTCTCCCTTAGTCCAAACTCTCTCCTCCCTCTAATCTAACTTCCTTATGGCTGCCAAAGTGCTATTGCTAAAATGCAGATGCTACTATGGTACTCAATCCCTCAAGAAGCTTCGGTGGCTCCCTATCACCTCTAGGAGCAAGAACAAGCCCCTCCCTAAGAGGGCTAGTCTTCACTTACCCTTCATTCTACTCTCTCAAGCCCATTGCTGTTCCTGGCACAGGATGCTGCTTCTGTTTCTGTGTCTAGACACATTTCTAGTGCCTCAGCCTTTCTAATCAAGCCCTGGTGGTATTCCTCCAGTTCACAGCTCAGGGGCCATCCCTGCCTGATCCTTTAAAGGGCTTCCTCTTGAAATGACTTTGTATTAATTTGGCTGTAAACAGCCATGTTGTATCCTCTTCCCCGCCCCCCCCCAGCAGAAGGGCCAGCACTATATGGTGACTGTCTCTGCATTCCTGGAAGGTCAGTCAGTCAGTCAACAAGCATTTATTAAGGGCTTATTATAAGCCAGGCACTAGTGACACTAAGAAGACCCTGCCCTCAGGAGCTTCCCTCCACCCTGGTACCAATGTGCTTCCCTCCCCCCCACCTTACTGCCTGCTGTCTGGCAGCTTGGCCCTGGGCAGCTCCTGCCCCACTATTTGAGGATGGGGGGGATGACACCTAGGAATCCTCACTGGACCCAGCCATCTTTGGAATTAGGCCATTTCCCTCCTTCTGACCCTACACCTTTGAGCGCTGTCCTCAGTGAAGATGGAGACCAGTTCATTACTGGCCTTCACATGAGGACCCTTCAGAGACAATTATCAAGGCTTTCTCAGCCAGCCTTTTTCAAAACAATATTATCACTGGCCTCTAGCCTGTCAAGAGCCCTGCTTTCCAGAGCAAGACCCACCCAGGGGATCCTGTTTCCAGAAGCCCAGCCCATTTCTCACTTCATTTGCATGTATCCGCATCAAGTACAACCTATTCACAGGTAATTCTTCCCCTTCAATTTTGCTGCTCAGCTGGAGAGAGAGAAGGGGAGGGGAGGGGAGGGAGGGGGAGGAGGGGAGGGGAGGGGGAGGAGAGGAGAAAAGAAGGGGAGGGGAGGGAGAGGGAGAAGAGAAGGGGAGGGAGGGGGAGGAGAGGAGAAGAAAGAAGGGGAGGGGAGGGGAGGGGGAGGAGGGAGGGGAGGGGAGGAGAGGAGAAGAAAGAAGGGGAGGGAGAGGAGAGGGGAGAAGAGAAGGGAGGGGAGGGGAGGAGAGGAGAAGAAAGAAGGAGGGGAGAGGGAGGGGAGGGAGAAGAGAAGGGGAGGGAGGGGAGGAGAGGAGAAGAAAGAAGGGGAGGGAGGGGAGGGGAGAGGAGGGGAGGGGAGGGGGAGGAGAGGAGAAGAAAGAAGGAGAGGGAAGGAGAGGGGAGAAGAGAAGGGGAGGGGAGGGGGAGGAGAGGAGAAAAAGAGGGGAGGGGAGGGGGGGAGGAGGGGAGGGAGGGGAGGAGAGGAGAGAAGAAAGAAGGGAGGGAGAGGAGAGGGGAGAAGAGAAGGGGAGGGAGGGGAGAGAGGAGAGAAGAAGAGGGAGGGGAGAGGAGAGGGGAGAAGAGAAGGGGAGGGGAGGGGGAGGAGAGGAGAAGAAAGAAGGGGAGGGGAGAGGAGAGGGGAGAAGAGAAGGGGAGGGGAGGGGGAGGAGAGGAGAAGAAAGAAGGGGAGGGGGGGGGAGGAGGAGGAGAGAAGAAAGAGGGGAGGGGAGGGGAGGGGGAGGAGAGAAGGGGGTTGGGAAGGACAGATGTGCCAAGGCCTGCCCTCTAGGAGCTGACCTGCTGACCCCCTGCTGGGGAATGATGGGGAGGAAATCCAAGCCTGGGGACACACAGGCTGCCTGGGGTGGGTGGCCTCCAAGGGTCTCTTCATAGAGTCCCTGAGGTTCTGGGTATCTTTGGACAGATACACTGGGAGGGGTTGAAGGGGGAGTGCCAGACTGGAGGTGTTGGTGCGAGCCTGTGGCCTGAGCATGCTGGTTCTGAAGCATCCCAGAAGGCAGGGTCCTTTTCCTTCCCAGAGTTGGGGGAAGGCCTCAATTTGAAGACTAAGGTAATGGGATGTGACCTGGCAGAGGTCCCTGTCATGACTGCTGTGACTGGAGCCTTCGGGGGAAGGTTATTTTCCTCCCCCTGCTCCTTGGGCACATGGGGTCGGGGGGCTCCCATCATGTTGTGTGTGTCCTCCCAGGACCGATGGCAGTGACAGAGGCCTCCCTGGCTATGTTGACAGCTGGCTTGGGTGATGCTACTGCCCAGGTATGCATCCAGGGAAAATGAAGCATCTATCAGCTGCGGCCAGAGCATCTTGCTCCATGTCCCAGCATGCCTATCCAGCAGACGGGCCTGCTCCTGGCTGTCGAGCACCTCCCTGTCTCTGCAGGCTCTGGCCTAGGCCTCAGACACCAAACTTCAGGGTTTCTTGAGGAAAGCAGCAGCTCCCCAAGTGCCAGGGCCAGTAACCCTCCATCTCTGCTGCCTCAGGGACGGGTCTCACAGGTATTTAGGGAGTGATTTAGAGGAGTCCTGGAGTTATTCCTACACAAGAGAGCTGTCTAAAGGACAATAGGTCTCTTCTAGGGGCACTGAGCTCCCCATCATGGGAGGGATTCAAACCAAGATTGAGGACCACCTAGCAGTCAGTCTCAATCTGTACACAAGCATTTATTAGAGGGGGAATTTGTGGCTCTGGTCAAGGTCAGTCTAGTAACTTCTGAGGTCCTTCCCAGCTTGGGAATTTTGTGACTAATACAAACTGGACCGTGGGGAGGAATGAATTTTCAAGCAGAGCTGACACGGGGACACACAGCACTCTTCTTTCCCTTTCCCTTTCTGTAGGCTCTACTCCCAGTTCCCTCTGGCCACTTGGGAATGCCACCCAAAGCAGAGATAAGTGTGGTCCACCCTTCCCCTGCAGAAGAGGCGACAAGTACCAGAGCTGAAAATTGAAAAGCCTTCTGGAGAGTGGGGTGCTGAGGGGCGCCAATGCATGAAGGCCAGAAGGAAGGAGAGCCCTGAGCTGCTGTCCTTGATGGGGTGCTGGGTGTCCCCGATACTCAGGAATGACATGCATAGGTCCTGGCCCCTGCCCCCACAACCCTGGCGAACTCTAGGGCATGTGCTGGGGCTCTTCTCCCCCTCCCATCAGGCTGCCTGGCAGGCAAACGGATACTGCACTTCTCAACCTGTGCCACCTGGTGCCATCCTCTCCCTCTAGAAGCAGTGAGCTGGGGAAGAGCCAACAGCATCTGGGGCCACTTAAGGGGAGCGGGTGTCTGGGGGCACCCTATGTGAGACTCTGTTCCCTCATAACATAAGCTAACATACCAGCAGGAGATATGGGACAGGAGGACAGACCTATCGCTTGTGGAGGCCCTGCTCCCCTGGAGCTGTGTTTACACGGTACCAGGGAGGGAAAACCTTGTGTGGCCAAGCTGTTGGCTGGGGCCACTACCACACGCCACCAGTGGGCAGTGATGGGACCAGCATCTTGGGAAGTCTCCTGCAAAGGATTCCTTTGGTTTCTGAGGCATTCCGTGGGCAAGCTGTTAAACCCAAAGCAGACCACAGCAGGCTTATGGGGTGAGTTGGCAGGACTGCACCGTTGGCCACTAGGAGTGTAGGTCCCCAGGCCCCCAGCCCAGGCCCAGAGTGACCACCAGCCTCTCTCCCCTCTGCTCTTGATGGGGACACCTTATACCACCAAACTTTTTTTTCCAGCAGTTACTGAGAAAGGCCCTCTTGTGGGCACGTTACTGGAGTTCAACCACCCCAGGACTCAGAGATTCCTGAAATATCTGGTTGTAACTAGCTCATGAGAATCTCAAGTCTTCAAATGCAACCCTCATTAAAGAGAAAACCCATTATCTGACTGATTCACTGACTATGCCATCCAAGTCAGGAAGGAAGGAGGGAAGGAAAGAAGGAAGGAAGGAGGAATGAAAGGAGGGAGTGAAGAAGGCAGGAAGGGAGGGAGGGAGGAAGGAAAGAAGGTGTAACCATCAGGCCTGGGAAGACGAGGGTTCCTTTGTAAATGTGTGTGTGCAAGGGCTGGGGGGCCTCCCCTATGGCTCCCCACCTCTTTTACTCAGTTCATCTGTCTGCTCTAAGGCAGATCAGTGACAGCCAGGTAGAAGGTTACTACAGATGACAAGCCTTCAATCCCCCACCTGGCACAATTAGGAACATGTATTGAAATCTAGTCAAGACCTAGAAGGTGCCCCATGCTCAGCCTCCTACCCTCATTTTCTCAAGCTGGACCCATGGCAAAGCCTTTGGGTAAGAGCCGGTCCTGCTTCTGCACATTTCTGCCTTCCAATAGGCATCGTGTGGAGACCCACGAGGGCTTCAGAGAGCTGGGTGGCAATGGGTCAGGGGTGCCATTCTGAGGAGGGGGGGCTGCAATACTCACAAGGGCCCCTGCAAGACCCACAGTGGAGGGCACCTAGAAGCACACCAGCACACCAGCGACCCCCAGCAGGGTGATTTTTGTAGGCAGACATCTGATTGTCTGTGTATTTGTTTATTATCGCTGATTTTAATGTGAAGCTCTGCAGGGGATGGTATCTTAGGCAGGTGGATTTCTCAGGTACTGATGGCCACTGGAGGGACCAAGGATGTGACGATGGCGGCAGCAGCATGCTCACTGGGAAGCTGGGCTCAGGCTGCTCTCTGAATCAGCCCTTCCTGTTCCCCTCAGTCCCCAGCCCCCGGCTTGGCTGGGGGAGCCACAGCTCTCCATCAGATGCTAGAGGCTAGTTTTCTTCAGGGTGGATGGAAAGTTTTTTCTAAGGGATTATTCCAAATCCTTTCCAGACTCAGAATAGGCCAGGAAGAGGTCCCCTGCTGTTTGCATATTCAGCAGTACAAAACCCAGCCCATTCAGCCCCAGTCTTAAGAGACAGCCAAATGGGCTTTGCGGCCCAGCTTTCCAGCTTTATTCTCTTCAGCCTCACAGTCGCAGGTAGCCCATCCACAGCCCCAGCAGTGCTAAAAGAGGAGGGGCTCAGAGATCCTCCCTCCCCAGAACATGGCTTTTCTTTATGGGTGCTTGAGGGCAGAAGAAAGTTTGAGTGTGGCTGGGAGGCGAAAAGCCTGAAGCGAGCAAGGTCACTAAGGGCAGGACAGCCGGACTAGTGGGGGAGGCTGCAGGAGCAGCCACAGCCGTGCATGCTTCCAAGAGGCCCAAGGAGAAGGGGGGGAGATGACTCTTGCCAGCTGAGCTCAGGCACCCAGGGCCAGAGATATTTCCAAGAGACTTGGGGTTAGAATCCCAGCCATTAAGGCTTTGTAGACAAGCTTAGCACCCCCAGCTTGAATTCTCCCATATAATTGGCTCTAAACCCAGAAAAAGGGGTTCTCCCTATATTGGCCTGCATGGTGTGAGCCATTACCCCATCAGACCATCCTCAGAATGCCCCCAGAGTTTTGCCCACATTTAGTTCAAGGCAGCATAGAAAGACATCAAGCCTGGGAGTCAGCAGCCTGGGGCGCCAATGCCATTCACTGCCCTTCTATAGGCCTCAGTCTCCTCCTCTGCAAAAAGAGATAATTGGACTAGGGCCTGCCAGCTCTGACATTATGATTTAACACCACCTATAGGTCCAGTGGAGGCCCAAGTATTGAGGGACACAGGGGGGGGACAAAGGTCCTGGCCTTTGGGAGTTTAGAGACTAGGCAGGCAGACAAGTCCCCTTCCTGTAGGGCAGCTTAGCACAAACATGAGGCAGATTTGACTAAGCAGCAAAGGAGCACAAGGCAGAGAGAAGAGGGTAGATGCTATTTCTCTGGGCTGGAAGACAGACTGGGGGAGGTGGTCCTGAAGCCAGGCCCTGAATGACAGGCAGAATTTGGAAAGGAAGAAAAAGGTGCCCATTGGCATTGCAGGAAAGGGCTGGGGGTGGGGGGGAGGGCATGAGTGAAGGCCTCACACCTAAAAATAAGGCCACAAGTACATATCCTACCAGTGGGATCTAGTCTGGCAAAACATCTTAGAGGGGCCCCTCCCTTCTAGAATCAATGGAGGTTTGGGGGTCTTGAGCAATGGGGACAGGGAGGCAGGCAGAGTGTACTTGTGGGCTCACCCTCCAGGTGGGGGAGATCTTGTGTCCCAGGCCTCTGAGCCCCTGACCTCTCAGTCCCATTTATAACTATGATGCCTCCTTCAGAGACACCTACTTTAAGACATCTTCACAAGCTGGACCTAGTGGCTCCCAGCACTTGCTGCCTTGCAGGGGCCTGTACAGCACCTCGGGACACAGAGATGCATCTGATATAGGCTGGGCTAGTTTGTGGGCATCCTAAGACGAAAACAAAACAGCCTAGCCCACAAAAAGCCTCTGCTCTCTTGGTGGGGTGGGGAGGACAGCTGCATACAATGGAGACCATCAGGGGAGGGAGAAAAGCCCAGAGCTGGGACTGTCCTCTCTATCTGCAGCCTATTGCCCCTCAGGCACCCCATTCGGTGCCTCCTGGAGCAGGTGGCAAAGTAAAAGTCTGGGAGGAGGAGGGAATTCACATTCCAAGCATGAGGGATGACCTGTGAGAACACCAGGAAGTCGGAGGAGTTAATGTAAAGTACTGAACTTGGGTTCAGACAATCAATGGCCAATCATATATGGGATGGGGGAGCCAGTTAGAAAGAGTGAACAGGAAAAGATCTAGGTGGGTTGGGGAGGGGACAGCAGCCTACCTTGGGTTTGATTCGTAGTAACAGTAGATTCTAATGTTACCTGAAGGAGGACTAATGCTCTGGGCCAGCTTCACCAAGAGAGGTCCCAAATAAGGCAGACGATAATTGAATAATTCAAGTCAAATGCACCAGGAAAAGAGCAGGATAATAAGAAGGCATCACTACAATACAAATTGTCAAATGAGTGCTAGAGAGTCTTTGCTGAAGGAAATGTGAGGAGAGAAGCCCTGGGAGCTCCCCAAAAGCCTTCTCTGACCACCAAGGAAGTGGTAACGGGTCATGAAAGTGGGCAATATTCACATAGTTGGAAATGGGTGGTGAGGGCATTTCAGGTAAGGGGAATGGTCAGAGGGATGGTTCCAGAATGGTCAGAGAGTGACCACAGTCTGAGGAACAATCCCACAGTGCCAAGTATGACCTGGGAGAGATTCTGTCTGACTTCAGGGACAGGGCAGCTAGGACAAGCAGAAGGTCCCAAGTCCCTGCCCTAGGAACTCCACCACACAGGTCTCCTGACCTCGTGGAAAGAAGGCTAGACCTAGTTCAGTCATTTTTCAGTCATGTCTGACTCTTCCTGATCCTCTTTGGGGTTTTCTTGATACCAGAGTGGTTTGCCATTTCCCTTTCCAGCTCATTTTACAGATGAGGAAACAGAGGCAAACAGGGTTAAGGGACTTGCCCAGGGTCACACGGCTAATCAGTGTCTGAGGCCAGATTTGAACTCAGGAAAATGAGTCTTCCCGATTCCAGGCCTGGTGCTCTGTGCACTGTGGCACCCCCTGGCTGCCCATCCCTCTGGTAATTTTGTCCCCTTTATCCTGTATATAGATTGCTTTGTATATATTTGTTTGCATGTTGTATCCCCCATTCCACTGTAAGCTCCTTGAGGGCAGGGACTGGATTTTGCCTCTTTTTGTATTGCTAGCACTTATCACAGTACCTGGCACACAGCAGGCACTTAATAAATGTTTACTGAATGATTGATTGAACCCCCAGCATTCATTCCCTGCCTGAGAACTCACCAGGAGAAGTTGGAACTCTGGGTAGCCCCCCTACCCTATTGCTGCCTTCTACCCAGACACAATGTATCACCTATGCTTGACTCTAGGTAGATAAATACATGAAAGACACAAAGTTTCTCTTCTTCTCACTATGCACAGTCACAACCAGGGGAGCAGCCTAATCCCAAGCAGTCCTCTGGACTGGATCCTCAGAATCCTGGCCCTGCCACAGTGCATGAGCGACAGCAGTAGGACAGTAATCCCAGGCTCCAGAACTGGGGCTCAGTCTCCAACTACATTCATCTCTCTGGTCCACTGTCATCCAAAGAGAGCTGGTGCCACATGCTGGGGGTCCAAAGAAAGACCTCCCAGGCTCCTTCCTTGCCCACCAGCAGTTCATGCTCCAGCCCTTAACTTCCTTTCCCAGAGGCCTTTCTCGGCATCCCAGGCCTTGGGGGGCTGCTAGCTGCCAGGAGGGTTCTCTGGTTTAGCTAATGGATCGATGACAAACCAATCAGACTGTTTCCAATGTTTTCCATTAGAATAAGCATAGAAACTTGTTATTTTCCAGCTCATCTCTTGAAAAATAATATGCAAAGAATCCAACAACTGAGGTTATCTGCCAAGTTTGAATCTGATGGTATAAGCCAAAAGCCTGGGATGGCAGGACCTGAGATCCCAACAAACTCCCTCTAGCTGGTCACCGGACCTCCCGGCAGGTGTTGCAGCATTTCTCTGATGCGCTTTCAGGCAACAGACCTCTGTCCATCTTCTCTCTCCTGCCCTAGCACCGGGGAGCTCCCTAAAGCCCAGAGCCAGGCTTCTTACTATCTGAACTCAGTGCGGGCACACCCAGCACAGGTCTCTGCACATTAAGTAGGTGCTTAATAGATGCTGAATGAATAAAAAGGAAAGCATAAAAAATACCCCCCCAAGTGCCCTTTCTTCAAGGCCCTCTCCACAGGAAGCCTTCCTTCTGTTACTAGATCCACTGGGCAGTGCCCAGCCCATTCCACCCCATCCGGACATCTGGCCTCATGCACATTGATGACAACGGATGCCATGCTGCAAGGTCAAGTTGGGTCTGGCGCTGTCCTAAATGTTTCATATGGAGCCTTGTCTCCTGCATTTGCCTGGAAAGCCCTGGAGGGTGGAGATCACATCTTCTGAGCTGGCATGCCATCTTCTTCGTCTCCTGCCTGTGGCAGATGTGATGTGTGCAGGAAATACTTTTGGAGTGGGTCAGTTAGAAGCTACACAACCCTGAGTGTGCTGAAGCCAGCTCAAACCAGCCAGCAAGCTGATGGTTAAATTTTTAGTGTGAACATTTACACCTCAAGTCAGCAAATGCTACAAATCAGACCTTGACTTGTTTTCTTGATTGCTGTGGCTTAAGAAAGTGAAGGAGAAAATACTCATAGTGAAGATTAACCTTCAAAGTGGAGGATGTGCTTTCCCACTCTCTTTTAGACTGAACAGCACTGGGTACCAGGCACTCTGCTAAGTCCCTGTGATACGAAGAAGGGCAAAAGTCTGCCCCTGTCCTGCAGGAGCTTAGTCTGGGGGAAACAACAGGCAAACAGTGAGGTCTGGACAGGATTCAGTAGGAGCAGATGAGGGAGAGGAATGAGCAATCACCACCTCTCTATTCCTGGGGCACTGCACTTGTATGTGGCTCCTCAATGCTCAGAGACCTTGTTACCTTTCTTGGCTGTTCTGGACACAGCTGACTCCCACATAGCTTTTGGTCCATTCAGACCCCCAGCTTTTCTTTGGATGCCTTGCTTTCCAGCCCTACCTCTCTCCACCTTATTCTTTTGAAAACAGGTTTGGAGCCTAGCTATGAGACTTTTCTCATCTCATCCCTCAAGCCATTCCAGAGTTCCAACTCTATCAATCGCCGGGATGCTCGCTGGCTCACCAGCGTCTCAGGCCACTGCCAGCTGCTTGCAGCTCCTCCTCCTCATCTCTAACAAGTGCCTTGTCTTTATTTTGGATGCACTTAACATAGGGGGTCCCCAAAGGCCTCATTTTAAGTTCTATTATGTGTAAATGCTGCTTTCTCTCTGCATCCTTGGCACCTGGCACAGTCCCTGGCTTGTAAGATGTGCTTCATAAATGCTCGTTATGAATTGGTTCTTCCTCCTTTCCTCCCATGCCTCATAAAGGGCAGACCCTGGCCTCAGCCTCCTTCCCACCCTGAGGCTCTGCCAGGGTCCCACCTCTGACAATCAGCTTGTGTGTCTGTGGCACTGAGAATCTCCGAGTATGGTACGCCCCAAACAGTTCTGGAAGTTAGATCCTGGGAGCTGGGCACACAGAAATGCGGCTGACAGAATAGTGTTCTTGACACATACTCTGTTTTCTGCCTTTCTGGTATACCAAGCACCTTCTCCCAGCCCCCCGCCCACAGTCCCCGGCCAGAGGCCAGAGGCTTGGGGCTAACTCAAAGATGGTGGCTGTTCGATGACCAGAGGTTAGGGAAGAACTCGTAGATGGCTGAAGCCCAGGCTTGGGCCCAGCTGACCACTGCTTGCCTGTCCTAGCTGCTAACCCAGGAGCTAAGGCACAGATCCTCCCCCCAAACCACCTCTCCTGGATTCGTCCTTGGAGACACGTGAAAACTCTGCCCACAGGCTTGTGCTCAGGCCTCCAGACTGCCAGCTGACCAGCTGTTAGGAGGGCTGAAGATAGGAATATCTTTGTTCAGGTTTAGGGTAGATGACAGGCCAGCCCTCTGGGCCCCTCTTGCTCTGAGATTCTGTGACCTCCACGCTCACTGGTCCAGAGCATGCTGATGTAGGGGGTAAGGAAGCAGTACGCGAGTGGGCAGGCCAAAGTCTCCACTGGGAGGGAAATGCAGGCAAGCAGCCCTCTTCCCTACCCCGCCCCCAACATTTCTTTCTTTTTTTCAATAGTGGGACGTGGGAGCCACGGCCTAGAATCTCAGTGCTCGAAGATACCTCAGAGACCACCCAGGCCAGCCCTTTATCCCAATAAGAATCCCCTCTGCCAATAGGTACTTATTACTTAGTCTCTGCTTGAATGCCTCTACTGATGGGGAGCTCATTACCCCATTTTCTCACTTTAAAGAAGGGCTCCAAGCCCTCTGGTGCAAAGAATGTGGAGCTCGAAGGCTCTGAGAGATCCCGTGGTCCTTTATGCCATCTGGGTCATATTCTGTTAGGTTGGGGCAGCCTGGGCAAGGGACCTAAGCATGGAAGCATTGGGGTCAGGGCCTCTTCAGGCCTGAGGAGCCCCCTCTGAGGAGCCAGCTCAGAGCCTCCACTCCCAGAATCCTGTTTACCTCATTGTCAGTGAGAGAATGTCCTCTTCTCCCTTTGAATCTAGCTCTAAGTGGGGTGCTGGAAGCTTGTCTGAACCACCACCTTGGTGTGGGCAGGTAGAATGAGAGGGTGGGTTTCCCCGCTAAGGCCTGTCTGCTTCTGGCTTCTCCCAAACACACACATCCCTGACACCGCCTCTGGGACAAACAGACTTCCCAAGCCCCCTGGACTTCTCCTTTTACAGCTGATCAGTAGTGGGGGCTTGGTTGCTCCCCACCACATCGGGTCTACACTGGCGTGCATTACATACCCCAACGCAGGAAGGCAGGACCCGGGGTGGGCTGACTTCAGTATTCCAGGGCTCCAGCCAAGGCCATGGACCTGGGGCCGCCAGAGGGCAGCACTGAGCACTCACGTGAGCTCCCTCTCCCCCTCCCGTTCTCTCTCTGTCTCTGTCTCTCTCTGTCTCTCTCTCCTCTCTCTCTCTCTCTCTCTCTCTCTCTCTCTCTCTCTCTCTCTCTCTCTCTCTCTCTCTCACACACACACACACACACACACACACCCTTCATCCTTTCTCCTCCCTAGCCTATTAGGAGGCAAGGAGCAAGCATGAGCTTTCCTCTTTTCCCCTCAGGTAAACTGAGGATCTACCAATGATGCTAGCCAAAGCCATGCCAGTTGGAACACCATCATGGAGGAGTCTCTGAGATACCAGAGGCCAAGGCTCCTGTGATTTTTCTACTAGAAAGTTGTGATAGACAGTGCAGCTCAAAGATAGGACCGTATATGGGGGTGTGTGTGTGTGTGTGTGTGTGTGTGTGTGTGTGTGTGTGTGTGTGTAGTGAGGTGAGAGGTACTGATTCACCCATTTCCCTGACTGTGCAAAGGATCAAGGGTCTCCTAAAGGCCACTCCTTGAAAGAGAGAGGTAGAGAAGGCCAGATATGCCCTACAGGCAGCACCATATCTTAACTGTTTCTATCTTCCCCCACAGTAGCAGGTACAGGGCTGAAAGGTTCACACAAGCTTTCTGCTCTTCCACTCCCTAGTTTTGAGGGGCAAAACCTGAGGTTATAATAGGGTAAGGCTGGGGGAGAGAACCCAGATGACAAACACCCAAGGCCTGAAGGGGCGACGCAGCCAAAAAATCTGTTTGTGATATATCTGGGCTTATGCATGTAACAGGAAAAACCCCAAGTGCAGGAGGCCTCTGGCGTCAGCCGTGACATAGTAGCAGTGGCAGGCAGAGGAGTCAGGTTCCAATCCCAGCTCTAGAACGAACCGCCTGGGCAGCCTTGGTCCCAGTCCTTTCCCTCTCTGGGCCTTGCCTGGCTCCTCTGCGGGTGCCTGGGGAGGTCTTGCCAGCTGAGTCAAGCCGAAAGGTGTGTGGCTCTTGCTCCTGGTCGGTGCCTCAGTGGCTCGGTCCTGACTTAGGCACTGGGTGATCCCAGGGGCTGAGGCATAAGCAAGGCTGGAGGGCAAGCTCTGACATCCTTTTTGGGGATCTGCTTCTCTTGGGAAGGACAGGATACTGGAGATGTTCCTCCCCACTCTGATCAAGGGGGGCCTTGGGCAAGTCACTGCCCCCAGGGGTCTCAATGATCAGATGTGAGGAGCTGAAGAGACCCACCAGTCTTTTGGAACCAGGAACCAGGAACCTTTCTCTAAGCAGCCACAGCGGGGCGTGACGTGCAAACCCAAAGTCTGGCAGCTTCTCGGAGCAGCATAGGTGAGTCCTCTTGGAGAGGCAAAGCAGTCGTGTCCAGGCACGGGAGCAGAGCTCCCTCCACCAATCAGGGGTGCCCTGTATCCATTCAGACTTGCCCTCAGTGAGAGGTGAGACTTGGGGTTCCTCTGGAAATGGCCATGTACAAGGAGGGCTAAGGATTGTGATGGTGCCTGCAAGCAAACACGTGCACATGCAGGCACGCACACACATGTACACATGCTTGACGCATTTTTCATCCGATTGTGCTTTTGGCAAGTACCACAAATGGAATATTTTCACACAATATGTTGCTGTTAGAATTGGCAAAACACTTCCTGGGAGAGTCAAAGATCTGGGAATTCAGAGACTCATGCAGCTGGAATTTCAAAAGGGTAAGTCAGAGGAACCCCAAACACCTCCCCCAAGGTGCCTGCTGCTTTCTTTCTTTTTTTAAAAAATACATTCTTAGGCAGCTGCCTTCTTCAACGCAGCCTCCCAAAGAGGCTTATAAGGGGGTGGGAGGGGGCACTCCTTGCTGCCAACTACAGCCCAACCACCTTCCAATTCTGCAGGGAGATCCACTATTACAACTGAAAAAAAAAATGAGGAGCCAAGCTCCCCCTCCCCACATCGAGCTGCTCCTTCCTGAGCTCAGACCTTGGGTTCTTTGGAACGGCCTGCCTTATGTGGATTCAGTGATGAGAGAAGACAGCGACGTCTGTGCTCAAAGGACCCCAGCCACAATCTGGGCCAGCCCCACCATTTTATAGCACAGGACCAAGGCCCAGAGAGATGCCACTGGCTGGGTTCTGTTTTCCAGAAATTACAGAGCTACCAGCAAGCCAGCAGATTCACTTTATCGTCAAGTTCAAGTTCATCTTCATGCGTGACTTTGGGGTGCTACGGGAGGTAGTGAGCTCTGTGTCACTGGAGGTGAGCCCTCTGCCCATTAGGTGACTGAGGACATGCTGGTTTAGGCCTGGATGCCTCGTAGGTTCGTTCCAGCTCCAAACTATGGTCCTGCTTCAAGAAACCAGGTTGTTCATCTGCAGCCAGTTCTTGGGGGGCACAGGGCCTCACGTGGAGGGGATGAGCCACTGAGCTAGCCAGTCTGCCAGGGCTAAGCCTTCCTCCGGCAAGCTCAGTCTCACCTCTAGGAGAGCTATTGCCATCCGCTACTCTCCACTCAGATGTGTCTCTCCTTGGGGGTCTTCCTTCCCTCCCCCTAAATGCCCCAAACACACCCTGTTCTGCAGGCCCCTTTCCTGGAGGCACTTCGGGGTGTGGCTTTAAGCTTCAACCAGCCTGGGTGCTACCCAAGGTCAGCAGATCATTACAAGTCTTGGTTTCTCTGTCCTACAGCCACCTAGCCAAGACTGGCTGTGCCCCTTTGGTGGCCAAGGCATCACGGAGGTCCAGGCTTCCCTGCTCCTCCACTCTTTGATGGCTCACTGGCCCTGGTCCATCCTCACACAACATGTCTGATAGCTGGTTTTCTGCTTTCTAGCACGCACTCAGTATAGTGTCTGACACCATAGGTGATTAATAAATGCTTTTCGGCTGACTCAGGTACCCATTACAGAAGCACAGCGTAAGGGACAGTCTCATTTCTCCATCTCGACTGTCAATCTTGAACATTAATGTCATCCCCCCCCCCCCAGCACCTTTATCGGCCCCTAATTAGTAACTTGCTGACAGGCACCAGCAGGCTGGAGCACACAAAACTTACTCTGCCTGTGCTTAGCAGCAGCAAACCCCCAATGACTAAGAGAGGTTCAAAGATCATGTGAGGGCAGCTGGGGTCTTGGGGTGCCGGTTCTGTGGGTTAGGGGATCTGCCGGTCTATTACCTTGGGGTCTGAGTACACTGAACTGGCCCAGGCTTCATTCTCGAGCATTCTAGTGTGGGAAAGATAAGTGAGGTGGGGGGACTGCCTTAAGAGTCATCCGTGGAGCTGGGCCTCTCAAAACACTGGCCAGCTCCACTGGCTTCCCAGAGGCAGTTCAAAGCAGAGAGAACACTGGAAGGCAGTCCCACAGCAAGATGAATGGTTCCTGTTCTCCTCCCCCCTCCCCACTGCAGAACAGCATGCAGCTACCCCCCACAGCAGCCCTGCCTGGGCCATAAGCGAGACCTCCGGCCAGCCTCTTTGGCAGAGACAAGAACCAAGAACGGCTAAGGGAAGATTCAGACACCTTTCTGGATCAACACGTCTGCGCTAAGGACCAGCAGCCATTCATTGGTAGGCAGACACCCCAATGAAGAAAAGCGGGAGCCACAAGGTTGCAATCGATGCTAGAGATATCCACGGGTGAGGCTAGCCACGCAGACACCAAAGCTCCTCCTCACCAGGGTAATTTGTGCACTCAGAAGTGGGGGAGATGGGAAGGACTGCTTAAACTGACAGGTGGTGATAACAAAGGTGTCACTGCCTCCCCAAAATCATTCCCCTTTGCACTGGCTCCCAGAAAGCCTTCCAACTCCGGGAGCTCCCGAGGCTCAGAGCAAATGTATTCTCCAATCTAAGAGGGAGGGAGAGAGAGAAGGTACACTCGAGGCTGATTTAATAGGTTTCTGCATGAAAAACAAAACCTTTTCATCCACTTGCTTCCTGGATGTGAAAAACTACCATTAGCAGTGAAAAATCACTCTCCCCAGCAAGCAATGGAGGGAGGGAGGGAGCTAGCGAAGGAGTCAGTGAGAGGGTGGCCCCTGACTCTGCTCCTGGAAAACTCCTCCAAAAGCCTTCCAGATCTGCTAAGCCCCTGTGGCCAAAACTTGGGAGGGTGACCCCCCCACCAAGAGAATCATAATTAAAAAGTGACAAAAGGGTGGCCCCCATCCCATTGCATGCAGATGAAAACCAGTCACCCTTAAGCGCCTCTTTGTTACCATAGCAACCATGGGGTATTTCACTTCAGCAAAAGAAACCCTCCCTAGGTATGTGTGTGGCTAGGGAGAGGGAACCTGCTTGGGAAAAGTTAGAGCTGGGTCCGTGGTGGTCCGTGCCCCAGAGAACTGAATCCCTGGGTGGCACTGGCAGAGGAAATGTCTGTCCTCAGCACTCACAAGTAGGCTTGGTAAAAGGTGGAGAGGAAAATGTTCAAGTTGTGTTAATATGACAGCCTCGAAACCTCTTTCCATGAAGCATCCAGACATTGGCATTCCCCTTGTAGAAGACACACACCTCTGATATACTCTGCCCAGCACTCAGTGGGGTGGGAGCTGGGCTCTTCACTGACTTCTACTCTGAGCATTCAGCCACATACATCTGCACAGAGATACCATACACTCTCACACACAGTCAATATCCAAATAGGCCTGGCACCTCAAAATACTTTTAAGACTGGGATTCTTTCCCTGCCTCTCATCATGGTCTGGAAGTGCCTGGCCCTGGAACCCCAGAAGGCTCTACTGGTTAGCAGAGGAAAAGACCCCAGCTTGAGTGTGGGACCGCATGTCTTTACTTCAAGGCTGGGCCTAGACTAACCTCGCACAGCCTTAGCCACAGGGCAGGCAGGAAGATGTTTCAAGGGGCAACGGTGCCCCTTAAAATGCCCAAACTACTAAGTTACAAAGGAGATGGTGGAGAAGGTGGCAGACCGGGCCGGTCACTAAGTATTGCAATGGTTCCCCCCTCCCCCAATTCATTGTCAGGGTGAACGGTTTGAGCCCCAGAGGCCAGAAGAGGTACAATGGAGGGGGACATCTGCTGCTTCCTGTCCCGGGACCGAGAAATGTCCAGCTTTCTTTGGCGACTCAATGCACAGCCCTTCATCCTGAACGAGAGAAATGTCTTCTAAATCATCCCACTGGGAGCCAGTGCAAGGAGTAGGAGGAGAGAAGGTAGGAAAAGGGAGAAGGGAAGAAAAGAACGAGGGTACAGGGAGGCCCCATCTTGAAGCCATCTGTCCCCCCAGAACCAACTAAACCAGCACCCAGTATGCTTTCATAAGAAAGGGGCTGTGGGTTAGGCAGAGGGCCAGAGAGTGGTCTCTGACTGTCCGAAGAGACTAGAGCTCACTGAAGCTTCCCTTCCCTTCCCTTCCCAGCCCAGCTAAGGGCTGCTGCCTGCCTCTGCATTAGGCAGAGGAGGCAAGAGGCGGTCGGTGTTGGCTGCCTCCAGAAGGCTCCTGGGGAGCTCCCAGAGGGCACACAAGTGACCTAGTGAGACAGTGAGCGAGCAGCTGCCTGGGTCCAAAAGAACCCCACTGTGGGGGCTCCCCAGGAACCTGCTAGGAGGGAGAGACCTCCCGTTGGACTGCTCCACAGTCCGGAAGCCTGGCCTACCGGCCAGCCTGCTTGGCTGCTTATGATGGGCCCAGGCTCCCTCCTGCAGTGGTAGCTCGAAGCAGGAGCCAGAATCAAGCAGGCAGGCAGGCAAGGGAGCCTCCTCTGGAATAGGCAGAAATGCAGCAGCCCAGAAGCCTTGGTGCAAAGGGGGATTTTCGGCAGGGGTCAGGGAAGGAGGGATGTTGGGATGGGCAGTGGGATGGATGGTGGGATGGACAGATGGACAGATGAGGTTCTTGCTACCTGCCTTATCCCCACGGTGACAGTCAGAGGAGGCAGTAACAGTGTCTGGCCGTGGCAAACGGCAACAGCAGCAGCAGCAGCAGCAACAGCCACGGAAGGCACCCCCACCCCCAACATACACACTCAGGGATGGAGGCCCCGAAGGAGGAGCAGGCCCTGCCCAACGACCATCACAGCCAACCCAGTAGCCCGGAGCTCCGAGCCCCGAAACCCCCTCCAGTTTTCCACGGCGTGGGGGTGGGGGCCGCCGGGGACTAAACCTAGAATAACTTCATCCTCAGACAGCCTTGGAGGGAGGGAAGGGGGAAGGGGCAGGCAGGGTCACGGCAGTACTATCTGGAGGGGGTGGTGGTGGAGGCAGGCCCCGTTACCACTTCAGGCCAGCACACGGGGCCGCACCACGGACACAGGACACGGCACCCCCTCATAGGACCCCCCCATCCGCTCCCCGTCACACACACACACACACACACACACACACACACACACACACACACACACACACACACACACACCCCTGCAAAAAATAAACAAACCGCCCCAGGGCCACAGTCAGGTGTGTGTACGTGTATGTGGTGGGGAGAATGGAACTCAGCCTACCGCACCCCTCTCCCTTCCTTCTCCTTTTCTCAGAGGCCACTAAAGTTATAGAGGGGAGGGGGGCCCGGTGAGAAGCAGATGCCCGGAGCCGGCGAGAGTCCCACAGCCACAGCCACACACACGTAGACACACGGACACACAGACACACACGGACACACACACACCCCGGCGCTCGGGCACACATACACTCACGCCTGTTGGGGGGCTCAGCCCGGACTCCCGCCCCGAGCGGGCACGCGCGCGCGCGGGCACACATACACACACACACACACACACACACACACACACACACACACGCAGGAAGTTTTTCTCTCCTTTTCCATCATCAGCAGCAGCCGCGGCGGTGGCGGCGGCGCAGGCGCACCGGGCCCATTTCCCCTCCACTCCCGCTCTCCTGGAGGGGGTTTCGGGGCGGGGGGGGGGCAGGGTCCGGCTCCACTGACCTGCTGGGGTCCCTCGGGGGCGGCGGCTCCTCCTCCTCCTCTTCCTCCGGGGTCCGACCCCGCTGGCGCGCAGGGGTCTCCCGGCGTCCGAGGGTCGGCTCCGGCTCAGGGCGCCCTCGGGGGGCCCCGGGACAGGCTCTGCCGCCGTCCCGGGGCTGGCACGGGGAGAGTCCGGGTGCAGGTCACCGGGGCGGCGGCGGCGGCAACGGCAGCCTGGGCAGCGGCTGCACCATCTCGCCCCCGGCGCCCCCCCACCCCGGCTCCCCCGAGGCGGGCTCTCTCTAGCCGCCGCCGCCGCGGCCGGGGCCCGGGCTGGGGTTCTGGGGGCTGCGGGTGGCGAGCTCGGGCTCGGGCCCGGAGAGGCTGCGGGCTGGAAGCGGAGGCGGCGGCAGCGGCGGCGGCGGCGGCGGCGGGGATGGCGCGGAGACCATGCCTCCCGCTGGTGCCTCCGCTCCGGGTACCGGCCGCCCGCCTGTCTGGCTGCTCTGGCTGCCGAGGCGAAGACTGAGCGAAGGAGGGAGGGAGGGGGCGGGGCCGGCCAATCATGGGCGCCGGGGGGCTGCGCGGGGCGGGGCCGAGAAGGGGGTGGGGAAAGGGGTGAGGAGGAGGAGGAGGAGGAGGAGGAGGGAGGGGGCGGGGCCGCGGCCGCGGCCGGGACTCTCAGCCCGGGCCTGGCTCTGAGCGGCTGCCGGCTGCTGCTGAGTGTCTGTAAGTGGGGGCCCTGGCCCACTGCCGGGCAGCCAGCCCCGTGCGTGGACTGTGCGCCGCAGCGCGGGCGGCCGGAATGGTTTGCCAAGGGCACCCCATATCCCCGGACCCGTCGCTTCTCATCGCTCCCCGCTCCAAGCACCCCACTTCCTCCTACACTAAGGCTAACCCCGACACTTACCGCCGCCTACTCCCCCCTCCCCCTCCTCCTCCCTCTCCTCCTCCTCCCTCTCCTCCCTCTCCTCCTCCTCCCTCTCCTCCCTCTCCTCCTCCTTTCCTTCTCCCTCCTCCTTCTCCTCCTCATCTCCTCCTCCCCCCTTCTCCTCCTCCTCCTCTTCCACCTCCTCTTCTTCCTCCTCCTCCTCCTCTCTGACCTGGAGTTCTTCACCTGGCCAGATGGCCAGGTGGGGGCACTGGGCTCCCATTTACTCCAGTGGGCAGGGGCTGGAGCTGGCAGGCAGTGCCAAGGGCCCTTGGGATGCTGGCTCCCTGAGCTCCTAGGGCGAGTTTGTGTTTCCCAGAACTGGGGTCTTGGGGGCTGTCTGGAGGTTCAAAGGACAGGGGAAGGAGACACCAAGAACCCACAGGGTACTGGGTCAAGAAGCTATGGGGTGGGCATCCTTAGTCTGACGTTGGATGCTACCCAAATCGGGACACTGTCTGCTGGTCACAGACTGCCCAGGGGGAGCCCTGCTCTGCCACAGCGCACACCTGCCCATCCCCCTCTGCACCCCCACACAACCCACCCTTTGCTGGGCAGGATTTGCCAGCCAGCTGTTGTCTTGCCCCAATAAATGTTGGGTTTTCTTTTCTTGCTGTGTCTCTTTGCCTGTCTGACTCTGTCCTTGGGCCTGTCTGTCAATTACGGCCCAGGATAGGTTTTCTGTCATTAATGTGGTGCCAGCGGCTACACAGTCAGGCCACACTCATAAATGACCATCAAGACCATGAGATGGATGGCCAAGGAAGGCAATGAGTCTAGGTTCTGGAAAATACCCTGCAAAGTTTCTCTGTATGTGTGTATTTAAGGGTGAGGCGATGGGGAGGGCAAGTGTCCGGCTTAGAGCATTGGGATCAGTGGAGAGGGGAGGAGGGCTCATCAGGGATCTCTGTAGACAATGATGTCCAATGTGAGAATCAGTATGGAAGGGGAAAGGCTGAGAGAGATTTCAGGAAGCCAAGGGAGGGGCAGGAGAGTTCTTAAAGTATCCTGGGGAAGCTGGCTGAGGGAGAATGCGGATAATTACATGGAGACAGGATGATTTCCTTGACATTCAGGACAGAGACAAATGAAAGAGGTGACAAGAAGCAATGATGGGCATCAGCTCTGGCTGCTAGTAAAAGGGCCACCATACTCCCCTTCCCAGCCCTCCCCCCTTCTCATGAAGGCCAGGGATGAGCGGGAAAGGCAAGCAGAGAAAACAACATCTCACCCCAGAGTCTAGGGGTGAAAACTTACTCATGTGAATCCTCAGGAGATAAATATCCCTAGACATAGGAATGATGTCCCTATAAAGAGAACAGTACCATGTGAATGTGTGGCCCAGAGGCCTCAGCACTGCCTGAGGGGTTAGCACCCTGACCTGAAGCTGAGAGAAAGGGTTTGCTGGCCTTATCAGGTGTGGGCATGCCACAGCCTTTGTCTAGCTGCCCCTAGAGCAGAAGATGATCCAGATCCACCTGGTGTTTTTGCTGACCTGCCTTTGATCCCAGGTGCATCTGCTTCTCACCAAGATGTCACCTCCCCTTTATCGCTGCCAATGGGAATCCATCCACAGCCTCTAATCCTGTGTGATCCTTATCTCCAACCTTCTTTCTATGAGTCCTCTATGGGGAATCTCTCCAGCATGTCATGGAGGCTGCCCATTGTTTATCCCACGAGCTGACTCCATGACCCACCCATCTCCCTCCTTTCCAATTAATTATCCATCTCCTGGATGATATATGTCACATAATTTCTTGTTGAATGTAGGGGGGAAAGACAAGTCCTATAAAGTTTGCCTGGTCATCAGAGTCATTCAAGTTGTTGGAGGTCCTGAGAGGGGCTTGGATTTTAAATATTGTATTATCTGGTTACTGGTCATTGGAGGTGTCAAACCTTCCCTCAAACCCTGGTTGTGGTGGGGAAGATGCTTGTCATCTCCTCAGAGTATGGAGCTCTTGGTTTGAGAATTGATTAGCTAGGCCTCCAAAACTCCAAAACTACAGTTTCCTGGAAGCAATAAGGCCCAGGGGCCCACAGGTCAAATGTAGGGAGGCAGAAGGAGGGTCTTTCATTTACCATACCACACAGTCTCTCCTGACTTGGCGATTCCATATAAATTCTTCCAGACCCTAGAGGGTAAATTTTTTCTAGCACTGAAAATACAAGGGTGGGGATGAAACCATTCAGGTGACTTGGTTAAATGAGAACACTTTTTGATTGAATCATACAATCAGAACTGAGTGTGAATAGGGCCTGTACCCCTCCCTGAATCAATCAAAGCCATTGTATAAAAGATGAGGTTTGCCCTAAGTAAATCTATATAAAAGGAAGAAGCTATCTCAGAAACAAGGGGAGAGATTCAGAGCACTTGAATCTGAAACAGAGCCGGTATGGCATTTCTATCCCACTTTCAAGGAGCAGAAGGAGATCTGAACTGTAGCAGGGAAGGGAGGTGTTCAGAAGTGGAGGACCCAAGCTGAGTGAAATCTCCAGAAAAGGTCAACTCTCTTTCCAGTGTCCAGTCCTTATTCTTGTCTATCTACAGACGTATTTGTATAATCTACTGTCTCTTTACCCAAGAGTTTCTAGTGACCTGATTTTTGTCTAAACCACCAGGAGGCCAATGGTTAAGTAGAGAGATCTCAATGTGAGGTTGAGCAAAGAACTCAGGCTCTGTCAGGGGCTTAGGAATTGTCCTAACTAGGGACTCGGAATGACTATGAATGACCTCAACTTTTCATCTAAAATGAAATTCCTGACGCAGCAGAGGAGGAAGCCAAATAGATCGGCAGGGCCACCATGTTGCCCCCTGCTCTCAATGAGCCAATTATTAGAATGTGTTCCCAAAACCCAGTTTCTGAGGTCCAAGTGCAGAGAGGCTGGTCAGTTGGTAGTGAATGGCCATGGCCAACCAGAGGACAAGGAACAATCCAAAGTGGCCCTCGGTGCTCTTTGGTATCCCGCTTCTGCAGTGATGGTGGCGGAGAAGCAAGAAAAGGCGTCAAAGGATGCTGAGAATCACATTGGCTTTTAGACCATCTATAAACTCTAACCTGGCTGTTGAAATGTGAGACACACAAGTGAATGAGCAATCAGCGGGCTCATTAGTAAAGAACAGAACTCTACCAACTGTTGTTGCCCTTCTCAGGACAAATGATCCAGAAGAAGGAAGGAAGTCATAGCTACCTCAGAGGAGCCAATAAAGCAATGGATGGGGAGGATTGCTCTCGTCAGGCACCCAAAGGCAACAGAAAATATTTCCTAGGACATCTGGTCATCTTGTATTTCAGTACTTAAGTGTTTGAAAAAAAGAGAGCACCTCATTGGAGGTGTATGGAGCACCATCAGCAAACAGAGGAGCAAGAGGGCCCTGCTACAGAGAGTTGAAGGCCTTCTCTATTAAATCAAAATACACTCTGATACTCAGCAACTTCAGTGCAAAGGGGGAAATAAAGGAGTCTGAGAGGATGTTTTACGTGGGTTTATTTGATAGCCTGCAACTTTGCTAACGTTGTTTATTGTTTCAAGTAGTTTTTTACTTGATTCTCTAGTATTCTCTAGGTATATCATCATGTCATCTGCAAAGAGTGATAGCTTTGTTTCTTCTTTGCCTATCCTAATGCCTTCAATTTCTTTTTCTTCTCTTCTTGCTAAAGCCAACGTTTCCAGTACAATATGGAATAACAGTGGTGATAATGGACATCCTTGTTTCACCCCCAATCTTATTGGTAATGCTTCTAGCTTGTCCCCATTGCATATAATGCTTGCTGAAGGTTTTAGATAGATGCTATTTATTATTTTAAGGAAGACTCCATTTATACCTATGCTTTCTAGTGTTTTTAACAGGAATGGGTTGAATCTGAGAGGATGGAGAAAAATCTGTTGGGAAACATGGATTAGGGGAACAGGAATGAGAGGCTGAGGACTGGCAGACTGCACAGAAGGCTGTTGCCTAAGTCCCATCTTCTGTGGAGCTCCTTCCAAACAGTATTCAGAGGTTTGAGGACAGAGTTTCCAGGGATGAAGAGGGTGACCACAACCTTGGGTTCAGGGCTAAACTGTGGGGCTGTACTGCCCGTGCATGTCTCCTAACACACAGGCAGTAGACACAATTTGCTCAAAGCAGTGGAATTCACTAAGATGCTATTGTAAGAGCAATAGTTAACAAACATTGCCCCTATGAACTGGGGTTGCACTCACCCATAGATACATGTAACTTCTGTGGAAAAGTAGCCATAAAGCTAGAGCACAATGATAGCTAGGTAGTGCGGTGGACAGAGCGCCAGCCCTGGATTCAGGAAGACCAGAGTTCACATCTGGCCTCAGATACTTCCAAGCTGTGTGATACCGATCAGTTCACCTCTGCCTGCCTCAGTTTCTTCATCTGCAAAATGAAGACAATGACAGCAGCTACCTCCCAGGGTTGTTGGGAGGATCAGATTTGTCAAGTACTTTGCAAACCTTAAAACGCTAGTTATCATTATGATTACTATGACAATGACGACGATGACAATGAGGTGTGAGGTGCACAGTAGAAGCACATGGGGACTTGACAGCTCACACCCCAGTGCTATTTTTCCCTCTGTGGAGTCCTCGTGACACTTCCCCTGGGAGCGCTCTGCCCAACAGGTTGCTCAGCTGGGTTCCCAGGGTCACTTCCACTCTGTAAGCCCACTCTCTATTTCCAGCTCCGATTCTTTCTTTGAGTCCCTAGTTGGCTCTTTTCTCTGCTGCCTGAGGTATCAGCCCTTGATGCTGCTTCCTGCCTGAAATGGCATTCCTCTTGGTGACTGTGTCTCCATAGAAAGTGCGTATTTCTGATCCCTGCTGGATACATCTAACCATTCTTCTTCAGACTGTCTTTTCCCCAGTCATGGTCCCCTACTATCTTGGATGGGGTGGTTGGTCAGGGATGAACTGTACCCTCCCACCCTACTCACAGTATTTCATGAATGCTTTCCTCGATAAGAGAACTGGTAGGCAGCAGACTTGAGCACCCAACAACATCGCAAGGCATGAAACTGATTATATTTTAGCAGACTGAAAATGACAAGTTACTGTTATGGGGGGAGTTTCTGAAATGGCATCAATGTGTGGTCAGATCAAAAGGAGTACTAAATTAAAAGAATGAATACAATAAGCAAAAGATATAGCTCACAGATAAAACAACTCCATTCCAACCTATTTAAACAAGTTATTGTTGATGAAAAAATCAGAAATGGACAGAAGGCAAGATATAAATAAGATTAAAATAATCTCATGAAGAAATCTAACTAATGTAAATTAATTGGCATAATAAGGAGAACAAGAAAGTCTAAGAAGAACTTTAGTCAGCAGACCCAGCTTGGTGTTTATTCCAAGGTATTTATCTGCCAAATGGCAGGATATGGCAGCCAAGACTACTGCCATTTTAGAATACTGTATACGATCTCATGAAATAAGAGATGAATGGTTTGAGGGGTGTGAAGTCATGATGTAGAAGCAGCAGAGGAGAAGCCCAAAGCAGTGGCCACTATAATGTTCCTGACAGTGGTCATTCAGTCTCTGCTTAAAGGCCTCCAGGGAAGAGGAGGCCAGTTCCTTTCACAGGTCATTCCATTTCTAATTTGTTGGAAAGTTAGTCCCGGCATCCAGCCTAAATTTCCCCCATTGCCCCTGGTCCTTCCCTCTGGGACCCAACTCTGCTCCATGTGATGACCCTTCAAATATTAGCATGTGGCTATGAAGTTCCCCCTCAGTCTTTTCTTCTCCTAGCTGCGCTCCCTCGACCCATCTTCACGTAATGTGGACTCCCGAGCCTTTCCATCTTGGTTGCCTTCCTCTGGACACTGTCCAGTTTCTCAGTGTCCTTTGCAAACTATGGCATCCATGAGTGGACACCGAATTCCAATTGTCTGCCCAGGGCAGAGGACTGAGGGACCACCAGCTCCTGATTACTGGGAGTGCTATCCCTCAATGCATTCTGAGATCCTATCAGCTCCTTTGGCTGCCTATCTTGCTGCTGATTCATTGGGATCTTGCAGTCCATTCAACCCCTCAGACTCTTTTTTCAGAACAGCCATTTTCTAAGCTTGTCTCCCCAGCCTTGTAATGGTGAAGATGATTGTTGTGTACCCACTGTGGGACTTGGTATTTATTCCAAATGAATTTCATCTGATTAGATCCATCCCACTCTTCTAGCCCAGGGATTGTGTGTGTGTGTGTGTGTGTGTGTGTGTGTGTGTGTGTGTGTGTGTGTGTGGTGATGGACCCTTTCTGTAGGGAGGCTGGTGAAGCCTATGGAGCCCTGCTCTGACTAGCATGTAAAAAATTAACAATTGAAGAAAGTGCTGAATTTCAACTAGTGCAAGTAAAGACATAATTTTTCCATTCAAGTTCACAGACACCTTGAAATCTACCTATAGGCACCAAGCACCATAGGTTGTGTGAAGCCCACAGCTCCAGCCTGTCAGGATCTTCTCGGCTCCCAACTCTGTCCTCCAGTTTGTTATTTCTCCTTCCCATTTTTGGGTTTCCTGAACATTTAATTAGCATTCCAGCTAGGTCTTTTTCCAAGTCATTGATAAAAAGTTTAACCAGCACAGACTAAGCATAGATCCCTAGGGCACTTCTCTGGAGACCTGCCAAGTCAGCACTGGACCATTCATCACTTCTCTTTAGATTTAGCCATTCAACCAGCTCTGATGTCTTCCGTGTGAACTCTCATCCATCCTACCCCTTCTCCCTTTTCCACAAGGAGAGCATGACTGCTTTTGTCCAATGCTTCCCTGAAGTCTAGGTAAATGACATCCTCACCATCCTCTGAGCTACCAGGTTAATAACTCTGTCAGTGAGTCAGTCAAACAAGATACAAGGGAATCACACTTCCTGCCTTGTAAACCATCTCTCCAATGACCCATTCTAGAACCTTCCCAGGACTCAAAATCAAGCTTACTGGCCCAGACTTTGCAAACTCTATTCTCTACCCAGTTTGGAAAGGCAGGACATTTTCCCTTCTCCAATCTTGACAGATTCCCCCAGTTTTCCATTATCTTTTCAATAGTACTGACAGTGGCTCAGAACTCCCTCCCCAATCCAGGTTGTGCCTGAAGATGAAGTTCATCCAGGCCAGGGAACTTGAATTCATCCAACCTCTTATCATGTCCTTATTTATCCTGAGTATCAGCTCCCCATTGCCCATTTTGGTTCTGGCCTTTCCAGGGCCAAAGGCCACTCACTTGGCAGAGGAAACAGAAGCAACATGAATAAAAATCAACAGATTTCTCTTCCCTTGGTCCCTAATTCCATCGGACCACCCACCTGTGTTGCTATCCCTTCATCAAGTCTTTCCCTCTCAATGTACTCCAGAGGTCAATGTCTACATTTCAGGGAGTCTGTGAATTTGGGTGGGGAAAAATTACAACTACTTCAAAATACAGTGGCTGCCTTTATAATCTTACATACTTTATTTATGCATTTTAAAACCATTATTCTGAGAAGTAGTCCATAGACTTTGCCAGCCTCATTGCCAGTGCAGTCCAAGATACAGAAATGGGGAGGAAGCTCTAGTTTTTTGTTATCTAACTTGTGTATACACCCCTCCTCCCCCACCTCTTTTGATTAGGTTTGTAATGTTCCAAGCAAGCATATTCTTAGCAGTCTTTCTTTCTTTTTTTTAATGAGATTTTCTCTTTCCTTTTTTTTTTTGTGAGGCAATTGGGGTTAAGTGACTTTCCCAGGATCACACAGCTAGTAAAGTGTTATGTGTTTGAGGCTGGATTTGAACTCAGGTCCTCCTGAATCCAGAGCCAGTGCTCTATTCACTGCACCACCTAGCTGCCCCCTTCCCAGTCTTTCTTGGGTGTACTCCATCCCTGGCCAGGAATCTATCAGTCCTACATTGTAAACTGTGGTCCAGAAATCAAAATCTTGGTCTCAGGCACCATCTTCTTAGCCAGCTGTTACTTCTCCAATACGCTTTTTGTTTCTTCATCCCTCATCGTCAATGGGCAACTGATAAAAACAGTGCTTTTGTCCTTACAGGCTTCAGTTTCTCTGGGCCTAGATTCAGGAAGATGTGAGTTCAAATTTAGCCTCAGACACTCACTAGCTGCATGAGTTGGAGAAGGAAAAGGCAAACCACTCCAGTATCTTTGCCAAGAAACCCCCAATGGGCTCATGAAGAGTCAAATGCTGCTGCAAAGACTTCACAACAATGACTACCTGTTTACCCACAGCACCTGCCTCCCAGGGTTGTTGTAGGGTCACTGTGAGATGATATTTGTAGAAGTGCTTAGCAAGTGCCTGGCATGTGGTACTATCTAAATACTAGCTCTTATTACACTGCTTCCTCGACCTTAAGCCTTCTTCTCCTTCTCCTTCTCCTCCTCCTCAGGCCATTCTCAGTCCTTTTCTTCTCCTCTACCTCAAGTGAGTCTCCAGATGTTCCTCAGTTTCTCCTAAATTCAATGTCTGACCTTCATAAGTCCAAAATGTCGGCCCAGTACTGGACACATAGTAGGCACTTAACAAATGTTTATTGACCGACTGACCAAGCCACTAGCCATAATCCTCTTATTCAGCTCAAATCCTTCTCTTCAGTCCCTTCAACCACACAAACATCTCAAGAAACTGGAAAGCGAATGACTCAAATGCCCTCCCTTCTCCTCTCTGGGCCTCAATTTCTTCACCTTTCCAATGAGGGGGTGGGCATAACTATTTCCCACTCAGAGAAATGCAGGAAGAAAATCCAATGTGGTTGGGAGATGCCCTCATGATCCAGAGGAGGAAACTGAGGTTTGGGAGGGAACTCTCTTGTCTAGGGTCCTGGGGCAGCTGAGCAGAAGAGTCAGAACTCACACCCACAGCCTCAGCCTCTGGATTCTCTGCCTCCTGGAGCTTGGTCACTTCAGGCTCAGCATCCAAGGCCCTTTGATCCTGCAGCCGATGCCTGGCCTCCAGTCACTTCTCTCATGCTGTGGTCTTTGGAGTTCTCAGGCTCTTGGGGCTTTGGGGATGATGTCCCCGCTGTCATCAGGAGACTTTCTGGAAGGCCCTGACCCTGGGGACTGGGGCAGGAGGAGAGGAGAGGACTTTGGGCAATGATTGGGCAATGATCATTCACCTCCACAGCTAGTGGTGTCTTTGTTCTTTTTCCTTCTGAACTTCAGGGCCCTGGCCCTCCATAGTGACAGAAGTTGGGAGCTGGGCCATTTCTTGACCTCAGGTCTGACAATGTTTGTGCACTGAAGGCCTTGCAGCTGCAAAAGTCAGATTTTTAGGCCAAAGGGACATAGCTGCCTGCCACAGAAGATGTAAAAAGAGACTGGAAATGCAGGGTAGTAATCCATAGCTTTTCCACAGAGCTGAGAGTCTGGGACTAGGCCTTAGGGTCCCAGGGCAGAAAGTGGGTGGAGGGCCTTTCTGCTAGGTGCTGAGACCCCCAGCCTCCCTCAGGCTCTCCGTTGATTGCTGGGCTGGGCAGGGGAATGGACAGGACCATCGGGTCAGAAGCCTCTGGGGCTCCAAGATCATGGTCACCTGCTGCCCTGGCTTTCCTTGGGGTCCTGTTTACTGCATGGTGAGTAGCTCCTCCTCCCCCTACTCCATTTTCCAGCTCTGTTTTCCTCCTCAGATTCCTTCCCAGATCTTCCTGGTTTCTTCCCTTGAAGGTGGCAACCTGTCTAGTCTCTGCAGGACTCCCTCAGGAGCTCCCTGGGGTCTACAGAGACCATGCTGACCTATACTGTCTTCCATACTGTAAGATAAGTCTGAATGGTGCTGAATGTTGTGGACACTACCCCTCCCCCCATCGAAGATTTAAGTCACCATTTGATATATGATGATTCTTGGAGGCTCATGGCATCTGCTGCATCTAGGAATCCTCAGCTGACCAGCTGCTACAATCCACCAGGCAACTTGGCCTGAGAGACTACTCTGGACAAGGCAGGATGGGAAGACTGCTGGATCCAGAACAAGTTACAGAGACTACAGCCCTGCCATCTTCTGCCCTGGACACACCACAACCCCCATGCCCCTGGTCCTGTTTCCTCTGCCGATGGGAATGTCCTTAGCATCTGAAATCACAGAGCAAAAATTATGAATGGGGAGCAGATGCCCAAGATACTTGAGGAGATGGTAGGAGAATTCCCCAGCTGGATGAATTCAAGTCCCCCAGCCCTGATTAACCTGGGTTCTGAAAGCACAGGCAGCTGTGATGGCAGAGTCACTGTCCAGAATACTTGAGAGATCATGGCAAAGCGGGGAGGTGCCTCCAGGTAAAAGAAGGGTACGTGTTTCTGGATTTAGAAAAGGGAAGACAGCAAAGTCTACAAATAGGCGACCAGTCAGCTTGACTTGGATTCTTGGGGAAATCCTCAACAGAGCTGTTAAAGAGTTGCTTAGTTAACATCTGGAGAAAAAATTGGTGATTACCAAGACCTAGCTGACCTTCACTGAGAACAGGGCAGGCCTGACTAACCTAATTTCCTTTCATGAGGGGGTTACTAGCCAAGCCAATCTGGGCAATGTGCTGGGGATAATTGACCTAAACTTTAGTAAAGTTTTTGATAATATATCATAAAGTCTTCTCATAGAGAAGTGAGAGAGATGGAGGCCTAAACAACAATATGACAGGGAACTGGTTGAAAGGATAGACTCAAAGAGTGTCCATGAATGGTCAGTTTGGCAGGAAGTCTCCAGTGGAGTGATCCAGGATCTGGGCTTGGCTCTGCGCTCTTTTACATTTTAAGTGATGACTTACGCACAGCCATAGCTGGCATGCTTATACCATTTTCACATGACCCAAAGCTTGGAGGACAGGATCCCAAAAGATATCGGCAGCCCGGAGCATTGGGATGAATTTAATAAGACAAAATTTGGTAGGGACAAATGTAAAGTCTTACACTGGGGTTCAAATAATTGATTCCGCAAGGACAGAATGGGGAAAACAGGGGTGAGACATCAGTGGTTCTGAAAAAGATTTGAGTTTGGGTGAATTGGAAGATCAGTGTGAGCCAGCCATGGATGAGGCGGCTACGAGATGCTAAAGAAATATTGAAGTGCAATAAGGGAGGCAGAGGGTCTGGGACTAAGGGCTAAGAACTGTGGGCTCTGCCCACTTTTAGGCACCATGGCATAGGAAGGACATTGCTAGACTGGAGGGTGTCCAGAGGAGGCCAGCTGCAGGAGAGGGAAGAGCCTGGCATCTACGTAGCAAGAAGAAAAGGTGAAGAACCCTGGGGAAGAACGTTTAGCCTGGGGAAGAGAAGACTGCAGGAGCATGAGGGCTGTCCTGTGGAAGAGGGGCTAGTATTGCTCTGGTTGGCCCCGGAGTGCAGAACCAGGGGCGGGGTAGGGTGGGGAGTTGTAAAGAGTCAGGTTTAGGTTGGGTATTAGGAAATAATTTCTTACCCCTGCATGCTGGGGCAGGCTGCCTTGGGAGAGGGGTGTGTGTGTGTGTGTGTGTGCGCGCGCGCGCTCCCCCTCCTCGCTGGGGCAGGCTGCCTCGGGAGGTGGGAGGGGCAGAGGCTGGATGTGATGGGATGGTGGTGTTCCTTTGGTGAATAGACTGGACTGGAGGCTGCTGAGGGCCCCTCCACACACACCACTGTGGCCCTGTGATCACCTCTTCCCATTACATGGCAGCAGAAGTCTAGAGTACTTGACTTTGAAGGCGGCAGACACACACCTTCACTCTGACAGGCAAGCGCATACATGGGCACACACACACACACATACACACAGACACAGACAGGCACACGCACAGCTCAGATCCCCAGGCTGAGGTCATTTGAAGTTTCTCACTTGATTTTCAAAGCCTTTTTCTCCCAGCAACTTAAGAGAAAAACCATGTGTAGAATCACCGTGCGGGAGAGGCAGGATGATGCCCTAAACACTCCAGTTGATTCAGTTGGGGCTTACATCCCTTCTGGGACCTCCACCAACTGTTTGCTTTGTGCAAGTTCCTCCACCTGTCTGTGCCTCAGTTTCCTCTATAGAACAGGAACATAACACTTGCACTGTCTACCTTTGTAAACCTCAAAGCACCTTAGGAACTGGGAGATGTTGGGAGTTCTGTAGGTGAGAGATTCTGCCCTTTGTTTTTATGCCTTGTACCTGGGCCTGAATATAATGGAGTGTGGAGCCCTATCTGAATTTAGGGGTTTCCTGCTCTGGCTTCCTCCTCTTCAATCTGTCACTCCAGATCAGATAGTCTTTCAATGTGGATTCTTCCTTCCTTCCTTCCTTCCTTCCTTCCTTCCTTCCTTCCTTCCTTCCTTCCTTCCTTCCTTCCTTCCTTCCTTCCTTCCTTCCTTCCTTCCATTCCTCCACCCCTCTATCCCTTATTATAATTAGAAAAAAGTTCTAGAATCTTAAGAAATGAGGTTGGTTCCTGGGGTGTATGGTGACTGTTCTGGAAGAGGCCTTATGCACTATGGCGCCACCTAGGTGTCCCAAGTGGCACATAGTAGGCATTTGACAAGTGTTTGTGGACTGATTTTCCACAAGAACACCATGAGAAACCCTGTAATTGATTTGGTGATCTCTAGGTAAACTGTAACCTCAGCATCTCCTGGTTTTCTGTTTAAACTCGTTTTAGGAAATGAGATGAAGTCACTCTGGCATGAGCTGGGATCTTGCTTCTCTTTCTGGGTGTTCAGTTGATATTTCTTTTATGAAGCATTCTAAAATTTGGACAGGAACCAGAGCCAGGCTCCCTAGCTCATTGTTTTCAGACTCTGCTCTCTTCCCTTTTTGGAAAACAGGGACAGCATTTTCTTCACTCTGATCATGGAGTTTCTCTCCCTTTTCCCAGGTTCTGTCACATATCACTGACTGTGGCTCAGCCATCCTCTTTTCCTCCAGGTCTGTCAGGATCCCAGCCTCTAGTTCATCCAGGCCAGGGAACTTGAATTTCCCTGGGGCAGCTGACTGTGCTCTTGCCACCTCCTTACTTATCTTGGGGACCAACTTTTTTTTTTAAATATAAATTTATTTATTTGTAGTTTTCAACATTCATTTCCACAAGTTTTTGAGTTTCAAATTTCCACCCCATCTCACACTCCCCCCACCCCAAGATGGCATGCATTCTGAATATTCCTTCCCCTAGTCTGTCCTCTTTTCTTTCTCTCCCCCTTCTCTTATCCCCTTCCCCTTCTATTTTCCTGTAGGGCAGGATAGACTTCTGTACCCCATTTCCTGTATTTCTTATTTCCTGATAGCATGTGAAAACTTTTTTTTAAACATATGTTTTTAAAACTTTAGGTTTCAAATTTTCTCTCTTCCTCCCTCCCCACCCACCCTCATTGAAAAGGCAAGCAACTCAATATAGGTTGTACATGTGCAGTTATGCAAAACACTTCCATAGTAGACATGTTGTGAAAAACTAACTCTATTTCCCTTAATCCTATTCTGCCCTCCCATTTATTCTATTCTTTCTTTTGACCCTGTTCCTCCTCAGAAGTATTTACTTCTGATTACACCCTTTTCCAATCTGCCCTCCTCTCTATCATCCCCCTGCTCTCTTGTCCCCTTCTCCCCCTATTTTCTTGTAGGGTAAGACAAACTTCCATACCCAATTGAATGTGTATGTTATTCCCTCCTTAAGCCAAATCCTATGAGAATAAGATTTACTCATTCCCTCTCACCTTCCCCTGCTTCCCCTCCACTGTAAGAGACTTTTCTTTTCTGTTTTTTCTTTGTGAGATAATTTACCCCATTCTACCTCTCCCTTTCTTCTTCTCTGAGTATAATCCTCCCTCATCCCTTAATTTTATTCTCCAGATATGACCCCTTAATCTTCAACTCACCCTGTGCCTTCTATCTATCTATCTATCTATCTATCTATCTATCTATCTATCTATCTATCTATCTACTATCTATCTACATACATATAATTTTTTTCCTCCAACTACCCTAATACTGACAAAGGTCTCATGAGTTATAAATATCATCTTTCCATGCAGGAATGTAAACAGTTCAATCTTAATAAGTCTCTTATGATTTCTCTTTCCTGTTTACCTCTTCATGTTCCACTTGAGTCCTGTATTTAAAGTCATTTTCATTCAGCTCTGGTCTTTTCATCAGGAATGCTTGAAAGTCCTATATTTCACTGAATGACCATTTTTTCCCCTGAAGGATTATACTCAGTTTTGCTGGGTAGGTGATTCTTGGTTGTAATCCTATCTCCTTTGCCCTCTGGAATATTATATTCCATGCCCTGGGTCCTTTAATGTAGAAGCTGCTAAATCTTGTGTTATCCTGATTGTGTTTCCACAGTACTTGAATTGTTTCCTTCTGGCAGCTTGTAATATTTTCTCCTTGACCTGGGAACTCTGGAATTTGGCTATAATATTCCTAGGAGTTTTCCTTTGGGGATCTCTTTCAGGAGGAGATCTGTGGATTCTTTCAATTTCTATTTTGCCCTCTGGTTCTAATATCAGGGCAGTTTTCCTTGATAATTTCTTGAAAGATGATGTCTAGGCTCTTTTTTTGATCATGGCTTTCAGATAGTCCAATAATTTTTAAATTCTCTCTCCTGGATCTATTTTCCAGGTCAGTTGTTTTTCCAATGAGATATTTCACATTGTTTTCTAATTTTTCATTCTTTTGGATTTGTTTTACAGTGTCTTGATTTCTCATAAAGTCACTAGCTTCCAATTGCTCTATTCTAATTTTTAAGGAAGTATTTTCTTCAGTAATCTTTTGGACTTCCTTTTCCATTTGGCCAATTTTTCTTTTTAGGGCATTCTTCTCCTCATTGGCTTTTTGGACCTCTTTTGCCATTTGGGTTAGGCTATTTTTTAAGGTGTTATTTCCTTCAGTATTTTTGGGGGTCTCCTTTAGCAAGCTGTTGACTTGTTTTTCATGATTTTCTTGCATCACTCTCATTTCTCTTCCAGTTTTTCCTCTACTTCCCTTACTTGCTTCTCAAAATCCCTTTTGAGCTCTTCCAAGGCCCGGGACTGATTCATATTTTTCTTGGAGGCTTTGGATGTAGGAGCTTTGACTTTGTTGTCTTCTTCTGGTTGTATATTTTGATCTTCTTTGTCACCAAAGTAAGATAATATAGTCTGACTCTTTTTGTGCTGCTTGCTCATGATCCGGCCAATTACTTGAGTTTTAAACTCTTTGTTAAGGTAAGAGTCTGCTTCCAATGTGGAGAATGTACTGTCCCAAGCTTCAGGGGTTTGTACAGCTGTTTTCAGAGATACTTGTAGGGACCTGTAAATTTTCAGTTCTTCCAAGGTGGTATGATAAGGGGCGAGGTGTTTACTCCTTTCCTGGCCTGTGACCACAAGTATTCCTTTCTGTCCTGTAACTGTGAGAGGGGTTCCTCTCCACAGCCACTACAAGCTCCACCATGCCAGTGTTCCTCCTCACCCAGCACCGCCACCCAGAACTGTGACCCAGATCCAACACGGGCAAAGCAAGAGATTCCTGCCTCAGCACTGGCAAAGAGATCCCTGCAATCCCTCTCTGATCAGCCACTGGATTCCCCCTCAGTCTGTGGGCCAGAAGCTCGGGAAGCTTCTGCTCCCCCCCCCCAACCAAACTCTTGGGGAATGAAGCTGAGACCCCGCCTTCCTTTCTCAGCACCAACAGAAACAGACTTTTCCCACTGACCTTCTAAGTTGTCTTTGGCATTAGTGGGTTGAGGAGTCTGGAAACCTCCACAGCTGCCCGATATTCAGTCCTCTGAGGCCTGCTCCAGGTTCCCTGTGGCCTGCTCCCCCATGCTGTGTGTGCTGCCTCCAGCCCGGTGATATACATTTCTGATCAATCATCCAGGTTGTCTTGGGCTGGAAATTTGTTTCACTCTGTCTTTTTGTGGGTTCTGCTGCTTCAGAATTTGTTTAGAGCCATTTTTTTAATGAGTGTTTGGAGAGGTTTGGGGGAGAGCTTAAGCAAGTCACTGCTTTCACTCTGCCATCTTGGCTCGCCCCGGGACCAACTTTCCAGTAGCCTTTTTCATTCTGTCCTTTCAATTCCCAAGGACAACCTCCTGTGCAGAGAAAACACAAGTAAAGGTCCGACAGCTCAGCCATCCCTCTGTTATGTGTTATCCCAGGTCTGTCCAACATGAGCAGACATTCTCTTGTTCCTTTGATCTTACTCTTTCCCAGGTAGAGTTTTTTTTTTTTAAATAACAAAACAACTTCTTTGTTGTCTTTCTTCTTCCTGACACCATTCTGATGATTCCAGACCAGGCTTCCTTTCCTCCTTGCCCTTGCCTCAATCTCAGTGATGGAGTGATGCTTACTGTGCTCTAACGGTTGGTGACAGTGTTAGTTAATGACCAAGGCCACCCCCAGGAATTGGTGGGCTTCCGAGGGGAATGTGCCTCAGTCTCAATGCTTTGGACTTGGGCTGCCTTCCTATGCAGAGATGGGAGCTGTTGCCCTGGGACCACATGGCTCTAGCTTTGGAAAATGTAGCTGCTACCAGAGCTGAACTCTGAGAAATGAACAACAGCCAGAATTTATTAAGTACCAAAATTCAGGGGATAGAAACACAAGCAGAAACAAAACCAGTCCCTGCCTTCAGGGGGCTTACGTTTTAACAGGGAATATAATGCCTAAAAAAAGGATGATATGTGTGTGTGTGTGTGTGTGTGTGTGTGTGTGTGTGTGTTTGTGTAAGGTGGGGGAGACCCCCACCAGAGGGATAATGGTGAAATGTGCAGCATGAAGAATGGCTGGTCTGGGCGCTTCTTCGAAGTGGATATTCTGGGAGACCTTCAGGAAGTATGAGACAATCAGAGAGATGCATCCAGGGCTGAAGGCTCTGCACTGCTCTGTCTGGCTCAGGACCAACCAGGCTCTTTGACTGTGAGGTTTGGGAGCTGACTTTAAATGGAATCTTGACTGGGTCTCAGGGCAATGCTGTTTTGTAAAATGCTCCATTCGGCCTTTTATCTGTTTTATGTCCTGCCTCCAAAAACCACACATGCTGTGGACTCAGGGGCTTCTGTGGAGCCCAGTAAACAGACAGGCCTTGAATGGAGCTGATGTGCCAAGCCTGATGCCCTGGAGAGAAGTGTGAATGAGCTGGGGAGGACACATAAAACAGCCGGGACATTTATACGGGGCTCCCCTACCTCACAGAACAAACAGTTATGAGATAAGAGAGGCAGCAAGGGGAAGAAATCCTTCCATTTCTTTCATTGCCAGAGAGTGATCCAATAGCCTGTTTACAAAGAACAGTAAAACTAGTAAAAGGCTGTTAGAGATCTATTGGCCCATTCCAAAGGCCAGGGTTGGGCCTTGTGGTCGACTTCAATTGAGCTGTCAGGAGCAGGGAAAAGGAAACTTTTTTCTCCCTTTTTGGTGAAAAATATCAACTAGCACAAGTGGTTTGTTACAGATGGCAGCAAGAGTTATTCCTTGTTCTTTGGGACTTGTGAATACAATTAGAGGAGCCTGATCGGAGCTGGGATTAACTGAAGTTAAAGCCACCAAAGAGAAATGTCCACTGGCCTTTTAGACAGGTACCAAACTCAACCACCCTTCCCTCCCAAGACACAGGAGCTGTAGGACATTGGCCTTAGGAAGATGATTTCTGATACTGAGGCCTGACCCCAAGATGGCGTATTTCTCTTTGGCTCATTGCCCACCTGGAGTTATGCCACGAAATTTCTGATTTTACTCATGGCCTAGCTGGTTTCTAGTTTTCCTCAGATATAGGTAAAAGGTAATCCCAATTCCTATACAAGCACTCAAGGTAGCACATGCAAATTGGGTATGGGATAGCCTTTATTTCACCCCACAGAAAATGCAGAAATGCAAAGGACTCACCGAATTCCATGAACAGAGAGGAAAATATGGAAATTGAACTAGGAGTTACTATTGGATCAGCCTTTGATGTTCCAATGAGTTCCTCTTTCTCACAGAGTCCCTTCACACCACCCCCCTCCTTCTAGTGACAACCTGTGGTTTAGATTTCCCTTGGAAGACAAATATATTTTGGGGCCTCTGAATAAAACATTTCCTTCCTTTTGGGTCTGTGCTGTCAGAGTAACTTCCCTCTGTCTGTATCTGTCTCTCTTAGGGCCTGAACTCTTGAACTTGAGGGCTCCTGAACTTGAGACTACCCACAAATCCATACCCAAAGCCGACACCATCCAGGGAATCTCTCTTCTCTCATTAGATCAGCAGATTCTGGTATCGTATGGTCCAGGGAATTCAAATTCTCTCCTCTTCTACACAGTTCAGGAACGTTGTTTGTGAGCTACCCTTTCAAGCATAAACAAACATATATCTGCCTCTGCCATGTACATCTGCTACAAGTCTTTACCAGCTGCTCTACTGGGAGGAAACCACACATAAGAAAAGGTCTCTGCTAGCCCCCCACATGTAGAGCTGATGTGTTGTGCTGTTTGGTCTGCTCCAAGTTACACACATCCCCACACAGAAGTGGTCTGTCAGGTGACTCTCTCAGACCACAGAGAGAGATAGCTTATCCCAAAGAAGGGATAGCAGGTCTCATCCAGCCATCCAACCAGATGGAGCTCCCTGTGTCTTGTCAGCAATGTGCCCTGGGGAGTTACCCCTCAGGTGCCTCCAAACAAAGGTCCATGCCTTATAGTCTCATCAGATTGACTAATCAGGGACTCTTCTGCTTATTATAAAAATGTATGAGTACATCACTTGGAAAAATGAAATCCAGGGTCATGAATGGGTAGGTTTATCCAGTCGTTTAAACATCGCCCTTCACCAAGGAGACTGGCACAGCAGAGCAATCTGAACCTAAGGTTCACCAGCTGTGACAATCCTGGAGAAGGAAGATTGGCTCTTCAGTGGTAGAAATGTCAGTGGATGAGGATGATGTGAATGTAGACTCTTTGCTAGTTTCTTCTTGACCAAAGTGTCCCTAATCATTCCTTTAGTTGGTATTTTAAGAAAATAGGAAGAGAAGTTGGCACAGACCCAACCCATATGGTAGGCATCTATGGGTGCTGATTCCATTCTGGAGGTAACAGTGTTGAAAGCATTGAGTGATAGGTTTTCAAGAGCTCAATGAAGGGAAGATAGAATCAATTTTTTAAAAAAAGTATGGACAGTATTATTGCCAAAAGTGGGAAACTGGAGATCATTTGGAGCTATTGGCCCCCATGCTTACTTTCTCGTCTACAAAATCTTTCCATACTGAGGGTGTTCTTGATGAAATTTGAGAAGGGATTAGTCGAGCTTTGACAAACAGCATTTTACCACAGATGGTGACATTGTCAGCATCGCACAAATGACTGAAAGGTGCAAAGAATGCAAAGTCCCACTGTGCTGACTATTTGTTGCCTCCAGGCAATAGGGAGACCCTGAAGATTCTTGGGTAGGGGAGTGACATGGTCAGATTTGCACTTTAGCAGCTTTGTCAGAGATGGATAGGAGAGGGGAGAGGCTGGTAGAACACTCCCTCTGGACTACTCCCCAAACTTGTACTCATACTCATGAGTTGAGCTTACAGAGGGCAGCTGCCATATTGAGTTTCAAGGGGTGGCCTGTGAGACCCCCTTTCTAGTAGTAGAGCTCAGTAATCCTCATTGGTGTGTTTCACATTAACAATAAGGGAGTGGATACAATTAACTCTTAGCAAAGCACAACAGCTACATATTCTGTAATCTGGAGCGCCCCCTCCTAAAAATCTACACATCACACCTGAGAGGAGTGTGCTCTGGCTTAGGATCCAATGATAATAAGGCACACTTGCAGGGCAAAGGGCTTGAGAGCCCTCCGGTGGATCCAGTACGTCAGCCAGGCAGGTTGCTCTGCTGGATTTCCAGTGTTTGGTCCCCTCCAAGTCTGGTTCTCTTCTCTGATGCCCGGGGTCCTATTCCTTGAAGTTGCTGCCTCCCTCAGGCAAGAATCTTTCTGTAGCTGTGTCTTCTTTCTTCTTCTTCCTCTTCTTCTCCTCTTCTTCCTCCTCTTCTTCCTCCTCCTGTTCCTCTTCTTCTTCTTCTTCTTCTTCTTCTTCTTCCTCTTCTTCCTCTTCTTCCTCTTCTTCCTCTTCTTCTCTTCTTCTTCTTCTTCTTCTTCTTCTTCTTCTTCTTCTTCTTCTTCTTCTTCGCCTTCTGGTGTGTGTGAAAGAGGTTTCTCCATAGCTGCCTCCAATTCCTGAATTCTTGAACCTGAACTCTGGAAATGTGTCCAGAGTTTAGCTCTTTACTAGCTCCAGGGATGGGGAAAACTTGTTTGCTTAGACTCTCCTGTTCTCTTCTTAACTCAATCAAAGAAGTGTTTGCATCTCATAAAAGGCAGGACATAAGTCATCTTTTACACTTAGTCTAACAACTTGGGGTTATGTTCTGTACCTTCTGTGACCACAGCAATTGAAGTGTGTGTATGTTGTGTGTGTGTGTGTGTGTGTTTGTGTGTAAAACCTTTCCTCCTTTTACAAAGCAGTGGGCCCATTTATTTAGGGTGTTTAAGAGAAACTAGTATGGCTGAATGGAGATCCAGTTCCCAGCTCCCATTCCCACCCAAAGGCTGGGAGACAAGGGCAATAAATGACCAAAGGCAGGACCCTGGAACAGCACTAGCCCCCCCCCCACGCCCCCATCCCCTGCAGGGCAGCAGCTGATATCTCCTGAACTGGGACACAATAGAATGGGGAAGGCCAGGGAAGGACAGGACAGGTACACAGCCAGGGACCTCTCCAGAGTCCTGAGCAGGATGGAAGAGGCAATCTTTTATAATTCTTACAGAAGTTCCTCTGGGCTCATCATTCCTCTGTGGATGGTCACTCCATACCTCAGGATGCTGTAAGGGGCCAGGTGTTTTGCAGAGCTCTCCTTAAGTATCAGCTGATTGGTTCCCAACCTCTGATGTCCAGGTAGGGAAGCATCAGTTAGAGATGACATAGAAATTAGAAATATCTCTGGTAGATTCTAGAGAAGGCAAGTGAGGGGGTACAGCTAGGACAGAGACCACCTGCCAGTCAGTGATCAAGCTCCTACCTGAGAGGCTATTGTGATTGTCTGGGGAAAGAGTGATGGTGGCCTGAAATTGTGGGAGTGGAGAGATGTGAGAGATACTATGAAAGTAGAATCCACAATGTGGGCAGTCGCTGGTCCTTCACACAAAGCATTATCTAGCCATATGTGACCCAGAATCCTCTCTCTAGCATCCCTGGTGAGTGGTCCTCCAGCCTCTGATTGAAGCCCTTTGGTGAAGTATTCCTGAGCCAGCCCCTTCCACTAGGGGGCACCTCTCATTTTAAGAAGTTTCCCCTAAAAGTGAGACCCAAATTGGCTCTTAAGTCAGCTTGCTAGGGACAAGTAGAAAACTTGAATCTTTTTCATGGGTACTTCGAAATATTTGTCCCCCAGGGCAGCTAGGTGGCACAGTGGATAGAGCACTGGCCTTGGATTCAGGAGGATGTGAGTTCAAATCTGGCCTCAGACACATAACACTTACTAGCTGTGTGACCCTGGGCAAGTCACTTAACCCCATTACCTAGCCAAACAACAACAACAACAGCAACAACAACAACGACAACAGAAATATTTGTCCCCCTGCCTGGCCACCCCTGAACTCATTGAAGCCATGGAGACGCAAAAACAAGCTAGAACAGAGCCTCTACCGTCAGGGAGCTTCTAGTCTGGCTGTGAGCATGGGGCATACACACACAAGGGGAAATAGCAAATGTGGACAAGGTTGCAGTTGGGAGTTGCCCATCTTTCCCACTGCTGGAGTTCCAAGAGAAGCAGGACCAGTGAAGGCTAGAGGGAGCAGTCAGGGCCACTTAGTGCCAGGAAAACCATCACATTTCCCCAGGGAGGACCCTCCTGCACAACCCAAGCCACTGGGGTTGTGCAGTCTCAGGTTTTGAGATGAATGACAAGCAGAAACTAGCACAGACAAGTCTCTTCCATTTAAGTCGGTCAGTCAATAAACATTTATTCAATGCCTACTGTGTGCCAAGCACTGTGCTAAGTGCTGGGGTTACAAAGAAAGGAAAAAGATTGTCCCTGCCCTCAAGGACTTCTGGAAGAAGGTAGGATTTTAGCTGGGACTTAAAGGAAGCCAGGTAGGTCAGCAGTCAGAGTGGAGAAGGGAGAACATTCTAGGCATGGGGGACAGCTACAGAACATGCCCAGAGCTAAGAGATGGAGGGACAGCCAGGAGGAGGCCGGGCTCACTGGAATGAAGAGTAGATAGAGTGGTGGTGGGGCAGTTTAAGGAATCAGAAGCCTGTAAAGGTGGCAGGGGGTTGGGTTATGGCGTTTGGAATATCAGAGGTTTTTGTATTTAATCCTGGTGACCATAGGCAGCCACTGAAGTTGAATGGGTATGGGATGACATAGTTAGAAAAATGCCTGTTAGAAAAATCACTTTAGTGGCTGAATGGAGGATAGACTGGAGGGGGGGAGATGTGAGGCAGGCAACCCCCCCCCCCAGTAGCTACTGCAGTAGTCCAGTGTGAGGAGATGAAGGGGGCGTGTTGGAGAGATGCTGGAGAGGTAGAATTGCCAGGGCTTGGCACTGGGTTGGACATGGGAGTGGGTGAGAGATATCTAAAAAAGGGACAACCAAACAAGACCCTTCTCCCATCCTCAGATTTCCTCATCAGCCTCAGCTCTTCACACTTGCCACAATATTGCCCCAGGCTTTTTAGTCATTCTTTGTCATCTGCTCTTGCTGCCACTTTCTGTACCTGTTTTTGAAAATCCAAGTTAGGTGGTGATTGCACTGTGCTTCCACATCGATCCCTTTAGGTGATATCTTGAACTACAGGGGTAACCATACCAGTCCTCCACCAAAGAAGCTTCTGTGGTGTCTTATGGCTTCTAGAATAAAATGCAAATGCCTCTTTTTGACACCTAGAATCCTTCAAAATCTGGTTCCCACCTCCATGTGTAGACTGATCTCATGTTACACCTGTATATTCTACCATGCCTCTGTTGTTCAGTTGTGTCCAATTTTCTGTGACCCTATTTGGGGTTTTCTTGGCAGAGATACTGGAATGGTTGGCCATTTCCTTCTGCAGCTCATTTGATAGATGAAGGATCTGAGATGAGGCAAACAGGGTGAAGTGACTTAGCCAGGGTCACACAGCTGGTCAGTGTCTGAGGCCAGATTTGAATTTAGGAAGATGAGTCTTCCTGCCTCCAGGCCCAGCCCTGCGCACTATGGCACCCCCTAGCTGCCCATGTACTACCCTCTAGCCAAGCTGATATTCCCTATACAGGTCATTCCATCGCCTCCCTCCAGCTGTTTGCGTGGCCATCCCTGTTGCTTTCAAAGTCTCCTTCCTCACCTCTCCCCTTGTAAGCTCTTTTTGATTCTCAGCTCAAATGGCACCTCTTGCAGTAGACCTTTCCCCATTCTCTTCATGACTAGTACTCTCCCTTTGCCTTTACTTTGATGAATCCATCTGGATTCCTGCTGGAAGAATGTTGAGGACTGCGTCACTTTTGTGAAAGTGGCCCAGAGCCCAGCTCCGTACTTTGTATGTAGTCAGTGCTTACTAAATGCTTATTGAATTGAATTCTCTACCCTTTTCTTCATCATCATTCTTCTTCAGAATTCCATTTTTAACCTGTCTCCCCTCCCTCTTTAACTGTCCTGCTCTGTCACATTTTAAATCTTAGACTCCTCCCTGTCCTTTCTCAGAGCCCTTTGGAATCTGCTCTCACCCAGTCTAGGGGATGTGCCAGCCTGTGCCAAGATTTCCTCATTCTCACTAACTCTAGACTGGAAGGGTTACTCTCTCCCTTTGTTCCCATCATTTCCATCATATCATCCAGCTCCTTCTTTTCTCCGGAGAAGAATCAGATTGAGAAGAGAATTTCCCTTTGCTGGTTCCTCTACCTTTTAAAAGATGAAATGATCATGAAGGAAAGGCAAGGACTTCTTAGCAGCTTTGCTTTTGGTGGAGAGCAGGCTCTTTCCTCTCCATCTGTTATGCTGACCTTGGAATCAGGGATTTAGAAGGAAAGATAAGGACCTTAGAGGCACTTTGGTGCCAACTCTCTCCTTTCACAGTAGAAGGACCTGAGTCTCAGAAAACTTCACTGACTTGCACAAAGTCCCAGAGGCTCTAAGTCACAGAATTCAAACCCAGGTCCTCTGACACCAAAGCTCCTTCCATTTCTGCTGTATCCTGGTGCTTTTCTAAGGCTTATAAGACCTGGAGATTCCAACTTCTCCTCCAGATCTTTTCCTACACTATGACCACATTTGTCCTTGTAAGACCCCCAGAAGCTTTCTGACAAAGTACCTAGCACATTAATACCCTTCTAAAATTTATTATGATGGCTCAAATACCTATAGCCCTGCACCATTTGAGAAGACCTTCCCACCCATTGCTTCCTGTAAAGCCTCATAATGACCTGGGGAGGGGCTAAATATAGCACCTAATATTAACTCTTTTGACAAATAAGGAAACTGAGGCTCAAAAATGAGTATTGGAAAGCTCTGGGTGCTGTGTTCCTTAAATGATCATTCTTAGAAAATGGGGAGCTGACATGTCTGACGCACTGTCCATGTCACAGCATGTGTTATAATTATCTGAGTGTGTGCCTCCTGCCCCTCCTAGACTGGAGGTCCTGGAAGGTGGGGGCTGGAAGTTCTCTGTAATCTGTGCATGCTTCTCAGGACCCAGGGACCAGGGCTCTCTATATAGCAGGCGCTTAATTGTTGTGCGTGGAATTGGATTGGGCCTCCTCCCTTATAAGAAGATTCACATTCATTCAGCCACAAAGACTCTGCAGCGGCTGCAGCCAAGTTCAGCACATTCTTCTGATCCAATATTTTTCTTAAGTAGGACGTGGAGATTAAGAACTCCTTAGGATATACCTGAAGGAGTAAAAGACTGTGTGCTCCTCTTAGTTGGAGAGAGAGAAAAGAAATAGGGTTGTCTTTTTGAAAGGTAAAAATAGTTCAAGACTTTTTTAGAACTTAATCACACAATATTCAAAGGGCGTTTGGTAGCCTGGCTTGGTGGTTTGGGCTGTGTGGCAGGCATAGTTTGTGGTCGTGGGGAGATGTGTCTTTCTCTGCATCATGCATCCTAATTCCTCTTTTATTATCTCTACAAAGGAGCATTTTCAGGGCCAATCTGCAATGAAGAGAAGGTATGGAGGCCTATCAAAAGCAGGGAAAGTTCTCAGCGAGCTAGGGTTCAGTATGGAGAAGAACACATGGGTTTGGTCTGAGAGCAGTGCTATGAAATGGGCCAGCCCTACCAAGAGTCTGAATTCGGGGTGAGGGCATGTACTAAATAAGGGTGTGGGTGGCTGTGGGCTGATGCGAAAGCCTATTGGAGCCATCAGGACCATGGACAGGGCAGTGGCCTACCAGGCTCTCTGCCCAGCTTACATAGGAATGTGATTCATTCAGCTCTGACCTTTGTACTCACTTACCTGACCATCTCTTCCTTTGCCTTCCCTAACTGGGTCTTTATTTATCCACCTTTCCTCAAGGTAGTCATTTAAATCTGGTCCCTCCCTACATTTCCAGGCTTCTTATATCACACTCCCTTTCCTTCAGTCTAAGACCTGCTATCACTGGTCAGGTTGTTGCTCTTCCTATCTGGCACTCCATCTACCACCTCTGTCTCTTTGCACTGGCTGTCCTGTGGAATGTTCTTCTTCCTGAATCTTCCTTAAAGACTCAACACAAAGCCTACCTCCTGCAGGAGGCCTTTTCTGGTCTGTGTGGCCCCTTCACAGATGTTAATGCCTTCCCCACCAAGATCATCTTCCCTCTATTATGTACTTGTCCTCTATATCCCAGTTGCTTTACATGGTATCTCTCATATTAGAATGGCAGCTTCTTGAGGGCAGAGACCATGGTTTTCACCTGGCTTTGTATCTCCAGCCTGGCTTATAGCAAGCACTTAAAATTTCTGTCTGATTTCTGATGGATTGCCATTCCATTTCATTAATGAGCCTGAGTTTTGCACTAATTGTATCCTCCAGCTGACCATTAGATGGAAACAATTGGTTGAGTCTAATGAGCTAGGATTTCAGGGCAAATGAAGCCACAGAGTTATAATAATAATTAGTACTTACATAGAACTCTGAGGTTGGCAAAGTGCTTCACAAATATTATCTCATCTGATTTTGATCCCCCATAACATCCCTGGCAGGTAGGTGCCATTGTATTATCCCTATTTTACAGCTAAGGAAACTGAGGCAAACAGAGGCTAAATGACTTGCCTAATGTCACGCAGCTAGTAAGCATCTGAGATTGGATTTGAACCCAGATCCTTCTGACTCTGTGTCCAGGACTCCATCCACTGTGCCACCTGCTTGCCCATCTTGAACCTTGGGGGCTGCTTTCTTTGGGAGATCCACTTTGCAATGTGAGGGATAGCCTGATGTGTTACAGATATAAAGGTAGTATCATGCAGTGATTAGAGAAGTGGCTTTGAACTCAGGAAGACCTGGGTTCAAATTCCACCTCAGGCATTTACTAGCTAGGTGCCCTTGGGCAAGGTATTTAATCTTTCTCTGCCCCTCAGCTTCCTCATCTGTAAATGATGGGGTTGGACTCAGTGGCCCCTTCATTACCTTTAAATACGAGACCCCATCGTCTTCTATGGAAGTTACTTAGCTTTTTAAAAAAATGTGTTTCTGTTCTGAATTTACCCTAAACCAACTCAGATAGCAATCCCATATAGATCCTTCAGCAGAAGTCAAGGATTGTGATTCATGTCACTCTGTAAATGTCATGTTCTAACTCTAAGGTAGTGGGAGGCAGGAAGTCCTTGAGACATAGACTCTGCCTTCAAGGAGCTCACAGTCTTGGGGGCGGTGATGAAGGAAGGACATGGAATACTCAGATGACACATAACTTGGTTAGTTCAGTCCCTGTGGGAGGGAAGGTGTCATGGATGGGGATGAGGTGAATTAGGCTTTAAAGGGTGAGAATTGAAGCAAAGGAGGACCTTTGGCACACAGACAGCAGTAGGCTGCAAGCTGATCATACACTGAGCAGTCCAGCTGGGCTGTAGCTCAGAGACCTGGAGGAAAGGAGCAGGAAATGGAGTAGAAAAGATTGAGTGATTCCACACCCTCCCTCACCTTCTTCCCCTGCAGTATCTCAGGGCCTGGTTCATCACAACCCGCCCCCCCCCCACCTTCCCTCTTGAGTCTAGGCCTGGAGCAGACTTGATCCCTTATAATAAGCACATGAAAAGCCAAACCATGGAAGGGTGGAAAAAGAACTCATGCTCTCCTGAGTGCCCTCTGCCTTTTGGTACCTGGTATCTTCAGGGTCCTGGGACCAAGGTTGCAGGTGCCCAGGTTGACCATTGGCCTGGGTCTCTGTAAGTCACATGTTTCTTAGAAGAGAAGGAGGAGGAGGAGGAGAAAGAGAAGAAGGAGGAGGGGAAGGAGGGGGGAGAGGAAGAGGAGAAGGAGAGGGAGGAGGAGAAAGAGGAGGAGGAGGAGGGGGGTAACAGGAGGAGGAGGGACAGGAACAGGGACAGGGGAAGGAAGGGGAGGAGGAGGAGTGATTTCTTGGGATGCCCTGGGGCTCACAGACATTGCTTTTGGAGGAGATGGAGGACAGACTGATGTGGGAAGTGCTTTGATGCCTCACCAATGCCCCACCCCACACTGACAACTGGCAGGCAGGCCCCAGTATGGATTTACCTGAAAGGAAAGGTTTCTTTGCAAAGGAAATTAGATTGGGGAACCCTTAGAGTGAGGGAGGAGAGCATTTAAGGGGAAACACTGTGTCCCTGGTGCCTGGGGCCTGAGAGGGTTGGCAGGAGCCAAAGAAAAACTTGGAAAGCCAGCCCAGAAGGAGAAGCTGCTAATTAGGATGTTCTCCCTGGGATCCTGGCTGGGAGTGCATGCCTTCATTTCTCACAGAGCTACCTAAGGACTCACTGGGCTGGCGAGCTTGGGCAGAAGGCCCACAACAAAGCACCCTGGGGTTGTGACAGTGGCAGGAGCAGGCCAGCCAGCCAGCACGGTGAGAGGCCTGGCATTGAGGCTGTGGGAAGGTCTGCACAAGGTCCTGGGCTACCCAGCCAGAGGAAGGGAAGAGAAAGAGGACATGGGGGCTGTGTGTACCTCAGTCAAAGCTTTGAGTAAGCACTTACTATGTGTCAGGCACTGTACTAAGGGCCAGGAATAGAAACCCAAGCAAACAGAAAGACAGGCCCTACCCTCAGGGAGCTCACATTCTAAAGGGGAAGACTGCACATAAAAGGAAGCTGAATAAGGAAGAGGGGAAGGCAGGTACAAACCATTGGCTTGATGGAGAAATCTGGGTTGTGCCCTGGTGAGGGAGCCCTCCTTGAACGAGGGCCTGGGAGGAGCTTTCCAATCCAAAGGAGGGGCTGCAGGGGCAGAGGGGCCTTCAGACCGGGAGGCCCAGGGCTGGAGTAACCGTCCAGGATGGAGTTTTCTGGGGCGTGATGGAGAAGGCCAGAGGAGGGTAGCCACCTGGTGAGAAATGAAGAGCTGCCTTCACTGTCTGGGGGACAGTCCCATGAAAGGGGGCTTAGCCTTGCTCTGTTTGGCCTGGGGCAGGGGTGGTGGGGAGGTGGGCAGACCCAGGAATCATGGGAGGAAACTACAAAGAGACTGATTTTGGCTGACCATTAGGAACATCAAGCCAGTGTGGGAGGGGAAGCCTGGGAAATCCTCAGGCAGAGGCCAGAGGAGCCTCTGTCCGGGTCATTGTAGAAGAGGCTTGCTGAGGCTTAGCTGCACAGGATGGCCTCTAAGCCCTTCTGGCATTCTGGGCCTCGGTGGAACCACGGAGAGAATCCTAGCTTTGAGAAGCAGAGAACATCCCACCTCCAACAAAGCTCACGTTATCGCTGACCTTGGACAGCCTCCTCGGCCTCACTTGTCTCATCTGTAAAATGGAAACTGGTCTCAAAGGACTTGATCTGAGATCTTTGGTGGGGGCTGGCCTGGAAGGTGTTCTCTCCTCATTCCTAAGAGGGGGTCCATGCTGCCTGGTTTTCTGTCTCTCTCCATCTCTCCTCACCCTGTGTCTCTGTCCGGGTCTCTCCCCCTTCCCAGAGCGGTGCTTATAGGCTGACTCAGTGTTATTTATGGTATTGATCACAGACAGCCTCCCCCTCAAAGCTCCATATATTCAGATGAGCTACTGAGGCTATTACCCAAATTAGGCTTATTATCTCCTGGTATCCACCTGGGCCTCTGAGAGGAGGGGGGTCTCCGGAAGGGTCAGGAAGGCCGGTCTTGAGTGCTCCCAAACCCTCCTCCCACCAGGCATGCTGGGGCCCCTGCCATCATAGAATCCCAGAATCCCACCAGAGCTGGCGGGGACTTCAGCATTGTGAAGTGGTCAGACCATCATCTGGCTAGGAATGCCCAGGCTAGCAGCCCTGACAAGTGGCTGTCTGAATCAGGCTGGGCATATGTGTGTACCTGCATGTGAACATGCAGGTGAGAGGGAAGAACTATGTTACTGGCATATAACAAAGTGTTATTGGGGGATGGGGCAGGGATGTTGGGAACATGTGATCTGGGCCTCATCTAGTCCCAAGAGCAGACTTCTCAGCCTCCAGTGTCAGAGCACCTGATAGAGGTAAGCAGGCATGCTCAAGCTGATTGGCATCTTTGCTCACTATGCAAACAGACCCACAGATGGGAGGCCAGGCAGGGAGAAGGCCAGGGTTCAGGCATGAGGCAGATCAGAGTCAGAGCTGGTGGGAAGCCCAGGCCAGGAGTCCAGGAAACTCCAGGAAGGCACAGCTCAAAGGTGCTAGAGGTGCCTCTAATTTTATATACTAGGAGTCTAGGTCCCAGAGAGGAGGAGATGGCCCATGGTTCCCTCAGGAGGTAGGATCAGAGCCAGGCCTAGAGCCTTGGCTGAAAGCCCACCCTTGCTCAACCTTACAGAGGCTTCCTTCCTGCTCTGACAAGTCTAGTCTGGCCCCTTCCCTGCCTGACTGCCTTGGGGATCTGACAATTATAGACACTAAACTCTTGGGGGTCAAGCGCAGGCTGGCTTGAACCCTTGCATCACCAGCCAGGACCTGGCCAGGGGAGGGAAGGCTAGCCTTCACAAACATTGGATTGCCTGTGTCCCCAAACAGTGAAGAATGAACTGGATGGATGGATGGATGGACAGATGGGTGGATGGATGGATGGATGGATGGATGGATGGCAGCATGACCAAGTGGGAGGTGAGAGGTGAGAGGTTAGAAGTGAGATCTGGGAACTCTGTTGTATTCTGGAAGGCCCTATCTCTCAGGTCAGGTCGGGTCAGGCCTCTGACTCCTTCACTTCTTCAATGCCCACCTGTGCCTCCTCTGGCCATTCATCCTGTACCATAGCCAGCCTATACCAACCTCCATGTCCTCTTTCTGGCTGTCACCTGTTCTGGGTGAAGCTGGTCAGGCTGGGATCCTCTACTTATGATGGGCAGAATGAGAGCAGGCTGGGTACTCAATCTGTTTTCTCATGGAAAGTTGGCATTAGGGCATTTGAATTCTATATGCAAATATATTCAAATGAGGGCATTCTCTGATTCACAGGGAAACACATTAGAAATCTGGCTTGCTTTTTCTCTAAAGGGGTGATTGAGGAGTGTGGGAGTAGCTGCTTTCCAACTACCTGTAGTGTTAGGGCCACTGCCCTTTGGAGGCCAGGCAGGGGGACGGGTACCCCATACTGCCAGATGTGACAGCCACAGTGGTGCACAGGTTGTCTGGCCTCAGAGCATGGGAGCTTCCTTCTTGTTTGCAAAAGGGATGACAATTTGGGGCTGTCTCAGTGCTGGGTTCACATTGCAAATAATGCTGGTAGGAGAATTGTGCCCATATTCCCCTAAAATAAGAGACTATCAGGCCAACTGCAGGAGAATTTTTAATTGAAAACCTGGCAACCCTGGTGGGGTTTTTTCCCACAGCATCTGTTCTTTCCTCCTCCTGCCTCCCGATTCCCTCACTTTCTCCTTTCCAGCCTTTTCCTGTGACAAGGCTCAAGGCTCAGTCAATCTCCTTCTCCCTGTCTCTCTGCCTTTCTGTCTCTGTCTCTGATGTGCTCTCTCTCTCTCTGTCTCTCTCTGTCTCTCTCTCTGTGTCTCTCTCTTGTCTCTCTGTCTGTCTGTCTGTCTCTCTCTGTCTCTCTCTGTCTCTCTGTCTCTCTTGTCTCTCTGTCTGTCTGTCTGTCTCTCTCTGTCTCTCTCTGTCTCTCTCTCTCTGTCTCTCTCTCTGTCTCTCTCTCTCTCTCTCTCTCTGTCTCTGTCTCTGTCTCTCTCTCTCTCTCTCTCTCTCTCTCTCTCTCTCTCTCTCTCTCTCTCTCTCGTCATCCCATCTGAAGCCATTCTGCACCTACCCTAGATCAGGACCAGTAGCTGTAACTGTACTGGTTGCCAAGAGAAACACAAAGATATGAACATGATGTTGCCCATGGCAGCGTCAGTATCTTGGCCTGATACTTTAAGGTTGGTGGTAGGCGTCTCTAAAGCAGTAATATGTAGTTACAGTTGTTCAGATGTGTGTTCCTTTGGCTTGTGTGTGTATGTGGGCCATGCATGTGTGTGCATACATGTGCAAGGCATGTGTAGACATGTGTATGTGTGTGAGTGTGTGCTGGGTTGATAGAATGGCTGCTTGGAGGGAGACCAGGAGCCTGGCTTCCTCTAAGGAGCCCACAGTTTGGACCACAGCTGAGGATGTGCCAACAATGTGGCCCTGGACCAGGACCTCCACAGATTCACAGCTACTTTCACTTTAGCACTGCTCTGAGATACTGCACACGAAGCTTCCTAGTGATGTTGTAAGACTGAATGTGGTCATCAGTGTGGTCACTCTATGTCCTCTACTTGGCAGTGGACTTAGCACTTCCCAAGCAGGACAGCTCCAAGGGAGCTTTGTAAAAGTGGTATTTTAGGAAGTTTTTGCTGAGGTCAAACCTAAATCATTTCCAGCATTGTTCTGTTTCTGCCCGCTGAGGCCAAGCAGAACAAGGCTAATCCTACGGCTCAGGACGGCCTGATCAAAGGCATGGAGACAGGCAAAGGTAACTCTGGAGACTGAAACTGAAGCAGAGTCCAGTTTGACTGAGTTGTGGTGAGCATGGAGGGAGGAAGTGAAATGGCATTGGTGCCAGGGCCAGAAATTTGTTTTTTGTCCTAGAGGTACTAGGGAGCCGTTGGAGATTTTGAGCAGAGGAGAGACACGATCAAAAATAGGAAGATGATTTTAACAGCTGTATGGAGGATAGCTGGCAGGGGAGAGAGGCTGGAAGGAAGAAGGCTATAGCAATGATTCAGGCTAGAGGGAGTGAGGGCTTGAGTAACTAAGTGGTATCGTAGAGAGATTGAGGGATCTGGATTCAGGAACCCCTGGGTTCAGATCCTATCTCAACCCATTGATTTCTGCATGACTAACCTGTCTGCCTCAGATTCCTCATCTGTAAAATGGGGATAATAATGTCACCTTCTTCCCAGGGTTGATAGTCTATGTAAGGTGCTTTGTAAACCTTAAAATGCGTTATTGTTGTTATTGTCATGATGTTGACTGTGGTGGTGACTGAGAGATGGCGAGGTCAAATGGAAGTTTTCTAGGGGATATCTGGACATGATTGAAGATAGCAGGAAAGGATCAAGGAGAAAGGGAGAGAATGAAGATGGGAGATGGAGAAATTACTATAGGGCCAGGTTCCCCGAGGGGCTAGAAGCAGAAACATTGGCCATGGCAAAGAGAAGGACCTCTCTTTATTACAGATTGGAGAAAAGGTTAAAAAAAACACCCTGTGAAATGAATAGGAAAGGTTTGAAGTATGAAGAAAGTGAAAACAAGGAGTCAATGGCTGATGGACTCAATTTACATTGGGAAGTAGGGGAAGGGACAGTTGCTGAGACAGAAAGTGGGGAAAGTATAAGGGGTTTAAGGAGGGGACAGGTGATCTGAAAGAGCTGCTATGAGCACTAAGTTTCAAGTTCTAAGACTCTCCCCTGAGCTATTTTCTACTCCAAGGGTCCTCCCAGCTCTGGCCTTCCATATTCTACCATCTAATATTTCTCCCAGTACTGACATCCTATATTCTCTGTTCTAAGGCTCCTCCCAGTCCTAACATTCTATAATCTAATGAACCACCCCTTCCCCTAGCTCTGGCATTTTATTTTCTGTATTCTAAGATCTCTTCCAGCTCTGACATTTCATGTTTTATGTTTAAGGGTCCCTTCTAGCTCTGACATTCTGTTTTCTTTGTTCTAAGTTCTTCCTCAGCTTTGACATTCCCTGTTCCGAGGTCCTTCCCCACCCCTCCTTCCTTGCTCTGATATTCTCTGTCCAAGGGCCCCTCTGATCTCTGATGTTCTGTGTTTTATGTTCTAAGGTACCCTTCAGCTTTGCCATTATCTGCTGTAAGGCCCCTCCCAGATCTTTCATTCCATGTTCTGTATTCTACTGTGTGAGATGTAGACCTAACCCCATTTTCTGCCCTAATGCTAATGAATTTTCTTAATCATTTAAAAAACTGAATAATTAATTTCTTCTTCAGCATTTTGTGGTCCTAGATTTCTCAAACATGGGTCTATTTTATGTCTTTGGATCTGGTTCTGCATAATCTAATCTGTTCTGTTGGTCTATTTTTCTGTCTAAAAATCCAGTACTAGACTGAGGATAATGAATATTTTCTAGCATCATTTTAGAACTGTTCCACAAACCTCTTTCTTCCTTCTTTGTCTTCATAGTTCCCCTTGCTATCTTTGTACATCAGAGAGGTAATATGGTATAGGGGTAAAGTGCTAGACTTGGAGTCAGAGGGCTCTGAGTTCAAACCTTATTGCAGACATCCACTAGTCATGTGACCTTGGGCAGGTCACTTTACTTCAGCCTGTGTCTATTTCCTCCTGTGTAACATGAGGACAATAATACCTTTACCACTCACCTTCCCCCAAAATTACACATTCGCTTTACCAAAGCACTTTGAGGGTTTCAAACACTAAAGCATTATGCAAATATTGGTTGTTACTTCCTGATGTTCCCTATTCATTTTGTTAGGGGCCTCTAGGTGGTGCTGCAGTGGATAGAGTGCTGGGATAGAGTTGATAGAGTCAGGAAGACTCATCTTCCAGAGTTCAAATCTGGCCTCAGACATTTACTAGCTATGTGACTCTGGGAAAGTCACTTAACATTGTTTACTTCAGTTTCCTCATCTAAAAAATGAGCTGGAGAAGGAAATGGCAAACCAGTCAAGCATTCTGCCAAGAAAACCCCAAATGGGGTCATGAAGAGTCTGATATTACTGAAACAACTGAACAACAACATATATTTTATTTACTACTAGAAAGCATCCTCCTGGTAATTTGACTGATTTTGTAGGAGCACTATAGATTACTTTGGATAGTAGTATAGTCTTTTACTATGTTGGCTCTCTCTCTCTCTCTCTCTCTCTCTCTCTCTCTCTCTCTCTCTCTCTCTCTCCTCTCCTCTCCTCTCTCTCTCTCTCTCTCTCTCTCTCTCTCTCTCTCTCTCTGTGTTTAGAGGAGAGTCTAACTCTGTTTTTGGTATTTTTTGGTTAGTGTTTGAGTATGTTTTTCTGCTGGAATTTCTGCCCGTACAGGTTTCTATCCAGAATATTATTTCATTGCACACAAACTTTTATTTTGTCTGATCATTTCTTTAACCATTTTCCCCTTTAAAGGCAATTTTCTTTTCAGCATTTCTTCTTCTTCTTCTTCTTCTTCTTCTCTTCTTCTTCTTCTTCTTCTTCTTCCTTCTTCTTCTTTCCTCCTCCTCCTCCTCCTCCTCCTCCTTCCTCTTCTTTCCCAGGTGACTAGATATCTTGAGAGCTCTTGTTCCTCCATATTCCCAAAGCCTCCAGGAATGAATTCTTGATGGTATCCACAAGCCTTGATTGAAAACATAGACTGAGCTCATACTGAGCTAGCCCACTATACTTAGCCAGCTGCAGACCTCAAACCAGACAATCAAAACATCCTTCCCAACTCATTGAGCTGTTCACCCAGGCCGTCTTGCCATTTGCTTAGCTGCTCCAGAATATACCTTCCCTCACTCCTTTTCCCTCCTGCTCCTGGCACAATAATTTGAACAACACTTCCATTGTTTTTTTTTTTTTAAAGTTACATCAGTTGGCTGCCCTGTGATGCCACAGACACTCCCTTCCCTGGCCATCACTCCTGAGTATGTGTTGTCTCGTTCTAACAGAATGGAAGCTTCTTGAAGGCAGGGACTTTTCGCCTTTTTCTCTTTGTATCTCCAGTCCTTGCCAAAGGATTTGTTTTTGTTTACACAGCAAGTTAATGGCTGACACAGGACTAAAACTCATATCGCACACACTGAGTCCTTTCAGAAGTCTGGTAGACGGGAAGGGAGGTTCATATGGGGTATGGCTCAGACCAGTGGCTATTGAGTTATCTTCTTACTCAGAAATTTCTCTAAGTCCTTGTTTGTTGATTCTTGCAAGGTAATGAATTATCTTTGTGTTTACTCTTTTTTTCCCCAGGGTTAATTGCTACCAACGACCAACAAGGTACACTCACCTTTTTTTTTTCTTTTTGATGATTTAAAAGCCTGGAATTGGGCGATAAATAAATGATTTTGGTTGACTCAATTTGGAGGACTATTTGGTGGGGTTGGGGGGGAGAGGTAATCTCCCTCTGGGATGTGCCCAACAACCAAGCCCAGCTGTTGGGTTAAGCCCAGCTGCTGACATTCTTGGTGCACAGATGGAGAGCTTGGTAGCAGGGGTCCCAGCCCAGCACTCCATTCTGGCAGGAACCAGCAGAGGTAGGAGGCAGCTTTCAAACAGTTTCTGTCTGGGGCATGAAGGAAATGTTGGTCTCCATGCTACATTCATAGGCCAGGTGTGCCCTGAAGTCTTGGATGAAACCCTCGGGGGCTCTCTCTGCACATCTAAGGGCCCTGATCCAAAGGCAAAGATATCCTTTGTCTTGGGGGAGCTGTATGCCCTTGGAGGCTCAGTAGCTAAATGCATATGCTCCCACAAAGGGCTCCATACTGGGACTTGTGCAGGTGGTCACTCCTATACATAGGCTGCCATTATCAGGCTTGATGGCCCATAGGAGGTGGGTGAAGGTAGCTTTGGCAATGTCCTTATCAAATCCTCTGATGTCACCCCAGGACCTCCTGCTGCCTCTCAAGAGGTCAGAGTCAGCCTGGGCTCCCTGGGGTCCTGCTGGGCTCCAGCTAGAGCAGATGGATTGAAGGTTTGTGGGTGGACCTGGTTCCTTCCCTCAGTGCCTGGTCTTCTTTGCCCATTCGAAATGGGCCACGGCAGTGACTGTTCTGTGTGGGGGCTGGGAAGGTGGCTTGCTAAGGTCTTCTAGCCCAGAGGGTGCTTTTCATGATTCTTGGGGGCTCATCAATTCACTGGGGCCCAATTCAATTTAATTAAACAACATTTCTTGAGTCCTACTGTGTGAAGGGATGAAAAACTGAGGAGACTAACCCTGAAACAGGTTACAATCCAGGAAGGGGTGAGTGGGGATGTAGATGCGGCCCGTACATAAGAGGCCCATACATGTCCATCTGGCTGTGTGATAGGTGGTGGTCAGGAAAGGGAAGGACATTTCTGGGCCACCTGAGGAAGTAGAGGCCACTTTCGTGGTGCTTCTCTCATCCCAAGGCTAGAGGAGGGATGAAAGAAGTGAAGGGGGGGGGAAGGAGGGATATTTATGTATATGAATATATGTAATATGTATGTAATATATATGTATGTGGTTTACTTAGATGTTAGTGAAGCATTTGCCAAAACTCATGCTGTTCTTTTGGAGAAGGTGGAGAGGTGTGGGCTACATTTGAGTTCAATTAGAGTAGTCATTAATGAGCAGATGATACCTTGGAAGGAGTCTCCAGTGGAGTGCCTTAGGAATCTGTTCTTGGCCCTTAAATCAATGATTTAGTTAAAGGCAGAGATGTCAGGTTCATGACATGGGAGACGACAGAGGCTGTGAACATGCTGGACGGCAGATTCAAGATCCAAGCTGATCTTAGCAGGCTAGAGCATTGGACTGGACTGAGGGATGTTCAACCTCCAGAGAAAGCTGTGGGCTTCTAGAATCCACGTGCTCCCCTCCACTAGCACAAGGCTGGGGAGAGGAGGCCAGGTCGGAGCTCTGCGTATGGAGGCCTGCCAAGCCCACCTGTAGACCATTTACCCTGCGGCCATCTGGGGCTGAATTAAAGAGGCTGAGCCTCCAGGAATGACGCTGACAGTGCACAATGAGGTGCAAAGTGTTTTACAAATCTCATCTCATTGGATCTCATTATCTCACTTGTCAGTGTTAGAGGCTGGATTGGAACCCAGGTCCTCAGAGCTCTGTTTACTGTCCAGCTGGTTCTAACAGTCATGCTGTGACCTCTGTCATGGCTCTGTTAGGCCACATCCTTCTAGGCACCACATCTCAGGGAAGATAAACTGGAGAGGAAGGCAGCCTGCATGGTGAAGGAAACTCAGGGACTCAGGAGCTAGGGCAGCTGCCTTTTCCTGAGGAAAGGGCTGTCCTGTGGAGAAGGGACCAGACTCCTGCTGGTCCACTGGGAGCCAAGCAGGACCAACGGGGGCAAAGGGGACACGTCCTGACCTGGTGTCCCCAAAGTGGAACGGGCTGCCTTGGAGGCAGTGGTTTCCCCATCACTGGAGATATTCAAGGAAAGGTTGGATAGATACTTTTTGGGTGTGATGTGGAGGGGTTTCAGAGGTGCTTCAGGACCCTGGGCTTCTTGAGGCGCAATTTCAATTTCCAATCTTTCATTCCATTCCCTGGGGTTCTGAAGGGTGAGGACAGAGATCGAGTCCTTATAGCTGAGAAAGAGCTGAGTTTTTCACCTATTTAGCAAGAATAACAAAATTAAATGGAAGTTCCCAGGTGGTGAACACCCCGCCCCCTCAGCCCCGCCCCACCCCAGGTGAGCGCCTCCGAACCCCCCTGCGGGGGTGGGGGGCGCCCTCCCCCGGCTCCTAGTGCGTACTCCCGCCAGCCCCAGCAAGCTCTGCCAGGAGCTGCCTCAAGGTGTCTTCGACTCCCCCACACCCTCCCAGGTGCTCCCTTCAGTCCCTTCCAATGTCACAGCTGTCCCTCACACTCTGGCAGGCACCCAAAGCATGCTGGCTGAGTGAGGAAATGAGCCCAGCACTCTCGTGCTGAGGCAGCTCACTGCTCTAACCCTGGGCTGGGGAAAGGAAGGAGCTATGGACTTCCTGCAGTTGGGTCTCCGAGCTAGCTCTGTCTGGGCAGCAGTCATCCACCCATTTTAGGGCTGGGAGAGGACCCTCTGCTAGTCTATCCCATCCTGTCCTGCTCCAGGCTTCAAGGCAGTCTCCTCCCTCCCCCGGGCCCTAGACTGGTCATCCTGGGGCTGTCGTTAGAAGGACAGGAGCTAATGGGCGCCCTGGATTTTTTCTTCTCAGCCCCTCCTTTCAGTCCTCCCCTCCTCTGCTCCCCTTTGTCCTCCCCAGGTGCTCCACTCACTCAAGCTCAGAACACTATTTTCTGCTTCATGCCTTTGAAAATTTGTCACGCTGGGCGGGCGATTTCCCCAGGAGCAGAGGCTGTCAGCTGGGCCCTCCTCCCTTTCCTCCAATCTCCTCCCCCCCCCCCCCGCCCCGCCTTTGAAGAGGAGCGCTTGGTGGGTGTGACTTCTGAGAGGGGGGCAGTGTCCAGCATCCAGTCGAGTCTCTTTCCCCTCCTGGTTTCCAGTGCTCTGTCTGGGCCTCGGGCCCCTCCTCTTGTGGGTCGCTGGTGGCAATTCAGTTGTGGAAGGACCCCTTTTCCCTCTTGCTGGTGCCCGCTCTTCACGTCCCTTGTGGTCATTCCTACCCCCTCTGGGAAGAGCCAGCCTAGCCAGCAGAAATGTTAGCTTTCCAGGAGGAGCTTTTGCACCCAGGAAATCGGGGTGTGAGTCATTGTTTTGTTCATTGTCCTGACTTAAGGAGATAAGAATGATGTTGACAAAACCGATTAAACTCACTAATCTTGAGCTGGGATGTGCTGGTCAGTGTTTAACAACCAGTTCTCCAAAAGTACCCAAGATGCACTCTTGAATCGCCTTTCCAATATTAAGGTACTCTTCATTACTTCCTAAATCTGGGTGACAGACACTAGACAAATCAAGCCCTGATTCAGAACATTCGCTGATTTGGAAGGATGAATGCTTACAATGAAAATTTAACAATCTGCTAGAGTGGTGCCAGCACACCCAGGGTCCTGCACATCTCCCTCCATGCCCTCCAGAGAGCCATTTGTTAAACATTTATCAGTGCAGCCCTGAGGCTAGTGAAGAGCACTGACCCAATACCTTCTGGACCTATCGAACTAGATGTCTTTTGGGCATCTTTAAGTCTACAGGTTCATCCCCTCCCCAGCTTTTCCCCAGTTTATCTGTTATTGCTGAATGCACCCCCCCCCCCACCGCTTCTAGCTTCCCTGGCTCTGAACCCAGGCGACATTCCCAGTCTGGTCTCCTGGCTGTTCTGCACCCAAGACCCTCCCTCTCTTGGACCTCTTCTCTGGAGCCCTCTCCTTCCTCATTTCCACCTGCCGGATTCCTCTGACAATCCTTCAAGTCTCAGTGAAAGACCCCTTCTGCAGGAAGCCTTCCTTTTCTTCTGCTGTTTTCCCTCTGTTGATCCTGCACAGTTTGTCTGCCTGTAGTTTGCTTGTTTCTGGGTGTTTGCACATCGTCTCCCCCATTAGCCTGGGAGCTTGTCCTCATACTCCCAGCACTCAGCAAAGTGCCTGGCATATAGTAGGCACTTTTAATAAAGGCTAGTCAACTGACTGTCTGAACTGAGTTCTATCCTTGCCCAGCTACTGGGCAAGGCTGAATGGCCTTGAACCCTGGCTGGGGTATTGCTGTGTCACTGGGGATCAGTTTCCTCTGTAATGCAAGGTGCTTGGGCTATTGGCCTTGGAAGTGCCTCCAGGCCTGATGCTCTGTGGTTTCCATCTCCAGGGAAACCCTTTGCCTGAGTCAGCTCCTCAGCTCCAGGAGTGCCTCCTCCCTGAAGCTTTGCTAGCCCACAGCAATTTCTCCCCTCTCTTTTTCATAGCCCAGGGTCCTCTCCTAGCCCTGACAGTAGGCCCCCACTGTCTCTAATCAGACTAATGCCTCATTTCCCCAGCACCACAATGGTGCCCAGTACAGGGAGACACACAAGAAGTTTGTGTTAGGAAAGGATTAATGAATTCTTCCCTTCCTAGGGGAGGAGGAGGACTCAGAGTGATTGCTTCAAGGGTGTGGTAGTCGGTGTTACCTGCAGGCCAAGGAGAGGGAGAAGGGCAGATTCAGGATGAGACTGGCGCTCAGAGAAAGGAGATATTGGCTTCTACTGTGGATGAGCTCCCAGAAGTCCTGGCTCCCAGGGTTTGGCTGACTCGGCTCAGTGTGGAGCCCAAGTCCCTTTCTTGTGTGTGTACGTGCATGTCTGTATACTTGTGCGTGGGTGGGCACAGGCAGGCATTAGTTGCATATTACTGCATCTGAGCTTCCCTAGACAGACACTGGGCATGTTAAACAGGGCATTGGGCATTAGGGAGAGGAGAGAGCTTACCTTGAATGGTGACACCCTCATTAGAGACTCAGCACAGTCTGTGTCTGGGTAACGGCAGAGATGGTTAAGGGCCACTGCTCTCCCCTTTCTGCTCACCCAGAGTAATGAAGCCCTGGAGAAAAATGTGATGATTCTGCTTCCCCATGGGGTTTATGATTCATTTGTTGTGGCTACAATTGTTTTCACAGGGAAAATGTCCAACAACATGTCAAGTAATTGCTATTCATCTTAATTGTAATTACCTACCCCCAAAACCAGAAGCATCAGGGTATCTGGGCATGCAGATCCCATCCCCCAGTCAACAAGTCAAGCATTAATTAAGTATCTAGTGTGTACCAGGCACTGCTCTGATACTGGAGAGAGCTTGGTGGGTCTTTTAGGAGAGATTCATGCCCCTGGCATCCACTTGGGGTGGTTGCTGCAGAAAAGAGAAGCTTAGGCTTTGGGCATGGACCCAGAACTGTGGTACAAGATGGTATATGTGGTTCATGATGTGGGGGAGGATGCTATGCATTTTTCTTTTTTATGTGATATTCCAAGGTTGGCTCCCAATATTTTGTTGGCTGTAAGTGGTAGAGACTCTGAGGATCCCAGAATTGGCAAACTTAGGGCTGGGCAGGATCTTGAAGGTTATTCAGTCCAGTCATTCATTGGACACATGGGGAAACTGAAGCTCAGAGCCGGGAAGAACTGGTCTTCAGTGCCATGGGAGTAAGTGGTAGACCCAAGGCTTCCTACACTCTCCTGTGTCTGGATAAACCCTCTTAAAAGCTAAGAACATTCCCCAGATGTGCACATGTCAGCAGTTACGCTTCTGGAAGCTGTGGATTGAGAAAATACAGGATGATCAAACTTCAAGCCTGGAAGGCTCATCCATTCTGATCCAGCAGGGACCCTGGAGAAACTCTGGGCATTCAGTGCCAGTCAGAGGTGGAGTGATGTTTTCTCCATCACAGCGGTATTGATGTATTCACTTGGAAGATGGCAACATGGAAGATGGCTGGGGCAGACATCATACTTGTCCGCATCTCTGCACCACATTGAGGAGCTGGCTGCAATAACTCTGCACAAGCCTCCCCCGACTTGCTCCAGTCTCCTGCACACTTAGCCCACTTACTGTGTGCCTAGCGGTGCCCACCTTGCCTCTGTGTGCATTTATTATCCTCCTTCAGAATTCATCCTATGTTACAAAGTCACCGTCATGTGTCTCACTACATTATGGTCCTTTTTAGAGTGACTTTGTGCCTTATCCTTTCATTCATTCATTTGACAAATCATAGAGACCCAAGTGGCCAGGGAAACACAAGGAGAAATCTGGAGCCCAGCAGCAAGGAAAAACAAGGCAATAAAGCAGGCAATAAGGTCTTATTAGAAAAGAGCATATCTGCTGATGGAGAGGTTTGCATTTGTTCCTGCTTGTATTGGGATGTGACGGTAATGTGCTTATTGGCAATTAAAAGCAGTTGAGCAGAGAGCTGCCTTCTGGCATAAGAAACATGGGGCAGCTGACCCTTAATGAACTGAGCCTTGCTCAGGGCCCCCAGACCAGTGAGCAGGTATGGCCAATGGGCAGGCATAACCAGTGGGCGGGCATGGCCAGTGGGCGGGCATGGCCAGTGAGCAGGCATGGCCAGTGAGCAGTCATGACCAGTGAGCAAGCATGGCCAGTGAGCAGGCATGGCCAGTGGGTGGGCATGGCCAGTGGGCAGGCACGGCCAGTGGGCCATTGGTGGAAGGGCTGGAGAAGAGGCCCTCCACTCTCTAGTTTATCAGAAACAATGACATCTGACTTCGTAAGGAGGGCATTGGACTCTGACCAATTGATTTCTGACTCCTGGATTCTCTCTCCTCCATAGTCATAGAAAGCTAAGGACGGATGGCTGAGGTAGTGAGGCTCTGGCATCTTAAAGAGGTGGTGATCTGACCCTGAAGTGCGTCTATACACTGTGTCCCCTTATGGAATATGAAATATTTTCTGATTGAATTGGAAGGGGAGTTTGGGATGGACTAGCTGAAAAATAAGCACACGCCTTTGAAGCCTTGAATAACTAAACCCTCCAGAAAGTCCTGGGCAGCAGTAGTTTTCTGGAATGTGACTGCTGGGCCGATGCCAAAGGCCGGCAGCGTGTGTGTGTGTGTGTGTGTGTATGTGTGTGTGTGTGTGTGTGTGTGTGCACGCACGCCTGCGTGTCTATCTGGTAGAGGAGTTACTTGACCAGAGGAGATTCTCTTGAGAGTTTCTGTTTTGAGATTATTTGAGGCACATTGAGAGTCATACAGCAGGTAACAGAGGCACACACCCTCCAATCAGACATATCAATACATAGACACTTACTGATGGTAGAAGCAGTTTTAAGGAATATGACCCCTGGCAGCAGAGAAGAGAGCTGATCATGGATTCAAGGGAGAACTAGCTCTGCCAGTTAAAGGTGAAGTTGCAGAGAGGATTAGACTCTGGGAACTCAAGTGAGGATACATGCAGTAGGGATGCTGAATCTGGGTGAGAGGGGAGAGGAGGACACTGTATCCAACATTAGAACTCCAGGAAGAGAGATAGTGCATTGAAGCCTGGTCATAACAGGAGTGTTGCCTTGGTTATATGAGTTCCCTGCAGTTGTGCCTGCCTACCTGTGTGTTAAGATTGTGTTCATTATTTTCCCAGATGATTTGGGTAACTGTGGAAGAATGTGCCTCAGGTTTATGGGAGGATATTATCTACCACTATCCCATTTCAGAAAGTGCCATCATTTCAATCTAATTGTGTGTACTGACTGATTGTTAAAGATAAGTTTATTAGTGGGGGTTCATGAGCTATAGTTTTGGAAGTATATATTCCTACTGAAGTAATCTAGAACCTAGGAATAGCCATTGCCCTCTTCCCTCCTTTCTTCTTGCTCTGGGATCCATTTTGCAAACCTGTGAATGCTGAGTTAAGAAGATAAGGAGTATTACATTGCAGGGGATCATCCAGGGTATGTTTGGGTTCTCCATGCATTTTCAGGGACCCAGTGGAGAGATTCTGGAACTGGAACACTTCTTAGTGGATGACTTAGCATGGTAAAGATCTCCTGCAGAAAATGAGCATCATTTCCCTTTTTTTGTTTTAGATCATAAGTGAACCATCAGTTTTCTAGTCTTTTACAAGTCCGGACAGTTTGTATAGTTGAGATCAATTATTCTTCTCCCTTCTAAAAACAAGAACAAACTGAAACCAACGAAACAAGCTTTCCTGAAGGGAAAGGAAGGGCTTTCCTGTAAAATAAAGAAGATAAATGATAGACTGGGCAGATGGGACCCCCAGGCTTGGCCAGAAGCTTTGCTTAGTGGGTGGAAGGCTGTGACTCAGAGGGCTAGGAGTAAGGCCATGGAGAGACTGGAACTAAGTAATGTAAAGCAGCTTCTGCTGGGAAGGGAGATGAGAGGAGTGATGATTTCTGACTTCCTGCTGAGGGGTCACAAGGCTGCCAGATAACAGGGCTGATTGGGGAATGCATCTGGGAAATGACAAAGATTGTGTGGAGGCTGACCAAGCCTGAGCGCCGTAGACCACTCCTGAGACTCATGTGGGGGTGGATGATACCGCCAGGAGGCTTACAGGAAACACTGATTAGGAAGTCCTAGGCCACATCCCAAGACCTAAGAGGCAATGACCTTTGAAGGCCCGGGACTGAGAAGAGAGAGAAGATACAGGGAATGAATGGCTACAGATTAAGGCTTCCATAGGATGGGCATGGATAGAGGCAGATCAAGCGTGGTGTGAGCAGAGACAGTTGGCTCTGGGGTCATGACCCAGACCCCGAATGGTCCTGGGCCAGGTTTGCAGAGCACTTCCCTCCATCCTGGCTTTCTTGAGTGGCAGGCACATGCTCCTCATTGCTCACCCCCAGCCCTCTGGGGGTTTCCCTGGGAAGCTGGCCTGGCTGGCCCATGGGACTGCTTCTTGTCCACGATGAGCTGACCAACTCTGGCTTGTTTCTGGCTCCTTCCTTGGCCTCATCGGCACCTTTCAGGTGAGCTGTTTTCTCTGCCTCTGCCCCCACCCAGGGCCTCCATTGGGCAGAGGATAGATGGAGGGCAGGTATCAGGAAGGAAGAGCTATAGGACCAAACATGTGGTATCCAAGGCTATGGGTGGTAGAGCCTTCCTCTGAGAGTCTGGTGGGATGACTCATGACTGACTATCCTTTGCACCCTGGGTTTCAGTGGTAGTTCACTGTCTATTAAGAGCTGTCTGTTGGTGTCCACACATAGATGCCTGCCTTCCCAGAAGATGCCCTGCCTGTCCTCACCCACCCTGGTCTGAGAGATTCACTCCTTTCCACCTTTGTACCTTCCCTTGAGGTTGTAGATTCCCAGGAGGTCTGAGTGAGCACGGGCCTTGGAGGCCACTGGAGACTATTCAGTCCAACTGCTTGTCATTTAGAGATGAGGGAACTGAGGTTAGAAATGGCAGAATGAGCTGCTCATGGTCCCAAGGCCATATGTGTGCAAGTAAGAATTTGAACCCATTCCCTTACTTAGCTGTTACTTTACACTATTGATTCATATTGTCCTTTTGGTCCACTTAGACACTCAGATCCTTTCCAGACAAATTGCTTTGTAGCCATGCTTCTCTATTCTGAGACTGATTTTTTATGAGGTTGATTTTTTTTAAAAACCCATGTCAGATCTCCTAATTTTCCCTATTCAGTTTCAGGCTGTAACTGGACATACTATTTTTTTTATTGAGGAGGTCCCTAGGTGCTGGGCTTCTGTGCTCAAGGGAAAGGAGAAAAGAGAGAGGGAGGAAGGAAGGAAGAGAGAAAGAGAGAGAGAGAGAGAGAGAGAGAGAGAGAGAGAGAGAGAGAGAGAGAAAGAGAGAGTGAGAGAAAGAGAAGAGAGGGGTAGACAGAGAGAGAGAGAGATACGACAGATAGAAGGTGAGAGAGAGGCAGAGAGTGGGAGAGAGAGAGATAAGGGAGGGGATGGAGAGAAGGGATGGGGAATAGAGAGTAGAGAAGAAGGGAGAGAAGAGGAGGCTTGTTGGGGGCCTAGAAATGAACCTGACCTGGGCCCTGCCTGAAGGGCATGTCAGTGCCCTGGGCCCTTCACACTGGCTGCCATGGGCTGGCATTCTGAATGGGGAGTCTTGGCACCCAAGTGGATGGGGTTGGGGTGGGGGCCACTGCAAAGGGAAGCTACATTAGAGACAACATGATTCTTGAGTCTGGTGGTTTGGGAGGGTAGCCAGGAGATAGCTGGAGAGGATCTGGCCTCACCTGAGCCTAGCCCTCTCTGTCTCTGTCCAAAGGCTCCCCAAGGGGCTGCTCTGTTAACTTGGAGGCAATCTGGTTGTGGGCAGCCAAGACTTCAGGCCAGTGGCAGGCATTGCACAGCTGGTGGCATTAACAGGGTTCACATCTTCTGCCAGCTCCCCAGGAGGCATGTTGTCAATGAGTTTCCATGGGCTCCATAGGACAATCTTCTCTCCCTGATCACGGGGAAGAATTCTCTGGGAAAAAAAAAAAAAACAACTTGCATTCATTTGGCATCCATTGGCAGGCCTGACCCAAAGGCAGAGTATGGGATTTATCTGCAATTTCCTTAATTCTATGTAGCTCCCAAGGTGGCTGTTTCAGACCTCTTCCCAAATTCAGCTGAGGGTCTAATTATCCACTGTTTTTCCTCTGCTGATCTCATTCATTAGGATGGTCAGGATGGGGAAGGGTCTGGAGCCGGCCACAAGGATCCGCATAGGGATAGGATGATCTCAGTTATGAGAGGAAATGGCCCAGAGAGATCCCCAGGCTGAGCTCAAGGATTTGAAGGGACTGGTTGGATTTGTTCTGTCTTGACCCAGAGAGCAGAACTAGGAGCCCCAGCTGCCCCAATATGTTGTGGGTAGTGTGCTGCTTCTCACCAGAGGGATTCAAGTAGACTGAATAATGCCCTGACTAAGGTACTGCAGAAGGGTTTCCTGCACAGGGTGAGAGCTTGGGTCAGGTGAGGAGAATCTTTTCCAAGCTTGCTCTGTGTAGGGATTCATGGAACCGTGCTCTCTGTCTCTCTCTGTCTCTGTCTCTGTCTCTGTCTGTCTGTCTGTCTGTCTGTCTCTGTGTGTGTGTGTGTGTATGTGTGTGTGTCTGTGTCTGTGTGTCTGTCTGTCTCTCTGGCCATCCCTCAGGCCTGGAACACTCTCCCTCCTCTGCTCTGACTACTGATCTCCCTGGCTTCTTTTAAGCCCCAACCAAAATCCCACCTCCTACAGGAAGCTTTCCCCAACCCTCATAATTCCAGTGCCCTCCCTCTGTTAATTTCCCCTATTTATTCTATATGTGGCTTGTTTGTATTTGCTCATTGTTTCTCCTTTTAGACTGTAAGCAACATGAGGACAGTGAGTGTCCTCTTTGTAGTTCCAGCACTTAGCACAGTGCCTGACAAATAGTAGATGCTTAATAATTTTTTTTTGTTTTTTAGCTAGGCAATGGTGTTAAGTGACTTGTCCAGGGTGACACAGCTAGTAAGTGTTATGTGTCCGAGGCCAGATTTGAACTCAGGTCTTCCTGAATCCAGAGCTGGTGCTCTATCCACCGTGCCAACTAGCTGCCCCAGTAAATGTTTATTCACTATTGATCGATATAAGAAAATACAGGGACTATGGTGGAGAGCATTTGGGTGAAGCTCAATGGAACGAAGTGATTTTGTCAGTGGAGTGCACAACAGACCATCTGGACAGAAAGAGGAAATAGAAGAATTCAGGAGGCAGATCTCCAGCCTGGCAGAAGCGTGGCATCACAGTGACTGGGGACTTTGATTATCTAGACACCTCCTCTAGGGGCATCAGCCATCTTACAGTGTCACTCACTTTGCATATGTTTGTTTTCTTGTTGTCTCTCCCACTAGATGGTAAGCTCCTTGAGGGTAGGGACTGTCTGCCTCTTTTTGTATCCTCAGGGCTTAGCACAGTGCCCAGCACATAGTAGGCACTTAATAAATACTGATTGATTGATTGTTCTTTGTGGCATTGAAAACTCTGCAAACTTGGCCCCTTCCCCAGTCTTCCTACACCTCTCACTCCTCCACACAGTCCCCAATACAGCCCGACTGGCTTTTTGTTTAACACACACACACACACACACACACACACACACACACACACACACCACTCGCCTCCTACCTCCATGTCTTTGTACTGGCAGTTTTCCATGCCAGAACCTCCACCTTTCAGCTTCACTGCCTTCTTTCAAGACTCAGCTCTAATTCTACCTTCTGAGGAGACTTTCCTGGTCACCCTCTCATATTGCTTCCCAGACACTCTGTATATATCTCATATGTGCTTTGTTATTTTGATGTTTGCTGTGCACCGCCCCCCCCCCATTAGAATGTGAGATCCCTGCTGTTATTTATTTGTATCACCAGCAGTTAGTACAGCGTCTGGCACACAGTAAGTGCTTATTAAATGCTTCTTGACTGACAACTAATAATTTCTAGATTTGCCTCAATCATAATTTCATCCTTCTGAAATGTTTCTGTTGGAGATGGATGCTCATGAGTCAGAGTAGAATCCCAGTGTTCTCTGACTCAAGAACCGAAGAGGTCAGGACTGTGTCTTAAAGGGCAGTCTCTTCTCTCCTTTAGTAGAAAAAGAGCAAAAGTCTTCTGAGAGGTGAGCAGGCACACAGAGGAGAGGCCTCCAGTTTTCTAGCGAGAGGGAGAGCACAGCCACAATAGTGTGAGGGGACAGGGGGCTGCTACTGCTGTGAGTGCCACAGAGTGACTGAGGCACTGACCTGGGCCTGAGGAAAAAGGATGTCCTCATGCCAATACCAAACTGGGCAGCTCTGTACTCTTCCATCCACTTCTGCTTTCCCTGTGCTTCCTCCCAAGAAGGAATTAGCCAGTTCCTGATTTTTGTTCTTCAAAAGTTGTTTGTTTCCTATGGTCTATTTTTTCCCCCACCAGTGACTGTTTTCTTTAAAATAGCATGGGAAATGCAGCCAAAGTGGAGGCAGGTTTGTTGTAAGGTACTCAGGCAAAGACAGATAGTAAGTAATATGTAGTGCCCGTTTCCTGATGACATCACCACTGCTCAGATTTCCTCCTGAAATGGGTGTTGGATACTTCATGGACCACCTGCTCTCTTTGCCCAGGTCTGGCTCCCCTGCTCTTCTACCCCTGCCCGCATGCTGGCTCTGATCTGGCCAGTCCACTGGTGAAGTCTGGGTACAGCTAATTTGTCTTTGTAATCATTTAACTTTTTTGCTTGCTTTTAGCTTATGGACCACCACGATTGTCAAGGTTTTCATTTTTCCACTTGAATAAAGATAATCTTGCATAACTTACATAAGATTGTTTGCTGTCTCAAGGGAGGGGAAGGGGAAGGGGAAGGGCAAGGAAGGAAATAATTTGGAACTCATAATTTAAAAAAAAGAATGTTAAATTTATTTATGTGTAATTGAGAAAAAATATTACATGTAGAAAAGATTATCTTTTACTGTCTTGCATCTGATTCTTATTCCAGATCTGTATATTTCATCATTCTATGTCATATTTGATCCCCTAAGACATCATTCCCAATAGGCATCCTCACGACCCCCTCTACCTGAGGGTCCCTCTGCCTTTTAATTGAGGGTCACATTGGGATCCAGCCCAGGGGTTGGTCATATCCATAAACAGAACCAAAGTATAAGTAGACTTTTCCCTCCCAACCTCTTTTGTAGTCACTTCAGCAAGTAAACTTGGTGTCAGGGTTTACGTCTGGTCCCCTTTCTGCCACTAACTGGCATGACCATGGCAAAGTCCTTTCCCATCTTTGTGCCTGAGTTATCTCCTCTGTAAAATGAGGCAGTTGAGGGATATGCTTCGTGAAGGACCTCCAAATTCTAAAATCCTTTGCTTTTGTGAGTCTATAAACAATGTTCTGAAGGGCAGGATTGGTTCAGGGTTGTAAAACTTATCTTCAAGTATCTGGAAAGTCTGAATGTGGAAGAAGGATTAGCTGATTTCTGTTTGGCTCCAGAAGGCAGAGCCAGGAGTGATGGAGGAAGCATGCCAAGAGGCAAATTTAGGCTGGACTTAGTCTAGGATGTTCTTCCTGACAATGAGAGCTGTCTCGGAGTGGACTTGGCAGGTGGTAAGTTTCTCATCTCTGGAGGTCTTTTGGCAGAGGCTGGATAACCATTGGTCATAGATTTTGTAGATGGGATTTTCTCTTTTTTAGATTCCACTAGATTCCATGGAATTCCTTGTAACTCTGACATTGTGATAGATTTAGAGCTTGGAGATCATCTAGTAAGACTCCTTATTACAGATGAGGAAACTGAGGTCCAGAGAGTGATTTGCCTAAGCTTGCGCAGTACAAAAGAGAAGAGATGAACTTGAAACCAGGTCCTCTGCTAGCTAATCCTGTGCTTTTCCCACCATGGTAGGTTTCAGCTTCCCAGCTCCTGGGTAGGGTAGGTTTGCAGAAGCCATTAGCCTTGTGACCCAGGCCTGGGGTTGGCCCCATTCATCGGCCTATGATTCTCTGCTTCCTAGCTGTAGCTCCCAGCACGAAGAACCTTAAGGTGAGAGGTCATAACTATTACCTGCAGCTGTTCCAGATTAACACCAGCTGAGCTGTTCTGTGGAGGGAAGGAGGAGTGAGGGAAGACTCCCTTGGTGGGGCTCGGTTTGGGGCTTACAGGAAGCAGCTTGTAAACTCTCTAGAGTTCAACCAAGATGACATATATTAATGGGACAGACAGCAGTCTGCATCCCAGATGAATTATTCTGTCTGGGGCCTAATTTTGGCTGGGGACATGTCTCGATCACCTGATTGCAATGCAAAGCTTAATGCTGACAGCAGGAAGAGTTTTGGAAAATGTTGTGTGAAAAAGCAGCATTTCTACTAGGTGGTCAAGAGACCAGGACTGACTCCCATAGTACTCAGTAACAAGCAGAGAATCCCACTGACTTCTGGCTCCCTACTCTCCAAAGGGCAAGAGAAGGCAACCAAGAATCTGGTGGGCACCTACTGTGTGTTTATGGCCCTGGGCTAGGCCCTGTGAAGGTAGGAGGGGAGGAAGAAACCTAGGGCTTTTGCCCAGGGGTCCACCAACGTGAGAGAGACAGAGGAGATTCAAGCACCTTCCTCAGGGAAATCACAGTCTGGTGAAGACGGAGGAGGAGTAGCCCCAGGCTCTGCCTTGGGGCAGCTCACCTGTGTAACCTTTGTGTGAGCATCTCCTCTTGAGGTGAAGGACCCCGGTACCTGCTGGGCACTCTGCCATCACTCTTTGCCTTGTTTCCTTCCAAACAAGTTGCCCCTGGGAGGTCAGTAGCTAGGTTCTCTCACCAGAGGTGGTCAGCTTATCTGGGAGTTAGGGGTAGGGTGTAAGGTGTAAGAATACCAGAAAGGCAGGAAGGAAGCAGGTCATAAAGCGCTTCAAGAGTCAGAAGGTTTCATGTGTGATCCAGGGGCAGTAGGGAGCCACTGGAGTTTATTGAGTGGGAGGTGTGACGCGGTCAGACCTGTGCCTCAGGAAGACTGTGTGGAGAATGGATTGGGGCAGAGAGAGCCTGGGGGCGGGGGCACCAGTGAGAAGGAGGTGACAGGTCAGGAGGACTGCAGCTGGGACAGCAAGTCCAGTCCATTCTGACTGTAGACATGAAATCATTGTTGGTCCCCTGCCTCTGATACTTGGGTCCAGGCAAGATTGATACTAGAAGGACAAACAATGATGCAGGTGGTAGGGGAAGGGAGAAGAGAAGAGAAGGGTAAGCCCCAAGGCTGGTCCTTCCTCCCCTGTCCCACCACATCCATTTCTTCCCATCTGTCCACCAGCAGCAGCCCAGCCCTGAGCCATGGGATGCCAGGACATTGTGACTCAATCTGGACTTTCTCTGAAATGCAGGTGGATCTCACCTTAGTCCTTGGTCACCCATCAAGAGGGGCCCCTAGAAGACCTCAGGTAGACTTTGGGGCAAAGAAGGGAATCTGGGAGGCCACATCATGACAGAAGCCTAGGGTGCTGGTGGTGATGGGGCACTTCCTTCTTAGAGGCATAGTGGGAAGGGCAGCACAGAGGTCATTGCAGAAGTCTTTTCAAGAAAAACCAGAGTGAATGGGGCCTGCCAGGATTTTCTGGTGCTTTGTCCTAGCAGGACACCCAGGCTTCACTTTTCTGTGCGCTCCCTGCAATGTTGCTCTTGGGACCTCATCCCCCTCTGGCTCCCCTTTATGTGAGGTTTTCTTCCATTAAAATGTAAGCGTCTTAAGGCCAGGGCCTGCTAAGTTTAGCACAGCACCTGGAAAACAGTAAGAACTGACTAATTATGCTCTGTCTCTGGCTTCCTGCCTGCCTGTCTCTCCTTCCTCCTCAACTCTTGTCTTGGTCAAGTAATGTTCCAGCAGCCCTCAGCAGGGGCTCAGAACCAGGGGCATAGGGTCATAGGATCACAGAGCAAAAAACTGAAAGAGTCATCAGTTGCCCTCTAGGTTAAAACCCCAGAGTCTTTCAGATGAGAAAACTGAAGTCCAGAGCTCTACTGTGCTCACATAGTCAGCCCCAGTCCTCCTTCCTGTTCACCTAAGGGTCCAACTCACTGTCCATCTGGGCTGTTTGTCCTAGACTTATATACACTGATGGCCAAGCTCCATAGGGTGTCCATCCAACTGCACACCATAAAGCAGGCAATAGGCTTTCTTCTTCCTTTTGGTCATTTCTGAGTGCATGGTCAGGCCAAACTCCTTGGAGTGACCGCAACTCTTATCCAGGACTCTCCAATGTCTTGGGATAGGATGCTGTGGGTGCAATGTCACCCCTAGGCAGGAGCAGCTGGAGGACCTCACCATCCCTAGAGAACCCCTCTTTTCTCATCGGGTCTCTGCTTAGCATCTCCTTCTGCACACTTTGGTGAATGTCCATCTCCCTGGTTTATGCCTTGCCTGTGGTTTATTCTCCATTGCCCAGAGTGATTTCTGTTTCTACTTTGCAGGGAATCCTTAATGAATTGGCCTGTGTATAGAGGATGTTTGTTGGGAAAGAAGTGCCAAAGTAGCACTTGGTGAGACAGAATCAGGCAAACAAGAGGCACAATGGAATTGTGTTCTTCACATATTTCAGTTAATTGTGAAAAGGGAAAGATGTGGTTGCCCGTTGTTGAGTGAGTCTTCCCAAAGAGCCTGGCTCATTCCCTGCTAATACCCTCTTGGAGGATGCACTTGTTGTGAGTAGAGATGACCCTCATTAAGACTTTGTCTAGAGGAGGGGAGGTATCCAAGTCCAAGGCTGTTACTGTTCTCTTGGTTGCCTCCTTTTGTGGGGAGGGGTTATGATAAGGTCTGAAATTTTCCCTAGGTCTGATGAAAATTGTTTAATTCTTTGTATGTGTACACTCATTGTCTAGCTCACCTAGAGGCAGTGGGAGGCACTTTGGGTGGAATTCTGGGCCTGGAGTCAAGAAGACCTGAATTCAAATCTTTCCTTAGATACTCACCAGCTGTGTGACCCTGGGCAAGGTTTTTCACCTCTGTCTGCTTTAGTTTCTTAACTGTAAAATGAAGATAATAGCACCTCCCTCAGGGCTGTTAGAGGATCAAATGAGTTAGTATTTGTAAAGTGCTTAGCAGAGTGCCTGATACATAGTAGGTACTTAACAAATATTGATTTCCTCCTGTCTTCTACACTTCCTAGCACATAGTAGGTGCTTAGTAAGTACTTGTTGATTGATGGAACAAATTCAGGAAAACCACCAACCTTAATTTCTGTTGCTTTCTTGGGGTCGTGTCAAGAGCAGAATTCCTTGGACTTGTACATGTGTTTGTGTGGGTGGGTGATTGGGAAGCACAGAGGAGAGGTGGTAGCTCAAAACAGGCTTCTAAGAGCTGTCGCCTTTTAGAGGTATTTCTAAGTGAGATGTTTCTGCATCCCTAGGACAGCCAGTGCCGGTGATCTGTGAGCTGATAAATCACAGAGGGGTCTATGGGAAGGGTGTCATAAATGTCTTGGATTATGATCCATTTGGGTGAGTTACAGAAGCAATCCCTTTGATCAAGGGCCCAGCTGCATGCAATTAGCAGCAGGATAATGAGATCTGGATGGAAAAGGGGGGAGGTTGGGGAAGAAAGGGAGAAGGAATGCTGGGGAGCCATTAATAATGGTACCTTGCACCAGGAGGTGGTTCACTTGGCAAGGACATTACTCAGTGTGGGGAGCCCTGCCTCGACCTCAGTGGGGATCTGGTGGTGTCATCTCATCTGCACATGGGTGATGTGGGGCCAGCCCTCTAATAATCAACCTTCCTGGTGCTATGTGAAGCTAACATTTAAAAAAATCAATCAGTCAATCAATTAGCAAGCATTTATTAAGCCCTTACTGTATGCCAGGTACTGTGCTACCCCCTGAGAACACAAAGGAAGATCAAAACAAGTCAACCTTTGAGGAGTTTGAAGTCTAAATGAGGAGACAACATGTCATAAACAGGAGCTTATGAAGTACCAACAAATGAGAGCAAATGTGACCCCCTGCACAAGTTTTGGCAGCTTACAGAATACTTCAGCCCACAGCTCAGAGTCCCCAGCAGCCCCATGAGGCAGGCAGGCAGGACAAGGAGAACCATCCCTTGTGGAGACTTGTGAACAAACAGAGGTTCTGAGAAGTAAGTGAGTGGCCCGAGACTTCACAGAAAGTGTGAGCAGCAAAAGTGGTCAGTCTGGACTGGATGCCAAGAAAGCTCCCTAAATCCATGCTCTTGCACAATGTGACTCTACTTTGTAGGTGACATGGGGGCCCTGGTGGGAGGAGGCAGACTGGTTGTGGGATATGAAGCACAGCCAGGTCCATAGTCTATGTGACTAAGGAACATTTGGGAAGGAGGGGTGTGTGTGTGTGTGTGTGTGTGTGTGTGTGTGTGTGTGTGTGTGTGTGTGTATGTGTATGTTGTCCTATCTCCTTTGCTGCACAGGGTGTCTGGATGTCCCATTCCTAATTTGAAAATGCTACCTCTAGTGTTTATATATGATCATGACACCCAATCATCCATCTAATTTCAGATACTACTTTCATTTATGAACAGTTTGGTTGCTTGAAAAAGGAAGAAAAAGGCCTTTTGTACAAGGAAAAAGGATGAAATCAGCCTGTGAAGAATCATTCTCTTAGAGCAAAAGTGAGGAGAGGAACTTGCTGTTAGGAGGACCAGATATAGAAGTGTCCCTCAGATGATCTGTCTGAAGGTAGAGAAATAACCAAGACAAAAGTGACTGCAGTTATTGTTGTCCATCTGCTCATTTTAATGTGACTGGTTTTTTTTTTTAGAGTTTTAGAGATAATAATGGAGAAACCTATAAATGAAACAACTGTTTGGAAACTATGAGATTAAACAAGGAATGTTGAGTTTTTAGGTGAATTGCTTGACTTTTACTCTTTGCCTTAACAGATAAAGATGAGTCACTGACTACCAGAAAGCATTGATTTGAGACATTGGGAAAATAAACAATCAAACAAACAAAAAACCGCTGTTAAGCCTAATGTGAAGAAACCAGAAGGAGAGTATTATTGAGGAAGCTTCCATTGCTTTGCTGGGAGCCTGCTGACTGGAAGAGAGACATTACTTTGCTAACTGGCTAGAGAAAGACTGATGAAGACTCAGTGGAAGAGAACTGAATTCTGCTGCTATTTAAGCTTACTGTAATACTATCTAAAGCTTGAGGAAGGGGAAACCTCCTGGAGATGCTTGGTTGCTCTACACTTTCCTCTCTGGCTTGAGATGCAGAGACATAGTAGAAAAGAGGCTTTGCACCTATTTTGCTATATCTGCTTTGAAACAAGAAGAGCTTTGACTGGGTGAAAGCTGATTAGACAAAGCAGAATCCTATTGAGTGATGAGATGACTGAACCTGTCTGCATTGGTCAGAGAACCAACCTCAGGAACTTTTCGATTGTCTTGTTAAGGGAACTGCTTGTCCCAACAATATCACATGCTTTCTCAGAGGCCTGTTAAGGATGGTTATGAACAAAAAGAGCTTGTCATTGCTTCATCCCCTAGAGTGTAAAGAAGGAGTATCTTTGTCTAGCAGGAGAGAAGTGAAGACCAGAAGGGAAGCAGGTGGCAAAGGTGCAGCTTTCTGTGGTGCCCACTATTTGTTAAGGGACCAAGGACATCAAGGCTCATGATTCAAAGGTGGGAGCCGGCCTGAGCAATGTTTCCCCTCATGTTTTCCCTGCTAGGTTTCTATAAGTGTGTGTCCACTTCCCTCCATAGATACTGTGTGCGATAATGTGTGATTCTTCTCAAATTTGCCTTATATTGAGGAACTGTTACAGTTATTCTTATTCTTGCCTTGTCAAGTAGATGTTTTATGTTTAAGAGTTAATGGGGTCTTCATTGTAAACTGACTTAATATACATGAGAAGCCCACTGGTGAGGTCCTGGGAGCCATAGTGGCAAGTGGTAGGAATGTGTTTCTCTTATGCCAGGGTCAACCCTGGCACCCTAACAGTGTTGAGTCATAGCCACATAGCTGTACCTAGCCCCTTGGTGACAGGAAAACTCCCAGGCATGTCAGCACAAGGGCAGCTTGGGGTGAGAGAGAGACAACCCAGGGACAGAGAAGAGGGTTGTAGGTGCCATGCTGGGGCATGACCTCCGTGGGCTAAATTGCCCATATAGGTGTGTTTGTAGCCAATCCCTGCATAAACTAGATGTCAGTGATACTCAGACAGGTCTGTGATATCATTGGTGACCTAGATTCTTCTAGTGACGTGAATTGCAACCCACCCATCCTTGACTATTCCACATGGCTCTCACTTATATTCTCCCAAAAGTTTGTCAAAGTGTTCTAACCAACATATTAGAGGCCTTCCTCACTTGTTCTTGACATAGCTAGGTGGTGCAGCAGAACGTGACCTAGAATCAGGAAGACTTGATTTCAAATTCGCTCTCAGATGCTAACTAGCTATATGACATTGGGAAAGTCATCTAACCTCTCTCTGACTGCCTCAGTTTCCTCATTTATAAAATGTGGATAATAAAAGCAACAGAATTGTGGTCAGGATCAAGTGAGATAACATTTGTAAAGTTCTTAGCAAAGTCCTTGCACATAGTAAGCACTTAATAAATACTCTTGTTTCCTTCTTTCCTTTCAATAGCTTGTGACTCAGACCCTTGATGCCTGCATAAATATATCCCCTCTAGCATGGATCTCTTCCACATACTGTTGTTGTTTAGTCATTGTTTTAGTCATGTCCAACTCTTCATGACCCCATTTTGGGTTTTCTCAGCAAAGATACTGAAGTGGTTTGCCATTTCTTTCTCCAGCTATTTTTACAGATAAGGAAATCGAGGCAAATAGGATTAAGTGACTTGCTCAGGGTCATATAGCTAGTAAGTGACTGAGGCCAGATTTGAACTTTTGAGGATTAGTCTTCCTGACTCCAGCCTAGTGCTCTATTCACTGCACCATATATTCTTTATGCACTATAGCTGCTTTTCCCATCTTTGTTCTTTTTTTCTGTGTCCTTTGTAATAACCTTGAAGGTGGTGATGGTAGTGTTCTAAGATGGAGTTTCCACTCTGGTGGAGAAAGTAGTTTATTGTAATAATTTCTTCCATTCCTCCACCTATTTTTATTGCTTGTTGTCCACTTTCTACTTTCATCCCTAAGTGTCCAAAGGATGATTTTGCTTAGCTGGATATCTGGCCATGTTTTCTTTGGACTGGTCCTAATCAACATTGCTTTTCTCTGGAGAGATGATATAATCTTCCATCATCCTGTGTTCGATTTTACAAAGGAGTTTGTATCCCAATCTGGTGTTGCATTTGGTAGCCATCTCCCTCCATTTGGTAATGAGGACAAATGTTTGCTAAGGTGCTTTCTGATCCCCTTTGGTCTCCTTGTTGTAGCACTGCATTTACAGTGGTTTAACTTCTGGATGCAATTATGATGGTTGGTGTTGATGTCACTTCTTTTTCCATTTCTCATTTTTAATTGTCAGTAGCTTCTTTACACCATTTTGAGTTAAATCTTAATTATACTCATAGCTTTTTCTCATTACTATTCTTTCTTCTGTGCTATAGATTCTTGCCTTAACTCTGCTAAGTTGATGATCTGGCTGTGTGTACAGAAATGGCTAATTCAGTAATAATACCCAAGTTTGCTACTAATTTTCCTGTTGGTTAAAATGTAGCCAATTTTATTTTTTGGGATGTTATTTGTCTCATGCCTGCCAATTTTTCCTTTGACGAAAGTGTCCATGATATGGAGGGGGAGGTTTCTATGGAATCTTCAAGTCCTCCAACCCCTTTCATTCTTTCTTCTAGAATTAAACTTTCCCTTGGAGCCTCAGTCCGTCCTGTCTGTTCAGAGTTGCGGTTATGGGTGATGGGGCACCCTGGGGTAAATTTCTGGATGCCTCCACTTCTCTGCTTGGAATTAGGATTAGAAGTTAGGGAGCTCTGTTGTAACTCCAGAATGATTGTGATACATGGGCACTTTCCCCCTTTGCATTCCTTTTCTGACAGTATCCTCACTTTTTCCCACCTTTGCACTGAAGTCACCAAGTGTAAGTGTGGAGGTTGATTTGATTTGAAATATTACTCCACCATTTCCTTTTCAGCCACTAATGTTGGAATATCATCTGAAATTATTTCATTGGAGATCTTTTTGTCAATCCTTATCAGTCATGATGTGTGAGGACCACACATCTCATGAAATGACATTTCTTGTAACTTTTGAATATCTGATAAAACCCAGTTCAACACTCCTTTCTCTGGTTCTCCCAGGAGGACCTGTGAGACGTTCTTAGCAGGACTTCATTCTCTCTTTCAGTTTCATTTGTAGCAAGTATGTCATAATTTATAGGGTTCACATTCTCCAACAATATGCTCCGTAGTTGGTCATTGGGCAAGGATCTTACATTTAAAAGAACAATTGTCAAATTAAAATTTATTAATGAGCAAAAATGGTGTGATTCTTAGCTCTCTTCCCTTGTGCCCCCAACACAGCTGAAGAAAAAGGGGTTGCATACTATGGAAGGATGTTTTTCATTTTTCCTTGCTTTGTGGGTAGCCCTACAGGTGATGTTCCTCTCCACAATTGCCTGCCTGGCCCTCAGAAAGCAGAACTGGTCTTTTCCCAGGCCCATTCTAGTGCTTCGAAGGCATAATTAATGAGAGCTCAAGGCTCACCTCCATGTCATGATGAGGAATTTAGATAAGAATTGTTGTGGACATGGGGGATGCCACAAATATATTATTTCTGCAGCAACTCTGGGCAGGGACAATGAGCAAAGGAGAAAGAATGATGCTCTTTGGACTAGCTCCCAGCATGGGACCTGATCAGCATAAGCCTAGAGTCTTGGGGAGGGATAGAAGCATAGGTTGCTTTCCTTCCCATTCCTCCCTTTCTCTTCCCCTTTCCTTCCCTAATCCAATAGCATTTATTAGGCACCCACATGTGTGTGGCCAAGTGCCAGGCATTTCCTAGAGCAAGTCCTGGGTCTGGAGAAGTCTTTGCGCGGAGATCCTCTGAGTGGGTAATTTCCTCCCCCATGGGGGAATCTTGCTGCCCCAAAGAGGAGAAGGTAGAAACCACAGCAAGGAGGCTAGCCTTGCAGGGTGCTTTTGGAAAGTGTGCTCTTTACCTGAAGAGACAAAGCCCCAGAGGGGGCTCTGAAGGCCAGCCAGAGGTGTGAAGCCCCACTTCCATTATTTCTTCAGCTCTCTAAGTTCCCTGTTCCCAGAAAGAGAATGCAGCTTATTAAGTTAAGTGGCTGCCAAGCCTGTTTTCAGCTGAGCCACGTGGAGATGGAGTTTTTCATTAGACACACAGGAATGGTACCAAGTACTGGATTTATTGGGTTAGCAGGATTTTTTTTTCTAGACTTAATTACAGGGTGATGATGATGGCAACTTGAGGTTGAAAGAGAAAAGCGGTGGCGGCAGCCACATTGCTGGGAGATCCAGGCTTGAAACACACTTCTTTTGTGGAGGGAATTAATTGTGTATGAAACTTTGGGGCTTATGTAAAACATGTCTTATGAAAATAAATGAACTGTCGTTCACCAGGAGGCTAGCTTTAGAGGGGATGTTGAGTATGCTGTCGGGCTCTTGTTGACCAGCCTCCCACAGCTGGCTTTCTCTGGTTCAGCTCTGTACATGTCAGGCAGCCTTAGGATTGGGAGGGGAGGCTGTGGCTACAGATCTGGAGTCATTGTGCAGTCAAGGAAGGGATGAGAAGGGGCTTCAGAGGCTCCCCCTCTGCTAGTCCAAGGTCTTTGGATAGGAAGGAACAGCTTTCAAACCTAAGGTTCCTGACATCAGCTGGGTGCTTTGTCTGGTAGATCTGGGTTTGCCCAGAGGCAGGAGACCTAGGATGATGCTATCACCTATTCCCTGGGAAGTCTTCAGAAAGTCAGACTACTTGGCTGAAGGAGCAGAGTGAGAATCCTACTCCCTCTCCCAGAGGTTTGAGGGAATGTATGGGCTCAGGAGATTGTGAGGTATAGGAGAAAGACCACAAGGAAGATCTGGTTCAGAGCTCTGAGTGCTCACCCCAAATTTGCACAACCGGGCAAGTCACATAGTCCCTCTGGGTGGGTCTTGCCACTTCTCTCCCCTTCTCTTCTTGTTCAAGGAGACAGTAAAGCCTGCCTCACCCAGTTGCCTGGGTGTTGTGATGACCAGGTCATGTGGCCATGCTCTCCACCCATGCACATCCCAATCCCCCCATCCCTTTGCAGCCTGGGTGGCTGGTGTCCACTTGCATCCTCCCAAAGCCCTCCACAGAAGCCCTCTACCCTTTTAGTGTGATACCAGAACCCTGCTTGGTTAGTTCTTCTGTGAGCCCTGCCTTTTACCCCTAGGCTGTCCATTGCCTTTCCTTTTCTCAAATTTGATGACGTCCCATTCTTTCTGGAGGTGAATTGTGGTCTATTTGTGGTCATCATACCTCTCTCCACTGCTCTTTAGTTCACCTGATTCCTTCAGGTGCCTCAGAGATTGTGGTGCTCTCCATTGTTCTGAGGCATAACCTGGTTGCAGGAGAACCTCTGTGCTCAGAGGATGGGCCAGCAATGTGCTCTCTTCCTCCTGTCACCTTCTCGGCTCAGCCCAGTGGCCATCTGCAAGGTGTGTCTATGATGCAGGCACTGAGGGACAGCTGTGGCATAGGGGGTAAAACACTGACCCTGGAATCATGGAGCTTACTATCTGGGTGACCTTGGGGAAGTCGGTTTTCTCTGCTTCAGTTTCCTCATCTATAAAATGAGGGGGTTGGATCTGATGGCTTTTGAGGTCCTTTCAGCCCTAAAGTTATGAGATGGATCCAAGGAGTCCCAGGAATGGGAAAGAGAGGGGCAAATGAGGCTCTTAGAGGGGCATGGTCTCTCAGGGGAGCCTGGGCTTCAGGTGAGATGACCTGCAGGTCATAGGCGAGAAGCAAGGGGGTTGATGCTTCAGATAGAGATGCCCTCCAGGCTCATTAACCAGGTTAGTCCAGCCTCTCTTTCTAGGTTGGTGAGGGCTCTCCGGGGACAGGGCAACTTCTCATTCAGACAAGATCTAGGTGAATTGGAGGGAGGGCAGGGAGTGGGGCTCATTCAGTTGTGTCTGATTGGTTTCTCACCTCAAGTCTCAGGCAAAGTGCTGCCAATTAATTGCATGGGGGCATGTAAGGGTCTACATGGTGGTTGAGAGGTTGAGGAAAGAGCAGAACAGGGCTAGGGTCTCCAGCAGGAGGGGACATTCAGAAAAGAGCCAGCCTTTCTGAAGAATAGTGAGGGCACCAGACCAGAAGTTTGTCAGCTGCTCAAGATGCCCTATTCCCCCAGCAGACCAGCTCTCCTTTTGGGCAGAGAGTGTACCATTTATCATCCCTGCAGTCCCAGAGCTCAGGGCAGGGCCTTGCACAAACTAGGTGTTTGATGAATGTTGGTCGAATGGAATTGAATTATCTTCCTAGCTCCTCACAGATCAGTGTGTTCTCAGGCGCATTCAGTGAAGCCTTTCTCTGCCCCCAGTTTCTATAGTCTCCACCCAGCTCCTGCACTGTTTAAGCAGAGAAATGCGGAGGGGGTAGTCACTGGCCCTTAGTGAGCCGCAGTTTCCATGTCCTACCTAGAGCCTCTCAGAGGGTATAGTAGTATCCAATCAATCTCAATGGCTGGAGCCAGGCACCCTAGAGAAGGCTCTCTCTGGTAGGGAGGCTCCAATTTAGATTCAATGTGAGGACAAACTACCCAGCCACTAAATCCTAAACCTCAGACATTAAGGCATCTGTGTCTGAACAAGACTCCCTTCCACAAATCCCCGACAAAAGCCTGTGAAGCCCTCCAGAGAGGGAGAGCCCTTCCATGCTGGAATAGCTCTCATTCAAGAGCTAGGTGAATGAGTACAAGGATGTGTGACAGTTCTGGCCTGGGGCCATCAGAAATTCTCAAAATCCAAGTAGATTGAAGGAAAGGTAAGAACAACAAAAAGTGGTGTGTGTGTGTGTGTGTCCACATACTGTCTCAGAAGTATGAAAAGACCAGGATGAAAGTAGGGAGAAGACCACTGCTCAATGGGGAGCAGAAAGTAAAAGTGGATGACAGAAAGAAGAAAAGGTATTCAACTCACTGGACTTTGTTTTTCCCAGCAAAGGAGAATGGTTATTGGACTGGAAATGATAGCACCAAGACAGCTGATCATGTCATACACATCTGATAAATAGAGATAGCAAGAGACCTGCTAACTGCCTTTGACACAGGCCACCAGGAGCTGATTGCTTCTCTCCAAGGTGCTGAAAGGACTGGTTGGTGTGATTGCTGAGCCTCCACCAGAGACTTTTCAAAGATGATTGAGGAATGGAAGGCATTGCAGGACAGAAGAGCAAATGTCCTGATTTTCAAAAAAGGGAAGAGAATGGAACGTGTGTGTTCTAGGCTTGCTGGGGTGACCTTAATTCTTAGCAAAAATCTGGAATGTATTATTTAAGGGAATAATTATTCTGTTCTTCCTAGAGTACTATCTGGGTGAGAGCCTGAGCCAAACAGATGATTAATTATCAATAACCTTGGAGCCTCAGCCTGTCCTGTTTGTTCAGAGTTGCAATTATGGGTGATGGGGCCCCCTGGGGTAAATTTCTGGGTGTCTCTACTTCTCTGCTTGGAATTAGGGTTAGAAGTCAGGGAGCTCTGTTGTAACTCCAGAGTGATTGTGATACATGGGCAGTCTCTCCCCTCTGCATTCCTTTTCTTACAGGCAGGACCTGTACTTCATTTTTATATTGGTGTCTTCAGTGCCATGCAGATCGTAGGTGCTTAGCAAAAGTTTGTGAAATGGAAGTGAATGGAAATTTGAGACTCTTTTGAGCAGAATTTCCAAACTCCAGAAAAAAAGCATTGTCAATTTTTTTTTAGGCTAGCCCTTGTTAGGTGTACAAACTTTTGCTAGGCAACCTAGACAGACATACCTAGACATAAAGCCCAAGTCTAGAAACTGAACCCTTCTCTCATAACCATCTTCTTAAGCTGCTGATTCCATCCTAATCCTGACTTTACCTAAGATGGTTGGCAGCGAGGAAACAGCACCTTTGCCCCAGGATGGAGGGTGGTGGCAAAGGGGCACAGGCTTCTGCTTTCTCCTCATCTCTGCTGTTATGGATATGAGCTTCTGTCCCCTTTGGGAGCTTCTCCAAGAGGTTTCTTACTGGCATCCTTGGGAATAGGAAGTTCAAAGTGAGGACCACAAGGAGAATGAGTGCCCCAGTCCCAGAAAGCCCAGCTGATCTTTCCACCTCTCTCCCCTGGCCCTGGGCTTCCAAGCCACAATTGCCCCAAGATTCCCTGAGGCATTTTCTCCCTGGGCTGGTTGTCTTGGATGACTTGCATCTCTTGGGTCAGGAAACAGAAGAAAGCCCTCTCTTCAGGTCCTTGTGGAATGCCACAACTATTGGACATGGCTCTTATCTCTCCCACTCTCCCCCTGCTCCCAGGAAACAGCCTGCAGCCTCCTCAATCTCTAGTCTTTTCTGGACTTCCTTTCCTTTATGTCTCTGGAGCCCTTTCTTGTTAACAAATGTTCCTTCACCCTAAGCCACCACTTAATTTTCCTTCCTTCATCTGGGGTTCACTGGAACTGAGCTGTCTCCGAAAAACACTTATCTCTTGGAGCCTTCCTGAGGCTTCCTGATCCTTCTCCCATAGCCCCTGAAACTTGTGGCCAGAAGGAAGCTGGGCATGCTCCTCTGCACATAGCCTCTCACCACAGCCAACAGGATTACTTTGCCCTTGAGGCGGGGTTCCCAACACTCAGCATCCACCTTTTCTGTTCATTCCATCATGTCCCTGTTCACCTCCTGGTCATTGGCCATCTCCTAGTAAGTTTAGACCCTAATGGGCAGGCATCTCCACCATGACCATGGCACACATTCTGGCCTCCCAGCTGCTTTCACTCTCATGCCTGACATCTGAAATCTATCTAGCTACATAGAGTACTTACCATACCTTAAACCAACAGTTACCAAAATGGAGTTTATAAGGTGAGTCATCAGACTGTGGGAAGAAAATCTGAGGGCTTTTTCTTTCCTTTTATGCTTTAGTCCTGAAAAGAAAAAAAAAACAAATTAAACCTTATTAATACTTATTATATAGAAAACATTGACCCTTCGACTCGGTCCATAGGTTGGACATGTCCTTCTCAATATCCACAGGAGGCCTGGGAGCTCCCCTACTTGGAGGAGTGGACAATGACACCCTCACATTCATTCACTTTGTGGGTATCTATCATGGTGCCCATGCAAAGGGATTTCTAGATTATCTCAAAGAGCTTTAGCTAAACGAACCTTCACAAAAGGAACCAGAGGCTGATAAAAATGCCTACAGAGAACCCGCAGATGGATGATGGTATCATCTTGGGAGCATCAGTGAATGACAAGGAAGCCGCCGAGCTGCCATCGCCACGCCCGGCATTAGCTCTTTGTCAGCCACATTAGGAGGTAGAGACAATGATGATCAAACCGGGTATGACAAGAAGTGGGCTCAAAATATTCCCAATTATGTGAAATATGCATTTACATCCGTGATCGTTGACGTTGAACCTCAGCCTAAGTGTGTACTGAGCCTGGAGATACCAGCTAATTATGGTACGAAGCCAGCACAATTAGCAAGACACTTAAAGCTGCAGCTTTTATTGTAGGAAAATGAGGGGAGCACGTCACCTGCAAACGCACTCTTAGCTTCTCACTGAAAAAATACTCATACACAAAGCAAATTGGAGACAGACTTTTCAAACCTGTTTAAAGTTCTTCCAAATAAAGAATTTCAATGGACTTTGGAGCTATTGGCCAAAAATATAGAAATGCAACACTTTTGGGGTAATTTGTAAGAACAATGGACTGACTTTTGGGAAAGTGCAACAAAAATCTTTGCCTTGTTGGTGGGTGGGGTTGAATATTGTGTGTCATGATTGAGGAAGCCAGCCAAAGGGATGGCCTTCTGCCTCAGATCTGAGAGTCCCAGTGAGGTTTCCTAGGCACTTTGATAGCCACTGAAGCCTGGCATTGAAATCAATTGATCCAGGAGCCCAGCTTTCAAGTCATAAAGGTTAAAATAAGACCCCACCAAATAAAGCATTTGTAATCACAGTGCTCTCATTTAAAATATTATTTGTCATAGTTTAGTTAGAGAAAAGGGGGTTTTGTACTGTTAGACAAAATATTCCATGAGATGTTTATTTCGCCTCTTTCTCAATGCTTTTAAATGTCTATTTTCTGTCCCCATGAGTATAGCGAGGTACCTATTGCTAAATGAATAACCATGTCCTGGGACAGGGTGTGCTCAGGATTTTGGCAGGTGTGGGGGTGTGATCAAACCAACATTGCACCCAGCCACTTAGAGCACTTGCTAAACTGAATTGGGCCCAGCTGCTAGAATTCTGAGTCTAGCCTGTGACCCAGAGGGACCCCAGGCTGGACAGGTTTCTACTTCTCCATGTCTCCCTGCCCTTTCCACAGGGCAGTCATAGGCCATCACCCAGTTATTTGTCTGCTATTCTGCGCTTGCATCAAGGGGTTAGAAAAGGAATTCCTTTGAGTACTGTCAATCAGGCTGTATCTCCCCCTTTCCAACCTGGTCCCCCTATCCCCCTCCCCCAACTTCATGTCCTCTGACCTCATGCCCAGGTCTGGAGAGTGGGCCTGGCTTCATTCCTCCCATCAGAACTGTCTTCACAGACCTATAGTATGAATTGTTGGAGGGCATATCTGTCTGAGGAAGTTACAGATCCGTTGGAGTGCTGAGTGATATTGGTCAAAGTGGAGAATCAGGAAGGGAGCAGAGCATGCCTTGGCTGATGGGATGGTGAGGACCTGCAGCAGGGAGAGCAAATTGCTGATCAATCCTCCTTCTACTTCTGTTTTCCCTAATGAAGAGAGTAGTCCTCAGTCTGGAAAAGACAGAAAGAATATGGCTAAGAGAGAGATGGTACCCAAGTCATGAAGTAGCATTGTGGACAGAGTGCTGGGCCCAGAGTCAGCAAGACTTGGCTTCATATCCTCTACCAGACACCTCCTAGCTGTGTGACCCTGAACAAACAATGCCAGTTTCTCAGCCTTGATTTCCTCATTTGCAAAATGGGAATATAATAATTTTCTTACCTGCCACAGTTGTTATGAGGATCAAAAGAGGTGATTTTTGTAAAGTGCTTTGCAAACCTTAAGACGTTCTCCAAAGGCATGCTGTGATGATCATGATGATGCAAGGAATGCGTGAGGCCTGAGAATGCGCGTGGAAGGGTGCACGCTTGGGAGAGGCGTGTGTCAAAGGGACGGTGGCCAAGGGTCTTCTGCGTTTGACTTTACTGGGACTTCTGGTGCTTGCTGTGATGCTGGCATGGTGCCCTCCTGGGCCTGCACTTGCTGGGCTCACAGTGCCTGCTTCTGCCCGGCCCAATGCTGCTCAGGGGACCCTCCCTGACCAGACCCAGGCCTCTGAGGGTTCACTCTGCCTCCAGCTCCTGCTTCAGTTGAAATCCTTGGTTATCTCTTCCCCAAGGGAAGAGCAGGTGCTGATATTATTTATTAGGGCTAAAGCCCATCAGCTTTTTCTTGCTGCATGTCTTTCAGAAAAGACAAAAACCAGCGAGCAAAAGAAAGACAAAAGACAAAAGGAGAGCAGCCTCCATGAGCACTCTCATGTTTTGTGCCCTTCACTGTCTGGGTGACGAGCAGCAGATCCTCCCAGGGAGCTCCCACCTTCAGGCTTGGCCTTCCTTTGGGCTTCTCTTCCTGGTCCAGGGCTGGGCTTGCTTGGTCAGAGAGCTCACCCTCGTTCTCCAAACACCTCTGAGCATTCATCTCTGAAGGCCAGACTCTCCACCATGTAGGGAATTCACCCAGGAGCTGCCAACCCACTCGGGGGGGGGGCGGCTTCCTCTGCTCCCTAGCTCGAAGCCTTTTCTGTTCTCCTGTATGGGAAAGGGAGGGAGGCCCTGGGACCAAGCTGGGAGGGAGCCCAGGGCTGAGACAAAAGATGTCTGTCATCTGTTTTCTTCTTGGCCATTTCACTGGCAGCTGCACCTACACACTGAAGCCCATGTGGGCCTTTGGGGTTTGGAGGGTGTGGTGGGATGGGGTGGAGAGAGCCTGTCTCTGACATCAGAGGACCTTGCTTGAAGTGAGCCCTCCGAGGCTTTGGGCCTTGTGGGATAATGCTTGGCGATCACGGAGTGCTTTGGAGTCACAAAATGTTATCTCCAATGTTATCTCAGGGCAACATCCATGGGTCTTTGTTTCTTCAACTGTAAAGTGAAGGATTCAGACTAGACGCCCCACGGAGACTTCTTCTAGTTCCATGAACAACATGAAAGCCAATGGGGATTGGTGAACTAAGTGCCTTACACCTGAATTCTAAATACAGTGGTCTGCTTGCCTGGGCAGCAGCTCGTCTCGGGCTGCACACGAGCCAGCGCTGTTCCCTGGCAGCCTGGGGAGTCTAGGGAGGTGCTGGCCCTGCCCTTGGTCCTCGTCTTGGGCTGCACACGAGCCAGCGTTGTTCCCTGGCAGCCTGGGGAACCTAGGGAGGTGCTGGCCCTGCCCTTGGTCCTCGTCTTGGGCTGCACACGAGCCAGCGTTGTTCCCTGGCAGCCTGGGGAGTCTAGGGAGGTGCTGGCCCTGCCCTTGGTCCTCTGTGCTGGGCAGACCCCACCTTTGGGACTGCACTTCCCCTGGGCCCCACATTTTAGGAAAGCTGCTAACAAGCAGAAGAATGCAGAGGTCAGGGCACGTAGGAGACAGTGCTCCTGCCATGATTAGCCCAGGGAAAGAAGCTTCATGGCTTGATGCCGAGAACCAGTTCTAAGTAGGGGAAGGGATTGTCCTATGGAGGGGTTAACCTTGTTCAGCTGGGCCCCACAGGGCAGAGCCAGGAGCCACGGGCAGGGTCAGAGGAACATTTAGATGGGATGTCTGAAAAAATCTTCCCAGCAGCTCGAGCTGTCCCCAAGTGGATGGGGCCATCCCAATACCCTGCGAGTTTCCTCTGGCTGGATGTCTTCTAGCGGAAGCTTCAGGATGCCAGACACATAGCTGAGAATGCCTGCTGTTAATATTTGGATTTGGCACCTTCCGAGGTCCCTTCCAACTCTGCAATTCTGTGTTTTGCATATGGAATCACGTGGCTCATAGGGAGTCCAGAATAGATCCATCCCTAGCATCTTCCCCACCCCCATCCTTCTCCAGAGGAGACTTTGGTTCCTCCCAGGATGAGAAACAGGAGGTGAGGGTGAGAGGCTGCTCTCTTCTCCTCATAGAGAAGGGGCACCAGGCTAGAAATATATCTCTCTGCTTCCTTAAATAGTATTGGTCAAAGGGATGTAATTTTGAGGTTCAAACTAAACTCCTGATTTCTATTTCCTATGGGAAAGGGAAGCCCCAAGCTTTATATTCAAGGCTTGACTTCCCTCCATATCCCAGTTCTATGATTAACACACATAGCAAATAGCAAAGACACCCATTTATACAAGTCAACAGCAAAACAGAAACCAGACGAAGTATACACATGAGCACCTACACTGGACAGTATAGATGTACAGAGCTCCAGCAACAGGAGTGACATAACAGCTCAGCCAGGAGAGGGTCCTAGGCCTCATCCAAAGGAGAAAATCCCCCAAAGTCACTAGTTTGCCAGCTGGGAATAAAGACATGATTAAACTTCTTCCCAGAATCTTTCTCCCTTTGTGGCCCTGAAGAGAGGTAGGAATCCCACATATCTTCTCTCTTGATCTTTGGAAGCCAGAAGAGCCTGGAAAGCCAGAAGCAGCTTACCTCTGCCCTCTCCTGCTCCCCACAAGTCCACCCTGGTCCAGTTACAGTCATGGAGTGTCGATTTCCACCAATGAGGGGGAATTCCCACAGCAATGATCTTTGGGGTGTGGCTTACATGTGATGTTACGAGTCTAAATCCTATTTGAAAAGCCTCTCCTTTGGAGACTTTAGAAACTTTACCCATCTCTAAGATCTGAGAAGCTGGGAGAGTAACACCTCTTGTTTTCAACAAGGTGCTTCTTTCCGATCAGGAAGAGTGAGTGTGAATCCAACTTTGGTCACTGGGGACTTGTGAGATTAACTGTGGAAAAGACAGAGAGAAAAGAGGTGAAGAGAAAACTGTTTCTTGTAAGAACTATATTAACTGTTATTTTATGAAGAAACACTACAAAAGGAATTTTACGAGGAGTGAGTCTGGACAGAGACTTTGGGGCGAAGGCTTGAGAAAAGTAGAAGGTACTGTTTTCATGTTGGGGCCATAGGTTGGTGAAGACAGAAAGAAAGATGATACTGAATGAAAACTTTGTTAACTGTTAGGTGGTCCCCAAGCATCCTTTTATTTTTTCTTTAAGAAACGATTGTCAGCTTTATCTTGCAAAGAAAATGAAGAGGCTTATTTTTTTAAATTCTTTTTCTATTTGGTATTTTATTTTTCACCAATTATGTGTAAAAACATTTTTTTTAGGCAACTGGGGTTAAGTGACTTGCCCAGGGTCACTCAGCTAGTAAGTGTCAAGTGTTTTGGTCTGAGGCTGGATTTGAACTCAGGTGCTCCTGACTTCGGGGCTGGTGCTCCATCCACTGTGCCACTTAGCTGCCCCTGAAAACAATTTTTAATATTAATTTTTAAAACTTTGAGTTCCCAATGCTCTCTTTTCCTCCCTTTCCACCCCATTGAAAAGGCAAGCAATTAGATATAGGTTATACATGTGTGTCATGCAAAACATATCCATAATAGTCATGTTGTGAAAGGAAACACAGACCAAAAAAAAAAAACCTCAAGAAAAATAAAGAAAATTTAAAAAAAAGTCTGCTTCAATATGGACAGCGTTTTTCATCCTAAGTCCTTCAGAGCTGTCTTGGTTCATTATTTTGCTGAGAATAGCCAAGTCATTCACAGCTGATCATCTTACAATATTGCTGTTACTTGCAATATTGCTGTTACTTTGTACACAGTACATCTCACTTTGCATCAGCTCATGCAAGTCTTTCCAGGTTTTTCTGAGAGCATCCTGCTCATCATTTCTTATAGTACAATAGTATTCAATCATAACTACACACCACAACTTATTTAAGCCATTTCCCAATTGATGGGCATCCCCTCAATTTCTAATTCTTTGCCACCAGAAAAGAGGTGCTGTAAATATTTTTGACCATATGGGTCCTTTTCCTTTTTAGAAAATCTTTTTTTTTTTTGGGATATAGACCTAGTAGTGGTATTGCTACGTCAAAGGGTATGCATGGTTTTTTACAGCCCTATGGGTATAGTGCCAAATTGCTCTACAGAATGGTTGAATCAGTTCACAACTCCACCAACACTGTATTAATGTCTCATTTTTCCCACATCCCCTCCATTTTAATTTTGTCATTTTCCTTTTCTGTCCTATTAACCAATCTAATAGGTATGAGGTAGTACCTCAGAATTGTTTTAATTTGCATTTCTCCAATCAATAGTGAGCTAGAGTATTTTTTCATATGGCTATAGATAGCTTTGGTTACTTCATCTGAAAACTGATCATATCTTTTGATCATTTATCAACTGGGGAATGCCTCTTAATTTTACAAGTTTGACTCAGTTCTCTATTTATGTGAGAAATGAGGCCTTTATCAGAGAAACTTGCTTTAAAATTTTTTTCACAGTTACTCTTGCTAACTGTATTTTCCTACATCCTATTCCCCCCATTTATTCTACTCTCTTTCCTTTCACAGTGTTCCTTCTCAAAAGTGTTTTGCTTCTGACTACCTCCTCCCTCAATCTGCACTCCCTTCTATCACCCCTCCCCCCTTCTCTTATCCTTGTCACCTATTTTTCTGTAGAGTAATAATAGATTTCTATATCCAATTTTATGTGCATGTTATTCCTTCTTTTAGCCAATTATGATGAAAGTAATGTTCATTCATTCCCCCTCAACTTCTTGCTCTTTCCCTCCACTGCAAAAGCTTTTTCTTGCTTCTTTTATGTGAGATAATTTACCCCATTCTACCTCTCCCTTTCCCTTTCTCCTAGTACATTTCTCTCTCACCCTTTAATTTTATTTTTTAGATATGACCCCTCTATATTCAACTCACATCTGTGTCCTCTGTCTATATATACTCCTTCTAATTACCCTAACAATGAGAAAGGTCTTGTGAGTTACAATATCATCTTCCCACATAGGAATGTAAACAGTTTAAACTCATTAAGTCCCTTGTGATTTCCCTTTCCCATGTACCTTTTTATGCTTCTCTTGAGTCTCATATTTGAAAGTCAAATTTTCTATTTAGCTTTGGTCTTTTCATCAAGAATGCTTGAAAGTCTTCTATCTCATTGAACATGCACTATACTTGAATTATTTCTTTCTGGCTGCTTGCAATATTTTCTCCTTGACCTGGGAATTATGGAATTTGGCTACAATATTCCTGGGAGTTTTCCTTTGGGGATCTCTTTCAGGAGGTGATTGGTGGATTCTTTCTATTTCTATTTTACCCTCTGATTCTAGAATATCAGGGCAATTTTCCTTGATAATTTCTTGAAAGATGATGTCTAGGCTCTTTTTTGATCATGGCTTTCAGGTAGTCCAGTAATTTTTAAATTATCTCTACTGGATCTATTTTTTAGGTCAGTTGTTCTTCCAATGAGATATTTCACATTGTCTTCTATTTTTTCATTCTTTTGGTTTTGTTTTATTGTTCCTTGATTTCTAATAGAGTCATTAGCTTCCATTCTAATTTTTAAGGCATTATTTTCTTCAGTGAGCTTTTGGACTTCCTTTTCCATTTGGCCAATTCTGATTTTTAAGGCATTCTTCTCCTTATCGGCTTTTTGGACCCCTTTTACTGTTTGACCTATTCTGTTTTTTAAGGTGTTATTTTCTTCAGTTTTTTTTCTGTTTCCTTTACAAAGCTGTTGACTTGTTTTTCTTGATTTTTCTTGCATCACTCTCATTTCTGTTCTCAATTTTTCCTCTGCCTCTCTTACCTGCTTCTCAAAATCCTTTTTGAGCCCTTTCATGGTCTGAGACTAATTCATATTTTTCTTGGAGGCTTTGGATGTAGGAGCTTTGACTTTGTTGTCTTCTTCTGAGTGTGTGTTTTCATCTTCCTTGTCACCATAGCAATTTTCTGTAGTCAGAGTTTTTTCCCTCATTGTTTGCTCATTTTCCCAGTCTGTCATTTGGCTTTTAACTTTTTGTTAAAGTGGGACTCTGCTACCAGTGTGGAGGGTTCACTGTCCCATGCTTCAGGGAGTTTGTGCAACTGTTTTTAGAGAGATTTCTAGGGACCTGTAAGTTTTCAGTTCTTCCAAGGTGGTATGATCTAAGGAGAGGCGTTTACTCCTCTCCTGGACTGTGCTCTGGTCTGTGAGTGACCACACGCACTCTTTTCTGCCCTGGAAAGGTCCTCCCTCCACTGCTGCCACAAGTTCTGGTGTGTTGGTGCTCCTTCTCACTCTGGGACTGCCATCCAGGACCTGGATCAGAGTCTTGCCTCAGCGCTATCAAAGAGACCACTATAATCTTATTCTGACCAGTTGTTCCACCCCCTTATTGTCCGTGGGCTGAGAGTTCCAGAAGCTGCCACTGCCATTACCATTGCCACTGCCACTGCTGATTCATTCACTCCCAAGGCCTGCTCCTGGTTTTCTGGGGCCAGGGTTGCACTAGTGTGGCCTGTGCTGGACTGTGCTCCTCTCTCATCCTGGTGCAACAGACCTTTCCTGCTCTTCTAAGTTGTCTTGGGCTGGAAATGTGTTTGACGCCATCTTTTTGTGGGTTCTGCTGCTTTGGAGTTTATTTGGAATAATTTTAAAAAGGTATTTGGAATGGTTTGGGTAGAGTTCAGGCAAGTTCCTGCTTTTACTCTGCTATCTTGGCTCCACCTCCTTTGAAGGGACTTCTTAAGAAAAACCTTTGTTATCCTGAGTGAATTAAATGATGTAAGACTGTGGTCTCAGAAGTGAAGTGCTAAATGAAGTCCTTATAGCTAAAAGACTATTAATAATTATTTCTGTTTTATTATTTAATTACTAATAAATTATATATTCACCTCTTCAATGTTTAATCTTACAGGATTAAGGTATGTGGTATATGAAGAAATATGAACAACATGTTGGAAAAGGAGATTTTTCTAGTTTATTAAATAAATAATATTTAATGAACTTGGATGGGGGGCTCTGAGCTCAATTGAAAATTGATGAACATGTTGAAATTTAATTAATTATTAGGGAAATATACAACCCTGTTCCATGTGGGGGGTTGTCCTTGTAAGCCTCCTACATATTATTTCCCTAATAATTGATGAGACTCATGCTTTGTTCATATTCTCATGGCTAGTGAGTGTTGTAGCCAAGACTCACATGGACGTCCTGCAGGGATGGCTACACTGAGTTAAGAAAGACATACTCTTTGCCCAGCCTGACACGTACTGACAGTTATTGCTCTGTGCTGATCCAAATGGGCAGGTCACTGTCAGCCGCTCCCCAGGTGAGCCTGCTGTCCATGGTGAGCGACCAGATGCTGCTCCAGCCTTCGGTCTCTGTTGTCAGCACCAGAGCTCCTCATGCATTTGAATGAGCTCAAGGTGGAGAGTGTATTCCAGGAATGCATGTGCATCACACCTGGTGTGGTGTTTCTTTTTCTTTCTTTCTTTCTTTCTTTCTTTTAAGATTCATTAATTTATTTATTTGTAGTTTTCAACATTCACTTCCACAAGATTTTGAGTTCCAAATTTTCTCCCTATCTCATCCCTCCCCCAACCCCAAGACAGCATGCATTCTGAATACGCTTTCCCCTAATCTGCCCTCCCTTCTATCTCCGCTCCCCCATTCCCTTCTTCTGCTATTTTCCTGTAGGGCAGGATAGATTTCTATACCCCATTGCCTGTATATCTTATTTCCCAGCTGCATGTGAAAACAATTTTTTAAAATTTGTTTTTAAAACTTTGGGTTCCAGATTTTCTCCCTTATTCCCTCTCCACCACCCTCATTGGGAAGGCAAGCAACTCGATACAGGTTATACTTGTGTAGTCATGCAAAACACTTTAATAGTAGTCATGCTGTAGAAAATTAACTGTATTTCCCTTCATCCTATCCTTCCCCTCATTTATTCTATTTTTCTTTTGACCCTGTTCCCTCCTCAGAAGTGTTTGCTTCTGATTACCCCATCCCCGAATCTGCCCTCCCCTCTATCATCCTCCCACTCTCTTATCCCCTTCCCCCCTATTTTCCTGTAGGGTAAAGTAGCTTTCCATACCCCATTGAGTATGTATGTTATTCCCTCCTTAAGCCAAATCTGATAAGAACAAGATTCGCTCATTCCCTCTTACTTTCTCCCACTTCCCCTCCACTATAAAAGCCTTTTCTTGTCTGTTTTATGTGAGATAACTTACCCCATTCTACCTCTCTCTTTATCCTTTTCCCAGTATAATCCTCTCTCACACCTTAATTTTATTCTCCAGATATCACCCATTCATCTTTAGCTCACCCTGTGCCCTCTATCTGTCAATCTATTTATACATATATTTTCCCCCTCCAACCACCCTAATACTGACAGTTTCATGAGTTACAAATATCATCTTTCCATGTAATAATGTAAATAGTTCAACCTTAATAAATGCCTTATGATTTCTCTTTCCTTTTTACTTCTTCACACTTCTCTTGAGTGTTGTATTTGAAAATCAAATTTTCTATTCAGTTTTGGTCTTTTCATCAAGAATGCTTGAAAGTCCTCTATTTCACTGAATGTCCATTTTCCCCCTGAAGGATTATACTCAGTTTTGCTGAGTAGATGATTCTTGACTGTCAGGAGGAGATAGGATCCTTTTCCTTCTGGAATATCATATTCTAAGCCCTGTGGTTCCTTAATGTAGATGTTGCTAAATCTTGTGTTATCCTGATTGTGTTTCCACAATACTTGAATTGTTACTTTCTGGCTGCTTACAATATTTTCTTCTTGACCAGGGAACTCTGGAATTTGGCTACAATATGTCTGGGAGTTTTACTTTGGGGATCTCTTTCAGGAGGTGATTGGTGGATTCTTTCCATTTCTATTTTACCCTCTGGTTCTAGAATATCAGAAAAGTTTTCCTTGATAATTTCTTGAAAGATGACGTCTAGGCTCTTTTTCTGAGCCTGGCTTTCAGATAGTTCAATAATTTTTAAATTATCTCTACTGGATCTGTTTTCTAGGTCAGTTGTTTTCCCAATGAGATATTTCACATTGTCTTCTATTTTTTCATTCTTTTGGTTTTGTTTTACAATGTCTTGATTTCTCAGAAAGTTACTAGCTTCCAATTGCTCCATTCTATTTTTTTTTTAGTGAGGCAATTGGGGTTAAATAACTTGCCCAGAGTCACACAGCTAGGAACTATTATGTGTCTGAGGCCAGATTTGAACTCAGGTCCTCCTGACTCCAGGGCTGGTACTCTATCCACTGCTCTACCTAGCTGCCCCCGTTCTAATTTTTAAGGAAGTATTTTCTTCAGTGAGCTTTTGGACTTCCTTTTCCATTTGACCAATTCTGCTTTTTAAGGCATTCTTCTCCTCATTGGCTATTTGGACCTCTTTTGCCATTTGGGTTAGGCTACTTTTAAGGTGTTATTTTCTTCAGTGTTTTGGGGTGTCATTTAGCAAGCTGTTGGCTAGTTTTTCATGATTTTCTTGCATCACTCTCATTCCTCTTCCCAGTTTTTCCTCTGCTTCTCTTACTTGCTTCTCAAAATCCTTTATGAGCTCTTCCATGGACTGGGACTGATTCATATTCTTCTTGGAGGCTTTGGATGTAGGAGTTTTGACTTTGTTATCTTCTTCTGGTTGTATGTTTTGATCTTTTTTGTCAGCAAAGAAGGATTCTATGGTCCGACTTTTTTGTGCATTTTGCTCATGATCCCAGCCAATTACTTGAGCTTTTAAACTCTTTGTTAAGGTAGGGGTCTGCTTCCAGTGTGGAGAATGTACTGTCCCTAGTTTTGGGGGTTTTGTGCAGCTGTTTTCAGAGATACTTCTATGACCTGTAAGTTTTTGGTTCTTCTAAGGTGGTATGATAAGGGGTGAGGTATTTACTCCTTTCCTGGCCTGTGCTCTGGTCTGTGAGTGAACATAAGAACTCTTTTCTGCCTTAGAACTGTGAGAAGGATTCCCTCTTTACTGCCACTACAAGCTCCACCATGCCAGAACTCCTCTTCGCCCCAGGACTGCCACCCTGAACTGTGACCCAGATCCAAGCATGGGCAAAGCAAGAGAATTCTGCACCAGCAAAGAGATCCCTGCAATCCTCCTCTGATCAGGCACTTGATTCCCCCTCAGTCTGATTGAACAACAAAATAACTGTCACAGCTCATCCCTGGGCTTCATGCAAGCTTGTTCCCTGCCCTGCCTCAGTTTACCTGGGAACACACTCATGCACGCCTTCTTCTTCCTTCCAGGTTTAGTGCATCATATTATAAACTATAAACTGAAAATTGGGGATGTACTCTCTTCCAGGCAGATTACCTCCCCCCTCCTTCTCTTCCCCTTTGTGATATGCTAGTTGTTTTTGGTGTCTCTACCTGCCTGTCAAACAGGGCAACCTGACATTAAGAAATAGAAGTATTTGGCCAATCACATTTCCAAAGACAGCTTTGGATGCTCAGCAGATGTCCTGGACTGGTCCAGCATTATGGAGATGATGCTTAGCCTCTCCTGAGATGAGCGGGGCTTAGCCCCCTTCCATCTCTGTGCTCTGTACCTCAGTGGAGAGCACTGTCAAAGTCTCAGCAAGGAAATGAAGCTAGCTCACACCCTGACCTGACCTCAGCTGCATATTCACTTCACTCAGATCTTAGCATGTCTGTCTTGGGGCTCCCAGTGTGAGCTTTTTGGTGTTCCCAAGGGGCTATATCTTCTCTGAACCCAGGAACCTCCACATTGGTGCCAAGTCCAGGCTTCCCTTGCAAAAGCAGAAGGCACTGGCTTAGTTCTTAACTTAGGGACCTGTTTAGAGGCTATGTCTGGAGCCACTCACTTCTCAGTGGACTCTCTGGACTTTCCAAGGTTTTCATTGCTGGGTCCATGAGGTGCTATCTTTTGCCTGGTGTCTAGTTCTAGGCTTTCAGGTCTTGGGACACAAGGAGCTCTTCCCTCAAGTGTATCACCTGCCAGGCACAGATAGACTTGCATGTGGCTATTATGTGGGGATGGGAAGCCTGTACAGTGAACCCTTACAAAACTCAGGGATACAGCTGGTGCTTAAAAAGGTATTAATCCCTATCTGTATATAGACCAGCACAGCCAGGTGTGTATAGAGGACATCAGTGTATACGTGTATTAAACATTCAGCCAATAACCAAGAGAATCCTGTGTATATGTGTGTGTGTGCATGGACCAGCTAATCCAAAGCCTTGGTCTTTCTTTAGGAGTCCTAGAAAGGGGTGTTGAGCTCTCAGGCCTGTTACACATGGGCTATGAACCCACGGATGAGAGCAATCACTCCTGTGGACTTGTCCCTCCAAGACAGCAAAAAAAATCCTTAGTCTGGCAGATGTATCCCATCCCAGGTTGGGGAGGCCCTGCCATGGGGAAGCTAGGTCATCGCTGAGTAGAGTCAGGACTCTTCTGTGACTTGAAGGCTCTAACAGCAGCATCATGTGGGCATAATTTTGGGCAAAGGCAGCAGTTCTCCAAGTGTGGTCTGAGGGTCCCTAAAGCACCTGTTTCCATAATACAGGAGTGAATGAGGTGTTCAGGGAGGATGAGCTTCTTTGGTGTGAGGGATGTGCATCCACCTTTGGTGTCCAACCAATCACCCAACTCTCACTAGTGGCTCCAGGAAGCTGTAGCACGAGCAGCAGCCACACTCTGTTAAGTCTGTCTCAGCAGATAGGCTAAGCCAGGTTGAGGGGAACTGACAGGCATCACACCTACTATAAGTTAGAAGACACTCCCCCCAAAATGGGTGAATTAGAACAATTTGTTCCAGTGGCCATGAAGGCGGCAGAAGCAAGCACCATGGGGTACTTTAAACTTGGTCAAGATACTGCATCCTGGGCTATCCCAAGTCATCTTGACTTTTGTCCTGCAACTAAATTTCCATGATGGCTCTGGAGGAGACAGCGAGGCTGACAACTTTGTGCAACTCTGTCTTACTTAAATCTAGTTCAAGTCGGGATATCACCCCATGATGTCACTGGTCCTCTTCAAAAGCAGAGAATAAGCAGCAACAGCAACTTTCATAATAAACAATTTTTCTTTCTTTTTTTTTCTTTTTTAAGGCAGTTGGGGTTAAGTGACTTGCCCAGGGTCACACAGCTGGTAAGTGTCAAGTGTTTGGTCTGAGACCGGATTTGAACTCAGGTACTCCTGACTTCAGGGCCAGTGCTCTATCCACTGCGCCACCTAGCTGACCCCATAATAAACAATTTTTAATAGTATAAAGGGATTTCTGAGACCACAAAAATTTTTTTTTGGGCTAGGCAATGGGGTTAGGTGACTTGCCCAGGGTCACACAGCTAGTAAGTATTATGTGTGTGAGGCTGAATTTGAACTCAGGTCTTCCTGAACCCAGGGCCAGTGTTCTACCCACTATACCTCCTAGCTGCCCCCTGAGACCACAACATTTGAGAACTGCTGGGCTAAGGTAAACCTTTGTTTTTCTGTTTTATTTTATTTTAAAACTTTTATTGTTATCTTTTGTTTTTACATCATGCGAATTACCAAATACATCCTTTCCCCTTCCTTACCTAGAGAACCTTCCCTTGAAACAAAGAATAAAAAAGAGAGGGAGAATAAAAAGCATTTCAGAAAAACTAACTGCCTCATCTATTGAACCTGACAGTCCATGCAAAGTTCCACTCCCGTAATCCCTCAGCTCTAAAACACAAGTAAATAAATAAAAACAATATTCCGCTTTCCTTTGCTAGGTTCCTGTGCTCATGGAAGTCAGATTCTAGAGTGGTTCTAGCTGACATTTTCTCCTGCTCCTTCTTCCTGGAAAGCTGTGTGGGGGTGGCCACGATGGTCATCTTTAGGTACTGAAAGGCAAAGAGGGTTTAGACTTGATCTGCTGGACCCTGGAGGGCAGAACAAAGAGCCATGGTGGGGGGTATTTGCAAAGAGGAAAATTAAATCGAACCATGAGAGTTCTTTCAAAAGGGAGTGGGCTGCCTTGGGAGGTCAGAGGGGCTTCAGGACAAGGCTGGAGGACTGCTTCCTGAGGATGCAGGAAACATGATTCTTCTTCAACAGATCAGACCTCTGAGGCCCCTTCCAACCAGAAGCTTCCATGTGTCTGTGGGTCCCATCTTTCCTCTGTACCTACACAGTCCATGTGACTCAGGGTATCAATAAAGGAATAAGCCTGGGTTGCTCTTCAGTGCTCCTGGTTCCCTTCTGTGCCCTTCCACTTTCCCCTTTGGGTTGTGTAGATAGTGCCTGTGGGCTTCTGTCCAGGTTCAAGTGAGGCTGGACATCTTCATCTCCCTCCAGGCTTCCAAGCCATGTTTCCTCTCCTGGGTGAAGGCTCCATTTCTTCTTCTGTTCCCCATCTAGTTTTGGCTGCTCAGTACATGAAGGTTGTTGTAGAGGCCACACATCTATGCAAACCTCTCCAGGTCACTGTTCCTCATGACTGTCCTCCTTGTCTCCATGTCTACCTCTTTGGTTTATGTATCCCTTTGGTGTGGGAATAGGGGTGCTCTCTGAGTGCCTGCCTCCAAGGACCATCTTGGATATGTGAACTCCACCCATTTCTCAGGGTTCCACCTTCATTGCTGCTGGAACACTGAAGTTCATGCAGGGAACAGGGGCTGGTGGGGGCTGGGTTAGGGAGGCCTCAATGAGGAGGCTTCACAGCTTGTCCAGACTCATGAAGGGGCCAGGGGCTCCTTCCTTCTCCCAGTGCATATCCATTCTACCACATGTCTATTTTTGTTGTAGTTCCACTGCCAGCATGGCCATTTGGGGGACTGCTGAAGCAGGGTCTATGGAGCATAGGAGGGACCACTTCATAAATTTGACTTTTGATGAGTTTTGGTACCATTCCGCAGAGCAGTGTTGGTAACGAGATTTTTAGCTAAACTACATCTCACTTTACAAATTATGAAGAGATCAATTTTTTCCCCATTAGTTTCCACCTCATTAATGTCCCCGATGAGGCCAACTAGCCCTTCCCTGCCATTAATAGGCTACAACCTTTGTCACGGCAGAGACGTCTCTTTGTCAAAGTCTCCATGGAGGAAAATCAATGCTCCTTCCTTGAAGTTCACAGGGAAATATTTTGATTTAAATTAAGAAGTGTTCATACTAAAGGTCAGACAAAGGAAATATTTGTGGCTACCTGGATTGGGGGGGGTCATTAGTCAGCCAGGTCCATTAACATGACAGGGGTTCAGGGCAGAGAGCTGGGATCCCAGACATTCAGAGGCAGGCTTTATGTGGTATATGCTATGAGCCATCCATCATCATCTTTGCACACCTTTCCCCACAGGTCAGGCAGTGTATACTAAGAACACTTAGCATCCAGGTGCTTCCACTCAATCAGCTGAATGACTAGACCTCTGAGATACTTTCTGACCCTCCCTCCAACCCCAGCTGGCAAGGGGCAGGCTCAGCCTCATTATTCTAAGGGGAGGGGCTGTCCTCCTTGACTCACCTCCCCCACTTGGTATTTGGGAGAGGGAGTCAGAAAGGGTTTGCCTTCCACAGGAAGCAGGAACATGATCTGTTCTCTGGGGAGGGTCAAGAATATGTCCAAATTGGCAAGCTTGCTTTGGTTCTGACATCTCCACAGTCTGATTCTCTAATTGGGCTGAAGCCCCATCTCCCTGCCTCAGGGCTACACCCACATGTTGTTCTAACTCCCCCACAAGCTCCTAAGTCACCCCTCCCAGCAGCTGCCCCACTCAAAGGTGAGAAAGAGATTCTGCAGCTCATCTCTCTGATGACATTGGCTGGGTTTCCTCCTACATTTTCACATGCTATCAAAGAGGGCTCCCGAGATTATATTACCAGGAAACAAGAAGCTTGTGAATCCCCTGACAATGGAAGGAGCTGCCACAAAGTAGCACAGAGTTGTGTCCCAGCTGAGTCAGGAGACAGTTCAGTGTAGCTGCCAGAGAGGCCATCTCTGCACCTGGCCGCCCGGCTGCTGCAGCAAGTCCAGTTGTGGAATAGGAAAAGATGGGCCTGAGAAAGGTAATTCAAAATGCATTAGAGAGCAAGGTCCGGGCCTTCAGAAGGCGAGGCAACAGAGAAGGAGGATGACAGACCCAGTGGGGTCCTTGAAGGGGAGAGGTGAGCAGACAAAACCCTGGTCTGCTCCCCCAGAGAAGGCTCCTGTCAGCCCATCTACTCCTTTCTTCAAGTAACTGATGAAAACACCAAATAGCTCCCAGGCAGCTGTGAGTGTCCAGAACCATGATCTTCTTGGACTTTCTCTGCTACTTGCTACCTAGGTGGCCTTGGACAAATTCCCTCCTCAGTTTCTTCTTCCATAAGTAGAAGGGAATTGGACTTCATCATCATCCTCAACATGGCAGCGTGTATGTGCTGCTTTAATGTTTGCAAAATACAAATATTCTCTCATCTGATCCTTATAACCCTGAGAGGTAGGTGCTGTCATTTTTTCAACTTCATATATGAGGAAACTGAGGCAAACAGAGGTTAAATGACTTGCCCAGGATCACACACAGTAAGTATCTGAGGCTGGATTAGAACTCAGGACCTTTTTACTCTAGGTGATTAATAAGGCCCACTCTAGCTCTATTGTCTCAAGTGGTTGATTGTGTAATTGGATAGAGTGCTCCACTCCCAAGAAAATCATCTGTTTCCTGGATGTGCACCTGTGAGGTTCTAAAGCCCCAAAAAAGGCCCCCTTGAAGGGAGAATTCTGGACCCTGCTGCTTGAAGTTGATCACATTTTGGCTTTGGAAAATAGATTTTATCTCTATGTGTCTGGAGACGTTGGAGAATAAGGTCATAAAGCAGAATAGCCCCTACTGAGTTGGGTGCCTTTGGGGCTTTTCTCAATAATCAGATTTGCCACCTTAGGCAGCTGGACAGAGCCAGGAGATGGATGTTGGTCTCGGTGATGTGAGGGCTGTCTTCTTTCCAGCTCTGCCTGCCCAGGCCTCTCTGCTTTTGTCTCTCTAGTTTCAGGGCACTTTTGTTAGCTTTGTGGCGATTTACCTGTGTCCTGCCAGGCTGTGTGAGGAAGCAATTCAACCTGTCTCTTTTCTCCATCTATGCAGCCCCAAGGGCTCAGGTCTCTCCTCATTTCCCTTTCTTTTTTTCTCTCTCACCTCCCCCATGAAACTTGGAGTTGCAGCCTTCCCCACATATCTACTTTCTTCCTCTTGCTTCTCCCTCTGCTGGGCCTCAGACCCCTTAGTGCTTAGCACAGTGCCTGGCATATAGTAAGCAATTAATAAATGCTAATTGACTAACTGACCTCTCTTGCCTCTTGTTCTTCTCTCCTTCCCAAATCACACAATCTCAGAGCTGGAAGAGATTTCAGCAGTCAATTAGTACGTCCTGTACCTGAACAAAATATCCTTAAAGATTATACCTAAGAAGTGAACTCATTATCTTTCCCTCTAAATCCTTCCCTATGGAAGTGTTGAGGGTACTACCCTCCTCCCAGTCCCCCAGGCTCCAAACTTAAGAGTCATCCTGGACTCCTCACTATCTGTCACCCCCCTACATCCAGTAGGGTACCAAGGCCTGTTGACTTCACCTCTGCAACATCTCTTGATGATTTCAAATCTACAGCATCTCTTGCTGATTTCACTTCAACAATATCTCTTGTCAATTTCACCTCTCCAACACCTCTTGTTGATTTTACCTCTACTGCATCTCTTGTTGATTTCACCTCGGTATCATCTTTTGCTGATTTCACCTCTGAAGTATCTTCTGAATACCACTCCCCACTACCCCCTCTATTCTGACATTGCTCCCTCCCACCCTGGTGCAGAACATATCACCTCACTCTCAGATTATGGATAGGCCTGCCTCTAGTCTCTCCTCATGCCAGACCACCCTCTTCTTAGCTCTAAATCTTCCTAAAGGATCTTCTTACAGCACAAATCTGCCCATGTCATTCCCTTCCCCACTCGATAAACTTCAATGGCTCCCTGTTATGTTCAGGATCAGATATAAAATACTCTACTTAACTTTTAAAGCCCTCCCCATCCTGTTCCTTTCTACCTCTCCAAACATTTGGTCTTTGCATGAAGACCTCCAAGGTGGGGGGGGGGCATGTCTCCAGGCCCTCTTATAGTAGCCCATCTCCATTTTGGATGGCTTTTGTTTAGGAAATTTTTCCTGATGTCAAATTTCCATCTGTGTCTTTGTAATTTCTATCCACTGCTCATAGGCTTGTCCCCTGAAACTAAGTAAAAAATGAAGTTAATCCCTCTTCCACAAGGCATATAACTTTATATGTACCTCCCAAACTCCCCCAGTTTTTTCTGACTCTTCCTTTTTAACTTGATTGTCTAGCTTCTTCTTACTGGTCTCCTTCCTTTCATTGTGCCATCTTTGACCTCATCCAAGGCATTGATCAGAATGCTCAAAAGCATAGGCCCATTCATGAATCTCTGGGGCACCCCACTGGAGTCCTTTTTCCAACCTGAAAGTGAACCATTAATGACCTCTCTTTGGGTGTGACCATTCAACTAGTTGCAAAGTAAAAGGAATTTAATTTTCTTCCACATTACCCTCCTGCAAGTACTTGAAGAAACTATAATTTCTTGCCTAACGCCCTTGACCAAGTCTTTTCTTCTCCAGGCTAAATATTCAAGGTTCCTTCAACGGTCCTCATAGTGCATCTTTCCGTTCCACAATACTTTGCCCCATTGAGCCCAGGTCAGGATCATCACCCCTGTTCACTGGCTCTGATCTCTTGGTGGATCCTTCCTGGCATCTTCCTCCTTCTTCCTACAAGCCTCTTCAACCTCAAGGTCAGAGTTAGAGGCAGACTCTAGAATTTGGGAAGTTGGATAAGTGCCCCTCACAGCTCCTGTGTCCTTGATCCCTGTGGGTAGAGACAGATATGTTGCCCTCCTATGGAATGAACTCAGGACCCTTTGCTAAGGGCTAAAGACTCTTCTGGGGTCTTTCTCTGCACCATTCTCTGTCCTCTTCAAGTCATTAGGAGAGCAACAGCCAAGTGGCTCTGTCTCCATCCTTTCTTCTGGTGGGCTTTGTGACTCCTTCTGCCCTTTCAGGCAATCACATGGTAAGTCAATCAGGGACTAGGACAGGTATTGGTTGTTAGTCCATTGCCATTCTTTCCCCAGAATAACTATGTGTCATCTATTTTTAGGATTTCTGCTAAGGATTCTATTTTCATTATATCAGAGACATTTTTGATAGAGTTGTATTGCTTGTTCTAAACTAGGAATTTCCCCTGGTCGTCTGTGTGTCTGACAGGTCTCAAGTCATACTGGATTTATTGAGTTAAGTTCATTATTGAGCAAAGAATTTCCCCTAGAGTCCATGTGCCTGAGAGTTTCCAGGAAATAGTCCCTTCCCTCTCCCTGTCCCTCTCCTCTGTCTCTGTTTCTCTGTTCTCCTCCATCTCCCCATATGTCTCCTTTCTATGTCTCTCTGACTGTCTCTCTTGTGTTCTATCTCTCTCACAGTCTCTATTGCTCTCTTGGTCTCTGTCTGTCTTGGCTACTGTCTTTCCCCACCCTACCCCGCTGCCAAGCCATACTTTTATTTTGTGGGGCTTAGTTTCCAGATTTTCTAATAGCCAATGTTTAGAAAATGTCAGGAATACTGTTTCCCCAACTGATTGAGGTTGCAAGCAGACCAAACAACAAAAGATAGCTCTTAAACAAGGTCTAGCCAATCCAACAAACCTATCTCATATCATCCTCTAGCCTGCGTCTCTCTATTTTCCCCCAGAAGAATGTTGTGAAAGCCTTTGTCAAATGCTTTGATAAAATCTAAGCAAGTTTCTCTGAGGCCCTGTCTGGTAACCCTGTTAGAAAAGGAAATGAGGTTAGTGTGTCCTGATCTGTTCTTGTTGAAGCCGTGCTGGACAATTACACCACCCTCTTTAGGGTAAGGAATAAAGTGCTATACCTGAAACACTGATCAGGTGTAAACACACCAAAATTGTTCACTAGTTTTAAATACAGACTTGACTTCTCCCTAGATGTGATAAGAAGTCTGTTCTGTTCTAATAGGGGGATGGACTTGATAATAGTCTATGGGGTCTGCATAAAATGAGGGCATAAGTGCAGAACCCAAGAGATTTGAGTATATTTTAGTCCGAATCTCCTGGCCACACCTAAGAAGGAATTGATTGATCAGAAGATGGAGGGTAGACAGAGAAAACTCTTTGGTCTCTGCCTAGCTCTCCTCCCCACTTTCACCATAATTTTGAGCCCACTTTTCCTTGAATTCTGTGTATATTAGTGGGTCAATGTTTCAGAGACTTTTGGGGAGGATATTTGTACCAACTATTCTTACCATACCAGTTTAGTAAATACTGTTTTCTAAAAGCTAATTTAGTCTGGCTGATTAATTAACATCAATTAATAAGCATGATAGGAAGTCCACTGAAGGGGGCTCATGAGCTCTAGGATTAAAAAGATATTCCTGGCACTTTAGAATTAACTCTAAAGTCTTAAGGGGGATGTATTAGCCAAGCATTAGGGGATTACCCATGTGAAGGGGGGTTGGGAGAGTAGTTCTCAGAGTATGTGTCACACTGGCTTTTTACAAACACCAACAAATGATTACAAAAGTCAGATGGGGCCAGATCACAGAGAGTCTTAAATTCCAGGATGAAGAGTTTGTAGGGAACTGTTGAAGGTGATGGAGTGGGGGTAGTGACATAGTCAGACCTGTGGCTTAGGGAAATTATTTTGATGACTGGGTGGAAAATTCATTAGAGAGGAGTGAGACTTCTCAGAAGGATACCAATTCTGAGGCTTTTATAATAGTCCAGGTGAGAGGTGATGAGGGCCTGAACTCAAGTGGAGTCAAGGTGGCAGCAAAGAGGAGGGAGGGAGGGAGGAAGGAAGGAAGGGATGTATCGAATGGCATGGGACCAAAATCCCAGGAGGCCATAATTTGGGACTGGATTCTTGCTTGGGACCAGGGCTGAGTGGGGCTACCTCCAGGGTCCTTTTCAGCTCTTAAAGACTATGTTTCTATGATTTTCATCCTGAAATTGTACAGGGCCAAGCAGTGATTACTGGCACCTAGTAGGTGCTTTATTTAAGAAGATAGTATATGTAAATCATTTTGCAAGCCCCATATGAATATTAGCTACTATTATCATATATTAAGAGACAGCTTCAAAGCCAGGAAGGTTGGAGTTTGAGTCCTACTTCTGACACTTAAGGGCTGTGTAGGTAAGTCATCTCTAGAAAACTCTCTAAGGCCATCAGTTACAGAGAAGGTGCCAGCCTCGTTGGTCAGAGGGTTCCTCAACTATGCGTTTCTTATGCCCACGAAATCATGAATCTAGACTCTGACTATTATTAGCTGTTTTTAAGTGGGTGTATGTTGTATATTGCCTACATCTCCCCCCTATCCCTCCACCCCTACTCTGCTTCCTAAAAGGCTATCTCTCATGACAAACCATTCTGTAAAAAGACAAAGAGGAAAAGGAAAAGCAGAAAAACCAATTAATACACGAGAAAACCTATCCACTGTGAACCTCTTGAGGCAAGAGCAAGCAGGAATATTTGGGAGGAACCTGAAAGCTATCTAGGTGTGAATCCAGTGCCACCTTTCCTTCAAGGTAAGAGTTGGGGAGAGGGAGGAGCAGGACCTAATGTGGGGGTGGAGAGGCTGGGGTCAGCTCACTGGAGATTTTCCATTCAAGGTGTCCCATTCCACAGGCACTGATGTTCAGTCATTTTTCAGTGTATTTGACTCCTCATAACCCCATTTGGGATTTTCTTGGCAAAGATACTGGAGTGGCTTGCCATTTCCTTCTCCAGAAGCACTGGTTAAGCACCTACTCTATGTGCCAGGCCCTGAGTTTGCATTCTGCTGGGTTGAGACATCCCCTGGGTCCCTGTCTCTGTCTCCCTGTCTCTGTCTCTGTCCCTGTCCCTGTCCCTATCCCTATCTCTGTCCCTATCCCTATCTCTGTTCCTGTCTCTGTCTCTGTCTCCCTGTCCATGTCTCCCTGTCTCTGTCTCTATCTCTCTGTCTCCCTGTCTCTGTCTCTATCTCTCTGTCTCCCTGTCTCTGTCTCTATCTCTCTGTCTCTGTCTCCCTGTCTCTGTCTCTGTCTCTATCTCTCTGTCTCCCTGTCTCTGTCTCTATCTCTCTGTCTCTGTCTCCTGGTCTCTGTCTCTATCTCTCTGTCTCCCTGTCTCTGTCTCTGTCTCTATCTCTCTGTCTCTCTGTCTCTGCCTCTGTCTCTGTCTCCCTGTTTCCCTGTCTCTGTCCCTGTCCCTGTCCCTGTCTCTCTGTCTCCAGAGTGTTTTCCTCTCCAGAATGGCTGTTCACAAAGCCTTTTTTGGGGCTGTGATGAGCTTCAGGACTCTTCAGGAGCAGGGTGGGCACGAAGGTCATAGCAGGTGGGTCTCCAAAACACCCCGAAGAAGTCACACTCATTATCCTTGCCCAGGAAGGGTTTGTCAACAGTGGAGGCTGGCACTGGGTGCAGGATGGAACAAATTCTCACCTTTGGAGATTGTGTCCCAAGAGTTGAGTGGGGGTGTGGGCGCAGAGAGCAGACCAGACTCTGCAGCCAGCACCACCGTGGGAGCCTCAGAAAGTGCCTTCACTTGGGTGGGGGCGGGTGAGGTGCTCACCTGTCTAACCTGCTCTAAGAAGGCAGGAGAAGGCCGGGGGCAGGGTGGAGGGGGAGCCATGTGTGCCTGGGCATCACTGGACTCAGTTGAGGAGCATCCCCTTCCTGTCTGCCTCTCCCTGAGTCCCCGCTGCCCTCAGGGAGCCACTGTTTGGTTAGGGAGAGGGGCCAGAGCTTGGGACTGGGGGGTGGGGCAGGGGTGGGAGCCTCCTTTGTTCACTCCTTAATTTGGATCCCTTGGTGCTCAGCTCAGCTGTTTTTGTGCCTTTGAAGGTGCAGAATGCTTTGTGACCCCTTTACATTTCAGGCCCATGGAGCCCAGCTCTGAGGCCCTAGCCTAGTTTTGCTCTGTTGGGGACCAGAGGCTCACATGGCTGGGAGACAAAAGAGCCTCTGCTCCAGTCCTGGCTTCTTGAATCCAAGCCCAGAGGTCTCCCCACTGGCCTCTCCTGCCTCTCCCAGGAGCATGGACATTCAAAGAAGCCAGAATTCAGAGGCATAGCATTCAATGAATTGCCCATGGGTGGCTGGTCGGGCCAAACAGCACAGAAGAGCATGCCCAGGGCTCTCCTCCCAGCGTCCATCAGATCTTGCCCTCTCTCTCATACACCCTTCTTCTCCCTCTCCATTGGTCCCAATCCCTGGCAGACTTTAAAGCTCAGGGCAAATGCTTCCTCCTAGAAGCCTTCCCCCCTCCTCCCCGGCCCGCCCCAGCACTTTACTGGACCCTCTTGGAGACACTGATCCCTGGGCTAATGCCCATTCCCTCCTCCTCCCCCAATCTGGGGGCTTCCTCCAGGCTTTGGGTCTTGCTCTGCCCTCTCCCCTTCCCCCAGCACTGTGATGATGGAGAGGGGAGGGCAGAGGCCAATTGATTGATCGACTCATCATTTCCAGGAACAGCAGAATGGACTTGATTACAATTTTCAGAGTTGGAGGTTGGAGAGTGGAGGGAAGAGCCTGGGTGGGGGCAGGATGAAATAAAGGGGGCTTGGTCTGTGTTAGGGGTGGAGAAGGCTCCCTACCAAGAACAAGGGTGTCATGTAAGGCAATGGTGTGCCGAGGGAGGGGTTAGGCCAGGAGGCAAGGCACAGAGATGGCCAGAGAGCAGCCATTGGCACCTGCCACAGCTCTCTGCTGAAAGCCTGGGCAGAACAGGCTCCTTATCACCTGTTCAGGAAAGAGTCTTCCTACTGGACTACTGTCCAATATTTTCTCTTTTTCAAGTCCTTCCTCCTTCTCTCTTTCTATCTGTCCCTCCTTCCCTCCCTCTCTCCTTCCCTTCCTCTTTCCTTTGCTACCCCTTTCCTTTTTTCTTTCTTTCCCTCTCTCCTTCCTTTTCTCCCTTCTTTGCTCCCTCCACCCCTTCTCCCCTCCTTCCATCCTTCCCTTCTTCCTTCCTTTCCTCCCTTCCTCCTTCCCTCTCTCCCTCCTTCCATCCCTCTCTTCTTCTCTCCCTTCCTCCTTCCTTCCTTCCTTCCCTCCCTCTTTCCCTCCCATCACCTCATTTCTCCTTGGGCTGGCACACAAGCCTGGGCAGCAGCTGCCCAGAAGGACAGCCAGCATCCTCTTTTTTCTCTACTAGGACCAAAACCATTTAAAGAGTGGAGCAGAGAACGGTGGTGGACGATAGTCTGTTAGGGCTTCTCTGTTCTCTCCTAGCTTTCCTCCAGTCAGCAGAGTTGATGGGATGGGTATGTTCTTGGCCAGTGATTCATGTCAGATACCCACCCCCTCCCCCAGGCACTTGCTTTGGCACTTCAAGGTGAGAGGAAACAAACCTTGGTCTGGGCTGTTGTTAGAGTGTCCACTGGAGGCCATTGAGAGGTACTTGAGGAAGTCAGGTGAGGTCGGGTGTCCTTTTCCAGCTTGGTTCTGGGGGTATGGCTTCCTCCAGGGCTAGATGCTGGAGGCTGACCTGGAGCTCACCTCTCCCTCCCAGCAAGGAAGAGAAGCTGGCTCCCCTCCATCATCTGAAGGCGGGGCTGTTTTTGTCCCGTCTGTTGGGTGTTTCCCCATCATCGAGGTCCTGAGAGAAGGAGCCCAGCAGCCCGGGACTTGGCCATCTAGCCCAAGGAGCTGCAGAAGTCTTCCCTAAGTAGGGAGTGGGGTTGGGCCCATTGGGGCGAGGGAGGAGAGCCACCTTTATTCCCAGACTGAAGGACACTGCCTTGGGTGTCCAGATCAGGGTCACCGAGAGAGAGAGGCACTGAATAGGTGCTCAACCAATGCTTGCCGATGACTTGTTGGCTTGGCGCCTTTTCCTGGGCTCCTGTGGATGAGCCTCACTTTGCTTTACAGCCCTAGCCCCCCTCCAGGTCCCTCCCTGCAGCCCTTAGACCCCAACGCTGCTGGGCCGGTCCCTCAGGCCAGCACCACCCCTGAACTGCGGGCCATCGGGGCTTGCTCTCCTGGCTGCTCCAGCCGTCTCTCCTGCCATTTGGTCAGTTCTGAGCTCGCATTGCTCACCAGAGCTGGCCTGTTTTCTGTTGTGGGCCTCGGGGGAGGTCTGTACTCCATCCCCTTCCTCTACCAGCCCAGTGGGAGGAACTAGCTGGCCAGTATGGGCCTTCCTCGCCTTCCTCTTCTGCTTGCCTCAATTTGCTGTTGAGTTGTTTTCAGCTGTGTCTGACTCTTTGTGACCCCACTGTGAGAGATGATCTCTCAGAAGTGAAGCCTCCTCAGGGGGCAGTAGTTCTTGTTAATATTTCTTGAGTGTTGCTTTCAAAACCCTTCCCTGCTCAGACCCTGTTTTTTTTTTTTAAAGGCTTAGCAGAAAGAATAGCCCTGCCCCCAACCTGAACTGCTTGCCCTTTGAAAAGCTTCCCTCTTCTTGTCTCTGGGATAAGGGGGAAGGGGGTTAGGGAGGGGAAATTGCAGTAAATTTTGGTTTCCTAGGAATTACCTAACTCATGGGAATTCAGCCCTAAACCCCCTCCCGATCATCACACCGCTGCTATGTCAGCATCAGGTTTACTGAATAAGGACTTGTGTGTTTGGGTTGGCTATACCCTGTTTCCTTGTTCTTTGTCTTTGAGTTTTTGAGCCTAAGAATGTAAGCCCGCCTCCCAGCCAATGGGAATAAGGAATAGTGGTGGGTGCAGGTTTGTTTGCGTTAGGGTATGTAATCTCATTTCGCTTTCAGTGCCTCACCTCTCTGCTCCTGGAAGTGTACTGGGGGAGCAGATGCCCCTTCTTGAGAGATTGCTATCAAAAGTAACCTTTGCTTCCACCCTGAGAAGTGTCTGAGTTTAATTGATTTAGAGTCACTGTCCCGCACAGTCAGGGTTTTCTTGGCAGAGATACTGGAATGTTTTGTCATTTCCTTCTCCAGTTCATTTTACAGATGACGAAATTGAGGCAAAGAGGGTGAAGTGACTTGCCGAGGGTCACCCAGCTATTTAAGTGTCTGAGGCTGGATTTGAATTCAGGAAGATGAGTTTTTCTGACTCCAGGTCTGGCATCATACCCACTGTGCCACCTAGCTGCCCCTTGCCTCAGTTTCTTCATCTATAAAATAGGGACAATAATAGCACCTCCCCCCTCCAGAGTTATTGTGAGGGTCAAATGAAATAACAGTTGTAAAATGCTTAGCACATTCTTCGGTTTTTGCTAAGGTAACATATAAATGTCACCTATTTATCATCATTATTAGTATTACTCTCAGCTTCTGGATCTGAAGGGGGCCTTTAAGGCCCCCTAATCCATGACTACCCATGGACAGAGGAGTGACCAAGTCCAGGGTCTTTCCAATCCATAGCCCTTCCCTTTCACCCTGGGCCAGGCTTATCTCCAATCTTGTGGCCAGTTCCCCTGTACAGACTAGGAGATCACCTGCTTGGCCATGATGTGGTGGGCATGACAATGGCAGCCGCCTGTCCACTAAGGGATGCTTCGGCTCCGCCACACTGCCTGTGAGGGCAGGAACTGTTTTATTTTTGTCTTTGTGTGCCCAGACAAGATGCTAACCTGCAGTGGTGGAGGGACTTTCCCTCTCTAGGATTTCCCTGGAGGGATAAAGTCCCATCCCAGCATCACACACAAGCAGACACACCCTGAATGAAGGAACGCCTGCCAAACTGTAGCTACCCCTGGACACCAGGTTTTGTAATTGGAAGATAATCGGCCCCTCCCTAGGAGTCACCCCAGATTGGAAGGCTGATTTCCTGTCCATTATGGGGGGGGCAGGACTCCTTTGGTTCAGACTGGAAGGGCCTGAAATAAAGTAGGCCAGAGATGCTGTCTCCCCACCCTTGGGGCTGAGCAGCAGGCAAGGATGCCAGCACCAGCAGGTGGGGTGCGCCTTTCCCAGTTTGGCCTGGAAGGCAGTAATCCTTAGCCCTGCTCCCACCTAGTGCTCCCCACCATCATCCCCAGAGGAGTGGGCCAGCCCTCTTTGCCTAGCTTCTTTCTCCTTTGAAGGGGCATCAGAGGGAGAGTCTCAGAGCCTGAATTTTCGCTTGTCTTCTCTCATCTCAAGGCATCATCTCATCAGTTGGTATCCATTGTCATCCTCCTTCCAGGAAGAAGTGTGTGCCTTCTTGCGCTAGGATGATGGCTCTGGATCCTGGGCTCATCATTTAGGGCTCCTTTTTGAGCTCAGACTTTCCCCTGGTCTGTTCCTATGCTTCACTTGTCCCTGCTTCTAGAGGGTTTCCATGCTCACTCCTGAGCCAGAAGTTTCCCCATGGTCCTTGTGCTTTGGAGTTTCCAGGCAATAACTCACTCATCTTTGTCTGTTTTTCTCTTTCAACGCAAACTGCTTCTGATTCTGAAAGGTTGGACTTCTGGGAACTGGAAGGGCCACTACATTGCCCCCAGGGGCAGAATCAGGACTGCTGGGTAGAATGGATAAAAGTGCTAAGTAAGTGCCTACTGTGTGCCAAGCACAGATCCAGGTACTTTAAGATACAAAATGGAAGCCCGAGGCTCTGTGGCAGGAGGTTTCCTAGTGCTGAGAACTGTTCCAAAGTGGACTGGGTGGGCAGCCTCATGGGGGAGAGGGCTCCCCCTCACGAAAGGTCTTTAAGGCTAGATGACCACTTGTCAAACACCCCTCCCTGACTGGGAATTCCACTGGTCTATGGCCTGAGCTCAAGACAGCTGAAACCCCTCCTAACTCTCACATTCTGAGCTTCCAGGCCCAAGAGAAAACGTGAGGGAGGTAGGAGCAAAAGTGATGACGGTTCCCAGTAGGGTCAGTCAGGGGAGCACCTTGAGATACAGCTAGCCTCAGACATGTCCTGGCTGTGTGACCCTGGGGAAGTCACTTAACTTTGTCTACCAATAAAATGGGGATAATAATAGCATTTGCCTTACAGGACTTTCATGATGATAAAATGAGTTAATAATGTAAAATGCATTGTAAGCCTTACTTCATTCTATAAATGTTAACTATTAATACTAACCTACTTATCTAAGAGTGGCTTGTAGGCCTGGGCCCCCTTGGCTCAGTTTTGTCCTGAGGAGAGAAAGGTCATCACAACAGGAGAAAAGAGAAGGGCATTTTCTAGCTGATGGGAAATATCTGGGAAAGGAAATTATTCTAGGAGAGATGACTCCGGAGATGTGGAGAAACTTTAGAGCTTTTCAAGCTTTGTTTCACAGATGGTAGAGTTTTCATCTAGGAAAGGGCATTGGCAGCATCATGGGGACTTCCTGAGCTGTGGCAGGTGATTCTCTCAGACTGGATGCCACCCTCGGGCCTATGAGTCTAAGAGTCCCGCCTTGGCCAAGGAGATAAACCCATTGGGGATGAGGCTGGCTGGTTTGCATGGACATTTACAGCTCAGCAGGCCTCTGTGAAATCCAAAGCCTACCTGTTCTTCCAGGTTTGTTTACATTTCTGTTAAATCAATATTGAGGGGCAGCATAAGATAAAAGTGTGGTGGACCATTGTCACTTCTGATTTGTGCATATTTTATTTTTGGCAATGGAAGATGAGGTGGGGGGAGAGAGAGAGGGAGAATGAGACAGTGGGAATAAACTCTCTGTAGGAAACTGTTGGGATTTTTCCCAGCGGGAGGCTCGGGAGATAACTGAAAGAGAAACTTATAGATTTATGTCCCAGAATTTCTCTAAAGGAAGGGGAAGAGCAAATGAATTCAAACTTGTAACCCTCCCCAAAGCCTGAGCCAGGAGTATGCAGCTTTAAGCGAAGGGACAGAGTTTGGAAAGTAAGGAGCACGATTTTTTTCCTTTCGAGGCAATGGCCTTGGGCATCTCAGTTATCTCTTTGTTTTTCCTTGGGAGGTTTAAGGAAACCCCTCCCCCAAGAGAAGGTCAGACAAATTCATCCTTGAAAGGAAGGGAAGGAAAAAGATGGGGCTCCACCCACCCTGAAGGGGGGAAATCTAAGAGGGACCAGAAAGCTTCCTTCTTCAGCTCGACACCTCCCTAACCCCAGCCCTGTCCCCTCCTACTTCCCCGCCCAACAAGTAATTTGGATTTATATTTGGAATTTAGGTTTGATACATTCACATTTCACATGGTGATATGTCATTAATGGATTTCCAGATTATAATGGAATGGGAAGTAGGTTTAATGTTAATCTAATTGGACTTAATATATCACTTGGGAAGGTGGGTAGCTGGTGACAATTACTGTCTGAATCACAGTGGCCCTTCCATTTTTGTTGTGGTTTGTAATTGATGGTCAAGGGTACCCCACCTTTGCAGATGTGACATTAGTGCTAATGACAGCTTTGTGGGGGATAGTGAATGCGAAAGACCTGGGAGGCCTCGAATTGGAGACGTGCATTGGAATTTTATCCACAGAGACAATATGGGCCCATATTCAGACTACTGCTACCGAAGCAGGGGTACTGATTATTAAAAATGTTCTATTTTAATTGTTTCTGTGTTTATTTTTGGTTTGTGCTTTGTTCAGAAAAAGCCTAAAGCATGATGCTTTGGAAGGTCTTAGGAAGCATTTCTATTGATCTTTGGGGAGGGATTTGAGCACCATTGCTGAGACTTGTACTTGGTTTTTTAAATTGCAGCAATAGGGCATCAGTAGTGTGTCTTCGGGCCAGAGGAGCCTCCCTCCTTAGAAGAGAGAATGAAAGCAGCAAAGGATACCCCTCTCCACTCCCCACCCCATCCTTAGGGCTTCAATTTGACACCAGAGTTTAAAAACTAACAAATAAAAAATCTTTAGGGGCCGAGTGAAAACTGACTGATGCTGGAAATTAGAGTGGGAAAAAAACGACCTCTTTCGGAGGAAGGGGAGAAGGATCCCTAAGTGGTCTTTGACCTAAGGAGAAGATTTGAGGCTCTTTGTGAAGGGGTGGGGCAGATGAGCTGAGGAAGAAGCAGCTGCTTGGCCTCTATGGACTGATGAGGCAGGCACTGCCAGGTGAGAGGGGCTTCAGCTACTGGTGGACCTGCTAGAGGTCTGTTGTCTTCCTGATCCAGGTGTCTAAGACATGACAGACCTCTGAAAACTTGTCCTATCTGATGACTGCTATCCACTCACATGGCTGGAGTAGAAGCTATTATACTTCAGAAGTGAGGAGGGCAGAGGTGGCAATCATAATTTTAGACAAAGCAAAAATAGACCTAATTGAAATTGTTTTTTTACAGCGTTTCTTGGATATATAGGAAACTGAGTCAAATTTATAAAAATAAGAGCCATTCCCCAATTTCAAATGGCCATAGGATATGAACTGGTAGTTTTTAGAAGAAGAAATCAAAGCTATCTATAGTTATGTTAAAAATGCTCTAAATCACTATGGATTACAGAAATGCAAATTAAAACAACTCTGAGGTACCACCTCATACCTATTAGAAATAACAAATGCTGGAGGAGATGAGGAAAAATAGGTACATTAAAGTACTATTGATGGAGTTGTGAACTGGTCCAACCATTCTGTAGAGCAATTTGGAATTATGCCCAAAGGACTATAAAACTGCATATTTTTGACCCAGCAATACCACTGCTAGGTCTGTAGCCCAAAGATAAAAAAAAAAAAGGAAAAGGACCTATTTGTACAAAAATATTTATAGCAGCTCTTTCTATATTGGAAATTAAGGGGATGCCCATCAATTGGGGAACGGCTGAACAAGTGGTGGTGTATGATTGTGATGGAAAACTACAGTGCTCTAGGAAATGATGAGGGGAGTGATTTCAGGAAAAAACCCGGAAAAACCTGTATGAGCTGATGCAAAGTGAAGTGAGAAGTGGGAGAACACTGTGCACAGTAACAGCAATGTTGTAATGATGATCAGCTTTGAAAGACTTGGCTACTCTGATCAATACAATGATTAAAGACAATTCCAAAGGCCCCATGACAAAAAATGCTGCCCACCTTTGAAGAGAACAGATGAACTCTGATTACAAATTAAAATGTAATTTTCTCATTTTATTTTTTGCCTTTTTTCAATATGGCTAATATAGTAATGTTTTGCATAATTTCACATGTATAATTAATATATAGCTTGCCTTCTCAGTGGGTGTGGGAGGGGTGGGAGGAAGAGAGAGAATTTGGAACTCAAAATTTAAAAAGGAAAGAATGTCTCCCAATAAATAATAAATTAAAAACATGTTATATATGTATGTGTACTATATATACAACAAAGTAATGTGTGTAATATATATAAATACAAAGTATGTATGTAATATATATGTGTGTACTATATATACACATAAAGTATGAATGTTATACATACATATATACACACATACAGGGCAGCTAGGTGTAGCAGTGGATAGAATGCCAGCCCTGGAGGCAGGAGGACCTGAGTTCAAATCCCACCTTAGATACTAGCTGCGTGACCCTGGACAAGTCACTTACCTTAGTTCTTCATTTGTGAAATGAGCTGGAGAGGAAAATGGCAAAGCACTGCAGCATCTCTGTGAAGAAAACCCCATCTGGGGTCATGAAGAGTCAGATGAAACAACTCAACAAAAACAACAAAATATAATACATGTATATTTATATAATACAATGCATCCAGAGAGGTAAAAGGGAAATTGAGATATCATGTGAGGAAACCGAGGAAACAGAGGGAGTTAGTCCAAGGCAGAGAGCTTTTGGGTGAGGATAATGGAGGTGGAAACTGAAGTGATTTTATCATTGGAGGAGACTATGGATCACTGGAACAGAAAAAGGAAATGGATGAAGAGTTTAGGAAACAGATCCCAAGCTTGACTTGGAGGCAGGATTCACAAGTGTTGGGGAACTTTAATTATCCTGACATTCTCTCTCTCTCTATCTCCCACCCATCTCTCTCTGTCTCTGTCTCTCTCCCTCCTTCCCTTTATCTCTCTGTCTTCTCTGTTTCTCTCCTCTCCCCCTCTCTTCTCTCTCTTTCTTCTCCCTTTCCTCCTTTTCTTCTTCCTCTCTCTGCCCCCTCCCTCCCTATCAGCTAGGACCTAGTAGCTTGGGTGGAAATGAAAGGAACCATGGCAGAGGGTGATCCCTCCCTCCTAGAGTTTGTGCTAGAAAAGGAGAGGGAATCCAGGAAGGAAGGGACAAGCCCCTTCTGCTGGGTTCAGAGGAAGGATACAGGAGACTCCATGGATAAACTCCCTCAGGTCATCATCCCAGCACTAATGGGACATTCTCAAGAATGACACTGGGAAGAGACAGAGAAACAATTTGGAGAGGAAGGACAGGTGGGTGCAGATGCACAGGGGGCTCTCCAAGCCAGTCTGCTTTCAGAGATGTGTGTACTGAGGGAGGCAGAGGCAAGGGGATGAGTAACAAAGGGTGTGGCATGGTCTGGGAGAAGAGGGCCAGGGATGCTGAGGTGAGGCTGGAGAGGAAAGAGGAGGATGATGAAAAGAGCCAGCTTCTTAAAGGCATACTGGAGAGGGAGAAAACTGGCCTTAGGGACAGCATCATGGAGTTCACAAAGCACTGGCCAGGAAGTCAGGAAGACCCAAGTTCAAGTCCTGCATCGGTCCCTTCCATGCTCTGGGACATTTCCTCTGTAAAATGAGGTTGCTGGTGGGACAATAATGATGATGACTCATTTCTATAGCCCTTTAATTTTTGCTGAGTGCTTTGCAGCTATTCTCTCACCGACTGTTAAAACAGCCCTTTTGGGTAGGTGTTGTTAGCCCCTTTTTATAGATGATACAGCTGAGGCTGACAAGGGATGGCAGCACACAAGTTGGAAGCATTTGAAGCAAGCTTTGAACTCAGGTCTTCCTAACTCTAAGGTCTTTGCTCTACCCAGTGGGGCATTTATTAAGGGCCCACTGTGTGCCAGGCTAGATACTTCCCAGTGTGGAGGGCCCCTTCCACTGGCTTTTTTCCTCCCCAGGTGTGGTGGTAAAAGGAGATGGCCCCTCCTCCTCCTGTGGCCTGGGCCTCTCCCTTGAGCTAGGCTCTCCTGGGATGTTGTTGAGATAAAGAAGCTGCCTCAGGTGTGACTCTATTGATTTCTCTCTGTGGCCCTGGGTAGCAGCCCCGCGGGTCTGGGATCCCGTGATGGGCAGACTGCTGTTACATGGGTGTGTGGGCCAGCCTCAGCCTGGGCACCGAGTGGGCCTCATGTCTCCTGCCCCAGGTGCTGCTTGGTCAGAGCTCTGGCCTTTTGCTGACAATCCCTGGGTCCCTCTGTGATGATTCCATGCCTTTGATGGAAACCAAAGATTCAGAGCTAATACCCAACATGACAACAGGGGAGCCATTTCCCTAACCAAGTGCCCTTTGTTTCTAAAAATAGAGAATTTTTGTTCAGAGACAGAAATAAAAGTACAGTGCCCTTGTTGGGTCTTTCTGCAAGGGGTTAGTGTGTGTGAGGGCCCGGAGATGGCCTGGGAGCTGTCCATCCACAGCCTTGGCCTCCATAGGGGAATGGAGCCCAGTGGCCTCAGGAGCTCCTGGCTTTGGCCATGGACATCTTCTGTGGCAAGTTGTCTGCCCAGGAGGCAGCTGCACTCTGAGATCTCCTCAGCTGTGATGGGGAGCAGATGCTGGCCCTCTCTGACCCCAACATCTGCCCAGTGGAGGGCCTGGGCTGGTAGACCTCTAAGGTGCTCTGAGGCTCTGCCTCATTGAGGAATTGCTTCCCCTGTGGGGTAGGGGTGTGAAAGCAAGCTTCTGGGTTTGCCTTTTCTGCTGGCCCCAGTGGAGGCTGCTTAGGCCTGAGCTGGGCTGTTATCTCAGCTCTAAATAAGCCAGAGCCCCTCTGCCCAGCCCCAGGGGGCTCAAGCTAGGCCAGCCAACCTGCTGCCACACCTCTAATTTAGAAATGAGGAAGCTGAGGTCCAGAGGAGGAAGGGCTTGTCTTTCCAGGGCCCCAGGGAGAGGAGAAGAAGGAACCCAGGCCTCCCAGCTGCTCTCCCCTTGGGATCCCTCCCACACAGCGAACCTCAGGGACTCTCCTTTCCCTCCAAACATGGTGGGCCTATTTCCTCAAGACCACAGGCCCTGGAAAGGAGCAGATCTTGGTGTTTGCTTATGTCTCAGATTTTTAGGGTCACATCCCTCATTCGAAAACCTCAGGGTGCATTCATATAAAATTAAAAATAATTAAAATCTTTGAAAAAACACTCCTCATAAAAACAAAAATGCTATTTTATGGTTAATAAAGATCGAATATGGGTATAATTACATGGCCATATAATCTGGCTTGTAATTATGGCATAAATAATCTATAATTATCCTAATAAACCACGTGGCCTGGGAGAATCCTAGGTCTGAAGCACCACTCCTCAAAGGCTTTGTGCATGAGAGAGAGAGAGAGAGAGAGAGTGTGTGTGTGTGTGTGTGTGTGTGTGTGTGTACAGACCAGATGAGGACTATAGGGGTCACTGAGGTTGGAATCTCAGGGTGGGGGGCAGTGGGGCTCCTGGATCTGGATCCAGGAAGAGAGATGGCCTGGGCTGAGACTGGACCCCCAGCAAAAGGTGCATAACCACCATCACTGGCTCCTCTCCTTCAGGAGTGACACCTGGCTTCATCCATCCATCATCTCCTGAGAATTCTCTGGAGCCCATCCTTCACACAGCCAGGCCCTGCCCTCAGCTGTCTTACCATAGCCTACCCACTCCTACAGAGGACAGTTTCCTCAGAGCCCAGGCGGGTCCTTATTAGCCCTGATTAGGTCCCCTCATCCCTTAGCCTCTCCTACAGTGCTCAGGCCACAGGATTTGTGGAATGTTTGCTGCATATAATGACAATCATATTTCTACCTCTAAGTCCAAGCCTAACTCCATCCTCCAACACAGATTGTTCCCCCTCCTTCCTCCACCTCCAAATCTTGCCCTTCCCTCAAAAAAGGCATCTTCACAAGCACAGGATAAGGAGGCATGGCTAGACAGCAGCTTTTCTGAAAAAGATCCAGGGGCCCAAGTGAATTGTAAGCTCAGCATGAATCAGTGGTGGGATAGTGCAGCCCAAAAGCCCAATAAGATCTTCGATGAATAACATGTCTTATCTTCTACATTCCAGGTACTGTGTTAAGTTCTGAGAATATGAATACATGCAAAAAGGAAGACAGCTCCAGCCCTCAAAAAGCTTGGATTCTGATGCGGGAAGAAAAAGGAGTCAGGAAAGGCCTCAAGTGTCAGGTGGCTCTCGAGCTGAGTTTGAAGGAAAGGGAAGGGAGGGCACTGGACATTCCATGCTTGACCTGGAGAAAAGACAACTCAGGAGAAGGCACTAGTGGCCTCTCAGTCCTTGAAAGACTGTCCTGTCTCCTCTTACAATGCCTGGGGATGCCACCCCACAGCAGCACCATCTACCCAGTGGTTTACACCCTCCCTCCCCCATTGCTACAGATTCAGTATTTGGGTCCACCCAGTCCCCCACCAGCCCTGTCTCCTGTCCGGCTTTTTCATGTTCTTAATATCACTTGCCTTTGGGGCTTGGGATGTGGCACTTGGGAGAGGAACTGGCTCATGCCTTCCACCTTTGGAACAGAAGTGCCATGGGTGGGAGATGGGAGAAACAGAAGTCCAGAGCCAAGTGTGGGAGTGGGTAGCTGCTGAGACACAGTAGCCTATCAGAAGCAGTCCCCCTCTCCCTGGGGCTGACGATGTTTCTGTACCTGCGACCCTCTCCAAGCTCAGCTCTCGCTAGATGCTCTGGTCTGCTCCAATGGTGGGTGTACCAGTCTTCTCCCCAAGTTCTTCCAGCCTCAGGCGTGGCATGTCTAGATTTTCCTCTTTTTCCAGGATTGCCTCTCAGGCATCTCTTTATTAAAGTCCATCCTTTCGGGGTCATGGTTAGGCTCAGGTGTGCAGGATTTGTCATGCTGAGTTGCAACTTGGGCTCTTTATTTTGACTATGCTAATCCATTCCTTTCTCCCATTTCTTGTGAATGTGGAATAATCTTGCATTATTCTGATTGCTTTTTCTTTGTTTCTAAAGATGTTTCTCTTGCCCAAATTAAAAAAAATGGTTGTTTATTACTGAAACTGCTAAATTTAATCACTCTTTGTCATGGAGTTTGAAACTTTTAAGTTGGACCCCTGAGAACCGTGAGAAGAGGAGGAAAGAGAAGAGAATAAGCATTTATATAGCACCTATATGGGGCAGCCACGGGGTGCCATAGTGCATAGAGTACTGGGCCTGGAGTCAGGAAGACTCATCTGAGTTGAAATCTAGCCTCACACACTTATTAGCTGTGTGATCCTGGGCAAGTCCCTTAACCCTGTTTGCCTCAGTTTCCTCATCTGTCAAATGAGTTGGAGAAATGGCAAACCGCTCTAGTATCTTGGCCAAGAAAACCCCAAATGGGGTCACAGAGTTGGATGTGACTAAAAATGGCTGAACAATAAAGTACCTGTGTGCCAGCCACTCTGCTAAGTATGTTTTACAAATACTCTCACAACAACCTTGAGAGATTGGTGCTATTTTATCCCCATTTTACAATGGAGGGAACTGAGGCAGGCAGACATTAAGTGACTTACCCAGGGTCATGCAGCTAGTAAGTGTCAAAGGTCAGATTTGAACTCAGGTATTTCTGACTTCAGGTCCAGTGTCTGTGCCCTGTGGCACCTCGAAACTGCCTCTAAAAGTGTCAGGTTCTAGGTACTGAGGTTCTGAATGTATGTAGCATTTTTCTTCTTGCACTGAGAGGGACTGAGGTTCTTGTGAGCTGGGTGGGGGTATGGGAGGAAAAGCAGTTGGAATGTTTGGTGTGCATTGGGAGTGGCAGCCAGCACCTTCGACTAGAGACCCTGAGCCCAAGGGGAGGGCAGCGTTCTGTTGCTCGTGGCCACAAGGGGATGGTGGCTACTGGCTTTCTCTTTGGGGAAGTGGCATCAGAACATGAAGTCTGGTCCCTTCCCCTGTCTCTGTCTGCATAGGGAAGATGCAGATTCCAGTGTGTGTTCTGTTCTGCAAAGCCTCTCTTTAAATTAGGCCAATCTAATCCAGTCAATCTAACCACTGTTAATCTCTGTGCTGCCTAGTTTTAAACAGACAGCTGTACCAGGGACCAACAGCATTTGTTCCTGGCACATAGAGATACAGAAAGGACCAGAGCTCAAGTTCTTGTCCCCTAAAGGTCAAGGCTTTCTCTTGGCTTGGGGCTAAGCCAAACAGAGAGGGAATCTTTTGAATGACTAGCTTTGGATAAACTTTCCCAATGATAGCACTAAAGTGGATCTAGGGTTTTCCTGCTGCTCCTCAGGGTAAAATGAATCAGAGAGTCATTTTGTTGCCTAAGACAAGTCTGCTTTATCATGTCAGGTGGCCTCACTCACTAATACTTCCCCTTCTTGCCTTATCATTGCCTCCAACATATACTCAGAGGATGTTCTCTTCAGCAGCGGAGTCAAGGGAGATTACTAGGAAGTAGGAATTTCCTGGTGGAAGGATCAGCACTGATATTCCAAAGGTGGAAGCCTGGAGAGGGGGTGAACCCTTTTCCCTTTTTGGCTTTGCCTTCTATCTCCTAATCTGTACCCTGACAAACACATGCTCCAAGCTTACAAAATATTGTTTGGCCCTCTGCCCATAAACAGTACAAGGCCCTAACTCTCTTCCATGCAACAGACATCCCTCTTCTCTCTCTGAGTCTTCCCTTCTCTAGGCTACACATCACCAGCCCATTGAACTTGATAAGATCTTGAGGTCCTTTACTCAGTCCTAGTAGCCTTTCTCAGGGCACTCTCCAGTGCATTAATTCCTTCCCAGAAAGTGGCACCCAGAAACGGACCCAGTCTCCTTGGTGAGAGCTCTGCTTTATCTTCCCCTTTGTGGAGGACTTGCTCCTGGTCACACAGACAGCAGGAGGTGTCTGAGGCCAGATTTGAACTCAAGTTTTCTTGACTCTAGGCCTAGTACTCTACCCACTGCCCCACCTAGCTGTCATCTGCAACATGAGAACTAACATGTCAGTAGCACCTCTCCTTCCTGCCTGCCAGAAATGTGCTGAGCACCCTATGAGATCGAACAGACTCTTTTTAAGTGTTTTGTTACACAGCTGATGCAGTGGACAGAGCTGAGCTTAGGGGCTGGAAACTTGACCCTATGTGCTGCCTCTGCCATGTATTGGCTGTGAGAATGTAAGGCTATTACTCCTCCGAGCATCAGTTTCCTCCTCTTTAAAATGGGGGTGAGGACACCTGCTCTTCCCATCTTTCAGGGTTGCAATGAGGGGGGCTACCTTACGACTGGGTTTGTCCTTGTGGCCATTGAGAAATGTGCCTATTATTACTCTTCCATCTTCTTTTTGGCTGCTAGCCCTCTCCTCTCTTCACATCTCTCTGTTTGCCTTCTCCTCTCTTCCTCCTTCTCTTTATTCGTCCTCCTCCCTCCCTCTAATTATCACCATTCACTCTCATGTCCCTCCTGACTTCTCTTTCCTCATTCCTTCTCTCCCTCCTTACTTCTCTCTGGTTTATTGTCTGTACTTTTCTTCCTGACCCTTTCCTTTCATCTTTTTCTCAGTCCCTTCTTCTCTCTTCTCTCCCACCTCTCTTCCTCCCTACCTCTGGCTTCTCATCCTCTGCACTCTCTTCTTCCTCTCCTCTCTGTATCCTTATTCTTTGTCTCTCATGCTTCCTGCCTCTCCTTCTCACACTTCTTTCTCTCCTTTCTCTATTTTTCCTCCTGAATCCCTCCCTCTTACCTTGTCTGTTTTCTCCCTTGCTGTCTCTCATCCTCTTCTCTCTGTACTCCCCTCTTTTCCCCCTCCCAAGCCCTCCCAGGGAGCCCTTTTCCCATCCCCCCTAGACAGCAGGAGACAGTGTGCTCTCCTCCCACACATCAAAGGCACAGATTAGAGAATGGAGGTGGGAGGTGGGGACCACACAGGGCAGAAGCTGTGAGCAGGCACCTCCAGGGACTAGCATTGATCACAGGCAGCTTGTAAGATAGGGGCTGGGGATTATTTCTGACTGTGATGCACGATCTTGGCTACACCCTGGCCAGTTCCTGAGGCAGCTTCCCTCCCAAGGAGCAGGGGGTAGTGGATACACGTAGACTCCAGGCTCACAAAGGCTCTTTTCCAGGGGATGTAAAAGAAGCAGGATAGGACAAGTCTTGTTCCTTTTCCAAAGGGTGCTACTTCTTAAGGAAGACTGGGGAACGTCATAACTGAGTTGAGTTTGGGGAGCCATGGAGGTGACTTTGGGCCTCTGGTGGCCTAGTGACATCAGGAGGAGATACAGGATACTATCCTTTCTTGGAAACTATGTAGCCCAGTGTAGAGTGCTGGACCTGGAGTTAGGAAGACCTGAGTTCAAATCCAGCCTCAGATGCTTCCTAGCTGTGTGACCCTGGGCAAGTCACTTAACCTCTGCTTCAGTTTCCTCATCTGAGTGTAACCCTTGCCACAAAGTCTGTTGTCATGAAATTCCTTCCTTATTGGTGGAGATGAATGCATTGCCCTGCATGAAAGGCAGGGTGGAGCAGAGTTGTTGAGGGCGGGAGAATGCCAGCCTCTGGAGTGGTCCTTGGGACTCTTCAGGCTTGGAGTCACTTTGGGTGCTTCTGGCTTCCATTTTCAAGAGAAAAGCTGGATGAAGCCAATCCCACTTCTGGGTGCTGAAGGAAGACTCTGAGAAGATATGACAGGAGCTGATTTTCTCCATCCTGCCTTCATTACCAGCTTGCTGAACTGGAGACTGCAGGGAGTTTCCCTCTGGGTGAGGTCCAGGACCCTGTATCTTGGTTGAGCTGGGCTATTTAGATCTAATGGGAGAATGCCTTCACTCTCTACTGTCTGGTGTATGTCATCTTGTGTAGATCTTCTCTGATTTCTGTTTTGCATAAATGGGTTTCTTTGCTATTTGCTCTGTGTATTCATTGTAGAGATGCTGTTTGGTGGGAAAGGGGATAAGCCTTAGATATAGAGTTTGGAGGTCCCCTTTCCCCCAGTAATAATGACACAGTGATCAGAAGTTAGCTTGAACCCGATCATATCCCTTAGACCAACAAGATTTGAAGGTGCAGCTAGATATAATTCTGGCCTAGTGCCCTCTCTCTCTCTGAGGAGAACAGAGTGGCCTCTGGCCCTAACTTCCTCCTTGCCTTCCTGGTAGGAATTCAATTTTCCCTTGGAAAAGGGTAGGGAGAAAAGAGGGCTACTCTGCTCCACTTCTCACTCACAAGGTAGGGTCTCTCTCAATGCATGTAAAATGAGGCTAATCATGGCTTCACAGGGTTGATACAAGAATCATGAGATAATATTTGTAAAGTGCTCTGAAGCCTTAAAGAGCTATAAAAATGTTAGCTGTAATTATCAGAAATAGAGAGCTCCTTGGTGGTCTTTCTGACATGCAGTCCCATTCAAGGGGAAGTGGTGTCAGGGAGGTGTATATGGAAGTCAGCAGCCCTGACTGCTCAGCGCCCCAAGTGCCCAGTGGGCCCTCTGTCCCGGCTGATTGGAGTGTCGCCTCTCAGCTGTAGGAATGCTGTCTCTGCAGCTGGATGGTGTGCGGTTGTCTCCAATGATAGACATATGACCTGCCATAGCTTACCTTGGTCATCATTATCTGGAGACTCTGGTGCTAACTTCAGTGCCTCATCCTCCCCCCAACACAGCACTCTGGCAGGCCTTGCATTTCCACCTGGATGTGCCACAGGCATCTGAAGTTCCACACATCCACACCAGAACTCATGACCTTCCCTTCTAAACCAACTCTTCCTCTTGACCTTCCTTTTTCTCTCTAGGGCATGCCATCATCCTTCTAGTCAACCAGATTGGCAACATTGGAAGTGATGAGGCAGCCAAAAAAGATGTGATCTTGGGCAATACTGAGGGGGGTTGAGCTTCCAGGAAGACACAGGTGTTGTTCTCATCTTCTGCTTCAGTTGAACCTCAACTATCAGTCAGTCAACAAACTTTTATTAAATGCCAACTAGGTACCAGGCACTGTGCTAAGCACCAGGGGAACAAAGAAAGGCAAAAACATGAAACAGGGTCCCTGCCCTCTCCCTAATGGGGGAGACGACATGCAAACAACTATGTACATACATGTGTATACATATATATGTATGTGTCTATGTGATATGATAGCAGATCAGTGATCTGATAAAGGGGCTAGGGATTCAAGAGAGAAGGACAAGGTAGAGTTGAATTGGTTCATCAAGGAGTCAGAATGGGGAGGAGAAAGTGGTTAGTGCAGGGAAGATGGTAAGAGCATAAATTATATATGCAATAGCATATCTATCTATCTATCTATCTATCTATCTATCTATCTATCTATCTATCTATCTCTAAAACCTGTATGTACATTGGTGTGTGTGTTGTGTGTGTGTGTATGTGTGTGTATGAGGTCTTAAATAATGGGCAAAATGTGGTTAGGTAAGAAGGGAGAGGAAATTTATTTCTGGTGAGGGGGAAGTCAATCAATCAATCAATCAATCAATCAATAGTCATTCATTAAGCACCTGCTATGTGCCAGGCATTCATTATGCTAAGTACAGGGGATACAAAGAGAGTCAAAAGCTGGTCCCTGCCCTCAAGAACCTTACATTCTAATGGGGGAGACAACATGCAAACAAATATACATAAAGCAGGCTATATACAAGATAAATAGGAAGCAATTAACAGAGGGAAGGCACTAGAATGAAGAGAGGTTGGTGAGGGCTTCTGGTAAAGGATGGGTTTAGTTGGGCCTTGAAGAAAACCAGGGAAATCAGCAGGTGGAGTTGAGAAGACAGAGCATTCCAGCAATGGGGGAGAAGATGTTCTGGACATTTTGAGTTTGAGATGTCTACTGGACATCCAGTTTGAGATGTCCCAATGGCGGTTGGAGATAAGAGACTGGAGGTCAGCAAAGAGTTTCAGGCAGATAGATTCAGGTAGATTTGAGTCATCAGTGGAGATTTAATTAAATCCATGGAGTGGAGATGAGGAGGGGCATTGAAGGGGGAGATTATTGTTGGGTGTATAAGGAAAGGCAAACAGGCCAACATCACTGGATGGAAGGGTACATGAAGGAGAGTAAAATGTAAGAAGACTGGCAATGTCAGAAAGAGCCAGATTATGAAGGGCTTTGAATACCAAGCTGGGGCTTTTATGTTTGACCCTAGAGGGGCCAGGGAATCACTGGAGTTTATTGGATGGGGAAGTGACATGGTCAGATCTGTGCTTTAAGAAGCCCACTTTGATGGTTGAACGGAGGATGAACTATCGCTGCTGCACTAGTCCATGTGTGAGATGGGAAGGGTTTTCTCTAGGGTGGCGACTCCATTAGAGGAGAGATGGAGGCATATCTGAGACATGATGTGAAAGTAGAAGCAACAGAAGTAAGCAATATCTTGGATATGAGGGGGTGAGAGAGAATGAGAAGTCAAGGAGGACAGATTGAGAGCCTGAGTGACTGAGGGGATTGGTGGTGCCCTTTGTAGTGGCAGGGAAAGAAGTCAACCAGCATTTGTGAAGAGTTTGCTGTGGGACAGGCACAGCACAAGGGCTGGGAACACCCACAGAAGCAAAAGAAAGACAATCCTTACCTTACAATCTAATGGGGGAAGAAAACCATAGAAAGGGAGAAGGTCTTCTCACTGCCTTGGGGCTGGAATGGAGCTCCAGGGAGGGAGGGGATGCTGTGGCATGGAAGGAGAATAGCCCAGAGAACCAGGAGCAGAGCTCAGAGAGGAATGAAGGCGTGAGCATGGCTGGTGTGGGAGCCTTTCCTTAAAGCAGAGGTTCTGAAAGCAACCAGACAATCTGAGGGAGGGGCTTAAGGACCAGTGTGGGAAGGCTGCTGTGGGGTGGAGGAGAAAGATGTCCAGAGAGCCAAGAGGAGGGAAGAAGTTGGGGGAAAAGACAAACTCGGTTTTGGACCTGTTGAGCTGGAGATGCCCACAGTACATCCAAGAAGAGGGGTCCAGGAAGCAGGTGGTGATTTGGGCTGTGTATGTGGTCTGGAGTATCATTGACAGGCATGATCATTGGAGTCACGGAAGATGATGAGATCACCAAAGAGAGTGTAGAGATAGAAGAGAACAGGACTTGGGATGGAGCCCAGGGGAGAACAACCATGCAAGGAAGCAGAAGGCAAATGCTGATTTAGTAAAGGACACTGAGGAGGAACAGTCAGATGAGTAGGTGGGCAACCTAGAGATCAAGTGTCTAGGAGGACAGGGTGGTCAGCAGCCTTCAAAGACTCAAGGAAGATGCAGGTGGAGAGAGAGCTATGCTTTAGTCTTTAAGACATGGGTTGTAACCTCGGCAACAGACTGCAAGAGGGCTGAGGTTGGGAAGTGGTCAGGAAATGGAGATGAGGAAAGTCCCCGATGCTGGACATGCAGCTGTGGGAGGAAGGATAGAGGGCAAGGACAAAGCTACAAGCTTGCCAAAGCAGTTGGTGTGTGAACCCAGCTCTACCCCAGGAAGTCGCTCAAACTCTGCAGACCTGTTTCCTTCCTGTAACATGATGAGGTTGGACAGTATGGTTCCTAACATTCCTTCTAAGTGCATGATCCCACATGAAGGTGTTCTAAGGATGGAGGGCTTGTTGGAAACAAGGGATGAGCCAAATGGATAAAGAGATGGCAGAAGATTAGAGAGAATGGAGGGTTGCTAGGCAGGCTCCTGGAGGAGCCAGAAGAAGACAGGCCCTCAAGCACAGGGAGGGGGTTGGCCTTGACAAGAAGGGGCACCCGAGCAGAGGCTGGAGGACAACCTAGAGAAGTCAGAGGCATGGAGGAGGGGGAGAGGGAGTGCACCATGAACCACCTTTATTTTCTCTGTAGAAAAGGAGACACATTCCCCTGTGGAAAGAGAGGGTGCTGGGAAGATGGGGGCACAAACATCCATGGGGATTGGGAAAACATAAAAGAATTGTCCCATAGAAGTGAGGTCCCAGTTAAGGCTAGCTAGCACTGATCTGCAGCAGACTGATGGCAGTGGGACAGAGCACTGAGCCTGGAGTCAGGAAGACCTGGGTTCAAATATGGTCTCCAACACTTATTAGGTGGGTGAATCTGGCCAAGTCACTTCACCCCACTTGCCTCAGTGCCCTCATTTGTAAAATGAGGCTAATAATAGCACCTCCCTCCCAGGGTTGTTGTGAGGGCCAGCCCTTAGCACAGGGCATGACACACAGGAGTGCTATATCCATGGGAGCTATTATTTATTATTCTTATCAGAACAGGAGCAGGAGCAGAGAAGGGGATGGTGGAGGTTGCCCAGGGTTAGATTTTGCATCTCGTTCTTGGTTTTCAATGGGGTTTGTACTGGGTAGTTCATTTGGGCCATCAGTGTCATCACCTCCTTTGAGCTATGTTGTTGTGGCCAGGTCACCAACACTGTAAGTCCTAGAATTGGTTCCTGGGCTTCCCAGCCCAGCCTCCCACCACAGATAGGGCACAGACACCCACTAAATACAAGCACCTGTGATTTTTGACACTTCCTGGTCTTAGCCCTCTCCTTCTGGGGCCTCTCTCAGTCCTCCTCCTCGTGAGCTGTCCAATATGTGGGCAGGAGACTTGATGTTGCTGGCTCAAGGGGGTCAGAAGCAAGGGGCTGCTGGGAGAGGGGTCCTTCCAGGAGCACCCAAGGGTGCCAGGTTGGAGGAGCCCCCGAGGGAGCTGAAGGGGAAGGCAGGAGCTGCCACGACCTGTGGGCTTCATAGGCCCTTTGGAAGAGCCTTTGGCAGTGATCCATGAAGCGGATGGGCCAGTAGCAGCAGCAGCAGCAGCAGCAGCAGCAGCAGCAGCAGCGGGCAGATCACTTCGGTGGGAGCCATGCTCATTAGCTCCAGCTCTGTTTCGGCTGCAGTTGGGCCTCCAGGCCTTGGGCTTTCCTCCCAGGATCGATTTACTCACTCCAATTCCAGGAAAGCTCTGTCCACATCAGGCTTGCTTGTCAGTTTTGCTTTCTTCTTTACAAGGAAAACTTCATTCGGAAAATTTCCAAAGCACAGAAGCCAAATTCGATCCGAGAGAGGCAGAAAACAAAAGCTATGTTTTCCAGCAAATACAACTGCAGTGAAATAGAGTGAGGGTGGCCCGGCAGGCTTCTACCCATGTAGACTTCAATAGAGTGGGAAAAAAATGGACCAATAGATCACAGAAACATGAAGACTCAGAGAGGGCTGAGTGTGTGTGTGTGTGTGAATGTGAGGATGTGAGTGTGAGTATCTGTGAGTGTGAATGTGAATGTGTGTGAAAATGTGATGTGTGTGAGAGTGTGTGTGAATGTGAGGATGAGTGCAAGAATGTGAGTGTGAGTGCATGTGTGAGAACGTGTGTGTTAGTGCATGTGTGTGAGTGCGAGTGTGTGTTTGTGTGTATGTGTGTGTCCAGGCCAAGATAAGAATAGATGCTGAGCAGTCACAGGTACTCAGAGCTGATGGGGTTGGGGAGGTGGGTTGGGCAGAGGCTGTGGGGTTCAATCTATGCGTGATTGAGAGCGCTCAGCTGGCTGTAGCCCTGAGACCCACTAGGAGAGGGAATGCTAGGATCCTGTAGCTACAGCTCAGAGTCTTCAAGTCCAGCCTCTTTATTTTACAGACAAGGAAACATTGGCCCAGGGAGAGGAAAGATTTTGTCCGAGATCATACTGCAGTGACAGAGCTGGGAGTCAAGCCCAGGTCCTCTGACTCCAAATGCAGCAGCCCCCAACCCCAGCTTCCATCCCACTTTTGGACAGCTTGAATTATGAGTGTGCTTGAATGCTTTTCCTCATGTAACAAGGTCCAGGTGGCCCCATGTTTCAGCTCCCATCCTCCTCATCTGCTCCTCCTCCATAACATATTGATTATTAAGAAAAATGCTAAAAGCCTGGGTTGGAAAGGATGTAAACAGCAATGCACTCTGGGAGAAGGAAAAGAGTCAAAGAGAAGATAAGATGGCAGCTCCCAGAGGAGACTCAGCCCTTGGCTGGCCAATCTTCAACTCCCGCATTCCAGCTCCTCCCACCAGCAGTATTAGCAGCCAGGGAGGAAGGTCACAGCACACACAAAACTGAAGCCCTTGGCTATGGCAGCCAGCCTCTGATCCCAGTGCCAGCACATAGTGAGAGCTTAGGAAATGCTTGTAGACTGACTGACTGATCAGACTAGTGATCCCATGGGAGGCTGAGTGGAGAAGGAAATGGGAGAAGGGATGTTTGCTAACTCCAGCCCTGGGAGGAGTCTCTTCAGGCAGCAGACAGGTCTAGGCATCTGAACTATTTCTGAGAACACGTCTATGACAAGTTGTAGGGTGTCTAGGTCTAAGAGCCTTAGAAGATTCTAGATTTAGCTTTAAAAGGGACCTCAGAGGCAGCTCCTTTATTTTACAGATGGAGAAACTGAGGCATACTACTAAACATGTGAGGTGGGATTTGACATAGGTCTTCTTGACTTGAAATCTGGTGCCCATTCCATGATGCTTCTGGTCACCTAGCTGCTATACACAGCCACCCCCACACACCCCCACACACCCTTATTTTTATTTATATGTATATTTGATATGACATTCCTTTTGTTTCTTTCCTTGGCCATGAAGAAAGCACTGTACACAACAGCCTAGCCCTGTGTGTACAGTCACATCTGTCCAGCAGAGCTCCTAGGATCACAGTCTATTGAAATATGGGAAGAAGAGAAGATGGTGGGATTTTACCAGGAGGTAGAGGCTCTCTAGCAGAGTTTCTTTGGATTAATGGAGACACCCCAAGGCCACTGACAGCAGCAATGCCACTCACAAAAGGGAGGGAGTTGTGGGAAGGAATAGAGTGTAAACTCCTTGAGGGCAGGGACTTGTTTGTTTTTGTTGTATCTCCTGCTCATTCCTGGTGCCTGGCACCCACTAGGCTCAGTAAGCTGAGCTGAGCTGATCTGATAGGTGAGTCAAAGCTCCCCAGGAACCATCCATAGCTCAGGACTTCCACCTGCTTTTGGGTGTAATGACCTGCTGAGTATGTGTTTGCACCAGAGCTTCGTGTGTCTAATTGCACAAGATCAGGCTAGGGGCTAATAGCATCACTGGTCATATGAAATCTCTGGAAATTTGAAAAAGGCCCCATTATTCTTTATTCCGCTGAAAGCTGTGGGAAGAAGCTGCTGGCAGTAGTGTAAGGCACTTACCTGATGGGTGGTTCTGACTCCATCCTGATGTAGAGGTTCATCTTTCGGACCCCCCAGGCTCAGGCAACCCTGAGGTTATCACTATCCCTTTTCTTCCCTGTACTTGAGACTCAAGCATCCTGTGTTGAGGGCAGTGTTGATTGACTGACTTCCAGAAACCATTTGAGACAGAAGCACCTGGGCAGAGGTGGGTCCTTTTGGCTGGACAGAGTCTAGTCCATGCCACTGAGTACATGTTTACTAGGAAGCCCTAGGAAATCAGGCTGGTCGTTTGTTCCTGGTGGGATTGAGGCTGGTATTGGCTAATAGAGAATATAAACTAAGGTCTGTGGGTATTCGGTTGCTAAGGTTTGATTGGTGGAATGAGGAAGTCCCCATCTACTTGGTGTTTCTATTGCATTCATTGGCATAAGTACTGTGATGACCAAGTGATTTTGAGCATGCACCTTAAGTATCAGGATGGATGACCCCTTCGCTCTGTAGGCTGTTGGGAGGAGGCCTGAGACAGACTGAATTCTGGGCATATGAACACCAAACTAACATCATCCCTGCCCTCAGGATCGTCGCATTCCAGTAGTGAAATGAACCACACGTGACTATACCTGTAACGCTGTAACTGAATGTCAGTGAGAGCACAGGATAGATCAGACAAACGTGGGAAAATCTGGAAGCCGGGGGGTGGTGGTGATGGTGTCAACAGCAGTGGCAATAAAGATAATAATACTTCCTGTTCTTAGTGCTTCAAAAGTTTGGAAGGATATCTTGAAGCGAAGGATTTCAGCAGAGGTGGGGAGTCCATTTCACGGAGCATGGTGTGGGCAAAGGCATAGAGGAGGCAGATGGGCAGTCAGCTAACTCATCCCCCAGTGTAGTCCAGGACCAGTGGCCAGTTCAGGATCACCAGCACCAAGGGGTGCATCTCCCAGGGCTTTACTGGATCTTAATAGCTGAAGGGAGGTCTTCATGCTGTCCCTGTTCAGTAGGTTGTCTGGTCCTTGAGCTAAAAAACCATGTGATCTTCTTTGTATTCCCAACAATGAGCATAGTAGCTGGTACATAGCAGGTGACTCTGAAACTTCCTTTCTCCCAGCCAGGATGGGAGCTTGTCTTTTTCCTTTGGCTCTGCCAGGCTCTAAGAGCAGGGCTCCCTCAAACCCCTGAGCTCTTCTTCTGACCTCCCCCACCTCCAGTGCTCTGGAGTCTGCTTGCCCGGTCAACATCCTATTGGTGGCTGCATCACAACTTATTTCTGGAGCACTCTGGGGCTCTTACTGAGAGCTTCCTGATGTCAGGGAGGTCTGGAACAACCCAAACCCAGAGTCCTTTTTAAAAACCTGAACAAAAGCACAATTCCACACCAGCAGCCATCTGACACCATTTCTGCTTAATCTTCTTGCATCAGCATGGAACTGGAGCATGAGGACTTGTCCCTGGGGAGCCCGAGGACACTGAGGTTTTCCCTGAATGAGGCCAGTGGTGGGGGTCTCACACAAGGCAGGAATCTCAACAGCCACAGAGGTTGGGAGCATGGAAGGGGGGGGTCTTTGATGACCCATGCTTCACTTTTCCCCCACAGGGTGTTCAGCTAACATGTTGGTTAATTAAAGCCATAATTAAAGAGTGGACAGCAGGGGGGAGATCGTGAGAGGAAAAGGCTGCCCCATGTATGTGTAAAGTTCATCAGCACCACCAAGTCATTGCAGGCTGCCTAGCCTAGGAGGCAGTGCCTGGACTAGTCCCTCAGTGAGCTCCCAGCCAGTGTCCTGGGAGCCCGGGCCTGAAGGCTGCTTGTGTAGCCCGGAGGCAGTGGGAGAAGATCCCCAAGCACTCAGGCATTGATGGGCATTGAAATGGCAACAATGCTGTCCTTAATTGATTTTGTACTTTTTAGTTGGTATATGCCCCTCCCTCTCTGTCCATGTTGTCTCTCCCCAAAAAAGGCAAACTCCTTGAGGGCAGGCTCTGTCATCTCATGTCTTTGTATCTTCAGCATCTATGCTGCCTGTTCATCCTACTTGTATGTAGCTGTTTACATTCTATCTCCCCCCACAGAATGGAAGCTCTTTGGGAGCCTTTGACTCTCCAGCACCTAGCCAAGTGCCTGGCACATAGTAGGCCCTTGAAAAATGCTAATGGATTGGCTGTTTGCCTGGTGTAGCTTTTCAGTCGACATGGATGACTGTCTATCTGGATAACTTTTTGTAGGGAAAATTAAGTGAGGCAACTTCTGGATCAGGGTAGAATACTACTTGAAGTGCATGTTGGGAGACATTATTGGGTTGAATGATTCTCCCAAATAAAAGAATTGTTCCAAACCCCATTTAAGAATTCTCACATTGCCAAGGACCATAAATTCAGAATTGGAAGGGCCTTGAGAGATAACTGAGTCCAAACTTCTCATTTTGCAGAAAAGAAAACTGAGGCTTACAGAGAGGAAGGAAGGGACGTCCCCAGTCAGAAAGTGGCTGAGTCAGGATCCAGACCAAGCTCACCTCTTCCCACTGTGCACCACTTTGCCTCATTTGTCCAGAGCAAAGCTGGGTAAATCACTGCCAAGTGTCCCCGATACTGCTAGAGAAAAAGCATTCTAGCTTGGAAGTAGAAGCATGGAGCTGTCCAGCCAGCCAGGGCACCACCTGATGTAGATGCAGAGGAAGCTGGGAGGTTTCGAGAAGAACATAAAACATTTGCAAAGGTCCTCAATGTGCTGGCCAAGAAGATTTTCAGATCCATCCTCAAAGAGCAGTAGGTGTCTGGGAGGAGAGCCAGGTTTAATATGCCACTTGTAGGTTGTTCTGATGGCTTCTGGCCCCTTAAAAACAATTTCTGGGAAAGGCTGGTGACCCTGATCCACCCTCTGAAAACTTTGCTGTTAGCCACAGGCTTTTAGGCAAGAACGATTATAAGCAAATTGAGCCAACAGTCCCCCCTGGAGAAAGCTGATTAGGCAGAGGCAGGAGGGAGCGACTCAAGTGGCAGCGAGTGGGATGCTTTTATGTTATCAGATACATCGCCTTTCTGGATTGAGGCTTCTCTTCCAGCTTCTGCCACATGGGAGAGAGAGAGCAGGGAGTCTTAGTACCAGGGAGGGCAGCAAGCTTTGCAAGAAGCCTCAATGTGTTTGAAAGATACTTTCCATTAATTAGCTCCGATGCACTGAGCAGAACACCTGTGGCAGATGTGGAGCTATCAGAGCTGGCACTGAGACAGATGCTGCCTGGCCCCCTTTGATGCTGCAAGAATCTTTAATGTAGAGGAAGAACCACTGGGGAAAGCTTCCATCTTCAACTTTAAATTCACATTAAGTTCCTTGAATAGAGTAGGGAGGCTTGGTTAGGAAGGTACCAACTTGTATATGGGGAATTTTTTTCTTAGTAAGTTACTCTGACTGAAATATCTGCTTTATTCAATGTAAGGATGTATTTGTATCTGTAGCTACATTTATGGCTATATGAACCTTTCCTTTAATTCAGTTTTTATTAGCATTTATACCTGGAGAAGACCTCAGAGAGCACCAGATTTATAAATCAGGAAGCTGAGTCCAGGGTGGAGGAATGACTTATTTGAGGAGACTCAGTTTGCAAACAGAAAAGCTGGGATCCAAGTTCACCAATGCTTTCCCTCCCCCCTTCACCCTCACTGAATCAGGCTGTGCTATGGATTTCTGATTTAAAAAAAAAAACAACAACAAGGAAAGTATAACTGTGTCTGAATGAATGCATGAAAAAAGCATGTATTAAGCACTGACCTTTCTAACCACTAGGGAGACATAGAGAAGACAGACTGTCCCTGTTCTCCTGGAGCTCATGTTCTGATGGGGATGGCCATACACATAGGGCCAATCAAACAAAGTAGCTGTGTAGACCTCACAACTTATAGTGTGAGGGTATTAGGCCCAAACCCTCCTGCAGAGGCATGCACAGGTAGGGAGAACAGTGATTTGGTTCCTGGTGGGAAACAGGGCAGGAGATCTCTCACACCACCACCTTACTGCTCTTGGGATGATTTCAAGATAAATCTCTGTCAAAACTTCAAGTTTCCAAGTGGAACTCTAGCAAAAGGATTCCTTTCAGCTCCCAAAATGCAACTTTGAGCTTTGGCAAGTGGAATCTCCAGAATAATTCCAGCTATAGATAGTCTTTGAATCAGTGATTAGATAATCTTGATGAATTCTGTGGTAGTGATTCTGTGATTTGATAGACCCCAGGCTCCTGAACCAGGAATACAACAGGAAATAAAAAGAATTTTTGGAGTATAATTTATTTTTTTATAATTAATTTATTTTTAGTTTTCAACATTCACTTCCATAAGATTTTGAGTTTTAAATTTCCTCCCCCTCCCTCACTTCCCCCAGACGGCATGCAATCTGATATAGGCTCTACTTATAGTCATATTAAGCCTATTTTCACATTAGTCATGATGTAGAGAAGAACTAGAACTGATGGGAGGAACCACAAGAAAGAAGAAACAAAATAAAATGACAAAAGAAGAGCAAATAGCGTGCTTCCATCTGCATTCAGACTCCAGAGTTCTTTCTCTGGATGTGGATAGCAATTTCCATCATGAATTTTTTGGAGTTATCTTAGATTCTTGCATTGCTGAGTAGGGCTGAGTCTATCAAAGTCAGTCATTGCACAGTGTGGCTGTTACTTTGTACAACATTCTCCTGGTTCTGCTCATTTCACTTAGCATCAGTTCATATAAGTCTTTCTGGGTTTTTCTGGAGTTTTAGACTATAATTTAACTAACATTTTAGACTGAGAGGCTTTGAGCAACCATTGGGGAAAAGGAGTTTTTTTTTTAAAGGCTATATTTTAAAATTACTTGCTAGCTGACTGGGTATGGCTGCCTTAGGTCTGTAACAAAGAAAAGCTGATGGTTTTCCTGGGGCTAGAAACAAAAGAGCTGTTGGATTCCTGATGGGGAAGAAGTTGCCTCATAGGTGAAGACCCACTGAAGATATCAGAGAGTGATTTCAGAGAAAGGAACAACAGGACTAGCCTTAAAGGTAACGGCAGAAAGCATCAGCAGCTCCATTAAGATGCCCTGTGTTGCAGCCCCAGAGTACATTGGTGGCTTGGCAATAATGGAAGGTATGCCCCAGTCTTGCATGTTCAGTGGCCAGACAGGTTGTACATGTGTATACCCCTCCATGTATCGTCTGGCAGACCTAGTAGAAGTCAATACAACAGCAAGGATCTGCAAGTGATGGTTTTGAGTGGATGTCAGCCCATGAAGCATGTCTTAAAGCATGCATGAACTGCATTCTGGGAACCCATCAGTAAGGAAGTATCTGGATGGTGCACAAGTATTTTTAGTTCAGTTATTTTGAGAAGGAATAATATTCATAGTCCTGAGATTTCGCAGCTAAAAGTCATCTCATCCTACCTCCCAACCCACTATGAGGCATCCCTCATGGTTAGCTAGCCAACAGTGTGGTACAAAAGAAAGATTTCTAGATTATAATCCCAGGAACTGAGTTCAAATCTTTGCTATCACCTTGGGTGTTTTCTTAGTGGTACGATGAGGGAGAAGAACTATTTTCTAACTCTCCTTCTATAATTCTATGGACAATCTATACAAGTTTTGGCCACAGAGCAAGTAGAGAAAGGGGGTTGTCTGAGAGTGGGGAGTCTATCCTGCCCCCAACTTTCAATAAGCTCTGAAGGCCCTCCTACTTGGCTTGTGGATAGATTACCCAGAGTATCACTGGCCTTGGAAAACGGTTTGTGGGTAGAAGAACCAAGAGGGAAGGCAAATGGGATGGAGGAAAATGCTATTGCAAGTGGAAAGACACCTGTCAGACACAGGTGATACAAGCAGCTGATACAAGCCAAGTATCAGCCAGGGCAGGACTGACCCTGTGCTTGGCACCAGCCAGAGGAGCAGAACTAGATATCCACAGCTCTGGGAGGAGAAGATTAAGTTCTCATGGGCCCCTCCTTCCCCACAGGTTGGATCTATGATGGGGGATAGTGGTTCTAAGCCCACCACGCTCACCTCCTTTGCCAGTGGTCTGGCCCAGTCAGGGTGAAGGTTTTCTCTGCCCCTCCTGCCCTAGGGTTCCAGGTATCTCACTGAGCACAGGGCTTAGCCATGGACCCAAGAAATTCAAGGACCCAGAACATTGGGAGGCAATAATCCGTGGAATACTTATGAGAAAGTGGGAAAGTCCCCGGCATCAGGGTGGCCACCCTCTATCTCATGCCAATCCTCTGAGATCAGGCATGAGAGTGAGATCATGCCCATTTAACAGACAACATTGATGCCAATAACAGTAATAACAGCTCATGACATTTATGTAACGCTTTGAGGTTTGAAACATGCTATGTGTTCTCATTGGAACCTCACACCACCCCTTGGAGGCAGGTGCTACTACTACTCCCACTTCTCAGATGAGAAAGCTGAGGCTCAGAGAGATAGAGAGACTTTCAAGTAACTGGGGGAGGGGTCCAGCCCAGGCTGTCCTGCCTCCAGGTCCAGTGTTCTGTGCACTCCAACAGCACAAAGGAATCTGAGATTGAGTGGGGAAGGAGTTTTTCCAAGGTCCCATATTTCATAAGCTGGCCAGTGAATCACGGGAGTTCAGATCTGGTACCTGGTCTACCTCAGAGTGTGGATGGAGGCAGGGCTGGTGATGTCCAGTTCATGGGGAGCAAGAAGTTCTAGCAGCTAGAGATGACAAGATTTGGCAGCAGGTTGGACATGTAGGGTGAGAGCAAGTGGAGGAACCAAGATGGCATGAGGAACTTAGTGACTGGGAGGAAGATCTCACAAAAGAGGCAGTAGGGGAGGCCAAAGAGGGAAGAGAAGAAGCAGGAAGGAGGCTGGGTATGAGGACTGTCCTGAAAGCTTAGAGAGAAGAGAGTGTCCAGGAGGAAGGAGTGCTCCCCAGTGTCAGAGTCTGCTGAGAGGTCAATGGTCCCGAAAGAGAGAGCAGTTTTGGCAGAAGGAAGAGGCCACTAGAAATTCCCCCAAAGACAGTGAGGGGAGAGGAAGCTGAAGCAGCCAGTGTAGGTTGCGCCCCACATTACTGGGTTCAGCCCAGGCCTCCAGCCTGTCCAGGTCCAGGACCCTCACTCTGTCACCCAAGGAGTCAGTTGTCCCTCCTGTCATGAGGTCACTGGCACAGGTGATAAGCCTGCCATCGGAGCCTTCATTCAAGGCCCAGTCTGTCCCCAACCCATCTCAGTATGTGGCTGCACCTATCTAGCATCCATCCTCTTGACCTACCAGATCTGCAGCATCCTCTAGAAATATCCATTTCATCACTTTGTCAAGAAAGGCACTGGGTTTACTCTGACTGCCTTCGGGGATGGAATTCCTGTATCCCTGCTGGGCCTGCTCAGTCTTCCCTTTGAAAGGGATGCCAGGAACAGTTAGAAAGAGAATCAGTTTTACCCACAATAGGCCATATTCCCAAGTCATTGTGGTCCAAGTGGACTGGAGGATACAAGAGACACCAGCTGTTCAATGCCCCTCACTGAACAGACCCTGAGGACACTGAGGTTCATGATTCACTTCCTTGAGGAGGCACTGTATCCCTCTCCTCCCCACCCCAGCTGCTCATGTCTTCCCTTCTCTTTTTCTTTCTTTTGTGAGGCAACTGGGGTTAAGTGACTTGCCCAGGGTCACACAGCTAGTAAATGGCAAATGTCTGAGGCTGGATTTGAACTTGGGTCCCCCTGACTCCAAGGCTGGAGCTCTATCCACTGCACCACTTAGCTGCCTCACATGTCTTCCTTTCTCAAATGACCTTCCATCTCCCCTGCATATCTTGTAGGTACCCCCTTATTTACAGCTGGTCTCAGCCCCTAGACTTTGAGTTCCTTGAGGGTGGAGACTCTGTTGTTGCCTTTCTTTGTATCCCTTCCACTTAGCAAGGTGCCTGGGGCATAGTAGGGCTTAATCAATGCTTGTTGATTGACTGAGTCCTTGTGAGGGAAAGAAATGTGGCCAAGGAAAAATATGGAGGAAACAACAAAGCCAGGATTCAAACTTGGCTCTTCTGACTAAATTCCTGTTTCTTTGGCTTCACCCATTGGATAGATGGTGGGACGAGGGTCAAGGGGAGAGAGCTCCAGACAAAGCCCAGAAGAAACCCATGATTAAGGGATGGGACACAGCTGGTTCTGAAGGGAGGTTAGGAGGGTTTGGGAGAAAGGGTTGGGGGAGAGCAGCTTCACAGAGACCAAGGGAATGGTGAGTATCTAGGAGGAGGGGAAGGCACACAGCATGAAGGGCTGAGATGTGAAGGCAAGAAGGATGAGGACTGGGAAAGTCTTGCCACTTTGATGACAGCTAAGAGATCATTAGTAACCAAGGAGAAGCTATTCCTGTTGGGTGGTCAGCTGTAAGCCAGATTGCAAAGGGCTGAAGGTGAGGGAGAGATGAGGAATTGGAGGCACCCAGAGAGGATAGATATTTTATCCCAGGAGTTTGTCTGTGAAAGACAGGAGAACTATGAATGAGAGGTTCTGGGTATGGCAAAGTCTTTAAAAGGTGAGAAAGACTTAGACATGTTTGAAGGTAGCACAATAGAAAGTCATTGAGGAGGTAGTAAAGATTAGGGAGACCGAGGGAGTGAGATAAGGGACTGGCTCTAGAAGGAGGTATAAAGGGACAGGATCCAGGGTAAAACTTAAATGGTTTTCTTGCTTAGGAGAAGGGCCATTTCATCCTCTGAGTCTGGGGCCAAGGAGGAGAGAGTGTGGGATGATAAGAAAGGGTTTTGAGGTGGAGAACTGAGGATGAGAGGAAGATCACAGTGAATGGCCTCAATTTTCTCATTCAATTAGGTGAGGAGGTCCTCTATTATGAGGGAGGAGAGGGTGGATAAATTTTGAGAAGAAGAAGAAGAAGAAGAAGAAGAAGAAGAAGAAGAAGAAGAAGAAGAAGAAAAAGAAGAAGAAGGAGGAGGAGGAAGAGAAGGAGGAGGGGAAGGAGGAGGATATTCATCACAGATGCAGCGTAGTGGGGATGTCACAAAGAACCAACCAAGAAAGTCTAAATGAGGAATTGTCTTGCATACATCTTCAAACTGTTCCTCAGTGCTGACTTTGTCTTGGGTAACACAAACATGAGGAAGGATGTATATTATACGACAAAATTCCATCCCTTTTATCTTAACCAGGGGCAACATCATCTCTGCTGAATCATACCAACAAAAGGCCTTCCAAATTAGTGTGAAAAGGCCTTGACAAATTTCAGTGTCTCTGATGGGCCATTAAGTGAGTCACACAGGCAGAGGGTTGGCTGAGGAAACTTGGTCATGCCCTGGGGTCATCTGGAAAAGGTCAAGCTAGTTCAGTTGGGAGACGGAATCGTGTGCGTGTTGGGTGGTGGAATGGAGAAAGAGACAGGAATTGATTGGGAGGTGAAGGAGAAAGCATGTCAGCCTAAGGAGGACCTCTTCCTGTCAACACCTTAGCAGAGGCAATGTCAAGGACATGATAGAGTCACAAGCACTTAGGGTTAGAGTTTGGGTCTGTGCATAGATCCAGACTCCACAAGAACCCTACACAGAATGAAGCCTTCCACAAAGGGAAGGAAAGTACTTCTGGTAGCCAGGAGCATCTGCTGTCTAAGCTTGAGCCAACTTTCCCCTGGTCTCTGTATGTACTTGTGGGAGAGTGTCACAGGCTTAGGGACAGGATGGCTTGTCACAACTGTTTCTATTATATCACCTTCATAAATATTCTTTCCTAAAAGCTAATTGTGTGGCTGGCTTTAAATGATAACAGCTGACCATCTTGGGGGGAGGCATGCTGGTGGGGCTTCTGACCTATCTTATATTAGAAAGCTGATCCTCCACTCTTCAGAGCTAGCCATGGGACCCTATCAAAGGATGCAGCAGAGTTGTGCTTAGGGAACTTGTCTGTGGGAGTGGGAGCTGGTCGAGTCAGTACTTGTTAAGAGTTAGGGTTAGTTACTTAACTTACCTTGCCTCAGAGAATGTTGAGGTCTCTCAAAGCCTCTCTTCGATGCTTCTCCCCTCTCCAAGTATCCTTCCACCTGCCTCCCCTGCCGAGCTTCCTGAAATTGTTTGCCCTTGTCCCCGTACTTCTTCACTGCCCCCTCTCTGGCTTGCACCTAGACCATTCTGCAGAGACTGCTGTCCTAGTACTTCCTGTGGGCTGGACCCAATGTCTCCTGGTCCATGTTGTGGAGCTGGCCTGTAGGCTGGGTTCTGGATGGGATTCTTCCCATTCCCGGGGGTGTCACAGCCAGGCTCCAGCCCATCTCTGCTAAAAAGCTCTCAGAGGGTCAATAGGAATAGCCCCTCCTGGGATGCTCCCTTAATAGGCCTGGAAGGATGTATCTTCCCCTGATTAAAATCATTCTGAATTGCCTCCCAAGCTGAAGAGTGCCCAGTACAGACAGCCATCCCCTTTGACAGAGGCAAAGTTGTCCCTTTGCAGAAACTGGAATTTGTCTCTTCCTTGGCCAAGATGCTGACTCAGCAGCAGATCACTGGGGGAATGAGATTCCAATAAGTGTGGCCAGCCCTGAGTCACGCTGTCCCAAATTCCTCCTGTTATATGTTTGCTTGAGAAGATGGAGCTGCTGGCCAACTGCCCCCAGTGCCTGCTATGAGGCTGAGACAGACCCTCCTCAATCTCCTGCTCCCCAATTTCCCCTCCCCCCCATGATTCTTATTAGTGACTCTGGGAGGCGCTGCCTCAGGAAGGCCACCAGGTCATCAGCTCCCAGAAGCAGGAGGATAAATGCTTTGTCATAAGTCACTTTGGCTCTCTAGAGAGAAAACAGAGCAAGACAAACAATTCCTGACCTTCTTTTGAAAGACAAAGCCTTTTTGAAAAATGGAAATAAACCTATAAATGACTAAAGCCGGATTTGACTGGAAGTAAGTGGAATTAGAACGTGGACGTAGAAGAAAAGCGAGAAGCTGGGTTATCAACACCATGCAGAGGGTCGCAATGGATGCTAATACCCCAGGCCTGGGTGCCTTTCCCATCAGATTAGTGGCCAGGCCAGTTGGCAGGGCCCTGGCATCGTGCTGCTGCCTGCCACACTAAGGGGGGGGGGTTTCCAGCTTCCTTTGTCAGGTACATCTTGGCAACCTCTTCCCCAGGGCTCCCATTGGCTGGGGCCAGAGGACGCAGGCAAGGGGACAAGTGTCAGGGAAGATTGGAGAAGAGGATAGGAAGCAGACCACCCAGCAAGGTCATGGCAAGAGGAGCCTGCTGACTCAGCAGCTTTGGGAGTGTGAGACAGCGAGCCAGGATGAACAGCAAAGCCACAGCCTGGCCACCTTTCCCAAGGTCCTGGTGTCCAGAGGGAGAGGCCACTGGAAAGAGGATAAGCCGATTCGACTGCCCATCCCCTGGGGCATCATGCCACAGTCTTGGAGGCCACCAGCCAAGGCTCAGCTGTCCTTTGTCCCAGCTGGAGGGGATGTGTCTGACCTCCTGGGGTGGGCTGGTCAGAGCTGCTGGCTGGCGTTGAGCTCACTGGGAGAGGACAGTGCAGAGGTCGGGGGGAGCCTCCCCCAGGGTCCCTTGCAGATCATAGACAAGCTTCAAGGATAATAGCATTGGAGAAGGGGGAGAGGATGGTAAGTCTGGAGAACAGACCCTGGGGTGGGGGTGTGGCACTTACAAACAGTTGGTCCAGTCAATGGAACCTTTCTTAGGTGCATGCAAGAAAATGAGACAAAGTGGAAATCATTCTCCCCACCCCACTCCCCCAGCCCCATCTTCCTGGAGCCTTCATCCTCTGTGTGATCTCTCAAGAGATAGTCTAGTATCCACCAGGGGTGTTGCATGCCCCTCAACTGGAGCCAGGAGATGGGGAATTGGCCCCTTTTCTGTAGAGTTCCTGGGTGTTTAGGGGGGTTCCTTCTGCATGACCTTTTTCCCACTGACTGCTTAGGCAGCTGGTGGTGCAATGGAGAGAGCACTGGACCTGGAGTTAGCAAGATCTGAGTTCAAATCTGATTAGCTGTGTGACCCTGGGAAAGTCACTTAACTGCTGTCTGCCTCAGTTTCCTCATCTGTAAAGTGAGGATAATAACAGCACCTACCTCCCACAGTTATTGTGAGGATCAAATGAGATCATGTGCCCTTGGCACAGTGCCTGGCACATAGTAGGTGCTATATAAATGCTTGTTTCCTGCCATCCAGAATGAAGTTGGTAGGGCTCTGCCCTAGGTTCCAGGGCATCTGATTTTGAAGAATCACAGAACCAAAGGATCGGAAAAGCCGCCTACTCTTAAGCTGTAACATCCCTGATAAGTGGTCTCCAGACTCTGCTTGTAGGTTGCCGAGGCTGTCCAGGTGGCTCTGGGAGAGCTCCCCTCACTAGGGAAGATTTAAAAGCTGTTGACCTTCAACATGCTGCTTTGCACCCACACATGACTAGAGACGAAGCAACGATTGGGCTTGATGACCACGGATGGGACAAAAGCCCAATGGCTGGAATTGGCAAGACTGATGATCCCAATGAATTTGCTTCAGTTCATGTCCTGATGGGCTAGATGGCCACAGAAGTCCCTCCCAGCTCCCGAAATGTGTCATTTTGCATGTTTGCTGGGAGGGAGGCTCTGTGGCAGATATGTAGATCATACTGGACATCATCCCTGCCCCTGTGGGGCTCAGTCAGACAGGCTTGAAGAGGCTCTAAGGAGAGACCTGGCTATTCAGCTGCCAAAGATCTGGGGCTTCCAGCAGACCGGAAATTCAGTGTGCTGCTTATGCTATGGTAGGGACCTATTTTCAAGTACAAGGTGGGTGAAATGACCACCAAAGTCCCCAACTTCTGTAATTCTGTGCCTCTGGAGGGTGTGTGGAGCTGTTCAAAAGCTAATGGGATCTTGGGTAGGAATAAAAGAGGCTGAGCCTTTAGGATGAAGGAGGTCACCATCAGATGCAGACTCTGGAGAGTGTCCAGAGGAGGACAACCAGGATGCGAAGGAAGGGCCTGGGGTTGGTGGCACACAAGCATCAGTTGGAGCCTAGGGGGAGAAGACTGGGGGATAGGCAGGGAGGGAGAACCCAAGGGCTCCTTCCAGCATTTAAGGGTCTGTCACATGAACCAAGAACCAGGCAGGGCTGGGAATGCCCAAGAGGCAGATGAGCTGGATGGGCTGTCCAGTGGAGGCATGGGCTGGCCTCCTCTTCCTTGGAAGCCAATGAGCAAAGATAGTTGGACCCTTGTTGGGTCTGTTCTAATTGACTTCTCCACCCCATCTCTGGCTGGTGTCCTCTTCTCTCCACTTACATAGCCACCTCCCTAACGCAGGCACCAACTGCCTCTGGACTGGACTGTTGCGATAGCCAGAGCCTCAAGTCTGTCTGCCCACTCTAGTCCACTCTCCACTCAGCTCTCAAAGTGACCTTCCCAGAGTGCAGGTCTGAAGGGAATGGACAAAAGCATTTATTAAGGTCCTACTAGGTGCCAAGCACTGTGCTGGGAGCTTTACAAATATCATCCTTCTTGATCCTCACAGCAACCCCATGAGGGAGGTGCTATTATCATCCCCATTGTACAGATGGGGAAACCGAGGCAGACAGAGGTTAAGTAACTTGCCCGGGGTCACCCAGCTAGGAAGTATCTGAGGCAGGACTTGAACTCAGGTCTTCCTGACTCCGGTCCCAGAACTCTTACCATGGCACCACCACGTTGCTTCCACCATGTTGTGTCCCATCTTCTCCTCTCCATAGATTTCAGTGGCCTTCTATTACCCCTAGGAATAAAACCAAAATTCTTTTATTTTAAAGCCTTTCACAACATGGATCCCCTGTGCCTGGCCTGGCTTCTCAAACTTGACTCCCCAAACTCCACCCAGTAGTACCCTGGCCTCCTTGTCCTGGCCATCCTCCAGCCTGGGATGCTCATCTCCTCCTGGCTTCCCAGATTCCTTCGAGATAAATCAAGTCTCTTCCCATCTGAGATGTCCTTCTGTCCACTGCCGCTAAGTCTTGGATATCCCGATTTGTGGATGGACTCATCTGCCTGGTCAGGTTGTGAGCTCCTTGTGGGAAGGGCTATGCATTCTCAGTGCTTAGCTCAGTGCCGGGCACACAGCAGGCACCTAATAAATGTTTATTTGTTGACTGATACATGAACTCTTGCTGAGAGAAGTCAGCAGAATATGAGTGGTGATGAGGGGAACATAAATGGAAAGAATGTAAGAACTGAAAACAATTAGGTTCTAGGGTTTTGATGCGCTGAGGCCCTGAACACAGAGTGCACAGAAACTTGGACCTGGAGTCAGGAAGACCTGACTTCGAATCTTGCCTTAGATGCTTTTTAGCTGTGTGACCCTGTGAAAGTCACTGCATCGCTGCCTGCCTCAGTTTCCTCACCTGTAAAATGGGGATTATTATGGTACCTCCCCCTCAGGGCTGTTATGACAATCAAATGAGGTAATAATTGTAAAGTGCTTAGTGCGGGCCTGGCACATAGTAGGTGCTATATAAATAATAACCTCTCAGGGTTGTGGTGAGGATCAATTAAGAATATTTGTAAAGTACTTAGCATAGTGCCTGCCATGTAGGAGGTGCTATGCAAATATTACTATTCCTATTATTATTATTACTACTACCTCCTAGGGTTGCTGTGAGGATCAAGTGAGAAATATTTGAAAAGCACTTGGTGGCCTGCCTGGCCCATAGTAGGCATCATGTAAATGCCAGCTGCGATCTTGATGAGGATAGGTTCCGATTGGTTCTGATCGAAGGGTCATCTCTAACTTAAAGTCTGGGCTGGTGCAGACGATGTGGCCACCATCACAAGGCTGTGGGGTCAGTGGTGAGTTAGGGCTAGGGTTAGCACGAGGTTAGGTTATTTCAATTATTTCATTCTCCAGTCCCAGTTGTCAGCCTGGCCCACCCAAGTCTCCACAGCCTCTGTTCCCCACGCCATCTTCTCTATCTTGTCTTTTTTATTTTAGATGTTGGGATGTTTCCAGTGCCTTTAAACAATGGCGTTACTTTGGTGAATGCTCATGCAGGTGAGTCCTTGATGTGACCAGTGTGCTCAGATCCCTGGTTCTCATCACGGCTCTCCTGATGTCACATTTAAATGTAAAAGATAAACAAACTTAAGAAAACCTCCAGCAAAGCTAAGCTTCTCCAGTCCAGAGGGAGACATCAGACCTACATTTACTCGGAAGAGAGAGGGGAAAAGGACTGAAGGGAGATGCAGGATCTCCACCTTCAGTCTGCCGTCCCCACAGCTTTCAGCCCGGAATGACTTGGGCATGATCCACTCGTGCTCCTGGGCCTAGTGTCTGGTGATGGGGACCTTCCCCTGCAGCCCTTCTGCCACTCCCACTATGGGCACCTTCTGCTTGCTGCTTCCTCCTTCTCCCTAACGTGCCAGTGGACACATAGGGCAAACTCACCAGTCTGATTCAGGGCTCTCTCTGCTCTTGAGGCAAGGACAAACCTTGCTGGAGGTCAGAAGGCAGAGGTTGAGGAGGATGCTGGGAGATTTCTGCCCTAGAGAAGTGCATATCCTTCTCTAGCATTGGGATCTCACTAGCAAAGGCGTGGCCAGGACCGTCCAGCCGCATCATCCCTCAAGACCTGGGCTGGCCCTTAGAAATATTGTGGTTCAATCCTGACCCTTCAAAGATATGAAAATTGGCAGCCAGAGATGCTAAGTGAGTTGGGGGAGCCCACCCAGCACTGCCGAAGGCCAGTCCCAAGGGCAGGACTCAGGGCTGGGCTGAGGGTAAAGGCACCACTGGGCCTCCTCATTGGGCTCGGCTTAGCAGGCTTCCTAGCCCTCGGCGGCCTCTGCTCTCTGACAGCAAACGGATGGCTTCATCCTTAGCCTTTCTGTTCATCACGTGTCACGTCGGAGCCCCTGTGATGTGACAGCAGCCTCTGGTTGTGGGAAGTCGGAAGGCAGAACAGCAGGCAGGGAAATGAAATAACTTCTGCCCCTCAGGACTGCATTCATTCAGCTTCTCTAAACAGAGCAGGGAGGGGTCCATGCTGGCTGTGAAAGCCCAGTAGGTATGAAGCAGCAAGAGAAGAAAAATGAGAGGGCTCAATGGCCGGCTTTGCCTGCCTGCCTGCTTTGTGCAAAGCGGCTGGAAACAAACAGCAGTCTCAGCTGAATCCAGACTGGCTTCTCCCCCTTTCCCCAAAATAGAGAGATCCGCTGGTGACGGCTCAGCCCCGAATGGGAGCGATCCCAAGCGGTGATGCCTCCTGGGCGATTCCTGGGGTGCAGGGGTGGCCCAGGGAGAGGCCTTGCTCACACTCCAATCCCTGCCCCAGCCTCATGGGGCACTGCCTTTGTGACTCACTGCTGCTATGAATGAATGAAAGAGCGATCCTTCAGCTCTTCCTCTGCGCCAAGCTCCTTGGGGGCGGCAGTCCCTAATTGAGCTCACATAAGCTCACGCCAGGGGCTCCCATGGGGTGGGGGGATAGGGTGGAAGACAACAGGTGAGAGGAAGAGCTGTAGGGCTAATGGAATCAATGAACATCGACCAGCTTTTACAAAGGGATAGTGATCGACAAGGCACAAGTCAGGACCTGAGTACAACAGCACCCTGCCCTTCCAAAGTCTGTGATGTATCATCCTGAATACTTAACAGAGTCCGGGGACAGTGGGCTCACACTGAGAGGGCTCTGCTGTGGCCAAAGGGCAGACCCCAGCCTCTCTTTGTGGAGTTCTCAAGAAGCCCCCTTTGGTGTGTGTAGATTGGTTTTGGGCTCCAAAGTTCAGGGATGGTGTCTTTTGGAGCCCTGATGCCTTTCCTTGTGTGTCCAATTTATCCTGCTATGCCTGGGTCACTGCCATCATCACCAGTAGGGTGATCTGTGTCTTGTGCCCCTTATGTGAAAGTGGTGGGAACAGGAATGGTACAGAGACTCTCTTCTCCCCCTTCAAGAGATTCCCTCTTATTGAAATCTGCTCTGCTCCTGGGGAGAGGCCAGCCTGCTCTGGGAAGCCTGAGGTCTGGCTTTTTAACTGCCTCTCCAGTGGCTCCGAGCCCTTGCTCCAAGTCCTCCCCCCCACAGCTGTTTCTGTTCGGCCAACCCCACGTGCTTCCTGTGTAGAATCTTGCCATTTCATCCCATGGCTCAATGCATTTCACTCAATCCAAATTAAAGACCTTTTTCTAAGTCTACCTTATGCCTTTAATGGATTGATCGGTTCACTAGAGTGCCTAGGAATTGTTTACACCTGGTTTATAACCTCCAATGATTCCTTTTCTTACACAATCAAAGACATATTTGGGGGCATAGTTAGTATTTTAATTAGGGATATGGGTATTGATTGATTTATTTGATGAATCTGGCTTAATGTGTTTGATTGGGGTGAGTGGGTTCCCACCCTTGCCCACACTTTTTCTCATGGGAGTCTTACAGTAGCCCCCGACAGATATTTTAGGCCCATTTTAAAGATATGAAACTGAGGTTCAGACAGATTAACCCACTTGCCCAAAGCCAAGAGCTCTACCCACTATGCCACCCTTCCTCTCTGATACACAATTATGCATGACGAGGACAGCATAGAGGAGAAACCAAGACACTCTTTGAGGCCTGAGGGGAAAGGTCAACAGGACTGGAAGGTCAGAGAAGGCATCATGAAGGAAGTGGCCTTTGGATCAGGCTAAAATCTATCAATTTTTCAATCAATAAACATTTATAAGGTGCCTACTAGGTGCCAGGCACTGTAGGAAGCCAACAGGTGAAGAGGTGGTTGGCTTTTGGGACTGGCAGGACCTGGTTATCTGTGGGGATCCCAGGCAGGCGTGGGATCTGCTCATCCAGGCCGGATCTTGTCTTCTCACACACCTTCCTGGCCTGGATGTATTTGCACTGGGCATGACTGGGGGCAGCTGCCTGCTGGGCCTTTTTGGAAACGTCCTGGACTTTAGCTGCATCCCCTCTCTCACCGAATGTGTTGGTGGTAAAGATACTTCAATCCCTGCTGCCTATGGCCAGCAATGAGACCTCTCTACTAAGCATTTATCACCTTCCTGGTTAGTCTGTTAAGACCTTGCCTGGTATTGAGGCAGCCAATGGGGGACCTCAGGCAAGTCCCTTCTCTTCCCTGAACCTTGGTTTCCCCATCCATGAAATGGGCATTGCATCACTGTGCTGTTCACCTCCTGGGGCTGTGGTGAGGAGCAGATCAGACTGTATAAAACCCTTGACAAATTGGAGGGTGCTTAGCAGGGCTCGTGGGTCTGGGCCTTATTGCTCCAGGACCCTCCCACACACCGCAGGCTCTCAAGCACCTGCTCGCTGAATAATGGGCATGCTTTGGAGCTGCCAGGGCAGATTGAGCTGGAAACCAAGGCTGGCCAGCCAGCAGGGGTTTTCTGTGGGACCTTCCTTTTGGTCTCAGCCCTGACCATCAGAGAAAGGCAGCTTTTGGTCTTTGCTGTTAGCAGCAGGGAGCTTTGCATGGACAGTGGGTGCCCCTCAGGGGGAAGCAGGGGTGTGCCCAGCCTGGGAGGGGGCTGGCTTATGTCTCCAGCAGCCCCCTGGCTTTCTGGGAATGCTAGAGACCCCCTACTACAATGGGAACTGAGCATCTGTGGGTTCACAGTGAGGTGTGAGGCTCCCGTGGCTAGGCTTCTCCCCTGAATGGAGCTGTCTGCATCAGAACTGAATGGCAGTAACCACACTACATTTAGACAGCCTTTAAGATATGCTAAAACATTTCACACATTATCTCATTTGATTTTCACAACAACTTGGGGAGGTTGAGGCTGCTATTATCCCTATTTTACAAATGGGGAAACTGAGGCAGGCAGAGGGTAAGTAACTAGTCCAGAGTCCCACAGCTAGGCCATGCCTGAGGCTGGATTTGAAGTCAGGTGTCCCTGCACTATATGCTCCCTTGTGCAAGCACGTGCACACTCAGCCTATGCCAGCCACAAGCCCTCCGGTCTCCCATCTTCTGGGTGCTGTATTCATTCTCTCTACCCTTATGCTCATGATGTCCTGGTCTCAGTGTCTGAAGGCACAGCCTCTCTCCCTTCCCAAGGAGTGGGAGATGTCTCGGCAGTGCCAAATGCCAGGCCATCTGTGTGTGCCAGGGGTGCCCTGTGCCTGGCCCTGGGAAGCCAGACTCTCTCTGGTTATACAGCCTCCTGGCTGAGCCTGGAGGAAGGGAAGGTGGCCAGTCTGGACTAGCCTGGCCCCACCAGGGAAAAGGGGGCTGAAGCGGCTGCCAGCAAGTGAGACTTTGGAAGCTAGGCTAGGATAGACAAGCCCCTGCTCCTCAGTGCTTCCTGGCTCTTGGCTTCTCATTGAGTGGCTGCCATGAAGAACAGGGATAGGAAATGTTCTGCCTGGGCCTGGACAGGAAGAGGGCAGAAGGAGGGAGAGGTACAGACAGGCAGCTTTGGGTTCTCTGAAGGGACATGTTCTAATAAGAGCAGACCGGGCTGCCTCCAGGAGTGGTGAGCTCCCCATCTCTACAGCTATCATCAAGCAGAGGCTTCTGGAACCCTTTAAGGGGTGGTGTGGACAAGATCCTTGCTCACCCGGGGGTGGACCCGGGAGCCTGGGAACCCCCTTGTCCAGCTCTGACACCCTGTAAGTCAGTGTTGAGGGCTCCGCCGGCCCTGGCCCTCACACTGACCCAACTGGGCTTTGGGTTAGCAGCAAGGCCTCCTGGCCAATGGTGCTTGTGGCCTGCCCTTGCTGGGTGGGCAGGCCAGAGGCAGGGAGATGATGGAGGGGAAGCACTCAGGATATACTCTGAGGCCTGATGGCAGCACCGAGCCCTGTTCTAGCAAGGAGCAGCTTTCAGAGGGAGGCAGGGGGATTAGGGATGGAAGGACACAGGCTGGAAAACAAGAGCAAACACCAGCAGTAGCTGGTGGCCAGAGTTTGTGTCCAGAGCAGATGGAGGCCCAGCTGGGCTCTGGGAGTCAGAGGTCATCTGTGTGTTCACCTCCCAAGGCAGGAGGACTTGACTGCAGAGACAGCAGTGTGCCCGACTAAACTCTGGGAAGGAAAAGTCTCTCTCTTTCTACGCTAGCCTGGAATGCCTTCCCTTTACCTTTCTGCATACCCAGTGGACATCTCCATCCCTGAGCACTCTCCCGAGGTGCAGCCCTGCAGTGCCTCAGGGCACCACAGTTGATGGAGTGCTGGACATAGACTCAAGAAGACCTGAGCTTGAATCCTGCCTCAGTTGTCTCCTAACTGTGTGACCCTGGGCAAGTCACTCAACCTCAGTTTCCTCATCTTTAAAAAGTGGACAACAACTGCTCCTACCTCCCAGCGTTTTGTGAAGATCTCATGTGATGATATATTAAAATGCTTACAAAACCTCAAAGGACCGTGGAAATGTTAGTTGTCATGTCTCATAAGCGTCTCGAGTCCCAAATGAGCAAAGCAGAATATATTGTCTTCTCACCAGCCCAGAGTCTCTCCTGACCTCCCCTGTTTGAGATGGAGCATCGGCACCCTTCTGGTCAGCCACTCCCCAACCTCAGAGGAACTCAGCAGTCAATGGACAGGCATCTATTAAACACCCACTGTGTGTCTGTCAGACAAGGGCAGCTAGCTGGTTCAGTGGATACAGCATGGAGTCTGGAAGACTCCTCTGCTTCAGTTCAAATCCAACCCAGCTATGTGATCCTGGCTGTCACTTTGCCCTGTTTGCGTCAGTTTCCTCATCTGTAAAATGAGCTAGAGAAGGAAATGGCCAACCAGTCCAGTATCTCTGCCAAGAAAACCCCAAATGGAGTCACTGAGAGTCAGACAGAATTGAAAAAACCACAAACAACAGATATCCCAGACAATGAACACCAGCAGCAGCAGCAGCAGCACCAACAGCTCAGCTCTGGGTTCCTAGACTGCCTTTCTCCCCTCTGTATCTCACTTTGCGCATGCTGTTTCCCGTAGTTGCAGCTCTTTGGGGTTCTCCAGGGGCAGTGCTTCTAATCCCATAGTCCTACACTTCCTCCCTGAGAGACGCTGTGTCCCTGGAGGCTGCCTTCTCCTTAGGCGACGTGCTTGTAGTGTGTTGGGTCCCTGTTTTTCCTCACTGTGTGCGTTCACCTCTGCTCTTTGCCCCGAATCCCCCTGGCTCAGCCTCTTGGGTAGCATGGTCAGTGTGAGGGGGTGGTGCAGTCCTCTCTCTGGGCTCAATCACTCCTGGTTTTCTGCCCTGGGGGAGAGGCATGAGGCCCCACCCACTCAAGGTGCTCCAAAGCTGGGAATTCACTCAGTCAGCCACTGTGTGTGGCCTGTGTGTGATGCTGAATTCGCGGTGCCAAAGCAGTTTTTTTGTTTTTAAATACATGGAATGCCTGGAATATTTTAGACAATAAGGAATGATCCAACAGACAAGGAGAGATTGAACATCAGAAAGAGAGAAACAGGGGAGGGTGATGGGGACAATCTGGTGAAGAAGCCCGGAGAGCCGGGACTCGTGGGCATAGCTGTAGGACTGGGCCTTGGCAAGGAGAGGGACCAGCTGGGACTGAGCAAGGTGAGAGTCCCAGTGACTGGTCCTAGCTGAGACGAAGGGGTTGGGGATGTGTGGGAGTGCTGGAGAGAGTCTTGCTGCTGCAAGGGGCCTCTAACTGGAGGGTGGAGTAGAGGATCCTCTCTGCACCTCCATGTGAGGAGGCCATGAGAGCCAGCTGCTTGCACTTCTCCAGACTTACCTGCATCATCCTCACCAGATGCCTCCCCAGCCATTTTCTGTCTTCCACCATTAGATGGTAAGCTCCTTGCTTTTCATATCTGTATCCCTGGGGTTAACAGTAATGCCTGGTACACAACATGTGTTTAATAAATGCTTTTCTAATCTCAAGAGGGTGGATTCTCAGCCTGGTCTACAAGTGTCTCCTAACCCCCCAGAATATCCACTCTGTCTCACCCCCCTGTCTTTCCAGGCCACATTCAAGCCTTCCCTGGCTGCTGTGGCCTGAATCATCCATGTCTCTGGCACGGATAACCTGCCTGTGGATCAGTCCTATTGTCCTGATTCCGTTCTGAGATCCCTGAGTTTGGGGCCCCACCTTCACGCTCCCTGGGATGCTGCAGGTGGGAGGCCTGCACAGGGCACAGATGTTCAGTAAATGTCCTTTGAGCACGAAGATGTTGACAAAGAAGATGCTAAGGCTTTGGACAGCTGTTCTAAGAAACTTTGTTTCTGGGAGAGAGTGAAGAAAAAGGAAAACGTCTTTGCTCTCAATTCATGGTTTTCTGCCTCCCATCTTCCTAATGGGGGTGAACAAAGGCAGCAGTGCATGTGAATTGTGCACGTTTGTGCTCTTGCAACAACATTCTGGGCACAGGAAATAAATGCAACTTCCTGGCCAAACCAAGTTCTCATAATGAAGTGAAAGCTCAGGGAGGTGATAGAAATGATGCAAAAATACTCCCAACTCCTTCCAGTAGAGTTTCTTCAAAGCACAGTCCAAAACAGCCCTTTGTTACTTTTTAGGATGACTCAGGACAAACAATCGCGGTTTCTTAGCAGAGGTGGTCAGACAAAGACCAAGAAAATCACGATGCCCAGAATCTTTTCTGGGCCCAGCTCTTCCTGGTTTTGGTGGGAATGAAGCTGTTGCTGCTGGTGACAATGGTAGTGATGTCAGGGGTGATGGTGATGGCAACAGTGATGTGGGTGACTGGAGGTGATATTGGTGATGGTGGCCATGTTAGTGATGCTACTATGGGTGATTTTGGAGGTGATATTGGTGATGGTGGCCACGTTAGTGATGATAATATGGGTGATTTTGGAGGTGATATTGGTGATGGTGGCCATGTTAATGATGATGATGTGGGTGACTTGGGGGTGATCTGTTGATGGTGGCCATGTTAGTGATGGTGATATGGGTGGCTTTAAAGGTGATTTGTTGATGGTGGCCATGTTAGTGATGGGGGTGTGAGTGACTTTGGAAGTGATTTGTTGATGGTGGCCATGTCAGTAATGGTGATTTGGGTGACTTTGGAGGTGATTTGACAATCGCAATTGTGTTAGAGATGGTGGTGATGTGGGTGACTGGAAGAGATGTTGGTGATGGAGTCATTACAGGTGATGATGTTGTGGGTGACTTGGAGGGGTGATATCTGTAGTGAAGGTGATGTTGGTATAGTTTTGATGTTGGTGACCCTGGTGGTGATGAAAGGTAATTAATGTGAGTTTGCATGAAAACATCAGTCTGGGTGGGGAGGTTCAAAAGGAGTAGGAATGTGCAAGGCTATGAGAAGAAGGCAAGCTCAGGGTCATGGGGTGGTGTCTGCTGAGATCCAGGGCTAAAAACTAGGTATCACCCAATTGCCTGGCCTCACCGAGCTGTGGGGCTGGTCATCCTTTCACTGTCCTGAGCCCTCACCAGTCCCTCTCCAGCATCTCTCACAGCCCAAGTTTGACCTATGCCTGCACTGAAGAGGCAGAGCTTAGTGAGGCATTAATGGGCAGCTGCAACGGTCAGTCATGGATCAACAAAATGGAGCTGAGGAGAACGTATTAATGAGCAGGATTAGCCATGCCTGGGAAGGAAAGATTGGGGGAGGGGAGAAAGAGAGGCTAATAAGGAGAGCTGGGGATCTGGATGGATTGGACACTGGCAAAGAAGGTTGGCTGCTCCCCATTACCCCTGAGGCCTGGATACCAGCAAAGAAGCTCAGACTTCGTGAGGGATTTAGGGCAGCTATAAGAAAGATTTTCTGATGTGGAAAGTGGTTAAAGGTTACCAGGTTGTGCAGAAGGAGGCTCTAGGCCCCTTCCCTCAGAGACCTTTGAAAGTGCATGGGATCAGTGCCTGTCTGGGCTTGCTTAGCTTGATCCTGCTCAAATGAGGGGAAGTGGGCAAGGTGGCCATCGAGGGCTTCCTTTAGCCCAGATGACTCAGGTGCTGACCTCACCCATGCTCAGCTTGGCTATAAGGAATGCCCCAACTGCCAAAGCTTCTGGGACAGAGGGGAGTGGCCACTATTGCTAAAACCTTTCTGCCATGCCAGGACATCCAGCCAACATGGGCTTTTCAGCAGTCTCAATCGATCTGAACCACAACAAAGGAGAGGACAGCTCCTCCAATCCCTCGGGGTCCTTGGGTGTGCCCTAGAGAAGGAGGGGGAAAAGAGGACAGATCTAACTTCCCTGGAGGAGGAGGGGAGAGGAGGGAGAAGAGGTAGAGAGATAGAGTGACACAGAGATATACAGAGAGATAGTGATCAAGGAATAGAGACTGACCATTAGATGGACAGAGACAGAAAACAGAGATAGGGAGAAACAGACTGAGAAGGAGGTAAGTAGAGAGAGATGGAGAAAGAGGGAAGGGAGAGAGATGAGACAGGAAGACAGAGAGACAGAGGGAGACAGAAATAGAGAAAGAGACAGACAGACAGAAACAAAGAGAGATAGAGACAGAGACATGCAGGGGGAAACAGAAAGAGAGATAGCAAGAGGAGGAAGGCTGAGGAGGAGACTAGCTGTGATCCCTTCCTCCTGCAAAGCGCCACAGATGATTATGATACTTAGCATGGAATCCCTGCTGTGGACCCTTTCAGCCAGTGGTGGCATGTGGGTTGTCCATGCTACCAACATAGAAGGCAGTGACAGAGAATTAGGGAGAGAATCTGCCCTGATCCCCACCTGTCATCACCAGTAGAGAAATCCCCAATGCCCACAAAGCAGAGACTCGTTGAGCTGCACCAGTGTTCACCAGCTGCTCCTCCAATAATAGGATTGTGTGGTGAGAGTTCCAACAATCCTCCAATCCAGCTGCCAGGCCAAGTCCTCAGGTCATCACTAAGCCCTTGCTTCTGGGTCTGGCTCATGAGGAGTGCATAATAATAACAATAGCTATAATAGCTGACATTTACACAGTACCTACTATGTGCCAGGCAGTGTTAAACAATTTTTGTATGCAGTATTTCTCTTGATCCTCAAAATAACCCTGGAGGGAAGGAGCTGTTATTATTCCCATTTTGCAGATGAGGAAACTGAGACAAAAGAGATTCAGTGACTTGCCCAGGGTCACACAGTTAGTAAGTGTCTGAAGCTGGAATTGAACTCAGGTCTTCCTGACCCCAGGCCCAATACTCTATCCACTGAGTCACCCAGCTGCCCTATAACTGGACACATGAAGAATATCCATTTTGACAAATTATTCTAAACACCTCCTGGGAGCAGGAGGTAATGTTCTTGGCCTCACAGACTGGAGAAGCTACCGAATATCTGTAGGACCAGCAGGGTCCCTCTAGGGCTTCCTGTACAGTGCAGTGTGTATGTGTGAGTGAGTGTGTGTGTACATTATGTGTGTATGTGAGTGTGTGCATGTATGTGTATGTGAATGTGTGCACACATGTGTACCTGTGAGTGCAAGTGTGTTAGCATGTGTGCATTGGACATGCCTGTGTGTGAGTGTGTGAGTATGCATATGAGTATGTGCACGAGTGTCTGCGTATATGTGTGTGAGTATGTGTGCATTGCACATTCTGTGCATTTTTGTGCATGTGTGTGTATGAATGTATGCACACGTATATGTGCATGTCAGTGCAAGTGTGTATGTGTGCATTACCCATGCTGTGCGCAGGTATGTGCACACACGACTGTGTTCATGTATGCACATATGAATGTGACTGCATGTTAGTGTATATGTGTGAGTAGGTGTATGTCAGTGTATGTGTGAGTGTGAATGTGTGTGTGTGTGTGTGTGTGTGTATGTAAGTGGAAAATGCAACAATGAGATCAATTAGGAGGCTATTACAACAACTCAGAGGCCAGTGGACACCAATCCTTGCCTTGTCTGTCCCCCTGCCTGGAACACTCCCTGTTCTGCCTTCCCTGCTACCTCTATGGAAACCTTCTCTGAGCCTCCTCAATGGCAGTGCCTTCCCTCTGAGGTCAGCTCCAATGTCTTCTGCCTCTTTCTTGTTGGCACTTGGGCTCCCCCGTTAGACTCTGAGCTTCCTGAGGGCAGGAGCTGGCTTTCACCTTTTTTTGTATCTCCAGTGCTCAGAACAGTGCCTGGAACACAGCAGTTGTTTAATAAATGCTGGCTGATTTGTTGATTGCCTGCTGGACTATGCGTGTGTGTATTGGACATTTTATTATTATTTTTTTAAATGACCTATGGAGGCTAGTGGGAGGGACAGATTAGTAAACAAAAAATATAATGACTAGTGCTGAGAGAGACAGAGAGGGACAGAGATAGAGATAGAGATAGATAGATAGATAGATAGAGAGAGAGAGAGAGAGAGAGAGAGAGAGAGAGAGAGAGAGAGAGAGAAGACAGAGAGACAAAGAGAGAGACACAGAGACGCAGAGAGAAGATTGAAGATAGTTCCAGGGTTGTGAGTCTCAGGGAAAAGGGGAAAAGTGATGTCATCAACACAAATGGGGCCATGCGGAAGCAAGACAGGTTGGAAGGTGAATGTGGTGACTTTCTTTTGTGGTTTGAGATGCTCATGGGGTGCTCTGGGTGGAGCTCTATATCCTATATTCACAATAGGACTGGAGTTCAGAATTACAGAGGGTTGGGAGTCATCCGTGTGGAGATGACTGCTGAAGTTCCGTGAGGAATGATATAGAGGGAGAGAAGGTAGACTGATGAAGGAAGGGCAGGGCTAGAAACACTCCAGAAGGCAGAAGGAAGAGGAAAATGACCAGAAGCAGTCAGAGAAGTGGCGGGGGGGGCAGGAAAGAGTAGCACCACAAAAGCTAAAGGTGGGGAACATCCCTGAGGAGGAGGAGATGCGGGGTCAGCTGGACTTTCAGAGAAGTCAAGGATAGTGAGGACTGAGAAAAGGCGATTGTATTTGGAAGCTAAGAGGTCACTAGTGACCTCCGACAGTGTTGCAGGTGGAGGTTAGATCATAAAGGCTTGAGAAGAGAGTTGGGGGTAAAGGAAGGAGGCAGCAGTTACATAGGGTTTGTCCTAGAACTTTTGCAGTGAAAGGGTAGAGAGACTTAGGGTACTAGCTTGATGGAGGTGACAGGGCCTAGTGGATGGATGGGCAGGGAGGACTTTCAGGTGTTCGTAGGGAGAAGGAGCTGGTGAAGGAAAGGACTCATCTCAGGCTTCTTGAGCATGGGGGCCAGCATAGTGTCCACTCTTTGCCACATCTGAAAGTCAGTGGAGTTCTTTTCTGCTCCATCCTTGGCTTTTCCCAAGAGATGACTCAGTTTTGAATTTAGGGGTTCTGCCCCATTAATTTGTATAAAGCTGCCTCCCCCATCCACCAATATGACCTGTTGGCACTACTTATCATTCTGAGGGAAGGGAAAGTGGAGAGTTACAAAGGAAGCCCCCACCCTCGTTTCCAAACATCTGAACCATCAGTGGTCTCAGCCACTGTTATTGATAGCATTGTCACAGAGCAGGTGGGATCCTTTCACATTCTTTCCCATTAGTGGGTAGATGGCATTGACCAAGATGGCAGCCACAATATGCTGAAGCAGGCACCCTCCTGATCCTAAGGAGAGTGGGGCCACTGCCAGAGTGACCTCCCCTAGGCTAGATAATTTTGGCATGTCTGCCACAGCCCCATGACAGCTGTAAATACTCAAAGCGTGGTCACTTTGAAGAGAAGGTGACCAGGTTCAAGGAAGTTCCCAGGATACTTCTTCCCACTCCAGGGTCTCAGAAAAAGCGAAATGCTCCTTAAACCCAACACATCAACAAAAGAACAGAGGGCTTCAATGTGAAAGCAAGTCAGAAAATGGACTTGAAGGCAGGAGGTATCCTGTCCTGTGTTAGGGGCTGGGAGGCTGGAAGGATGACCCAAATGCAGAGGGGGAGAATACGGACCCCTGGTCACTTGGTGAAAGAAGCAAATTGTAGACTTTTCCTGCCTGAAGAGAGAGAATAAGGCCACTAGAAGAAGAAGCAGCTCTCATGCTCTAAGGAATAAGGACGTGGGTCCCTAGGGACTCTCATGTGGAAGGACAGGCTAGCAAGGATCCAGAAAGAAGGCCTGGGTAGCTGTGGTCAGTCGTCAAGCCACCAATCTCGTCAATCAGCCAACCGGCCTTTGTGAAATGCTTGCTGTATATGCCAAACATAAGAAACTCACAGTCTAGGAGACGAAGATCACTTAGGAGGAAAGGCACAGGAGGACCAAGACTGCGCAGGTTTCCTGGGGTAGGTGGGATGTGAATTGGAGTTTGAAGGAAGACAGAGATGGGGAGTGAGAGCATTACTGGAAAGAAGCGCGGCCTGGGCAGAGGTCCAGAGTAGGGGACGGAGCTTCACGTGTGTGGAATATCACGAAGCCCGGTGTCCCTGGACGGGAGTGTTTGGAGGAGACCAGAAAGGCAGACCGCGAAGGGCTTTAAAGATGAACAGGATTTTACATTTGATCCTGGACCGAACGGCCAGACACAGCAAGGCCACTTTGTCACTTTGATGGTGGGCTGGGTGGAGGATAGACAAGTGGGGAGAGTCGAGGCAGGCAGACCAATCGTAAGGATCTGCCAGCAGAAAGTCACAGAGATAGAAACTGCTGGGAACTGTGCTGCTGTCTCCCCCTTGTCCTCAAGTCTTCTCTACTTCAGGCTAACACCTCCAAGTCATTGGACAGGTCCTCGGAGGACATGGGTTCAAGGCTAATCACCACTCTTCTCAGGCTATCATTGTCCTTATATTGTGGTATCCAGAATCCATGCTCTGGAGTAGGCAGAGGGATGACTGAAAATCCCCTCTGTGTTCAACATGTCATATCATCCCTACCGAGAGCAATGTCTCTGTTCCTGTCTCTCCAGGTCATCTCTGCTGGGCTTATGGTCACCGAGTCATTCTTTGCTACCACCTGCTGGGCTTCAGTTACCCAGCTTCTGGGGCACCCTTGGCTCCCTGCTAGGGCAGAATGGCTGGTAAGCCTCTCCCTGACATGAGTGTACTACTGCTCTTCTAGTGTATATCATAGGCTAGGAGCTCTATGTTGATTTTTTTCATTACCCGTCTTACAGTGTGCTGCAAAGTTTTAGTCTCTGAGCAGAGATGACCCTCTGACTTTAAATGCCTAATTATCCATCTATGTTCCCCCACACACCAGGAACTATTGATGGGCCGCCCTTAGCTCCCCTGGATGCTCCAGGGTTGGCTATCAATTGTTTTAGAGCAGGACTCTTGCTCCCTTTGCCTTCCGACCCCCTTTTCCTTCACAGGCTGCTGAGAGCCAATCCATCTGGAGAGTCTTCCCTTCCTCACTGGTGTTGGGCCAGTCATTTCCAGGACCCCAGCCAGGCAGGGCAGGCACAGAGATGTTCTCAAAGGACTCCTGAATCTTGCCTTCATCCTGCTGCTGAAGCCTTGCACTTCCTAGGCCTTTGCACATGATTCGCAGCTGAACCCACCTAAAATGTTGTTTCTCCCTGTCAGAGGGTGAGCTGCTTGAAAGCATGGACTGTCTTTCTTTTCTAGTTGTATCTCCACTGCTTAGTATAGTGCTTGGCACATAGTAAATGATTAATAAATGCTTTTTAGTAGTTTATTCGTGCATGCATGCGTTATGCAAATGGACCTAGGGGTGTGAACAAAAGGGTTAGTCAAAGCCAATAGGACCATCTGTCTCTATAACTGAAAGCAAGAAAATTGTTGAATTTTGTGCTATATTATTCTGGAGAGAGAGAGAGAGAGAGAGAGAGAGAGAGAGAGAGAGAGAGAGAGAGAGAGAGAGAGAGAGAGAGACAGAGAGAGAGAGACAGAGAGAGACAGAGAGAGAGAGAATGAGAGACAGAGAGAGAGAGAGAGACAGAGAGAGACAGAGAGAGACAGAGAGAGACAGACAGACAGACAGAGAGACAAGAGAGAGAGAGAGAGAGAATGAGAGCGAGAGAGACAGAGAGAGACAGACAGAGAGAGACAGAGAAAGAGAGACAAGAGAGAAGAGGAGAGAGAGAGAGAGAGGAGAAGAAGAAGAAGAGAGGAAAGTGAGAGGACAGTGGCAGAGAGGCAGAGATAGAGTGACGAGACAGAGGTAGGAAGAGGTTGAGCCAGGAGGCAGGTGTTTGTGTGTGTAAGTGCACGCGTGTGTGTGTGTGTATGTGTGAGCACGTCTCTTTCCATGCACACATACACGTGTGAATGTGGGTTTGAGTTTCTGTGTATACAAACATTGGCTCACAGCATAAAAGATGCAGAGCTGGAAGGAACCTCAATGGACTGTAGTCTAGCCCATGCCTGACAGAATCTCCACTATGAGATGCCTGAAAAGGGGTCCTCTAGGTTCTCCTTGAAGCCCTCCAGTGAAGGGGAGCTCACCACTTTTCTTTTCCTTTTTTTTTACACTTTTTTTTCATTTTATTGGGCTAGGCAATGGGGTTAAATGACTTGCCCAGGGCCACACAGCTAGTAAGTGTTATGTGTCTGAGGCCGAATTTGAACTCAGGTCCTCCTGACTCCAGGGCTGGTGCTCTATTCACTGCGCCACCTAGCTGCTCCCCTCACCACTTTTCAAGGTGAAAAACCACTAAGGAGAGCATGGACAGCTCACATGGTTAGAAGGGTTTCTTGGACATCAGACACCATCTCAACTGTCCCCTTTGCACTTCCCCCCTCCCTTGGCCAAGCTCCTTGCTCTGCCCTGTGGAGCCAAGTAAAATAAATCTAGTCCCTCTTCCTTGTGGCAGTGTTTGAAATCCTTCAAACTGTCTTTTGCCCCAGACCACACCTCCCCATCTTTTTTTTTAATTAAAAAATTTTTTTTATTTAACATCTTGAGCTCCAAATTCAATCCCTCTCTCTCTCTTCTCCCCACTCCCTGAGACAGTAAGCAATCAGATATAGGTTCTATACATGCAATTATGTGAAACATTTCCTTATTAGTCATTTTGTACAAGAAGACTTGAATAAAAGAAAAAAAAACAAAAGAAAGAAAGTGAAAAATAGCCTGCTTCAGTCTGTATTTAATCATTATCAGTTCTTTCTCTGGAGGTAGATAGTATGTTTCATTACTAGTCCTTTGGAATTGTCTTGGATCATTGTATTTCTGAGAGTAGTTAAGTCATTCACAGTTCTTCATCATACAACATTGCTATTACTGTGTACAACAGCCTCCTGGTTCTGTTCACTTCACTTTGCATCAGTTCATATAAGTCTTTTCAGGTTTTTCTGAAATCAATCCTGCTTGTCATTTCTTATAGCACAATAACATTCCATTACAATCATATACCACAGCTTGTTTAGCTATTCCCTAATTGATGGGCATCCCTTCAATTTCCAATTCTTAGCCACCACAAAAAGAGCTGCTATAATAGTTTTGTACAAATAGATCCCTTTCCCTTTTTTTGGATGTCTTTGGTATATAAACCACGCAGTGGTATTTTTGGATCAAAGGGTATGCACGGTTTTATAGCCCTTTGGGCATAGTTTCAAATTGCTCTCCAGAATGGTTGGATCAGTTCGCAACTCCACCAACAATGCATTAGTATTCCAATTTTCCCACATCTCCGACATTTTTCATTTTCCTTTTCTGTCATGTTAGCCAATCTGGTAAGTGTGAGGTGGTATCTCAAAGTTGTTTTAATTTGTATTTCTCTAATCAGGAATGATTTAGAGCATTTTCTTTCCATATGGCTATAGATAGTTTTGATTTCTTTGTTTGAAAACTGCCTGTTCACATCCTTTGACTACTTATCTATTGGAGAATGACTTGTATTTTTATAAATTTGACTCAGTTCTCTATATATTTGAGAAATGAGGCTTTTATCAGAGATAATTGTTGCAATATTTCTCCCCAATTTTCTGCTTTCTTTATAATTTTGGCTGAATTAATTTTGTTTGTGTAAAACCTTTTTTAATTTAAGTAATTAAAATTATCTATTTTACATTTTGTAATGCTCTCTATGTCTTCTTTGATTATAAATTCTTCCCTTATCCATAAACTGGACAGATAAACTATTCCATGCTCTCTTTAATTTGCTTTTCCCCATCTTTTCTACCAGAATGGCCTGGTTTAGCAGATTTTGTCAAATACTTTGCTAAAATCTAGCTAAACCCTAAGCACAGAATTTCTAGAAAAGGAGATGAGTTTAGCCTGGCAGGACCTGTTTGTGATGAAGTCCCACTGACTGTGAACCCCCTGTGTGTATGGGGAGGGTATTTGAATGTGCATGAAAGTATGTCTCTCCATGTGTGCATTGTGCATGTGCATATATACATGTGTTTGCACTCATTTATGTACGTGTGTGTCACAGCTGGCTGCTGCTCCTGGCTGATTTTTTGAGTTGGCACCCTGAAGGCTGATCCTCTGAGCTAGGCATTCAGAGCCTGCCTGCTAAGTTATTACTGAGCTCACTGTGGGTTTTATTCTGGGGCACAAGGGGAGGCTCAGAAGAGGGCAGGAGTGATGACTCCCCCTTTCTGTATCCTGGAATCTGTGATAAATCTCATTCTCTAGTTAGAGACTTGGTCTTATCCTGAGGCTTCTGATGGGTCCACTGAGCTCTGCCATGGGGAGGGATGTGCAGGCCAAAGACACTGTCTGAGCTGAGCCCTGGCCTGAGAACCCCTTTCCCTGATGCTGGGGCTGCTTTGAATTGAGGTCCTCTGAGGAGGTTTGATGTCTGAGCCTAGTGGGCACTCCAGGCTTCTGGAGATCTGGGGCTGCCTGGTTTTTGGTTTTAGAGAAGTGACTTAGGTTCAGGGAGCATTTGAAGCAGGGGGGAGTCAGCCTGGCTGGTGCCCAGGGCTAAGAGGTCCTGACTCCCAGGGAGGAATGGACAGACTTGGTGGAGTCCCCAGGGAGGGCTGTGGGAAGGGGGCTGAAAATTAGGGAAAGGAGAGTAAGGCAAGGCAGGAGGACAGGGACATCTCAAGGAAGGGACTTATTTCTCCTCCGTTAGTCCCCAGTGCCCTGAGCTCAGCCCAAGAACCCAGGAGGTTCTGAGGACATGCTCATTGAACAAATGAGGGAAAAGGAACGAGAGACCTCCAGAGGGGAAAGGGTGGACTGCAGTGTGGTGACATGGCTCATTCACTTCCCCTTCCCCCACCCACTAGTGAGAAGGACCAGGCATCCCGGTGTCCACCCTCTGACCTGAGACCAGCTGGTGTGCTCACCATAAGAACCCCCTAGAATGGGAGCAGCTTCTCTCATTCATTCATTCATTCATTCATTCATTCATTCATTCAATAAGCACTTACTGTGTGCCAGACCTCCCCTTTCCTCTCCTTTTGGGGGCTCACAATTACTCAGTAGAGCAAGAAGGGGGAAAGTGTGCCCAGGCCCTTTAGGGTCCATGACGATGTGAAAAAATAATACCCCAGAGCCTTCTTTGAAGGGTAGGATCATTGGAGTAACTGGTGGTGGGGCCCTCAAGGGTGACCCAGGAGAATATGGTCTCATCCCTTCTCCCCAGGGCCATGGTGCTTTCATTAGCTGGTCCTTGCTGGTTCTCAGGTGCTATGGATTAGGTCTGGAGCATGGAAAAACAAAGCCTTCCCTGAAGGTGCCCCCCCAAACCTTCATGTCCTCACTCTAGACTTTGCAGGCAAAGGTCCCCTGTTAGGCTCCAGGGAGACCCAAGAGACAGAGGGCACCTCCTGGTGAGGCCAATCAGTGTGGGAGGGGTGTCTGTGCTCCCCTGGAGAGTTCCCCTCCTGTCAGGCTGTTTGGCCCTCAGTCCACTGACCCAGTCCTTCTCCAAAGAAGGCTTTGGGTTTTTTTCCAACCTCCTGGCCCTGAAGCTCTCATCTCACCTGGGTTCCCAGGGACAGCTCCTACTTCTCAACTGTGTTGAGGTTTCCAGATCCCCTTCCATCCAAATAGTGTTAACTCCATTTTACAGGTGCAGAGAGCAGGGCTCTAGGTATAGAAGGGACACAGAGTTGAGATTTAAGTAGTGGGTTTCCAGCATCCAATCAAGAGCTTCCCTGCTCCTGGACAGCTGAGAATTCCTTTTTGATTTCTCAGACACCCTAAAGTAGTATCTATGGGTGGTAGGAAGGCAGCTGTTACTGGGGGAGGACCCCAGGCTTGAGGTAGAAGGCCTGATCTCAGCCCCCTCCCCCCACAACTAGTGACCAACTGCATGACCTTGGGTCAGTCTCAACCTCTCTCAGCCTCAGTTTCTTCAGTTGTAAACTGGGGGCAATAGCACTTATGTCACTGGTGTTTTATGCAGAATCAAATGAGATGTGAAAAGGTTTTTTAGACATTGTTGGATAATCTGAAATTTCCCCTTAGTCATAAGGTAAGTCTTTCCACAGGCCTCAAGAGCCTCTGCAAACCTCAGATAAACTAAGGCCCTCCTCAAACAATCATTGATTGACAGAGATAAAGGAACTTTGAAGACCACTATATCCACCCCCATTTTACAAATGGGAAATCTGAGTCCCAGGGAAGGGAGGGGATTTGCTAAGGGCCACTCACTGGGCTGGGATGTGTAGCCAGACCTGCTGATCCTGACCAGTGGCACCACGAGCCCAGCACCCCAATCTCAAACCCCACCAGGGTGGTATGGGAGAAAGCACAACAGATAAGAAGTCAGGAGAACTGGGACTGAGTCCTGGATCTGGCATCATCCCCTCTGAGACTTGGTTTCTAGTTCCTTTGTGCCAACCCAGCTCTTCCTCAGCCTCTCCATCCCTTTGGGGCACGGCAGCCTTCCAATATTCTCCCTGTCCTCTTTCTTGTTCTGTTCTTGTTGCTTTTTCTCCTGACCAGAGGACCCCGAGTCCTGCCAGGGAATTGAGGCACATTGTTTGGAAATGAGGTGCAAACCCTTATCCGCCCCGTTGGGATCCTGTCATTTGGTGTTCCCAGCAGCTCAGGGAAGTCATGATGCTCGTCATAAGGCAAGGGGGTGGGGCTCAAAGGCCCCCAAGTTGGGAGCTGGGGGGAGCTGAGCAACCTCAGAGGAGTTTAAAGTCATGTGGGGAGATGTAGACAGCGGCACAGAGGGGAAGTGGTTTGCCCAAAGCTGCTTGTTTGGTTAGCATTATTATTATCATCATATTCTCCTTTTTCTCATCTTTTTGACAGGCTTCAGATGGAACTGGTCCTGGGGGAGAGTAGCTACCCTGCTCTCATCCCTTTCTGTTCTGTGTTCTGCAGACGGTAGCATAGCTGAATACCGCGATTGCATCTCAGGGTTGGATGAATGTATCGAGATGTCAGCGCAGCCCTGTGGGCTCAGAGCAGCCATCCTCGGTCCAGCTCCAGGGGCAGCCAGGACTGCCAGGGTGAAGAGAGCTTGGTCCTGCTCCCATGCGATTCTTGGACATCATCATTGTTAGCATCAGCAGCCTCCCTCTTATCAGTCTCATCATCACTGCCTGTGTCTGGAGCCTGTGGGCTGAACCAGAGTGTGCACCTCCCATAGAAATGGTATCTGGGAAATTACACTGGAGGCCAAGGATATGAAAGCTGTCAGGATGGAATCCCAGAATCTCAGGGCTGGAGGGAATCTCAGAGGCTGCTGAGCCCAGCTCTTACCTGATCAAGCATCCCCTCCAGAATTGCCCAGCCCTTTGTCTTCACCCCCTCTAGAGGCAGCCCATTCCACATTGCGACAGCATGCATTAGTAGGAAGGCAAAGCTGGCCCCTTTAAAACTGCTTTGATTATTGCTTCTAGTTCTGTCTTCTGGGGTAAAACAAAAATCTTTCTGTGATTCAGTATTCTCATCTGTAAAACAAGCCCTTTAAGGTCCCTTCCAGCTATGTCTATGATCCTTAAGGTCTAATCCTCTTCCCCATGTCAGCTTTTGAAATATTCAGAGAGTCCCATCATGATACCCCCAATTCCTGCTTAGACCTGTGTCATTTTCCATGGTGTTTCAGAGATCTGGGACATCAGTTCAGCAGTGACACCTACCAGCTCTGAAGATGCCCTTCTCCTAGGATAGGCCTTGAATTACACAGAATAGGTCTGGATTCTCTCTAGGCATTTCCTTCCTTATTGACTTCAGTGATCGTTTCAGGCAAATGACTCCCAAATGTTTCCATCCAGCTCTGGTCTCTATGGAACTCTAGGCCAACTGCCTTTTGGATTTCATCATCAGGATATGCCCTTGGAATCTCCAATTGAACACATCCAAGACAGAACTTATCAATTTCTCCCCCTCCTTGTCCCCACCATGTCATCTCTTCAAAAATTGCCACCTTGAAATTATCCTAAAGTCTTCCCTTTCCTTCAATCACCATAGCCAGTTCGTTGTTGTCCACCATACTTAGAATGCTCTCCCACCTCTCTTCTGCCCCCTAGTTCTCCTGGCTTCCTTCAAGACTCAGTCTAAACTTCTTCTTCTGCTAGATCTCCCATCCCCTGCCATCGCCAACTACTAGCACCTTCTCTCTGAGATTCCCTCTCATTTACATTGGACATATCTCACACATATGTAGTTATTTTCATGTCGTCTTGACCATTAGGATGCAGAATAGGACATGGACCATATTTTTGCCCTCTTTTATATCCCCCTTGTATAGCACAGTGACTGACAGTGTGACAAATAGTGTCTTTCCCAATATGGCTAAAAACAAGAAAAAAACTCTCTGTTTCTGTCTGTCTCTGTCTGTCTGTGCCTCTACACACACACACACACACACACACACACACACACACACACACACACACCCCTACACATGCACATCCATACACACACATATACATACATACATCTACCTACCTATCTCTCTCTCTCTCTCTCTCTCTCTCTCTCTCTCTCTCTCTCTCTCTCTCCATCATCTATGCCCTATTGCCTTCCATGGATTTTGTCTTCTGTGCATGTCTCTTTAACATCTCTAATATTGGTTGGAGAGTTTCTTGTGTTTCCACATCAGTCTCTTTAGGCAACCAGCCCTTTCCCCTGTCCTTATTGGAATTGTTTGCCTTTTTTTTCTTCAGCATTTAATTCTTGCTCATCATCCATTCCTCTGGGGCACATTCCCCTGACTCACATCAATGCCTGCTCCTTCTCTGAACCCTTTGAAATCATTCTCATAACATCTAGAATTAGTGTCTCTCTGTTTCAACTTCCACTCTTTCAAAAATTCCACAGTAGTAATGGGGACAAGCTAGAAGCATTTCCAATAAGATCAAAGGTGAAACAAGGATGTCCATTATCACCACTGTAATTCAATATTGTACTAGAAATGTTAGCTTTAGCAATTAGAAAAGAAAAAGAAATTTAAGGAATTAGAATAGGCAAAGAAGAAACAAAGCTATCACTCTTTACAGATGATATGATGATATACTTAGAGAATCCTAGAGAATCAAGTAAAAAATTACTTGAAATAATAAACACATCTAGCAAAGTTGCAAGATATAAAATAAACCCACACAAATCATCAGCATTTCTCTATACTATTAACAAAACCCAACAACAAGAGATAGAAAGAGAAATTTTATTTAAAGTTACTGTAGATATTATAAAATATTTGGGAAACTACCTGCCAAGACAAACCTAGGAACTCTATGAACACAATTACAAAACAATTTTCACACAAATAAAGTCAGATCTAAATAATTGGAAAAATATCAGTTGCTCATGGGTAGGCCGAGCTAATGTAATAAAAATGATAATTCTACCTAAGCTAATTTACTTATTCAGTACCATACCAAACAAACTACTGAAAATTATTTTATAGAGTTAGAAAAAAATAATAAAAAGATTCATTTGGAAGAACAAAAGGTCCAGAATAACAAGGGAACTAATGAAAAGAAATGCAGGGGAAGGTGGCGTAGCCATTCCAGATCTCAAATTGTATTATACAGCAGCAATCATCAAAACTGCTTTGTACTGGCTAAGAAATAGAGTGGTGGATCAGTGGAACAGGTTAGGTATGCAAGACACAGTAGTCAATGACTATAGTAATCTAGTGTTTGATAAACCAAAAGGCCCCAGCTTCTGGGATAAGAACTCACTGTTTGACAAAAACTGCTAGGAAAACTGGAAAAAAGTATGGCAAAAACTAGACATAGATCAAAATCTCACACCATATATACCAAAATAAAGTCAAAATGGGCTCATGATTTAGATATAAAGGCTGATACCGTAAGCAAACTGGGAGAGAAAGGAATAGTTTACCTATCAGATCTATGGAGAACAGAAGAATTCATGACCAAACAGGACATAGAGAACATTATGAAATACAAAATGGATAATTTTGATTACATTAAATTGAAAAGTTTTTGGACAAAGTCAATGCAACCAATATTAGGAAGGAGGCAGAGAACTGGGAAAGAATTTTTACAACCAGTGTCTCATTACTAAAATATATAGAAATGAGTCAAATGTATAAGAATACAAATCATTCCCCAAATGATACATGGTCAAAGGATATGAACAGGCAGTTTTCAGAGGAAGAAATTAAAGCTATCTATAGTCATATGAAAAAAATGCTCTAAATCACTATTGAATAGAGAAATGCAAATCAAAACAACTCTGAGGTGCCACATCACACCTATCAGATTGGCCAACATGACAAAACAGGAAAATGATAAATGTTGGAGAAGATGAGGGAAAATTGGAACACTAATGCATTGTTGGTGGAGTTCTGAACTGATCCAGCCATTCTGGAGAGCAATTTGGAATTATACCCGAAGGGCTATAAAATAGTGCATGTCTTTTGATCCAGCAATAGCACTTCTAGGGATGTATCCCAAAGAGATCACAAAAATGGGACAAGGACCCATATGTGCCAGAATATTTATAGCAGCTCTTTTTGTGGTGGCAAAGAATTGGAAATTGAGAGGATACCCAAGAATTGGGGAATGGCTGAACAAGTTGTGGTATATGAATGTAGTAGAATACTATTGTGTATCATATAAGAAATAATGAGCAAGCAGACTTCAGAAAAACCTGGAAAAACTTGTATGGACTGATGCTGAGTGAAATGAGCAGAACTAGGAGAACATCATACAAAGTAACAGCCGCATTGTGCGATGACTGACTTTGGTAGCCTTAGCTCTTCTCAGTGACACAAGGATCTAAGACAACTCCAAAAGACTCACAATGGAAAATGCTATCCTCATCCAGAGAAAGAACTATGGAGTCTGAATGAAAATGGAAGCAAACTGTTTGCTCTCCATTTCTTTTGTTGTTTTGTTTTATTGCTTCACTCTCAGGGTTCTTCCCATCAGTTCTAATGCTTCTTTACATCATGACTAATGTGAAAATATGCTTAATATGAATGTATAAGTAAAGCCTAGATCAGATTGCATTCTGTCTTGGGGAGGGAGGGGGAGAGTGAGGGGGAGAAAATTTAAAACTCAAAATCTTATGGAAGTGAATGTTGAAAACTAAAAATAAATGAAACAAAACAAAACAAAACAAAATTCTCTAGTATACAATTCCCTCATGGTTTCCATCTTTTCACCATAGCAACAAAATTGTCTTTGTTGATGAAAATCAAACCCAGTATAGATGTCCCAACCATTAGTTTCTCCATCTTCTGAAGAGTCAAATCATTATTAGAGGCAGCTAGGTGGTGCAGTGGATAGAATTTTGGGTCCCTGGGTCAGGAAGACCTGAGTTCAAATCTGACTTCAAACACATATGACCATGGAGAAGTCTTTTACCCCTGTCTATAAAATGGAGATATTAACAGCACCTATCTCTCAGGATTGTGAGGATCAAATGAAATAATATGTGTAAAGTGCTTAGCACAGTGCTTGGCATATAACAGATGCTTGTTCCTTTTTTCACTTCCCTTCCCCTTCTCCATCTTGTTTCCTGGATTTCACCATAGATATATAGCTTCTTCAACAATGGCGCTGCACTATCCTTTAGCTTACCCTGACCCCAAGCCTTTTCTTACCGTGGTTTCTCCTCCTTACTTGTGCCTGACCTCAGGTAGAGCGTTTATTAAACTCCTCCTCTCCCTCCTCCTCGGTGGGGATGTAACCCTGACTGTACTTAGAGGTAACATGACAGGATAAGAAGACCACTAGACATGGAATTGGAAAGACCTGAGTTCAAACCCTTCCATTGACATTCACTAGCTGCATGTCTCTGGACATGTCACAACTTCCTTAGACCTGTCTTAGACCTGTCTACTATGTCATAGGGTTCCACACTGGAGAAGGGATTTCCCACACTGGACTTCATCTCACTGCTAAAATGTTTTATGTGCTCACAAATATACTTAGAAAAAAGAGTAAACATCCTGTCTTTGGTGGCAGAAAAGTATTCCTTAGAACACAACCTGGAATATGCTCTCTCCTTAGTTCTGCCTCTTAGAAGCCCAAATTCCCTTCAGTCTCAGCTCAGATACCACCACTAATGTCAGTCCTTTTCTGATGTCCCCACAGATAATGTTTTCTTTTTAAAATTATATTGTGTTTACTTGTCTGCATATGTACTGTATTCATTTAGTGGAATGCAAGCCTTTTGAGGGCAGGGGCTGTTTCTGTCTTGCCTCTGTCTTCCTGTTGCCTTACCCTCAGTAGATGCTTAATCTTAAGCTTAGGGTGTAGGGTGTTCAGGGAAGACCTAGCACCTCTGGTGTGAGGGCTTTCTGAGCTCTCTTCAGGGCTGCTCATTCATCTTCAGTGCCCACCTGATTCACCCAATTCACCTGTGGCTCCAAGAAGTTGTAACATGCCCAGTGGCCACACCCTAGTAAACCTACTTGGCAGATGGGCTAAACCAAGGTAAGGGTAATTGACAGGTCTCAAATCCATTGGTGAGTTAGGGGAATGTCTGATCCAAGCATGTGAAGTCTTCCTCTAGAGGAATGGGTGACAGCAAATTGTTCCAATGGTCATGAAGATGACTGAAGCAGGTGCTATGGAGCAATTAGAGCTTGGTCAAACATGGAAGATGCCAAGGTCATCCACTTCATCCCAAGCCATCTCCAGTTATCCTGACTCTGGAGGAGAGAGTGAGGCTGATGATTTCATGCAACACTTTTCATGTCTCACTTCAATCTAATTCATGCACAAGTCAAATCGTATGGATTACTTGTGCCTGACCTGTGGTAGAGCCTTCTGATTAGCCATAGTTGGACACACTGTACCTTGAGTTAAACAGAGTGGTGTCATTTTAGTCATCTTTGTGAACAAAGGACAACAACCAATCAGTTTAATAAATGCTAAGTAAATTGGATTGAAGACCTTAATGGTGGAGAACATACGCTTTAGGGATTTGGTATAGATGGCTCCAAATTCAACATGGATCCAGAACAACTCCAAGGCAATGAACATCCCTGACTCTGAGAGGGGAGGGAAGTGTTTCTTTGTTCAACAGACTCAAGTGGTCTGGCAGAAGAACTGATGACTCTGAAAGGTAGTGAGCTTCTCATCATTGAAAGTGTCCTATCAGGAATTGGAAGCTGTACTGGATGGGGGTAGGATTAGCTGCCCTCTGAGGCCCCTGCAGCCTGAAGATTCAGTGACTCTTTATCCCTTCAACAAATGAACGATCTTCTCTCCTCTTATTGGGCTGACCAATTGCCCTCATATTGAGCAGAAACCCAATAAATCTTCTGCGAGTACTCCTGTTGCCAATAGCGGGTGCTGGGCCTCTCCTCTCCTGCTTGATATGGCCGCCCACAGTCATAAAGCTGATTCGATCTGAACACGCATATTTTACATGTAAATTGGATTGCTATGGCCCATTAGACCTTTACATAAACAATATATTTTGGTTAAGAGAAAAGACTGTTTAGTTTTTCCTTCTGAAAGTTCATAATGCTAAAGGCCTGTGCTTGGACAGCCCGTGTGGACTGGCTGGGCCCTGAGCCCAGGGTCAGTCTGAGGGGATGGGGGCAGGGCTCCCTTGTTCTCAGCACATCTTCTGCTCTTCAGGCCAAGGAGGAGCAGTGGGTTGAACAAGATTGCTGTCAGTGGGGAAAGGCACCTTATGGCAGTCGTAATGGAGAACCTTCATTAAAAGCTCATTCCTCTGGTGCCATTGTGAATGGACTGTGCCCTGAGTGAATTAACCAGATACCTGGTCTGGCAACTGTCACCAGGGGGGCAGAACCAGGTGGTAAGGAGAAGTGTATTGTTGGATCTATGGTCAGGGGCCTCGGTTCTGCCCCTTTCTCCCTGGCTGGGGGGTCCTGGACAAGTCACTTCTCTTTGGGGCTCCATTTCCACCTTTGCAAAATAAGGGGGCTAGATCTGATGGCCTCTGAGGCCCTTGCCAGCTCTCCAGATGTGCTCCTGTGATTCTGCCCTGGGTTCTTCGACAGGAATGCAGCCAGTCCAAGCCACAAAGGTGATGGTGAGAATTGGGTGGGTGAGGGCATCATGGAGAGAAACCTGCATCTAGTTTTGTGCAGGATCTGCAGTGGGCATCAGGTGTCCACACCCGCTTTTGCATCATGTCCACGTGCCCTGGTATGAGTGCTACATAGCCTCCTTTGCGTGCTCTCGGTGGTGCCTTCTTCCCTCTGCCTGGTTTGGCTTTTTTCCCACACTCCAAATGTAAGGGACAGCATTTTCCTTTACCACTGCCTTCTGACCATTAAATAATGTGACTTCAGGCTCCAATGCACCAAGGGTAGATTAAAGTTGATAACAGTCTGTCCAATTTCCCTTTTTTAACATTCAGCTGCTGGGGTGTGATGCTATGAGACTCCAGCCTAGGCATCCACACACAAGGAGCAGAAGAAGGCTCCCTGCCAGCCATGGAGGACCACAGTGTGCCCAACATTGGGAAGGGGAGCCCAGACTGACCACGGCAGAGAGGTGAAAGGGCCCATGAAGGGGAGAAGCTGCCAAGGAAGAGTGAGGTCTGCAGAAGGCCAGACATTACCTCAGAAATGTCCCTGGTGAGGGCCTAGCCCTGGCCTTGGAAAACACACTCCTGTCCCACATGGATGACATCTGTGTTCTTGTTTGCCAAGGATAGAATTCATAGGGCTTGGGCTGGGGAGCTCAGGGGCAAAGGGCTTCGGAGTCACGGCTGCACAGATCCAAGAGAAATGTTCTGAGAAGTCTGATTTCCCAAGGGGGAAGAAGCAGAGAGCTGTAAAGTCTGTTTTTCCCACAAACAATGCAGAGGGTGATGGAGGTGGTGCCGTAGGCAGGAGACCAGCAGGCTAGGGTGGTGGCAGAAAGAGGGAGCTGGCTGGAATGCTTTTGGTCATGGCTGGGAAGAGAGACTGCTGCTCTCCTGGCTCCTCAGCCCAAGAAAGTCAGGCTCCATCCAGATCTGCTCAGGCAGCTGGCCTTTCTGACACCAGACCTTTCTCTTCAGATGTGACAGATTTCTCTGGGCCCCTCTCATTTCCAGGAAGCTGGCCACCTTCTTAATCAATAGTGAGGCTCCCGGCTAACCTCATTTAGTTGTTGTGGAAATGCATGCGTGTGCGTGCGCACGTGCGCACACACACACACACACACACTCACCCCCCCACAAGCACACACACACACACTCTCCCCCCCACTCTCCCCCCACATATACACGCTTACTCTCCCCACACACAAGCACACATACACTCATTTTCCTCCCGTGCAATCACACACACACACACACACTCTCCCCACACACAAGCACATACACACTCCCCCCCACATATATGCACTTACTCTCCCCACACGCAAGCACACATACACTCATTTTCCTCCCATGCAATCACACACACACACACACACACTCTCCCCACACACAAGCACATACACACTCCCCCCCACATATATGCACTTACTCTCCCCACACACAAGCACACACACACTCTCCCTACACAAGCACACACACACACACATGCTCACTTTCCCCCCTAAGCACATACATATATACATACTCTCCTCACACACAAGCATGTACATGCGTGCTTGTGAGCACACACACACACACACACACACACACACAACACACACACACCCCTACACAAGCACTCAGGGCATCCGAAGAGTCATAGATTCCCCCTCTGTTCCTTGCCAGATCCATTAGAGGTGAGGCTCAGGACATCTCTGGGAGCTGTTCCTTAACTTCTTTCCCAGCTGGCGTGAATGGGGGGAACTCTGACATCCCAAAAGGCAATCCTTCCAGGGTGTCTCCAAACCAGAGGGCAGGCCACTTTTCCAGAGGGATTAGGTGGACAGTTTCCTCTCTCTTAAAACAGGAAAAGGCTGCTTTAAAATGGAAAATAAGGCCAAAAGAAAACGTCTCTCCCTTTTTTTTTGTTCCCTCCCTGCCCAGCCTGACTCTGACCATGTCCTTCAGTGGGATATTTGCCTAGTCTCTCCACTAATATTTTGCCCTGGGAGCTGCCCTGGGGGGCCTCTTCCTTGTTAGAGGAGAGCCCCATCCCCTTTTGATCCTAGGACCTGGAGCTGGATGGCACCAGAAAGGTTATGCATTCTAATCTCATTTTACAGGTGAGGAAACAGGCTCCAGAAAGGGGAAGGAAGCAGCTCCAGGTCACACAGGCCAATCCCCGACTTCTGCCCCGTCTTCCTGGCTTCCGATTCAGGCATATGTCCATGATACGAGGCCAGGGAGTAAGCAGGACAGGAAGGAAGGGAGGGGTGGATGGAAGGGAGCCGGCAGGGGGCACCAACTCAATCCTCCCCAGAACGACCTCTCCATCTCTGCATTCCAGTAGTGAGCAGCGTCTGTGCCTGCAGATTTCGCCACCTGATTGATCCATCCATTGACTGGTGATGTTTGTCTTGGACAGGTCCTTCACACTTTTCTTTTAGTGAAAATGATTAGAAGCCTCCCAATCAGGGCCCATTGGAGCTGTCCAGCAAGGGTGGAACTCCAATCCTGGGGAAGCAGGCAGCTCTGGGATGCCCAAGAAGGGAGCCTTCATTAAGACGGGGCTTTTGGCAAGACTTCATTCTTGTGGAAGATGGGTTTGGCCTTTGCTTTCTGTCCTGGATTTATTTATTTATTTTTCCTTTCTTCCATTTCAGATTCTGTTTCTCTGCTGAAGAAGTCTCCTGAGCCTCTGCTTGGAATCTGAGTGACTGGGCAGAGCTGGCCTGAGCGGCCAAGCCCGCAGGCGCCCTCCGTCCCCCCTCTGCCTCCCTCCCCTGCTGCCTCTCTTCCAGGCCCCTCTTATTCTTCTGGCTGCTTGAAGGGACAAAGAGCAGCCTTGAAGTCTCTCTTGTTCCCATCCTCTCTCCTAAACTTAGTTCTGTTCCTGCTGAGCTCCTGAAACTGCCCTCTTTGCCTACTTGTCTTTCTGACAGGCCTCTTTTCCTCAATGCCTTTGCCTTTTCTGCAACATTGGAGCCACTGACTTTCCTCTTCTTCCTCCCAACCCTCTGCTCCCTTGGCTTTCATGTCATGATAGTCTCAAAGCTTCTCTCTCTCTCTCTCTCTCTCCTCCCTCCTCTCTTTCTGTATGTTTCTGTCTCTGTGTCTATTTGTCTGTGTCTATCTGTCTCTCCAAGTCACCACCATTCTCCTAAGCCCCCTGCACTGGTCACCACATGCAGTCATCTTGCTCTCTCCCCTCTCCCCCTGCCCACATCCTGTCCCTGGACTTATCATGTTGCTTCTGTCTCCACTGCCTCCTTTAGGCCATGCCTTGTGTTGCTGCTTACGGTGCCAACACCACAGGTCAGGAGACACTCACAGCATCTCATCTAGAGAAGCATCTGAGGGTGGATGTCCTCTGGGATGTTCTTACCAGCATCATAGGATCTCAGAATCTCAGAGCAGGCAGTGACCTCAGAGGCATCTTGTCCAACCAGACCTGAACAGAAAATGGCCCCATAGCATGGCTGAGAACTGACCCTCCAGCCTCTGCTCCCAGACCTCCAGTAACAGAGAGCTCCATCTCCTCAGGGAGCTCATTCTGGTTGGGGCCAGCTCTTCCTGTTAGCAGGTTTTACTTCTTGAAAGCCCCCAAATTCTCTGCAATTCCCCCACAGCATCCCCCATTGGTTCTAGTCTTGCCTGGGGAGGGAAGGGGCTGAGCATAGCATGTTGAATCCTTTTGTTCTACTATAATCCTTCAGATATTTAAAAATCAAACCACAGAACTGCAATGTCCCCTGAGTGGCAGTGTGGTGTATTAGATACAGGGCTGACTCCAGCTTCAAAAGGAAACCCTAGGTTCAAGTCTCACCTCTCCAACTCATCCTGGTGGCATGAACTGCCCCCCCCCAGTGCTTCAGGCAGCTCTGTGAGACATAGTTGTAAATGTGTGGCTGATGTGTGCTGGAGGATGGCATTTCCATACCAGGGGCTCTCCACATTGGAATACCATAGATCAAGACTCATCTTAGCAAGAAAAAAAGTCTCTCCCAAGTTGTGTTTTTTACAGGCTAAAAGCCCTGATTCTGTCACCTTGTGGCCATGTCATACTGTCTCTAGGCTGTTCCCCATTCTGGCTGCCCTCCTCTGGACATTCCAGATTATCACTATCCTTCCTAAACTGTGGGATGCAAGACTGAACCCAACCCTCCGGTCATGGGAAGATCACCTGTCTAGTCTCGGGGCTCTCTATATGTAGCCTGAGGCCACATTAACTATGCTGGCTGCCCTATCAGTTAATCATGTGTTTGTTAATCCCTAACTATATGTCAGGAATTACGCCAGAGTACTGGATTCAGAAGAAGGCAAAAACAGAGTCCTTGGCTTCAAGGAGCTCCCAATATATTGGGAAGACAACTTTCAAATAACTAGGTTTATATAATTTAATACAGTGGCAGTGGAAGCTGCCTTATCACAGGGTGGAATTTCAAGAAGGCCCCTCACTTGAGGGTGGGCTTGAGCTAAGTCTTCCAAGAGATCCAAGAACCAAGAGGAGATGATGAAGAGGAAGAGCACACCAGCCCTGGTGGCTGGCCAGTGAAAATACCTCAAGTTGGGAGATACTGACGGTGTGTAAGTATTTCTTATTAGGTGCCTACTATGTGCCAGCTACCGTGCTGTGATGAGGATACAAAGAAAGACACCCCTCCCCCCAAAAAGACAGCAGTCTCTTCTCTCCTGGATCTCACAGCCTAACGGGTGTGGAGGATCTGATGTGGTCAGATCATCGCTTCAAAGGCTGAGTGGAGGAAGGGCTGGAGTAAGGAGATCCATGTGGCAGGGAGATGGGCCAGTACATGAAGGTGATGATACAGGCCAGAAGAGGTGAGGGCTTATGGCAGGCTGGTGGTTATGGGGATGGAGAGAAAGGAATGTGTGAGAAAGACATAAAAGTAGGATTGGTGACAGAATGGACATGAGAGAGAGTCAGGAGTCATGGATAATACCCAGGTTGTGAGCCTGGGTGACTGCAAGATTGGTGATGCTCAAGAAAGTAAGAGGAAAGTTAGGATCCTCTCTCTATCTCCCCTCCACACCTCATGTCCAAGCTGTTTGCCAAGGCCTCTTGACGTCACCTCTGCAGCATCTCTGAAATACACCCCCTTCTTTCCTCTGACCCTGCCCCCTCCTTGGGGGCATCATCCCCTCACACCTGGATTATTGCAATAGCTGTTGGGGGATTTGCCCACCCCAAGTTCCTCCCTACTCTGGTCCATCCTTCATTCAGCCCCAACGTGATCTTCCTAAAGCGCAGGTCTGACCATGTCACCCCCACTCAATAAACCCCAGGGGCTCACTATTGCCTCCAGAAGCAAACACAAAATGCTGTTTGGCCTTCAAAGTCCTTCATGCTCTAACCTCCTCCTACCTTGCCAGTCTTCTCACACCTTACTCACTTCCCCCTCCCTTGATTCGGTGATATTGGCCTTCTGGCTGGTCCTGGACAAGACTCCAGTCTCTAGACTCCAGGCATTCTCAGTGACTATTCCCCATGTCCGGAATGCTCTCCTTCCTTTGCCCCAACTGCTGATCTCCTTGGCTTCCTTTAAACCCCAGCCAGAATCCCACCTCCTACAGGAAGCCTTGACCAATCCCTCTTCATTCCAGTATCTTCTCCTTATGAACTATTTCCTATTCATCCTGTGTCTGGCTTGTTTGTACATATTTGCTGCATGTTGTTTCCCCCATTAGACTGTAAGCTCCTTGAGGGGCAGGGCTCAAGTTTCTCCTCTTATTTATATCCCTAGTACTTACCACAGTGCCGATCACACAGTAAGTGCTGAATAAATGCTAACTGATTGGGCATGCTAGAGTGGGGATTCGTGTTCGGGTACGGACTGATGACTCTGAAGCCCCTTCCAGATCAGAGATGGTGCTTCTCAAAATCCTTCAGCTTCTCTCCATTGATGACTTGAGAAAGTGAAGACTCTGCCTCCTAGATTTTTGAACCCTAGGCCTTCACTCACTATGTGATTCCAATCTGTTTTTCAGCCTTATTTCCTATTATTCCACTTTGCATGCTCAGTGTTCTGACCCAACTCTCCCCTTTCTGGTCCCTATTCTCATCCTGTCCTTTCCCAGGCACCCTCGATGTACTCTTCCCTTACTCACAGGCCCCCTATTCTCTGTGAGTGTTCTTTTCTGGGCCCAGTGTGTGTCCTTGTGAAGTTCTTGTATAATTGGCTTTGGCGTCTGTGCCTTCTGCCTCAGCGGACCTTTGAGAACCAGGTCTGGGATTAGTTAGTACAATCATTAGGAGGATGCAGTGAAGTTGGGGTAGGTGGGGCTGGGGCTTGGAGATGGACCTCAACGGGGACTCGGAAGAGCCCTGGTTAAAACCCCATTTCATATAATGAGCAGTGTGGTACTCAGCTTCAGCTCCTGATAGGTCAATGAGGGCAGCAGCATCAGTCTTGTCTGAGTCCTTGAGGAAGGGGAAAAAGGGAAGATCCAAAAGGTTCACCCTCATAAGATTCAGAGCCAAGGGCAGCCACCACACCTTGTGACTTGACAGTTGGGCACCGGGTAGAGGGAGGGCTCTGAGAAGGGATGCCCATGGAGGCAGAATGGTTGGCCATATTCCTGTGGTTTGGGTAAGACATGAAAAAAATAGTTAACTGCTTACATATGGCAGCTAGAGTATGAGCTTTGTGGGTGATCTGACCCTGGCCTTGGGTCCTACCTTTCTTCCGTAGTGCTTCCTCCCCTGAGCAGGTGACCAAATAGCGATCCCGAGATGGATGCATCTGGCTTTAGAGACAGCTTTGTGAACGTGAGATGCTGGTGCTTCTGGTTTTGTTTTTCAGCAGTGCTAGCTGCACTAAGGGAGGTGAAGATGGCCAGAGATGAGTCTGCTCCGTGGTCTGCTTTGACAGAAGGTGTGTGCCCCAAGGGAATTGTTTGGGCAGTGCACAGCTGAAGTCAAGTGGGCAATGCCACTTTAGACAGCCCACAAACTTTGACATCTTGGTGCTTTACATCAAATCGACAAGCTTTGATTAAGCTCCTCCTACATCATGGTCACTGTGCTAAGGGGCTGGGGATGTAAGGAAAGGTAAAGACAATCCCTTCCCTCAAGAAGCTCACAATCTAATGGGGATTAAGTTTCATCCCTTGAGAGAATAGAACAAGTGATTGATGTAGCAATGGATAGAATGCTGAGCTTGGAGTCAGGAAAACCTGAGTTCAAATTTGGCTTCAGAAACTTATTAGTTGTATGACCCTGGACAACTCACTTCGCTGTCTGATTCAGTTTCCTCAACTGTAAAATAAGGATAAAAGCATCTACCTCTCAGGGTTGTTGTGGGGATCAAACAAGATAATATTTACAAAAAGCACAGTGCCTGGCACACAGTAGGTGCTATATAAATGCTTATTCCCTTCCTTTCTGCATTCTCTGTTGTGGCTTGTTTCATTTTTTCTGTCAGCATATTCTCATGAATCTTGTGTGCTAAGCATTCCTTCTTTTACAGAGGAAAACTAGTGCTACACCTCATGTTCCCTGCACCTTGAGCCTCTTTCTAATCCTTCCCTCTTAGGGAGCCCTCTCTTCAGAGCTCAGCTCCACTCAGGTTTGAGTCAGGTCCACGGGGGCTGACAGGGTCTCATTGGTAGAGATGGGGAGGCTGCAGTAGCTGCAGTCCCCTGCTCCTGGGGACCCAAGGGAGTTCACATGCTTACAAATATGAAGTTAATTAAGGTCCTGGGCGTTAATTAGGAAGCTCCTTGAAGGTAGTAGCTATACTTATTCTGGCACAGGTACCCGTAGAGCACCAGAGACTCACTGAAAACAGTCATTGAATAAGTACTTGTGGGATTCCATTAGATCTGATTGGATTGAAATCCTGAGGAGCCGGGCCAGTAAGCACAGGTGTGGGGTGGGGGGACTCAGACATATGATGATCTATATGGTATAAGAAGAGCCCAGTTAGGGCCTGGTGGTGCCTCAGCTGGTGATTCAAAGGGAGAGCCTCAAGCTGATCCAAAGGGCAGGCAGAAGTCTCTGCAAGGTCAAAGCTGTGACCAGGACTTTCTGCCAGAGTAAAGAAAGGTGTGCTAGGTAGAGGTGAGGGAAGAACTCAAGGCTGCAGCACCACATCATGAGGAAAGGAAGGTCCTCCCTCTTACAGATCACCTGGGAGTTGCCAATCCCACCCAACAAGCATTTATCAATAGTACTCTTTATTTTGAGCTAGAATCCAGGGAGACAGTGATAAAATTAAATACAACACTTCCCATCCAGGAGGTTATGTTCTCCCATGTGGAGGAAAGAGTGAGTACAACATTTACCCAGAGTAGTACAGACATGATAATTTGAGTGGGGAGGGTTCAGGAAAGTCTTCCTGTAGGAAATAAAACATACATTGCCTTTGAAGAATGTTAGGGTTTCTGAGAGGTGAAGGTCATGAGGGATTTCCTACTAGGAATTGGGGACAGCCAGGGCAATGGTCAAGAGGTAGGAATTTAGTGAGTAGGTGAGTTTTGCTGGGACACAGACTTGTGAAAGGGGAGTGATGTGCAGTAACTTGGCAAAGGTATGCTGGAGCAAGTTGCTGGAGAGCTTTCAACACTAACCTGAAGATCTGGTGTTTTGTCTTAAAGATAACAGAGAATCCCTAAAGGTTTTTGAGAAGAGGGGGCAACATGGCCAGACAGGGGCTTTAGGAAAGCTTCTTGGGTAGCTTAGTGGAGATGAGATGGGGAGCCAACTAGGAATTAGGAGGTGACTGGGAAGATGGCAGAGTTATTAACAGAAATATGAAGGGATTCATTTAGAAAGCTGCTGATGACTTTTATTTTGGTTGTGTTGACTTTGAAATGCTTAGGGGTCATCTACTTTAAAATATCCAGTGAGCAGCTGGTGAATACAAGATTGGAGACTGAGCTGGAGATACAGATCTAGGAGTCATTGACCCAGATGATAATTAACTCACAGGAGATGATGAGGTCACCAAGTGAGAGATCAAAGAAAAGGGGGAGCAAGTGGGAAATCTCCATTGTTGAGGGTATGACTTGGTGAGGATTCAGTAAAGGAGACTAAGAAGGAATGGCTGGATAGGTAGGAGGAAAAACCAGACAGAGCAGGTCTCCAAAGTGAAGGGAGGAGTCAGGTTAGAAGATGATCAACAGAGACAGGTCTGGAAGGGTGAGCCCAGAAAAATGGCTGTTTGGATCGAGCAGTTAGGAGATCCTTGGTAACCTTGGGGAAGACAGTTTTTGTTGAGGGTTGGGGTTGGAAGCTAGATTGGAAGGTGTTGAAAAGTGACTGGGAGGGGAGGGAGTGGAGGAACTAAAATTTGTAGGCACCTCTTCTAGTTTACTTGAGAAAAGGAGGGAGAGGATGAGGACTTCCTATTTCGACTAGCTTTTTTCCTAGCTCGGTATTGGGGCCCCAAGATGTATTGCTCAATCATTTAATCAGCAGAATGAATAAAGTGTTCACTGAGTACCAGGTATTAGAGAGACAGGTCCAAACAAGGATGAAACCCCACTGCCCAGAATGGTGGACATGGGGTGGTTGGAAAGTTTTCTCCATTTACTCTTTTCTCTCACCATTGCAAATTCTGTCCAAAGAGGAGAAGGAGCCCAGGATGCTATGAGTGAAACCTGGCCCTAGGAAGAGAAAGGCAATGGGTTAGGACCTTACATTGAGATGAAAAGGCAGTGCCCTCCCCTCCCCACCCCTCATCCCCACCAGTGACCCAGCTGAGGTCACACAAATGAGGGAGGGAGAGAGGGAGGGAGGGACTCTCACCTTTAGTAGAAAGTAGCTCATCATGGCCTTGCCCTTTGAGATTCTCCCCACCACTACTCTTTATTGGAATAGCTCTGGGTACCTGCGTCCTTCTCCTGCTCTTTGGAGAAGTCCAGCATAGGGGGAAGGGTCCAGATTCTTCATTAGGAAAGAGGGAGAGCATTTAGGTGGGCATCCAATTCTGCAACTGTGCTCTCTCCTGTCCCTTGGTGATGGTAGGGCTAACATTACCCCTGGAGTCTACTTACCTCCCCCCGGCCCACCCCCAGCCCTAGGAAACTAGTAACAAGGTAGCAAGGTAGCAAGTGCCTTGCCTTGGTGGATTCTGCAGCTTGGATGATGGAGAAGCAAATCTGTTTTCTGTTTCTTTCCTGCAGCTCTCTCCCACCTCTCAGTATTTTGTTTGTCCCTTGTCAGAAGTTTAAATCCCCCAAGCCCCCCACCGTCCTCATCTAAAAGCCTTCTTCCCTGTCAACTTCATCTTGGTGTGGGAAGGGGGACAAGAGGAGATTCAAGGCCTTGGGTGGGAGTGATGGTGGATGCAGAGCCCAGAGGGCTGGTACTCCTGCTGTTGCTGGTGCTCCTCTCACTCCTCCCCCATCCTCCACCCATGCATGCGAACCTGTAGGCACACCTCGCTCCCTATCCCCTTTGCAGGGCTAACTGAGTGTCCTTTATTCCTTTAAATTTGATGCCTGAGAAGTTCCGCCTTCCCAGCCCTGGTTTTGATTTTGGCCATTGTCCTGATTGTTATTCTCTGGTAGTTGGTCTTGGCTTTGTAGAAATCTGGCCAGCAAACAAAAAAAAAATCAGGTGCTCTTCATTTTGAGTAGGCTGTCTTTGTCTACTCTGGAACAGAACAGAGAGAGAGAGGGAGAGGGAGGGAGAGAGAGAGAGAGAGAGAGAGAGAGAGAGAGAGAGAGAGAGAGAGAGAGAGAGAGAGAGAGAGAGGAGAGAGAGAGAGAGGGAGAGAGAGAGAGAGAGAGAGAGAGAGAGAGAGAGAGAGAGAGAGAGAGAGAGAGAGAGAGAGAGAGAGAATGAGCCAGGAGGCTGTTACAGCTTTTACCCTGGAAAGTAAGGGAGGAGAAGACAAAGACCACCATAATATTGCCTGATTCCTGACTAGTCAAAGGTAGACCTTTGAGTAAGGAAGACTCAGCAGGCTCAAAAAGTAAAAGAAAAAAGAAAACAGATGTAAAGAGAAGTGCTATGGCTAGCTGAACAGGGCAGCAGCCCTGCTGGATTGGATACTACCACCAGGAAGGTGGGTGGGGCCAGTCTGCCAACAGAACAGACCATAGTTGGGCAAGCTTGGGCAGGGCAGCTCTGGGCCTTGGGAAAGCTCATTATCTGTGAGCTAATTAGTTCACATGTTGGTAAGTCTTGGGAGAGATGGAATGAAGCTTTGCGTACCACTGGACGAGGCTGTAATGAGAAAGGTGTCTCCCTCCTCTAGACAATGCAGAGCCCGCCTAAAATCTTGGACAGATGTGACTGGCCTTAGCACCGACTACACCAGGAAAACCAGGCCCAAGGGCCTCTGAGATGCTCAAGGGAGGAAGATGGGGTGGACATGGCCCAGTGAGACCTTCAGGGCAGGAGGATAAGGTGTCTGGAGGGACAAGGGGGGCATTGATCTGCTTTAAGGAGAAGCCAAGCCCTGGACCTCAGTTGCCCCCTCTGCAAAATGAGGAGGCTGGGCACAATGGATCCTGAGATCTCTTCAGCTCTAGAGTTCTGGTCCTGTGAAGTCAAGGTCCCAGTGTGAAGCCTGACCAAGCAGTTTTCTCTCCTTCCAATGAAGACTGGGTGAGTTTGCCAGCTGTTGGAGGTAGATACTCTCTGAAGCATGCAAAGCAGCCCATGGGGGCTGTGGGTCCCCTTTGGCCAGGCTGGGATCCCAACTGCACAGGAGGCCAGTGACCAGAAGTCTGGGCAACTGTGGGGAGTGTGAGCCAGGCTGGCTCAGCATCCCGAGTCTACGGGGGCAGGAATGTGCCTGTTAATGAAAGCTGCTGCTGATTCTAAATCAGGAGATGCTGAGAACCCTGCTGAAGGCAAGGAGATCAGGCATATGAGCTTTGGAGGCAACAAGAAGGAATGTAGGCTCCACCTCTCATCAAGCCAGCCCTGAGGAAAAGATCAGAACTTCTAGGAAGCTGGACAGAGAATGAGGGCTTTGGGAGGACAGCCAGATGCCTCCAGGCACCATAGTCAGGCAGAGAAGGGGCCCTTCTTGTGGATGGTTCAGAGTTCTGCCATAGGTCGCTATGAGCTGGGCCTGGGGGCTGCCCCTGGCCCTCTGGGTCTCCCGTCCCATGCCCCTGACCCGTGTTTGGTAAATCTCAGTCCTGTTCTCCCAGGCCTCTGTCTCAAGCTTAGACAACCTGGCTGTAGGATCTTGGATCTGAGAGCAGAAGGAGTAGCAATGATTAGGGAACAGATGTTCTGGCCTGCAGTCAGGAAGGCTTGGGTTCAAATCCAGCCTCAGTCACTTGATCTCTCTCTCCCCCCACCACCCAGTTTCCTCATCCGTAAAATTCAGATAATGATAGCACCTGCCTCAGAATGTGGTTTTGGGGTACAAATGAGACAACACTTTACAAATCTTCAGATGCTCTGTGCCTGCCAGATACTATTGCAATGAACTGGAAGCTTCCTTCCCAGTCCTGTTGGAGGCTTTTGTCCCTAAGCCTGTGGGAGTAGGTCATCAGGGAGGGCCAGGGCATCTTCTCTGACTCATGAATATGATGCCAGAAGCTATTTTGGTGGAGAACAAACTCTGGAAAGTTCTACCAAGATGAGAAAGCTTTGAATGTGAGCCTAGAATCAGAGTGAACAGCTTTAGTCACAAAGGTAGTGGGAGGCAGGGAATATAAGCACTTATCAGACACCTACTAGGTGCTGGGCACTCTGCTAAGTGTTTCATAAACATTGTCTCATTTGATACAAGATTCTTTTTAGGCACAACAACTGAAGACCAAACACTAAAATACAGAGGGGCTGCTATTTGCATCAGAGGAAGGAGGCTACAATCATGGAAATCAGAGATGCTTAAAGCATTGAAATAGTTTACCCTATTGGCAGGGTCAAAGAAGCCCCCAGTGGATAATCCCAAGGTGCCAATAAGGCATTGAACTAACTGTAAAACATATATCTACTCCCAGGGCAGCTAGGTGGTGCAGTGGACAGAGCCCCAGCCCTAGAGTCAGGAGGACCTGAGTTCAAATCCAGTTTCAGACCAGACATTTGACACTTGCTAGCTATGTGACCCTGGGCAAGTCACTTAACCCCAACCGCCTTGCCAAAAAGCAGATATATCTACTCCCTAGTTCCTTTGTGAGGCATGTACACCTCTCTGATTGGGTCAAGATGGGAGCAATGTGATTAGCTAAGCAAACAAATAAGTCAAATCCCCGGGGACTTCAAATATCCAAGTCCTGGGCAAATTTCATTAATTCAAATTGGAGATATTTCTAGTTGGGAGATGCCTGTGGAGAGGGACCACAGGAGTGGAGGTAAAAGAGGGAATTTCTTTCTTCTCTTTCCATGGAGCTTTGAAGGGAAGTCACTGGACCAGTAGGAGATACTGAATTTAGCAGAAAGCAGAGACACCACAAAGTGATGCAGATAGAGAGAGAGAATTTCCTGAGCTAGGGAGCAGTATCAAGGAGCATGAGCTCTGACAGCAGAGAAGGGAGTTGGACTATGGAGAGTGGCAGACTTTGGGAATCCGGGTGAGCAACTAATGAGTAGAGATGTTGTACCCAAGGAAACTGCATGAGGACTCAATGAAGAGAGAAAAGACTCCATGTCTTACAGCATGTAGAGTTAGGAGTTGCCTTTAATCACATGTATCTAACACATGTACATCACTCCCGCTACATTTTAAATGTGAATGTGTATAGGAGAGCATGCCTCAGACTGACTGGAGCAATGGTTTTTTTAAATTTAATTTATTTTGATTTATCAACAATCACTTCCATAAGCTTTTGAGTTTTAATTTTTTCTCCCCCTCCCTTCCCCTTTTCCTCCCCAAGATGGCACACAATGTGATATAGGCTATACATATACATGCCTATTAAACATATTTTCACATTAGGGATGTTGTAAGTAAGAATTAGAACCAATATGAAGAACCACCAGAAAGAGGAAACAAAACACAACAGAAGAAAAAAATAGCAAATTGTATGCTTCAATCTGCATTCAAACACCATACTTCTTTCTTTGGATGTAGATAGCATTTTCCGACATGAGGTCTTTGGAGATGTCTAGATCCTTGCATTGCTGAGAAGGGTTAAGTCTATCAAAGTTAGTCATTGCACAGCATGGCTGTTACTGTGTACAATGTTCTCCTGGCTCTGCTCACTTCGCTCAGCATCAGACCATACAAATCTTTCCAGTTTTTCTGAAGTCTGCCTGCTCATCATTTCTTATAGTACAATAGCATTTCATTACATTCACATACCACAACTTGTTCAGCCATTCTCCAATTGATGGGCAATCTCTCAATTTCCAATTCTTTGCCACCACAAAGAGAGCTGCTATAAATATTTTTGTACATGTGGGTCCTTTTCCCATTTTTATGATCTCTTTGGGATACAGCCCTAGAAGAGCTGTTGTTGGGTCAAAGGATATGCACATTTTAATAGCCCTTTGTGCATAGTTCCAAATTGCTCTCCAGAATGGTTGGATCAGTTCACAACTCCACCAATAATGTATTAGTGTTCCAATTTTCCCACATCTTCTCCAACATTTATCATATTCCTGTTTTGTTATGTTGGCCAATATGATAGATGTGATGTCATACCTCAGAGTTGTTTTGATTTGCATTTCTCTAATCAATAATAATTTAGAGCATTTTTTCATATGACTATAGATGGCTTTAATTTCTTCATCTGACAACTACCTGTTCATATCCTTTGACCATTTATCAATTGGGGAATGACTTGGAACAATGTTTTATAGTGGCTGTTCTTACCATGCCATTGGGGTAATTTTGGTTTGTTTTACAGTCATTTCTGACTCTTTGTGATGCCATTTAGGATTTTCTTTTCAAAAATAAAGTGGCTTGCCATTTCTTCCTACAGCTCATTTTACAGATGAGGAAACTGAGGCAAACAGGGTCAAGTGATGTGCCTTGGATCACACAGCTAGTCTGAAACTAGATTTGTACTCAGGTCTTCCTGACTCCAGACCTGGCACTCTATCCACTGTGCCACCTAGCTGCTCCTAAAATCATGATTTAAAAAGTCATATTTTCAAGAATCATAGAGGAAAAACACCCAGAGCTATTACCAGAGAGGCAAAACTAAGAAGTCAGAAGAGCAGGAAGAGGTACAGCTAAGCTCCTCCTCCTCATACCCTCCTTCAATACAACTATAAATGCATCTAGCAAATGCATCAGTCTTGATTATGGAATATGAGAAAAAACAAAACCACAGTGAGTTATATTTTCAGCCTGTCAGCTGAGGGACACAGTCTAGGTTCCCTCTGCAGACACTCAACCTGAGTCTAACCAGAAGTGGCTGGGTAGAGCATTCTGGTACAGACTGTGCACCTAGAAAAAAAAAGGTCCCCAATCCAATAAATACTGGCCCTAAATTGTGCAGGATGCAGGTATAGTGAAAACTGGCAACTCTGTCTCTCACTAGCCAGTTCCAGGTCATAGAACTGGGACTGAGTGAGGAGGAGACCTGAAGTGTGCCAGGGTAAGGAGTGAGCCTGAGCCCTAGACTATATACCAAGCAAGAAGCAAGCTGTGTGTTTTGGACCACAGGAGCAGAGAAAAGTCTTGATTCCAGCTTTTATCCCTGTCTGACACTTGCAGATGAATAATTATGGCAGGAATCCCAGATGAGAGGGGACCTTGTAGTTCTGTTACTTAGAACCAACAGAGCTTCTCTGTGAATAATGGTGCTGAGTCTAGTATCAGTCCACTTAAAGTCTAAATGGGCAAGCCCAAATGTATGTTGCTCAGACCCAAACCTAGATGAAGAACGTGAAGAGCTCAGACCAGGGATTAGAAATTAGACTTTCTACTGGATTAGACCACTTTGGGAGCACTGAAAGCTTGCAGATCCCCATCTTGAATTGTCCCTGAGATTCTGGAATAATAGTAAACAATTAATACCACAAAAAAGCAGTAAGACAGTCTCAGACATTTCCTCCGAAAGTTTGTGGTACTTGGACTTAAATAATAAGTCAGGAAATTGACCAGCAGAATGAACAAATAAATAAATACCAAGAATCCCACCACAAAAAATATTGTGGTAACAGATGTTTACAACACATACCCAGAGGAAGAGAGGGACTCTGAAACATTTATTAGCAAAATCTCAAAGAAAAACACAGATTGGATATAAGTTCAATGAGAATTCCTGGAAAGATAAGAGATATATTTTTTTAAATTAACAAAATGAGAATTCTGGAGGGAAAAATGGAAAAGAAAAGAGAAGTGTATAAGAAAAAATTGGAGAAAAAATTAACACCTTGGCACAAGAGGTGTAATACCTTTTCTAAGCAACAAACTCCTTGGTAATTAGAATGGACTAAATGGAGCCTAATATTGCCATAAGACAATAAGAAATATTAAAACAGTCAAAAGACTGAAAAAAAGAAAATTTAAGGTATCTCATAGCATAAACAATTGACCTGGAAAACAGATTGAGAAGAGATAATTTTGCAACAGGGCAGCTAGGTGGCACAGTAAATAGAACACCAAGCCTGGAGATAGGAAGACTCATCTTCCTCAGTTCAAATCTGGCCTCAGCCACTTACTAGCCATGTGACCCTGGGCAAATCACTTAACACTGTTTGCCTCCGTTCCTCCTCTGTAAAATGAGCTGGAGAAGGAAATTGCAAACCACTCCAGTATCTCTACCAAGAAAACCCCAGTTGGGGTCGCAGAGAGTCATACATCGCTGAAAAACAATAACAACAACAATAAGTTAGCAATCGTTGGACTATCTGAAAGTCATGACAATAAAAAGAGCCTAGACGTCATATTTCAAGAAATTATGAAGAGATCTGTTCAGATCTCTTAGAACCAGAGAGCATGGTGGAAATAGAATCTACCAGCGTCCTCATTAAGGCAACTCCAAATGAAATGGAAACTCCCTGGAATATATTATCAATTGCCAGGTAAAAATACAGTAAGTAGCCAGAAAGAAAAAAAAATCAGGTACCAGGAGCCACAGTCACATACAACTTAGCAGCCACCACTCTAAATCAGAAAAGAGTCTAAAAGATGATATTCTAGAAGGCAAAAGATATAGGATTACAACCAAGAATAACTTACCCAGAAAAACTGAGCATATAATGCTACAGGGGAGAAAAGCATCTTTAATAAAATAGAGGACTTCCATGCATTCTTGATGAAAAAAAAAATGGAGCTTCAGAGAAAGTTTTAAAAATGGAGGACTCAGTAGAAACATAAAAATGTAAGCATAAATGAACAATCATAAACAATAAATCATATCATAATGAATGAACAATCATAACCATAAACAGTGATAAACTGTTTACATTAAAGTATGGGAAATGATTCCTGTAACCACTCAGAATCCTATTATCATCAAGGATCATAGATGGATCTACATAGACAGAAGGCATAAGATTGAGTCTGTTCTATCTTGATGATATTAAAGAATGTAAAGGAAAGAGAAGAGGAATCCATAGAGTGAGGGGAAAGAGAGAAGGAAGGGAAAATGATCTTGCCTAATTTGGAATGCAAGTAGAGGTCTGTACAAAAAGGGGGAAGGGCTGAGGGAATTGAAGGTACTTGAACCTCTGTCTTATCTGAACTGGTCAAAGAAGAGAAGAATACCACAGTCAGGATCCCACAAGACCTGGTAGCTTCTATTATAAACAAGAGAACTTGAATCCAATATTTCAAACGGCAAAAGATATAAGTTGACAATCCAGAATAATTTGTCCTGCAAAACTGAGTATAATCCTACAGGGAAAAAAAAATCAGCTCTTTAATGCAATAGAGGACTTTCAAGAATGTCTAACAAAAAAAACTCCTCAAAACAGAGCTAAGTAGGAACTTTGAAATACTATATTTGTATAAGAGTATAAAGGCACCTAGAAAGATAAGTTTATTTGAGCAATTGGAAGAGACTGTATGATGACATAACGTTAACATTCTAATGGGAAAAAAAACCATTCTAACAGGGAGAAGAAACAAATATCCCTTCAGGACTTTAATGTTTGTAAAGGGTATTGTGGGAATTAAATTAGAAAGACAAGGGTCCTAGGGAGAGGAGTGTTAGTTTTGTTCTTTGGCCTTGAAGAGGGGAAATAGAAATAAGGACAAAAGGAGGAATACACTAATGTGGAAAGGAAAAGGAAGGGTCTGGAACTTTCTATTTCTTATAAGTGGAGTATGTGAGAAGAAGAGTTTACAAACAGAGGAAGGGAAGAGGGAACTAGGTGAACCTTACTGTCTTTTTTCCAATACATAAAGGACACACACATGCACACACAGTTTGGGAAGTGGGAATGGGGAGGGATGAGAACATGTGGGAAGGAAGAGCCTCAAACAGAACTTCCTTATCCTGCAGGGTGATTCAAAGGAGGAAAAAGAGAATAAAAACCCTAATCTAAGTGGGTAGCTCAGATTGCCTCTTAGACAGTTGGGAAATGGCTGAACTAATTGTGGCATATGAATATAATGTAATAATGTTCTTCTTCATCCTTCATTTCCAAAGTGGACCAAATGACATCATGGGGTTATATCTTGATTTGAACATGAATTGAATTTAGGTAAGGCAGAGTTGCATGAAATCATCAGCCTTACTCTTCCAGAGTCATCGAAGTCAGTGGCATGACAAAAGTCAAGATGTCTGACAATGACCCTGGGAAGCAGTGGATAAACTTGGTGTTTTCAATTTCTGACCAAGCTCTAAGTGCTCCACAGCATCTGCTTCAACTGCCTTCATGGCTGTTGGAATAAATTGTTCTCATCTGTCCATTCTGCCAGGGGAAGCCTTCACATGCTTGGGGGTAGACATACCCCTAATTCACCAATGGGTTTGAGGCCTCTCGGTTACTCTCATCCTATTTTAGCCCGTCTGCCAAAATGGTTTACTGGGGTGTGGCCTCAGGGCATGCTACAGCTTTTTGAAGTCACAGGTGAGAGTGGAATATTAGTGGACTTTCAAGAGACAAGGAAAGAGATTATTTCAGAGACTCCTGGCTAGCGTGGACTGATGTAGAGTGAAATGAATAGAATTAGGAGAATTTATACAAAGGTAACAAAATTGTAAAGAAAACAACTTTGAAAAATGCAAGAACTCTGAGCGGCGCAGTGATAAGCTCTGTCTGAAGAGGACTCTGGATGGATCACGTTGCTGCCTCCCGACAGAAGGGCTGGACAAAGGGTGGACAACGCACAAAAGGTACAACAAAGAGACATACAGTTTTGGACCTGGCCACTTGCGGGTTTGTTTCACTTAACTATGCTTCATTTGCTGTAGGTTTTTTTCCTCTTTCAGTTTTCATTTGGGGGAAATACTGGGAGGAAAAGTTTAGCAGTAGTGACGCTAGAAAAAGAGGGACATTGCAGCATTTTTTAGAAATGCACAGAAGACAATTTGGAATGAAGTGTAGATAAGCAGGGTGTGGTGGAATTTATTATACACTTTTTTTTAAAGCAATTGATACGAAATAGAGATTCATGAACTCATAGTCTCATACAGAATTCTCTTTTTGTGTTCTGCTGTGTGTATGGGAATGTTCTTTTTAGTAAAAAATAATAAAATTCGCCACCACCACCAAAAACCTTCTGAGTGTCTTCCTTCCAGTGTTGTAGGAGTACATTCCCTTTATGCAGCTGATTTCTACTGTCACCCAATCACATGGGCCATGGGGACAATTGGGAATTGGTTTGAAGATCAAATAGTGAAGTCACTTCTAAGCCATTTGGGAGCAACTATTGAGAGATGAAGACATGGCAGGTCAGCCCCTCCCATGACATGAACGATCGTGTGGTCTGGAGACCTGTCTATCAGAAAGAAGTGTGTTGTCCATCTGGGTCCCCGTAGGGTGGGTCCCCCCACCTTAGATGTTTCCTACCCCAGATTGAATGTACTTTGGGAACCAACATCCTCTCAAAACCTCAGCTTATGAGCGCTCATCCATAGTTTTTTTTTTTATAAACCATGACAACCAGTAGGCACACTAGTTCAAAACAAAATATATTCAGTTAAATAACCCAGTAAAATAAATGACAAAGAATATCTACCCATACACACAAGAGCCCACTTTCTCACAATTCCCTTAGCAAGCCACCTCACCACTTTAGTAAGAGGAGGTCCACATCCTTGCCTCCAATCCACATGAGGACTTATTTGTACAGCATTGTGAGCCATGCAGGACGTCTGTCTTGATCATGAAGTGAACACAAAAGCTCTTGGGTCCAAAAAGGTGTCACCTTCATCTTTCTCCAGGGGAATGTTGAGCTTTATAGAATGTCCCTCCACTTCCCCCAGAGCTGATAGGTGTAGTCAGTCTCCAAGTCAGGCACCAGCAGCAAGGTTGAAATCTCTCTGAGTGGCACCAGTGATGTCACGTGTATACTCACCTTTTGGCTTTGGTGGGAGGGGAGGGGAATTTCGATATTTCTAGACTCCTTGTCTTCCCTAGTGCTCCTTGCGCAGCTTTCACCACACATCCCTCTGTGTGTCCTTGCACATTCTCTGATCCCAAAGTTGACATCTAGGGAGCTCCTCCTTACACAACAATACCCACTCACCCCTTCCCCTGTACACCCACTGGACATAGAGGAGGGATGTAAGAGAAGACCTGGTGCTGACCGTGGTGGAGAAGCTCATTCTTCAAGAGAATTACTGAGAAAAGGAAGGAGCTGTTCAAAGAAGTGGAGGTCAGACAGTAGGGCAGCATCCAAAGACTCTGGGACTTCAAATGGTCATCCCTTCCCCAATCAAGGGAATAGCACATTTGGATGTATTAGGGTAAGGGTAAAGCCAAAGATGGAGCACAGCCAATGGTACAGGAAATGTGTCACCCCTCCTCCATGTGTTCAGGGCACTTCAGCTGTCAGAACATTTTTATACCTGTAATCTTCAATCATCACTCTACCCCTGGGCAGGGCAGATGTTATACTCCCCACTTGGCAGATGAAGAAACTGAGGCCTTCAGGAGAAGGGGAAGAATCCTGGAAAAATTGTTCAAGGCCACTCTGGTAGCTGGTGATAGATTTAAGACTGAGCTTAGGTCTCCTGACACATTACTCTGTCCAATAGTGTAGGCACTTAGGACAGCTGGAGGAAGGGGTGTTATAAGATGCATATAGTGACTGCTCCAGTCACAGAAGTTTCTACTTTGGCAAGGTAGACCATAAATGCATGCATGTGCATGCACACACACACACACACACATGCATGAATACATGCACACTCACCCCCCCCCCCAGCCCTGAAGTGAGATGGGATTGCAACACAGTGTCCAGAATGGATGACATGAGAGTCTCTCTGCATTGTCCCCTCAGTTCTGGGTATACTCTCTCCTCCAGAGTCATTGCAGTCCAATTTTAAGGACACTAATGAGTTGGCAGAATCCCAAGGAAGGTAACAAGGATGGGGAAGGGGCTAGAGATCATGTCATATGAAGGGCAGTTGAAGGACCTGGGGGAATTTAGCTTGGAGAAGAAAAGGCTTCAAGGGGCATGTTTCAGTTACCCTCAATAATTCAGATGGTTATTAGGTGGAAGAGAGCATGGGGGCCATTTCAGAAGGACAGAGGGGGCTTACTATGCATGTCAACTTTCCCAAACCAGAAGGGACTGTCTCAGGAGGTACTGAGCTCTCCTCCCTGGAAATCTTTATTTTTGGCTTTGCCAAGCTTGTCTAGCCAGTCTTCTTTGAAGGTGGCCCCTGTTTCATGGCCTCTGGGATCCTGAGAACTCTGAGATCTCAAGCTCTAGTCATAACAAAAGGTGACATTTCTAGCAAGCTTTCTGTTCAATGAATGCTAATAATGCTGTCTTGGTTTTCACAGCAACCCTAGGAGGTAGGCAGAAGGATTATTCTTTTTCCCATTTTCAGATCAGGAAACTGAGGCTGTGGGAGAGGGATAGATTTACCTGGGGCTACCCAGTGAGTAATAGAAGATCTGAAACTTGGTCCCAAGTCCAGACCCTCAATCTCAATGTCCTCTCTCCTTGCCACCCTCTTCCATATTCCTCTCCAATGACAAAAGAATGTTTCAGCTAAGAAAATTTATAATCCATAGTGAGAGCTAAGGTGCCCCTGGGAAGCTGGCATCTTGGCAGGTTCACATGAGAAGGCATCACTGTATCTGGGAGAGCTAGACCTACTTCAGGGTGGGGTGGGGGGAAGCTCAGCAGGCAGACAGTTGAGGGTCATTTTCTCCAGACCATCAGTTTCTAGCACCAAGTGACAGCAAGTCTAGTGTCCACAGCTGCCAGGCCCAGGCTCTGTCTTTGCTCTGATGCTGATTTCTCATTGGACATAAAGACATTTTTGGCCGAGTGAGCTGTCTCTTTCTGGATTGTGCAGGGGGTGGTGGTGGTGTGGGCAGGTGATGGCTGAGCCTTGAGAAATGGCCTCTTCAGTTCCAGTGTCACTCCCAGCAGTCATCCTCTCTGGGCTGTTGTCTAGGGGAGCACATAACTTACACACATGTATTGGGCTCCCAGTATTTTTTAGCTGGCAATTGTGACTGTTTCCCTGGGCCAATGAGGAGTGCTTGTCAGCTCTGGGGCTTGTTTTGGCCAACTTCACATTTCAACAAGTGACTCAGCTGGAACTCTCATTAGAGAGAGCCTAATGACAGTGATAGGTTCAGCTCCAGCTCTCCAACAGGAGGGTGCCCACCTGGCTTCACCTCTGTTCAGAGCCCCTCTCTTCTCCCTCCTTCTTCTAACATAAGCGTGGACAGGTACTCCTCTATTCCTAATTTGGGGCTTCTGGCCAGGACAATTGGGAGCCATCTCCATTACATTCATACAGTCGGAAAGCAGGCAGTGATGGATGCCTGGGAAGCTGAGCTAATGAGGCCATTCTGGCTGCTCTGGTTTTAGGCCCTGCCTACCCTAGAATTCCTTTCTGTGGGACATGCCAGGTCCCAGTGTTGAGGAGATAACCCTAAGATGCACTCTTCAGCTAGCCTGGGCATTCCTTCTGGGATGAGAACAAACAAATTAAGCTTTGGGAAGGGCTGGAGGCTCAAAGAGGGGGACTTCATGGGGTATAACCCAGATGATTCGACTGGCCTCTGAAAATAAGATATTGGAATCAGGAGGAGGACTGTCTAGAGGCTGGTCTTGAGGGGCTTACAGAATTTACCTACTATCTAGGTTCAATGATCACCTTTATACTGATAATGCCATATATCTCTAGACTCTCTCCTGAGCTTAGGCCTGCGTTCCTGACTGCCTGTTGGATATTTCAAACTGGGATGCCTCAGAAGCATCTCCAACTCATTGTGTACAGAAAAGAACTCACTTTTTCCACCTAAAACCTCCCTTCTTCCAAACTTCCTTATTACTGTTCAGGGGATCACTACCCCTACTGTGATCTGGGCTCACAACCACATTGTCACCCACAACTCTCTTTGTCACTCAACCCAGTTGCTGAATCTTGTGACCTCTATCTTTCCCACATGTCTTATTATTATGGTTATTATTAATTTATGTAATGAAACAAGCATTTCTGTAACATAGTACAGTAAAAGATGACTATACATGAACCTGCAGATCTGCTGGGCATAACTGGCTATGTAAATTTCTTTTTTTCTTCTTTTTCTCCCTCCCTCCCCCAACCCTAGAGATGGCTACCATCAGACACAAATCAGTTTGTGTGTGTATGTATATACACACACACACACATACAATATACATGTATATGTATGTATAATATACATGTGCCTGTATGTAAAATTATTGTATACATACTTTTGTTTATCAATTCTTTCTCTGGATGCAGATAGCATCTTTCTTCACATGTCTTTTATAGTTAATTTGGGTATTTATAATAGACAAAATGACTTATTTGCTCAGTCATTCTTAAAACAATATTGTTGTTACTGTATACAGTGTTCTCTTGGTCCTGTCATTTCCCTCTTCATTTTTCTGATGTGTTGAATGCATGCCTTTCCCTCACACAGCCATTACCCTAGTTCTCATCCTCATTCTCTCTCCCCTGGATTATTACAATAGCCTCTTAGTTTCACTTGGTACAGTCTTTACTTTCCAATCCATCCTTCCTATGATTGCTAAAGGGAATTTTCTAAAGCACAAGTCAGACATATCACCACCCCACCCATTGGCCTCCTGCTCAATGATCTCCAGTGACTTTTTTTTTCCTGTCTCCAGGGTCAAATATAAACTCTACCATATGATATTTGAGGGTTTTTACAACCTGGTCCCTTCCTGCCTTTCCAGTCCTGTTACATATTACTCCCTTTTGTGCAAATATGGGTCCATCCAGCCAAACTGACTCTCCTGTTCTTCATACACAGGACCTCATCTTCTATCCCTGTGACAGCTCTGACTGTGCACCATCCTTTGAATGCTCTCTCTCTCTCTCTCTCTCTCTCTCTCTCTCTCTCTCTCTCTCTCTCTCATTTCTTCAATGCCATCTGCTACATGAAGTCTTTCCCAGTCCTCTAGGCTTCTAGTTCTTCCTTATCCTCAAAAATACTTTACCTATTTTGGTTTATACCTCCATGTGTTCGTATTGTCTTCCTAGCTAGAGTACAAGAGCCTTGAGGACAGGCCGGGAATGTATTCCTGGTGCCTAACACAGGCCTGGCCAAAGAAAGTGCTCAATAAATACTTATTGAACCCTACAGAGGATAATGGTGCTATCTCTTTCAGGTCTCTTTCATTTTACAAAGCACTTTTCAAATAGCTGGCTCATTTGTCCCTCAAAATGAGGTTGCAGTGGACAAACATCTCATGATTTCCATTAAACAGATGAAGAAGCTAGTACACCAGATGGGTGTGGTTTGCCAAAGATTATAGAGAGAGTGATGGAGCTCAGGTTTGAAACTGGATCTGATTCTCCATCAGAAAGACTTCAGAGAGGGCAGAAGGGGACCAAAAGAAGGACTTTGGACAGTGCTGGGCAGGAGAAGGGAGATGAGAAAGTCATTAAGGTAAGGGCAATGCTTACAGACAGGGAAAGAACAATGAGGCTGTAGCATCATGGAAGTCAAGAAAAGAGAAGGAATCTGAAGGGAGTGGGTGGCTGATAGTCAAACCCAGCTGAAAGGTTAATGAGAGTGAGTTCTGGAAAACAGCTCCTGGATGTGGTCATTGGGAGATCGCCACGGACAACCCTGGAGAGAATGATGAGGCAGAAACCAGACTGGGCTCAAGGTCAAGATGAGTCACCTGGAGCTTCCTGGGAGCTGTTTCCTACTCCTGTTTCCAGTTTTCAGCTGGGGGGTACAGTGCATAGAGCTCTGGGCTTGGAGTTTGGAAGATCGAGTTCAAATTCAACTTCAAACACTTACTTGCTCAGTGACCCTGGGAAAGCCACTTAATCATTGTTTGCCTCAGTTTTCTTAACTGTAAAATGGGGATAATAGAAATACCTACCTCACAGGTAGGTGAGGATCCAATAAGATCATATTTGTAAAACACTTCATCCAGTGCTTGGCACACAGTAGGTACTATATAAGTCCTCATTCCCTCCTCTCATTTTTTTTCATTGGGGTGATGCTATTTAACTCCCTCTTTATGTGGGCATTTCCCTTTCTCTGATCGTAATTTCACATATGCTTTCTCTTTCTGCCTGTGGAATATGGATTCTCTCTCTCTCTCTCTCTCTCTCTCTCTCTCTCTCTCTCTCTCTCTCTGTAGAAGTCTGACAATAGGACCAGGACACCAATGAGTAGCATCTGAAGGTCCTGTTTCTCTGTCCTTCTGTGCCTAGGTCAATCTAGAGTCTGGTAAACAAAGACATTTTTGACAGCGGTTATTCTACACCCCATTCTTGTTCTCCTGATCAGAGTCCCTGCAGCTTCTGGGAGCCTTTTTAAATTAAATCAAGGCAAGAAGCACTTATTAAGCACCTAGCATGTGCAAGACTTGTTTGTTGTTCACCCCTCACTTTTAAAGAAGACAAATGACATCAGGAGGGTAATGTCTTGACTTGCAATGCCCATTGCCCCCTCCCATCTTCCCCTCCACTGTAACAGGTCTTTCTCACCTCTTCATGTGAGACAATTTATCCCATTCTACTTCTCCCTTCCTTCTGTACCCATTATAATCCTCTTTCTCCTCTTTCAATTTTTTATGTCATTCCCTCAAATTTACCTTATAACCATACCCTTTGTCTATGTATATTCCTTCTATCTGTACTGTTGGTGATACAATTTTTAAAGAGTTACAAGTATCATCTTCCCATGTAGGGATGTAAACAGTTTCACTCTATCAAATACCTTGCTTTCTTTTTCCCTTTTTCCTTGTTTATGCTTCTGTTGGGTCTTGGAGGTCAAATTTTTGTTTAGTTCTAGTGAAGGCTTGAAATCCTTCTATTTCGCTGAATGACCATTTCCCCCCTGTGATGCATTATACTTAATTTAGCCAGGCAACTGATTCTTGGTTGTAGTCCTAGCTCTTTTGTTCTCTGGAATACCATATTCCATGACCTCCTATCCTTTAATGGTGCATTTGCCAAGTCCTGTGTTACCCTGATTGTGATGCCCCGATATTTGAATTATTTCTTTCTGGCAACTTGTAGTAGTCTGAAATTTGGCTATGATGTTCCTTGGGGTTTTTATTTTGACTTTCCTGAGCTGATGGTGGATTCTTTCAATGTGTATTTTGCCTTTTGGTTCCAGGACACCAGGGCAGTTTTCGTTGATAATTTCTTGAAAGATCCTGTCCAGGTCCTCCTTTTGATTATGGCTTTCTGGTAGTCCAGTGATTCTGATATTGTCTCTCCTGGATCTATTTTGCAAGCCAGTTTTTCCCAGGAGATATTTTACATTTTCTTCCATTTTTTCATTCTTTTGAATTTGTTTGATTGATTCATGATGTCTCATAGAATCATTAGGTTCTGCATGCCTAATTATAACTTTTAAGGTGCTGTTTTCCTCAATTAGCTTTTGTACTTTCTTTTCCATTTGGCCAATTGTACTCTTTAAGGAGTTGTTTTCTTCAGTGGATTTTTGTATCTTCTTTTCCATTTAGCCAATTCTATTTTTTAATCAGTTTTCTAGGCTGTTGACTCTTTTAGAAATTATTATTATTATTTTTTAGTGAGGCAGTCGGGGCTAAGTGACTTGCCCAAGGTCACACAGCTAGTAAGTGTCAAGTGTTTGGTCTGAGGCCCGATTTGAACTCAGGTCCTCCTGACTTCAGGGCCGGTACTCTATGCACTGTGCCACCTAGCTTCCCCTTAGGCTGTTGACTCTTTTTTCACAGTTCTCTTGCATCATTCTCATTTCTTTTCCCAATTTTTGTTCTACCTCTCTTATATAATTTTAAGCTACTTTTAAAGCTCTTCCATGGGCTTGAGACTCCTTCCCACTTTTCTTTGGAGTTTTGTCTGTAGGTCTTTTTTTTTTTATTTTTTGGTGAGGCAATTGGGGTTAAATAACTTGCCCAGGGTCATACAGCTAGTAAAAGTCATGTATCTGAGGCCAGATTTGAACTCAGGATCCTCCTGACTCCAAGGCTGGAGCTCTATCCACTGTACCACCTAGCTGCCCCCTGCCCATAGGTGTTTTGATATTGTCCTCTTCTGAATCTGTGTTTTGGTCTTCCCTGGCACCATAATATTTTTCTATGGTCAGATTATTTTTTGGTTGTTTTTTTCTCATCTTTTTTTTTTGGCTTTTCCCTTTCTTTTAAATTTGATTTCTGCTCCCAGGGTAGAAGGGGCTCTGTCTCAGGCTTCTCGTGCCAGTGGCTGCAGGCCCTGGCTGTTTACCTGGTGTTGCCCTAAGGCCCACAGGTGGCCCTCATGTCTGGTGCTGTGTTGAGGTGGTGGCATGGGGGTTGGCTGTTACTGGCAGAGGTGATAGGGGTATGGCAGCTTACCTGGTGTTGAGCTGGAGTTCTAGTGGTGGTTGTGTTGTGTGTGCTGCGTCCGGATGGGGTTTTCATGCATTTCCTTGGGGCTACACTGAAGCACATGATGGTTCTCAAATCTGGGGTCTGCCAGTACCCCTGGCTATGCTAAGACACATGGGGGTTCCTGGTGTTGGTGTTTTCCTGCTGCAGCACACTGAGGCTCAGGATCTCCCACTGGTTTACTAAGGTGGGGCTTGGTGCTGGCTTGCTGGGATACTTCCTGTCCTAGCATGTGATCCCATTTTATCTGAATGAGATGGACCTTTCTTGCCAATCCTCCAAGTCTCCTGGGCTAAAAGACTGCCCCACCCCATTCTTTGTGCTGGTTTTGCTGTTCCAAGATTTGTTCTGGGGCGCTATTACGATTGTTTGGAGGTGAATATGGGAGAGTTACCCCAATTTACAGCTTACTCTGCAATCTTGGCTCTCAGAAGGGTGTGTCTTGACTTGCAAGAGAATTGGATTTAAGTGAGGTTCACTCTATCTTCCAGAGTCATGAGTCCAGTGGCAAGACATGTCAAGATGATGGCCCAGTATGCACTGGGAAACCTTGGCCTTTTTAAGCTAAGATCTTTCTCAGGTCTCAGTTTGTCTGAGGCAACTCCCATTTAGTGATTAAGTTGAGGTAAGAATTGTATGATCTAGTTTGTCTTCCCAAAAGAATCTTTCTGGGAGGGGAAGACCCTCAGAGTTTCTGGCCAGAACAGAAACAATTGCTATTTACACTCACTGGGAGCCATCAAAACTGAAACACTGAGCAAGTAAAGCTTGGGCTGGGACCTATTATTGGCTAATCAGTGAGAGCCAGAGAGATTTGGGTTTAAAAACATAGTCAAGTAGCTCCATTTGAATCTGAATGGGCTTTATCAAAGCCTAGTTTACCAGAGCTATATTTCAAGAAATCATAAATGAAACTGCATGGGACAAAATAATTCATTGTCTTAGCTTTTTTTTTTTTTTTAAAGAAAATGATAGAATAAATAAATAAGGAAGAAAAAAGAATCTAGCCCCCAAATCCTAAGCTACTTTGTGAAGTATAAATGATCAACAATTATATTCCTTTGGACAGAGAACCCACCTGCATGGGTATGACTCCCCATGTGCACAGAGGGACAGAAAGAGGAGGAGGAGGAGGAGAAGAAGGAGAAAGTAGAAGAAGAAAAAAGGAGGAGAAATAGCAGCATTGCCCAACTTGAACTGACCAGTTGGGTCCCCCAGAGGGTAGCTACTACTCTTCAAGGATTACTGTTTGCCCTTCTTTCTTGAAGAGGACCCATGCCATCAGGAGGATGATGTCTCGACTTGAGTGAAGCAGTGTTGGGCAGACTCAGCAGCCTCACTCCCTCCTCCCGAGTTGAGTTCAGTGGCAAGACAAGACCAAAAATCAATAAATTGATGATCAGTGGTCTCTCTTGGTACCCAAAGAGCCAAGTGCAAGGCACTGTGCTGAGCACTGGATACAAAGAAAGGTGAGACAGTCCTTTCTGTCAAGGAGTTCACAGGTCAATAGAGGAGACAACAGTCAAACAACCATGTACAAACAAGCTAAAGACAAGATAAATTGGAGATAATCAGGAGAGGGAAGCCACTAACAGTAAGAGGCCAGGTTGGCATGGACTTTCCTTCCTCCCTCACATTTATGTCCCTCCTGCCTCTCTTCTGACTTCCCTTTGGGCTTTCCAAGCCAGACAGAACACTACATTCATTCAGCCCTAGCCCTGCTCAGAGGTGCTAAGAGGCTCCTCAAGGACCCAAGCAATCCCAGTGGCTCTTGCCCCTGTATTGTGGCTCTTCTGAAGAGTATTCTCTGATGAAAAGACTACCAGCCCCTGCCTGTCCCTGGAGAAGTTCATGGGAGCTCAGTCTAGCTTCTGTCCCACCATGGATGGAGACTAGCAACAGACAACCAAAGTCTACCTGTGTTTGCTATAACTGAGCTGTGGGGAAAGGGGGGGTAGGGACAGTGGTGGCAGAAGAGGAGGTGAGCATCCTCAGGATGTGTCTGAGGATGTGATTGAGCATGCCCATCCCTTCTAGTCCACAGCATTCCCATGCTCAGACTTGGAGCACAGGCTGCATTGTCCTGCTTGGCCCTTCTGAGTGCAGGGCCCTCTCTTCAGCTAGCTTGGATATTCCTTCTGGGTCTGACTGCTGCACCTGCCCCAGGTCCCACATACACAAACTGCACAACCACTGTGGGGCTTCCTGCCTTCTACCCCATAGCATGTGGGATTTCAAAGGCCTGGTGCTGTGGTGATATCTTCTCTCTCCTGCCATCCCTCCTGTGCTATTGATGAAGACCTGAGAGCATGGCTCTGGGGTCAAGAGGCCTGGGAGCTCACCAGGTGCCTGTCTTGCAAGGATCAGAGGCAATGCTGGGGCCCTGAGCTCAGGTCATCCCATGCTTTCTCCCTCTCTTCTTCCCAGCCTGGTCCCCACATCTCCTCTGCTGCAAATGGGCCCATTTTCCTCTGGTTTCTTTTTTCTCTCCACTCCCTGTGCTGGATCATGTTGGTGTTACATTAGCTCAAATCTGGAAAGCCAGTTCTGCACCAGAAATAAAAATTCCCATTTCCCTGGCCTTTCCTAGGTTCAGCTTAGCTTCTGCCTCTGCCCCATGCTCAGCATCCATCCTCAGGGGATGGGCCAAGGGGGACAACTCATTCAACCTCTCTGAGGCTCAGTTTCTTCATCTGTAAAATGGAGGTGATCATTCCTGACCCAAGATAAGAAATGGGGAAGCATTGTGTGAACTTTCGTGTCCTTTGTGAATGCAAAGCACTGTGTTCCTGCAGAAGAGGGGGCCCTCTTCTTCTCCTTCATCATCCTTTTCCACTCTCCAGCCACTCACATTCCTTCAGCTTCTGTCCTCCTTGCTAAGCCCTGGGTACATCTGGTCCATGTTGTTACAAATCTCCCTCCTGTGTGCTCCAACAAGGGGTGTCCTCAGGTGCAGATAGCCATTTGTGTGAGGCAAGAAGAGGCCTGCTCTTGAGAACCCTGGATAATCAGAAGCCTCCTTTATCCCTCCCTATTCTCTTATGGTTTCTGTTCTGGGACAGAACATGTTTGGTTAGTGAAGCTAGCTGCCCTTTCAGATCTTCCATGACTGACCGTTGCCTCCAGGCAAGGTCCAAAGAGCATATTTAGAGCTGGAAGAGATCTCAAACATAACTAGTCCAATCTAAACTCATCTTACAAAAGAGAAAATTGAGGCCCAGAGAGTGCCAGTGACTTGTCCAGGGTCACACAGCTTCTATGTAGTAGACCTTAGGACTCAGATCAGGGCTCCAAAGCCAGCTTTCTCATCCTCACATGTGTATCATGTGGCTTGTCTCACCCAGCAGAAGGCTAAGTGATGGTGGTAAGAACTCTGAATTGGGACTCAGCAGCCATGTCAGGGGTTTGAGTGGCCCTGGGCAAGTCTGCCCCTCAGAGACTTTGCATTCTAATGAAAGAGAAGTCAATACAATATACTTTGAATAAAGAGAAAGAAAGTAGTGACCACCAGAGGGATCAAGGAGGACTTCTTAGAGGGGGTAGCCCTTGAGCTGAAGTTTCAGGCAGTGATGGAGTCTAAGAGGCAGAGGCAAAGGGAGAAAACATTCCAGACATGCATAAAGGTTTAGAAGGACCAGGTTGGAGCAATATGGTGAGGGGCTTTCTATGGTAGGCTGAGCAGTCAGTATTTTATTGTAAAAGTAATAAGGAGCCATGGGTAGTTCTTGGGAAGAAGAGTGACATCAGACAAGCACAGCTGTATGGAAATCATGTTGGAGAGGAGCAGACTAATTGGGATGGCTGTCTGAGTGAGGGAGATGGGGCTCTGAACTAGGGTGATGGACTTATGAGTGGAGAGAAAGGAACAGATGGGAGAGACATGTTGTAGGTGGAATCAACAAGACTTGGGGACTGGTGGGACATGGGAGAGGAAGAAGGAGAGGGAGAGTTGAGGATGATTCTGTGAGCTTGGTGACTGTAGGGTGATGGCATCCTCCGCAGAACCAGGGAGATGGCGAGGAGGAAGAGGAGGGTTAGGGGAGGAGATAATGCATGATGACTTGGCCATGAGATGTCAAACTTTGGCAGGATGCCCAGGTGGTTGGCTATGCAGATCTGGAGCAGTCAGCATAGACGTGATGGTCTAATGCATTAGATGAACAGGAAAAGACTGTAGAAGGAATTGAGGACCCCCCCTCCAGGTCACACACTTGGTGGGCAGATGGCAAAGGAGACAGATAAAGAGCAGTCACTAGGGAGGAGAAGGCCTGTCAAAGGGAGCAGTCCTGAAAACTCAGAGAAGAGGGACCATCCATGAGGAGGTCGGGGCTGACACTGCCATGGATGGGCTTGGACTGGGATCAGACCTGATGACTTCTGATGTCACTTTAAATCTCTCAGAATCCCTAAGTCTCTCTCTGAATGTGATTCCCATGCCTGAAAGGTCCTTCCTTCTCTGCTTCTCTCAGTGAAAGCTTCCATATTTTATCCCAGACTGCACACCTGCTCCAATGCTTCCTTGTTCAAGGCTCAGCTTGGCCCCACCTTGTTTTAGGAGCCTGAGCTGATGGCCCCATCCACACTCATCTTTCCCTTCCCTGGGAAAGGACGAGTAGTAGACCCAAGGATTCCCTGGGACAAGCCTGTGAAGCCCACATTTCAGTCTCATTTCTGCCATCACTACCTGTGTGACCACGAGATGGTCCTTTCTTTCTATCTGGGCCTCAGTATCCTTCTCTGTTGGAACAGACATTCTCCAAGCACTGATGATGCTGAAACTATGATTGCTGTTTGCTGACTGGAAAGAATCTCCTTGTGCCCACTTTTAGTTTCAGTCCCAGAAAAAGAAAGGGTGTGAGTGTAAGGAGACAGAGCTAAAGGGAGACGTTGGCACTTCCCTGTCTCAGGAGCAGAAAGAGTTTCATTCTTGAGTTGGTCTTACTCAGAATGAAGGATGTTCTTCCCTCCCTCATCCCTCTCCCCATAGTCTCACTACATCACTCAGTCTGCTGTAGCAGGTGGAGTGAGTGTTCATATCTGAGCTCCTGGAACCCAGGCCATGTGTTTGTGGGTCAATTGTAGCCTCATGGTGCATAACACACACTTAACACACACGTATACTCATACACATCTACACACATCTACACACACACTTTCACACACATACACATACATTCATACACTCACACACATGCATACAGTCACACACACATGCTCACACCATATACATACATAGATACACATACACATATGTACAAACATACACATATACCCACTCATACGCTCACAGATATACACACATGCTCACACGATTGTATATGCACATATGTACTCACATAGACAAACATACTCATATACTCATACATATACACATACATTCATGCATATGCATTCATATGCTCATACATATACTCATTCATATACTCACACACATGCTCACACATACGCATATACATACTGGTATACATATTCTCACACACTCACACATATACATTACATTCATGCAATGCACTCATATACTCACACACATACACACAGTCACACACATACACATGCTCATATACATGTATACACACATATGCACATACTCACCCATATATACACACATACCACTTGGGTCCACATACACTCTCAAATTATATGCACACTCATACACATACACACATATAATAAACACACACTCACACACATACAAACATACTCACAAATGTACAGACAGACACACACATTTACATGCATACTCACGCACATAGCCAGTAAGAGTCCCCTACTCCATCTGTTTGGCCAGAATTACCAGCATTTTCCAGGGTGGGAGCTTAATGGAGCTAGTTAAAGCCCTCCCCCCCCGCCCCAGCTTGAGGGGGTGCCCTCTCCCTCTGAGAAGTGCAGTAATTAGCTCTGATGAGGAACCCAGGCTCCTAACCTGAAAGGTCATGTAGCCAACCCCCAGCAGGGACTGGTGCAAAACCCACAGCTAGTGAGCCCTAGAGTGAGGACATGGCCCCGGCCCTCAGACCCACTTTAACACAACCTTCCTTAGTCTTAGTGGGGGCCTCCAAGGAGCACCCACATGTCTGCCTGTCTTGACTGTAACTGCTTGTGCCCAACCCAGGGGCAGAGCTTTGGCAGCCCCATACTGTCTGCAGGGATCTCGTCTCTGTCTGGGCTTCCAGGACCTTTGGATAGCCCAAAGAAACACCCCTCTTCCCCGGCCGCAGGCGGATATCTCAGGTGACTGGATCTGAGGAGGAAGATGGCAAGGAACCCTTTTCTTGCCCCCTCCTCCATGGCTAACACAACGGCATCTCATCTCCTTTCAAGTGGATCAAAGACAGGTTAAAAGAAGCCTTTTTGGGGTTTGTTTTCAAGTTGGTTTTGTTTGAGCAATACTCATGCTGAAGGGTCTGCCTTTAAAAGAGATCCTTTCAATGTAGCTGTCTTATTGATCTGGGCCAAGTTGGAAAGGAGATGGAAAGAGATTAAGACATACTAGGCTATGTGAAGCACTGGACAGAGCCTAGGGACCTAGGGCTGGGAGCTGGGCTGAGGAAGCCCTTGGCTCTCTGAGCTTGGCTCAAGCTGAGGGACTCATCCTGTGGGGTAGCAGATGGCTTGTGGGCTTCTGGCCATGGGAGATCCAGGCACTGATGCCCATCAGCCTCCATTAATTGCAAGGAAGCCCTCATTGACCCACCAAGTCAAGAGAATGTTTTGGATTCAGGCCTGGCTTGTGAGCTCCTGCCTTCTCCTTTATCCTTCCCCCAGGATGCTGATAAGCCTAGCAGAGACACTGTCCTATCCCCTAAGAGGGAAGGACCCTACCCCCTGTATGTCCTGGGAGGAATCCAGAGTGGTCTTGGTCTCTGATACTGCAGATCCCAGTGGGGCAGAAGATGAGGCCTTTAGCAGTGAGGAGGCATTTGGGCAGGAGCTCCAGAAAGAAGAACGCTTAGCTCATCACCCAACATAAGACCCAAGGATTACAGGATAATAGACCTCAAGCTGGAAGCTGGAAGGCCCTCAAGCCATCCAGCCCCATCCCCTCATTTTATAAAGGAGATAACTGGGGCCAAGGGGGAGGGAAGTTACTTGCTCAAGGTCACACAGGCAATGACACTAGGGTGGTGTGCAAACCCTGGTTCTCAAACTCCTGAGCCAATGGCCTTGGGTTGTATGGCATTGAGTTCATAAATAAAATGAGTCCTGCTCTCCTCCAACCTGATCAGGGCCTATTCTGGGTACCTCATCTGGGGAGGACAGTGATCAGCTGGAGATGTCCACAGGAGGGGACCAGGATGGAAAAGGGTCACACAAGGATCAAGTGAAGGAACTGGGGAGGAGTCCTGGGGTAAGAGTCTGGGTGTGAAGCTATTCCCAAGTATTGGAAGGTCTATGTCCTGCAGAAGGGGGTCAGCCTTGCTGTTCTTGGCCTCAGAGAGTAGATCGAGAAGCAGTATGCATTCGTATGTGTATGTGTGCATGTGTGTGTGCATGTGTGTGTGTATGTGACAGATACAGGCTTGGTGTCAGAAAAAAAAAAAACTTCCCTCACCCAAGAGCTGTCTGGGTGGTCCCCAGGACTGCCTGGGGAGGAGGAATCCCTCAAGCAGAGGCTGTTTGACCCTTGTTGTGCCTGAAGGAGCAGCAGGTGCTGAAGGGATGTTTTGGGGATTTGGGCTGGACTAGACAGCCTTGCCCTCAAACCTCCTGCTCTAGGATCTTTGACTTGTTCAGGGTCACACTGTGGCTGAGTCTGGGCACAGAATCCAGTGATAGTATTCACCTGCTGACTCTCTGCCTCTCCCTCCCCTTCCCTCCCTCCCTTCCTTCCTCTCTCTCTCTCTTCTCTCTCTCCTCTCTCTCTCTCTCTCTCTCTCTCTTCTCTCTCTCTCTCTCTCACACACACACACACACACACACACACTCTTTCTTTTTTCCTCTTTCTTTTTCCTCTTTCTTCCTTAGTATCTCCCTCTTCTCCTTTACTTTCACCCCCTTTCTTTGTCTTGTCCCTCAGGCATCTAAGTCTTGCCCCATGCCCTACTCAGGTGGGCTCCTTAGCTCCACTCCCTTCCATCTTCATTTTGCAGGATAAGCCCAGGTGGCAGGCATTTCCATTGTCCAAGGCAGAGCTCCCATCCTGGGCAGCTGTGGGGCTCTGTGGTCTTTGGGGAACATTCTCATAGTTCACAAAGTGAGTGGGAGCAGGATCAGAGATGAGACCATTGCCTAGCTTGGCCAGGGGCTCCTCGCACAAGCCTAGACACCCCCCCCCCCAGCAGCATTGTCTCAGTCTCCTCCTTTTCTTGAGGTTTTGTGCCCACCTGGTCATCAATGTGGAACAACTTTTTGAGAAAGCATCCTTAACCTCTCATTAGAAGGAAGCGACAGAATCCTAGAATGCCAGGGTTGGGACCTTCAGTCTCATTTCGTACCACCCTCTTAAGGAGGAAGCTAAGGCCCAGAGACAGGAAAGTGTTGCTCACAACATCCCAAAGCTTCATGGCAGAGTTGGGTTCAGAACTCAGGGGTTCTGACTCCCAGTCTGGGACTCTGCCATGTCAAGCAGAATGCTTGGGCTCCTTCTTCAAAACCTCAGAGGCTCTAAAAAGATGCCTAACACCACTTCACTGGTTGGCACATTGATCTGTGCAAAGATCAATTGAGGTGCCAAGGATTAAGCCTGACCTCAATCCTCCCCCATCTGCTGGAGAGAATACTCTGGTAGCCAATGAGATACAACCCTAGAGGTGGGAGCTGAAACATCGAGTCAGCGAGAGACCCAGGGGCTCCTGCATTGAGATAAAGGAAGCCAAAAGTCTGAATGGAACACAGAACGTCAAGCTGAGTGGTTGTTGTAAGCCACACATGGCTAATGGGACCAAGTGGACATAAATGGAAATTAACAAAGGGAAGTGTGTTTAGGAAACCCATCTAGCAGCTGGACCCTGTTCAAAGTCTTGTGGAATTGTGAAAGGGTCTGCAAATGCTCAGGGATGCTGGAGAGCTGGACACAAGATCTGAGAGAGGGTGGAATGGAAGAGAGCCCATTGGACCACTGGGAGGAATCTCAGGGGACTCAGTTCTAAGTGTGAGAGTGGGAGGTGAACCCTCAGAGAGGGCTCTAAAAGGGCCACATGTAGCAACCTATCATTGGCAGCATTTGAGTCCGTGGTGCCCTCCCTCCTCTGTATTCTTTTCCCTATTCACTATTCTTCATGGGGGGCCAGTTTGGTCCCATCCAGCTTGGTCTAGTAAAGTCCAATCCAGTCCAGTTCAAACTAGTCTTATCAACTCAACTAATTCAGTTGAGTCTTGTCCTGTCTGGTTTCATCCAATCTGGTCTAATCCTTTTCACATCATTGAAGAAAATGCTTATCAGCACAGAACCAATCACAGATCCCTGAGGCACTCAATTGGAGACCTCTTTTCAAGATGGGACATTAGTGGCTACTCTTTGGGTCTGGCTATTGGCCAGTTCTGAATCACCTTAACTTGAGTATCCTCCAGCCCCCTGTCTTGGTCTCTTAAATAACAATCAGATGCCAGACTTTGACAAAATGTTTTGCCACAATCTGGGAAAGCTTGACCACAACGTTCCCCTGTTGTATTAGCCCAGTAGCCCTGACTGTCCAAAAGGCAAGGTGCTGAGTCTGGAGTAAACTTCCTCAGTCCTCAGCCTGGTCTTGATTGCTTTTTGGTGGAGGTGACACTGAGCTAAGTAAGTCAGCTCCACTCCCAGCAGCCTCTTGCTCCCTCATACTCAAATAATCATCAGGTGCAGGGGTTTCCGGTTCTGCAGTGTCTCTTGGATATACCTCCTTCTCTCTTCTGACACTGCCCCACAATCCTGGCACAGACTCTCATCTTCTCACACCTGGATTATTGTGGTAGCTGCTTGGGGTCTGTCTGCCCCAAGTCTCTCCCCACTGTAGCCCATCCTCTGTTCAGCCACTGAAATGATTTTCCTAAAGTGCAGGTCTGATCAAGTTACTCCCTACCCAATAAACCCCAATGGCTCCCTAAGGCCTCCAGGAGAAAATACAAAATTCTCTGCTTGGCATTCAAAGCTCCTCATAACCCAGTCCCCTCCTTCCTTTTCAATCTCTTTACATCTTACTCTCTGACATATACTCTTCGATCCAGTGATAATGGTCTCCTGGCTGCCCCAGCAACAAGCTCCTCCATCTCCTAACCCTGGGCATTATCTCTGTCTACCCTCCATGTTAATAATTTCTCTTCATCTCTGACTGCTCATTGCCTTGACCCTTAGTATTCTTATGTGTAAAATGGGAGAATTGCATTAGGTAAATCTCCAAGGTCTTTTCCTTTCCCAGATGTCACAAGGTCATCTCACTGATGAGCACTCAGAGGTCTAGAAACATGACCTAGTTTACTCACAGTCACTCAGCCAGTATGTGCCAGAGCTGTAACTTGAACTCAGGTCCTCTGCCCCCCCTCTCCCCACAGGGTTCTGTGCCTTGTCCTAGGCTGTCCTGATGATCACAGCTGTACTTGAAGAAGATGGCTCCAGAAGGAGGTATCAGATGGAGGAGAAGGGAGCCAGCCTATGAAAATAGTCCTGATAATGATAATAATACTATCTAACATGTTATACAGCACTTACCCTGTGCCAGCCTCTGTGAATGGTAGACAGAATGAGAGTGAAACCAGTGCTGGAAAATCTGGGAAGAAAGAGAGGGAGACTCAGACCCAGGTCAGCTTATCTCTGTGGTGTTTTGAATATCTCTGGTTTCTTTGTGGAGCTGATTGGCCAGAGCCTGGGGCAGACCTACTCATCTTTCCTTGCTCCTCTGAAGTTCAAAGGGGAGGAGAGAATGTTCAGTGCTAAGTAAGGCATCTTGATAGGTAGATAGATAGATAGATGGATAGATGGATAGATGTATGTATGTATAGATAGATAGATAGATAGAGGGATAGATGGATGGATGGATGGATGGATGGATGGATGGATGGATGGATGGATGGATAGATGGATGGGTAGATAGAGGGATTGATGGATGAATGGATGGATAGGTGGATAGAGGGATAGATGGATGGATGGGTGGATGGATGGATGGATGGATGGATAGATAGATGGATAAGTGGATGGATAGGTCAATGGATGGATGGTTAGGTGGATGGATATGTGGATAGAGGGATAGATGGATGGATGGGTGGATGGATGGATGGATAGATGGATGGTGGGTGGATGGATGGATGGATGGATGGATGGATGGATGGATGGATGGATAGATGGATGGATGGATAGGTGGATGGATGGATGGATAGGTGGATAGAGGGATAGATAGGACATATAGTAAGTTCTCATTAGGTGCCAGACACTGTGTTAATATCATCTAATTTTATCCTCACAGCAACCCTTGGAAGTAGGTACTATTATTATACCCATTTTTATGGATGGGGGAGCTGAGTCAAACAAGTTTAGTGACTTGCCCAGGGTCACACAGCCAGTAAGTGTCTGAGGTTGGATTTGAACTTAATTCTTCCTCATTCCAGGTCTGGTGCTCTAACTATTGCATCACCTAGTTAGCTTCAGAGAGAGACACAGAGGCAGAAACAGAGATAGAGAGAAGAGCTTAAGTGAAAACAAACAGGAAAAAGGGTGAGCCCTGCCTAGCTCCTTCCTGTGTGGGATATCACAGCTCCAATTTAGACATTTCTGAAAGACCACACCAGCTTTGAAGGAAGACAAATGACCAAAAATAGTATTTCACCTACTCATTGCTGGTTAACTCCTCCTCAGCCTGGCAAGACTGAATGGGAAAAGAAAGATTTAGAGCTAGGAGGGAGAGTAGACACATAGTCTGGGCCTCTCATTCTACAGAGAGGAAACTGAGGCCCAGGGGGAGAGAAAGGGGTTGCCCAAGTCACACAAGTTGTAGGAAAGACTTAAAGCCAGTCCTTTGGACACCAAGACTCTTGCCATGCCACAACCTCTCCCAGTGGCCCTGTATCCTCAGGTATGGAGCTGTGTGGCCCTAGGCAGATGAGGAGGAGGAAGCCTTCCCTGGCTGAGGGCTGACCCAAGGTGAGTGTGGGAGCATTCTGGAGGGTCTGCTGGCTTTGCTCTTAAACACCACCCTGTGTAGCAGAGAGCCCTGAGCTTGTAATCACAATGCAAGAGTCCCAGCCTTCCTTGGACACAGCCTCACTGACAGACACAACTTAGAATCACAGGACCTAAGTCAGGAAGGGATCTCAGAGCCAGCCAGTCCAATCCCTTCATTTATAGATGGGGAAACTGAGGCACAGAGAAGGGCAGGCACTTGGGTGGTAAGTGAGAGGAGGTAGACTCCAATCCTACACAGGCCTGTGGGCTAATGTTTGAATAGTAAGGCCTTGCAAGTGTGAGAAAACATTGCCTCTATCACCACTGTGTCCCTGCTCTGACACACTGAAACATTCCTGAGGCCATCAGCTCATCCTTGGCACCGTGTTGTGAGTAGTCAGCAGATGAGCCTGGCCTTGGAGCCTCACTGGGGCTCCTTTGGGCCTTATCCTGTTTGGCAGAAGCCTGCCCCTCGGCCCCATTGCTTGCTGCCTCTGTTTCAGGGCTGGTTTCCCCTTTGCTCAGGCTGCCAGGAAGGAGATTGGTGTGGGTATGTACTTCTCAGCACAAAAACAAAGGGTCTGGCTAGCAATGGACTTCCCCCTTCTTTTGGTCTGTTTTGCACTGGGGAGGGTAGAGGGCAAGCGGAGGGTACCTCCTACTCAGGGAAGAGAAGAAAGGGAGAGAAAGGTGGATGGAAGGAAGGAAGGGAAGGAGGAAGGGTAAATGGAAGGAAGGAAGGAAGGAAAAGTGGATAGAAGGAAGAAAGGAAGGAAGAGGGAATGAAAGGGAAGGAGGATAGATGGAAGGGTGAACTGAAAGAAGGAAGGAAGGGAGGAAAGAATGGAGGAAGGCAGGGAGGGAGGGAGGAAAGAAGGGAGGAAAGAATGGAGGAAGATAGGGAGGGAAGAAGAAAGGATAGAAGGAGGGAGAAGGGAGGGTGGAAGGAGGAAGGGTAAATGGAAGGAAGGAAAAGTAGATAGAAGGAAGAAAGGGAGGAAGGAAGAGGGAATGAAAGGGAAGGAGGATAGGCGGAAGGGTGAACTGAAAGAAGGAAGGAAGGGAGGGAGGAAAGAATGGAGGAAGGTAGGGAGGGAGGAAGGAAGGGAGGAAAAAATGGAGGAAGGTAGGAGGGAGGAAAGGAGGGTGGAAGGGGAGAAGAAAGGAGGGAGGAAGGGAGGAAGGAAGGAGGGAAGGAGGAAGGGTAAATGGAAGGAAGGAAAAGTGGATAGAAGAAAGAAAGGGAGGAAGGAAGAGGGAATGAAAGGGAAGGATAGATGGAAGGGTGAACTGAAAGACAGAAGGAAGGGAAGGAGGAGAGAATGGAGAAAGGTAGGGAGGGAGGAAGGATGGAAGGGAGGGAGGGAGGAAGGGAGGGAGGAAGGAAGGGAGGAAAGAATGGAGGAAGGTAGGGAGGGAGGAAGGGAGGGAGGGAGGGATAAAGGAAGGAAGGAAGGGAGGGAGGAAGGAAGAAGGAAGGCCTGCGAGCTGGGGCTGAGTGCCTTTGATGTTTCCGCCAGACTACCTGGGTCGTTTTGTTCCAATTACTGTGAGTGGATTTGGAGGCCATCCATGCTGCATTATGCTGCCCAGCTTTGATGTCTTACCGGCCGGCTGCCTGGCTCAGTCCGGAGCTGTGGGAGGCCAGAGAGAGAGGCCAATCAGCCTCAGCGGGTCCCCATCTGCAGCCTATAGCCAGTCACCAGGGATGAAAGGCTGTGAGTGCTGGCCATCAGGCATACTTCCCTGCACATCACAGGCTAGCAAATAGCCTCATTATCTTCCATTAGGACTCAGGGCCTCATATCCATGCTCTGCCCTCCACAGAGGCTCTCATCTCTGAGCAGCTCAGTGCTCACTCTAATAGTGGCTTAATTGAACCCAGGCTCAGCAGCCCTGTAGCCAGGCATTCTTTGGACTCTGGGGGTGGGCAGGGCTCTATGACCACACAGGAGTCCTAGAGATCGAGTCAAGGGTACCAGGGCTGGGAAACAGGGATAATGGGTGGTCTCTGGCCTTTTAGGGCTCAGGTCAGGGTCAAGTGCAAAGAACTTTGGCCTGGGATTCAGGAAGCCTAGGATCTTGGAAGCTGTAGCACCTTGAGAAAATGGGTCTCCTTCTTTGGACATCAGCATCCTGAAGTGGTGACTCCAGAGGTCCCCTCTAGACCCAGGGTTGTATGGCAGCTGGGTGGCACAGTTAATAGAGACTGGACCTGGAGCCCAGGAAGATCTGAGTTCAAATCCAACTTCAGACCTTTACCTATTTCCCTCAGTTTCCTCAACTGTAAAAGGGCATAATAGCACCTATCTTTCAGGGCTGTTGTGAGGATCAAATGAGATAATATTTGTGAAGTAATTTACAATACTTAAAGCACTCCAGACAGTTCTCACTTTACATAACGGGGCTATTCTGCACATCTATACAAAAAAGCAATTGTTATATAATGTGAATTTGCCCACAGATGTGGGGAAGGAAGGGTGGGAGGGAGGCAGTCAGGAAGGGGCCACTCTCCAATGGAGAGAAGGGGCTGACATGTGGCTCAAGGACACTTGGGGCCCAGCAACAGAGAATAAAGAACAGGAGGAAGAATCCAGGAGTGGGGCTAGCCGTGTTGGGGCTTGGCTGGACCCAAGAGGAAGAACATGTGGTGGGGGTCAGCAGATGTGTCATAGAAAGCAGAGTCTGGGTGACATGTGGGGGCCAGGAACAGATACATGGTACCTGAGTGTGGATGGATGGAAGACAGACATGTGGGCCGGGCACACGGGCAGGTGGGCAGAGCAGGGAAAATGTTTCCTTGCTCAGTGCCAGAGGTCTCAAGTTAAGCCCCTTTTCTTCTGCTTTCACTTGGAAGGGTTTTTTTTTTTTTGGGTGGGGATTTGGAGACCATGGAGTGTGAGGTCAAGTGGAAAGAGGAGAGAGAGAGAGAGAGAGAGAGAGAGAGAGAGAGAGAGAGACCATGAGTGTGAGGTCAAGTGGAAAGAGGAGAGAGAGAGAGAGAGAGAGAGAGAGAGAGAGAGAGAGAGAGAGAGAGAGAGAGAGAGAGAGAAAGAGAGAGAGAGAGGAGAGAGAAAGGGGGGAGAGAGAGAGCGAGAGAGTGAGAGAGAGCATAGTACTGGACAATAAAGTTAACAGGTATATTTTTGGAATGTGAATTTCTTCAGAATTCTTTCCATTAAAGTTAAATTTGCATAATGGGAATTTACATAAAACAAGCATGTCTATATATAAATACTACCTTTTATTATTATTATGGCAACTTGTGAACATGACTCCTTGCCCATGCGATGGCATTGAGAATACTGTGCTATGGACTTCCCTGCATGGGTCAGCTTCATTGATCCATCAGTTTCTTGTATCCCATCTCTGGATGGATTTTTCTTTGTCAGCAATAACAATAAACAGCCAACTAGCCTTTTACATTAAGAGGGAGTTAGCAAAGCTATTACAGTCTACATTTGATGGAGGAGGAAACTGAGGCCCAGAGAGGTGACATCAGTTGCCCAGGTAGCCTTGCCAGGCTAAGAAATATCAGAGGGGGTTGGGTTTCCTTGATTACAGGTCCAATGCTTTATCCACTAGGCCATACTAGGCTGTTTCCTTAGACACAGGAACATTCTGGGGCTCCTCATTGCTCACAGGATAAACCCCAAACTCCTCTGCCCTTCCCAGACTCATACAAGTTTCCTCACCCAGTTTCCTTTTCAACACTTGGTTCCCATGTGGCACACTCAGCTCATTATCTGCTATACCTCCTCATGGCAACATGGATCGGGGGCCACTGAAACAGTCCACAGGGAGTCCTTTCTCTTCCTTGGACCTTCTCCAGAGTTTACCCTCCTTACCTCAAATTTATGTTGGAATAATTTCTGACATTAGGTCAGGGTTGTCTGGGCTGTCTGGGCGAGGCTATCTCTGACCAAGGATGGAATAGTCTGTCTGTCTGTCTGTCTCTCTCTCCTTCCCTCCCCCCTCTCTTTTTCTCTTTCCCTCTCCTTCCCTATTTCAGAGCTCCCTATCCCAATAAAACCCTAGTTACAGTCCCTGTCCCCATCCTAGATTTCATCTTAGTACTCTGGACTCTTAAGACACCTTGGATCTTGCCTGACCCACCTGATAGGTGCATCAGGAGGCAGGCAGTGCAGAGGATGAGGTGTGCTCTCAGGACCCATGTCACAGAGGCCATTTCAGGCTGGATAGGTGCTGCTTCTGGGTGAGCAGTGATTTCCCCTCTCTCCTGATGATGAGGACAAAGTTGGGTCTACCTGAATGGCAGCTGTGCAACCCTGGGTCTATCAATTTTTTCATCTTTGAAATGAAGCAATGTGCAGGTGATTGAACTACTCATAGACATAGGTGAACCATGGCCTGGGTAGTAGAAGCTCGGTTCTGGTCAGTCCTGGGTGCATCAGGGAGAGAACCTCCAGCTAAGGGATTCCTTCCAAGAAAGGGTCTGTCCAGGGAGAGCTGCTGGAATGAACTGCAAGATTGGGGCAAGTGCAGTCCCTTGGTGTGGGAACATAGGGGGAAAGCTTGAGGTGGAGTGGACTTGTTCCAGGGTGATGCAGCAGGCTTCAGACAACAGGTGTGTGTGTGTGTGTGTGTGTGTGTGTGTGTGTGTGTGTGTGTGTGTGTGTTGGGAGGGAGGCAGAGCCTCTCCCCTGAGACTGGAGGAAGACCGGGGCAGCTCCCTAGGATCCAGTCAGCCACTAGAATTTCTGGCTTCTGATGCTGGACAGCTCCCTGAGCCTGGAAAGGACATGGGAAAAGACCCTGAGGTATCCCATTCATGTAATTAGAGGTATTCATCCATTACTTTCTTTTTTTAGTGTTGTAATTATCTATCTATCTATCTATCTATCTATCTATCTATCTATCTATCTATCTATCTATCTATCTATCTTAGTGGTGTATGTATGCATATGAAATTCATAAAAGCACATTTCCATGGTCTGTGTTTCCTTTCTGGATGTTATCATTTTTTGATGCCTTCCATAAGTATTGCTGAAAATAATGTTATTGTATATAGAAAGGGAGTTGTTGACCATAATCCACTCAGCATTTTCACCCCTGCCCACAGAAGAAGTGAGAAGACCAGACCAGTTGGGGGAGGAGAGGGAAATGCCTGTAGGACTGTTGCTCCCTGTCCCCTTCCTCCTCCTGCCTGTACAAAGGTCTGCCAGCCCTGTACCTGAGGCCCATGCATCTTCTGCCCTAGCTCCCTAAGCCACTTCCCCATAGCACCAGCTCCCAGGATCCAAGGATGATTGGAAAGGACTTTGCTGTGGTCTAGGCCAGTGTCTACATGCCTGCGCACTGAAAGAGTGCCTGGCAAGGAGGGACATTTGACCATCTTTATTCCTCTCCAGGCTGTACTCTTAACCCTAAATTTGGTACAATGCCCTAGAGACCTCATTGGATGATCTGTAGCTTAAGTATATTCTTCCTAAAAGTTGGTGTCCTGGACAGGACCAAACACCCCAGATGTGGTTGGACAGTCAGGCACAGATCTGGGACTTGTCTCTTTTAATGCAGCCTCAAATCACATTAGAAGTCTTGGTTGTCATATCTCATTGGTGCCAGATTTTGAGCTTATGGCCCACTTAAGTTGTCAGATCTTCTATTGAGAAACTACTGTGTCAGCCTGGAGCTGAGCTGTCTTGGTTGGTGAGTGAATGAGTAAACCCAAACTCCTCTTGCCCACTGTGTCTGGCTGATCCCAGAGCTGACGCTGCTTCATATTCCATCCAGTCATCTCCAGGAGACCCATATCTGCCACTTTCATTGTGACCAGACATATAACCTCCCATATCCCCTACAACTTCTACCTCTTATTCTAGGAATAAATAATCCAATAATTGCTACCGTAGCTACTGAGAGAGGGATTGACAATTGACTCCCCACTTCCCTCATGGTCCCAACATTCCTAATCAATGAATGTTTATCAAGTATTTACTATGTTCCAGGCACTGTGCAAAGCATTAGGGATATAAAGAAAAAGCAGAAACAGTCCCTGCCCTCAAGGACCAAGGTTTTGTAGGATTTCAGCAGTAGCCTAGAGCTCCCAGGTACCCGAGGCAGAGTCTTATCTAAGGAAGGAGTGTCCTCCATGTTATCCACCACCAGTGGCTGCCCAACACTTTCAGGGTTGGGGATTCACCGCTTGGCCCACTTTGGCCAACTCTTCTGTTCTGAGTCACTTCCACCAATGCTCCTTGTTCCACTGTCTTCAGTAAAACTGGATAAGAAGAATTTCTCTTCTGCATGATTGTATTTCAAATGCATGGAGATAGTAATCTCATCCCTCCCCAGTCTTCTCTAATCTCAGCATCTGCTTCCCTCAATGACTTTTCATAGAACATGGAACTTTTCATAGAACACAGCTTCACAGAATTTTTGATAGAACATAGAACGAGGCCCTACTTGATCACAATTATTTTACCACTATTACATTCCGTCTTCTTTGTTTTGACTCCTCTTTCTAGCCCTCCAGGGCTTTTTATATTTTGATTATGCCACTGAGCATGATAGAGATTCCCTTCCACTTCTTCAGATACAGAGGTGATGCTGCCATCGCTGTCCTTCTCCAAGGTGCTGAAAACCCTAGTCTCCCAATACTGCTGACCAGCCACATCCAGGTTGGGGGAGTAACTCCATCTCTTACTGCAAATATATAACAGATCCAGTGAAACTCAATTCTATCATTTTTTTTCTGACAAAGCAAAAAGAAAACTGCTGAAGCAGAAAACATGGACTAAAAAGAGATGAGATTTATTAGGCTGGGGTTTGAAAAATGGAAATCTTGATGTTGGTGGGAACCTGCTAAAGCCTCCCAGTATGAGTCCTACCCTCAGCTCCAGCTTGATCCCTACCTCTACCCTTAGACCTTAACCTGATTCCAAACTGAGTTCTGACTATGGGCACAGTATGGGCTCTGGCCTCATGTTCAGATTACCTGGCCACAGACTCAGCACTGCCCTTAGTTACAAACTGATCCCCTAGCCCACCCACATCATCAGCCCTGACCACCTGGTGGCACCAATTCCTAGCCACCGAGGAACCAGAGCCAGGCCAGCTTCTGCCTCAGATAATTACCACCTATGGGACCCTAGGTAAATCATTTGACTTCTAGTTTCCCCAGTTTTCTCAATTGTAAAATGGGGATAATAATAGAAAGCACATCCCAAGATTGTTGTGAGGATCAAATGCAGTAATATTCATGAAGCACTTGGTGTGGCGCCTTGTGCATGTAGAGTGTAGTAGGTGCTTCACAAATGCTGGTGATTTTGATGCCAAGATGTATTGAGCTGGTTTCTTTGGAGATTTCCTGAAACCCAGAGAGTTAATGGCTCATTATTGCCCTGGAGATACAAGCTCCAGTTATGGGTCACCCTGGTGGCATCATCCTTATGGAAGATGAACATGGTGTAAATGGCCACAGTTCCACAGAATTTCTATCACCTCTCACATCAATCACTAACATTACATCACCATCATCACTGAAACCATCATTAACATCCTGTCACCATCACAGTCTTTGCCACTACCATCTTATGCTCTCCCTCCAAGAAAAATCATGTGCTGCTATACAGCTCTAGATGGGTGTCCCTTCTGTAGGAAGCTTGGGAGTCAAGAGAAATGGATTTTAGCTGTGGCTCTGTCATTATGTGTGTAACATTAGGCCAGTTATTCTTTCTTTCTGAGCCTCAGTTTCCCCACATGAGAAATGGAGCATCAGATGAGGTGATGGTCTCCAAGGCCTCTCCCAACTCTGGTGCTGAATATTCCATGTTGTGGGACCCAAGTTCCTGCTTGTGTTGGAGCCCACACTGTACCCACATGGGGCACCAGGAGCTGAGGTCTAAATTTCCTCTTTTTTCCCTCCTCCTTTATTTTAGCCATCCTTTCACTGGGGTGAGAATCACCTGTGGTTACTCTCTCTTATTCTAAGAGATGGATGACAGATGTTTCTAGTCAAATCAACCAGCATTTATTAAGTACCTACTATGTGCCAGATAGATGACTCAGTGTATAGAGTGCTGGGCCTGGAGTCAGGAAGACTTGAGTTCAAATCCAGCCTCAGATACTTACTAGCTATGTGACTACGGGCAAGTCTGTTGTTATTGTTGTTCAGTCATGTCCAGATCTTGGTGACCCCGTGGACCACAGCATTCTAGGCCCTTCTATCCTTCTCTATCTTATACATCTATCTTTGATGTCATTCCAAGTTCTGTGACACTATCCATCTCATTTGCTCTCATCTCCCTTTCCTCTTGCCTTCAATTTTTCACAACACCAGGGGCTTTTCCAATCAGTGCTGTCTTCTCATTATGTGGCCAAAGTATTTAAGCTTCAGCTTCAGTATTTGACCTTCCAGTGAATGGACTGAATTAATTTCTTCAGAGTATTGACTAATCTGCTATTCTTGCTGTCCAAAGGACTCTCAAAAGTCTTCTCCAGCACGAAGTCACTTAACCTCTATTTGTCTAGGCAGCAGCTAGGTGGCTCAGTGGATAGAACATTGGGCCTGGATTCAGAAAGAGCTGAGTTCAAATTTGGCATCAGGGGCTTACATGCGGGCATGTGTGACCCTGGGCAAATCAGTTAACCTCTGTTTACCTTAATCCATCAGAGAAAGAAATGTCTAGTCACTCAAGCATCTTTGCCAAGAAAACCCCATACCCACTATTGTGCTATGGTCCACAGGGTCATAAAGAGTCAGACAGAATTGAATGACAACAATAATATGCCAGACCTTAGGTTGTTTGTCCTTTACTTCTCTACCTCCCCACCCCCAGGACAAAGGACATCATGGGCTGATATCCTTGACTTGCCTGTGAAGTGGATTGAAGTGAGGCAGAGCTGCACAAAGTCATCAGCCTCACTCTCTTCCAGAATCATTGAAGTCTAGTGACAAGACAAAAGTCAGGATGACTGTCTATGGCTGGGGATGCAGTGGATGACCTTGACGTCTTCCATGTCTAACCAACCTCTAAGCGCTCCACAGCGCCTGCTTCATCCTCCATCATGGCCACTAGAATAAGTTATTCTCATCCACCCATTCCACCAGGGGAAGTCTTCACGTGCATGGCTGTAGACACCCCCCTAAATCACTGGCAGCTTTGAGGCCTGTTTGTTGCCCTCACCCTGGCTTAGCCCTTTGCAGAAATAGTTTCCTGGGGTGTGGCTGCTGCCTGTGCTACAGCTTCCTGGAGCCATAGCTGAAAGTTGGGTGAAGGTGGACACCAAAGGTGGGTGAGCAGCTCTGAAAAGGGCTCAGAAGCCCCACCCCAGAGGGGCTAGTCATCCTGAACACCCCATACACTCTGCTAAGTACCAGGAGTACAAAGAAAGGCAGAAACTAGTCCTTAAGCACTCAAACAGCTTCTAGTCTAATGGGAAGGATGACACACGAACAGTTCTGTGCAAACCATGTACAGGATAAATTAGAAATAGCTAATGGAAGGAAGATGAGGAAAAAAAACTGAAGGGTTAATTAAAAGAAGAAGTTAAGGGAAAGTTTTCCTTAGAAGGGAGAGGTTTAAGCTGCCTCAGGAAGCCAGGGAAGCCAGGAGGCAGAGATGAGATTGGAAAGCATTCCAGGCATGGGGGACAGTGAGAAACAATTCCCAGAGCCAAGAGATGGGGGAAGGGTTGTACAGGGAACAGCTGGGAGGCCAAGATCGCTGGATGGAAGCCTGTGGTGAGGGGGAATGGAGAGAGACCTGAGGCAGGCAGACCCTCCCTTCCCCCATCCCCAGCAGCCCCTGCAGGAGTCCAGGTGTGAGGGGAAGAGGGCCTGCAGTAGGGTGGGGCAGTGTCTGGGGGAAAAGGGGCTGAGTTAGAGTGTCCCTTGCGCTGCAGGCTCTGGGAGAACATTGTCCTGTTGGGCTGATGTTGCGAAGAATGGTTTAGCTCATCCTTGAAGCTGCCAACACCTCCAGAGAGAGAAAAGAATGTGATTACCTCAGTGCTTAGCTTTCACTGCTACCAGTACAAAAGATCTGGGCTGTCCCATGACTATCAGTCCTCTTCCTCTCCTCCTGGGGCTGCACAAGTCTTTCTGGGGTGGGCAGTTTGCTCCCCTTGGCGTCAGGCCGGGGGCTCAGGGTGCATGAAGCATGCACGTTTCCACCCAGTTTGAGACCCCAGGACATTGACCCTAGAGACGTGAGTAACTAGGGCACCCCATTCATTCCTTGGCCTCTTTTGGGGCTCAGTAAAGAGCCACAGGGAATTGGTGCCCACGTATGGGGCTCAGAGAACGCTCTGGAAGCACAAGGGACTCTTGGAGGTTTAAAGTGCCTACATGAGCAGAGAATGAGGCCAGCAGACCAAGGCCAGGCTGCACCCTGGGTCTATGACAAGAACAGAATAAGGAGGAGGGATGCTGGGGGATCTGAGATGGAAGGGTTGGAGAGGACCTTGGGTGTCCTCTATTCCAATCCTCCCATTTTTCCCAGTGGAGAAACTGAGACCGGAGAGGTCATGTAGGGATCAGTCTGCAGAGCCAAAGTGTGAGCTCAGGTCTTCTAAGTCAGTATTCAGGTATCTTTGTGCCCCTCAGACGAAGGAGGGCCCCAGGTTTGGGAGCATGGGGATCAGGGAAAGGGATGTCTCATTAGCTACCATGTGCTAGGTATGGATGCACTGGTCCTCCTCCTTTTCTTGGTCCTGCTGCTCCTCTCTCCTGGTGCCTCTAGCAGCTGGAATTGCATCCTCCCATCCTGAGTGGTGAACTCGAGGGTTGGCAGGTTGGGTCTTCATGTGTTCCTGCCAGTGCCAAGCCAGGCTTCCCAGAGGCAATCTCATGACCTCAGCACTACCTCTGGCCCCTGGCGTTCTTCATGGGGCCTGTGGAAGCCACCTTCTGGAGGACATTACAGGCTGGAAGTTCAGAAGGGGCACTGAGGGAGGAAGGGCCAGGACAAGAGCTGGCTGCCTCCCTCCCAGGGCAGCTCCCTCACCACCCAGGTGCGATGAGTCCAGATTAGGGGAAGCATCGTGTTCAGGGGTAAGGGGATGGAGGCTCCACTCTGCTCCATCCAGAGCAGGCTGATCATGCTTCAGCCTCCTATGACTGCTCTTCTTCCTTCGGTGATAATTATGAATGATCAAGGCTGCTCTGGTCTCTCTTTGGGGACATGCGTCTCTTAGCTGGGTGATGACAAGCCTCAAGCCCACTACTGGAGCCCCCTGGCTCCACCACAGAAGTGAGTGGGGAGAACATGAAGAAGCAGCTGCCTCAGAAGCCTCAGCTCCTTCCTGTCTGCACGTGCATCATTCCTGTTGACTCCCCCAGCCACCTCGTCTCCCTGACTCCAGAAATCACTTATTATGATTTTCTGTTGGATTCTCTGGACATGATCTTGTCACCAACTAAAGGAATGGAAGCTCCCTGAGGGTATGTGGGGCTGTCTGCATCTAGGGTGGTGCCTGATTAATGGTAGGTGCTTTATAAGGACTTCCTGAATGGGGCAGAGGGTGCTAACAGCCACACATTTAACTGCTGATGATTGAGAGGAGAGTGGCCCCAGGTGGGGGGAGGAATCATTGTGCTTGGCTAGAGCTTTTTGGTCTGTATCACTTTGTAAAAGTGATGTTAATTGGTTCGATGGGCCTGGGCTGCCGAGCTCTGGTTGCTCACAGTGGGGAGACCACATGGAAGTGTGGAAGCAGGAAGTAGGAAGCCCCAGGAAGGCTGTGCAGAAGCTTAGGCCAGAGCCCTGGGGCTCCCCATCCAAATCCCATATTTCTGAGCTTTTTACTTGGGAAAAACCTGGCCCAGGCCCAGGCCCAGGCCCAGCCCTCCTGTCCCTCCCAAGACCTCCAGAGCCAGAGGGAAGGGCTTGTGTGATGCCTTTGCTGAGGAATTCAGGGCCTGGCAAGGTCCTCACAGCATTTCTGAAAAACAACTCCACGTGATCCTTTTTGGGGACCCTGGGCCTCTCTAGGAGGGTTTTCCCTGCTCCTCTGGCTGCCTGGGGAATGATTTGTGGCCCCAGGGCCTGTGTGCCCATCTGCCCCCAGAAGCAACCATCGTCCCTCCCCTTCCCCGTAGCACACATCCATCACAAGCCCACACACATTCATACACACTCCCAGGCTCGCAAACTTGTTAATTCCACATTGTGTTTTTATTGAAAGAATAAAGAAGACAGGGCAAAGTGAGAGCTCCAATGCAGACCCATTTCAGAGATGGGAGGAAGCAGAGCTGTTACTCCCTGTGTGGATGGAAGGAGCCTCTTGTCAGTTATCCAGGTGCAGGGTGAGTCTGTCATCTCTGTAATTGGGAAGAAAAGAGACAGCTATGACCAAGTGGCCTTTCTGGGGGAGTGAGGTGGTCAGGCTTGCTCTCCTAGGACTGGGCCTTGGAGCAAGGGCCAGAGCAAGGGAGGCTGGGCCCCTACTGAATTAATGGATGAACAAATGAGTGAGTGGAGAACTGGGATTATTGGGGGAGATTCTGAGCATCCTGATCCACTGAGCAAGCATGGAAAACTTTCTTTCTTGGAATGGGAGCTGGGGGTCTGAGTGGGTCACTCAGGATGCATCCTGGGTCATCCTACTGCCTCTACTCTGAGTCAATGAGGCACACCCACTCAGAGTACACATAGGGGCCCTCCTCTTCAGGGAGGGCCTCTGTCTCCCTCCAGGAGCTGTCTGACTCCGTAATCTCCATCCCCCCAGCAATGGGCTGGCTCCCCAGCCTCCATCTTCAGCCAGCAGTAGCCAGATTCCCTAACCTCCATGTTCATCAGCAGTAGCCTGGCTTCCCTCCCCAGTGATGGCCTGACTCCCTAACCTCCATCTCTCTCCACCCCACCCACCCAGCAATGGCCTGGCTCCCCAGCCTCCATATCCAGCCAGCAGCGGCCTGACCCTCGCCATCATGGACTAATTACACAGGGAGCAAGAGTGTGTGTAAGTGGCTGAGGTCTTCCAGCTGCAGCCCAACTGGTGTGTTCACTGAGCTTTTGTGACCTGACATAATTGAGGCTGCACAGAAATAGCTGCTTCCCTGTGGAGGCCTGGAAGGCACCCAGGATCCTCCTCCCCCAGAGTGAGCCCTTTCCCAGAATTCCAGTGACCCAGGCCACCTTGCGAGTAGCTGGGATGAGGGATGAGGGAGGCTGGGGAGCTGCTGTGCTGAGGCTGCATCTGGACCCTGGAGCATGCTGGGGAAGGAGGGGTGTGCCAGCTGTGTACATTACCAGCCAGAAGCTGCCAGGACTGAGGTTGTGGCTTGCTTGGCACCAGATGAATGGGCTATGTGTGGGACCTGCCCTGACAGACACCCACCATCATGGTCCAGGCTAGCCAGCTGGAGTGGTACTGATGTCTCAGAGACCCACTGTGGCCCCTGAGGGTCTTGGACCCCCAAGCTCTCCACTGGAGACAGCAGGGGTCTTTGGCATCATGTAGGCAAACCTGTTCCTGAGCAAGAATGTCTTCTACAACATACTCTGCCAGGAGTCATTCCACCTCTAATTAAAGATCTCTAGTGACAGGGAGCTCACTACCTTTGGGGAGAAGCTCCATGGAGTAGAGATAGTTCTGAAAACAACACAAGCTTCCCAGGGGATGGGAAAGCCCTTGGCCCACAGGCTTTCATCTTTCAGGGACTTTTAGGCAAAGCAAGTGTTTTTCTGTCCTACACATTCCAGGCTCAGGGTGGATACCAAGGCAGATCTTTTAGACCGGGCCTCTCCCCTAAGAAAATTTTTAGTCAGGGTCTGAAAAGCAGTCAGACAGTTAACAAGCACTTTTTAAGTGCCTAATATGTGTCAGGTTCTGTGCTAAAATCTGGGGATACAAAGAAAGACAAAAAACAGGATTCCTGTTCTTAAGCAGCTCACAAGTTCACAGTTTCATGTGGGAGACAACAGGTAAATAACTCTGTATAAACATGATGAGCACAAGATAAATCAGAGATAATCAAAGGAGGGGAGCGCTATGATAAGGAGGCCTGGAAAAGGTTTCCAACTCTAATCTGAGCAGCAAATATTCTCACGGGAGTTAGGGCAAATAGGAGGGGATGCTGGGGTCTCTCAAGATGCAGAGCATTCTTAAATGTCTGGCTGGGAGCTGTTGTGGCCTCAGTCAATTCCTGAGGGACAGTATTATACAATGCCAGATGCTCTGGACTTGGGTTCAAATGCAGGTCCCATTACTTGCTAGCTACATTGTGTAACCTTGGGAAAGTCACTTCTCTTTGACCCTCAGTTTCCCCATTTGTGAAATGAATGAAAAACATTGCTTGAGAAGGGGCAAAGTTAAGATGGAGGAATAAGGCAGGAACTCACCTGAACTCTCCGAAATCCACCTCCAAATATCTATAAAATAATGCCTCAAAACTAATTCTGGAGTGGCAGGACCAATGAAAAGACAAGGTGAAACAGTTTTCCAGCTCAAGACAACTTAGAATGTATGCACAAAAGTCTGTCTCACTTGGGTAAAAGGGGATCACTGTCCAGAACAGGTGGTGTCTGGGCAAGCTAGCAGTAGGCCCTGAACCCTGGTGCAGGTCAGCATCAAGGCCCTATGGATCCAGCACAGCAGTCCAACAGCACAGCAGGCCACTGGCCAGGCTGCAAGTTATGGCACAAGAAATTTGGAATAGTGCCCCTTCTAGTCCAGGAGCAGAGCTCAACTTTAAAAGTAATGAAATAGGCTAGAAAATGAGCAAAAAAGAGAAACTGACCATGGAGGGTAACTATGGCAACAGGGAAGAACAAAAAAAACCAAACAAACTTAGAACAGGACAACAATGTAAAAACACTTACATGCAAAGTCTCAAAGAAAAAATGTGAATTGATCTCAGGCTCCAAAGGAACTGCTGGAAGAACTCAAAAAGAATTTTAAAAAGTCAAATAAGAGAGGCAGAAGAAAAATTGGGAAAAGAAATGAGAGTGATCCAAGAGGATCACAAAAATGAGTCAACAGCTTGGTAAAGGGAACACAAAAAGTGGAAAAAAAGATGTACAAAAATTCACTGAAGAAAACAATTCCTTAAAAGGTAAAATTGACCAAATGGAAAAAGAGGTACAAAAGCTCACTGAAGAAAACAATTCCTCAAAAATTAGAATTTGGCAAGTGGAAACCAATGACTTCATGAAATATCCACAAACAATCAAACAAAATCAAAAGAGTGAAAAATAGAAGAAAATGTGAAATATCTCATTGGAAAAACAACTGACCTTGAAAATAGATCTAGGAGAGATAATTCAAGAATTATTGGACTACCTGAAAGCCCTGGATAAAAAAAGGGCCTGGGATGCATCTTTCAAGAAATTATCAAGGAAAACTACCCTGATATCCTAGAACCAGAGGGTAAAATAAAATCTAAAGAAACCACCCATTACCTCCTGAAAGAGATTCCAAAGTAAAAAATCCTAGGAACAATATAGCCAAATTCCAGAATTCCCAGATGAAGGAGAAAGTACTGTAAGCAACCAGAAATAAATAATTCAAATATTGTGGAGTCACAGTCAAGATTACACATGATTTAGCAGCTTTTGCATTAAAGGACTGAAGAGCTTGGACTATAGTGTTTTGGAAGGCAAAGGAACTAGGATTACAACCAAGAATCACCTACCCAGCAAAACTGAGTATAATACTTCAGGGCAAAAGTGGCATTCAATGAAATAGAGGACTTTCAAGCATTCCTGATGAAAAGACCAGAGCTGAAGAGAACATGATATTTCCAAATACAAGACTCAAGAGAAGAACATAAAGGTAAATATGAAAGAGAAAACATAAGGAACTCAATAAGGTTAAACTATTTACATCCCTACATGGGAAGATGATACTTGCAGCTCTTAAGAACTTTATCCCTATTAGGGCAGTTAGGAGTATACATAGACATAAGGTGAGTGTATAAATTGATGTTGATAGGATGATAACATACACACAAAATTAAGGGTGAGAAAGAGGATTGCAATGGGAGAAGAGGGAAAGGAGAGGTAAAATGGGGTAAATTATTTACATGTAGAGGTATGAAAATACTATTACAGTGGAGGGAAAGATGGGAGGGAGATTGCTTGAAGCTTACTCAGAATTGGCTCAAAGATGAAGCAACATACACACTCAGTAGAGTATAGACATTTATCTTACTGTATAGGGAAGTAGGAGAGGAGGGGGATAAGAGAAGGGCAGAAGCAATGATCATAAACCAAACACTGGTGAGGAGGGACAGGGTGAAAGGGGAGAGGAAGATAGAATGGGAAGAAATACACAGTTAGCAATCATAACTGTGAATGTGAATGGGATAAACTCACCCATAAAACAGAAGCATATAATAGTGTATTAAAAAACAGAATCCTATAATATGTCATTTATAAGAAATGCATTTGAAGTGGATAGACACACAGAGTAAAGGGATGGGAATGGAGCAGAATATATTATGCTTCAGCTGAAGTGAAAAAAGCAGGGTTAGCAATCTTGACCTCAGACAAAGCAAAACAAAAAAAATAGATCTAATTTAAAAAAGATAAGGAAAGAAACTACATCTCATTAAAAGGTAGCATGGACAATGAGGTAATATCAATAACAAATACATATCTACCAAATTGTGTAACATTCAAATTTTAAAAGGAGAAATTAAGTGAGTTACATGAGGAAATAGACAGCAAAACTATACTAGTGGGGGACTTCAACTTTCCCCTCTCAGAACTAGATAAATCTAACCACAAATAAACAAGAAAGAAGTTAAGGAGTTGAATAGAATTTTACAAAAGTTAGATATGATAGACATTTGGGAAAAAATTTGAATGGGAATAGAAAGGAATATACCTTTTCCTCAATGGTACATGGGACCTATACAAAAATTGACCAGGTATGCCTAAGAATTGGAAATTGAGGGGATGCCCATCAATTGAGAAATGGCTGAACAAGTTGTCATGTATGATTGTAATGAAATATTATTGTGCTATGAGAAATAACAAGCAAGATAATGTCAGAAAAACCTGAAATACTTACACATGAAATGATGCAAAGTGAAGTGAGCAGAACCAGAACATTGTACACATTAACAGCAATATTGTATGATGAAGAACTGTGAATGACAGCATTCTCAGCAATAAAATGATCCATGAGAATCCCAAAAAATCCTATCTGTCTCCAGAAAAAGAACCAATGTTGTCTGAATACAGATTGAAACATACTATTTTCTTCCTTCCCCCCCCCTTCCTTTTCTCTCTCTGTCTCTGTCTCTCTCTCTGTCTCTCGGTCTTCTTGCACAAAATGGCTAGTGTGGAAATGTTTTGCATGATCACACATGTATAACTTATATCAGATTGCTTCCTATCTCAAGGAGCGGTGAGGAGAGGGAGAGATAGAACTTTTAAGTCAAAACTTAAAAAAAAATCAAACAACACATGTTTAAAACTGTTTTACATGTAATTGTGGGAAAATAAAATATTAATTAAAAATGAATGAATCAAATAAACAGCAACAAAAAAATTGACATGCGTTAGGGCATAAAAACCTGAAATGCAGAAAAGCAGAAATATTAAATGCATCCTTTTCACATCATATTACAATAAAAATTACATTCAATAAAGGACTATGGTAAGAAGTTTTTAAAATAATTGGAAACTAAATGATCTAATCCTAAAGAACAAGTCAAAGAACAAATCATAGAAATAATAAATAATTTCATTAGAAAGAATGACAACAATGAAGCAACATACAAAAATTTATGGGATGCAAGCAAGGCATTACTTAGGGGAAAATTTATATCTCTAAACAGTTACATCAATAAAATAGAGAAAAATTAGATAAATAGATTGGACATGAAACTAAAAAAAAACTAGAAAAAGAAAAATTAAAAATCTCCAGTTAAACAGCAACCTGAAAATTCTGAAAATCAAAGGAAAGACTAATAAAATTGAAAATAAGAAAATGATTGAATTAATAAAGAAGCATAGGAGCTGGTTTTATGAAAAACTCAACAATAAAATACATAAATTGTTGATTAATTTGATTAAAGAAGGAAGAAAACCAAATTACCAATATTGAAATGAAAAGAGTAAACTCACCATCAATGCAGCTGAAATTAAAGCAATTATTAGGAGATATTTTGCCCAATTATATCCCAACAAATATAACAATTCAAGTGAAATGGATGAATATTTACAAGAAATATAAACTCCTCAGATTAACAGAAGAGCAAATCAAATACTTAAATAACCCCATCTAGGAAAAGAAATTGAACAAGCCATCAATGAACTTCCTAAGAAAAAATTCCCAGGGCCAGTTGGATTCATAAGTGAATTTTTCCAAACATTTAAAGTACAATTAGTCCCAACACTATATAAACTATTGAGAAAAATAAGCAAAGGAGTCCTACTGAATTCCTTTTACAGCATAAACATGGTGCTGATACCTAAACAAGGAAGAGCAAAAATAGAAAAAGAAACCTATAGACCAATTTCCCTACTGATTATTGATGCAAAATTTTAATGAAACACTATCAAGGAGATTACAGCAATGTATCACCAGGATCACTCATCACAACCAAGTGAGATTTCTACCAGCGACACAGGGCTGGTTCGATATTAGGAAAACTATCAGCGTAATTGACCATATCAATAATAAAACCAACAAAAATAATATGATTATCTCAATAAATGTAGAAAAAGCTTTTGATGAGATACAACATTCATTCGTATTAAAAAAAACACTGGAAAGCATGAGAATAAATGAGCTTTCCTTAAAATACTGAGTCAGGTCTATCTAAAACCATTGGCAAACATGATCTGTAATAGGGATAAGTTAAAAGCCTTCCCAGTAAGATCAAGGGTGAAGAAAGACTACCCATCATCACCCCCATGATTCAATATCAAACTAGAAATGTTAGCTATAGCAATAGGAGAAGAAAAATAAGTGGAAGGAATAAAAAATGCAATGAGGAAACAAAACCATCACTGTTTGCAAATGACATGATGGTACACTTAAAGAATCCTAGAGAATCAACTAAAAAACTAGTGGAAATAATTGATAACTTCAGAAAAGTTGCAGGATATAAAAAAATCCACATAAATAATCAGCATTCCCATATATGAGCAACAAAGCCCAGCAACAAGAGATAAAAAGAGAAATTACGTTTAAAATAACTGTAGACAATATAAAATACTTGGGAGTCTACCTGCCAAGATAAACCTAGGAACTATATGAACACAATTACAAAGCTGTTCACAGAAATAAAGTCAGATATAAACAACTGGAAAAATATCACTTGGTCATGGGTAGGCTGAGACAATATAATAAAATGACAATTCTATCTTAATTTATTCAGTTCAATATCAATCAAACTACCAAAATATTTTGTAGATCTAGAAAAAAATAATAACAACATTGATCTGGAAGAACAAAGGTCAAGAATATCAAGTGCATTAAAGAAAAAAAAATGTGAAGGAAGGTGGCCTAGAGGTACCAGATCTCAAACTGTATTTTGAAGTGGTGATTATCAAAACAATCTGGTACTGGCCAAGAAATAGAGTGGTGGATCAGTGGAACACGTTAGGTCCACAAGACACAGTAGTAAATGAGCATAGTAACCTAGTGTTTGATAAAACCAAAGACCCCAGCTTTTAGGATAAGAACTCACTTAAGCAATACGCTTCCTCCTATAACATGACACCTTAAACACTATTCACCTCACAGGATCTATCCTGCTTCTAATTACAAGCAGTAGAAACCACAAAGCTTTCCCTAGCAGTGTCTTATCTTTGCCTTGCTCTTAACCACTCTTTGTCCTCGGGGACTCAGACCCCAAGGGATAGACAACCTGGGCACATCATACTGGGACTGAGGATCAGGGGAAGGCCATGGCTTCAGGATGCACAGCCAAGAGAAGCTGTCAAAAGAGACCAGTGTGGGTGCACAGGGACCTCGCCAATGAAGCTAGATTTTTTTTTTTAAAAAAGAGATACATTTACCAAAGATGGAAGAAAGGGTGGGTACCCAGATAAATATGAAAGGGGGGCCTAATGCTTCCCTTCCCTTCCCTTCCCTTCCCTTCCCTTCCCTTCCCTTCCCTTCCCTTCCCTTCCCTTCCCTTCCCTTCCCTTCCCTTCCCTTCCCTTCCCTTCCCTTGCTGAAGGTGTAATAGTAAACAGTAAACAGTAAAAGCTCTGTCTGAAACCCAAGCCCCTCAGGACTCAGACCAGTGCTCCTTCCAGGTCCCCCTCCCCAGTCGTACCTCACTCTCACTGGATTGTCTCTTGGGCAGAGGTAGCCTGGGGTTGTACAGTAATTCCATCATCCAAGTCTCTAGTAGTGGTTTCGCATCACTGCCTACTAGAACTGCTGGCTCGTAGCAGCAGAGGGTAAGTCAACCCAGGGGAGAGGCAGCAGTATCCCTACTCAGAAGTGTGCAGTTGGGTTTAAAAATGTTTCCAGAATGATAAACTCTGACCTTAGAAAGTCCTAAATACAAGGAAGCTGCCAGTGTTTGCTTGGTTTGGGGTCAGTTGGGGCCCTGTGTTCCTGGGCTCAGCACCCTGGCCAGAGGCGCCAGGAGGGTGGACTTTGCTCTTGCCTTAATAGTCTGCCAGGCAGGCTTGTGTGGTCAGTATGGTCTTGTGGTGGAAGGTGGAGCACGGAGATGTCAGGAGAAAGAAGAGCAGGGTTTGTGCCCGGCTGGGGAGACTCTGGGAGAGAGACTTCAGGAGATTGGGGGAGGGGCATTGTTTGAGATCCCCGGAAAACTTCCCAGGAGGTGGGTGTGCTGGTGTGTGTTGGGCCTGGCTTTCTGGTGTGTGGGAAGTTGGCCCGGGGAGATATATAGTATGTCTGCAGCATCTTTCCTCCCTGGAAAGAGCTTTGTGGCTCTTCCTTGTCTTCCCTGTTGGCCAGGAGTGAGGAAAAGTGGGGGTGGAGGTAGAGACGGCCAGCCAGTACTGGGGAAGATGAGGAGGAGAAGTTCTCTGAGACATGCTGGGCTCCATCCTAGGAAAGTCCCTGCTTGGGCCTCCCTCTCCTCAACCCGAGGCTTGTTTAAGAACCTACAATGGAAAGAAAACCTGAGTCCTCATTCATGTACCATTGGGGTCTCAACATTGGTTCCCTTCCCTAAGACAGGAGGAGTAGGATTCCGAGACAGCCAGGTCTAAAGGCCCCCAGAGGATGGGCCAGGGCCAGCTCTATAGCTACCCTAAGTGTCTCAGAAGTTCAGGGGTGCAGGCTGAGATGTGCAGCATAAGTGTGTGTGTGTGTGTGTGTGTGTGTGTGTGAGTGTGAGTGTGTGTATGAGTGAGTGAGTATATGTGAGTCTGTGTGTGAATGAGTCTGTGTGTGGCGTGTGTGAATGTGCGAGTGTGTGTATTTGTATGTATGTGTGTATACATGTTTGCATGTGTGTATATGTGTATGTATGCGTGTATATGTGTGTGAATGTATGTGAGTGTGCGTCTGGGTGTGAATGAGAGTGTGTTTGTGTGTGGGGTGTGCATGTATATGCATGTGTGTCTGTACATGTGTGTATGTGTGTGTGTGTGTGTGTGTGTGTGTGTGTGTGTGTGTAGATTTGCTGGCTCCTTCTGCAGGGCAGGCAGCTAGCTGAAAGCCCATGGCCATCAGCCATTGCCCTGGGCCCTTCACCCCTGCTGAGCTGTGAATGCGATCTTGGGCAGTTCCAAAATCAATGCTCACTTCCTTATCTAAGCAGGAAGATTGTGTCTCCTGATAGCACGCAGAAATCCGTTGGAAGCAGGCTCAGGGCTGGGACACTTTGCTTCGCCTCCTCTGACTCAGCGGTGCCTCAGGCCCTGCTTCACGACATCCACACCTTAACGGGTGAGGGGAAGGGCAGAGTTCTCCCTCTCTCATCCCCACCATCACCAGGTGGAGCCGGCCTGGACCGGGGAGCAGGACTCACCTCGGACCACCCTCCCTCACCACTATGCTCCTCTGTGCTTTCCTTTGGAGTCTCGATAAGGCAGCCATTCACCTTCTTGCCCCCAGGGGGCTGGGGTCTTCAGGAGTTCCTTCTCTTTCCTCCTCAAGGAAGCTGCCCTCGCAGGGACAGCCTGGTCTCCTGAGTCTGCCCTCAGAGCCTCTTGGTAGGTGAGGGCTGGGGGCAGGAGCAGGCTCAGCCTGGCTCTGGGTGCCCGGTGTCCAGTTGTGGAGGTCAGACAACTCCGCCGATGAACTGGAGAACAGCACGGGACAAGCCGCGGTCCAGACTTTCTGTCTCTGAGACTGACACCTGGTGTTGCCCTTGTCTGCATTCTCTGCTTGCCTAGGAGCCCCATCACCATCTATGGACATCCCCTCTGTCTGGGAGGGTCCACTGCAGGTGCCTCCTCTGCCAGAAAGCCTTCCTTGACTCTCCACTACAAGGATTCTTTCTCTGGAAGCCTCTCTGGTGGAAGGCAGGGCTTCTCCTCCAGCACCTTTTGCCAGGCAGTCTAGTCATCCCTCTATTAAACTGTGACCTTCTAGAGGCCAAGGTTGGGGCTTAAGCCATCTTTGTATCCAAATCAGAGCCCAGGATCAGACTCTGTGCAGAGGAGTTTATCAGGTTGAATTAGGTGACTGATGAATTAATTGCTATGGGTTGTGTGATAGACCACAAGTGATCCAAGAGAGTAGAGAAGGGAGTCATCATTGCAACTGAAGTCAAGGAAAGCTTCATGGGCACTGAATGTAGAGGAGAAGAGGAAGGACATTTCAGGTGGGAGGCACAGCTTGAGCAAAGGTATGGAGATGGGAGTTAGCCGATGAACACTAAAAAGTCTGACTAGAACAAAGGGTACAGACTGAGGAATGATGGGAGAGGAATCTGGGGAGGCTGACTGTGGAGTTCCCTGAACTCCAAGAGGGATCGGAGGCTCCCGATGGATTGGTTGGCCTCCCTGAGCCCTAGGTTACAGTGAAGGGCATGCAGTGGCTGAAAAAGCAGAGGAGTAGCTCTGCAGTTGGCCCAGGAACTGTGGGTGTGACCCTGGATGAGTCACCTCACTTCTCTGAGCCTTAGTCTCCCCATTTGTAAGACATGGACAGCAGGGTTTGCATTGCCCCCTTCACAGAGGGGCAGACAGAGAAGTGACAAAGTGGACGGGTCCAGGGAACCTAGAAGGTGATGCAGGGAAAATCAACAGAGGGAGGACACTTCATATCTGATGGCAACAGGAGAGAGGAAAAGAAGCTGCTTTGGATGGCCCTGGCGCAGTGGTCAGCTTCAAGATAGCCCACAGCCAGAGGCCCAAACAAGACCCCTCCTTCCAGAGAGACGAGGGAGGCAGCCACTGCAGCCAAGGCTGGTGGCCAAGGCTGGGGGGGGGGCAGTAAAGGGCTTTTCAGCCTCAATGGGAGGAGTCCTAATTAGAGATGGGCCCCCCAGTTCCCTAATAGACTCTTTCCCAGAGAAAGGAGGCTGCTCTGGCCAAGGTCCCGAGGAACACAGGCATCCCAGGTGACCACTGGCACATCCAGCCATCTTTCCAGGCCATGGGAAATATTCCCTGCAGCCACTGCAGCGACTGAGCCTCTCTTATTCTGGGCCTTCCCAGACCTCTCCGGAGCTGCCTCAGGATGGCTTTCTTCAGAAGCAGCTTCTAGAGCCAGCTGCAGATGCTGGCAGACTATTGTTAGCCCAGAGCAGGGCATGGACAGAGATTTCTTCCTGGCACCCCAGGCCCTTCTCAGGGACCTCTGCAGACCTTGTGCACACCTGCCCTAGCTGCCTGTGCTCCCTGCCTGCTCCGACTGATGAGGAGCTGAGCAGTTTCCAGCCAGGCCCTTGTGCTCCCCAGAAGCAGAAACAAATTTCTCATCTTGGCCTCCATCTGCTAGGGTTTTCTTTCCTTTTACATGGAACTGGGGATGAAGACCTGAAGCTTCATGCACTGAAAGAGTTTGACTCTGCCTGTGGCAGCCTGTGGGTTGAGGATAGGCCCACAGCCATGGAGGGAGCCCAGTCTGGAGTGCCTGGAGGGAAGCCCCAGCTGCCCAGGGAAGGGAGATTGGGGCAGTGGGAGCAAAAGGCATGCCCAGAGTGGGCTCCTGGAGAGGGCCAGTGCTCAGCACGGGCCCCACACAGCCTTACTTAGAGCAGAATCTCAGTAACTCCATGGTGAAGGGTAGAGCAGGGAGAGAGTCCTAGGACCAGCTGGTTTTATGCCCCCTGGCCAATGAGTACAGCCAATACCTGAGTGAGAATTCCCTTTATCCAAACCCTAACAAAAAATTGTCCAAGCTCTGCTGGAAGCCCTCCCCTAAAGGGCTGCCATCACCTCCCAAAGCATGCCATCCCACACAGGGACAGCTTTTTTCCAATGTCAGCTCTCCCTGACCTCAGGCTTCAATCTGGCCCTTTGCCACTTCCCCTCGGTGCCCCTGGTGCTGCCCTCTGGGGCCAAAGAGCCCAACTCTCATTCCTGCCCTGTCCCAGCCTGAATTCCTTCAACCAATCCTCATGCAACAGGAGAGAGAAGAATCCCCTTTTCTACCCTGGCTCTTCTCCTCAGGATTCTCTACCCAAGAACAGTCACAACAGCACAATGACAGTAGAAACCAGAGATGACATGGTGGTTCCCTTTGAGAATCCTGGGAAGGTGGGGTGTGGAGTGCCACAAATATTGTCCCTCTGCACCACTGAGGAAACTGGGGCCCAGAGAGGTCACTGACCACCCAGGGTCACACAGGCACGAAGGGTTAGAGTGGGTATTTGCACTCAGGTCCTCTTTGTCTATCATTGGTGCATAGGGTGTTGAAGGAAGATTAGCCCCTCCGGTGGAGGGCTGCTGAGCCCTTTTCGGAGCTGCTCTTCTACCTTTGGGATCCACCTGATTCACCCAACTCTCGCCTGTAACTCCAAGAAACAGTAACCTGTGTAGTAGCCACACCCAGCGGTCACATCTCAGCAGACAGGCTGAACCAGTTTGAGGCTAACAGACAGAGCTGAGACCCGGTGCATTAGATGGTGTCTACCCCAAGCATGTGAAGGCTTCCCCTGGCGGAATGGGTGGATGAGAACAAGTGTTCCAATGGGCATGAAGGCAGCTGAAGCAGGCACTGTGGAGTGCTGGGAGCCTAGTTAGACAATGAAGACACCAAGGTCATTCACTTCATCCTGGGCCATCGCTGGCCATCCTGATTTTGTCCTGCCATTGGACTGTGATGACTGGAAGAGAGAGTGAGGCTGAAGATTTCATGCAACTCTGCCTCACTGAAATCCAGTTTGTGCCCAAATTGAAAGACCTGTGGTGACAGGCAAGTGACAAAGCAGCAGGGGCAGATACACTGGGAGCTGTAGTCACCCCTGCCCGTGGGCCACCCAGGCCATAGGATCACCTTCTCTCTGGGTGCCTGAGCAGGCTTTTAAGGATCTCACTGCTCACCTCCTGGTGTGAGGAATAGAATAGAAAGGTGCCCTAAAAATCATCTGCTTTACTCAACCCTGGCCTGCTTACCAACTAGGTGGGACTCCTACCCTGAGGTTAAACACAAAAAAGTAAACAAAAACTTTTGCGAAGATGATTCTACTCACCAGTGACATGGAATGTGCACACACTTATAGACAACACAAAATCCAGTGGACCTGAAAGACAAACAACTCTTCTTGCAAGAGAACTCAGCAGGTATCACATGCAAACAGCAGCCCTGAGTGAAACAAGGCTGGGAAATGAAGGCCAGCTGGCTGAAGTTGGAGATGGCTACACGTCTTTCTGGAGTGGCTGAAGTGAAAGGGAGCACCGTGAAGCTGGTGTAGGATTTGTACTCAAAACTAACTTAGTCAACAAGCCTGTATGCCTGCCCAAAAGAGTGACCAACAGGTTTATGACATTGCCCCTTGCCCGAAAATGTCATACCACCATCAGTGTATAGGCTCCCACCATGACAAACCCTGATGAGGTCAAAGAAAAATGTTATGAAGACCTGGAGACCCTCAGCATCAGCACGCTGAATGAGGACAGCTCCTAGTTCTGGGAGCAGGCTCAGACTGTCAGACACGGCGGGGAGTCCTTGGGAGGAATGGAGTCAGAAACAGGGACAGCAACAGCCACTTTCTATTGAGGACGATGTGTGGTTGCCTGGAGGAGCTCATCAGTATTGCATGACAGCTCCACGATGGCATGCTTGCTCAAGTTTTGGATGATGAAACGGGCTCTTACACCTTCCCAGTTCCCAGTGCAGCGGATCAGGGCCGCGTGCTTGCTCCCAAGCTCTTTAGCACGGTGCTGTTGGATGCCTTCAATGAGGAAGGTCACCTACTACATTAATGGTAAATTGTTTAACTTGAAAAGGCCACAAACCAAGACTAAAGTGGAGGGAGGGTTGGCGCGCGACTTTTTGTTCACAGATGATTGTGCACTCAATGCAGCCTCTGAGGCTGAGATGCAGCAGAGCATGCATCAATTCACTCCTGCTTATGCTAATTTTGGCCTGACAATTAACAGCAAGAAAGCAGAAGCAGCTAGCACCCCACCATCTGCACATGGGACTATTGGTTACTGTAAATGGAGAGATTCTGAGTGCTGTGGGTAAGTTCTCTTACCGTGGCAGTATATTTTCCAGGGATATACACATTGATAATGAGGTTGATGCACTCATTGCCACGGCTAGTTCAGCATTTGTGAGGCTCCAAAGGAAAATGTGAGAGAGAAGAAGTATTAGACTGCCTACCAAACTGAAGGTCCACAGACCCCTTGTGCTGACCTCATTGTTGTATGCCTGTGAAACCTGGACAGTCTGCCAGAGCCATGCCAGGAAGCTGAATCACTTCCCTCTGAATTGTCTTAGGAAGACTATGGAGATCACCTGGAAGCACAGGGTGCTAGTGTCTGAGGTCTTTCCTCAAACTGAACTGCCAAGTATTCAAACTCCTCTCAGAGAGTGCAGTACCAATGGGCTGTCATTGTTCAACTGTCAAATGTAAGTTTACCTAAAAGATTATTTTATGGAGAGCCACAGAGGGCAAGTGTTCACAGGGTGGTCAGAAGAAGATACAATGACACTTTCAAGGTCTATCGAGAACTTTAGAATTGCTTATGCAACATGGGAGACCCTGGCACGGGACGCCGAGCATGGCGTGCCCTCATCAGAGAGAGTGCTGTGCTTTATGAGCAAAGCAGAATTGCACTAGCTCAAAAGAAACACGAGGTGCACAAATTTAGACATCTCTACTTGTAATGCTTATGTGCACTGTTTGTATCTGATCTGTGGTAGAGCCTTCTGAGTTCGAATTGGTCTGATTGGCCACAGTTGGACACTGTGCGTTGACCCTGATATGGCAATGTCACCTTGGTCCTCTTCAAGAGCAAAAGACAACCATTTCTCAGTGCTGGACCCAGAGCCAAAATAATGCCCCAGATGCAGGAACTCGACTAAGGTGAATTAGTCTGAGAGCTGAACCAGGAGCCCATTCTGATAGAAGCCCAGATGGGGCCTTGGGATCGGCTCAAACCCAGCTGGAACAGCAATCCCTCTATGTTACCTCCCTGCCAGTGTCATTCAGTATGGTGGGGTAGAGAGCTCAGGGTCATGGTCTTTACTCTTTCTTCACTGTCCCCCCTTCATTTCCAATGAGCCATTCACCCACACTATTTTTTTTTTCAATCTGTCCCCTTGACTTTGGATAGAATGCTGGGCCTGGAAGTCAGGAAGGCTTGAGTTCAAATCCAGCCTCAGACACTTCCTAGGTAGGTGACCCTGGACAAGTCACTTAACCACTCAGCCTCAGTGTCCTCATGGTGTAATATGGGGATGATAGTAACAGCCCCTCTCCCCCAGGGTTGTGGTGAAGATCAAAAGAGATGCCATTTGTAAAGCACTTTGCAACCTTGAAGTGCTATATAAATGCCAGCAGCTACTGTTGCTATGACTCTACTACTATCATTGCATTATTTATTATTGTTATTATTATTTCCACTCAAATGCCCAGCCCTGTGGTTCAGGTCTCATCATCTCTGGCCTGAATTATTCAGATGGCCTCCTCACTGGCCTCCCTGCCTCCATTTGATCCTCTACAGCTGCAAAGGGATCTTCTTCAAACATGAGCTAAACCCCTTGTCTGGAGGTTTAAATGCAGCCTGGTCTTCCAAGCCCTCTCCCTCTAGCTCTGGCCAGCTTGTCCAGCTCCCACTGCCTCCTGCTGCAGCTCCTTCCAGTCAAAGAGGCCTGAGAGCTGGTCCTCAGACATGGCATTCCATTTTCTTCCCCTGGACATTTGCAAAGACCTTGTAAGCCCATACCTGCAATGTCCTCCCTCCTCACCTTTATCTCACACTGCAGAACCTGGTTTTCCTTCAGAGCTCAGCTTGGGACCCTCCTTTCATATAAGGTCTCCAGAAGAGCATTCTCTGCCTCTCTCTGTCTCTGTCTCTCTCTGTCTCTCTGTCTCTGTCTCTCTCTGTCTCTCTGTCTCTGTCTCTCTCTGTCTCTGTCTCTCCTCTTCTCTTCTCTCTCTCTCTCTCTCTCTCTCTCTCTCTCTCTCTCTCTCTCTCTCTCTCTCTCTCTCCTTCTCTGTCTCTCTCTTTGTCTCTCTCCTCCCTCGCTCTCCACATGGCCTGATTCTGCCTTCGTCTGGCCTTTGAAGGGTCCTTTACCCAGCTCAAGTCGAGCTGCTTCTGTTCACCTTTTTTTCTGGAGCGGATGGGCTGGACAGAGCCTGTGGTCAAGGAGCTTCCTCTTGGGATGGTGGCCTGGAAGGGTGGAGCCAGAAAAGGGGCTGAGATACCCCCCCAACTAAGAACCAAGTTGATTCCTGCTTGTTCAGAAGGGGAAGGAGAAGGGGGAGGGAACCTTCCTTCATTGTCTACTGAGCACCAGGCAGCGTGCTAAGCACTTTACAAATTGTATCTCATTTTATTCTCACAGCAACCATGCAAGGTTGGTGCTATTATGATCCACATTTTACAGTGTGGAAACTGAGGAAAACTAAGGTTAGATGACTTTTTCAGGATCACAAATAACTAATAAGTATCTGAGGTCATATTTGAGCAGAAGGTCCCTGACGCATGTGAGTGCTTGTGTGTGTATCTGTATGTGTTTATGTATATGTGTGTGCATGCATGTATTATATGTGTGTGCACGCATGTGTGTGTGTATGTGTGTGTGTGTGTGTGTGTGTGTGTGTGTCTGGTCTGCAGCAAAAGGGGAAAGAAGAGAAGCCACCTAGATGGAGAAGGGGCAGGCTATGTCCCCCGGTTTCTGTACCTGGGGCTGCTGAGGCGCCACCATGCCCTGATGGGGCTACCTTTCAGAACGAGGAGCAGAGAACACGAGGGGCACAAGGGTGCTTGGGGGTCATGACATCCAGCTCTCAGCATGCAGGTAGCCCTGCTGCTGGTGCCATCTGGTCGGCCTACAGGATTAGCAGATCTTTTTGGGAAATCTGGGTTGTGGGAGAAATGAAATCATTGTTTGCTCAAGGCTAATTTGTGCAATCCTGGTCTCAGAGCTTCTCCATCCTGGGATGTTACTAATGGGAAACTAGTGGACTGTGTTGCTATGGAGATCTGGCTTCTGATCTCTGGCTCCTGAGGGTTCTAGAGTCCGGGTGTGGTGGGCCAGGGTGGGTTAGGAGGAGCAGAGATCATTCCTGTTTCCATGAGCTAGCTGGGGAAGTAGGCAGGCGTGGAGGGCCCTGGGGACAGTGACTCATCCCTGATGATGGGGGTTGGGGTGGGGTAGGGGTGGCAGTGGTGGGGAGCTCTTCTCTTCTCTCCCTCAGACTCTGCTAGATCCCTGAGCCTGGACCTATTGTCCAGCACCCACTGAGCATGTATTCCCCCCATCCTCCAGTGGATGGGCTCCCCCATCCTTTGCTTCACCAGTGGCTTCAGAACAGGGCTCACAGAGAAGGCAGGATGTGAATCAGGCCTGGAAGGGTGGAGGAGATCTTACCAGGGCACCCAAGGCAGACCTTCAGTGTGGAGGCAGAAGGGAGGGATGTGGGGGAACAGGATGGATATTGCAGGCACAGTGAGGAGAGGCTGTGCATTGTGGAGAGAAAGTCTTGGGGAGGCCAGCTGGGATGCCTGGGCCAGAGTCCTGGGATCTGCCTCCTGCCCTCCACAATGGCTGTATGGCTTCCTCTCCTGCCTCTTCTCTGCAAGCTTGCCAATCTGGCTCAGTAAAGGGAGACAAAGTCAGGGAGAGGTGTGGGACGGCCTCTCTTGACTTGGGAAGATGGTGAGATGGGATGATCTACCCTGTGTTCCCCTACCCCCTCAGCCTGATAGCTCTCTGTGGTGTGAATTGAGGGAATAAAGAGCCTAGGGACCTCTTGTGGGTGCCTTGTCACCCTGTTGTTGGGGGATGATGAAGCAGAATGCCACCCTTATCAGACTGCCTCCATATTTGTGTCTCCCTTCCTAGCCTTGAAGTCTTGGAGCTGAAAGGGAAGCATTCAGTCCATCCCTCTCCTCCCGCCCTCTTACTTGCCCATTTCACAGATGAGAACATGCACCCTAAGGTCACATCCTTCTATAGGAGGCTTCTCCTGGTCCTCTTGTCCCCAGCTGCCTGGGCCAACCTTCTAACTACCTTGTACACACTTTTAGTACATACTTGCGTGTGCACCTATTGTCACTCTCAATAGACTATACACTCATTGTTGTTTGTAAAACAAGAGCCTTGCCCTGGGCCTGACATGCAGATAACTCCTCAAGGTTTGCTAATTAATTCATTGAACAATTGCTTGATTTGTTCCTCTCCTAGCCCTTTTGATAACTTCCCTTCATCTCTTCAATGAACGATAGTCTTTTATGAAGCACCCAATATGCTCCAAGCATTGTCCTAAATGTTGGGGAAATAAAGACAGAAAGGAAGGCAGCTCTTTCCTCAGGGAGCTTATCTCCCCCAGACGAGACAATGCATTGTCTCTCCATATGCAGTGTTCAGAATAGCCACCAAATGAATTGAGGTAGTTGTGGAAAGGGAAGGAAATCAAGGTGGGTTTCATGTAGGAGGTGAAGCTTGAACTGAACCTTGAAGGAAGCCCGGGGTTGGGAGTGAGGAGCAAGAGCATCACTGGCATGAGGGACAGTCATGGTAAAGACACCGGAGCATCCCTATAACACCCTGGGCGATGGCCACTGCTGGGTCAGTTATTATTCCCATTTTGCTAAGAAATGCAGAGAAGTTATGTGAGTTGCCTAGGGACACACAGTTAGCAAGCGCCATATGTGGGATCTGAACCCAGGTGTCTCCTAGGTCCAGTCTGGGACTCCTGCCACCATGCCACTGAGGTTCCAATAACCACCACAGAAGCAGGATGTGGGAAGACTGGTAAGAGAGAGTGATGGGCAAATGTTGTGGGGGTTCATAAGTGAGGGAGAGAAACAGGAGAGAGAGAGAGAGAGAGAGAGAGAGAGAGAGAGAGAGAGAGAGAGAGAGTGAGAGAGGCAGACAGACAGAAACAGAGAGACAGAGAGAGATAGAGATAGAGAGACAGAGACAGAGAGAGAAAGAGAAAAGAAGAGAGAGAGAGAAACAGAGAGACAAAGAGACTGAGAGAGAGAGATAGAGACAGGGAGACAGAAGCAGAGAGAGAGAGAGAGGCAGAGAGACAGACAGAGACACAGAAACACACAGAGAATGAGAACAATTCTGGCCAGGGAAATCTTCATGGAGGTGTCCAAGGAGCTGCACTCTGAAGGTACAGAGGATGTCATTACTGAGGTTAAGGGGGGTGGGGAGGGGCATATTTTTTTTCTGCTTTCCTTGCCCTCTATATCAGGCTTTTGGGCACTGCTGGCATCTTCATTCTCTGGGGGCATTTGGGCAGTCCAGACTTTTTCCCCTCTTTGATGAGTTCTGTCTCCCCATCTCTTCTGGGAATCTGCTCCCTTCCACACCTCCTTCCTTTTCCTCACTCTCACCTGGCTCCTTGACCCAGCTTTGCAGATGGCTGGGAACTCTGTGTGACAAGTTCTCTTAGACTTCCACCCAGGCCCCTTGCTCCCCATGTTCCCATATTGTCAAGACACATGCAGGCTGTGCTGGGAGCCAGCAGGCCTGGATTTCAGTTTGGCATCCCTTGCTAGCTAACTCTGTGACCTGGATCAGGTTCCACTCTACCTCAGGGCTCAGCTTGGTCCTCTGTATGACAAGATGTTTGAAATGGAGGGGCATTGAGGTCTTTCCCTACCTGACATTCTAGGCTCTTGGTCCCCAGACCCCTCCCAGCTCTCCGATGATGGACAAAAGCATTCTGGGGGGGGGATAGGTTCTGGCACTCAGCACAGTGCCTGGCACTTAGTAAGCCTTTAATAAATGCTTGTTGACCAACTGACTTGTTGATTTACTCATGGAAGCAGGACCTGTGTTGGTGAGGTTTTTATTATCTTTGTAAAGACCAGAAGAGATGCCAAAAGGGTTTATGGAAGCTGTTTTGCCATTTTAACAAAAGAAAGAAGACATATTCATGCCATGATCCTACCACATTTGCAAGACTCTGCCCACATTCATGGTTTCCCCACTTCAGGATGCCTTTCTTCCCTCCACCAGGAGTTATTTCCTGGTTGATAATGCCTCCAGCAGTGATGCCCAGGCACCCCCAACAAACAATGCCCAACCACTGGAAGAGACAAGGCTATTTCTTCCAGGCTCCTGGAGCCTTCTGGAGATCTTAGCTCTGAACCCACAAGTGGGGAAGGACACATTTATTTCCCTTGTTCTGACAGAGAATTCCATGGAGAGGGCCAGGCTCCAATGGAAGCCCTCAGTATAGGCTCTCTCTGTGTGTTCCCCATCTTTGGGAAGAAGCAGAGATGGCACTGAGTTCATGAGGCATTCTGGATACCCTGACAGATACCTCCCCCAATGGACATCCTCAGGGGGAGCAGGGATTCCCCAAGGGAGCCTTCCAGGGAAAAGCAGCTCACTGGACAATATGTCCTCAGAGCTTACGTCTTCAGAAAGACATGCTTGTGACCTTTGGTCCTGCACAAATGTGGAGAGAGGAAGACCTCAGGCCTCTGTCCTCTGGGATTATTCAAGGCACATGAGTCTGATTCAAGTCCAAGGTCTGGGGTAAGCACAGAGTGCTGGGAGCTGGCTCTCACTTTTTTCCTGAGTTTCATCGCTCTGCTCTTTTGCTTCTTTCTTGTTCACCTTTAATTGTGTGTGTCTGTTTATGCACTTGTGTTTTTAGAGTTTTCCCTCTTGGTCCTGTTTATGGAGGAAAACACACACACATACACACACACACACACACACACACACACACACACACTTATAGATAGAAAACAAAAGCTTACAGGAGTCTTTGAAGGGAGAAAAGTCTGTCCATAGATTTTTCTGGACTGAATTCATGGGAGAGAGAAGAAAGCCAAAGCAGCAGAGAGAAGTGTGGGAAAATGGACAAACAAGAGCTAGAAGGACTTTGATCTGCTCCAGATGCAGACAGCGACCTTCCCGGCCAGTGTAGGAGCCTGAGGAAAGAAAGCCGCCTCTCCTAGGAGACCTAGGGAAGAGGCTTCAGATGTGCTAAGAACCGGAGGTCTTCTCAGGGCAGAGAGGGGCCTCTGTCCTTCCCTGACCAAAGACAGCATCAGAACCTGCCCCCTTGGAATAAGGCTTCTTCTTTCCCAGTGAGAGATTTGAAGAGGGGTGAAGGGAAGGGGAGGATAACTGTTTATTGATCAGTTGATATAGAGCCTACAATATGCTAGGCATCATGCTAAGCACTTTACAAATATTTGATCCTCACAATTCTGCAAGGTACGTGCTGTTGTTATCCTCATTTTATAGCTGAGGAAGCTGGGGCAAACTGAAGTTAAGTGACTTGCCCAGGATCACATGATCTGAGGACAGATTTGAACTCAGGCCTTTCTTACATTGCTCACTATGCTCCCTCCACTGCCCCACCTACCTGCCTCAAGCCCCATGCATCAGTACCAAGGACAGATATCACCTTTCCTCTGAGCCCAGAGCCTCAGAAAATCTTTCACCTCAGTGTTTAGCATGCTATGACCCAAGGCATCAAAAGTCTATAGTCACACCAGCATCGGGGAAACCAATACCTCAAAGATTGTAGCTACAGAGAAGGAAACCAGCTCTACAAAACTCTTTCTCCAGGGACAATAAGGTTAGATGCCTTTTGGGAAACTGGCTCCAGAAAATCTTTGGAACATGCCTCTAGCCAACAATGGAGGTGGTAGAGAGTGGGTGATAAAGGCTTCTGGCTCTTTGGGTGATTCACAAAGATGATTGATGGCACATGGGCTGGCATCTTGGATTCCTGCTTGTGAGGTGACTAAGATTTCAAAAAAAGTTGGTGACATCAGAAAGGGAAGGTATCTTAATTACCAGGCAGGGTGGATGGTGGGGTGGCTGAGGTCTTTCTACAAGTCTTTCTTAGAGCAAAGCTCACATATGTGTGAGGTGATCATGTGTGTGAAGGAGTGAATTCTGGGAACACACTCTCCAGGGAGCTACTGTCATCTGGAGGGTTTCCTTGAGGCGTATTTCTGCTCTCCAATTCCCTCCACTGAGGATGGCATACTAGAACAAAGTCTATGAATCTGTAAGCCTGGCTCACTTTCCTCAGAGAAGAAATTGCATTGCAGAGCAGGAAAGGCTCTGTCCATGTCACATAGGGAGCTAGCGACAGAGTCTCTAAGAAGGGCATCTCTGTGGACCTTGAGTGGATCAGTCTTGGAAGCACTGATGATGTCATGTTGCTGTTTGAGAAATCCTCAAAAGAGCCAGGACTTTCAATTCCTCCTGGAATAAAACTATCTGACAGAAGGACCCCTTCCAGCAAGGGTGATTGGATCAGAAGGATGGATTCCTGCAAATTCAAGCTAAGATCTTTCCACAGCTCATTTGGCCTTTGCAGTGTATCCTCAGAGCAGAATGCAATAATGATCTGGCACAAAAGGGGGAAGGACTAGGCCCACATTCCCCCTATCTCCTGTCTCCAGGAAGGAAATGGTCTTTGATAAGGAATGTCCCAAATTTTCTCTTCAATCCCCAGACTCTTGGTTTCCACAGTAACCTTGGCTAGAAGGTCTCAAGTTGTAGGGCAAGTCTTTCCTGCGCCTAACCTTATCCCCACTGGTGAGTCCTCTGCTCTGTACTTGGGATCACAGAATCTGACTGCAGGACCACTCTGAGTGTTCTTGTTTGATCTGATCTGTAGAAAAGGGAACTTTCTTCCCTGCTGACTTGTTATAAGTTATAGCTCATGGACACAACGATAACTTGGAGATTATATTGTGCATATGCTTGGCTGACATCAGGCTCCCCTGTCCTGGCCATCACTCTTTCTCTTATCTTAAGCTAATGGGCTTCTGCTCAGAAGCCTTGCTAATCCTCCCTAACCATGAGATAATTCCTGGGCAGATTACCCAACTCTGTGAATTGTGAAATAAAGAAGTCCTATCACAAAAATACAGTGCAGATGCATTTCCAAAGTAAGAAAATGTTTGTGAATTTCCAGGGCTGGGCTGGCAGGGTCTTGGAAAGATCTTTGCAATTCCCCTTCAATGCAATTCAGTTTGGTTCAATTCAGTCCAGTCCTGTTTAATTTCACCAAGTTCCATTCTATTCAGTTTAATTTGGGTGAGTTGAGTTCAATTCAATTCATTTCAAGTCAATTCACATCAGTTAAGTGCCAATTTTCCACAGGATTCTTTGCTTGGAACTGGCAATGTCCCAAGGGCATCTAGAGTTTGGATCTGGAAGTCAAGAGAGAGGAGCTGGAGATACAGGTTGGAAAATTATCTACAGAGGCAGAAATAGAAGCCAAGAGAGCAGGTGAGATTGGCAAGGGAGTACAGAGAGAGAAGAGTACAGGACAAATCCTCGGTGAATACCCTGGGGAGGGTTTTAGAAGGGGACGGAGAGTTAGATAAAGCATGATTAGAGAAGTATGAGCAGAACCAAGGGACTGACATCTCTAGAGGGAAGGCAAGGAGAAGAGTGAGCACGGGCATGTCTATGGAAGCCAACGGTCTTCTGTGATGATGGGCAGTGTGAGGGGTTCAAAGCTGCAGAGTTCAAGGGTGATGAGGATGGAGAAAATGTTATGGACTTTGTTAACTAGAAGATTATTTGTTGGTGACACTGGAGGGAGCAGTTTTAGCCAGTGGTTGTGGCAGAAGACTGATCCCAAAGGGAGGAGAGAGTAAGTGGAGGATGAGAGTGGAGTCAGTGGATGGAGACAGCTTCTTTCTAGCAGTTTAGTGGTGAAGAAGTAAAAAAATAAGAACTGAATGAGATAGAGAGGTCAAGAAGAGTCTTAGATCTGAACATAATTGTGAGTGATGGAGGTTGCGGGACCTAGGGGGTCAGAGATGGGGGTTGAAGATTCATGACTAAAAGGGGAGGAGGAAGTCCTAGAGGATTCTGGGGGAGTGGGAGAGCATATTCTCTAAGGGAAAAGCTAGAAGGATTAACCTTGGTGACTGCGGCCTTCTCACCCTCTGTAGTTCTATTATCCCATTGCTGAGCTCCTCTTTGACCTTCCATTTTAGGGAAGGCAACAGGCTTTATGGCCCTGATGCATGACTTTATTTCTGACTCTGCAGACTTTGCCACCACACAGGCACCCTCCTCTCCTCCCTCCCCACTCTTCTGCTCCATTTAATGCATTGCCAGCTCCTTTGGGGAGGGGCTGCCTGGCTTCCTTTTCTTTTTAAATTCATTTGATTTTGTTTTCAGTTTTGAATTCTCTCCCTCTCCCTCCTCCTTCCAACCCACTGAAGAGGCAAGAAAAACAAAATCTATTTAAAATATGTACAGTCATGGAAAACAAATCCCCACGTTATACACATCTGGAAGAAAGAAAGAAAGGAAGGAAGGAAGGTAGGAAGAAAGGAGAAAGGAAGAAAGGGAAAGAAGAAGAAGGAAGAAGAAGGAAGAAGGTAGGAAGAAAAAAGAAGGAAGGTAGGAAGGAAGGAAGGTAGGAAGGAAGGAGGAGAAAGGAAGGAAGGAAGGAAGGAAGGAAAAAGGAAGGAAGGTAGGAAGGAAAAAAGGAAGGAAGGTAGGAAGGAAAAAAGGAAGGAAGGTAGGAAGGAAGGAAGGTAGGAAGGAAGGATGGAGAAAGGAAGGAAGGAAGGAAGAAAAGAAGGAAGGAAGGAAGGAAGGAAGAAAGAGAAGATAATGTGCTTCAGTTTGCCCTCTGAGTCTTTCAGCTCTCTCTGAAGGTGAGTAGCATGTTTCATCATGAGTCCTTTGCAATTGTGGTGGATCATTCTTCTTTGCTTGTATTTGTATCCCCAGTTCCTAGCATCATTATTGGTGTGCAGTAAGTGCTTAGTAAATGTGTGTTGACTGACTGACTGATAGTGAGGAACAGAGATGCAATATCTTTGGGGACTTGAAGAAAAGTCAAGAGAGGGTGATGTTACTGGGAGGTTTTAAACCATGTGGAGGAAGAGGAGGAGGATGGAAAGACAACATAGAATGATCTCTGTTTTCTCAATAAAGTGGGAAGTTTGGTAAGCTGATGTGAGTGCATGTGGGGGGACTGGCTAATGGTGAGAAGGAAGAAAGCAATATCTGGAGCAGGAATTTTAGCAACTCTGCTAAGGAGGTGCTGAGACTAGAGAAGGCTGCCTGAGGACCAGGGAGGGCCTGTAGCCTTGCAGGGAGTGAAGTGAGGTTTATTTTTCTGACACTCTTCAGTGCCCTTCTGTGGTACTGGGGCTCAGAGATCAGATGGTGGACATTCTCCAAGGGTGTGGACTTGCAGGCTGAGGGACAGCTTGGACTTTCTGGCCTCTGGGGCCTTTATACCTCAGAGGGTCTGTGATCATGCTGCTGAAGTGTCAGACTCTGATATGAGAAGCGTACTCACAGGTGTGTCATCCTCCCATCCACCGGGTTCTGGGCACATGCAAAGTCTGCTCTCCACTGCCCAGATTTCCTAGGCTTTCATCTTTCTGATGTCCTGACTGAATGGGCAAACAGCCCTGGGACCATGGCTTGAGGCTCCTTTGTCAGTTTCTAGGTCATGGGCTATGGCATCTGATGGATGGGTTGCCACAGAATGGGGGAGATAGAAGGAAAGGATGCAGTTGTAAGAGATCCTATTGCCTGGGGCATGGCTCTGTGGGGTGCGAGCAATAGTCTGCCACACAAAGGAAGCCAGTTTTTCCTTCAGAGGTAGGAAGCCCATTCTTTGGAGTTGGTTGACTTTTCTGGAGTACTAGAATTCAGGAATTTCATTGCTAGAAGTGACCTTATGGACCATCTGATCCACCACAGAGCTGATGGAGAATCCCCTTCACAACATACATGGAAAGTGGTCACTCAGAGTCTGCTTCAAGGCCTCTGGTGAGTGGGAGCTCAGGCTGTTCTGAGACCATTGTCATTGGTGGGAAGTTTTTCCCTGACAGGTCCCCTAAATCTACTTCTTTGCAGCCCCCCTCTCCCACCATGTTTTCTCCTAGTTCTTCTATATGAGCTCAAATAGAATGATTCTAATGCCTCCTCCACATGACAGCCAGTCAAATACTTGAAGAAGAATCCCATGAAATAATAGGAAGTGATTCCATCAGTATCCCCTTCTCCAGACTAAACATCCACAAATCTTTCAACTGTGTCTCTTAGAATTGAAACTCCCGGCCCTTCCCCATCCTGAGCACCTCCTTTCATTGGCCTCCAGGTCATCAATGTCATCCTTAAGCTGTGGTGCCCAAGGCTGAACATCACACTCCAGAGGTGCCCCGAAGAAATCAGAGTGCAAGGACACCATCATCTTGTGGCTGGAAGTCACCAAAGCGTTTGTGATTGACAGAGCCTGTGTTGACTCACATAGAGTTTGTTACTTACTCAAACCCCAGAGCATTTACAGCCAAACTTCTCTCTGCACATGGCTGTCACTGTCTTGCATGAGTGAACCTGTTTCAGACTTGCCATTCATCCCCATCTATTTAGTCAATGCCAGTTTTAAGAGCTTACTACGTGGCAGGCGCCATAGCAGGTACTGAGGACACAAAGGCAAAAAAGCTGACGATGGCAGAGACTCTGTCATCAAGAAGCTGACAGTCTTTTCCCTTCTGTCTCTATTAAATTTTGTCTTAGTGAATTCAGGCCAGCGCTCTACCTGTCCGGGTCCCTTTGGGATCCTGACTGTTATCCACTATGTTCAGTTTGGTGTTGTATGCATGTTTCATGATCATACCATCTAGACTTCTCTCCGAGTCACTGATAAATGGTAAGCAGCCCAGGGCCAAGGCCTTCACTGGACACATGCTGCCATGTCATCAAAGACTCCTCAGTGACTACTCTTTGGGTCCGGCAATTCAACCAGTTCTAAGTCTTGTGGTTCTCTCATGTGGTCCATATGTCCCCATATTTTCCACCAGAACAGCATGAAAGGTTGAATTTGCTGTGGTGCTAAAATCTGGATAAACTCTTTCTGCAAATGGAGAGGTGAGAGAAGCTCAGCCTATTCTCGATGAGGTCTAATCGGCTCTCTGAGACCAGAGCTCCCTCTCCCATGTGTTCACCAACTGTACCTTTCATCATGTATTATGGATTGTTCTCTCTTAAAATCAAAGTCAACCTCTCTGGCCCATCAGCAGATCTGATCCTCTTCCACATCTCACTAACCAGCTTAACGTTCAGCCTTCTCCATCCTTCCGATCCATCTCTTGTTTTCCTCCGTCTCTTGTGTGTCATATATCATGTATAATGGACAGTGGCCCAAAGGTCTCATTGCTAATCAGATTTCTTTCACTACCAGGGTGTATGGTTTGTCCAGATCGGGTGATTGGAAGCCACCAAGACCACAGGGTGCTCTCAACAACAAGTATTTATTAAACGCTTACTGTGTGCTGCACTAGGGATACAATTATAAGCAGAAAGACAGCCACTGTCCTCAGGGAGCTTACATTCTAATGGCGCTTGAAGACAACATGTCAAAAGGAGTAAGTCCTGAGCCATGATGACATGGCTGGTGTAGGCATCATCCTTGCAATGGAAGCTCCTTGGGGAGCCAGTCAATCCAAGGCAGGGGTAGTGGGGAGGAGGGTACTTCCATGTGAGAATTTCAGTAGTGAACCTTACCCCAAAGGTGAGGAGGCTTCTCATGCTGCCTCAGTAGCCACCTCCTTGTCAGTCCAATGGATATTCTCCTTGGCGGAGAAAAGAAGTGAACCAGAAATCTAACAGCTCTGCCATCTCTTTGTCTTCACTGACCATTGTCTTCACACACACCCCCTGAGCTCCTGTCTCTTCTTTCAGTCCTTCTCCCTACCCCCCACTGCTGCTAACTCTTGTCTTTGGCTTCCCCAGCCAGCATGGGCTCAGGCTGAGAGGTGGCGCCTTGGAGGTCCTTCTCACAGGAACTGACAGGGTTGGCATTTATCCTCTGTTCTCTAGAATTCATTAAAATCTAACAAATGCCTACAGTTTATGGGCTGAGTGCTATGTGAGGCTTGGAATTGCAAGGCTGAAAAATGACAATAGTCTCTGCCCTCAAAGAGCTTACAGTATCCCAAAGGGGAAGGGGCATAATGTATACAAACAAAATAATTTGTAAACATATACAAAGTTAATTTGAAGTGAATGGATTGAGGGGTGCTGCCTGAGAGAACCAAGAATCGAGAATCGTGACTGGCGCTGGAGTTCAGAGAAGGGGAGCTGAGGAGAGAGAATGGATGGAAAAGGTGTCTGGGCCACTTGCCCACACTTCACTCCCCTTTGAGTCCCAGGCATTGCCAGCTGCGCTTCCTGGGAAAATGAGGTCCCCCCCTTTACTGGGGCTTCAAGGCTGGAACTCAGTGGTCTGAACGAGTGCCTAGAGGGACACCCAGCCCAGGGCCTATGGGGCGAGGGCTCTCCCTGCCAGGGCAGAGAGGTCCCTGTCCCCCCTGCCCTGATGCAAGGCTGAACCCCACTCCCCACACTCATCTTCGTTTTCCACCTGAGAACGCTCCCCCAGGGTGGGAGCAGCATCATGTCCAGCTTCCATATGATGCAAGCCACAAGGAAGATGAGCAAACCTGGACACTGACTTTTGTACAGTTCATAGAGATGCTGCCTTGCTCAGGTCAGAGAGGCAGGGAAGCCCAAAGGTCTTGACTGGTAGTGCCAGTGGTCTCTATGTAGGTGAATTCCCTCCTTCCACCCCACCATGGGTTCCCTCCTTAAGTCCAACCAGGCCTGATGCCCTTTGGCCCCAGCATCTGAGCTGGGTGGTGGTGGGGGAGGGTGGACCAGTGACCTCTCTGCCCTGGGTTGGAGAGCCCCATGCTCCTAGCTCCCTGCTTGGGAGAGAACCCAAGAGAGAACAGAGCAGGAGGCAACACCTGCAAGGCCTGTGGTAGCCAGATTTTGCTTTGTGCAGAGACTTTTTCCTAAATCAAATTATGTGTCTACTTAGGTCCTGGAGTAATGGCTGTTGAAGAAAGCCTGGTTCTTAAGAAGGAGGCCTCTCAGTGCCCTGGCTCGATTTCTCTGGGCACTCTGTCCTCCCAGGAAGCCACACTAGCCCTGCCCTTGTCTGACCCTCACCATAAGACTGACTCTAGGGTCTGAGCCCCTCCTTTGACTGAGGAACTGGACCCCTGCCCCTGCCCCACCCTAGAGGCACCCAAGGAGCCCAGGGCAAATCTAGGTCCCTAATTCTTGACTTTTAACTGACTCAAATATGCAAAGAAGAATTTTAAATCCTTGGGTGAAAGAACTCATGGCTGCTTTCAGTGAAATGGGCCAAGTAGCCTGTGTAGGGGAAAGATTTGGGCAGTAGGAGAATGTGTGTAGCTGGATTTATTGCTGGTCCACGGGCCATCCTAGGGAGTAGTAATTAGTTGGAGAGTGTCAACCTGGAGGATGGTCTCTAGTGGAGGGCCCAAGACAGAAGGATGCCTCGTCCTGTCCACTGCTTTCACAGGTGAGGAAACAGGACCAGAGAGGGAATGGGGCTGACCCAAGGTCACACAGCTGGTTCATGGAAGAGCCCCAACTAGAAGCTTGCCACTCAGCCTGTCTGCCTGGCATGTGGACTTGTACAGGTCAGTGGTCTTGTTCCATATTGTCAGGTGGAGAAGGCTCATGGACTCCCCAAGGCAGGACTGGGACTGCCAGTCAGTCAGTCAGTCAACAAACATTTATTAATGTTTTATGTATCAATGTATTAATCTGCTCGACTTGGCTAAGCACTGGGGATATAAAGAAGGGGAAAAGCTAGTTCCTGCCTTCAAGGAGCTCACAGTTTAATGGGGAGACCACACAGAAAACTAGGTACAAATAATATGTTGACAGAGGGTAAATTGCCAATGGAGATGGGTTGATTGAATATGGTAACATTTCAGTGTGTCTGGGCAGCCCCTCCATGGGGAAGGAAAAGTCATGCTACTAGGGCCTCTCTCGATGGCATCCCTTGTTTCCCTGAGGGGAGCTCAGTTATGTTTCATCCTCCAGGCTTCCTGGCTGGAAGGAAGTCAGCCATCATTAGGCTACATTCTCCCATTGACCTCCCCAAAGATGGCCAATCTGCAGCTCACGCAGCCATGCTGAGACTTCAGGTGTCCTGAAAGGTTTGGTGCCTTGGGTAATGAGGGATCTATGCTTCTGTTGCGTCTGTAATGAGGCAAGATGTCACTCTCACTGTTTAACCAACTCACCGTGGTTGGTGATGGGAAACAGTTGCTCAGACAGACTGAATCCAGTGATTACCAAATGTCCACAACGTTTCAGGACTGAGAAAAACAAATAGTAGAAACTGTTCTGAGAAAGTTTCTGAGAAGTTGGGCCAGGCTGCACCGAGTCACTGCAGTTTGACTTGGGGAGGTCCCCAGGGACCATCTAGTCTGCCCAAGCAGCCTCTGAGGGAGTCCAGCAACACCCAAGGCATGAAGCTCCATTCAGCTTTCCTTAGAGAGGCCTGAACCTGCCTCCTTGCTGCTTCAGTGCATTGTTCCAGGGCATTACTCCTACTCTGACCCTTAACTTCTCTTCCACATGATAGCCCTTCAGATACTGGGAGAGAGCTATGATGCCTCCTCCACCTAATCCCAGTGTTCTCTCTTTAAGTTGGCCCTCATATGACACAGGCTCCTCATTTCCCTCTTGTACATTTACTCTCAGCTAATCACAATCCTTCCTGCACCCTGGTACCCAGGACTGAGCACACTACTAGAAATATGGCCAGAGCAGGACTGGCTACAGTATCTCTCTGTCTGTCTCTGTCTCTGTCTCTCTCTCTTCTTCTGCCTCTCTCTCTCTCTCCTTCCCTTCTTTCATCTCTCTTCTGTCTCTGTCTATTCACCTCTCTGAGGGAGAGAGCTCCCTTCCACATCCTTGTCTTCCATGTTATATGCCCTGCTTTATTTCCCTTTGGGACTTTATTTCACTGTGCGAAAGGTTTTTTTTTTTAATTTTCTTGGCCCCGAGCACATCCGGCAGTCTCTAGTGGTGGTCTGCATTCTTCAATAGTCAGGAAATTACCTTTCTCCCTTCCCTGCCCCCTCCCAGGCTGGGATATAGATACTGGATCTGCCCCTCCCCCCAAGCTCACTGCTCTCCTGTTCTTAGGGGTTTTGTGGGTGATGTTTATCTATGTTTATCTCCTTAGCCCACCTAGCCCCCCTCCCCCCCCCCCCCCACTGCTGGTAATGTCCAGGCCAGCCCCTTATAGTTCTCCACATTCAAGAAGGTGCACCACAGAAAGTCACCTCACCTATCATTTAGGCCAACATCCTTCCATTTGAGAGAGGAGGAGACTGAGGCCCCAGGTGGTAAAGTGACAAGGACATATTGGATCAGAGATTTGAACCCAGGTGTCCTGTGCCCCAGTCCACCTGGATACTGGTCCTCTGTCCCTTCAGCCAGGTGAATCTTAAAGGGACAGCTTTGGCTAAGGTTCCACTTCCATTGCTCGATTTGTCTCTCACTACTTTGGGTGGCCCTGAGGCCCACACCTTTATAATGCTCAGAATCTGCCTCTAAAAGCCAGTCAATCCCCTATGGGGAAGGTCTACTCACTCTGGGGTGGGGCCCAATCCCCTCATGCTTGGTTTGGAGAGAAGAAGACTCCTCCAGATGATCGAGGCCTTTGGCCCAAGAGCTGGCTTATCCCAGAGACTTCTGGGCCAGGCATTTGGAGCTCTGATTTCTCCTTCCCCCATTTTTCCATTTACTGTCCTTGGGTGTCCTGGTACATGGAATCAGGGTAACCCAGCATGACAGATTCAGACCAGAATAAGCCATTACGGGCCCAACCTCCTCATGTACAAGTGAGGCTACTGAAGCCCATAAAGTGAAGAGAGTTGTCCAAGGCCTCACAGGGAATATGTGGAAAAGCAGGATTTGAATGCAGCTCCTGTGACCCCACACTGTGTGTTTTTTTTTTTGGTACAGAATTGATGCACACCTGCTCCCACAGCAGAAACTCCCTTCTCCACCTGCTCTGGAGACCTGACTATGGGAGGCAGAGGAGAAGGGCTTCCAAGGGGCCTTGGGAGCGAGGCATGACCTCCTTCATACCTCAAAGAGACAAGCCAAATGGAGAATCAGGGCAGACAAGAGAGAGGATTTCCTTGTACCCTCAACTGAGGAAGGCTGTCATCTCCTAGCTCTTACCTACTAGTTGGCTCAGTCCCATGGGCAGAAGGAGCTCAGGATTGCTGAGGTCTTATTGTCCTGGCTGCCTCAGTTTCTCCCCAAGGACCCCTGGCCTGAATTGCTGAGGGCTATTTGAGGTTTGGAGGCTCTGGATGGGGGTGTGAGAGTGGCTCCCATGGGTGTGTGTCTGCCATCTCCAGGGCCCCACCTTCTGCTCTTGGAAGTATTCCTTTTCTCTCTCCCGCCCTCTGTCTTTTATTTTACTCTGACAGTTTTATAAGGAATAATTTTAATAGGAACATGTTGTAAACTGGAAATGCTTTACTGGGATATGGCATAAAATACACAGAAGCAAGCAGGGCATAAATTACATTTTTATCAGACCATTTTACTGCAAATAAGTTCTCCTGCACAGTCTTTTATTTATGATGAGCTTGAAGCTTTTGTCTTGTGGGCCATTGGGCATCTGGCTTCTCTGGAGGACTGGAGGTAAAGGTTCCTAAAAGCTTGGCCCCTGGTCAGTCTGCTGTGGGGGAAAAAGCAGGTGCTTTCTTAGCCCTATGGACTTAAGGCTAAGCCACATCCGAATCTGAGCCTACAGATGGGTGTATTGGCTTTATCCAAAAAGCGTGTATTAAGTACCAGCTGTGTACCAGGCACCTTGCTAGGCACTGGAGACACAAAGTTAAGAATGCTCCTGACCTCAGCGAGCTGACATTCTGTTGGACTGACGTTGATTACTTAATATTAAGGAATTTCGTATTGGGGTTTGCCATAGTTTTGGGGAGTATAGGGGATAGGGGAGGTCGCAGTTGTATGTGTGTGTGTGTGTGTGTGTGTGTGTGTGTGTGTGTGTGTGTGTGCGCGCGCACGCGCATGCCCATGCATGTGTGTAAACAATATTGGACTTAGTCGAGATGTGAGATCTACTCCCAGGTCACCCCTCCTTTCAGCCAGTCCTTGTCTCTCTCTCTAAGCCTCAATTTCTTCCTTGGCAAAAAGTCAGGGGAATGGCAGGGCTCTACGTTCCCCCCCTCAGCCCTAAAAGGCGTTATCAGTGCCACCACTTTGACTCTAGGAATAGGGGACCTTTGCATGAGACCTGCAAGATTCTGATTCATTAGGATGAGTGTTCTCCTCTTCTGTTATTCTACTCTGACTAATGTTTTACCCAGCATAAGTCACACAGATAATATATACACTCTAGTATTCTGCTGCCCAGAATCTCAATAGCTGACAACCTATAGCACTTCACAGCAAAAACACTTTCCATCCATGAAATCATTTGAGCTCAGAGCCCTATGAATTCAGGGATTATTAGATCCATTTTTCAGAAAAGAAAACTGAGGCTGAGAGAGAGGAGTTGACTCAAGTTCCACAGTTAGTGCCAGAGCCCAACCTTGATTTCTAGTTCATTTTACTTTCCAAGTGTTCACACTATCTCTCCTTAAACGCTTCACAGAATTAGAGAATTTCAATTCGAGTCAATTAAATTCAACATTCATTTATCATGTACCAGGCACCAGATATAAAGACCAAATGAAATAGCCCCTGCCCTCAAGAAGCTTCCAATTTGCCAAAAGGTTACATATACACAGCTAATTCACTCCAGGGTGATTTGAGGGACAGAGCTGAAATGACTAATCACAAAACCCTAGGACTTCAACGTTAGAAAGCATTTTAGAAATTATATCTCTCTCCATCTTGTTAAATACTCATGAACTTTGTAGAGTTGAAGGGGCCTCATAGACATAGCAACAAATCCTTGTACCAACAAAGATTGATTTCTGTCCCCCTCCTCCACGCTGGGCTACATAGTGGCATATAGGGGGATAATGCCCAGCCTCTGTCCTCCAGGAGGTTGGGGGAAAATTTGAGAAGCAGCACTAACCTCTGTGAGACAATAGAGGCCAATGCAAGGCAGGCTATGGAGCTATAGGAGCATAGGGAGGGAGAGCTCCATTGGGCTCAATAAGGCAGCTGAGAGATATGAGGGAAAGAACTCCATTGTCCATTCAAGTTCATTGTCCATCATCACCAGCATCATCATCATCACTATCATTGCCATCATCATCACCATCATTATCATCACCATCATCACCATCATCATCACCATCACCATCACCATCATCACCATCACCATCATCATCACCATCATCACCACCACCATCACCACCCTTAACCTATCATTCTCATTATCACCACTGTTATTACCATCAGATAGCTGAAGTAGCAGTTCTCCCTGAAGGAAAAACAGGATATGGCATGTGCCAGGCAAGTCAAAGCATTTGACATCACCATTTCCCCTCAGAGACTCATGAGCTCAGCCCAGGATGCTGAACCAAAGATACTTGGGAATAACAGGGGTCCCTAAACCATCAGACCTGCTTCTTTCCATCCCAGTCCCCACAGCCATCACTGAGGGGAGAGATCATTATGAGGGTGCCCACCTTCCTCACCACCACAAGCAACAATTTTTGATCAACTGCCGCCAACAGGCAGAAGCCCTTGGGGTGGCAAGACCTTCCAGACTACCATCCTCCTGGAAAGCAGGCTGTGAAAATGCAGCCTGGGGCTTGACTGCTCTTGTAATGGCTACAGCCATGGCTACTGAAGATCCAGAAAGGAAAGTTCTGGTCACCAAAGTCCTTGTCATAATCAAATGGTTCAATATCAGAAACATCTCATTTTATCAGTAGAAATTACATTACAGAAGAGGCCAGCCCACCTGGTTTACCACTGCCCCCAAGGCCCATGGGACCTTTCCATCTTACTGGCAGCTGAAAACTTCCCCATGTGTCATATCCACGATTAGAATGTGAGCTCCCCAAGAGCAAGGACTTCCTTAATTTTCCATTTGTATTTCCAGCACTTGGAATTGTTCTTAATGAATAGTATGAGCTTGCTAAATCATTTTTATTCATTCACCATTATATTGCTATCATCGCCATCATTCTGACCACCAGCACCACCATCATCATTGCCATTATCACCTTTGTCAGCTCCATCATGGCTTTACATAGAGTGAGCAGATTTCTGGCAATGGGCTTTGTCATTCAAATTTATCTGATAGAGAATACTCAACAAGAAGGACAACATAACATTTATTACAGAATTACCAGTTGAAGTGGGCATCACTGAGACAAGGTCTCTTTGCTGCAGGAATTGATGGAGGATCCTGGTGGCCCCACCACACTGATGCCCAGGGAAGATTCCCATCTGGTTCTTTCTTTGTACTTGTATCACCTGGCATAGTGCCTGGCACAGATAAGCAGCTACTTCTCACTGATTGATTAACTGGCTACATAATCTCCTGAAAAACCAATGTTTACATTCACTAGGAGTTTGGATCCTAATGAACAGAAAGAAGTTAGATCAGAGGGCAAGAATCCAGGCTAGACAGGCTTCATTTTACCAAGTGGTGGTGAGGAAAGCAGGCCAACACAGCCCCGTTTCCCAACTTCACCACCTCTGTGCTCTCCTCCCTGCCACCCTGAGCATCAACTAGTGGCTTCCTGCTCTGGTGAAAGGAACCCAGGATTCTATGCTACAGGACCTGCTTGGCTCTGTGAGCTTGACAAATCAATGCTACTCTCCTAGGCTGTTTGTTCATCTGCAGAATTAGCAGTTTAACTTTTCATAATCTCCAAGATTCCTTACTGCTCCAAACCCAATTCTGTGGGCAGCAGAAAGAGGGGAGAGTGGTTGGAAGACAGAGGGAGTAGAAGAGTAAGTCTGGAGTGAAAGGAAGCTGTTATCATTGGGTCATTCCACCACTTGATTACTATTTTCACCTGCCTGATGGACAAGAAGCTAGCAAACACCTGGAGGTTCTGGGTTGCATCTGTCCCTCTGCTCTATCCTGCCTCTGTTCTAACAGTCATAAAGTCCAGCTTCCTAGTCTGGTCTTGACACCAATACCTTCCCTAATACCCACAGGTTGTGGGTGAGACACACATTTCAGAATTCCATATTTATGGGTCTGTCCTATCTCATGTCCATCAACAGTGTTTGAAGGACTGAGTTACCTGGGGGATGGGCTCCCAGGTGTGTGATGGTCCTCATTTCTTTGCCTCACTTTTGGCCCAGAGTTGTACTTAAGAACTGTTGATTGAGTTGAGTTGAATTCTCAAGAATTTTCTCGACATTGCAGAAAGTTAGGTGAATTCTGAGCATTCTTTGTGGTTCTGCTATATATTTTTTTTACAAAGATGAACCTTTTCTTTGATGACAATTGTAGTGTAAGGAAGGGAGCTAGATACCCTCACCTCAATACATCAGTCAGTAGATATGATGGTTTTAAAATGTGCAAACCATATCATCTACACTTGCAATCTCTTCCACAGAGAAATTCCAGGACTTGTCCAGTCCCACATCAAAGAAGCTCAGCAGTGAAGGTCTCTAGGGCCAAGCTATGGAGAAGGAACCACTCTTGTCAGAGGTGGATAGAGGAAGGCCTCTACTCACCCTATTTGTTAACAATGTTATCAGAAGAAATGGCAATGAGAAGATAAGGCTTCCCACTGAGAGCCAAGAGATATGCTGAGGGCAAAATCATCACCTGAGAAAGGAAAGGCTGCAGCTGAAGACAAACACAGCTACAGAAGCCCAGCAAATGGACAAAGAAGTAACTTCAAGGACCATGACACCTTTCACCAGAGGAGAATTCCAGCTGTGGATTCAAGAATTCTTTTCCAGGAACTGGAAGTTGTGAGTTTACCTGTTGGCCACGTGTGTTCTCTGCACATGTGCCTCATTACCATTGTACTAAATTTGCACCCACTTTCCCTAGTGTTTGAGTACACAAGGGGAGACCATGTCCCTAGTTTTGGGGAAATGTTTTTTGTACCAATTGTTCTTTTTTATTTCTGAGGCAATTGGGGTTAAGTGACTTGCCCAGAGTAACACAGCTAGTAAGTGTTATGTGTCTGAGGCTGGATTTGAACTAAGGTCCTTCTGACTCCAGAGCCAGTGCTCTATCCACTGTACCACCTGACTGCCCCATCAACTCTTGTTATTATAGTAATTTAGTAAATACAACCCCACCATAACTCAAGAGTGAAAGGGCATTTTTTTTTTTATCCCTGAGGACAATCAGGAAAGATAGGAGGAGCAGACAATCCTGGAAACTTCACTGGCCTCACTTCCACACTGTTCTTGATGCTCATAGATGATTCTGGCAGCTAGAGAGCCACATGGTTTCTATTGTTTGATCTTCTCTTTGCTGGTCATATGTGGCTTTACAAAGTAGCATGTTTCTGAGGGGGCAGCTAGGTGGCTGGATGTATAAAGCACTAGCTCTGGAGTCAGGAGGACCCGAGTTCAAATTTGGTCTTAGACACTTACTAGCCATAACCTAGCTAACCACGAGCAAGTCATTTTTGGCCTGTTTGCCTTCAGTTCCTCATCTCTAAAATGAGATGGAGAAGAAAATGCAAACCACTCCAGCAGCTCTGTCACAAGAACCCCAAATGGGGTCATGGAGAGTCAGGCCTAGCTGAAACGACTCAACCACAGCACTGTGTCTGAGGGACATACTTTCTATGATCCTTTGTCATTATCCTTGCCCCTTGGACTAACCCAGCAGTTTTCTTGGCAAAGATGAGGCCATTCCTCATGTCCAAGGGTATTTCCCCCCTCCCATTGTGCTCATCTTCCTGGTGAACCACTCCATGTACTGACTTGTCATCAGCCAGCATGCTGATTTCTCGGGCTGGAGAGGCAGCAGCAGGCCAATGAGAACTGTGGTCTCAGAACAGGGAAGGATGTTTCCCTCCCATGCTAGATGCTGGGCCCTAGAATCCAAGGTTGGGACTGAGTGGACCCCAGGCCCTGACCGAGCAGAGGATGAACAGTGAGGCTCCGGGGGAGGACAGCTGCTGAGGGAGGACAGGTGTGGGCAGAGTTGCCTAGGGAGGAGGTCAGGGTTGCAGTGCGCGCCCCTCGCTACCTGAAGATTCCGGTGCTTTCCTGTTAATCTCCTATTTCCTCCCACTTTTCTCTCCCTTGGTGAGGCAACAGATAGAGTGCTGGGAAGAACTGGGTTCAAATCACTCCTCCAACGAGCTGTGTGACCAAGGGCAAGTCACTGCATCTCTGGGAACCTCAGTTTCCTCCTTCAGAAATGAGGGAGGTGCACCAAGTGGCCTGAAACACTTCCCAGCTCTAAATCAGTGAGTCTGTGTCCCTGAAGGTCTGTCTTTATTCAGGGCAGACACCTTATTTACCATCAAAGCACTGCTGCTCAGAATACCCCTTTGAATGTAAGGAATGGGGGAAGTCCTTCGCTACAGGCGAACTGTTCCAGAACACCAGATCATTTGTAGTGGAAAGTAACCCTGTGAACACAATAAACGGGAGAAAGCCTTCAGCCATGGGTCATCCCTGATTTATCATCACAGGATCCTTCAGGAAGAAAAGCTCTGAGACGAAAACCCTGAATTGGAAGAGTCTTCCACAGCAGCTGAAGGCTTAGGTCCACACTGAAGAAAATGTTGCTGAATGCAATCAGCCAGAGAGCACTTAAAAGACCTGCTTTATCCCTCATCAGATGCCAGAGACTGCTTGCTACCCACTCACGGTGGTGAGGAATCCAGTACCTTGGAAAGAACCAGCCTTGTTACATGTTGCTCTCCAGAGAGGTCTCACTAGTTAAAAACAGGAAGTTCAGAAGGAGGAGAGGGGATGGCTTAAGGGAAAGGCTCTTGTTCAGTGACTGCCGCATCTCCTATGGTACATGTCATATATCCTAAGTATGAGACAAGTGATGAAAGAGAGAGGCTGGTTGAGCAAAGGTATTTTCCACTGCAGTGCTGGGGATGCAGCAGAGTACAAGGTGAAGAGGGTGGTGGTGCCTGACCCTCTAGGTGCTGTTATCTGTGGATGGCACTGAGCTGACCACACCAAGACCTTGGAGAGCCTCCTGCTAGAAGAGATATGGCACCCAAAAGTTTTGCCTAACAATCCACACAGGAAAATAGAAGTGGATGAAGCATGCTTATTGTCAGGCTCGTGATTTGTGGTTACATGGAAAGCTCCTAGGCTTTGTCCATCCCAGGAGATGTCATATTCCACAACTCACAGTCACAGAGTCACGCTGTTGGGAACTTTGGCTCTGGGAGAAGTCAATATGAGGTCATTAAAGGAGTTACAGAAGAAAGCAATGTAGTCTGCTCTCCTGCTTTCTAACGCTTGGTCTAATTCAGTGTCCATTTGTTGTATCTGACATATACACGCATGGATGTGCATTGCAAGTTACATATATACATACATACATAGAAGTAGAGCCCTATGTCAGACATCACATCACAGCCCTTCAGTGACCTGCTGCCCTCACATGGCATCCTCTTGGGGACCTGCTCTGCTTGGCTGGTACCTAACCTCCTACTCATGTCCTTTGGACCCTGAGCTGTGAGCAGGCCTGTGTTGCCTGCACTTCCACATGGAGGGTCATGACAATTAAGGTCTTTTCTCTGACAGCTGTCTTCAGGATGGTAACAGATGTGGCTTCTGCTATTTACTAGCTGGGCAACTTGGCCCAGGCCTCTCTTTGGGCATCCTTTCTCTCATCTGTAAAATGATGCCTTGGAGTCTATCATCTCTTCAGATCCTCCCAGATGTGATCCACCATTACAGAGATTCTGGTCAAACCCACTGGCCTCTCCTGTCAGGGGTGGCTCTGGCTTCCTCCGTCTTTGAGCTCACCTCTGGCCCTTGCTGCCCCAAACTAAGTGGAAGTAGGGATCTTGAGCAAGCTGCCTCTGCAGTGGGCAGGTGGATCATGGGAAAGGCGGCAAACTTAGAGTCATAAAGCTCTGTTCATTATATAGAGGGGAAACTGAAGCTCAGGCTGCCAAAGGCATCCGACAGTCATGGATGAGCCTGACTTGGAAGTCCAGGCTCTTGAGTCCCAACATAATCTGCTGCTCCTCTATTCTACCTGGCCTGGAGAAGTTGTGGAAATGTATGGTGAATTTTGTATTGAAGTACAATGAAAAGAGTGGGGAACTTGGGATCTGGAGCTCTGGGCTCAGTTACTGACTCTGACACTAACTGAGTCAGCTTTTCTGAACTCTCTGTAAAATGGGGTGGGTCATGCTTGCAGGGTCAATCTCCCAGGATTTTTATAAATGTAAGAGTGGGTCTCCATTAATTATCTCACAGAAGAGCACCTCATTGAATCAAACAATCGACACTTTATGTGAGCAGTGTCTCTACACCTGGGTCAGAAGTTGGGTCATGCCCTAAGGAATTAGCATAAAAAGAAGGAGTCCTCACAACCAGAGAGATTCCAAGGATCAGGACTCAAGAAACTGGAGCCCCAGTGGCCTTCTAGCAGACTTCTGAGGAACAGCTGAAGGACTGAGTGGTTGTGCAGAAGGGAGATGTTGGGGATAGGGGAGCAGTCAGACATGCCAGAGGAGAGTACCCAAGCTGGGAAAAGCCCTGCAAAGAGGTTGGGTGTCTCTCCAGCTCCCCTCCTAGTATCTGTCTGTCCTCAAGGCCCATAAAAGAAGCAGCCATTTCCTCACCCAAACATTTACAGTCACCTGAATTTTGCTTCTACTCCAAAGAAGGGGAAGGTTAGCTAGGTGGAAGTTTGGTGGAGAACCTAACTTCTGCCTAGATCTTAGGAACTGGCCCAACTCTGGCTCACAATGATTGTTACTGAATTCATAACTTTTCATCTAAATTAAATTTTCTAATGCTGAAGAGGAAGGGACCAGGCAGAACCTAGGGCCCGTTACTCACCTACCCTGTTCTTAACACAAGCTAATTAGTTCATAGGATGTTATATAAGGAAAATGTTTTGTCAGCCTTAAAGCATAATTAGTGACCTCCAGACACTTGGGGACTTTATTAACATGGTATGCAGAGTCTTCCAATTAAGAAGGAACACTTTTTAAATGACCCTAACATCCCAGGAATCAGGGAGAGGAGGGAATAAGCAATCCAGCAGCAGCCACAGCACCTCTGTGGCCAGAACGTGGCCCAGATCCTTCAGAATTGGCCTTCCTGGGTCTGACCACAGGGCAGGAGTAGCTGGGTCCTGAAGCTAGACACGTTCACCAGATGAGTCCAGTCAGAGAATCTGAGTTCTAAGCTACTGAAAATTATTGGAAGTCCAGACATCTCAGCATCCGGGAAGTCTGGCACTAGGTACAGGTGAGTGTCCTTCCAGACAGACATATCATGGGAGTCTGGTCTCTGAAAAGTGCTCAAAATACAGAGAATTAGGGGAAGCAACAGAGCCACAAGGGAGATCTTTCTTCCTTGGTGCACTATCTGCTTGCGGGGTTGGCCTTCTATGTACTGCCATCCTTTTGACAGGTTGTCTTTCCTTGTTGGAAGACAAGTTCCTTGATGGCATGGACTGTCCCTCTTTTGGGCTTGTTTTTGTATCACTGGTGCTTAGCTCAGGGACCAGTGAACTAAGCACTGAATAAATGCTTATTGACCTGGACTGTCCCCAAAGTGATGTCCATGAGCCCAGAGAGGACGAACCTGCATTGCAACACTTATTCAATTAAAAAAGTCACCATTCTTTCCATCTGGGCAATAATCCATTGAACATTAAACATAAAAGACCAAGAGTGTGAGAGTGAATTGTCATAGGAACCCATCCATCCCAATGCCACCATATATAAGATGACAACAATGATCATAATAACAGCTGATATTTACATAGAGCTTTCACATTCATGAAGTCTTTTACGTATATTTGATCATCATACAGCCTTGTGGGGTTGGTATTTTATACCCATTTTATAGACAAGGAAACTGAGGCTTAGGTGAAATACTTGTCCATTGAATCAGAGATGGGATCTGAATATACATCTTTCTGATTCCTGCTTTAGCTGTCTACATACAAGACCATGCTACCTCCCCCTCTATGCAATAATGATGTGGGAACTCTAGGGTATGACTTTCCAATAACATGTGGTAGTCTACACAGGCTTATGGAGGGTGGTAGAACATTGTAAACAACATTGACTCATAAAGTGGGAGGAAAAAACAGAAAACAAATTTAGAGAAAGTAGTTTAAGAATTAAAAAAAAATGTCATGCCCAGGGCATTTTAAGAATGAGTTTGGAAGGAGAACAAGAAACAAAAATTGGAAAAGATTTGTAAAGGCTTCATAATACACTCTGACCATCCAGGGTGGCAGAGCCTCCACATTTGGATTCTAGCACCGAAAATCAAGGGTGTGTACAGAAGAGCTTAAAGTTAGGAGTTCAAAGTCAGTTTCTCAGAAGCAAAGATGTCTGATATTTTACCAATTGCCATCATCCTTAAGCTATGCCTCTAATTCCCAGGAGAACAGAGTGTCCTGTTCTGGGCTTGGTGTGCAGCAGACTTCCACCAAATATTTATGGAAGGGGAAGAGGGAAGGAAGTAAGATGGCAAACAATTTTACAAGTTCAACACGAAGAAAATGTCCCATTTCTCTCAGTGGAGAGTGAAACCTCCCTCTCGTGGTAACTTGTTGGATGGAAGATGCCTGTCATCAACCCGAACATTTCTATAGAAGGACTCACCTTAAGCAACCTGCAATGTTACAAGGTTCTTTTGAGTCTGTTTCCCTTACACAGAAGCCATCTTGTGAATAGAGCTGAAAGAATGTTTTTCGAACAAAAATATAACATGTTTTCAAACTACCCAGTGTCCTGGTTTCTAGTTCAAACCAAAATGTTGAGGCAGTGGGTGCAACAAAAAGTGGAAAGGTGAGACCTAAGCCAGAGTGAGCCAGGCATGTCCTTGAGGGAAGGAGACAGGGCTGGTGCAGCTACTTGCCCTAAACACTGGTGCAGTTCATTAGCAGAACTACCAAGGGAACAGCCACATTGAAATGATGACTATCTAAGGAGCAAAGATGAAAATACATGAAAAAGCATTTTCTAGGCAGGATGGAAGTGGAGGCTTCAAGAATACTTTGGTTTTCTTCTTTGCAAAAACAAAATGTTTAGAGAAAAAAGAAGAAAAAAGATCAAGGAAAAAATATACCAAAGGCTTTGGAACATGATTACAAATAAATGGACATGAAAAGCTTCTTCTACAAAGCAAACACGGGGCACGATTATTGACCCCCAAATAAGAGATGCTGAGGTTGGGAAAACAAATATTTTTGAACATGTGCGTGCACACATACACACACACACACACACATGCATGTACACACACACACACACACACACACACACACAGCCAGAAGGCATTCTCATGTGTTGTGAGGCTTCACCGTCTGTGTAGAGAGGAGAGATGATCAGAATGATTCATTATGAAGTGGTAGAATTAAAAAAAGGGCAGCCTGCGACACTGGAAGAGGAGAGTTCTCCAGGAGGGTCTCCACAGGGCCTCTGAAAGTGACTTCCTATCCTAATGAGGCTGGGGAAGGTAATGAAGCCTCCTTGCCCTGTTTAAGTGCCATATCAGGAACTCCAATCTGCAGATAATATATTTTTAACAAACCTCTTCAGAGTGCTGGTTCCAATTCAAAATCACAGGGCAGCAAAGCAAGCATGCCTATTTCAAAGCCTGAATAAGAAGGCAGTGGAATCTCTGAGGCAGTTATCTTCCACTGGCAAGAAATTCTGTCAATAGTGCCACATTAAGAGTTTTCTCGGGGAAATTGGGGTCCTGAGCCCTCATGTAGGGGAAGTAGGAGTTGGGGGACACCTTAGCCTGCACATTGAGGTGAAGGTGTCACCAAATATGGGGACCAGAAGCTAGACTGACCCTCATTTGCTAGATGTTCACCTGACTAGATTCTTTGACTCCTTTGTGGGTTCACCATGGTCTAGTAGAAGGGATGGCAGATATAGAATTAGGGAGCCTGGGCTCAAAGCTCTCTTCTGCTACTTCTTGTGTGACCATGGGCAAGACCCTTCTTCCTCTGAGCCTTAGTTTCCTCATCTACACAAAGGAGGGAGTCAGATCAGAACTTTCTTTTTCTTTCCAGCTCTAAGTCCATAATCCTATGGTTTTGGACTTACAACCACACCAAGGGAGGGGGAGTGACACCTTCTTTCATGTGGCCTGCAGTGTTCATTAATAAATTAGTTTTGAAGACAAAGTCACAGATGAGACCCTTGGTTGAATGGGAATGTCCAAGATATTTGGGGAGGAAAAGAATGGATACAGCACAATGACCCAAAGAGGTTAATCCAAGGGTCCAGATTCCTTCTGGTCTCTAATGGTGGTTTGAAACAAGAAAGGCAAATTCACAAATTCCTACCTTCCCTATTACTACAGAGATATCCTCCCAGGTTGCAGGCTCACACCCTGGAAGTCATCCTGAACTCCTCACTCTCTCTTACCCCACCCATATCCAATATGATGCCAAGGCCTGTTGATTTCACCTCAGCCACATCTCCTGAATATACTCCTTTCTCTCTGACACTGCCCACCCACCCTGCCCTGTGCAGACCCGCATCATCTCATGCCTGTTCTATTACAATAGCCTGCCAGTGGGTCTACCTGCCTCAAGTCCTCTCCTCCCCAATCCATCCTCCATTTAGTCACTAAAGTGACTTTCCTAACGTTCAGGTTTGATCATGTCACCTTCCCTCAACACGTGCGTGCACACGCGCGCACGCACACACACACACACACACATACGCTCAATAAAGTATAGTGGCTCTCTATTGCCTCCAGGATCAAATACAAAATGCTTTCTTTGTCCTCAGAAAGGTAGGAAGGAGGAGGGTTCATGAAAAAAGATCATGAGTTCTGTTTTGGGAATGTTGAATTTCAGATGTCTGCTAGACATTCAATTCATGATGTCTAAAAGGTGGTTGGAGATTCAAGATTTGAGGTCAGCAGAGAGTTCGAGGAAGGACTTGTTTGGGGTGGATTTGAGAATCATTAGTATAGAGATGGTTATTAAATCCATGGGACTTATGAGGCCACCGATGAACTAGTCTAGAGGGAGAAGAAAAAAGACACAGGACAGAGCCCTGAGAGCTGCCCATGGTTAGAGGGAGTGATGTGGAGGGGAATACAGCAAAGAAGACAGATTATCAAAGAGAAGAGGGTGACAAATAGTGTCAAAAGCTACAGAGAAGTCAAGGAGAATGAGGATTAAGAAAAAGCCATCGAATTTGGCAATTAAAAGATCATTAATGACTTTGGAGAGAGTAGTTTTGATGAATGACGAGGTTGGAAATTGAATTGTGAGGAGTTAAGAGAGTTAAGAGGAGAGAAAGTAGAGGCTCACATTTTTCAAGGACAATACACCCACATATGTATTTATACACAGGCATTAGCAACAGGACTGTAGTAGAATGTGGGATTTGACCTGAGTTTTGAAGGAAGCCAGGACGATGAAAGTCCCTGTTGGCCCTAGTCTTCTAGGATGTGAGGGGCCCCAGAACTTGAGAATCTCAGTACGGCAAAGAACCTTTTCAGTGTCCATCTAGTCTAACCCATATACAAGGAAGACTCTCCTCTAGAACAGACAAGACCAGGGTTCCTGGCTTGAACAGGACTCCAGGAAAGAGAATCCACTCTCTTCTAAGGCACATTGTTTTTCCCAAGGGTAGCCTTCCAGGCCTTCTGGGGGCATCTCTGATCATCAGGAAGGTTTTCCTCATTGACTACTTTGCAATTTCCCTTCATGGATTCTTGTTCTGCTGTTTGTGGTCAAACAGGACAATTCTAATCGATCTGCCACAGGGCAGGCATCTAGATCCTTGAAGACAGCCATTAAGCCCTCCCCCCCCCAACCCTGAGACTTCTGTTCCAACTAAACATCCCGAATTGCTTCAAGGCTCCTCCTGTGGCCAGGTCCTGGAGCCCTTTGCTGCCATGGCTGACTTCTAGGAGCAGATTTCAGTTTAGGTGTTTGGTCTATATGCTGTGACCAAAACCCTGTGGCAAAGCACCTCCTTCTTGCCCTTCAGCTCAGTTATCTCTTCTGTGAACACCTGGAGCCTCATCTGCTCTTCTGCTATGATTAACTCTTCACTTAACAGGTGTTTGGGCCACTGTCGTTCCCCCTCAGCAAGCTTTTCAGGACTCCCTGAGGTGGACTTGAAGGTAACAGCCTGCTCTGGGGCTCTGGTGGGGACTCTTGTGGGAGATGAGGTAGTGCAGTTGGGAAGACCAGTCACAGGCATGTACAAAGCTGGGGCTACAAGAAAGCTTAGAAGTCATTTGGTTCAATTTCCTCATTTTCCAAGACATGGAAACTGAAGTCCAGAAGAGGGAAGAGACTTTGATTCTATGACCCTCTAACTCTGTGTTCAGTTCTCTGTATTTGATTCCTCCAACATTTGGGGCCTTCCCTGAGCACAAAGCAATGGTATGGACCCAGGGAAGGGAGAGGTTTCTCTGCACCTGTTGGTTCCTGGGATTCTGGGGAGGAAGATAGGCTTGTCTTCACACAATGCTGGCATTGCTAGCAGATGATGGGGAGTCATGAGCACAGGGGCTGGGGATGGTCCGCCCATGCCAGCTGGTTGGGACAACACATAGAAGTCCCAAATGTGTATCTGTTGTGTCTCCAGTTCTAAAGATTAGAGCTCATTGCCCAAGATCAGGCCTTTGTGTCTTCTAGCCTAGACTGTGGGCCCTCTCCATAGCCTCCTGCCTGAGTCCAGCCTCTTCCCTTTCCTATCCATCCTCCATGCCACTGCCTGAGTCATCTTCCTAGCACGCTGCCTTGGGCACACATTTTCCTGGAAAGGCAACCCTTCAAAGACATCCCACCAATACTCCTGAGCAAAGTACAAATCCTGATCCTGGCATTCAAGGCCAGTGACAATCTGGTTCCAGCTTACCATTCTAGCCTTAAATAAAACACCCTTTTGTGTAATCCACATCCAGCCAAACTGACCTCTTCTCTGTCCCTTGTTCTCCTCTTCATCCTCCCTGGCTTCTTGCCTTTGTCCCTGAATTTCCTTCAGTTTGTACATCCTTCCTATCTTCAAGGCCCATCTCAGATGCACCAGCCTCCATGAAGTCCTCAGTAAAGAAGGACTTCTTCTGCTTCCCTGGAGCTCTCAGCCTGGACAGCCCGCCTCCTCCTGGAGCAAGCTCCTTGTGAGCAGAGTCCATGTCCTCTCTCTGTCTGTCTTTGTCTCTGTTTCTCTGTCTCTCTCTCTCTGTCTCTCTCACACACAAATACAAACACATACACACACACAGAGTTTGTGTCAAGGACACATGGAATCAGTTCCTTGTGAATAGACCAAGACGACCTTCCATGCCTGGGGGAAACCAAGCTCAAGGTTGATAATGGAATGCTATGATTATAGAACCATCTGAGGCTTTGAGATGTTAGCTACAGAAGCACAGCAGCTCAGCTTTGGAAGGGACCACAGCTACTTCTAGTCCAATCCACACCTGAACAAGAACAGAGCCCTATGACATCCTTTCTGAGTGATCAGCCAGGCTTTCTTGAAGACTATCAGTAATGGGAAACTACCACCATCCAAGGTAGCGCATTGTACTTTTGGACAGCTCTCATTGACTTGGAGCCTGAATGTGTCCCCTTCCTACCTCACCCCATTCCTCTTGGTTCTGCTTTATGGAGTCACAGATAACATGTGAAATCCCTCTTACACATGATCACCTTTTAAATACTTAAAAATATACATTTTCTTGCTGCCTTCTGTCTTTACTTCCCAGCCATTTCCCACCCATCCTCTGAAATGGCACCTTCTTCATGCTGGCAGTGTATGCCACATTCTGCCCAAGGAGTCCTCCACCTTTCTACTGTGGGGGCTGGGGGTAGGTCTCATTGTCTGTTCTCTGTTTATTACTCCTTCTGTTACTCTTTTACCTTTCTCATCCTTCTCATGGCTCTTCGCCCATTCAGAGAAACGGTCCTAGGTTTCTCCAGATTGTTCATGCACAGGATTCCTTGCAGCCCAGTCAGCTCCCATCACATTCTCAGACTGTGCTTTTGTTGGGTCTTCATTTTACTTGTAATTCTTTGCTGCAATGTTCTTGAGGACTGTCTCATGTGCCCCCCTTCAAGTCTCTTCTTCAGACCAAGCATCTCTGGTTCTCTCACTCCACCCTTCTATGGCCTGAATTACAGGCCTGTCAACATCCTGGACAGGAACTTCCTCTGGCCCTCTCCAACTTACCCACATCCTTCTCAAACCCTTCAACCCAAGCCTGCAGGCAGCCTAGGATCAGGGCAGAGACCAGTGAGCTTCTCTCTCTTCTTGTCCTGGGGCAGGGCCTCCCCCATGCAGTCCAGATATACGCTTATTCTCTTGGCTGCCACGTTGACTCACGTTGTGCACCATCCGGTCCCCAGAGCATCCCAGCTGCCAGAATTTCTCTTCAGGTCCTTGCCATCCAGGAACAGCCCTGCCATCACAGGTGATGCTTTGAGCCAAAGTATGAAACTTTATGTTGATCCCTAATGATAATGCTTACATTTATAAGGCCCTGACACCATGGCAGGTGCTCTGCTAAGTGCTTAATATCATCACAACAACCCTGCAAGGTAGGTACTGTTATTATCTCCATTGATAGATGAGAATATTGAGGCAAAGACAGTGACTTGCCCAGGGTCACACCACTAGTAAATGACTGAGGCCAGATTTTAACTCAGATCTCCCTGGCTCTAGGCCTAGCGCCCCTACTGAATTTCATCTTATTAAATTTGGTCTAGCACTCTCACTTGTTGTTTGCTATCCCTCTGACCTCTGGGTCAGCATCTAGGCCTTATCCAAGCCATTGATCAAAATGTTAAATAAAGCAGGTCAAGCATGCAGCCTTGGGGCACTGTCCTAGAGACTTTTCTTTCAAATTCCTCCAAACAGCACTGACCTGTCCAAGTGCATCTAATTAATGGTCCCATCTCCCCATTACTGACAGGAATCCAGCCTGAGAATCTTAATCAAATGCTTTGCTGGAATTTAGGTAAACTATATCCAAGAAAGGAAATGAGGTCAGCCTGGCATGACTTGTTCTGGGTGAAAGCTGCCTGGCTCTGGGGGATTAATGGCCAAGTCCTTTCCTAAGTGTTCACCAACCACCTCTTTCATGAGCCATTCTAGAATTTTCCCAGGAAGAGAAGAATTGACCTTTACTTTGCAGATTGATTCTGTTCTTGTTTTGGAATGTGTGGTCAGGACTTTCCCCTTTCCCGTCCTGCCTTCTCTCTCCTGGTGTCCCTGCCAGTAGCTTGACTCTATGTCTTCCAGTTCTTGGGGGGCCTGGGTATGTCTCTCAGCAGGGCCAGGGGACTCGGGCTCATCCCAGGCACGGGCTCTCATCACCTTGTCACTTAGCCCAGCTCCCCATAGCGAGCTTGTCTTCTAGTCTTACCAGGTCAAGGATGGCTCTCCTCACAGTGACAACCACAGGAGCTGAGCATCCTCACCTGCCTTGTCACTGGTCACCACAGTCCCATTTGTCTTGAGCAGGGTCCGCTCCCTCCTTTGACCTTTCCATGGCTCCGATGGAGCTAAAAGGGAGACATTATTTGTGGGTCCCTTGCTTTCCTTGCCTGTATCACCTCTATGGCACTGAGCATTGCCCAGGACCATGCCCTACTCTCAGATTCATCTTCTGTTCCCTTGCCAGGCTCCCATTGTCTGCACATTGCTTTTGAAAATCTAAGCTGGTTGATGAGTCCTCTGGGCATTTGCATTGATTTCTTCAGACAAATCCCCTTAACTCCTCCATGTTGGAGGCACTTCCCTTGGTGTTTTCAGAATTTCATCTTGGGCTGACAGCCCCTAGGCTATGGGATCTGACACATCTTTCCTCTGATCTCTTTGACATCCGATCTCTCCAAATCTGGGCTACATGGCAGACCATGCCCAGATTTCTTCTCCTTCTCTATTACAGACTCCCAGATGGAATGGTTGCATCTCACCACATCTTATCCACTTAATAACATTTCTTATATAATATGTCTTGGGAGCCACAGGAAAAGCTACTTATAACGTGGGGGGGGATTTGAGTGGAGATTTTCAGGAAGCTAGAGAGGTCAGTAGTTGGAGCAAAGGAGAGAGAGCATTCCAGCCTGCGGGACAGCCAAGGAGAGTGACCAGGACTGAGAGGTGGAAGGTCTTGTGGGAGGAACAGTCAGAAGGCCATAGTCATGGGACTGCAGAGTATGGGAGGTAGGGTGTGGTCAGTGAGTAAGGCGTAAGAAGCCTGGGAAGGTTAGGGTAGGGCACCAGGTTATGTAGAGAATTAAAAGCCAAACAGAGGATTTTATATCCGAACCTGGAAGCCAGAGGGAGCTTCTGGGGTTTGTTGAGTAGAAGGGTGATAGGGCCAGACCAACGCATTAGGAAAATCTATTTTATGGCTGAAGTTGAGGATGGACTGGAGTGGGGAGATACTGGAGGCAGGGCGCCCCCTCAGGAGGCGATTTTGATAGTTTAGGTGTGAAGTGATGAGGTCCAATAGCACAGAATGGATCAGACCTGGGGGATGAGAGATGACGAAGAGCCAAGGATCTAAGCCTGGGAGACCGGGAGGAGGGCAGGGCCCATTACAGTCACAGAGGAGGCAGGGCCAGGCATCTGCTGCTGGAGGTGGCATTTATATCCCAGAAACCAGTTCTCCCTGTGCCTTGGAACCTGACATGGAACACGAGCTCCTCTTGTTTGTTTCTTCATCTTTTGAAGGCTTAAATTACCATTAAGATAAGTCAATAAATGATTACCTGCTTTGTGTTGTGTGTGTGTGTGTGTGTGTGTGTGTGTGTGTGTGTGTGTGACAGAGAGAGAGAGACAGAAAGAGACACGCAGATACAAAAATAGAGATTGTGACAGTGAGAGACAGCGAGAGAGAGACACACACAAAGACAGAGATAGAGAAAAAGAGAGAGAGAGAGAGAGAGATGGAGAGACAGAGACAGAATGAAAAAGGGAGGGAGGGAGAGAGAGAGAGAGACCCGTGGATGTCTGGGTAACTGAAGTTCCTTATCATTTCGTCTGGCCTCAGCCACCCCTCTGTGACAGTCTTGGGACTGGCTGGTGGCATGACAACCTTGTCTGCTTCCTTTATCTGTCCTAGTAGTGCCCTCTGGAGGGAGAGTGTCCTAGGCATGGAGCACAGCCAGAGGCATGTCCCAGAGTTGGGAGATGGAGGGTTGCTGGACAGGAGAGAGCACCAAGGAGGCTGGATGGTGTGGGCTTCTGAGGTCTCTTTGCCATTCACCCCCAGGGTCTTCTCTCTCTCCACTCCCTTTAGGCCTCTGTTCATTTAAAAATGCTTCTGTCCCCCCTTCCCCAAGTGTGAACTCTAAGACCATTGGTTTAATTACAAACTAGACCCCTTTTCTCAAGGTAACTGACAGAGAAGAAAAGAATGCAAGTAATTGAAAATATTGAAAAAAACCCAAATTTCTTCTAACAGCTTATTTCTGAACTCACTCTTTTTCAACATGACATGAGTTTTTTTTTTTTTAAATTAACTTTGTCAGTGCCTGAATGAGGTCTTTCTCTCCAACTTGTACATGAGTCTCTGGTGGTGCAGTGGATAGAGAACTGGGCTAGGAAACAGGGAGACTCATTTTTCTGAGTTCAAATCTGGCCTTAGACACTTCTTATCATGTGACCCTGGGGAAGTCACTTAACCCTGTTTGCTTCAGTTTCCTCATCTGTGAAGTGAATTGGAGAAGGAAATGGTTAACCACTTGAGTGTCTGCCAAGAAAACCCCAAATAGGTTATGAAGAGTCAGACATGACTGAAATGACTGAACAAGTCAGTTTTCAAATGGCTGGCAGCTTGGAGAAGGTGAAGGGTCCATTGATAAGCACACAGTGGGATTTCTCTGGACTCAGGATGACGATGGTCTGCATGGAAACCTTCCTAGCCCAGGCATTTCCCTGGTCCCTCACTGGCCCGGAGACTGGAGGCCTGACAAGGCTCCAGAATATGACATTTTAGGGCTTGGAATCAGTCTCTGTCTTTCTAGCTCAGTGCAAGACCTTGGGCTCCATGCCCATAGAGGAAGCCTACTGGCCTCAGACCAGGCCTCTGCCCATGCGTGCCCACACTGTCCTAAGGAAAATGCTCTATTCCAGTAACCAGCTCCTCCTTGTTGAGAAGGCTCTGTTGCTTCTTCTTCTGTCTTTTGAAAGACTGAAATGATCCCCAAAGCAAGTCAGTCAACAAGTGTTTACTAAATACCTACTGTGTGTCTGGGGACACAGAGAAAAGCACAGAGCCTTCTCTACTCTTGAGGAGTTCCCATATTAACAGGGAGAGGGTAAGAAGTTATTAGCTGCTGTTATTAGCTCAGCCCACTGGGATGGGATCAGGAAATGTTATTTTCATCTCTGGAATGTTAAAAAAGGACCCAGTCTATTATTTATTTCAGTGCAGTCTTACCCAGAGCAGATGGATCTTTGCTGCTTGTGTCCCTGGGAGGGGGTAGGGGGGAAATGATGTCATGGATCACCTGTGAGAGCAAGGCCAATGCTTGCACTCCTCATGGAAAGTGGTGGTTTTCTTGTCCACACCTGTCCAGTGACAACCTCCTGAAGATTGTCATTCTTTAATATAACATACAGGGGTGAGAAGGTTGGGGAGACTGTTATCACTCCATCTTCCTCTAAGAGTAAAGTCTTGTGCTTTGAATGCATGTCTCCCATCCCATCCTGAGCATCTACTCAGCTCAAAGTTTTAGAGAAAAATCCCTACACTGTTGTTTTCCTGGTAGGAGTGAGCAATCCTCCCATAATGTTAGTTTATCACGAATCCATATTGTTTCAGCAACTCACTCACATGAATTCCCAGTGAGCTGAGGAGCATTATTGACTTCAGAATGATTCATTAAAAATATTTTAAAATCAATGAACCTGGTGATCTAAATAGGCAAATAATGGAGCACGATTTTGCTGGCGCTGTCCTCCAGTGTGTTGGGGGTGATAATCAGAACACCGTCCTCCACGTGATCCATCAATTAACAGGGCTAGTCTATCGGCTGAGTCTCCATGAGCAGTGGACAGGTTGTCTGAAGGCAAGGGCTGATGCTAGGAATTCTGGGAGCCCACTGTCTACCTTCTTGAGAGTCTATTGATATTTCAATCTCTTGAGATTCCTGGCTCATTTTAATTGGGACACTGTAATTACGGCTGCATTGGTTAAATTGTTGATATGCATGTCTTATTTAAGATGTGACAGATCAAATTAATCCTCAGAGAAGGAGCTTGGGAAGATTCTCCCAGCACTATCCCAGGCTCATCAAGGGCCTAGGGCTTACCTTTCTATACCATCAGCAAGAGTAACTGGAACATCAGGGATTGTGCCTCAATCCATACTGTGGCTCAGTGTATAACGATGACATTGACCAGCTTTAACTGATACATGTGCCATTTCACCCATCTGTCCATCCACACACATCCACACATTAATCTGTCTATCATTCATCACCAAGTGCACCCAACCATGCACTAACAAGTTACCATCTACCAATGCTACCATGCCTGGATACGTTCATGCACCCAATGAGCAGTCCACCCATCCATACACCCATCCATCCATCCATCCATCCATCTTTCCATCCACTCATCCATCTATTCATCCACTCATACATTTGTCTATCCATATGTCCATGCATTGAATGATCCAATCATGCACCCATCCTCTTATGCATTGACTCAAGAAATAGGTAGTGAAGGTGAACCATTAGTGTAGGATTGCCTCTCTAATTCAGAAGTCACAGAAATTAAGAAATAATTCTTGCCTTTGTGAAGCTATTTTCAGTATCAACAATAATAACAATAATAACAATAAAAAACAAATTTTAATATCTGGCATTTATGTAGTATGTTATGTTTTGTAAAGTAATTTATATTTCCTCATTCTCTTCCAAGCTGTGGTTCTAACTTTCTGGACTTCTGTCACCAGCCTGTACCATTTTCTCCAACCTCTCCTCCCCTTTCAGCTTCCTCTTACATGCTGTTTTCCCTCATTAGAGTGTAAGCTCTTTGAGGGCAGGGACTGTCTTTCTTTTTACTTCTATTTTTAATGCCAGTGCTGAGTAGCCAAGATGGTACCCATTTTCTTCCTCCCTTAGAAGCAGCTCTCTCAGTCTTCCAAGGAGAAGCTCTTGTGTATCCCAGAAGCGTCTGTTGGAGAGAAAGCATCAGTTAGTAAACAAGCATTTATTAAGCATCTACTCTGTGCCAGGAACTGTGCCCTTGTGTTCTCAAACCCAGGGATAGTAAATAATCTTGGGACAGAGAAGCAAATGACTGCAGTCTGGTGATTATGAGGAGGCCAATGAGAGACCCTATTCCCTGGTCAGAGCTCACCTGTCAGTTTTGAAGGTGTCCAGGAGATCAAAGAGCTCAAATTCATGTCATCCTGGGCTTGTTTAACCTGGATAAGAGAAGACTGGTGGGGACATGATAGTAATTTTTAAGTATTTGAAAGGCTATCTTTGTATCAGTCAATCAATCAATCAGCATTTGTTATGCACCTACTACTATGTGCCAGGCATTGTGCTAAATGCTGGGGATGAAAAAAAAAGGTGAAAAGAGTGCTCAAGGAGGGCAGCTAGGTGGTGTAGTGGATAGAGCACTGGCCCTGGAGTCAGAAGGACCTGAGCTCAAATCCAGTCTCAGACCAGACACTTGACACTTACTAGCTGTGTGACCCTAGGCAAGTCACTTAACCCCAATTGCCTCCCCCTACAAAAAAAAAGGAACTCTCAAGGAGCACACAATCAAGTGGGGGAGACACCAAGCAAACATATGTATACAGAAGCTATAGGCAGGACCCATAGGAAATAGTGAAGAGAGGGAAGGCTTCCTGGAGGAGGTGAGATTCTAGATAAGATTTGAAGGAAGCCAGAGAGGAGAGTAGTCTGGGTGGAGCATGGAGAGCAGCCAGAGAGAATGCTCATAGTCAGTTGAGGAGCCCTCTTGTTTGGGAAACGTCTCAGAGACCGAGGTCACTGGATCAAAGAGCACATGAGGGGAGTGAGATGTAAGAAGCTTGGAGAGGCAGGAGGGGGCTAGGCTGTGGAGGGCTTTGGGTGGCAAACAGAGGATCTTTATACATTTGATCCCAGAGGTATAGGGAGCTACTTGAATTTATTGAGGTGGGGTAATCAGACCTAGGTTTTAGAAAAATCTTGGGTGGCAGAATGGAGGATGGACTGGAGTGGAGAGAGACTGAAGGCAGGCAGACTCCACCACAGCAGTTATCATATAATAGCCCAGGGATGTGGGGATGAGCATGTGCACTAGGGTGGGGTAGTGTCAGAGGAACGAACGAGGGGGTATATTCAAGAGATGAGACAGAGGTGAAATCACAGACTCTGGTGTCAGACGGGATATGGAGGAGGTGAGAGGAAGTGAGATATTCAAGATGATGTGGGAGCTTGAGAGGCTGGGAGGATGGTGTTACAGTAAAAGGGAAGTTTGGAAGGGGGAGAAGAGTTTATGGGGAAAGTTAACAAGTTCTGTTTTAGGACATATTGAGTTTCAGATGTCTGCTGGACATCTTGTTCCAGATAGAGGAGGGATTTTTCTCCTGGGGCCCAGATGGCAAAGCCAGTAACAATGAGAGGAATCCCAAAGGGCAAATTTGGGCTAGAAGCACTTTCCATGAAAACCACCACCATATCCTGCCAAGCCTTGGAAAGAAGTGGGTCCCCCCCCATCCCCACCCCTGCCCCTGGGGCCCCCTGCCCATTGGATTTTTCAGGGTCAGTTCTAGGGGTGCTGTGATGAGGATTCTTGTTCAGGTGTGGATTGGTCCAGATGGTCCCTGAGTTACCCTCAAATCATGAGATTCTTAGATTTGTCTTCACCAGTTCTTTCCAAAATATCTCCTGTACTCAGGTCCCATGCTGGGTGCTGGCACTGGTCATTGGCCATTGGGCAATGCTCATGCTTAAAAGAGAAGTACTTCACTCCATGATATCCCCGCCCAAGGGCACCTATACCCTGAGGTGCCCAACTCTCCTTAACTGCCCCCTTCCCTGGGTTGGCAGCCATGTAGCTGGTGGGGAAGAGAGGATCCCAAGGCTCTCCAATCAGGAGGGAGGCAGCTGCTCTTCTTAGCTCCTGGAGCTTCTCCAGAATTGATGTGGGATGGTATGGAATGAAGGGCAGGAGTTGCTAAGCAGAGGAGCCTTCCCTGAGGTGACATGAGGAGACCAGTGGTGTCACAATGACAGGAATAAGGGGAGGGATTCCTGGCCAGCTGTCCCTTATCCTGGATTCATTGTCCAGCTGAGCCCCAGCCACCTCATCCTTGGCATTTGCTTCTGGTCCTGGCTGCAGGGCCACTGGGGACACCTGCTTATCTTGACAATCCAACCATCATCACCAAAGGTGGCATCCATGGGGAAGGAAACAAACAGTCAGGAAGCATCTACTTTTTGCCAGGCATGAGGACTTGGCAAACATTGTCACATTTGATCTTTACAATAGTCCTGTGGGGAAGGTGCAGTCATTCCTCTCATTTTATGGGAATGCTATGGGAGGTAAACAGTGATTAAGTGACTGACCCTGGGTCACAGGAAATTTCTGAGACTGAATTTGATCTCTGATCTTCCCTCCTCCAAACCCAGTGCTCAGTCAGCTGTGGTGCTCTTTAGCTGCCTTATAAGGCAGAGCCGGGCTGGGATTTAGGTCCTGAGGTCCTGACCTTGGTGATCCCCTCTATTATCTTTGTGAAAGGCTCACTTCATCCTGTTGTGCCTCTGTTTCCACTTCTGCTAAAGAATGATGGTCACTCTTGCATGCATGGTATAACACATGCAGAAGGATCCTGAAGATAATTGCATCTTCCTTCCCACCCTAATGAAGGGGTTATTAAGGAGATGATATTCTGCAAAGTATGTTTTAAGAAGTAAATTAATCTTTCTCAACTAAGCAGCAGTGTGGGGTAGCAGAAAGTGGGCTGGATTCAGAGTGAGGAAGAGCATGGGTTCAAATCCTCCCTCCTCAATTTCTTAGCTGTAGGAATCTGGCTTATGACTTACCTGGCTTTTTCCACAAGGAGGGATACTGATACTTGAATCTCTTCTCGACCGGGCAGAGGATGGGCAGAGATCATACTATGATTACTTATTCTGTTGAAGCTAAAGTGAAATGTTAATGCCAGTTCTTTTCTTTGCAAATCACATAACATCTCATACTCTTGGAGCAGGAAGAACTGAGAAATATTCTAGCCCAGCATGTAGAAGATGCTACTGTTAGTCTGCTCATCGTCTCCCCCAGGGTCTGCTTGCCCAGCTCCCATTCAGATTGTGGGGACAGAGGGAGACTGTTTTAAGTACTCTCAGAGCTGGAGTCCTCTGCCCCTTGACTGTCCCATTGGTGGACTTCAACTCCAATTGGTTTGCTATTTTATACCGAGGCCCAGGAGCGTGGCAGCCAATCACAACACATTACCTGTGTGACATCACCTGTCTTTATCCAGTGATCAAAGCCCTTTATTACTTGCTCACATCTAGTGTACATTTTTGATGGATTGAGTTGAGCTGTCTGAGCTTTCTGTGATACCATTAATTGGGGGTAGGGTTAAAAACCCTATCTCTATTACCCATTTCAGTCACTTTTATATTGCTGCCTGACTTGTTTTGTCTAGGCAATGGACTTAAGTGACTTGCCCAGGGTCACACGGCTCGTAAGTGTTATGTGTCTGAGGCCAGATTTGAACTCAGGTCTTCCTGAATCCAGGGCAAGTGCTCTATCCACTGTGCCACCCAATTGCCCCTGCCTGACTGGTTTTAAATCTCTCTGCCACTGCTCCCCTATTTCTATAGACTTATTAGCATCCGTACATTAGTGAGCATCCATAAGTATGGTCTCACCAGCCAATTTGGGGAGAACATTTGGGGATGGGGGGTGCAGAGCCTTGGAATTGAGGTTAAGTTGCCTGGGTTTAAACCCCACCTCTGTGACCTATCAGCTTTGTGAATCTGCCTTAATATGCCTTAGTTTCCTCATCTGTAAATGTGTAAAATAAGGAAGCTGGACCAGATTTTTTCCAATGTCTTTCTCAGCTCTGCTCTTCGGGACGTGTTTCTTCCATATTTCACTCTTCTCTTCAGTGACAGGGACAGGGCCTTTGTTTCAATCTCCTGGAGTGAATTCCCAGTTAGCAGTATCCCACCTGGTGCAGCTATGGTTCAGCATATAGCAGAGGCCTCTCCTTTTGGATGAGACCTGAAGGCAGACAAATGGAATGATGCACAAGCACTGAGGCCTTCATGGGCTGGCTCAGGAGACTAGCTGGGATCTGGAACCTTGGGCTGATCACAAGAGGTCCAGGGTGTTCAACAGGCAAGAACACCAGAATTTGGAAAGAATGTAATCAATACATATCCCTGGAAATGAAATCTGCTAATAGCACAGAGAATCTGCTAGATGCTTTGCCCCTGCTGTGTGCTTAAAAGGTATTTTATGTACAGTATAAATATCTCTATGACTTTTTGCTACACGTGGTGTGAGTTTGACAGTCACCTCAATTGGGATTCCGGGAACTGTTTCTGGGAGATACAATCTGAAATATATATAAATGCTCATTTATAATTAGCCTACTGTTGCTCCCTTTATATGCAGTTAAAAGAATGCTAATCTGGCAGTTAAACACATACAAGCATGAACACACACACACACACACACACACACACTATCTCTCAGAAAATAGCCCCATCTTGATTCTGAAGAATAGACTTCTGACCATTTTATCAGAAAAATGTCCTATGCCCAGGACAGAGAATCCTGAGCCTGGACAGGGCCAAGACATAGCACCTGTTTTGTTGAATGAAATTGAATCTCGACTATTTATCTGTCTTTGAGTAAGACTGTGTTGATATAATCAATGTCACACTTTTAAGATTCCAAGAAAGTTGAAGCTATGTCTTTGTTCAGCCCCTTTTCCCAAGGTTAGAGACATAATGACAAGTTGATTCTTTCTGGTTTCTTACTTAAATCCTTTATTCTAAAGGGAAACCTAGAGTCTATTTTGTTCTTAGAGGTGGGGTTTGTCTGTGTTGGCTTCTTGGGTATTCAATTTAATCTAGTAAACATTTATTATGCACCAACTATATGTCAGGCACTGTGTTAAGTGCTGGAGACACAAAAAAGAGACAAAAGACAGTCCTTGCCCTCAAGGAACTCACAATCTGATGGGGAGGACAACATGCAAGCAAATATATACAAAGCTAACTATACACACAATAAATAGGAAATAATTAACAGAGGTAAGGTGCTGGAATTTAGAGGGGCTGGGGAAGGCTTACTGTAAAAGGTGGGATTTTAGTTGTGATTGAAAGGAATCCAAGGAAGTCAGTAGCAGAAGAGAGAGAACATTCCAGGCATGAAGGACAGCCAGAAAGAATGCCAGAGATGAGAGATGGAGGGTCTTGTTCATGGAACAGCCAGAAGCCAGTGTCACTGGATTGAATAGTATTTGTTGGGGAGTAAAGTACAAGAAAATTGGAAAGTGATAGGGAAATAGGTTATGAAAGGCTTTGAATGCTGAGCAGAGCATTCTGTATTTGATCCTGAAGGCCAAAGGAAACCACTGGAGTTTATTGAGTGAGGGTATGTGTGTGTGTGTGTGTGTGTGTGTGTGTGTGTGTGTGTGTGTGTGTGTGTGATGTAATTGGACCTGAATTTTAGAAAAATCATTTTAATGGATGAATGAGGATGAATTGGAGTAGGGGAGAGACTAGAGGCACACTGACCCATCAGCAGACTCTCCTATTTTCAATCTAATTCATTAAGCCTTTATTAAACCACTGCTGTGTACTAAGCCCTGTGTGAGATCCAGTGTAAGTATGTGAGGAAGAGGGAGGGACAGACAAAGCTTAGATAAGAGACCACTGTATCAAAACTGTGTACCAGCCCATGAAATTTACATTGTAGTAGGCAGATATGGCACATGCCAGAAGTATCCATAAGGCATAATAATACAGTCTAAGCACATTAGAGAGTCCCTTATATAATCACAGGTTACTGTATCTCAGAGCTGGAAGGAATTTGAGCTGCCATCTGGTTCAATCTAGATCTGAACAAGGGTCTCCACTAAAAATACTCTATAAGTGGCCAGCCAGGCTTTGCTTAAAGACCTCCAAAGAGGTGTGTGTGTGTATCTGTGTGTGTGTGTTTGTCTGTATGTGTGTGTGTATGGGTGCATGTGTATGTGTACGTGTATGTGTGTGTGAGTACATGCCGGGAGACAGGAACAATCTGCCAAAGCAGCCCATTTGACCTATGGACATCTCTGATTATTAAGAAGGAGCTTCAGACTTCAAGCCTTAATCTGGTCTTTTCTAATCTTCATCCATTTTTGCTGGTTCTGTCCTCTGGGACCAAGCTGAACAGGTTGAATCCCCCTTCCATGTGGCAGGCTACAAATTCTTCAGAGTAGCTAATCGTGCTCTGATGATGCTGTCTCTTCTCTAGGCTAAGTATGCCTGGTTTCTCTCTCTAACCCTAACACAGTACATACTTAAGGCCCTTCACTAGTATGGCTGTTCTTCTATTGTTATTTTCCAGGTCACCAGTGGCCAAGAACTGGCAGGTCACACTACCAACAAGATGGAGGACAAGAAATAATCTCCCATCCTTATAATGTCTCAAACTTCTCCAAAATAAGAAAAATATACAACAGATAAAGGAATTCCAGCTTTCTTCATGGTCTAAGATGTCAAGAACCATAATGAGGTAATAACTGAATGAACTAGGAGCAGAAAAGACCAATAATCTGATCCCTCAGCATACACCATGCCCTGGCAGACCTGCAAGCCAACCATGGGTTTGCAATGGAACTCAACTCTACACATCCTTCCTTCTTTCCTTCTCCCAGTGCCACTGAAAACCAAAAGGCAGAAGCTTGCTTTGTCTGGCACTGCAGCAGGCAGTCTTCTATTTAGCTAGTGAACTGAGAATCAGAGAGAACTGTGATAGGATGCCAACATATGGTATGGAGTTAGATTCTACTGAGTCTAAAGGAAAGGGACATGGAAGAGGTTGAGAAAACTTTGAGGTCTAGCCCCCAGGGAAAATGTCATCAAGGGGAAAAAGTCAGAAAGTTAACAATAGATGAATACAAAGAGAAAAAAACTGAAATTACCAAAGATCTTAAAAGGAAGAAAACTCAGAGACCTCAGGCATAAGCAGATAAACCAAACAGGGAAGAGATTAATAATGGAAGATATTAATAACAGACATTTATGAATATTGATATTTATATGATTTTTATGATATTTATATCATAAAAACAAGGAAACAAATTAACAGCTGATGAGGCAGAAGGACCTTTGTATTCCTATGAAAGCATGAAACCACAATATGATGTCCTTGAATGGCTTGAAAGATAAATAAGAATTGTGAAAGTAAAATTTATGGCTTGTCCAACAGAATAGGGAAACTTGAAACCACAGTGGCAAAATTTGCTAAAGACACAAGAGAGAAAAGGGACAATTAGGGATGCAAATAAACAGAAATGTAGGACAACATGGAATAGGAGAAGCAAAAAAAGCCAAAAATATTGAAAAAAAATATGACCTCCATGCAAGGAAAGCATTTCAGTCTTAAAGAAAGAATCCTGAGAGACAATTAAGAATTAGAAATTTCCCACAAGAACATGACATGTAAAACAAAAAACTTGAACATCGTAAAGTAAGAATAATTATTAAAAAAAACTGCCCAGAACTTCTGACTTATGAACATAGAAAACAATGTGTCAATGGAAAAAAAAACATATAGATTGTCTCCAGGAACATAAAGAAAAAAACAACCCCCCCAAAAAAAAACCCTCCCAAACTTATGAGGCAAACTCAAGACATATAATGGTTCAATTTGAACAATTTCAATAACAAACAAAAATTCTTCAAATGAAAAAGGAAAAAGCATTAAAATATAAAGGAAAAGAAATTTGAATAACATAAGACTATAATGCTCTCACAAATAACTACAGGAGTGAATGGAATCATATGCAGTATTTGACATTGTTGAGTACCTTCTCACTGATATTCTCTTCTCTCTAGGTTTTAATGATATGATTCTCTCCTGATTCCCCTACCTCTTTCTCAGTCTCCCACCTTCTTGGTCTCATTTGCTGGATCTTTATCTATGTCTATAGGTTTCCAATAGGGTTCTGTCCTGAGCCCCCTTTTTTTTCTCCCTCCACACTATTCAATTTGGTGAGCTTATCAGCTCCTGTTGATTCAATATCAACTCTATATTAATGATTCTCAAATCTACTTATCTGGTACTAACTGCTTTCTCAAACTCCAGTTTCACATCTCCGGCTGTCTATTGGGCATGTCCTATAAACATCTTAAACTCAACATGTCAAAAACTGAACTTAACTTTTCCCCCAAATGTCTCCTTTTCCTGACTTTCCTTTTACTATCGAGTGTTCTGCTATCCTCTGAGTCACTAAAGCTCACAACCCTCGGTGTCATCTTCAACTTCTCACCCTCTCTCACTCCCAAATATCCAATCTATTACCAAGACTTGTCAATTTTACTATTGCAGTATTTCTCATTTATGCCCCCTATTCTCCTATGATATTGCCACTACTCTGGTGTAGGCTTTCATCAACTCACATTTGGACTATTTCAATAGCCTCATAGTTGTTTTCCCTTCCTCAAGACTGTCCCAACCCTATTTATTCCTTCACTCAGCTGTCAAAGTGACAGCTGCTTTGCTCTACTTTGCATCTGCTTCTCTGTCTGGATTCAACAGCAAGGAAAAAGGATGCCCTTCCAGGATAAATTCTTCATTTCTAAACTCACCACCATGCTGCTAACTCAAACCTTGATTGACCCTACCTCCCTTTTCTCCTCTCCCCTCTGTTCGGAAGGCTTGGGGGTAGAGTACTAATGTTTTCCTTTGGAGATGGCAGGAACTGGACTTTTGGGCATTCTCCACTTTGTATCTGCTGCCCTACCTGGTTTCAGCTCCTTTGTGAGTACACTTTTCCTGTCTCCCCTTCACCTCTTCTTTCCTGTTTGCTTTTGTGTGTTGCCTTACCATTTCAATTGTAAGCTTGTGGAGGGCAGGGAATTGTATCCCCAGCACTTAGCACAGTGTCTGACAGATCCTAGGCACTAATAAATGTTTATTGGTCTGACCTGACTGTTTATTGTATTGGATCTTCCTGAAATGCAGGTCTAGCCATGTAACCTCCCTACTCACCAAACTCCTATCACTGATGGGAGCAAATACAAAATCCTCCATTTGGTATTCAAAGCCCTCTTCCATCCCTCACAACTTTACAGTCTTCTTACACCTTACATGCAACTGCATAATCTTCGATCCAGTGAAATTGGCCTCCTCAATGTTCCTTAAACAAGGTACTCTGTCTCTTGACTCTAGATATTTTCCCTGGATGGAATTCTTTTCCTTCTCATCTCCGCCTTATAGATTCCTTCAAGTCTCAGCTAAAATCTCACCTACAGGAAGCTTTTCCCAATCTCTCTTAATTCAAGTGTCTTCTCTCTGCTGATTTATTTCCATTTACTCTGTATATAGTTTGTGTCTAGTTATTCACATGTTCTTTCCCCCATTAGATTGAGCTTCTTTAGGGTAGGCACTGTCTTTTGCCTGTCTTTGTATTCCCAGGGCTTAGCACAATGCTTGGAACATAATAGGTATTTAAAAATATTTATGGACTGTCTGACTGTTCTAAAGAGGAAAGGAACTCAAGATGCAACCTGACATGACCTCCCTGTAAACCTGAGCCTAAGTGTTAATGGAAAAAGATGTATGTTCAATAAAAAAGAGGTGTTTGAAGCACGCTTACAAAGAAAACCAGACCTGAACAAACTATATGCTTTTCAAATGCCCCAGACAATAGAAATAAAAGAAAGATAAAGAAACACAAGAATTAAGGACAACAACAATAACAACAAAATGACAACAGAAAGACTATTAAAAAGAACAAAGGTGAAAGCCAAAGTCAAATAGAAGTGATGATGAAGAAACAAGCCTGAAACTTAATGTACTAAACCCCAGCCCACCCACACAAGGATCATTTTGGTGAGAATAAATTATATAAGGAGAGGGTGAATAAAAGGGAAAGGGAGGAAGAAAATAGATGGGTATATGTGATGTACCCTAATTAATTAAAACGTTAAAAATGAAGAAAAACTAACTTTGATATTCTCTCTGAAAGAATAGGGCCCACAGAAGAATAAGTGAGGAGGCCAAAGGAGGGATTCAAACAAGGGGAGGAAGGGAATATCTTGATTCAGTGGTGTGAGTCCCACTGAACAATGTTTTTACATAGAGGAGAGGTTTTCTACAATGGGAGATGGGAACTTTATAAAAGATTTTAGCTGCAGAGATTTGGTACTTAGAGAAACCACTCATTCTGCCTCAGGAGAAGAGGAATCTGATCTCCTGGGTGCAACTGATACTTAGGAGAGTGAGAGGGCATGGACTAAGAAAGTAGATTTCATGGCAAATGGGAGAAGTGATCATGAAGAAGCTCTATGTTATGCCTGAGAAGTTTTTCTATGTGACATCTGAGGAGGAAAAATTGTTATCCATGGAAGAGATGATAGATGAGTTTATGGAGAAGATGGTTCTTTATTTTGCCTTAGCTTCATTTGGTGGAGAATAAGAGGGTAGTTATTCAAACCATGAGAAAAAAACAAACAATTATTAAAGATATAGGTGGAGAAAAGCATCAGCCATGCTTGAGGGGAAGAGTCATCCATATTGACTCTCTTTGATTGGCCAACAATAGGTCCCAGGCCAAGCCGCCCTTGGTTATTGTTTGGGCCCTGAATGGCTCAGAATGAATTTAAATAGGAATTGTTCTAGTTTGGTCAGAAACCCCAAGAGTCTTCTCCTCCTAGACTGATTTTTTTTTACTAGGTAAAAGAGGCCATTCTCGGTCTAATTTCTTAGCTTATTCACTGATTGGGCTTTGCCTTAGTCAAAATGAGACCTGATAAATACCTTAACTTAAAAAGGCCAAGCATCCAGGGCCATCTCCAGTAGTCTATATCTATATCTATATCTATATCTATATCTATATCTATATCTATATCTATATCTATATCTATATCTATATCTATATCTATATCTATATCTATATCTATATCTATATCTATATCTATATCTATATCTATATCTACATCTACATCTACATCTACATCTACATCTGCATCTGCATCTGCATCTGCATCTGCATCTGCATCTGCATCTGCATCTGTATCTGCATCTGTATCTGTATCTGTATCTGTATCTGTATCTGTATCTCTGTATCTGTATCTATATCTATATCTATATCTATATCTATATCTATATCTATCTATATCTATATCTATATCTATCTATATCTATATCTATATCATCTATATATCTTGCCACTAGACACAGGTGGCTCCAGAGGAGAATGTGAGGCTGGTGACTTTGCATAGCCCCCTCTCATTTAAGTCTAATTCACTTGCATGTCATTGTATCACCACTCTGATGCCATGGGTCCTCTTCGAGAATGAAGAACAAATGACATCCATATTGGTTAGAACGTAAAATATGCCAAGGGGAACCAATGTGAGATAAAACCAGACAGATTGGTTGGTGATAGATTATGCTGAGCTTTGGATACAAGTTTGGGAGACTTTTTTTGGTTATTAGGGTAGATAAGACCAGCTCTGTTAATAAGAATGATTAATCTTAAAGGATGGTTAGAGGAGAAGGGAGGAAAAGTGGGAAGACTCAGCTGTAACCTCTGGCAACAGTCCTTGTGAATGCTGATGGGAGCCTACTCTGGAGCTTTGTATGCCTCAGGAACAGAGAGAAAGGAATGAGTGTAGAATATAAAATCCTGGAGGGCAAGGAGCTTAAGCTTTGCCCCTTTGTAATGTACATAATATGCAGTAAATAATTGTTTGTTGACTCACATTAAGAACTTTTATGCACAGGATCATTTCCTCAGGTCTTTCTTTAATGTGCTTGGTCCTTTGAGTAACTCAGTGATGGATGTCATTATCATCATCATCATCATCATCATCATCATCATCATCATAAACAAGCATTTATATAATGCCTAATATGTGCCAGCTGTTGTGCTATGTACTTTATAAATATTATCTCATTTAATTCTGGAAAATAGGTACTGTTATTATTCCTACTTTACAGATGTTGAAACTGAGGCAAACAGAGATTGAATGACTTGTCAAGGTCATGAACCTAGTGAGTTTGAAGCCAGATTTGAATTCAGATTTTTCTGACTCCAGATCACATTCTATTCATTGAACCACCTAATTTCCTAGACCGTGGTCTGATAGGTCTAAGCCTAGTCTTGGAAGATCATTGTTCCTTCTTTAGTCCACTTCCTTCTTTTACTCTCCTATAGACCTACATTTCCAAACCTGCAGCCCTTCCCAAACTTACATCAAGCAGGGCTTGATTTATTTTTTTAAAAAATTTTTAAAAATTTATTTATTTTTAGTTTTCAACATTCACTTCCACAAGATTTTGAGTTCTGAATTTTCTCCCCATTTCATCCCTCTCCCACCCCAAGATGACATGCATTCTGTATACCCCTTCCCCTAATTTGCCCTCCCTTCTGTCTCTCCCCCTTTCTCTATCCCCTTCTCCTTCTATTTTCCTGTAGGGCAGGATAGATTTCTATACCCCGTTTTCTGTATTTCTTATTTCCCAGTTGCATGTGAAAACACTTTTTAAACATGTGTTTTTAAAACTTTGGGTTCCAAATTTTCTCCCTTCCTCCCTTCCCACCCACCCTCATTGAAAAGGCAAGCAACTTTATACAGGTTATACATGTGTAGTCATGCATAACACTTCCATAGCAGTCAAGCTGTGGAAAACTAAGTATATTTTCCTTCATCCTATCCTGCCCCTATTTAATCTATTCTCTCTTTTGACCCTGTCCCCCCTCAGAAGTGTTTGCTTCTGATTACCCCCTCTCCCAATATGCCCTCCCCTCTATCATCCCCCTGCTCTCTTGTCCCTTCCCTCCCCCTATTTTCCTGTAGGGTAAGATAGATTTCCATACCCAATTGAGTGTGTATGTTATTCCCCTTAAGCTGAATCCTCTGAGAATAAGATTCACTCATTCCCTCTCACCTTCCCCCAATTCCCCTCCACTGTAAAAGCTTTTTCTTCCCTCTTTTATGTGAGATAATTTACTCCATTCTACCTCTCCCTTTCTCCTTCTCCAGTATAATCCTTTCTCACCTCTTAATTTTATTTTCCAGATATAATCCCTTCATCTTCAACTCACCCTCTGCCATCTATTTATCTACTAATCTATCTATCTATCTATCTATCTATCTATCTATCTATCTATCTATCTACATACATACATACATACATATATTTTTTCCCATTCAGCTACCCTAATACTGACAAAGGACTCATCAGTTACAAATATCATCTTTCCATGCAGGAATGTAAACAGTTCAACCTTAATAAGTCTCTTATGATTTCTCTTTCCTCTTCATGTTTCACTTGAGTTTGTATTTGAAAGTCAAATTTTCTATTCAGCTTTGATCTTTTCAGCAAGAATGCTTGAAATTCCCCTATTTCACTGAATGACCATTCCCCCCCCAAGAGGGATTGTACTCATTTTTGCTGGGTAGGTGATTCTTGGTTGTAATCCTATCTCCTTTGACCTATGGAATATTATATTCCATGCCTTCTGGTCCCTTAATGTAGAAGCTGCTAAATCTTGTGTTATCCTGAGTGTGTTTACCCAATACTTGAATTGTTTCTTTCTGGCTGCTTGCAATATTTTCTTCTTGACCTGGGAATTCTGGAATTTGGCTACAATATTCCTAGGAGTTTTCCTTTGGGGATCTCTTTCAGGAGGTGATTGGTGGATTCTTTCAATTTCTATTTTGTCCTCTGGTTCTAAAATATCATGGCAGTTTTCCTTGATAAATTCTTGAAAGATGATGTCTAAGCTCTTTTTTTGATCTTGGCTTTCAGATAGTCCAATAATTTTAAAATTCTCTCTCCTGGATCTATTTTCCAAGTCAGTTGTTTTTCCAATGAAATATTTCACATTGTTTTCCATTTTTTCATCCTTTTGGTTTTGTTTTACAGTGTCTTGATTTCTTATAATGTCACTAGCTTCCAATTGCTCCATTCTAATTTTTAAGGAAGTATTTTCTTCAATAAGCTTTTGAACTTCCTTTTCCATTTAGCCAATTTTGCTTTTCAGGGGCATTCTTCTCCTCATTGGCTTTTTGGACATCTTTTGCCATTTGGGTCAAGCTATTTTTTAAGGTGTTATTTTCTTCAGTATTTCTTTGGGTCTCCTTTAGCATCATTGTCAGTTTTTCCTCTACTTCTCTTACTTGCTTCTCAAAAGCCTTTTTGAACTCTTTCATGGCCTGGGACCAATTCATATTTTTCTTGGAGGCTTTGGGTGTAGGAGCTTTGGATTTGTTGTCTTCTTCTGGTTGTATGTTTTGATCTTCTTTGTCACCAAAGTAAGATTCTATGGTCTGACTCTTTTTGTGCTGCTTGCTCATGATCCCAGCCAATTACTTGAGTTATAAACTCTTTGTTAAGGTAGGGGTCTATTTCCAGTGTGGAGAATGTACTGTTCCAAGCTTCAGGGGTTTTGTGCAGCTGTTTTCAGAGATACTTCTAGGGACCTGTAAATTTTCAGTTCTTCCAAGGTGGTATGATAAGGGGTGAGGCTCACTCCTTTCATGGCCTGTGCTCTGGTATATGAGTGACACACTTTTATGTCTTGGAACTATGAGGAGGATTTCCTCTCCATCACCACAGCAAGCTCCACCATGCCAGCGCTCCTCCTTGTCCCAAGATTGCCACCCAGAACTGTGACCCAGATCCAAGCATGGGCAAAGCAAGAGAAACCTGCACCAGCAGAGAGATCCCTGTAATCCCCCTCTGATCAGCCACTTGATTCCTCCTCAGTCTGTGTGCCAGAAGCTCTGGAGGAATCCACCACCTTGGAACTTTGCTTAGGGACTGGGACTGGGACCCCACTGCACTTCTCTCCCACCACAGACACAGACTTTTCCCACTGACCTACTAAGTTGTCTTGGCATTTGTGGGTTGAGAAGTCTGGAAACCACCACAGCAGCCTATGATTAAGTCCTCTGAGGCCTGCTCCAGGTTTGCTGAGGCCTGTATCCCCATGCCAAACTGTGCTCCTCTACCAGCCTGGTATGCTATACCTTTATGATTAACCATCCAGGCTGTCTTGGGCTGGAAATTTGATTCACTCTGTCTTTTTGTGGGTGCATCTGCTCTAGAATTTGTTTAGAGACATTTTTTGTAGGTATTTGGAGGGGTTTGGGGGAGAGCTCAAGTAAGTTACTGGTTTTACTCCATCATTTTGGCTCCACCCTTGATTTATTTCTAAAACCAGGAAAATAAGAATTGGGTTCAGATTAACATCATTTCTGGCTTGATGTGCATTGTCGAGGAGGGCTAGACCAATAGAAAGATCTAGACAAAATGGGGGAAGCCAACATTTCCAGCTTGGAGTTTTCTTGAAGAATGGGTACTCCAAGGACTTCTGCTTCTGGGAGCCAAGATAGCAGAGTGAAAAGGTAGTTGCTGTCACTCTCCCCTATCAACCTCTGAAATCCCAGAAAATATCACCCCAGAAAAAAAAAAACCCTGGAACACCTGAACTAGAAGAAAGACAGGGGGCAGCAGTGCAGCAGCCCAGCAAATGGGTTCTCCCAATGCCTCAGCAAAAATAAGGGAGGCGGAACTACAAGGGGCCCCAGGCGGATAAGTACCCTGTGGCATTCATCTGAAAGGAGGTGAAGAAAACAACCTAAAGGCTTCCTAAAGCCCTGGCCTTGCTGATTCCAACCCAACACCAGGTGAGCTGTTGGAGCCCTGCAGCCTCCAATTGTGAAGAAATCCTGAAGCCCAGGTGGTAGAAGTGGCAAACACCAATACCTGGACCTCCGAGTGCCTCAGTGAGGGCAGGAGGAACCGGTGGAAACCAACTCAAAACTACCAGGTGCCTTGGCACTCTACCACAAACGAATCTCCCAGTGCATTAGCAGAAGCAAGGGAGACAACACTGCAGGGGGCCCCAGGCAGATAAACACCCTGCAGCACCCATCTAAAAGGAGCTGAAGAAAGCTAAAGGAAAGGAAAAGCAGGCAACCTAGAATTGCCTGAAAGTTCCAACCTTGCTTATTGCAGCCCAACACAAGGTAAGCTGCCAGTCTCCAATTGCCAGCATAAGAGGCTCCAGCATGCAAAGCCAGTGACCAAGACCTAGGCTCCCAACACAAGAAGCTTGTGTCAGTACTCTCTGTTCCCCAGAAGGAGAGCTCTTTAAACACCAGGGAATAAAGAAACACCATGAGTAAAAGGAAACGTATCATAGATTCATATTATGAGAAGACTGAAGATCAAGACAGAAGTTCTGAAGAGGACAACTTTTTCAACAAACCCACATCTACAACAGCAAAAGGGAATATGAACTGGTCTGAAGCCCAAAAAGCCCTCTTAGAAGAGCTCAAGAAGGATTTTAATAGTTAAATGAGAGAGGTAGAAGAGTCCTTCAAAAATACAATTGGCCAATTGGAAAAAAAATACACTGAAGAAAACAAGTCCCTATAAAACACAACCAGCCAATTGAAGAAGGAAGGACAAAAACTGACAGAAGAAAACAATCTGTTAAAAACTAGAACTGGACAAATGGAAACTAATGTCTCTATGAGAGAGCAAGAATCAGTCAAACAGAAACAAAAAAATGAAAAAATCGATGAAAATGTAAAATACCTCATCAGTAAAACAACCACCTTGGAAAATCGACTCAGGAGAGACAATTTAAAAATTATTGGACTACCTGAAAATCATGATGAAAAAAAGAGCCTGGACAGTATCTTTCAGGAAATCATAAAGGAAAACTGCCCAGAAGTCCTAGAACCAGAAGGGAAAATAACCATAGAAAGAATCCACCGATCACCACCTGAAAGAGATCCCAAATTGACAATGCCAAGAAATATAATAGCAAAATTCCAAAATTACCAGATGAAAGAGAAGGTGCTGCAAGCAGCCAGAAAGAAACAATTTAAATATCATGGAACCACAGTCAGGATTACACAGGACCTTGCAGCTTCTACATTAAAAGACCGCAGGGCATGGAACATGATATTCCAAAGGCAAAGGAGCTTGGAATGCAGCCAAGGATTAATTACCCAGCAAAAATGAGCATCATTTTTCAAGGGAGGAGGTGGATATTCAACGAAATAGGAGACTTCCAAACTTTCCTGATAAAAAGACCAGAGCTCAACAAAAAATTTGATCTTCAAGTACAGGACTCAAGAAGGACTTAAAAAGGTAAATGGGACAGAAGGATACAATATGCTGTTAATAAGGGGGGGAGGCTGTTTAAACCCCTACAAGGGAATATGAGATTTGCAACCCTTGAGAACTGTATTGTTATTACACCTTGTTAAAGGAGTATACATAAAGAGGGTGGATATTAGTTGACTTTGATGTAATGATAAAAAAAATCTAATCAAGTTAAATGGATCCAAATAAGTGGATCAATCTAATCTTAGAAAAGGTACTGAAAAAGGAGGAGGCAGACAAGGGTAAATTACATTATAGGAAAAGACACAAAATCCTATTACAGCAGAGGGAAAGAAGGGAGGAGGGTGAGCATTGTTTGAAGAATGGGTACTCCAAGTCACTGATGATTAGAGAAGTCCAAATGAATAGAATTCTCACATTCCACCTGACTTTCATTATTTTAGTATGTTGGCCAAAAAAGTAAATAACAAATGATAGAGGGTCTGTGGAAAAACAACCACATTAATACATTACTGGTAGAGCTGATCCAGCCATTCTGAAACAAACAAACAAACAAACAAGCAAGCAAGCAACTTTTTGGAACCAGTCAAGCCAATTCACTAATCATTTATTAAGTACCAAGTATGTACCAGGCATCATGTTAAGGTCTGGAAATATATAAAAAAAAAGCAAACCCGGTGCCTGCTCTCAGTGAGCTCATATTCTATCGTAAGTGTTGTTGGCACTTCATGCTGGAAGATAATGACATCATTTGGGTAATGTCTTGACTTGCAAGTGAATTTAAGTGAGGCAGAGCTGTGCAAAGTCATCTACCCCATTGGAGTCTAGTGGCGAGGCATAGATCAAGATGACTGGCAATAGCCCAGGATACGGTGGGAAACCTTGGCCTTTTTAAGCTAAAAGTCTAATGTGAGAGATAGAATGCAAACCAACTATGTGCAAAGAACATACAGACCAGATAAATTAAAATTAACCTCAGAAGGAAGGCACTAAGACTAAGGACAAATGTGAAAGACTTCCTGTGGAAAGTGGGATTTTAGCTGAGATTTGAGATAAGCTAGAGAAGCCTATAGGTGCAGGTAAGGAAAATGTCAGGCACAGGGTATGGTAAGTGAAAATTCCTTAGAGTTGGGAGACTGAGTGTCTTGTGGGAAGAATATTGAAGAGGGTGGTGCCACCAGATCACAGAGTATGGAGTGTTTTTTGGGGGGTGTAAGGTATAAGAAGACTGGAAGGTAGGGAGGGTTGGCTTAGTTATGAAGGACTTTAAAATCCATGTACCCCAGAATCACTAAATTGTGTATACCTTTTGATCCAGTAACACCACTATTAGACTTAAGCCCCAAGATATCAAAGAAAAAGGAAAAGGCAAGATACATTAAAAAAACACTCAGAGCAGCATTTTGAATGGTGTCAAAATAATTGGAAACCAAGAGGGTATCCTTCAACTGGAGAATGACTGAACAAAATGTGATCTATGAATGTGATAGAGTGCTATGGTGCTGTAAGAAATGGAGGAAGAGGTGGTTTCAGAGAAACCTGCTAGGATTATTATGAAGTGATGAAGAATGAAATGAGTAGAACTAGGAGGTTCATTTATACAATAACAACAACTGTAAACAACAACCATCTTTGTACATTTTGACATCTCTGAACAATTCAAGGAACATTCTATCATTCTGGAAGACTCGTGAGGAAACCAGCTACCCACTTCCTGATGGAGGGATAATGAACTCAATGATCAGAATAAGACATCCATTTTTGGGGGGTGGATGTGGCTGATGTGAGAATTTGTTTTGCTCGATTTTGTATATTTAAAAAAAGATTTTTATTTCCCTTTTTATTTTAAATTCTTTTTGATAAAAATGTAATTTAAAATTTAAATTCCTTTTGATAAACTCATCACCAGGGAACTCATAATTATGGATGAAAGAGAAGGTGCTGCAAGCAGCCAGAAAGAAACAATTTAAATATCATGGAACCACAGTCAGGATTACACAGGACCTTGCAGCTTCTACATTAAAAGATCGCAGGGTGTGGAATATGATATTCCGTAAGGCAAAGGAGCTTGGAATGCATCCAAGGATCAATTACCAAGCAAAAATGAGCATCATTTTGCAAGGGAGTTTACTTCTTCTTTGCTACTCACACCTATTTCATCAGTCTCCTCAGTTGTCTTTGGTCCTCTTATCGGACAGCTGGAATGCAGAACAAAAATCTTTTTTGATAATTTCCCTTTATAGAGGGCAAACACCTATTAATCACTGGCTGTGTGCAGAGCCCTGCACGGGACCCCAGGAGAGACACCAGTAGGTTTTCTCTGGAGCTGGGGGCATCCTTCCCTCACTTATCCTTGGCTGTTGAGCCCTTGGGGACCAGGGATGACTATGCTGTGAGATAGAGACATGACCTAGAGGGAAGAAGGGAGAATCCATGTAGGCTGTTGTCTGGCTTTTTTCAGGCTCCATAGTCTGGAGCAGTGGGTCTCTGAACAGAGTTTTCATCAAACTCTCAATGTTTGTATGGAACGAATGAAGAAGCAGACTTGGCCACATATTCAGTCTGAATCCTCAGAGCCTCAAAGGTCTTGACCGTGAGCAGATCTCAGCACCATTTATCACAGAAATGGTCTGCCATCCTCTCTCTCATCAACACTGAAGGCCCCTGTTAAACACTATTGGACTCCTGGCCTTGGGTTTGGCTCTGTACTATGTTTTCATTTGTTTGAGGCTCTGCCACAGCCCTGGAGGTCATCAGAAGGTGGAGATTCTGGCCTTTTAGAACACAAATCTTCTCTCTCCTCAGGAGGAAGCCAGGGGCTGGGACCCTGGAAAGAACAAGACCGTTGCAGGTGGGAGTGTGACCACCAAGATCATCTAATCCAAGCCCTCATTTTATAGAGGAGGAAAGTGAGGGCCAGAGAGAGGCTAGGCCTTGCCTGGAGTTAAGCAGATCATAAGTGACGGAGTTGGAATCCCAACCCAGTCCCTCTGAGACTCCAATACAGGATCTTCTTTCCAGGATGTCATGCACTTCTGTCTCCTCCTCAGGTCTGGCATGTATTCAGCTTATTCTACAGATGACTCTCAGATCCAACCCTAATCTCTCTCTTGAGCTTTGGTCTCATATCTCCAACTGTCTTTGAAACATTTGGAACTGGGTATTTTGTAGACATCTTAATCTAAATAAGTCCAAACTAAAACTCATTATCATTTCCCCCAAACCTTCCCTTCTTAATATTCTCTATTGCCATAGAGGATACCACCATCCTCTCAGTCCCTCAGGTTTTCAACCTTAGGTATCATCCTGGACTCTTCACTATCTCTCATCTACTGTATCCAATATGGTGCCAAAGCCTTTTGATTTCACCTTTGTAATACCACTTTGTGGCATTTCTGGTTGATTTTGCCTTTGTAGTATCTTCCCAACATGCCGCCTTCTCTTATCTGACTCTGCCTCTACCCTGGTGCAGTCCTTCATCATCTCAAGCCTGGACTATTACAATAGCTGCTGGGAGGGGTGTGTGTGTGTGTGTGTGTGTGTGTGTGTGTGTGTGTGTGTGTGTGTATGTCTGCATGCCTCAGCCTCTCCACTCCAATTCATCTTCCATTCAGTTGTCAAATTGATCTTCCTAAAGTGCAAACCTGCCCATGTCATCTGCTTACCCAATCAGTTCCAGTGGCTCCCTATTGTCCTCAGGACCAAACATCAATCCTGTCTAGCTTTTCAAGCCCTTCATAAGCTGCCGCTTGTCCCTCTCTCCCTTTCCAGTCTTCTTACACTTTATTCTCCTCTGTTCACTCTGCATACAATGACACTGATATGCTCATTATTCCTCCACGTCCAGACTCTCCACATCCAGAATTGGGGCTTCTTCACTCGCCTGGAATGCTCAGTTGGATGTAATTGGTGACGGTCATTCTGGGGAGATGAAGAAGCAGTTAAGATAGGAGCCCATGACATTGTGCGGACCCTCTTGTATTGGAAGATGGGATATACCACCTCCCACCCTGAGCTCTATAAAGGCCCTGATCCATCCAAGGGCATGGCTTGGATTTCGTTTTGATTATGCTTCTGTTATCTAGTTTGATACATGAATCAGAGTGCACCAAACTATGTATGGATAAATTCTCCCAAGAAGAGAAAAAATTCTTGGAAGGAGCTATCCAAGGTATCCATTGGCTTTGGGACACAACACAGTCAGAGGGTGACTGATAGACCAGGTAGTTTTCAATCTAGCGTTCCACACAGGACCGAGGAGCCCACAAAGCATAAGAGACACAGTCATCAATAGAGCACAGACACAAAAGAAAAGCCACTTCCCAGGCTTCTGAGCCATTGCTCCAGTGAGCTCTACAGTGAAGATGTAAGGAAGACTTTAACGAACAAGAGTCCAGAGCTATGGGCCACTTGAGCTTTTATGGTAGTCTAGATTTGGTATCAGTGTGAGAGAAGATGGTGCCCACCTATCAGGGATTTTGGCCACAGCTGCCACTTTGATCTCACAGTTACACCTTTTTACCTACAGGATTATGTTAATGTGTGTACCATATTGCCCTGTCACCCATATTGTGCCCCCAAGTCTGGGATGCTCCCTCCTCCACATCCCTCCAAAGCTGGATGTAGGTTTGGTAAGAACTTTAAGGGGAAGTTATATTTATTATACAAAGCCCATGGCACATGAAGCAAGAGATGACACTCAGTTAACCAAGAAGCACAATTGACTTGGTGCCAGGAGGTTACACTTCCATTTTGATCAAGAATGACCCCTGATACTGGAAAGCCTTCCTCCAGGAGACTTCTTTGTCTTCCAAAACCAAGGCCAAGGAGAAAGGCCACCTCTTCCTGAGAGATGGGTTAAGGAGACAAGAGTGCCAGAAGGCACCTGAGTAATAGTAGATGATGTGGAGAGAAGAGGGAGCTCACAGTGAGTGGCCTAATCTTTTTTAGTAAAATATGAAGCAGAGATCTCAACTGAGAGAGTAGAGGGAGAGGGAGCTATGGGAGGTTTAAGGAAGGATGAGAAGGTTTAGAAGAGCTGCTGTGAAGGGTGGTAGAGTGAATTAATTAGAGAGGTATGAGAGGATTACCTAGCATGACACAATTATGTAGGGACCTAGTCTGCAGAGTTTTGTGGTTTTCTCCATCTTCATTCAGTAGCGCATGTGTAGGAGTGAAAGCAGTGGATGGTGGGAGTGATCCAAGGCTGAGGACAAGACCAATGAAAGGATAGGGGGGCAGGGCCTCAAGTGAAGAAGACAGTATGAAGTGGAACTGGTTCACTAAGAAATCAAGATGTGAAAGGGAGGAGAGAGTGGCTTGTGTAGAGGAGATGGTTTCAGAGAGAACTGAGGGATCAAGGGATTGGAAAAAATGGTGGGATGAAGAGGAGGGCTTGGTAAGGGAAGGCTGAAGGATAGGTGGAAAGCCATAGATTATAGTTGGATGAGAGAATTTCAAAGTTCATAAACATGGAAGTGAAACATGTGTGGTTGATGACAAGATCAAAAATATGATCATCTTTGTGTTTGGCTGAGGTGGGGTGGAGGAGCAGGTCACAGTGGGTTAACTGAGTAACTGTGAGGCTCGAGTGTTTGAGGCAGTATCAATATGCATGTTGATGTTCCATCCTGGCAGGAGAGTAGGAGTCGGGGAGGAAAGACAGTGATCCAGGCACTGAACTCATTGAGGAAGGAAGGAAGTATCTTAGAGGGTTGTAGACAATAGCTACCAGAATCTTGATTGGGTGGTATATGTGGAATGAGTGAATCTCAAGGGAGAAGTGGTTACTGACTGACTGTGGGGAACACTGAAGTGGAAATGGGGAGAAAGAAGTAATTTGTCTCCCTTACCTTGGTCAGTATGCATCAGGAAGAATGAGTGAAGGTATTGCTGTTACTGGAAAGAGCAGTCAAAGACTATGGTCTCAATGAGAGCTAGAAGATGGAAGGATTGGGAAAAGAAAATATTTGAGATGAAAGCAAGTTTCTTGCCTAAGGAACAGGCATTCTAGAGAGCATAGAGGAGGGGGTGGGAGGCTTTGGGGTCAAATATGGGGGAAGGGTGACTTGAGGGGGATAGGATAAAAGCTCAGGTAGAAGGGGGACAGAGAATGGGGTTTGAAAGCTACCTAATAGGGGTTCAGAATCACTGGGATGGGGGGAGAGTTTGCTAATAAGGGAAGATTTTAGAAAGATTGTCACTGTCCATAGGATTTGGCCTCAGGGTAGAATTTTCTGAGAGTCTAAGGAAGTTCAACAAGCATTTGAAGCAGAAGGAGTTGGGATACTCTTCTTCCACAAAGCAAGGAGAGTTGATAGAATGATCCTTCTCTTCTTCTAATAGGAGGTTGGAGACCAGGTAGGAGACATGAAGTGTGTGTGTACGTGTGTGTGTGTGTGTGTGTGTGTTGTGTGTGTGTGTGTGTGTGTGTGTGTGTGTGTTTATGTGTGAGTGTAGGGTCTCCTCCGTCTCCCTGCTCTCCAAAGGGTGGTAGGGTATGGATTGAGTGAATCTTACAGAAGAGGTTACTCAGTGACTGAGATAGAGGGAAGGGGCAATAGGAGACAAGGAGTAATCTGGTGTCTAACACAGAGCTGGACCCCAGTAAGATGTTTCCTCCTTTCTCTGCCTATATTTATTTTGGGATATTGATCTTTGGTCTCTGATGGTCTCTGGTCTTCCTCAGAAATGGCCTGTTTCCCAATCTGAAGGAGTTCTCATTGGAATGCTCTGTGTGTCAGTTTGATAGCTAGGGCTACAGGCTTTTTCATAATCATAACTTCATGCGAGAGATTTTTTTCTCCAGTGAAACAATCCTAATCATTATCTTCAGATTTGTCTTGGCTTTCTAGTTCTGTGCACTGTTTTCCCTCTGCCAGCTTCCCTCACAGATATTCAGGGGTCAGATTGGAAGAGTGCTTGGGGGCTGGCATACAGAACCTTGCTGTGTTCCTAGCTTCTCTCTCTTTCTCTTCCTAAGTGAACATCAATGTCCCAGATACATGAATAATGGGTTTCCAATTTATTTCTTTTTGACAGCCCTGAGTGAATATTTCTTTTTCTCTCTCTTTTCTTATTACTTCCCTTTATTTTATCTGCTAAATTTCTACTTATGGGTCTCCAGTGACCTTTAGAGTCCTCAGAATTTGCAGTATCCCAAGGATGTGCAATTGCTTCCCCAAGAGGTTTGGGGAGGGGGTAGGGTAGGCTGGGGTGGAAGTGGGGAGAATGAGACCTGAAGGCTGGGTCTTTGGCCCACAACCAGGCCCCCATGCTGAGCCCTTAGCAGGGCAGCTTCTGCCCAGGATTCCTGATTAGATTAAGAAGACAGATGCCTCTAGAAAAAAGAAAAAATAAAGCAAAGCAAAGCAAAACCCATTCTCCTGCTTTTAACACAGTCCTGGAACCTTAAAATGTCAGAGCTGGGAGGGACTTCAGAACATGGAAGGTCAGAGCCAAGAACCTTAGAATAGAAAAAGTCAGCACTGGAAAGTACCTTATTAGCACAAAGAAGAGAAAATATCAGTGTTGAGAGGAACCTTAGAACATGGAAATCAAAACTAAGAGGGACTTTAGAATATAGAGCATGAGATATTGGAGATAGAAGATGCCTTAGGAAAGAGAACAAAGAATGATAGAGCTGGGAGGGACCTTAGAACATGGAAGGACAGAACACAGAATGATCTCAGAACAGAGAATGTCAAAACTGGGAATGACCTTTGAGAAAAGAACATAGAACTGGGGATCACTTTAGAAAATAGAACTGAGGGGCAGCTGGGTGGCGCAGTGGATAGAGCACTGTCCCTGGAGTCAGGAGGATATGAGTTAAAATCTGGCCCCAAACACATAATGCTCACTAGCTGTGTGACCCTGGGCAAGTCACTTAACCCTATTGCCTAACTGCCCAAGAATGGAACTGAGAATGTTACAAGCTTTAGGACATCTTGTCCTTCTCCTCCTCCTTTACCTCCTTCTCCTCTTCATTGTCTTCCTCCTCCTCATTCTTCTTCTTTTTCTTTTCCTTCTCATCCCAGCAGAGGACATGAACACTTAGCAGGTTTAATGACTTGCCCAAGGGCACGCTGGTATTTTGGAACACTTCTTCGTTTAGCTGCTCAGGGTAACCTGCAGACGAGAGACACACATGAGGTCTTTTTTGTTTCCTCAAGTTGTGAGTGCACCTTCTCTATGAAATAACTCAGCTATGTCCATGTTGCTTTTCTCCTGCAGAATGTAAGCTTCTTGAGGGCATGGGCTCATTCATTTTCATTTTGTATGCATGCCCTGCATTGTCACCTTATGTCTCATTGCCAGTTGTTGGGCTTTCAGAGAGTGTTAGCTTTCCTGTTTTAGCTCTACCACAGCTGGGATGCAGGGCTGGAAGCCACTCTTTACAGTGTTCTTTAGATGCCCAAATGGAGAGTAACATGCCAGAGTGGAGAGAGTTCTGAAGTGGGAATCTGGAACACTTGGGTTTGAGCACTGCTTCAGAACTTCTGAGCTGAGTGACCCTCAGTGTGCAAATCCCACCACCTCCCTCAGCTTCAGGAACATCACCTGTAAAATTCAAGGGCTGCACCAGAGGGTCTGCAAGTTTCCTTCCAGCTCTAAGCTGATGGTCCCCCAAATCACTTTCCCCACTTCTCTTATTCTGGTAAAAGAAAGAAGAAAGTTCCAATATTCCAAAATCTCCATCTATTATACCTCATATGTACCACTTCACTCTCACCGGCCAAGGTAGACAGGTGGCGTCATGAACACTGCTGTTGTTTTCATCCAGTGCCAATCTGAAGGCATTTCATAATAGCCAACAAGGATGAGAAGGTCAGGAGAGGGCCTTTTGAGTCAGGGAAGTCAGGGCATGTTTTCAGGGAGTAGGGAAGCTGCCAGAAGCCAGGGAGAGAGAGAAGATCAATGATAACATGGGGTTGAGAGAGGCGGCAAGCTGCTAGAGAAGATGGGGTAGAATTGGATCCCTTGTGCAGGTGGGGGTCAGTCTTGGTTAGAAGTTAGGCCACCTCATCATGGGACACAGGGGTGAAGGAGGACAGAGGGGCAGAAGGTACCTGAGTGATGGGAGATGAGCAAGAGGTGAGAAAAGGAGAGATCATGGTGAATTACCTCCATGTTTTTTTCTGTAAAATTATGAGGTGAGGTTCTCAGCTGAGAGAGTGGGAGGAGGGGGAGCCATGGGAGGTCTGAGGTGGGGTAGGTTGGGCATCAAGGTCAATCATAAGAGGCCTCTATTATGCAGATCCCAGTAAATAGCACAGAACAACAAGAGTGGAGCCTGCTCAGAGGGGTGTTGTTTTTAAGCTGATAACTGGGGCTCGTAAATCATGAGTGGCTGAACACTTGGCAAGTTCTCCATGCACAACAATCCCCAGAGGTGGAGGATGAAAGGCATGTCTTTCTCATTCTACAGATGAAGAAACTGAGGACCACTGAGGTGCAGTGATTTATCCAAGGTTACAGAGCTGGTAAGTAGCAGAACTGGAAACTGAAACCAGGTCTTCTGACTCCATAACCACTATATCCTGCTGGCCATTCATCCATCCATTCATTCATAAATCAAGAATTTATCAATCACTCAGTATGTGCAAGGTGTGGTACTGGGAAATGAGAGGACAATAAAATGCCAGGAGACAAGGATCTTGTCTTTAAGGAGGTCATAGTCATGGTGATTATGCAGAGAGAAAGAAAAGTGGGTGAGGAGGGGTGGAGGACAGAGAGACAGAAAAAGTGAGAGGGAGTGACAGAGGGAGGGGGAGAGGGAGGAGGAAGGAGAAAGAGACAGAGAGAGGGAGGGAGGGGAGAGACAGAGAGAAAGAGAGAGAGAGAGAAGAAGAAGAAGAAGAAGAAGAAGAAGAAGAAGAAGAGTAGGAGGAGGAGGAGGAAGTGGAAGGAGGAGGAGGAGGGAGGGAGGGAAGGAGGGGAAGAGGGAGAGAGAGACAAAGAAACACAGAGAGAGACAAAGAGACAGAGAGAACTATTGGAACTGAGGAAGGAAAACCCATTTTTAGCTAGAGTCACATGAGGGATGTAGAATTGTTTTGAGTAGGATTTCATTTGGCAAAGATAGTGAGAGGATTGTAATATTGTAAAAGAGGGAACACTCTTGAAAAATCTGAGAGCACATTTGGGGCAAGTGAAAAGCCGTGATAGCTTGGAGCTGGGACTGTTGGACAGCAGGCAGCTAACAGTGGCCGGGCAGGTGGGGTCTTCTTTGGGCAAGGGGAGGGGCCTCATCTTCAGGCCAATGACTCTCCAACTCTCAGGCTGGCAGATGCTGTGCTGGAGTGGAGGACTGTTACACACCACCCTCCTCATTCCACTTTTCTTGACATTATTGTAGAATGCATGAGTCCAATCAAGCCAGAAACCCACTAGAGATTGACTTACATCAATCATAACAGTCAAAATTTCCTTCAGATTGGTCTGAAATCAGTTGTTAAATTCATCCAGTTGTGAGTGAAGATAAAACAGACATATCTGAAAATTAGAAACGTTAATAAGCAAGTCTACTGGTGACAGTGATGGTCACTGAATGGGAAGAGTGGCCTCCCCACATGGGCTCCGTCCAACCACAGCTCTTTGGCTGTGGTCCCTTGAGCAGAGAGGGGCAGTTGAATGCATCCTTTTCCTAGTTCCATTGTTAAGGCAGAATTGCCAGATTTCCACACAACATCTGGTCATTTTCTTAGCAGATGTCTCCAATGATTTTACACAGACTTCAGGTGACCTGCAAGATGCCCTCACATGTGGACTTAGGCCAGTAAAGGGGAGATAAGAAAAGGAAAGCTGGTTGAAATGAGCCCTGGGGAGAATCTGTAATCACATGCTCTCCTCCTGCTTCCCACTGCTGTCCACCCCCAGTGTCCCCTGGTCTAATCTTACACTGGCTTAGAATGGGAAGAAATTTCTCACAACAAATAGAAAGAAGATTCTTTTAGACCTGCCTTCCATGTGCTACTTCTTGGGGGGCTGGGAGGAGGTGGCCCTGAGCTAGTGAAGGCCCTGAGACTATATCCCATCTCTGTAGGGCTGCTTTGACTACAGGCTTGGAAATGGATGCATTGTCTGGCATCTGAAGACTCACCTTAGCATGGGGGGAGCAGTTTGTCACCAGCTCATCATTCCAAAGACTAGATTTTTTCTTCCCCAGAGACCCTGAGCGGGGTGAGCTAGGGCAGCTAGGTGGCACCAGATAGAGCACCTGGTGCAGGAAGTTCAAATCTAGCCTCAGACGCTAGCTGTGTGACCCTGGACAAGTCACTTCACCCTGTTTGCCTGGTTTCCTCTTCTATAAAATCAACTAGAGAAGGAAATGGCAAACCACTCCAGTATCTTTACCAAGAAAACCCCAAATGAGGTCACAAAGAGTCAGACATGACTGAATAAGAGACTCACAAGGACCTTCTGCTAAGGCAGAATCTGAGTGGGTACAGAGTAGAGCCCCATTGACAGATCATGGGAAGGTTTGCAGCCAATGAGCTGGGCGTTATTTGGTGGCAATTATGGGTACTTTCAAACAAAAACAATACACACAGTTACAATAATTCACTTCAAGGGGTCCATAAGTTTGGTTTACTAGTATTTAAAACCCCTGCCTATTAAGCTTCAGTGAACTATTGATGATTTTGGGGGAGTGGGACATGGTAAGAGCTGTCTTCTGTGAAGGTTAGTCTGGCAGCGGGTATAGGGTCAATGGGACTAGGAGACCCTCTGGAATCTGCCTGTGTTCTTGGCATCTTCCTTCTACCATGGGACCAAACTAAAGGGGGTGGCTTTCTGCATTTCCTGACCTTTCCAGAGGAATGGTGTCATCAGCCAAACTCCTTCCACACCCCATTCAGCCCACATTAAATATTTTGTACATATGAAAAGTCCCCACATCAAAAGAGGTTTTTATAAATGGCTTGAGCCACTCAGCAATTATCCAAACCAAACAATTCCTGGTTGAAAAGGCAAAGAGAAGTAAATAGATGGGTATAGAGGCCCCTGGTGAGATGATTGATGAAAGAGCTGCACAGGTCCTGGCCCACGGGAGAACAGGAAGACTGCGTGGCAATATAGTGGAAAAGACCACTGGCTCTTGGATTCAAATCCTGACTCGAATATGTGCAATCTCTGTGGACTTGGCCAAGTCAGTTAATGCCTTTTATATCACTCAAGGTTTTGGGGTAATGGTGGCATTTTCTAGTATTATTGCTCACAAGCCACCACCAGTGTTTTCCTGATTGATTTTAAGCCAGACTTAACTCACTTTTATACTAAGCTGGGTTAGAAAGGACAGTTGTTATAGAAACATCCCCTCCCTCCAAATTGGGGGCATATCCTTTCCATGCACACACAGGGTACACAGAACAAGTGGACTCAGATTCAAAATCCAGTTGTGGTCAGAGTCCACAGGTGTAGAGAACATAGGGAGTTGAGGAGAACTACCTCCTGATTCCTTGATTTGGGGGCCTTTCCTCCCTTCATGGAGTTCTCACGAGGCTCCTCCCTGGGCTCTGAGGCTCAGTGCCTCTCTAGAGGACGCAGCCAGCATTTTTTTCTGTTAAGAGGGGTCAGAATCCAGGAAGCTGCTGCTATGCTCCTTGGGGGACTGACTGTCTCTCCAGCTTTCTCTTTACCCTCAGGCATTACCACCCCAGTTGACCCTACTCCTGACTCCAGTTACCAGTGGGACCTCTGATAACTCAGAGTGATCTTTCCCAGTTACGTGGGTACTCCTCTCAGAGTACCTATTCACTGAAGACCAAGAAAGGGTGAACACTAAGGAAAGAGAAAGGCCATGTGTCCACAGACACAGGCACACAGATAGGGGGTGAGATAGGGCAGTCATCCTTTCCGTCATGCACAGTGACTCACAGCCCTTCCACCATACTCACTGCTATGAAGGAAAAGAGACAAAATTACTGACAGAGGGGCTGGTCACTCTTTTTGTAGATGGGATCAATTTTGGTTCACTGGCTCATAAATCACTAGGCTTTCTGGTTCCTAAGCCAACCTGAACACTCTCTGACATCACAGCACTAGCCCCTCACTCATTCAGGGCCAGAAGGAAGCTCCTGGAGCCTCCATGGAGCCAGATAGAGCTTACCTGCACATATTCTCTACTATCCACAAGGAGGGAGGAATCCAAGTATGCTCTGACAACTGTGCTCTGATTAGCCAACTCCTCCATTACCTGATGAACAACCACTGATATGGAATTGCAGGCTGTGGGTGAGACCTTAGGGGAGATACAACAGGCATCTCCACCATTCCATACACAAGTGGTCATCCAGTGTCCAGCTTGAAGACCCTTCCAAAGATCCCTGACAAGGGCTTAGAAATATCATCTTCCAGTTTTTTCAGGACCCAGTGATATTGTCTACTTGGCCCTGGCTTCACTTGGAGGGTGGCCCCTTCCGAACTGGAATCCCTTCCACTCACCACATTCCTTAGAGCTGTTCTGGGTTTCAAAGGGCATTTATTCGATCTCCTGCCTTGTGTAAGAATCACCTCTTCAGCATTCATGACTGAAAGGTGATGGTGATCTAGACTCTGAATAGCTCCATTAGATTATGGGGAGCTCATTCCATCATCAAGTGGCTTCGATTGTTAATAAGCATTTCCTTCAGAGCCAACATCTCTCTCTGCACCTTCACTCTGTTACTCCTGGTTCTGCCCTCTGGGTCGGAGCAGAATAATTTTGATTTCAGTTCTACTTTGTAGCCTTTTGAACATGTCTGAAGGCTTCTGGGGACTATGTCCTGCAGGCTGGATGTCTAACTATCCCCTGGGGTTGGGCTGGTCTTCATCACTGTGAGGTGTAGCAAGAGGCTGGAGAAGACAGATGAAGGAAAACATGGCAGATTTGAACCCTCCCCCCATCTTCCTTCTCCTCTCCCTATATTTATGACTGTGGACAGAACTTTATTCAGGACAGCTGCCCTCCCATGCCCTCCCATGCCCTCCCATGCCCTCCCATGCCCTGCAGACCACTGCTCGTTCTCTCATCTATTTGGGCATCTGTGGCAGGGCAGCCGGGGTCATCACGGTGGGAGAATGGCCTCTCTGGTTGCCATGATGCCATATTGGGAAGGCTGGTGCAGGCTTTCCTTGAGGGAGAGAAATGCCTCATTTCTGCAACTTCTCAGGTTTGTTCTCTGCCTGGGGCTGTGTGTTTCCTGCCCCTTGGGGAAATCTCTTTCTAGTTTCTCTGAAGATATTCTTGGGCTTTTCTTAACGTGTTTTCCACATACTAATAACATTCCCATGCCTCGGTTTGGGTCCTTGATAGTCTGAACACTTATGCTTAAAGTAAAACTTCCCTGAGGCTAAGGGAGAAATGTTGCAATGAAAACAATATCAATAGTGATAATGCTTATTTTCCATTATACCAAGATTCAGGGGCACCAGGAAGCCCCTGTGCTGTCCATCACAGTGAAGCCATTTTTCCTGGGCCTGCAAAAGGGTCCATAGCTCTATTGGCTAAGGGGGAGGGACTCAGTGCACTCACTTCCTGAGATTCTGCCTCCGTGACACTCGCAGGGGCTCAGTATTGTTCCTGCCATGGTTCCCTGAACTGCCAAAGGGTCCTCTCCAGTCTCCCTTAACCCCTGCCAATGAATTCCAGACTTCTCTTAGTGAGTCTTGAGGGCTGGTCTAGAATTTACATTGACTATCTCATCTGGCCTGTATAACAGCCTTGGGAGGGAGGTGCTATTATCCTTATTTTTTTTTTTTAAACAGATGAAGCAACTGAGACTCAGAGGCTAGGAGACGCGCCCAGGGGCACATAGCTAGTAAGTTTCTGAGTCAGGATTCAAACTGAGCTTTTGTTTATTCTAAGCCTATGCTTTCTCCCCTATCTGAAGCTGCTTCTCAAATGAGAGTTGAACCCAATGACCACTCTGGCTCCTCCCCAGCCCTCCCTGTCTTTATACTGTGGTCCAAGCTTCATTAAGGCTCTCATGCTCTGAGACTCTGGGTGTAGGGTCCTTCTCAGACATCTGCTGATTGTGGTGGCTTCATGGGGTCACAATGGAGGCCCCTCCCTGCTCTGTCCAGTGGCCATAGATTTCTGTCAAATACAGGAGTAGTTGGCACCCAGTACCTAGCTGTCCACCCTGAGAAGAAGCTATGGCCTGGAAGGACCCAGAGCACCTGGGTGTCAGCCCTGAGGCTGGCCAGATGAGTGGCCTTGGAGAACTTCTTTCTTCTCCAAGGCTCCACCTCTGTCTTGTGTAAAGTGGAGATAAAACTCCATTGCTCCATCACAGGGAGATCAGGCCTCTGGAGACGGCCAAAGGCTAGAGAAAAGGGGATTTTGGCACAATCTCACCAAGGCCTCATTGTTTCAGATAGGCCACAGCAGGCCAAGGCAGAGAGTGGGATGGTGCAGTCCCCCTCCTTGCCATGTATCAGAGCCTGTAGTCTGGCAGGGGTGAGCAAAAGAACAGGGCAGAGCAGAGCACATGGATGAGATGTGCCCCTAGGTGCCGAAGCACTTGGAGGCAGCTGCTAAGGGCATCTACAGCTGGGGCCAGGGCCAGATGGGGGCTTCAGCAGGTACCCAGGCTCAGCCGGCCTCTCGTGGCCTGGCCTGGACTGACTTGCAGTAGCATCTCTGCCTTTCCAGTCCACTCCTCATTGCTCTAAATGTGGAGGAGGAAATGGCAGGGGGAAAACTCTTCTTCCCTGCAAGGTCCCATGCTGGCCATCTGCAGGATGGAGGTCTCAGGTGTCTGAGGCCATGGCCTGGGACAGGGGGAATAGTGTCTATCTGACTGAGGCTGAGGAGGAGGAGAAGGAGGTGACTGTGATGGTGGAATGGAGTGAGTGAGTGTGTGTATGTTTGTGTGTGTGTGTGCGTGTGTGTGTGTGTGTGTGTGTGTGTGTGTGTGTGTGTAAGTTTGTAGGTGTGGCTGTGTCCATGCATAAATGGGAGGCTATGTGTGAGCTTGTATTTTCAAGGCTGCACATGTGTGGAGGCTCAGCAGAGGGAGAGAAGGAGGGAGGGAGGTACTTTGCAGGAATGGTCTTGGACCCAGCACTGGGGCTGCTCTGGCCTGGAGTGAGGCTGGGACCAAGCTGTGTTTGCATACCCAGCTGCCCTGAGCTGCTCTGCCTATCCATGAATATTTAAGATCTTTTTCAATGTCGAAGCAGGATCATTCTCTCTGCTAAGCCCCTCCAGAGTTCATTTCAGAGGCAAACAGCAGCTCCTCTCACTGGGGGATCCCTTGGCTTCCCCACAGCCTGTCTAGAAGACCTCTTGGATTTTCTCTTCATTTCCTTCAGACCTGACTGCATTTGGATACAGAACGGAGCCCAGTCTCTCTGTGCAGAGTGGGCCTGAAAGTTAACCCTGTGTTCCCCAAAAGGTGGTCACATGCATGATCATGTGTGCACACAATGTATACACACATGCTCATACATATGCACACATATACCTGTCCACATATGCTGTTTGGAACAAATCCTGAGATTTCTCATGCATCCCTCTACCTGAGTCATGTGTTGGGCCCCTGGATCATGATTCTGTCTTTGGACCAGGTCTGGAGACAAGAGCTCACTCTGTTAACTCAGATAAGGAAGGAGCTCTGGAAAGTAAATTGGAATGTAGCACCCTTGGGTGAAGAGGATGAAAGGTTGGGGGAGGGACAATGCTTAGAGCCCCAAACCTGCTTAGAGACACCTGGGTTAGGGGCTACTGGCTACTGAACTCTTCTACTTAATATCTACATAATCTTGGACTGGTTTCCTCTATAAGCCTCAATTTCTTTATCTGGAACGAGAAGAGTTAGACTGAACAGTTAGATAAATATTTTTGATACAGTATCTAATAGTATGTTTGTGGAAACATATGAAGAGAAAAATACAATTAGATGGCCATATTAAATATGTGAAGGCAGCTAGGTGGCTCAGTGGATAGAGCACTGGGCCTGGAGTCAAGAAGACCTGATTTCAAAGCTGGCCTTAGACACACTAGCTGTGTGACCCTGGGCAAGTCACTTCACTCTGTTTGCCTCAGTTTCATCATCTGTAAAATGAGCTGCAGAAGGAAATGGCAAATTGCTCTAGTATCTTTGTCAAGAAAACCCCACAGACAGTATTGGCACTCTACGGGCCACAGGATCAGGAAGAGTCAGACATGACTGAACAACGGATCAACAATTGATGTGGAAGGAAATCTATAGTGAAGCAGGACAGGGTTCTGTGCTTCACCCTGTGTCATTGAACACTTTTATCAGTGACTTCAATAAAGGCGTAGGCAGGATGCTCATCACATTTGCAGTTGGCACCAAGTGGAGAGGGGTCACTAACCCAGTGGATGATGGAGCCAGGTCCCAGAAGGAACTTCCCAAGTCACAGACTTGGGCTGAGCTTAGTAAGACGAAATTCAAGGGAGATAAATGGCAGGTCTTAGTTTGGGTACAACCCAAACGAATTCACTTCACAAGAAGAGGGTGGAGGAAGCATGTTCTGATGATGACTGGAGGTCCTAATTTCCTCCAGCTCAGCATGAGTTAGTGGTGGGCAGGGGCTGCCCAGGAAGCTGCTGAGATCTTGGGCTGTTTTAAGAGGGGTGGAGCTTGCAGGAACTGAGAAAGGATGGCCTGTCTTGTCAGACTCCATTTGGAGAAGTGGCTCTTACAGTTACGGACACTACAGTTTGAGAAGAGTATGGACAAGCTGGAGTGTCCAGAGAAGGGCAAACAGGACAGGCCTTGGATTTGTGTTCTATGAGGGCAGAAGGAGCATAGCCTGGAGAAGAGAAGCCTTGGGACGAGTTAGCTGCGCTCAAGTATCTAACGGGTGACCATGTGGCACACAGGTAGGTCTTATTGTTCTTGGTCCCAGAGGGCAGAATCAGGAGCCCCGGCAGGAAGAGGAAAAGAGACCAATTTGGGCATGATGTCAGGGAAAGTGCCCTACCAACCAGGAGCTCTCATAGTAAAGGCTGCTGGAGAGGCAGTAGCTCCCCATTCTTGGGGGGTTTTGTTGGGTGTGTGATAGTGGGGAATCCTGACATGCAGGGCTTGGACCAGATGCTATCCAAATCCCTTCCAACTCTCACTTTCTGTAATTCTAGAAATGGCTTCGAAGGTCTTTCATAGTTCTCAACTCTGTTATGATTCCCCCAGGGAGGCTGATGTTGATGAGCATTCCCCAGGGCTGAGTGACCTGTTGTTCTTCAGGCGACCTTTGCACAGCCTTTTGACTGTGTGGTGTCTCCCAGCAGAATGTATGGTTTCTCAGGAAAGGAACTGCTTTGGTTTGGTGTGGTAAGTACTTTGTGGATTTAAACCACTTTGCGGGGTTGAAGAGAGGGTGAACTACGAAGTCATGATGCTGCTACAATCTGAAACACTAATAATTATAATAATGCTTTCACTCCCACCCCACCCCTACCATGACCGCTGTTGTTTAAGCCAGAGGTGGTTCTGCCTAGTCCTAAGCCCATTCTCATGTCTCATGAATGTCACTGAGTGTGGCTTTCAAGTCATACTAAGAACAAGATTAATTACTTAATGTCTAAGATTGGCAATCCATCCCATGGCCCCATGAAAAACATGTTCAAAACCTACTCCATCATGTGGAAAATTCCCCCAATGATATAAAAATGTCACTTTGACTGGATAAGTACAAAGTTGTTATTACATAATGGAGAGGGTAGGCTTTGTGATTGAATCTAGAGGTCAACAGAAACAGGTAATACTTCTTGATACCTTGGTCTTTTCCAGGTAAGGCACATGATGCATAGGGTGACCCAGGATAAGTATATCAAGTGACTCATTGACATCCTGCAGTCAAAGCTTCCTACTTAAAGAAATCAGCATTTTCACTATATCTGCCTAGAAACACTCTTTTGGAAAAGTCAGACGCTCAAGAATAGATTAAGCAATTGTCCAAGTAGAAAACTGTGTAATATCGATGACACATGGGGGTCTATTACCTAAAGGCAGGTATAGGAAGAAGAACTTTCCTCTTCCAAAAAGAGGAAGAGAATTCACAGATGTTCTTGAAAAGCCTGATGAACAGGTTAAAAGCTCACAAAAATATTTTTGAGATACACAGACGCCTTTTGCCAGAGCCGTAGTAAAGACTGACCAGAGGTATACACCATTGGGCTTATTACTGTAACTGGTTTTACCTCCAGATGAAGTCTAGATCAGGAGGAATCATCAGGCCCTCCATGGACAACATCACATACCCTTCCCCAACAATGGGATGACAAAAGAAGTGTTCAATTAATGCCTGATTCATGTGAATTTAGTTACAAAGTTGGAGACTTTTATGATAGTGACACAAGTCTAAGTCTTTGACATCAGAAATGACAGAAAAGACATTCAAAAAGAGCCTGGGCTTACTGGTCAGTGCATATGATGCAAGGGAGCAGCAGAAACTGTGACCAGTCACTACAGACTGCAAATATTTAGCACCTACCCAAAACCTGGAGAGACTAATGCTCTTGATCTGGCATCTCACAGCATGTTGGGTCTGTCTGCCAGAAGTACCCATCACAAACCACTTCCCTTCATGGAATGACCAATGACAGACTCTTGGAAGAGAAAGTCAAATAAACTATCTTGACAGCTCAGTAAACAGATGGAGCTAGAACAGGGAACCCTCCTGGACAAACGACTGGTCTGTGGTTTTCTGGTCTACAACTGACTTTTAAAGATGTAGGAACTGCACATATCAAATGCTCTTTGCCTCTAATTGGTGTGAAATGAAAAGCTTTCAAGGTGTAGACATGGATCTGAAGTAACGAGAACCATGTGGTGGCAGATGAGAAACCCATGGTCTCTGTCCTTTTGCCTGCTCCTGGAGCTGTCCCAAGAATTCCTTTAGTGAGCCCAAAGAAATTGAGCGTATTCCCTGATGTTCTTATTAATTTATAAGAAGTACGTCTTTTATCGACCTGTGCAATCATCCAGGAATGGAAAGGATGGGAGGGAATAAGCATTTATTAAACACCTGCTATGTGCCAAGCACTGTGCTAAGTACTTTGTAAATGTCATCTCATGTGATCCTCCATTTTATAGATGAGGAAAGCAGAGGTAAAGTGTCTTTCCCAGAGTCGCAAAGCAGGTAAGTGTCTGAGGCCTGGTTTAAACTAAGATGCTTCTGACTCCGTGCCTAGGACTCTATCCAGTGCACCATCTGATGCCTCAAGGATGAGATGAAGTGCTGAACATGGAGGCAGCAAGCAGTGCCTGATGGGTATGCAGAAATTGTGGAGGGGGGAGATGGGGGGAGAGAGAGAGAGGGAGGGAGGGACAGAAGGAGAGAGAGAGACAGAAAGATGGAGAGAGAGATGGGGAGAGAGAGAGAGAGAGAGAGTGTGAACTCTGGTAGTCACTGAGCTGTGAATAGAGAGCTGAGACTGAGCTGTGCTTGGGACTAAAGTCCTGGATGTCTGGTGTTGATACACCTTGTTCCAGTCAATGGTGGAGGCTTTTACCTTGCCTGACCTTGACCAGACCTATGGGAAGCTTAGCTCTGCTGCTCACCTCCCATGGGCTGATGCTGACTCCAGAGGTCAATAAGAAGTTTTTAACATGTAGAATTTATCTTAACTTTGGTGTTACTAAAGAGCCATGTTTAAGTGTTCAGTTCTTCTATCTGTGTCTAAAAGTAGAGCAGGAAACAGGATTGGGGAGTGAAGCCCTCAGAGGAAAGGTGAGATGGGCTCTGGGCTTTTTCTTCTTATCAGAATGGTATTGGCCAAGGGGCTTGAAGGTTACTTTATGAAAAGGGTGGTTTTTTTTTTTGTTTCCTTCTAATAGCACATTAGAAGAGAGAGAATAAAGGCAAAGAAATCAGAGATGGACTGTCACACATGAAGCCAGTGGGGCTGAATCACAGAGTGTGGAGGGAAGGAAATGGAAGCCAGGGGGCAGGGTCTGAAGAGCTTTAAATGCAAAGAGAGGACTTGGTGTTTGCTCATAGAAGTAAGAGGGACCTATTGGAATTTACTGAGTGGGAGGGTAACAGGATTAGACCTTTACGTTAGAAAGATTAGTTTACTCACTCTTTTAGGTCTTTGACAAAGGAAAAAAATGTCTCCAGAGACAGCAGTATATTTATAGCAGCCCTACTTGTGGCAGCAAAGATCTGGAAACCAAGCAGATGCTCATTGACTGGGGAACGGCAAAGCAAAGCAGTTCATGAAGGTAACAGAAGATCCCTGGGCTGTAAAAATGACAAGCATGATGAATCCAGAGAAGTAGAAGAAGACTCACAGGAATTCACACAAAGTCAAGTCAGCAGAGAGCAGCAAATGACATAGATTATATATGTCTGTATGTTTATATTTATATACATACACATGTGTGTGGCCTATGTATATGTGTATGCATACCTATATATACACATGTCTATTTATATAGACATACATATATATGCACACAAAATATGTAAGCATATATATATATATATATATATATATATATATATACATATATGTAGAGGGACTACAGCAATATAAATGGAAATTTCAAAGCAATAAAAAGTGAATGTTGCAAAAGTGCGAAGAATAAGCTTGGCCCCAGAGCTGAGCTATGCGGAGACACTTGCTCCCTTCTTTACAGAAGTGGAAGTCCAAGAGTGGGGGACACTGCATAGAATGTCAGATTTTTTCAGAATATTGGTTGGTATTTTTGAATATTTTCATTCCTTATCCTTTTCTTTCTTTCCTTTTAAAATTCTTTGCTATAACATGTGCTTCTCTGGGAAAGTGGAAGGGAAGGCATACAGGGTAGAATGTAAGCAATGTTTTTTTTTTAAAGGAAGACATATCAATAAATCTATTGTTTTTAAAGAAGAGATCATTGGCAGCTTTGGAGAGGACAGTTTCAGGTGATTGATGAGGTGGGAAGCCAGACTGCAAACGAGTTTAGAAGTGAGAGGCTGGGAAGTGGAGGCATAGATTGTAGACTGCCTTCTCAAGGCGGTTAGCTGTGAAACATAGAAGAGATGTAGGATAAGAGCTAGTAGGGATGGTTGGATAAAGTGAGGTTCTATTTTTTTAAGGATCAGAGAAACACGGACATGTTTGTAGGAAGTAGATAAGAGGACAGTAGAGAGGGAGAGATTGAAGATTAAAAAAGAAAGGGTGGGGATGATAGAAGAGCAATCTGCCAGAGAAGGTGGTCTGGAATCAAGGGTGCACATCAAGGACTTTGTCTTGGCAAGGAGAGCCACTTCTTCATGTGAAACAGGGGTGAAGGAGAATATAGTGGCAAAAAATGTCTGAATAAGGTGAGATGAGGAGAAGGGGAGAACAGGGAGTGCTGTGAGGCATCTGCCATTTTTTTCAGTGAAGGCAAGATTATCAGCTGATATGGTAAAGGAGGGGGAGGCAGAGGGGATTTGAGTCAGATGAGAGGCTTTGGAACAGCCTCTGTGGAGAGTCATATAGTGGACTGATTAGGGAGGAGCAGAATAATTGTTTTGCTGTAGTGAGATTAGAGAACATAAATTTTTAGTGGACCCAATAAGTACTATTTCCTGATTTCCTATAACTCTGAGAAGCAGCCCATGAACAGGAGTGAGGGAGGCAGATGCTGAGAGTAATCCAAGGGTTTTGTTTAGCAAATTGTGACTGGCAATAGGGATAATGTAATGCAGGTTATCGGATAAGGGACCTTGGGGGGATGATGTGGAGTGGGGTTGGTTTGCCAAAGGGTTGAGATAGGGAAGAGAGGAGAGTATTTGTAAAGGGCTTATCAAACTTCCACCTGCTGGATAAATATGTTATTATTAGTGTCATGGTTATCATTTTTGTCACCCAAAAATTAGATTGAAAAAATGATTCCATTTATGCCATCTTGTCTATAAGAATAGCATGAGAGACTTTATCAAATAATGAATGGAGAATCAGATGGTCAGATGGGTGGACAAATAGAAAGAAAGAAAATGGGAGAGAAAGAAAGGAAAAGAAAGGAATCCTCATTTATGGAGTTCCTACTATGTGCCAGGAACTACACTAAGCACTTCACAAACATTACATCCCTTTGATCTTCACAACAGCCCTGGGACATAGGTACTATTCACATCCCCATTTTATAGTTGAGGAGATATAGAGACAGACACAGAGGTCACAGAGCTAGTTAATTTCTGAAGCTGGATTTGAACTCAAGTCTTCCTGGCCACAAGCTCAGAGCTCTTGCTGCCATCTAGCTGACTAAAAAAGAAAAAAAGAAACATTGGTGAAATGCCTACTATGTGCCAGGCACTATGCTAAGCACTTTGCCAATTTTCTCTCACTCAATCTTCACAACAACCATGGGAGCCAAATGCTGCTATTGTTCTCATTTTACAGCTAGAAGAAACTTAGGCTTACAGAGGTCCAAGGTCACACAGCCAGTCAGTTTTTAAGACTTGATTTGAACTCAGTTTTTCTTAACTCCAAGTCCAGAGCTCTATAGACTGCACTATCTAGCTGCCTCGAAAAGGAAGGTAGGAAAGAAGGAAAGGAGAAATGTAATGGAGGGGGAACTACCACTGAGCCCGGCATTTCTGAGCATTCACAGTGTGCCACTGATGCAGTTACCCATGTGGAAGACACTGAAGAGCCTGTTTCTTGGGGAATTGGGATGACATAAAATGGACATGCTTGGAGGACTTTGGAGAATGTTTAGATCTTCTGAAAGTGGTTCTAGTTTCTTAAACATTTTTGGGAGGAGTCTCTTTGATTGGCTGGGAGTGCACATCTCTCTGGTTGACTTCTCTTCCTCTGACTTCTTTGATGGAGCAGAGACCTCACACCCTTTCTCTTCTAGGATGACATGTGGCCAATGGACCTAGGATCTTTTCCTCCCAGATTGTTCTTTTATTTGGATGAAGGAGAAGAAGCCTACAATCTTGTGAGTTTCAGAAATTAGAAAAGTGTGACTCACCCACAGAAAGTCCAGGAATCTGGAAGTGAGGCTATGCCAAAGTTTTCAGCCAGCCCAGCAATGATGCCCTTAAGGAATAAGGAACAAAGTCAAGTCTCAGCCCAGAGATGGCTGAGATTAGAGCACATCTCAGCATGGATGCCATGTTTGGATGTGAACTTGTTTTTTTGTGAGGGACTAATGCTATATAGATATTTCTTTAAGAGAGAGATTGTTCTCCACACAGATTGAGGTGATAGAGGGGAGAATGTGCCCCAGAGGTGCTAGGGGAAGGTGTAGGCTGTTCTTGATACACTCTCAAAATAAATGTCTATTAGTAAAAGCTAATTGATATAATTGGTTAAATGGAACTGGAGTGCTGATCATCAGGTGGTTAATGTAGAAGATTGTGGGTTCATGACAATGGCATTAGAAAAATTGACCCCCTTACAGTGGAACCCCAAGAATATCAGGGGAAGATGTAGCTGTCATCACTTTGGCAGAAAGGGACTGGAAAGAAGTAGCTACAAATGAGGCAGCTAGGTGGTGCCAAAATGCACAGAGGGCGGGGCTAGGAGTCTGGGAAAACCAAGTTCAAATCTAGCCTCAGACACTTACTAGCTGTGTGACCCTGGGAAAGTCCCTTAATTTCTGCCTCAGCTTTCTGACTTAGATGGCTAAGTGGATAAAGTGATGAGAATGGAGTCCAGAATCTGGCCTCAAACACTTACTAGCTGTGTTCCTCTGTCTCAGTTTTCTCAACTAGAATGGGAATAACAACAGCACCTCCCTCTCAGGCTTGTTGTGAAGATCAAAGGAGATAATATTTTGCAGGACTTTGCAAATCTTAAAGCCCTATAGAAATGGTAGGAATTTTTTAAAGAACCTTCATTTTAAGAGGGCATCCACACTAGCCATTTCCAGGCTGCATTCCCAACTTCTACCATACTTCGTGGGTACCTTTGTCTCGTCACTCCACTCTGTCTCTGCTGCCTGCCTGGTGCCCCTCCCAAAGTAAGCTCATCTCCTCTAAACTCACCATCATAGCAGCTAACTCAAGCCTTGACTGACAGCACCTCCCTGAACCTTCTCTCCCTGCTGTCTGGAGGGCTGGAGGGCAGGGTACCAAACTTCTCCCAATCCCTTTCTTTATAGAGGACAGAAACTGGACTTTTGGACTCACTCCACTGTGCCCCTGCTTCCTGCCTGGTGCCCCTGAAGTGCCACCTGCTGTCCCACCACGTCCCCTTTCCTGCTTCCTTTTGTGCAGTATCTCCCCTTCTTGTTGGTGACCTCCTTGAAAGCAGGGATTATCTTTTTATTAATCATATCCCTGCTGCTCAGCACAATGCCTGGCACAGAGTAGATGCCTAATAAATATCTGTTAGATTTAGGATTTTGTTCACCCCTCCCCCTTCAGTGTCCTATTATGTGTGGTCTTCCTCCATTAAAGGGCAACTTCATGAGTTCAAATCTGGCCTCAGATACTTACTAACTGCATGACCCTGGGCAAGTCACTTAACCCTGTTTACCTGTTTCTTCATCTGTCAAATGAGCTGGAGAAGACAACGGCAAACCACTCCAGTATCTTTGCCAAGAAAACCCCAAATGCATCATGACAAGTCAGACAGGCCAAATGACTGAAATGTCTGAACAATAAAACAATAATTTCCCCCACTAGAACATAAGCTCTTTGAAGACAGGGGCTGTATTTCCACTTGTATTTGCCCAGGGCTCAGCACAGTGCCTAGCACATAGTAGGTGCTTAATAAATATTTGTTGACTTACTGATTCATCTGTAAAATGCGGATAATAATAGCACCTTCCTCTCAGGGATGTTATAAGAATAAAAATATGATATTTGCCAAATACTTTGAAAACCTTAAAAGAAGAAGGAAATGACACTATCACTACCATCATGATCACTTTTACAGAGGACTAGATAGATAATAAAACTGAGAAGTGAGAGAGAGAAATGGATAGAGACATAGAAGATTTTGGGCAAGCCTAAGCTGACACTAACTCTAAAATGTTTTCTTTATTTCCCAATTCCCTGCATTATCCATTTACATGGACTTCAGGGAAAGGAAGGATTCTGACCCCCTCACCCCGACTTCTCTTTGTTTTCCTTCCATGGTCTGACCCAAACTTTCTGGCAGAGTATAGCTAGCTCTGGTCTTGGCATGTGACCATGAAGAAGTCCCTTCCCCTGTCCAACACTTGTTTTTCATCTCTGGAGAATGGGCTCCATGACACAGACATTCTTCTTGGGCTCCTGGGAAAGAGAGGATATTGTGAGTCCAGATTGGTTTTGCCTGGGGGTTTGCCCTTCCTTTGGTGCTGCATGGAGATCCCAGCCCAGGAAATTGCTTTCTCAGATATTGGGCATCTGGAGAGGAGCATCTTTGGGAGGAATGGTGACAGATGGGATTCTGACTGGGCAAGGTGTGTACCAACTTAACAGTGCAGGCTATGCCTCAGAGAAAAATGAACATCCAGATGGCATATAACCCCCTGGTGCCCACTCCAGAGGATCACAGAACACCAGAGACTCCAAAACGTGAGAGCCAGATATAGTTCTGATCTCATCTAAAATACAGAGCTAATCTAGTCCCTCAATTGTACAGAAGGAGAAACTGAGGCCTGGATAGGGAAGGGAGCCTCTTCCAGAACTCATGGGGGTAAAGTTGTGGTTGTTGGTCCTTCATTTCCAAAGAGGACCAATGATATCACGCTGAAGTCTGGACTTCAGGTGAATTCGATTTGGGCGAGGCAGAGTTGCATGAAGTTGTATGCCTCACTCTCTCTTCCAGTCATTGGAGTCTAGTGGCAGGACAGAAGTCAGGATGACTGGAGATGGCCTGGGATCCAGTGGATGACCTTGGCATCTTTGATGTCTGACCCAACTCTAAGGCATGGCCTTTGGAACAAATTATTCTCATCTGCCCATTCCACTGGGGGAAGTCTTCACATGCTTGAGGCTAGGGAGTACAGAGCTAGGACAAGGGCCTGAAGGATCTTTCTAGAGTTCTTAGTCTTAAAGCCAGACCAGATAGCTCCCATCTCCATGTGCAATTGTTCTCTTTAGTCTGATACATGGTTCCATATGCAGTGGGTGTTGACTTGGCCTAAAGCCAATAGGTGATCAGAAGTCTTAGAAGTTTTCAGGGCCTCTAGGAATTTGATGACTCAGCATTTGGGCCCTTTCAGGAGTGAAGACAAATTGTCTGGCTGTCTCTAGCCATGTGTCTCAGTGCTGAGAGGACATGGTGCTCTGATATGGTGAGACAATGCCCATATTGACCTCTGAGCAGGAGTGTCTGATAACTCTGTTGTCATCAAGGTGCTGGCCTCACCCTCAGTGTTCTCTTATGTTCTAATTTTGGATTCTGTCAGGACTGTTACAAACTGCTTTCTGTAAGGGGAGAAAGAGAAGTGGCTTGCCTTCTTACCCACTCTAAATGTCACATGGCCATGAGCACGTGGCAGATAAAGCATCTGTCTTGCCTAGGCAAACCAGAAGCCTGGGTTTGGAGACAATTCTTTTGTGCTAGTCCTTTCCTGATTGCAGGTGAATAAGTATCTACAGTGAGATGGAAGTGCCCAGGCTTGGAGGGGACCTTGTGAATTTGAGAAGCATGGTGGGTCTTTTAAGTCACAGCCACCTGGTGGCTCAGGAAGGAGCACCCGCCCATTACTCCAGTTCTCTGAGAGAAGATGAATACCAATAAGAGCATAGGTTCAAGGTGGGTATTTTCCTAGAAAACACAGAGCTGTTTGGACAGTACAGTCAAGGTGAAATCTAGGGTGTCTGTTTGGCAGCCCCACAAACCATTTTATATTCTGAGGAGGTGAAAGTGCCATCCTCCACAGAGAGAACAGAAGGGGTTACAAGTTTAGTTGCTGAGTTCTGTTTGTCTTTCTGTGCATCTTCTCTGACCCTGAGCATTGATTTTGAGGGTAGGAGGCAAATGTGTTCCTTATATTTAATTTGCATTTTGTGATGATTAGCTTTCTGTTTCCTCTCCCCATCTTTGGGAGACCTCAGGCATGAGCCAACGTTTAAGCAGTAAATAATTTGTTCTTGGGGTGCCAGAGTTGGGGTTTAACGAGCTAAAGAAATGAGGAAAAAGTCCAAACTCTCCCACTAGAGATGCGTTTCTCTAGGACTGAACCTGGAGCAGACCTGTCTGGGTCTAGACCCGAGGGCACCCATGCCGACTCCTCTTGGAACCTGCTGCTAGACCTTGCTTTCACAACACAGAGCAGTTCTCTGGGAGATTTCTGGCACTAAAAATGAGCTTTGTTCCAGGACCTGCAGCATTTCTATATTGGTTTACAGCAGTACCCTGCTCCCAGAGTTGTTGTGAGAACTGAATGAGATAGCATATATCATATTTGCACTTTGCAAACCTTACTCTACTCTTTCCCTGCGTTTGCTTCGGTTTCCTCTACTGTAAAACGAGGAATTGCACCTCCCTCGTAGGGTTGTTGTGAAGATCAGATGAGATAATGTTTGTAAAGCATTTAGCACAGGGCCTGACACAGAGGAAACGCTGTCTAAATGTTTATTCTCTTCTCTTTGATCTAGGTTTCTTCTCACCTTCTTTACTCTGTGCCTTTCTTGTCCCCTTCCCTCTAATTCTTTCCTGTCTCCATCCTCTCTGTCGATGTCCAATGATGTCCCTCCCTTCCACAAAACCCAGGCAGAGGTTACCCTTCTTCCCTGAAGCCTTCCCGGGCCATTCCCTTTTGCCTGAAGGTCCTGGTGCCATTTCTCTTCCTGTGGCTTTCCCGAAAGCTCCTTGACCCTGACCTCCCCTGGCAGCAATTGTCCCATGCTTCTCTGGTCTGAGTTGTTTGTGTGCACGTTGGCATCAGATTCAGAGTCCCAGAGCTGGGGGCCCTCAAAGACCGTGTGGTCCAGGCCCTATGTGAGCATAAGCGCCGGTTATGCTGTGTTGCCCTTGAAGCCCTGGGCATGGAGGAGCATTGGGTATCCTCACTATGAGCACCAAAGTTTACCCACATCAGGTATTTAATAAATGCTGGACTTCTGAAACCACTTTGGACTGACGACATAGCTGAGTCTGTCTGGTCGACTCTCTGGGGCAGCTCTCGGGCTGCTCCTGTTGATATCTGCAAAGTATGGGGAATAGGAGATAGGAGAATGACATTTGTGTTTGCAACTAAGGTCTATCAATTAAGAAACCATTACTTTTTGGTGTTGTAATTGTATTTCTTAAACCCTAACTCTACCCTAGTGATAATTAGTTATTGCTAATTAAATTTACCAAATCCCTTGAGGTTCATATCTTAGGTAAATATTTAGTAGCCCTGCACTAATTATTTTAATCAACATGGAATGTATTTCTAGGGATGACAAATAGTTCAAACTAATTACATTTAGTACAAAATAATCTCTGATGTAATAAATTTCCAGGTGCAGAAATGAGAACTGAAGAGCAGCAGGATGCCATCCCTGAGGGGTGGCCGATGATCACATTGCTGCCAGAGAGCTTGTCCTCTCACTGGTGGCTGCTGAGCGCCCTGGGTCACTTTCCCTCTGGGCAGCCAGTGACTCACACACAGAGCCCTGGACTTGGAAGGGAGCTCAGGGGCCACTGAGTCTGTGGTTCAGACTGGCCCCATAAGAGTCCCCTGACAAGGAATTGTCCCTCTGGCCTCTGCCTGAGGACTTCCAGTGAGGGAGAGCCAGGTGCCCCCTTGACAATCCATCTTGCTCTGGCACAGCTCCCCATGCTGCCTTCCAGCCTGAAGCTGTCTCTCTACAGTCCTCCCCTTGCTCTTGGTTTTGCCCTCTGGAGGTCAAACAGAACATGTCTCACCCCTTTGCCAAAGGTCAGGTCTCCAAAGGATACAAGACAACTGTCACATATCCCCCCCCGCCCCAGTCTTCTAGTCTCCAGGTTAAGCATCCCCAGGTCCTACACATAGCCTGGTTATGAGCCCAATCTGCTTCCTGTGGAGCCTCTCCCACTCTTCCTAAACTATGGCACCCAAAGGTGGTGGTGTAGCTTCACATGTGGTCTGAGCAGGACAGAGGCTGGGCAGAGGGCTGCCATCCAATCAGCTAACATTTTATAGAATCTACCATGTGTCAGTCATGTTGCTGGGCACTAGGTAAAGAAAGATATCAGTAAGACAGCCCCTGCCTTTAAGAAACTTCCATTCTCTCAGGTGGGAGGAGGGGGCAGCAGGGATACATGTGCTTATAGTTAGGGAGGGCAGTTGAGTATAAGAGGACCAGGAAGAAAAATAATATCCAATGCCATTTATATAGCTTGATTTGGGCAGCCCCACATTGATGAAGGCCCCCCACCCTGCCATTGGTGAAGGCCCCCCCACCCGCCATTGGTGAAGGCCCCCCCACCCCGCCATTGGTGATGACCCCTCCTAGATCAGTGTTCATGAACTCCCCACCCCCCATGCTCCATTTCTCTCTGCTCCACCTGTCTGCACCCCTTCCCCCAACTCTTTCTTTCATTTGTGGAGAGACAGAAGAGGTTGGAGGGTGAAAGACGCTGCAGCTGGTGAACAGCCTGTCCTGTTCTTGGACTCTCTCTTGGCCTCTCTCTCAGCTTCCCTGGCCACCTTCAAGGCTCAGCTCTGATCCCACTTTCTGCAGGAGACCACTCCCAGTCTCCAGGTACTTAGGCCTTCTCCTCTGAGATCACCTTCTGCTTTCTCTGGCTACATCTTCTGCTCCTAGTTACTTATGCTGTCTCCCCCATTAGACGGTGAGCTCCCTGAGGGGAGGGACTGCTTTTATCTTTCTTAGTATATCCAGTGTAAAGCACAGGACCAGGCCCATAGTAGGTGCTTAATAAATGTTTGTTGACTGACTTATGGACTGAGTGACAAATGTCATTGGCTAAGACCCTATTGGCCTCCTTGGCTACATCGAATTGGGCTTGCCCTCCAATCAAACCCCAGGCTTATTTCTAGCCTCTCCATCTTCTGTTATGAGTCCACAGTCAGAAGTCTTTCAGTGTGGAGGCAGAGCACTTGGCTTGGAATCTTGGCTCTGCCTGTGTGACCTCCAATAAGTTACTTTCCCTTTTTTTACACTCAGGTTTTCTATCTGCAAAATGGGATGAAGGGGCTGGTGCAAGTGGCCTCTGCCGTCCCTTTGGGCTTCTGTCTCTGTGACTGGAGCGACTTGAAGGAATGAGAGAGAAAGTGAGAAAGGCATGAGTGGCTGGAGCCGGGAGCTGCTCCAGACAGCACAACCCCCTTTCCCTATGTCTTCTTCCTCTCAGCTCAGGCCCTCCTGAGACTGTCCCATGGAAGAGAACTTAATTAATCTTGCTCTGCTTGCCCCAAGAGGGCAGAACCAGAAAGGAAGGAAGTGGTCAAGACGGGGCTTTGGATTTGATATGGAAGGGTGATGTTATCATCAGAGTAGAACAATCCAAAAGTTGAACCTGCTTCTTTGTTAGGTAGTGAGTCGCTCAGCAGTGTCAGTGGCGAGGGTCCAGGCAGAGGCTGATTGACTGACCACCTGTTTAGGGAGTAGCTCCCTGGGTGGAGGGCAGGCTTGATGATATGAACTCCTCTTCCACCTGCATCTGGGATCTTGTGGGTCCCCAAGGTGTGAGTGCTGATGCCAGAGATCCAGGGATGCTGGGCCAGCAAGGGCTAAGCAGTGCCTCAAGCACAAGCTGCCCTGTTTGCCATGGCCTCTTCCTGATGTCAGGTGTGGTTAGTGCCCCCAGCCCAGTCTCCTTGCTTGGAAGGACATCACTGCTGCTTCCTCCAGAAGCCCCTCACCAGAACTTGTGGAACATACTGCTGCTCTCTTGTGTGATGGCAGGAGACCATCCCCATGGTAACTGGCAACAGCCTAAGCCTCCCTCCCCATCCTTGTCAGGGAGTTGGCAAGCAGAGGCAGGGCTGCTGGGAGCATTTTCACCAGGAAGGTCTTAGGGGTGTCTTAGCATGCAAGACTCAGGGTCTCACTGCTTGGAAGATGGTGTATAGGCAGGCAGGCAGGCAGGCAAGAAAGCAAATGGGAAGGGAGGAAAAAAAGGAAGGAAGGAAGGAGAGAAGGAAGGGAGGATGGAGGGAGAGAAGACAGGAAAAAGGAAGGACAGAAGGGAGAGAAGAAGGAAGGAAAGGAAAGAAGAAAGGAAAGAAAAAAAGGAGAGAGGGAGGAAAGAAGGATGGAGTGAGGGAGGAGAGGAAGAAGAGGGAGAAAGGAAGAGAAAGAAGCAAGGAAGAAAAGGAAGGGAGAAAAGAAGGGAGGGAGGGAGGAAATGAGGAATGCAGGAAAGGAAGGAAGGATTTATTAAGTACCTACTATGTGCTAGGCACTTGACAAGTATTTCATTTGATTCTTGTCAGTCAGGTGACACTGTGGAAAGAATGCTGGGCCTGGAGTCAGGAAGACCTGAATTCAAATCTGGCTCCAGACACTTGCTAGCTGTGTGACCCTGGGTAAGTCACTTCATCTCTGTCTGCCTCAGTTTCCTCAACTGTAAAATGAGGATAATAATAGCATCTGCTTCCCAGGGCTGTTGTGAGGCTCCAGAACTATCCTAACTTTGATGTGCTTAACACAGGGCCTGGTACACAGTGGGCGCTCTATAAATGCTTTCTGCCTCCCTCCCTCTCATTCTCACAATTACTCTGGGAAGTGCATACTATTATTATCCCCATTTTATAGTTGAGTAAACTGAAGCAGAGGTTAAGTGATTTGTCCAGGGTCCTACAGCTAGGAAGTGTCTGAGGCTGAATTCGAATGCAAGTCTTCCTGATGCCAGGCCCAGTGCTCTGACCACCGCACCAAGTTCCTGCTCTGTGGGTGCAGACAGCTGCCTGGGAGTTGGGGTGCTTATGGCCAGTCCCTCCTGAGGGTTTCCCCAGACAGTGAGGTTGGGCTGCCCTGGGAGGGGTTCAAGTTTCAATGTTCTAGACTGTCCTCCTGCGGGGAAAAGGGAGGGGAGAAGGCATCTGCCCTGGGGGAAGGGAGGTCAGTGGTTGCCAGCAGGAGAATCTTTCCCCTGGCTGTGGCTGGGGCCTCATTGCTTGCTGCCAATAGGTGGCCAGGTTTCTATCTGGACAGCCGATCCCCCAGGGAGGGGGTCTGGGAGGTGGTATTGCAGCTGCTTTGCTGGTGGGGGTTGGGGTGGGGGGCAGGTGACCATCTGGGTGCTCTGGGCACACTGCTGCAAAGACCATGAGCCAATGTTTCCTGAGTTTCTAACAGGTATGAAGGGTACAGTGCCCCCCAGACCTTGGCATGGGGTGTGGGGACAGGCAAACAGGACTTCGGGGACCCCACTGCAGTGAGGAGGAAGGGCAGGGGGCCCCTTGCTCCCCTTCTCTTTTGGTGACCTCCCAGGATGTCGGGAGTAACAGGACCTATGCCTCACCAAGGGCTTGGGACCACCCGGGCACAGCCTGGACAGGGCTCCCATCCCCCTCTGCCACACTCCTGCCACAGGGTCTTACATTCCTTGGGCCTCCCAGCCACCTTTCTAGGCTGAGGAGATGATGGCCTGGGCATCTTAGAGCGGTTGTGGTCTCTGCCTGGGCTCCTGGTCTAGAGCCCAGCCCAGCATTTGGAGGGCAGTGAGCTTGCTGGGTGCTTGGGAAATCTGCCCCTGATGGTGACAAAAGGCCTCTGGGCTTCTGAATGGGGCAGAACTGAGACAAAGTACAAGTCTTTCTGGCTAACTCCTTTGTGCTCCTGCGAAGGGTCTGATTGGCACCAGGGGACATTCTGGGCAGAATCAGGCTTGGTATAAGAAAAGCTTGGTGAGCCTGTGAAAAGTGCCCCAGTCCGGGACAGGTGACTGTCTGGCTACCCAATGATCTGAAATATCAGAGAAGGATTTCTGATCCTTCATTAGGTGGGCACTTGGCCTGATGCCCTCCAAGGCCCTTCAGCTCTCAGGCTGTGAGAAGACGTGACATGACATGATGTGATGTGATACAGGATATGATGTGAGACGCATTAGGCATGACGTGTGCTCTGAGCTATGAGATGGGATCAGATAATAAGTGAGGCTGTGGCTTCAGGACAGAACTGGGTCTTCCTTGGGAATCCAGCTTCCTCTAGGGAGTTCTGACCAGGCAACACAGAGGGCTTCTCAGTCTCCTGCAAGAAAGCTGGCTTGGAGGGGTGTCTCAGGTCATTCAGAGGTGAGAGGTTTATTTATGACTAGAGTTGCTGCCACTTCTTCTTCCACTGATATATTGACGTCCTTCAGCAGCCTCCTCTGATGCCTCCTGGGGGAGGCAACCATGAGCTCTCCAAGATGGCCACCCTGGGTCACCTCCACTCCTACGTTCATCCACCAAGCTGTCCAGCCAACATTGAATCAGTGCCTTGAACAAAGTAGGTGCTTTCATCAGGGCTTGCACTGAGACTGCAGGAGAGGGGGCACTGAGATAAGACTCACGTGCTGCTTTCAGGGAGCCCTTGGTCTAGGTTGGGGAATCAGGTCACACCAACACAAAAACTTAGTTAAGCTCAGCTGCTGTTCAGAGTTCCCTGTTGGCTTCACTTGGAAACTCAGACTGGGAGAGTAGAGTAGGTTCCTTATGATGGGCCTGCCTCTGCCCAGCTGAAGGTCAGGAAGCCCCTTTTCTTAGGAAGGGGCTTCTCTTCTCACCAATGGCAGATCCGGAAACATTTTGGGGGCAGCCAGCCTCCTTTTCCAGTAAAAGGTCAGAGCTAGGCCAATGGAGACCTTTTAGTCTGACTGCATGTGGTATCAATGAGGAAAGAGGCCCAAAGGGATGGTGATCTGCCCCAAGGCTACTCAGTGAGTCAGTCGAAGGGCTAAGGCTAGAATATGGTGCTCTTTCCTCCTGGGTCAGAACTTTGGCTCTTCCAGGGACTTGCTAAGCTAAGCCCAGGCTAACAACTTAGCCATCTATCCTTGGATGGTTTGGCCATCCCATCTTCATGAGCTACTAGCAGATGAAAGCAGCTTGGACGGGGTGACGTGATGGCCAGAATGCTTGCAGCTGGTAGAGAAGAACTCAGAGAGGGGCTTCTTGCCCTGGTGTGTCAGAGAGGTCCCATCATGGGGGGGAGGGCAGAGTGAGGCATGGAGGCCATGGCTGCCACTGAGGGGTGAGGCTGACAAGGCAGCCTGAAGGGATGGGGCAGATAAGGTCTGAACTCCATGTGTATCTGTGGGAATAAGGGAGGAGACAGGAGTAGGTTGGGAGGAATGAGGGTGAAGGGAAGGGGCCAGGGGAGGCCTCCATCAGAGCACATGGGGAAGGATGACCAACATGGAAGGAGAAGCAACAAAAAACAAGGTACTTCTCTGGGACTTTCCTCTCCCATTTGTTGACCAGGACCACCTTAGGTCATGCCTCTGGTCATCTGCGTCCCATTCCTCTTCTTAGCCATCTTCTTAGCCTCCTGGGCTTGTCTGGGTGTCTTGGTCATAATCCTTGAGTCAGATCATTACCCATCCAGCCTTCATTTCATCTTCTCAGTAGGCAGAGCCCCTGTACCCAAGAAGGCCAAAGGACTGGCATGGGACAGAGAAAGAGGTAGAGCCCACTGCTGCCTTCTTTCTGACCCTTCCACATAGTGTTGGAGGCTCAGGGGGAGCAGGGAATGGTGAGGATGATGCCACATGTGCCACCCTCCCCCACTTCCTGCTGGTGCCAGAGCTGAGAACAGAGCCCAGATGGTACTATCAAGAATGTCAGACTTGAGGTCGATGTGACCTGTCAACACCGTGTGTTTGGAAGCTTCTCTGGGCTCTGGCAGCATCTCCGCCAGTGACATGAGTGAGTAGAGTGCTACCTTGGTTATTGGGGAGCAGAGTCACTGAGGCAAGGCTGGTCCTTGGTGGCCCTGTTGTGGGGGTCAGACAGTCCAGCTACGTTGGCTTGTGGAGTGTAAGGTGTAGAAAAGAATGGAAAGGTACGTGCATGTGTGTGTGTGTGTGTGTGCATGCACATGCATGTGTGCACATGTGTATGCGTGCATGTGCATGTGGACAATGCATGCTTGTGCGTGTGCATGTGTGCACTAGATACGCATGCATATATGTGCACATGCATGTGTGCCCATATGTGTGTGGATGTGCATGTGTGTGCATGCATGTGCATGTATGCATGTGTGTGTGTGTGTGTGTGTGTGTGTGTGTGTGTGTGTAGCAGTACATCCTGAAGGGCTTTGAATACCAGACTTTTCTGTCTCATTCTGGAGGTGATGAGGAGACAGTGGAGTTTACTGAGTGAGGGGTGACGTGATCAACCTGTACTTTATTTGGTTTCCTTTGTCATCCTGGAGACTTTCTCTTATGCACCAAAAACTATGATTCTCAATTGCACATCATCTATAACCTATATCAGATTGCTAACCATCTTGAAGTGGGTGGGGAAGGAGGGATAGAAATTGGAACTCAAAACTTAAAAAATCTTGAATGTTAAAAATTGTCTTTATATGCAATTGGGAAAAAATGTTATTAAAAAAAGAAAAATGTGATTCTGAGAAGTAGCCCCTTTTTCAGACTGCCCAAAGGGTCTGTGGCCCCCAGAAGGTTAAGAAGACTCACTGCCCTAGAGGGAGTGGGGTCTGAGAGAATGAGCAGGAGGCTGATTTCCTGCCTTGCTCACCATGCCTATCCTGGGGCTGGCATCAGGCCTCTACCCCTTGAGAAGGTGGTTTACAATCATTTTGAGAAAATTTGCTACTGGGGCCTAGGGAATTCATTCTCCTCTCTTATTTTCATTCAACACATGCAGGAAGTGAGGCTCCTCACAGCCCTGGGGAGTGGGAGAGGGGCAAAGTTATCCAATCCAATAAACATTTATTAAGCACCTACTGTGTGCCAGACATTATCTAAACAAAGAGATAATATTAATAAAAGGAAACTCCCTGCACTTGGGAAGCTTTCAATGTAAAAAGGGAGACAACACCAAAAAGGAGGTAGAAAAGGTGGGGAATGGAACAGCAGTCGGGGCACCTGCAGAGGGATGTCTTGTTCTGAGGATGTGAAACAAGGAAGGGCAGCAGAGGTGAGGTGGAGCCTTCTGAGAGGCCAGTTTCTGCCCTCCATTTTAAAGGGAAGTAAAGGAAGTAATTTGGTACCCCACCCTCCCCAGCCCTCTAATCAGAGGGGAGAGGAAGCTGAGGGAGGCAGAGCCAGTCAAGGCTTGCGGTACCTGCATGGTGGTGAATTGAGAAGTGATGAGCTTTCCCTGTGAGAGGGAGGTAGCTCCATGGAGCTAAAACTGGGCAAGGACTGGAGGTTTTAAATCTTAAACCCACATTAAGACTTTGGGGATGCCTAGTCTGCTTCCCACTAGTGGTGTATTACAGGTATGGAATTAGACCTATACAGGCAGACATGTTCATTGTGCTCCTGTGTTCTTACTAGCCAGCTTTTTTGTTTTTAAAGAGGATTCTTTTAGTGGCAGAAGGTATTTAGAGAAGGACAATCATATATAGGCATTCGAAAAAATATTTTAGTCCTTCCATTACAAGTAAAAACAATTTTAAATTTCATTTTTGTTTGGTTTTGAATTCTAAGTTCTATCCCTCCCTTTTTCTCCTCCTTCCTCCCTGAGATGGTAGTAATATGTTATAGGCTATACATGTGCAATCATGTAAAACATTTCCATAACAGGCATTTAGTGCAAGAAGATAGGAAGGAAGGAAAGAAGGAAGGAAATGAACATAGCATGATTCAGTCAGTATTCAGGTATCAATTCTTTCTCCGGAGGTGGATAGCGTTTTTTTTTTTTTAATTATGAGTCCCTTAGAATTATCTTTGATCATTTTATTGCTGAAAATAGCCAAGTCATTCACAGTTGTTCATCATTTAGCATTGCTGCTACTGTGTACAATGTTTTCTCCTGATTCTACTCACTTCACTTTGTATCAGTTCATGTCAGTCTTTTCAGTTTTTTTTTCCCCAGAAATCGTCCTGATTGCCATTTCTCATAGCATGGTAATATTCCACTATAATAACATACTACAACTTGTTCAGCTAGTCCCCAATCAGTGGGCTTCCTCTCAATTTCCAATTCTTAGCTACCACAAAAAGAGCTGCTATAAATATTTTGTACAAATAGATCCTTTTCCCTTATTTTTTTTTAATCTCTTTGGGATACAGACCTCACAATGATATTGTTGAATCAAAGGGCATGCTGTTTTACAGGCCTTTGGGCATAGTTCCAAATTGTCCTCCAGAATAGTTGGATCAGTTCACAATTCCAGCAACAGTGCATTAGTGTATCAGTTTTCCCATATCCCCTCCAATATTTATCATTTTTCTTTTTTGTACTATTAGCCAATCTGATAAGTGTGAGGTGGCACCTCAGAGTTGTTTTAATTTACATTTCTTTAATCAATAATGACTTAGAGAATTTTTTTACATGACTACTGATAGCTTTGATTTCTTTGTCTGAAAACTGCTTGTTCATGTGCTTTACCCATTTATTAATCAGGCAATGACTTGTATTTCTATAAATTTGACTCAGTTCTCTATATATTTGAGAAATGAGGCCTTTTTCAGAGACATCAACTGTAACATTGTTCCCCCAGTTTTCTTCCTTCCTTCTAATTTTGGTTGCATTCGTTTTGTCTGAGCAAAAAAAAGTTTAATTTTATGTAATCAAAATGATCCATTTTACATCTCACAATGATCTCTATCTTTTATTTGGTCCTAAATTCTTCCCTTATCCATAGATCTGACAGATAAACCATTCTATGCTCTCTTAATTTGCTTATGGTATCACCCTTTATGTGTAAATCACGTACCCATTTTGACCTCATCTTGGTATATGATGTGAGGTGTTGGCCTATAACCAGTTTCTGCTGTACTGTTTTCTTGGGTTTTTTTTTTTCAGCAGTTTTTGTCAAATAGTGAATTTTTGTCCCCAAAGCTTGGATCTTTGGGTTCATCAAGCACTAGATTACTGTGGTCATTTACTACAGTGTCTTGAATAGCTAATCTGTTCCACTGACCTGCCACTCTATATGTTTAGGCATTTGTAAAAGCTTCCAAATGCACTTAAGTCAAAGCTTCTATCCAGCATGAAGTTGTTTAGCAGCTTGTGTACTTTGACTGAAAGGCTCTGCGTCTTGTCTGATAGCGAATCCAGGGTTGTATGTGGCACAAGGCCAACTACTGACTCCGTTTTCCAGGTGTCTCTCCTGCATGAATCCTCTGACAATGACTAAACCAAGCCAGGTTCAGAAATGATGTCTTTTTGCATAATGGCTGCATTTGCCGAGTCATCAGGATAAATGCTTGGGCATCCCGCAGCAGAGGGCCTTTCCAGGTTCACTCGATTCACAAAGTTTCTTCTTCTGAAAAACTCTGTGAAGCCCATTCACTTTGTATTCCTAAGGTTTCTCTCTAGTACCAATACTTTGATGCTGAGTAAGCTGTTCTCTCAAGTGGAAGACCTACCTATGTGTTACTTTCACAGGCTTTCTCTCCAATATGAATTCTATGATGTCGAGTAAAGTCTTTGCTAAGTCAGACAGATGTGCTGGCTCTGCTGCTGCTGGAGAGTGGGTTTTCTAGAACATGGCTAATGCTTAAGTATATTTTGCTCCACTTTGTACATATAATAAGTATTGTATTTCTTGCCTTCTCAGTGGGCGGGGGAAAGGGTGGGGGGAAGAAGAGAACGTGGAACTCAAAACAAAAATAAAATGCAAAAAAAGAGCATGCATGTGGGTCCTCTAGGAGTGGGCTACAGGCCACCAGGCATGATGCACTCTTTGGTTGGGGGAAGCCCTGTCTGCTTCCCTCATCCTTGTCTTGGTGATTTCCTGCACCTGGCACAACTGGGCACTTCTCTGGAGTTTCTGCCATCCTTGTGGGTACTTGTAGTCTCACAGAGCTTTGTCCAAAGAGGATAGATAGCTAATTTAATGAAGTCTGTGAGAGGACAGGGTCTCACATCTGCAGCTCTGAGTTTTTTGATCCTCAGCTAGAGCAGGTGAATGGACTGTGTATGGGGTGCTGAATTCTCCCTGGGCTGTGGCATAAGAGTTATACAGATTCCCACAGCAGGCCTTGGCTCAGGAATGCCCCAGTGGGTGGGGTGGGGTGGGGGAGGCCTCCTGCAGAAAATGGAATTTTAGCTGAGTCTGAAGGAAGCTAGGGAAGGCAGGGCATGGAGGAGAGGAAGGAAAGGATTCTAGACATGGGGTCAGCAAGTGAAAATGAAGAGAGATCAGAGATGGAATACTGTGTCCCTGGATTATAAGGTATGTGGAAAGAGTAAGATGGAAAAATTTGTTGCATATGAATGTAATAGAATATATTGTTCTATAAGAAATAATGAACAGGCAGATTTCAGAAAAACCTGGACTTATATGAACTGATGCTGAGTGAAGTAAGCAGAACCAGGAGAACATTGTACACAGTAACAGCAACACTGTGCAATGATCAACTTTGATGGTAGACTCTTCTCAGCAATGAAATGATATAAGACAATTCCAAAAGACTCATGATAGAAAATGCTATCCACATCCAGAGAAAGAATTTTGAAGTCTGAATGCAGATTGGAGCATACTGTTAGCTTTCTCTCTCTCTCTCTCTCTCTCTCTCTCTCTCTCTCTCTCTGTCTCTCTCTCCTTTTGTTTCTTCTTTCTCATGGCTTTTCCCTTTGGTTCTGATTCTTTCACAACATGACTAATGTGGAAACATATTTAATATGATTATATGTATATGGCCTATATCAGATTGCTTGCTATCTTGGAAAGGGGTGGGGTGGGGAGGGAGAAAAAAATTGAAACCCAAAATCCTGTGAAAGCGAATGTTGAAAATAAAAAAAAGAGTAAGATGGAAGAAGGCTGGAAAGGTAAGAGGAGGTCATATTATGGAGGGATTTAAAAGCCAAAATAGAGTATTTTCTATCTTATCTATTGAAGTTATTGAGTAGAGGAAGATCAATTTGATACTCGAGTGGAGGATAGACTGGAGTGGGGAGAGATGAGACCCCCCCAGCAGCTATTGCAATAGCTCAGGTGTGAGGTGATGAGGATCTGCACCAAGATGGTGTCAGAAGAGAGAAAGGGTCGTGTTGGAGAGATGCTGTTGCTGCTGTTCCTTTGTGTTCCAGTCTTTGTGACTTCATTTGGGGTTTTCTTGGCAAAGATTTGGCAAAGACTGGTTTGCCATTTCTCCAGCTCATTTTTACAAATTAGGAAACTTAGGCAAACTGGGCTAAATGACTTGCTTAGGGTCACACTGCTAGTAAATGTCTGATATCAGATTTGAACTCAGGAAGTTGAATCTTCCTGAGTCTAAGCCCGGTGCTCTATACACTATGGTGCCACCTAGCTGCCACCAGAGAAAGGTTGGGACGGTAGGAATGACAAAAATCTACATGGTCAAGTGGCATGTGGGGTAAGAGCAAAAAGTCAAAGATGACGCTGAAGTTGTGACCCTGGGGGACTGGGAAGATCATGGCACCCTCATCAGTAATGAGGATGTTTAGAAGAAGGGAGAGTTTAGGGAAAATATCGTGAGCTCAGTTCTGCATATATAAAGTTTAACATGTCTGTTGGCCATCCAGTTCAAGATGTCTAACAGGCAGTTGGCCATGTGGGACCAGAGGTCAAGAGAGAGGTTACGGCTGGATCATTTGCATAAAGATGATTACTGAACCCCTGGGAGTTGGTAAGAAGACCAAGAGGAAGGGCAGAGAGCAAAGGTTTTTAATCTGGGTGCTGTGAGCTTTCTGTTCATCTTTTCGATATTTTGATAATTATATTCCAATATAATCATTTCATTTGTAATTTGGTGTATTTTATTTTCTGAATTTAAAACCTCAGTTCTAGCCTCACCAGAATATGACACATGCAAAAGGTGAAGAAGTCTTGTCCTAGCAGGGTTCTATATTCATTCCCCCAACCTCTGTAACACACCTAACATGATTCCAAAAGTCTTCTTGCTGTGCCGTCTCTGCCTGGATCCTGAGCTACTGAGGAATGGTGATAGAGGGAGCAACTGAAAGTGGCCAAGGAGGGACAAGAGCAGCCCAATTATCCTATGATGACCAGTGAATGGGAGGGGGTGGAGTGGGGGTGGTGGTGAGTGAAAATACAACCAATACTGAAAATGGTGGCCAGGGAAGCTGTCTTCAAGAGGGAGTCATGTCTTAGTGTGAGTTAGAAGATTGAAATAAGGAAGGAAATTGTTTAAGAGAAAAGAAAGCTTGCAAATTATGGTGCAAAAATTCCAGAGAGCATCAGGTTGGAGCTGGAGTGCAGGATAGAGGCCTGAAGGCAGGGTTGAAAGGAATTGAGAAAAGGAGCAGGCAGTGTGTGATGGGGAATGAAGTCTGTGTGCCAGCCTTTGGCACGTTCAGAAGCACTGGGATGGGAGAGGGTATGAAAGAGCAGAAATGTGCCGACTGGTGGGAAATGAGTCCAGGCAGAGAGGGAGTATCAGTGGCCAGAGTGTAGTCCACAATGGACAGAAAAGACTAGATTATTCCAGATCCCGCCCACTCCCTTCAAGGGGTCAACCACATGGACATCCTGCTCTTTCAGATGTGGATTGGACCAGAGGTCTTAGACTCCTGATCAGAAACTCTGGGAATCTGAATCCTCAGCTCTCATTTCAGGTAAGGAGCTCTACCCAAAGGAAACTCAAATGAAACCTACTTCTGAACCTGACTTCCTTTCCTCTGGAGTGGGTACTCCAGGGGGGTGCGCTTCATACTTCTCTGAACAGACCTGCACTGTGAAGCAGGAAGGAAGTGGGAAGCCCCCTCCAGGGATCTCCTCATGGAGCCAGTTTAGGTAATTAACAGTGGGCTCTTTTCAACTATTAACAAGGAGAATTGATTACTCCCTAGGAATGTTAGGCGTGGCTTGCTGCTTTCTGAAGTTTGTCCAGGAAGTTTCCATCCCTGCCTCATACTGAAGGAGAATGCATGGTACTAGCAGTGAGAGATGCTTCTCAGAGGGGAAGGGAGCTCCTTTCTAGAAGCTAGGGATGAGGCAGTGGCTCCCTCCTCTTGGAGGCCTTCTAGCTGGATGACTCCTTGTCAGGGAAGTTATGGTGGAGGTGACTGTTCAGGTCCAGGTTGGTCTAGTTGGCTTCTGACATCCAATGATCCTGCCTTTGATTTCTGGAAAAAATCAGATGCATGTGATTCAAGAGGAGATTCAAGACTGTCTAGAAAAGGAAGCAGTAATCACTCAGAGGCAATAAACCATATATCGTAAACCAATATATGAGGGCAACGCTATGGATAGAGTTTATCTTGATATTGGCAAAGCTTTTGCTAAAGTATGCTGCACTAATCTTGGGATAAAGACAAGGAGATGTGGGACCAGACAGTTAGAATCAGGGTTAGAAATGTAGTTAGGGTCAGGCATAGGTATTTGGGACCAAGAGAATGACCAGACTCTCAAAGAGTAGTTTGAGCTGTTAATGGTCCGCTGTCCGAGTGGCATGAGATCCTCAGAGGAGGCATCAATGGTCTGCCCATCCCATCTGCAGCTAGCACTAATTAGGGAGGGAGAGCTAAGCTACTGGAAGACAGAGTCAGGATCTGAAAGGGTCTTGACAGGGCAGAACATTAGGTTGAATGAGATTAAGTGGAGTTCAGTAGTGATAACTGAAAAGTTTTGCATTTGGGTTCAAGAAGTCAAGTTCATGGGGCAAAAGAAAGGATATGTAGTTAGCGGATTGTCAGAAAAAAAGAGATCTGATGGTTTTAGTGTGCCCCAAGCCCAATTGGAGTCAGCAGGGTGGTGTAGTATCCTACAAAAGCTGATGGGAGACTGGTTTCCATTCAGCAAGATAGGGATGTTGTGGCCACAGCGTACATTGTTCTCATCAGAACACATCTAGAGTACTGGGCTCAGTTCTGAATGCCAAATTTCCAGGAGAACAGATAAACTTGAGAAGATTCAGAGAAGGGAAATCAGGATGGTGACTTCAGGAGGGTTAGCCTGCAGAAGAGTCACAGGAAACATGGCTGCCATCTTCTAGGGGATGATGGGCTCTCATTTGGAAGAGATGCTATGCCTGTTCTGTTTAGATCCAGAGGGCCAGAGCCAGGAACCATGTGGGAGGTGTTGCAAAGAGGCAGATTCAACCTTGATATCAGGACAAATGGAATTATGGGGTTCTGTGCTCTGATCTCTGTGTAAAGGTTTGGAGGGGGCATTCTGGAGAAGGGGAGATGAGGCTGAAGGTCATTGCAATGGTCCAGAAGAGAGATGATGAAAGTGTGCCCTGAGTATGTGAATGGTGAGGGTTGGTGGCCAGGGGCACCAAGCAACCAAGATCTCAGATCCGTTTGAAAGCAGCATGAGCTGTGTACACTGTGGAAAGTGGACAGAGCGCAAGGCCTCACATCCCAGTGTATTTCCTCCAAGTCCCCTTTAAAGTGTGATGGGAGATCCAGGCAGCATCCTTCATGGCCTCCTTATCCCTAGAGGTGCCATGTTGCCATCTCCCCCCAGGTCTGCCTGCCTGGATCTCATGGTTACAGAGGCTGTGGCTTCTCATTCAAGCTGGAGATTCTATCTTGAAACCCATCAATAACACGAAGTAAAATATAAATATGGAATTCTTTCTATTCTAGAATTTGACAAAAGAGCCCTGGAAGGACTGCAGACCCTTCCATGAGACATTGTGGACATCAGAGATATCACTGAGGCAAGGAGCTTGACTGGTGGACCCTGCCTTGGTAGGGGAGGTGCCTAGACTTTCACAGTGTCCTGCCCTAGGTCCCCTCCAGAATATTATATTCCATGCCCTACGGTCCTTTAATGTAGAAGCTGCTAAATCTTGTGTTATCTGTTTCCACAGTACTTGAATTGTTTCCTTCTGGCAGCTTGTAATATTTTCTCCTTGACCTGGGAACTCTGGAATTTGGCTATAATATTCCTAGGAGTTTTCCTTTGGGGATCTCTTTCAGGAGGAGATCAGTGGATTCTTTCAATTTCTATTTTGCCCTCTGGTTCTAATATATCAGGGCAGTTTTCCTTGATAATTTCTTGAAAGATGATGTCTAGGCTCTTTTTTTGATCATGGCTTTCAGATAGTCCAATAATTTTAAAATTGTCTCTCCTGGATCTATTTTCCAGGTCAGTTGTTTTTCCAATGAGATATTTCACATTGTTTTCTAATTTTTCATTCTTTTGGATTTGTTTTACAGTGTCTTGATTTCTCATAAAGTCACTAGCTTCCAATTGCTCTATTCTAATTTTTAAGGAAGTATTTTCTTCAGTAATCTTTTGGACTTCCTTTTCCATTTGGCCAATTTTTCTTTTTAGGGCATTTTTCTCCTCATTGGCTTTTTGGACCTCTTTTGCCATTTGGGTTAGGCTATTTTTTAAGGTGTTATTTTCTTCAGTATTTTTTTGGGTCTCCTTTAGCAAGCTGTTGACTTGTTTTTCATGATTTTCTTGCATCACTCTCATTTCTCTTTCCAGTTTTTCCTCTACTTCCCTTACTTGCTTCTCAAAATACCTTTTGAGCTCTTCCAAGGCCTGGGACTAATTCATATTTTTCTTGGAGGCTTAGGATATAGGAGCTTTGACTTTGTTGTCTTCTTCTGGTTGTATATTTTGATCTTCTTTGTGTCACCAAAGTAAGATAATATAGCCTGACTCTTTTTGTGCTGCTTGCTCATGATCCTGGCCAATTACTTGAGTTTTAAACTCTTTGTTAAGGTAAGAGTCTGCTTCCAATATGGAGAATGTACTGTCCCAAGCTTCAGGGGTTTTGTGCAGCTGTTTTCAGAGATACTTGTAGGGACCCATAAATTTTCAGTTCTTCCAAGGTGGTATGATAAGGGGTGAGGTGTTTACTCCTTTCCTGGCCTTTGACCACAAGTGTTCTTTTCCTTTCTGTAACTGTGAGGAGGGGTTCCTCACCACAGCCACTACAAGCTCCACCACACCAGTGCTCCTCCTCACCCCAGCACCACTGCCCAGAACTGTGACCCAGATCCAAACATGGGCAAAGCAAGATTTTCCTGCTTCAGTACTGGCAAAGAGATCCCTGCAATCTCTCTCTGATCAGCCACTGGATTTCCTCCTCAGTCTGTGGGCTGGAAGCTTGGGAAGCAGCTGCCCCCCCCACCCCATAGCCACGCTCTTGGGGAATGGAGCTGAGATCCAGACTTCCTCTCTCAGCGCCGACAGACTTTTCCCATTGACCTTCTAAGTTGTCTTTGGCATTAGTGGATTGAGGAGTCTGGAAACCTCCAGAGCTGCCTGCGATTCAGTCCTCTGAAGCCTGCTCCAGGTTTGCTGTGGCCCATGCACCCATGCCATGCCCGTGCTTCACTCCCAGCCCTGCACGATACACCTTTCCGATCAATCATCCAGGCTGTCTTGCACTAGAAATTTGTTTCACTCTGTCTTTTTGTGGGTTCTGCTGCTTCAGAATTTGTTTAGAGCCATTTTTTATGAGTATTTGGAGGGGTTTTGGGGAGAGCTCAACCAAGTCACTGCTTTCACTCCACTATCTTGGCTCTGCCCCTGAGGTGCTCAGATTCTTAAAATCTAGACCATGACTCAGATTCTATCTAGCCCACTTGTCAATAAGAGCATCACGAATGTTCAAATTCCTTAAGTATAGCCAATATGGCGAATCTTTAATAAACCTGGTCTTTGGCTGAAAGAAAGCTTGGGTTGAATTCTTTGGGGCAGGACCCACATGCCACTATTTCAGGGTCCCAGCACCCTTAAACCTCAACACAAGGAAGGGCCTAATGTGAATTGAGGCCAGAAGCAGATTGTCCCTTAGCTAAGGGGCAGCAAGAGAACTTTGCCCCAATATTGAATGTCCCTGTTCAGCTTTCTTGGCTCAGGAATCAGGAGAGATGGGCAGCATCAGCACCCACTGAAAAGCTGGAGACCATAACCACAGAACCAGGACAATGAAAGCATCCAGTCAAAGGAGGCTGTGATTGATAGAGACTCAGTCCACGGGGAGGGGATTCAGGGCCAACTTGACCCCTGGGACAGAATCAGGTTTTCTGAATGGAAGTTTACAGAGTTCTCTGAAGCTTTGGCCAGACTGCCCTGAGTGAGGCTATACATAGGCAGTGATTAATATCTAATGGCCTCTTACAGCTAATATCAATGCCACTAAAAGGTTTTGGAAAGTCTTTGGGCTGCTTTCTCAACTCCATCTCTGCTCTAGGGAAGGAACTTGGCTGACCTGCTGACAGGCTCGCCTATTCTAATGCAAAATCCACTTTCCTGCTGGGCCACCAGAGAGGATCCTGGAATAGATGTGAGCGGGCTTTGTGCCCTGGGTGGCTGCTTTTGGCCATGAAGCTGTGATGATACAAATTATGCTCCTGGTCAACATGCTCATTAGAAACATCTCTCCTTGGAGGTGTGTATTGGTACTGGGAGGCAGCACCATATAGATGACAGGGAGCCAGATCCAAGCCAGAACGGCCTGGGTTCAAGTCTGTTCTGTGACACCAACTGCCTGTGTGACCCTGGGGAGGTCCCTTAACATCCCATTACCCCAGGCAACTCTAAAGCTAGGAGCTGCAACTAGCAGAGGTGGTTTCCCCATTGGGAAGCTCCCAGCCTCAGTGAAATTACAGGTATGGTCCAAAAATAAAACAAGACAAGACAAAAACCCAGACCAGTAAGACAGGTAGTAAACAGCTATCCCATTTTGCCCCCCCCCCACCCCGGGCACAGGTCTGTCTCCACACCTTCAGTCTCCCTGGAGGGAGGGGGGAATTTTGGCCAGTTCTCAGCCCTGTTCCCAGCCTGCTCCTGGGTTTGCAGCTTCTGTCCCCTGAACTGGGCCTTCCTCCCAAGGCCTCTCCTCCAAGGTCCCTGAGAACCATGTGACTGTTACTTCCTCTGGTAATCCTCAGAAATCCATCCTCCATTTGAAGATCTGTTTGTTCTTCCTTCCCCACCTGTTCTTCATCTAATGGATCCCTCAAGTATTTAGTAAGCACCTGCTGAGTGAAGCACAGTACCCACCCTCTAGCAGTTTAAAGGACAGATCAGATGCAAGGAGAGATACAAAGTGGAGACGAGATAGCCAGGGCCCCAAGCCTCATCGTCCTCAGCCTCTCTCTGGGTGGGGCCTTTCCAAGGGGGATCTGAGCCAGGGCTGGACTTCCCTCACTCCTGCTTCGGTTCCTTAACTTCCTGGTGCCCTTGTCCAATGGATGGGCAGTTCTGAGCACATCTACCCAGTACCCTTGTCTGTGATGGCTTCAGGGGGATCCCCTCATCCTTTATCTTGTACCCTTAACACAGAAAACTATCACATTCGTATGCCAACTGAGAGCCTCTTGTTACCGATGAGCTGGTGAACTTAACTTTTGTGCCCAATGGGCAACAGAGAGACTTGTGGGGGTGGTGATGGGCTGATGCTTATGATCAAGATGAAGCATGTAGGGGAGTGGTGTGAAGGGTGCTGGAGGACAGGGAAAGCATCCAGACCAGCCAAAAGGCAACTGCCTCCCCATTGCACTCCGTGGATCCACTCCCCTTCCCTCTGTCCTCCCTTCTCCTCTCCTTTCTTCTCTCTCCTCTCTTCTCTCCTCTTTGCTGCTCTCCTCTCTTCCTTCTCCCCTCCTTCCCTAACTTCTCCCTTCCCTTTCCTCCCCTCTTCTCCCCTCCCCTCCCCTCTCCTTTCCCTTACCCTCTCATTCTCTTGTTTCTTATTAACCCTTCATTAGCCCCTTGTCTGCCACACATGCCTTCCCTTTTCTCCTTTCACTAACATCTACTTGGTCTTGACAACTTGTCTTACAAAATCAGCACCCCACCTCCCTCCTTGCATCCTCTCCCAGTTATAAGTTTCTTTGACATCCTTGAGAAAAATACTGGTCTTCAGAAGGTATTCAGGAAGAAATCTGGGGCTATGACAAGGATATCCTTTCCATTTACCACTCTTCCATTTATAATCATGGCACCACTTTCCTTATCAGTCCTGGAAGTTTGAAATGCGCGGTCTTGTTCACACCCTCACCCCTAATTCATACATCAACTTGTTTTACAAGTCTTCTCTGTAGCAAACCTGCTACTTCTCTCCCACGTGCCCCTTCTCTTGTCCTTGTAGCCTATCTTCTGGTTCAAGCCCCAGTTACCTCTCCATAGATCATCTCCTAACTGGTCTCCCATCCTCCCATCTCTTTGCCCTCTCTAAAGCCTCCAAGACTCATCTTCCATATTTCTGGACTAGTGAGAAAACTTTATTGAATTGTGAGGACTGGGAGAAAACCTTTTTGCATTGTTTGAACCTAGCCCTATGAGGCTGGGAAGCTGGACCACCTCTCCCTGCCCCGTAGAGACCCTTAACTGCTGACCCAAAACCCAGTCTGACCTAAAGATTGAGGAATAATTGTGTATCTCAAGCAGCCCATGTGGCTTCTCTGAAAACTGGCCCCATCCTGGTCAATCAGTTACTGTTTCCATGCTCATTTGATTATTCACAAATATTTGAGGGAGGGGAACACAGACTTTTCTGATTTCAGGGAATTGCACCTGTTTCCTCTCCTTCTTCCAACTTGGAAAGTCCCTAATCTTTCCTCCAATTAGAAATCAGATTACCTAATGTCATTTCCTGGTTAATTGTTTTCTTTTAATTAATTGGGCTTATCTGATTAATTGTTTTTAATGTATAAAAATCTATTTTCCCTCTGTTCAGGGTCTAGTGCCAAGCTGATGAGGTCTGGCCCTGATTTGTTGTGTGATTGGCACACTTTGCTTAGTAAATTGATGTGCTTGGAAGCACAAACCTTTGTTTTCTCCATCATTTCATCTTTCATCTGTCACAGTGGAACAGGCACAAAATGCTTGTAAAGTAGTTTTGGGTAGGAGGGAGGGTGGGTGCTCCCAGCAGCTGGAGCACCAGAAAAGACTTCCTGCAGAAAGTGGCACCTTGGTAAATGCCTGGCAAGGCAGCCCAAGGAAGGCAACCAGGCTGGTGCATGGGCCTCAGACTCATGACATGAATGAACCAGGAATGTGGTGCCTGCACAGTGGAAGACTCAAAAGGGGCAGGAAGCCTATGTTCAAGCATTAGAAGGGCTTCCCCATGAGGGAAAAATTCCCCTTGCTCCGCCTGGTCCAGAAGCCAGATCCAGAAGCAATGGCAGTGGCAGTGGGGTGCTGGTGGAGAGATGCCAAGAAAAGGCCAAATGGGGCCACACTCGAGAGAAACCTCCCAGTGCTGAGAGCTGTCCCAGAGCAGAATGGGCTGCCGAAGGGAGAGGTGGAGTCTCCATCAGGGAAGGTCCTCAAGAAGAGGATGGAGAACCGTTTGCTCAGACATTAACTCCAGAGGGATCCTTGTCTGAGTAGGAGTTTCCCTGGTTGACCCCTGAGGCCCTTTGTCACCCTGGGATTCTGGGATTCTTTATGGTCTGTCAGTAGCCAGCCCAATGACCTACCAGCACCATGAAATGAGCTGATAGCCCCACTCCCCTTGCATCCCCTTCTTCAGGCCCCATGGTGTTGGTCAAAATTCAGTTCTGGGGACAGCTTCTTTCCTCCTGAAGATGGCATCTTGTGGGAACAGGGTCCTGGATTCAAGAGAGTAAGCCTGGCTGGTCAGTGGACCAGGATACCAGAAATGACCCTGAATTTCCTGGCTCACCCGGCCTTTGTGGTCTCTGGATCAACTGTCCCTAGGTCTAGGAATCCTCACATCCCCCTGTGAGCATGGACTCCCCATGCCTCCTCCCAAGAGGATAAGGCCAGCCCTTCCAAGGGAAGAGATTTCTGAGCCCATCTGGGGTCTTTGGTGCCTTCTCCAAATAAGGACTTCTACAAACTTTTCTCTGCTTCACCTGTTTGCTGCCATCTGCACACAATCAACACCTCTCAAGAGAGAGGCAGGGCCCAGAATAGAAGCCCCCCAACCCCACCTCAGACATGCCAGTCCACCTGGCAGCTCTCAGCACCCCTGCTGTCACAACTTCACTTGGTTTTCAAAATGCCTACATATATATACACACACACACACACACACACACACACACACACACACACACACACACACACACAGAGTTTGCTAGCATTCTATATATCCCACTGAAAAAGGCAGAGTTTTTTCTTTAGCTATAGCCCATAGACACAGTCTTCCTGAAATGGCCTTTTGGGACAGGGTCCCCAGGATGTGAAGGCTAGAGGGGCCTGGGCTGCCAGGGATGGGGTCTGTGCTTGCCCCCTCTGCAAATGGCAGAGATGGTGAAAGGAATAGCTTGTGCTGATTGGGCTGCCTTGACCAGCATTGAGGAGCCTGGCCAGCCCACTGGGCTCCTTGGCATTTCTGATGGTAGAGAGAACAGACCTCTTGTTAGACCCTCTGCCCAAGGAACATGCTGGAGGAAGCCCTGAGGGGTCAGAGAGGGTTTCCCTGGGCATCCTTCCAACAGTATTAGAAGGAGAAATAATCTAAGTATTAGGTGGCCACTTGGTCTCGAAGAAGAAACATCCTTGCTATGTGTGGTTCTGAAGGCCGGACTCTTCCCATCTCTTGTGTTGCCCAAAACAAGAGGAAGACAGGTCAGGGCATTGGCCCTGGCTTGGGAGAGATACTGAAGGGGCTGTATCCTGGGGCCTGGACTTCTGGGTCATTCCCCTCGGCCATCACTGAGTACTCAGGGGCATTGAGAAATGGGCTTGTCTGGCATTGAAGCCATAGAAGGCCTAGGGCCAACACTCTCATCATGATCTAGTAGTGAGGCCTCTCTTTGGTTATCTTCATGGGGAGAGGCAGAGGCACAAGAAAAAACCCTGCTTCCATGTTGCTGTTCTCTAGTCTCTGCCTTCTTCCCAAAGGGAGACCCTGGGACCCTGCCCAAGTGGGCAGAATCTGGGCTGATCTGTGGCAGGGACACATGTCCCTCAGAGGCCATGGGCACTGTGCCAGCCACTGCCCACTGTTGTCTGTGTGGAAGTCTAATACTCTGAGGGGCTTGGGACCTTCTGCAGGGGCAGGGCCCATGCCTTCCTCATATTTGTGGGCCCTGAGCAGAGACCTGGGCCTATATGCAGTAGGTTCTGAATATATCCTGGCAGTTTTGGGCCTTATGTGTAGCACATCCCGAATACATCCTCGTCATGTTGAAAGCCACTTAACTGATGAGCTCTGTGATCTTCCCAGGTGACTCCTTCTCTTTCCTGGCCTGGGTGGGGGTCTCCCCTCTGCACCCTCTGTACCCCAAGTCCTCTTCCTTCTCTTCCTGCCTTGGGCCCCAGCCCCAGAATCTCTCTCCCAGGTCAGTGTCTATTTCCATGCCATTTTCAGTTTTTCTCCATCATCTACAGTGGTCCCTCACACTGAACTTGGACAGGCAAGCCTGCCTTCATTTTAATCCAACTTCCTTCTCTTACCTCCTACTTCTTCCTCCTACTGTCTAAGAGTCATGGATGAGGAAGGACAGCATTCCAGGTGTGGGGGACAGCCTATACCAAAGGCCTAGAGGTGGGATGTAGAATGCTATAGACAGGACACTGCCCACAGCCCAGTTTGACTGGAACATGGAACTCATAGAGGGGATAAGGATACAAAAAGCTTAGAAAGCCAGCCTAGAGCCAGACCATGAAGGAATGAAGCCCCCATTTGTGTCTGACCTGAGGACAGTCAAAGCCCCCTCTTCTTCTGAGAGGCCTCAGTTTCTATTGTTCCACAGGTCCTGGCTGGGTCCAGACCAGAGTGTGAAGCTTGCAGACAGATGCTCTTTTCTGGTGCCCACACTGAAGATGATACCATCACACCTCTCTGAGGCATTCTACTCATTTTAGAACCACAGTATTTCCCATTGAGCAGCTATACTTTTGCCTTCGATCTGGCCCTGGCCTTGGGGGCAGTGACGAGAGAGGGGAAGGGAAGAAATTGGAGGGGGTGGACTTCCTGGAAATTAGGCCTTCAGCCTTGGCCCTGTGTCCAGTGACAGCTTCCTGTTCAGAGGCAAGCTGATGGAGGTATTATGACCAGCAGGGAAACACATGGAAGGGTAGGGAGTTCAAAGTGGGTGGAGAAGGGGTTGGTGAGGAGATAGCTCCCTGTGGTAGCTGGGAGCACAGCTAGGTTTGCCATGAGTAACAACAGTAATGCCAGGGCCACACATCAGCCCTAGAGGGAGAACAAAGTCCTTTCTAGCGTCGAGGCTGTGCCTCTCTCAGGAAAATGGGTCCAAAAGAACAAGACTTGGTCTCAAGGGTCTTGTCCTTACACAGCTGTTGCAACAAAGGCTTCTGAGGCTCAGGTGTGGACTTGGGGTCCCTTGATCAAGGACCTTCCAGAGCTGCTCCCTGCTCTATCACACGGACTGAGTTCTCTAGCCTGGCACTGAAGACTCTTCCACAGCTGGCTTCCATTGACTTCTCCAGCTTTCTTTTTCATTTACTGCCTTGCAGAAGTTCCAAGCTCTACCCAAAGGGAATTCCTGGCTATTCTCAAATTCCACAGACTATCTCCTCTCCCTACACTTTTAAACAAGTTGGCCACCATGCTTGGAAGGAGTTCCCCCTTCTCTGCCTTTCACATTCATCATCTTCCCTTGAGGCCAAGCTCAAGGAAGCCCACTCTCTTTCCCCCCTTGGGGTTTTCCTCTCCCTCCTCAGTTTCCCTTGGGAGGTGCCTATTTTGTGCAGGAGCTCTATCCTCATAGGTCACAGTACCTCAAGGCCCAGGGTTCATGTTCTCATCCCTGGGAGAAGCAACCTGTCTCCTCCAGAATGCTCAATCAGTGTTGAACAGAATTAACAGTTTCTGAGCAGGGCAATGGTGTGGCCAGACCTTTGCCACAGGAAAGTGGTTTTGGTAGCTGGGGGGTGGGGGTGGTGGCCAGCATGGGGCCAAGATGCAGAAAGAAAAGGAGGAAAGATTCTGCAGAAAAAGTCTGGGGAAAGAAAGGGAGTTGCCCAGTAGCCAAGTCAATTCCTTTTCCTCTTTATTTCCCCAAGTGGGTGTTGCTTCCTAAGCCCCAATTACCTTCCTATAGGACTGTTTGTATTCTCCACTGGTACTACAGATGACCCAGTATTCTGTGGAATGTGTCTTCTTGCCTGGCACATAGTAGGCACATCATAAACACTTGTTGACTGACTTTGAGGGCACAAGGGATCTGGACTTAGAAGGCACCACTGTGATCATCTGGTTGAATGCCCTCCATCCTGCAGAGAGGATAAGAAGCATGACCAAAGCCTGCTGAGCTCCACATCCCTTCCCAAGTTGCTCTTGTCTGGGCCTGTACTTACACTGAGCTGCAGCTTCTTCCTGTTTCATTTATGTCAACAATGTCCAATTTAAAGATTCTTGTCCACTCTGAATCTTTACTCTATCCACTGTGCCAGCTTGCTGCCCAAGAGCCTTTTACCTAGGCAGCCAGGGAGCACCATAGTGCATAGAGCCTTGGGCCTGGAATCAGGAAGACTCACCTTTCTGGGTTCCAATTTGGTATCAGACACTTCCTAGCTGTATGACTCCAGGTGAGTCACTGAATCCTATTTGCCTCAGTTTCCTTATCTGTAAAATGAGGTGGAAAAGGAAGTGGCAAACCAGTCCAGTATCTCTGCCAAGAAAACCCCAAATGGGAGCATGGAGAGGTGGACACCCTGATAAACAACTGAATAACACCACCAACAAAATATTAACTTCACAGTATGAGGGATGTGTATTAGTGCTATATCTGTTTAAAATGAGGCACCTAGGGTGTGGCAATCCTAAATGCTACAATATTCATCAGTTGTAAGAAAGACAGATTGTGACTAATATGGAATATGTTTACATGATTGCACATGCATAATCTAGTTCAAATTGCTTGCTGTCTCACGCAGGGAAAGATGGGAGAAAGAGGGAGAGAATTTGGAACTCAAAATTTTAAAAAATGAATGTTAAAATTTGTTTATGCATGTAATTGGAAAATTAGAAAAAATGAAATAAGAGAGAGAGAGAGAGAGAGAGAGAGAGAGAGAGAGAGAGAGAGAGAGAGAGAGAGAATCAGAGACAGAGACAGAGATATGTTGTTGTTGCTGTCTCCAGCAGCAGGAAGTGACAGTGCCTCCCTCTTCCACCCTGGATGGACCTCATCTGAAGTGGACTGTGGATCAGCTGGGACATACCTAAGGGAGGGCAGCCAGGATAGGGCAGGGCCTCAAGGTCATGTCACATTGAAGGCACTGGGGATGCTTAGTCTGAGTATGAGAAGACTCAGGGGTGACTGGCTTCTTTCAGGCCTTTGAAGTGGGATCCCATGGAGGAGGCGACAGCTTTGTTTCATTGGCTGCCAGAGGACAGGAGCAGGAACAAAGTGGGGAAGCTACACTGGTAAAAAGGTGGGGGTGGGGGAGCATCCTCATCCTTCAAATCCTCTCAAAGCTCTGGGAGGGGGGGAAGCTGCAAGCTTTTCTGTGTCTGAATCACTGCCTCCACCCCAAGTAACTCCCAGGAAATCTTGACAACAAAGCTTAGAGACACTTCTAATTAGGATCCTTCCTAAATTGGGGCTATAGGTTTCTTTCCAGCAAAGGTACTCAGTGGCGCTGAGGGGAGGAAGGACAGCAGCTTATTTCCTCCACCACACAAAATATTGAAGACCCAAAGACCTACAGATGCACATGAATGCATGTAGTCAGTCAACAAACACCCGTTATGCACTGCTCTATGCTAAGCACTGTGCTGAGTGCTGTGGATAAAAGACACCAGCAATGCACCTTCCCAGAGCTCCCCTTCTATTGGGGGAGACAATATGCAAACACCCCTGTTTATATGAGATACAGAAGTGGAAGTCCCATGAACAGGTCGTCTCCCAGGGAGGCAAGGCACCAGCAGTGGAGGGAGCAGGAGAGTAGTCCTCCTGATGGTGAGATTTGGGATGCCCTGAAGGAAGCCAGGGAGAGCACTGAGAACATCCCACATGAGGACCAGCCAAGGCCAAGGCATGGCCATGGTCAGGAGATGGAAGGCTGGCACTGCCAGGCTGAAGAGGATGGGGGGTGCACAGTGGGACAAGACCAGAAGGGGAGCAAGGGACCAGATTGCAAAGGGCTTCTAAAGATAGAAGATTTTATGTTTGATTCCGGAGGACGTAGAAAGTCCTGTTTGGCTTTTAATCAGAAACCAGCAAGCATAAATCAGTAAACCACCCTGCTCATTGTTCTCAGTTAGGATGTAAAGACAACTTCCTGAGGCTGCTGGCCACCATTTGCCAATCACCTCCCAAGGTCCAGATCATCTCCTTTGGCTCTTTAGTTTTCCAGGGCTCAGGCTGGTTCTCCATTTTAGGGAAAGCATGAAGGCCTTTCCTCTTCATCCTCTCCAGGCTCCACTCTTCCAATCTGACTTTTTTAGACAAAGCCCTCACTTGGGTACCTCTCCATGCCCCTTTCTTAACTCTCCTTCCCATCTAGAGTAGTCTTCCTCCATTAGAATGTACATTCTAGAATAGGGTGGGGACTGCTCATTCTTGTATGCCTAGAGCTTAGCACTGTGCCTTAGTCCACATTGCTCGACGTAAAACTTTCTGTCATGAATAACTATGTGGTTAAGCTTAAGGTTCTGGGATTGTTCTCCTAGACTTCCCCAACCCTCCCAGGCTTAAGCGCAAATGAATTTGAGCTAGAACAAAAGTAGGCTAAGGAGTCTTTGTCATTGTTCTCCATCTGCTTAGCCCAAATGCTCATCTTCACTCTAACTGTTCTCCAGCCACCGAGACTGGGGGCCATGAAGAAAACCTCATTGGCCCAACACATGAGCCTCCTTGTTCTTACTTAGGCTGGCTGGCTCATGAGGGCCACATTCTTCCCCCAGCCAATCTGTTCACTATCCTTCACTTGTACATAGAAGAAGTCTTCCTGGAGCTCCAGGCCCTCAAGGATTCCCCCTTCCTATTGGATGGACCAGCAGATGTGCCTGCCTCCACTCCCTCCCCCTCTCCGGCCTGAGGGGATCTGGGTCCTCTACACTAGATCTTCACCACCACTAACTTGTTTTTCTCTTTGAGGCCTCAGTCATGTAGAGCTGGCACATGGGCACTGGGAGGTTCTGCAGTCTGGACCCTGTGTGCTTAGTTCTCAATGATCAGGAGATCAGTAGCCCTTGGCTTCTTAAATCTAATAAGAGGCTGGCCATTGTACCAGTGAACTGAGTGATCCCATGAAACCAATGTCCACATACTCTTGAGCTGAAGAAGGTGGGATCATCCATAGAAGGCCAGAGATTAATTAGTCCACAGAGCCTCTAGATTGGCAGCCTTCAAGCCTCTGTCTGTACCCTGGAAGGGAGAGCTCCCATCCAGCCTTGATGGGAAGCTCATGGACAGCCAGAGCCCAGCTCAGGGGCTCGAGATAACATCTCTTCTCTCCTGAATGGCTGAGCCAGAAGCTTAATCCTCAGCTTTCCTTCCTTCTTTCCTCATATGGCCAACACTACATTCCTCAACTCTGGCCCGCTGTGCTGGGTTGGGCTTATGAAATGGTTGCATATGTTTCTGAGGACATTATGGAGATGTTAAGAAGCCATGTCATCTTTCTTGCCCCCAAAACCTGAGCAGATTTTGAAATCCCCCCAGGTCCATCTTTGCAAGTATCATCTACCCTCTATGCTCTTCTACTGGGCTGCCCTCAGGCTGCGATGACTGTTGGGCTGCCTTCCAGACAGGTGCTCCAGCTGAGGGGCCCCTCTTGACTAAGACAGATATTCTGGTCCTTCATCTCAGATGAATTTCTGTGTCAGATCCAGGCAGCCAAGGTGGCCAACCTCCCTCCCAGAGCTTCATTTGACCAGTCTTCCTATATAGTATCTTCATGTCTTGTGAGAACAGAGACACTTCTGAAGATGAAAAGCCAGGGAAGCGGGCAGGTGAGGGCCCTGCCTCATACAGGCTTCTTAGCCTTTGTAGATAGAATGAGGTTGAAAAAAGCATGAGGTCCAGACTTCAGGTCTGGGCATCCAGCTTCACACAGCCATTGACTTCATGCCTTCACTGGGCCCAGGCCCAATGGCTGAAGGTGGTGGGGGTCAGAGAAACAGAATGAACATTGAGAAATGAAGCCAGAGCTTTGTCTAGGGCTCCTTGTGTGCTCAGCTGGCAATGAACTCTTTTCTTGGCTTCTAAAAACAGCTCTCAAAAGCCAGTCCACAGACCTACTAAGTGCTTTTAGGTCTTGGCTGCTTTAAGAGGGGTAGAGCTTCTAGAAACAAGTATGCGATGATGGGACCACCTGCTCCATCACTTCTTGTCCCTTGGGTTCAGCTCTGGGCACCATATTTTAAGGAGGGCATTGATAACCTGGAGCATAGCTGTGAGAGGGTAACCATGTTAGGAAAGGACCAAGAGTCTGGAATTGCAATGAAAAAAAAAACATTTAGCACTGAATGTGTTAAAAAAAAATAAAAAGCTTCACATGATGTGACCACATCATCTTTCATTTTTACTTCTCGAAGACAAATTGATCCTTTTCTGGGCTAAGGACAAATTGCTGGAAAAGTCTGATTGTTGGTGCTGTTTTAAAGGCGTTGTATCAGGTAAGCACCTGGACTCATGTGAGAGTGCTGAATTGTTAAGCCAACCTTGAACAATCAGACTTTTCCTGCAGCTGCAGAAGGAATATTTCCTTCCTCCAGACTCATTCATTCTCAATTAAGAAACCATTTGGGAATTGAAAAAGAAGAAGAGCTTCCCTCTGTGAATAAGCAGGAGGAGGAAGCTGAGAACAGTTTTGCTGTGATCATTAAGAATTCTGAAACACATATGCTTGTTTGGCTAACCTCATTATATGTGCTTGTTGGTGAGTAGAATACACAGAACACACAGGCTTGCTGTTGGAGTTAAATGAAACCACTCAAATATCGGTTGTTTGGGTGGATTTCATTGTCTTTTTAATGTTGTGTGGCAGAGGTATTCCCTGAACATCCCCAACTAGCCTGTTGAGTCAGAGATGCTTCACCTCCCAGTGACGGATGGGTGTCTGCTTCAATTAGCTGCTGTCTGTGAAAGCATCCAATCAGCTCTAATCTTTCCACTGAAGCCATAAAACCCATGTGGAAAAATCAAAACCAATCCCAATCTCTGAATTTCAGAGCTGGAAGTGACCACAGGGGCCTCAAGGCCAACTCAGACCCTGAAGGATTCCCTTTCCAATACTCTGGGTTTTGGTCATGCAACTTTTTCTGAAGATCTCCAGCGAGAGGGAACCTGCCATGTTCTGAGGCAGCCCAGCCCTGGGGTGGGATAGCTCAGGTCTGCCTCTAAGCTAAGAAGTCCCTGCCTCACCTCCCTCTTAGGTTGTGGAAAATATGCTGAAAGATGATGCCAGGGCTCAGGAATTAAATCTTTAGAACCAAACCCAGAGTTTCTGCTAATGAATGAACAGCATGGTTCAAATCCAGGAGCCACAGCTTGACACAGAGAAGCATTTCCTTTGAAACAGGGTGCTCTTCTATGGTCCTCCTTAGATGGCCCCAGAGAGCCTTTCCTATTAAGGACTGGTTGCATGGAGAATCCTTCCAGCTGGGTACAATGGGGTCATGATGACCTACAAGAACCATGACCCAAGGCTCCAGATGAACACGAGAATGCCAGCTCCTGGTTCTGGGTGGGTGGAAGGGCCTCTTGACTGAAGCTCCAGGTAGAAGCCTCAGGAAGTCCTAGAAAAGTTTCCACAGAAATGTGAAGGGGTTCACATGCTGTGTGGGAGGACACAGAATGGGAGGGGAAGAGGACAGCCACAGTCTGGACATTGCTCAAAAGTGACCTTGTCAGAACTTGAACTTCTTCCTTACTCTAAGGCTTCACTAGGTAAGCAGAATTGGAATGAAGCGATCTGTTTCATGGGGGCCACCATCACTGAGCCTGAGGGAGGTCCCTATGCAGGACTTCCTAGAGCCTACAAATGCCCCCATCCTGTCTATCACTGCCTTGTGCTTTACATTAGGCTAAATCACATGGGACACAGTTGAATTATTTCTTTTAATTTTGTAGTTGTAGACATAGACTCACAGATGAAGAAGGGACTTCAGGGAGTATCAGCTATGTGAAGGTCTACAGTGGAATAGGCCTGAAGCATCATCTTGACTAATGTCCTCATAGTGTCAATGGGAAAACTGAGCCTGCAGAGGGGGGATGGCACATACAGGGTCATGGAGCTTCTGTAAGGGAAAGACCACCCCACCGTAAGGTTGACACTTTTTGTCTAAATCTGACAACATTTAAGCTTTCCCCTTTCAGTTTGTCCTCCAGTTCATAGACTCATAGAGCTAGATGGGACCCTAGAGATTATCTAGGCCCACCTGCCATTTCCAACTGTGGGGCCAGAGACCCAGAGAACAGAACACCTGCTTATTCCAAGGCCCACACTGTCCCTCATCAAATCAGGGAGTATTTACTGAATGCTTAGTGAGAACCTGCAGCATGCAGTGAGGAGATCCAAGGTGGACACCAAGATTAGAAAGTCACTTAGCATATTGGCTGATATTTCCACAGCACAGAAAATCTTTAAAAAAAATCCTATCATTTTTATATGACCATCACTTCTGAAAACATCCCTTACCTGCTTCCTCTAGCTATTCCTTTTAACAAATAATTACAACCAAAAAAGGGAGGAAAGTCACCTTATGTTTCTTACCTTCTCATCTTCTAAATCTCACCACAAATGCCACCTCCTTGGATTCCCCCAACCAGTCGGAAATCACCTTCCCCCTCAGCAACATATCCTCCAGCCAGCTTCCTTCCATGCTGCCTCATTGGTACTACCCCATTCCTCTTTCCACCTCTTGCTTTGAGAATTCTAGAAAAATCAACATTCCTATTCCTGTGTAGGACATGTCAGTCAATTACCTAATGACCCTACTCTCCATCCCTGTCACAACTGAGACTGGAAGAATATGCCCAACATGTTTTTCTCTATTGCCTTCTTTGGTTTGTTCCAAAGGGAGTGATGTTCCATGTCTCTCACACATATAGCAACATAAGTAAAATGTTGTATTGAATGAATGGGCTTTTGCTGTCATTGGAAGCTTGGGGTCAGTAAGAGAGCTTTGTACTCTTCCCAAAGCAGTCTGTCCTGCTCTCCTCCTTTTTCGCTTTGGGCTCAGCTCATGGTCCATTTGTTATATGAGTCCAAGATATAGTGTTAGATGGGCTCTGGAGGTTGTCTGTTCAGATTTGTGCCCTTATCTGACAATGAACATTCTTCATCCACTTGGTCTAGCCTGTGTAGATGGAGAGGCCACACTCTTTTGAGTGATCCCAGATGTCTTCCAGGAAGCTTTTCAATTCTCAGGGGCCTCATGCAATCAGTGCAATGTATTCCACAGTAGGAGCATCTGGACCTCAGCATTTGAAAGGAATCTTTCCTGGACTTGGAGTTTGTGTCGTATCCCCTCTAACACCAGAGTGGAAATGTCTCCTTGCTTGATGCTCCCTCTGAAGTTTATAATTAGAGAGCCAGTGAACAGGGCTCCTTCTGTTGTTGGAGCACCTAGCAGCCTACTATGTGTTTGCAAAGCACATAGTAGGTGCTTAATAAATGCTTATTGACTGCCTGGCATCTTCTAAGGAATCCTGGATGGTCCAGGTACAGATAAGAGAGATGTCTGGTTCTAAAAGAGCCTGTTTACTCTGCCAAACCAAATGCTTGTTTGCATCAGCACACAGTGAACCCAGTGCACTTCGATTTTCTACATCTTTTTGCAAAAGGTGAGATGGCAGAGATGTGGGCCAGTGTTGAATATCACTTGTGAAATCCTGCTGGAGACTCACTGAATATAATGTGCAGCTGGACACAGAAAAATACATGTTGGAAAATGTGGTTTTGTGTCAAGGAATGAAAGAGGCCAAAGGCTCCCTGGCTGCTCAGAAGCCTCACACCTGGATGTCTTTCATCAAAACTGGACAACTGCTGTTCGCCAAACCCATCTTTCCTCCTCTCCCTTTGGTGCCTTTGTGAAAGTAGCACCCCATGCCAGGAATGCCTGCCACCTCCATCTCCACCTCTCAGAATCCTGATCCTCCTTCAGAGCTCAGCTCAGGTATCTCCCCCTTTGTGAAGCCTTCCCTAATCCTCCCAGCAACAATTTTCTTCTCAAGTTGTATATACCTTTTTGTAAATACATTGCATATTCCAAGTAGGATTTCAAGTCCTTGAAGCAAGGGATGAATTCCCCTTTTGTCTTGGTATCCTCAATCCCTGCCAATGACTTTGACCAGCTCAGTGCATGATGAACGTTGTTTGGATTGAAATGGATCAAACCGAACTTAATGTGTCTTAATAGTTAACAAATGACTAATTATTGATGTAGCCTCTAATCCACTGGTCAGAGCAAAGCTTAGAATCTTTACTCAGTGAGATGAAAGGATAAAGACACTGATTTGAATTATAACAGGCCCAATCAACTCATTTGAAACAGCAGAACACTTCTCAAAAGGAGAAATAAAAAAAAAAACAACCCAGCCCCAAATCTTGAAGACATTAACTCTTGTTATCAGCGTGTCTTTAAGAAATGTGGCTGGTATGAAATAGTCACCCACTAGATTGTAAGGTCTTTGAATGTGAGGCCCATCTTTCTCTCATTTGTATGCACACTGCTTAGCACAGTGCCTGGAACAAAGTAGGTACTTAATAAATATTTACATACTGTATCAAAGAGGAGACCAACAGAGAACCAGACACTCCAGCCAGGCGCACTGGGTCAGAGTGAAAGTCCATTGGCAAATGATTATGGGAGAAGATAGTGGGAGATTGTAAGGCCTCTTGAAATAGAGAGAAGCAGGTGAGGCTGAAATGAGCCTTCAGAGACTGAAGTACCTGGCCCAACTGGGCTAGCTCATGTGTACAGCTATCAGCAAGAGGGCAATAAACATGGAAGTGACCTCTCCCCATTGCCACAGCCTTCAGTTATCCATATTGAAAAACAAACCACTAAAGGTGTGTCATGCCACCCCATGGGTTGCTATGAAGAAGGAGTAAGAATCTACATAGAGATAAAAGTGTGAAGGCAGAACCAAGATGGTGGAGCAGCAGGAAGCTGCAGAGTGAGCTTTCTCCTCCTCCACCCCAAAACTCCTTCCAAGAGATCTAGAAAATGCGCTAGCTCAAATCCTGATAAATTCAAGAAAGAGTCACAGTGAGTCACTTTCCAGTCTGGTTGGCACAGAGAGACAGACATAGAGGTCTAAAGGATATTGAAGAATGGATCTGTCCAGAAGCATACTTCGCAGAGCATTGCAGCACCCAGGGCTGAAGCTGTGCACAGATGCAAGACAGGGCCTTATACCTATGATAGGTCTTGTGCAGGCTGTGGGAACAGGTGCCTCCTGGGAACTTTGTCATTCACGCACTACCAAGTTCCAGATCACAGATCCAGGGAGGATTGATGAGGGAACCTGATCCCAGGGGTGGCATTTAGGGGTGGGAAGGGGGTGGAGGACCATTTGAGGCCCTAGACTGTGTACTGAGAGAGGAACAAGTTCATAAGGAAATAGAAACCATGTGGCTCTGACTCCAGGAGCTAAGCAGACTCTCAGCTCTAGCTCCCAGACTAGCCTGAAGCCTGCAGAGGAATAAGCAGGGCAGGAACCTCAGACTAAAGAGAAGTTTGCAGTTCTGTCCCTCTGACTTAGCAAAACCCTCTAGCTGGCCAAGAGGGCCAAGTCCAGCAGGATCTACTCATGGTCATGTTCAAACTCAGATCAGGAACCTGTAAAGCTCAGACCAGGGGGTAGCAATTGGCTTTCACCCTGAATCAGACCATTTTGGGAACACTGAAAGGTTGTAAAGTCTGAGCCGTCCATGAGATTGTGGCATAACATGGCATGCAATGCCCCAAGAAAGCAGCAACGAGAGCAGCCTAGCCCTTCCCTCCAGAAGCGCAAAGAGCCTGGCCTTAACATCAAGTTTAAAGGCAGAGACAGGCTGGAATAATGGACAAACCAAGAGGGAATCTCACCATAAATAGCTACTATGCTGACAAGGATGCTCAAAACTCAGAACAAGAAGAGAACAACTCTAAAACATCTATAAGCAAATACAAAAAAAATAGTATATCTTGGGGGGGAATTCAACAAGAATTTCTGGAAGAGATGAAGTGAGAGTTCAAAAAAGAGTGACAATGTCTTTTTTAAATATAAATTAAATGAGAATGCTAGAGGAAAAAAATGGAAAAGAAATTCAAGTGATGGAGGAAGAATTGAAAAGGGAATTATCAGCTTGGCACAAGAACTATAAAACCTGATGCAAGCAAAAAACTCCCTGAAAATTATAATGGACCAAACAGAAACAAATAGCTTCATGAGATCATAAGACATGTTAAAACTAAGTCAAAAGATAAAAAAAAAATTAAGCAATCTTAGCAAAAACAACTGATGTAACACACAGAGTAAGGAGAAAAAATGTAGGGGTTATTGAGTTACCTGAAAGATATGACCAAAGGGAAAAAAAAAGATTCCAGACATAATCTTTGAAGAAATCACAAAAGAAAACAGTCCAGATCTCTTGGAACCAGAGAGCTGAGTGGAACTAGAAAGAATTAGTCAGTTACCTATTAAAAGATACTCTTCAATAAAAACTTCTAGGAATCTCATTGTCAACATCTAGAGTTTCCAAGTCGAAGAAAAAAATACTGCAAGCATACAGAAAAGAAAAAAAAAAGAATTCTAGTACTGAGGAGCCACAGTCAAGAACAAACATGATTTAATAGCAACTACTTTAAAGTGGAGTGGGGAACTTGCAATGAATATTTCAGAAGGCAAAGGATATAGCCTTACAACCAAGAATAACTTACCTAGAAAAACCTGAGTATAGTCACATTGTAAGTGTATGTGTCAGGGATAGACTTTTAATGAAATAGAGCACTTCGAAACATTCCTGATGAAAAGATCAGGGCTCTGTAGAAACTTTGAAGTGCAAATGCAGGAGTCAAGAGAAACATTAAAAAGGTAAAAATGAATAAAAAATTGTTGTTGTTTTTCCTTTGTTTTCAAAGAGGACCAGTAACATCATGGGTGATGCCTTGACTTGTGTGTGAATTATATTCCAGTGAAGCAGAGCTGCACAAAGTCATCAGCTTCACTGTCTCTTCCAGTCATCAAAGTCCAGTGTCAAGACAAAAGTCAGGATGACTGGAGATGGCCTGGAATGCAGTGGATGACGTTGGCATCCTTTATGTCTGACCAAGCTCAAAGTGCTCCATAGCACCTGCTTCAGCTGCCTTCATGGCCATTGGAACAAATTGTTCTCATCCATCCATTCCACTAGGGGAAGTCCTCACATGCTTGGAGTAGACACTCCCCTAACTCATTGATTTGGAGTCTATTGGTTATCCTCAACATGGTTTAACCTGTCTGCCAAGACAGTTTAGCCAGGGTGTCACTACTGGGCATGCTGCAGCTTCTTGGAGCCACAAGTGAGTTGGGTGAAGGTGAACACCAAATGTGTCTGAGCAGTCCTGAAAAGGGCTCAGCAAGCCTTCAAACCAGGTGTCAGCCCTCCCAGAGCGCAATAGATAGAGTACCAACCTGGGAGTCAGGAGGACCTGAGTCCAAATCTGGCCTCAGACATTTACTAGCTAGGTGACCATGGCAACTCACTTGACCCTGTTTATCTCGGTTTCCTCACCTGTAAAATGAGCTGGATAAACAAATTGGTAAACCACTCTAGTGTCTTTGCCAAGAAAACCTCAAATAGGGTCACAAAGAGTCAGACATCTCTGAAACTACTGAATGACAGAGCCGAGGTGAGGGAGAGGAAGCCCATAGGTATGGAACATTGCATATGTTGAATGATCATGAGGGATTAGCCGAGGATAAACTACTTATATTCCAGCATGGTGAGATGATATCTGAATCCCATTATCATTAAGAGGTATAAAGGAAGTTCAGTAGAAGACATACTGCCCAGTAACTCTCCATTAAATAAGAAGATTTAAGAAAAAATGAAAAGGGAGGGGAAGAAGAACATACTAGGAAAATTAGGGACATTTGTCTCACACAATTGTAGTGTGCAAGTAAAAGTCTGCACAAAGAAGAAGGAAGGGGTTAGGGGAACAGATGATCCTTGAATTTTACCCTCTCCTGAACTGAAAGGAGGGAAAAATATATACACACAGTTGAGTCCAGAAACATATTTCACTTAACAGGGAAATTGGAGAGAAATGGAAGAAGGGAGGAGGAATGAGAGAGGGGGCAGATTAAGGGAAGGATTATACCTAAGCAAAAGAAACTCGAAGCATGTACACAAATTTCTTTATAGCTCTTTCTGTGGTGGTGAAAAGTTGGATGCTAAGGAGTGCTGATCGTTTGGGGCATGGCTGAATAAGTCATGGTATACAAGTGGGATGGAATCTGATTGTGTTACAAGAAATGAAGCAGAGATGGCTTCAGGGAAAACTGGGGAGATTTGTGTGAAGTAATGTAGAGGAGTGAGCAGAACCAGAATGGCTGATACAATAGCAACACTATTGTTTATTGACTTTCAAATATCCTTTGTCTTAGTAGAACAATGGATAGTTCTAAAATGTGTGCTCAGATAAGGATTCACTTTGGCAGATGTGGAGTTGATTTTGTCCAGTGGCTTGCTAAATAATCTCAGACAGAGCTTTGGGACACTGGATCTTCCCCTTGGATTCCCATGGGCTTGTCTCTGGTCTTCCTTCTCTCTCTTGGGTACTTAGCTCTTCCACTGCTGCTCAGATCCTGAGGTGAGGCTGATAAGGGCCTTGCCTCAATGGAAGAGGAGTCCCTACTTTGCTTACACTGCTAGGGGCTTACCTGGGAAGTCAGTGTTCCTGCTCCCTTGCCTTCTCCTGGATAGAACAGTAAGGGTCTGTTACCATCTCCTGTCTGCCAGGGATGTTCAAACTTGGTCATTGTCCCAGGGGAGGCTGCCCAGGGTCACTTTAGCCAGGCCAGAAACACAAAGCTGAGAGTTTGTTTGCACTCCTGGAATGGGGCAGGACAGTGAGGTGCAGCTGGGGATTCAGAGAACAATCTTTAAGCATTTAAATTCTGTCCTGTGATTTCATTAAGACATGTGGGGTTCTGGTTTCTTGTCCAGTGGTCATCTCTCTGCAACTTGTGCCAACTTCCCTTTCCTGGGATTTTTGGGCTGCTGACAACTGCTTTCCTGCCTTGTCAGTAGTGCACTCTACAGGAACCACAGAAACTGGACTTTGTTCTAAAAGTGGCACCCTTGGATCTCAGAGATGTGGGCTTTGAGTTGGGGCTCTGAGCCCCCGCCCCAGAATGGGCAGTGGTCCGGATCTCTGAGAAGCCTCCAGCAGGGAGAGCCCTGTTCCTGACATCCCTGCTCTCTGCCTTTACCAGAGGCTGAGATGTGGCTTGCCCATAGATCTTTATCCCCTTCTTCCAGTGGGCTGCCCAGGTGAAGTGCTGGCTCAGGATACTCTGCTGCTTAGCATGGAGACTGGCCTTTTCTATTCTTTGTGGTCAGGTGGGTCAGACCTGGATCCCTTTTCTGGGATGAACAAGACAACCACGCACCAATTAAAATAGGGCATCTGCAATGGTGACTGGGGTGGAGAAGGAAGTGATTCCCGGACCTCTGGCTTCTTTCTGCCGTAGGTGACAGCTGAAGCTTAGTTTAAAGGAGTCAGACTTTGGACTGGTGGAGAGGAGGAGATGGGAAACAAAGAGCCCAGGCAAGGATGGGCAGGCCAAGGCCTAGGGGAAGCAGGACTGAGCCCAGGGAGCCCTCATTGGATGCCCCCATATCACAGAGGAGAAAACTGAGGCTACGACAGGCTTCAGAGGGGCTTTGCCCATTTGAGTCAACCTGCAGGAGTGGAAAGTACATAGGATTTGGGATCAGAAGACTTGAGTTCAAATCCTCACATCTCCATTTAAAAACTGGGTGACCTCAGGCAAGTTTCTCTCTCTGAACGTGTCTCCTCAAACATCAACAGGGTCTTTGTTCTGCTGGAGACCCCAAAGATAGTCAATGGTGGGAGCAGGGCAAGGAGCTTAGTCTCCATTGAGATGATCAGACCTGCTTTTCTGGGCCAGGACACATGGCAGGCTTCCCAAGACTTCTTACTATGATCTCTGCTCTGTGGGGCCCAAAGGGGACCAGGCAGGAGTCCCAAAGCACAGCCTGAGGAGGCCACATCTTTGTCCCAGAGGAGAAGACAAGAAGGACCATAAGAAGAGAACAAACAAGGTCAGACCTTCTTCACTGTGACACTTGCCAGCCCTGGGGAAGCCTGGGAAATCTGCAAAGCCAGCCTTTCCTTGCATGGTCCACGTTGTTAGGTGCTGAATCTTGGTGTGTTTCATGTGATCTCGCCAAGAAAGCAAGCCCAATGGATGCTAGATCCTCCTCTGTCTCCCTAGACTCTGAGATCCCTGGAGATCTGGCTGGGCTCTGCTCCTCTGTCCTCCCTGATCTTGGGCTCAGGACTCAGCACCCAGTGAATATTCGTGACTGTCTCCCTCTCCCTGTCTCTTTCTATCTCATTGTCTCCATCTCTCTGTGTCATCCTGTATCTCGCTCCTTTCCATCCTCTCTCTTTTCTCTCTGTCTCTCTCTCTCTGTCTTTCTGTCTCTCTCTGTCTCTGTGTCTGCCTGTCTGCCTTCCTATCACTTTGCCTGCACAACTGCTCACTATTAATATGATGTATCCTCCTCACACCCAGCATGCTCCTCTTATTGGCCCTTTGGCTTTGTTAACATCTTTCAAAAAGTATATTTATTATAAGTACAATCTGGGATTAGAATGTCCTTCCTTCAGACAGGTTGTCATGGAGACTTGTGGATAAGTACACATTACCCAAGTTTTGCAGTTGGGGGCTTGGGGGCCCTTCTATCTATGGACCATGAATATGGTAGGATCAGTGAGAAACAGGAAATGATCGTGGAGGGTTCCATGTTTAACTTCTGAGTTGGCAGGAAGCAGAGGCCCTGTATGCTGCCAGGAAGGACTTGAGACATCATTGCAGGTAAGATGTGGAAAGCAGGGAGATGTGGGACATGAGTGGACATGTACAAGTAAGAGAAGAAAAGAGGGAGCACGTGGTGAGTGAACGTGCAAACCTTGCAGCCAGAACTGATCAAGGTGACTCAACTGTGGTGTTCAGTGAAAACAAAGGCCAGCACCCCATCCCCCACTTTTCCAGGGCACAGACCTAGGGAATTTTCACCTGTGATTAAGATCTTCATCCTTTTTCTCCTTCACCTCTCAGGCCAGATGGCAAGAAGAGTGTAGACGGAAGAGAAAGAGAGAGACAGAGAGTGAGAGAGACAGAGAAAGTGAGACAGAGAGTGAGAGAGTGAGAGAGACGGAGAGATAGAGAGACACAAAGACAGAAAGAGGCAAAGTCAGAGGGAAGCACAGAGAATGGGAGACACACAGAGAGAAATTTTTTCTTTTCCGTTTTTGGCAAATTAGTGGTACATTTAAAACATACCAACTGAACTGCCTGGAACCCAGAGAACCATTTCCCAAAGGAGAAAAGCCCTTGAGAATGGTCAGGGCCAGTGTCATTATCAAGTGGGTCCCCTTCTGGCCTGGCGCATCTGGCCCAGAATCTGCTGACTCCTCTGCTTCCACAGCGCTCCACCCCCTACCCTAGAGGGACTCGTGTGGGACCTGGTCCTGACTCTGGCTGCAATGAAATGAGGCTGTTCTCCACTTTTTCTTTAGCGCCCCTCCTCTGCTCTCTGGTCTCCACGTAAACAAGCTCACGGGACGATGAGGAAAGCCTCCGGAGGGGTTTGCAGGACTGTGGCCAAGCCCGTGTGCTTCCTGCCATCTCAGACGCTTGGCACTGGCTTCCTCTAGGCCTGCCAGAGGTTCACCTCTTTCCCTCCCTGCCTCTGACACAATTTGCCTCTTTTTTTTAATCATATCAGTGATTGGTTCCTCAACTCCTCAGATGTCCTTGTCTCTTCCCTATGTCCATCCCTCCAAACAATCTCTGCTCTTCCTCTCTCCTCCATGGCATCTCAGCCCCGCGGCATCTCGGGAAACTGAGCTTTGTCCTCCTCTCTTTCGTCTGTGCTGTGCATCTGTCCTCTGAGAGTAGGCCAATTAGAAAGAGGTAACTTAGTATATTTCTCTGATAATTGGACACTATGGTCGTCATCCTCCATCCTTGACACATGGTACGTGGACATCTGTGACTACTTCCCTTCACTGGATGGGCCTCAGTTTGACAATCTGTAAAGCATGGTGAGTGATCCCAGCCAACCTCATTGTGGCCCTAGAAGGCCTTGGTGCTCCATGGATGAAAAATCTAGCCTGCTGTTTCCAAAGTCCAGGTCACATCCTGGGTTGGTACAACGAGGCCTGAGTCTCTGTGCTCGACATGTTAATGCCAGAGCGTCACCTCTGTGACGTGGTATCCTCTCTTTGCATATAAATTCTTAGAAAATAGGGAAAGCAGCTGAACAGGTGCTTCACTATTTTGTTTTGCTCTTGGTTCCCAAATTATGCCAAGCCTAGCTTTGAGTCCCAACAGATAATGAAAAGCTGTCCCTTGCTGGAAGACAGCATGGGACTTTGAAGTAGGGGGAGTAAGCCCTTTACCTCCCTATTGCCACTCTGACAGTGAGTGTCAGGAAATCACCCACGTTCCAACTGAGATGAATATTTTGGGAGGGCATGCTCATTTGAATTTGTACCCCTCATCACTCTGACCATTGGTGATCAGAAGAGAGGAAAGAGATGGTTGGGTTGTTGAGCATTTCAGCTTCCTTTCTGGAGGGGCTCATATTAGCTGGTCCCTTTGGTCTTGACCCATTTTATCCCCATGTCAATGACCTAGAGATGCCTCATTCAGCTGCTGTGTCACTTAGATGTTCTTTGTGACCTTCAAAAGGCAGGGAACATCTGTGAGAATGTGCCAGGAGGCACCTGGTGCCCTCTGGGAGGGGCACTCAGACTCAGGCTTCATTCAAAGGACATTTGGACCCTCCTTTTCCTCCTGGGGCAGATGGTAGTGGCAGCCAAGCTGAGCAGATGACCATTTTCTAATGTCTCCAATTGTGATATTTTGAAGACTGCTCAGAAAACAAATCTCGGCTGCCATGTGGGTGATGGGGACAATGGTCAAGCTAACTGGAGACCTCTTTCAGTTGGTTAATGATGTGGAAGTGCATTAGACGGGGCAGGGCTGTGATCAGTGAGCCAATTGACAAACATCTGAGGTGCCCTGTGAGATCTTGAGTGAGGACCAAAGAATGGCAGACACAGTCACTCTCCTGAAGCTGGGAGTGGGGGCGGGGTGGAGAGGGCCAGCACAAAAGGGCCCCTCATCCAAAGGGGCCGAGGACTCGAGGCCAGTAGAAAAGGGCTGCGGGGATTTGAGAAGAGTGAGACTCCACCAGGGATCACAGGTGCCGAGGCTACTGGCAAGAGCACTACCGAGTTCCTGGAAGTGGGATGGTCTAAGGAGCGTTCAGACGACTGGAGAGCCTTTGTACACACAGCTACGGTGAGGCTTTGAACCGCGGCTTGCAATTGTCCCCTAGGCCCTGCTACCTGACCTTGATGGTCCTTTGTCTGAGGGGAGCTGAGAGGCCTTGACTTTGAGCTTGAGGGCACGCTTTTCTGTGGTTTCTGGCCTTGTTGGATGTTAACGTGTGTGTATATGTGTGTGTGTGTGTGAGTGCGAATGGCATGTCTCGCACAAGTGCATGTGTGTGCACGTGTATGTGTGTGTATGTGAGTGGCATGTGTGCATGCATATGCACTTGTGTATGACTGTGAGTAGCATGTGTGCACACATGTGCATGTGTGTGCATTTGTGCATGTGTATATGTGTGAGTGTGAGTTGTATGTGCATGTGTGTGTGTACGTGTGTCCATCAGCCCAGCCCCCTGACAAAAATAACTTAACTATGCGACACAGTTTTTTGCACTGGAGGGATATAGCCCTGTCCTGAGGTGGATTCTAAGAGTAGTGATGGTTCCAGGGAGTTTCGGGTTTGTGAAGCATCACCTTCCTTCTGTCACCTGTGTGAAGTCAGCACTACAGCCATTCAGTTTACAGGCGAGGAAATTAAAGCTAAAAAAATTCAGGTGACTTGGGCTTGCCACTCAACTTGGAAGAGTCAGAAGCGAAATTTGAACTCAATTCCTCCCAACTCCATCCCCAGTACTCCAACCAGGCCCCATTACCCAGAAAAGGTTAATTAGTTAGTCAGAACCTTGAGTACTTTTCCTTGGGCTAGGGCAGTGCTGCCCCCACAATTTCAACCTGTGTCCTTTCTCACCTTCCTCCCTGTGACCAGAGCTCCACGGTTCTGGTTCTTCCAGGAGAAAAAAAGTCTTTTTTTTCCCATGGTAAGCACTTTATTTTAAATTGTTTTTTGACATTTTGATCTAAAGTTTTGAGTTCCAAATTATATCTCTTCCTCCCTCTCTCCCTTCACCTCTCCCTGAGACAGTAAGCAATCAGATATAGGGTATACATGTGTAAAACATTTCCATATTAGTCATTTTGTATAAGAAGACTCAAATAAAAGAAAAAAAAATGAAAGAAAGTGAAAAATAACCTGCTTCAGTCTGTATTCAATCAATATCAGCTCTTTCTCTGGAGGCAGATAGCATGGTTCATCATTGGTCCTTTGGAATTGTCTTAGATCATTGTATTGTTCAGAATAGCTAAGCCATTCACAATTCTTCACTGAACAGTATTGCTGTTACTGTCCATGAGGTTCTCCTGGTTCTGCTTGCTTCACTTTCTATCAGTTCATCAGTCATGTAAGTCTTTCCAGGCTTTTCTGAAATCATTGTGCTTGTCATTTCTTATAGTACAATAATACTCCATCACAATCATATGCCATTGTTGAGCATCCCTTTGATTTCCAATTCTTTTTAATTTTATGTTTTCTTTATTTTGTTAAGTAATTCCCAATTATGTGTAAGAAATTTTTAACAATCATTCTTAAAAATTTTGAGTTCCAAATTCTCTCCCTCTCCCTCTAGACTTTCCCTCCTCCTTGGGAAGGCATGCAATTTGATACAGATTATGCATGTACATTCATAGCAAACATCACCACATTGCAAAAGAAAACATAAAAATGAAACAAAAAATAGAGTTTAAAAAGAGGATGCTTCAATATGCATTCAAACTCTAGCAGTTCTTTCTCTAGAAGTGGATAGAATTTTTCATTATTGATCCTTCGGAGCTGTCTTGGGTCAATTGACATGATCAGAGACAATCATAGTTTATTGTCCCTACAGTTTTGCTGTAATTGGGTACACTGTTCTCCTGGTTCTGCTCACTTCATTTTGAATGGGTTCACCTAAGTCTTTTCAGTTTTTTTCTGAAAGCGTCTTGCTCATCATTTCTTTTTTATAATTAATTTATTTTTAGTTTTCAACATTCACTCCCATAAGATTCTGAGTTTTAAATTTTCTCCCCCTCCTTCTCCTTCCCCCTCCCCAAGATGGTGTGCAATCTAATACAGGCTCTCCATATACATTCATATTAAACATATTTTCACATTAGTCATGATGTAAAGAAGAATTAGAAACAATGGGAGGAGCCATGAGAAAGAAGAAAGAAGACAAAACGACAAAAGAAAAGGAGAGTAAATAGTGTGCTTCCATCAGCATTTAAACTCCTAAGTTCCTTTTCTGGATGCCGTTCCATCATGAGTCTTTTGGAGTTGTCTTAGATCCTTGCATTGCTGAGAAGAGCTAGGTCTATCAAAGTCAGCCACTGCACAATGTGGCTGTTACTGTGTATGGTGTTCTCTTGGTTTTGCTCGCTTCTCTCAGCATCAATTCATACAAGTCTTCCCACGTTTTTCTGAAGTCAGCCTGTTCATCATTTCTTATAGCACAGTAGTATTCCATTACATTCACATTCCACAACTTGTTCAGCCATTTCCCAATGGATGGGCATCCCCTCAATTTCCAATTCTTAGCCACCACAAAAAGAGCTGCTACCAATATTTTTGTGCAAATTGGTCCTTTCCCCCTTTTTTGGATTTCTTTGGGGTGTAGAGCTAGCAGTGGTATTGCTGGATCAAAGAGTATACACAGTTTTATGATCCTTTGGGCATAGTTCCAAATTGTTCTCCAAAATGGTTGGATCACTTCACAACTGCACCAACAGTGCATTAGTGTGCCAGTTCTCCCACATCCCCTCCAACATTCAACCTTTTCCTTTTTTGTCATATTAGCCAATCAGATAAGTCTGAGGTGGTCCCTCATAATTATTTTAATTTGCATTTCTCTGATCAATAGTGATTTAGAGCATTTTTTCATATGGCTATAGACAGCTTTGATATCTTTGTCTGAAAACTGCCTGTTCATATCCTTTGACCATTTATCAGTTGGGGGATGACTTGTGTACTCACAAATTTGACTCAGTTCTCTATATAGCTGAGAAATGAGGCCTTTGTCAGAAATACTTGTTGCAAAATTTCCTCCCAGTTTTCTCTTTTCAAGGAGAATAGATCTAATTGATCCTTCTCCTACAGCAGTGGTTCTTAACTTGGGGTGTTAGGACCCCCAAGAGATCTAGAAATAGATTTCAGGAGGTCCTTATAAACTTGGATGGGAAAAATACATCTTTAGTTCTGTAGGACAGATCTCCTTTGTGATCCTCTATATTTCACTTAACGCATTAAGAACATGAGTCTGAGAAAGGGTCCTGAGGCTTTGCCAGCCTGCCTGCCTGAAGGATCCAGTTCACACAAAAAGCTGAAGAGCCCCTGGCTGTAAAACCCAATCTTTCCAATAGTAGAAGACATAAGGCCACTAGACCATAGGGCCTTTCCACGTCTGAGGGCTCATCATGAGGGAGAGAGTGCTGTCTTATTTCTATGGATTCAAAGGGACTGAACGGGGAGAAGGAGCAAACCTTGCCCCTGGCCCAGAGCAGTCTCCCTCCTCATCTCCCCCACTGGCATCTAGGGCTTCCTTCATGTCCCAGCTACAAGGCCACCCTCCGGAGGAAGCTCTTCCCAATCCCAATGAATTCTGGGCCTTCCTCCTGCTAACTGTTCTCTGCACATATCCTGTTTGCATGCAAGTTGTAGTCTCTGCCGTTAGACTGTGAGCTCCCTGATAACAAAGACTGTTTTTTGCCTTTCTTTGAATTGCTGGCTCTTAGCATACAGAAGACATTTGGGCATGCTAGGGGGCACCAGAGTGCATAGAGCTGGACCTGGAATCCACAAGACCTGAGTTTGAATTTGATACTTACTAGCAATGTGACTCTGGCCAAGTCACTCAACTTGTTTCCCTCAGTTGCCACATCTGTAAAATGGGGACACTAATAGCACCTACCTCCCAGGGTGGTTGTGAGGCTCAAATGAAATAGTATTTATAGAGTGCTTAGCACAGTGCTGGGCACATAGTAAGCACTGTACATGTGTTAGCTGACAACAACAACAACAACAAACATCAACAATGAACAACAACAACAAACACACAAACAACAAATAACAACAACAACAACAAACACACAAACAGCAACAACAACAAACACACAAACAACAAACACACAACTAGCAACAACAAACACACAACTAGCAACAACAACAAACACACAAACAACAAACACCAATGATAGACAGCAAGCTCAGCACCCCCGCACGTGCCTTGACTTGCCTTGGCGGGGACACTGCTGGCACGCAGGTGAAGACTGTGGCTCGCTCCTTCAGACCACCCGGGGGAGGAGGGGCTGCGTCATTAGTCCCGAGCTCCTGGTCAGTAGAAGCTTTCAGACAAATGCTAGGGACGCGGTGTGCACCTGACATGTGGGTGGTGATAATTGTCTTGAGATTAGCCTTGGAAAAGCTCCCATTATTTTCGAGCTGGGATGAGAGTGTTAAGCAAAGGCCAGGACCACTTCTCTCCACAGTTACCAGGTAGAAGGGGATGGAAGAAAAGAAAATATTGAAGGTTTAGTGAGCAAACTAATAGACTCTACTTGGTACCTGGTTCCTGCGCTAAGGTGGGGGCTCTTACCAAATACGGAGATTTCCATATATAGCAGGGGACAAATAGATGCTCCGCCCCTCCAAGTTCGGGAGTGTCATTAGCAGGCAGAAATCCATGCACCACCCTGGCTCTCGTGGGGGGCTGCAGTTGTCCAAGGCACAGGGGAAGAAAAGGACCCCCAACCCCCAGGACAGACTTCTGTTAGCTCTGAGGCACAAGTAGACAAGATCTGAGGGGTGGAGGGCCTAGAAAAGTCTTGTCTAGACTCTCTCTTCCAGCAAGCCTGGTAACATATGATGTTGGCCAATCATTTACTATTGGTCTGCATGCGATATTACCGATGAGTGGATTCACCCTGTAGTGACCCCAACATTGCTTAGAGCTAGAAGGAAATTTAGAAGCTCTAGAGTCCCACCCCCTCATTTTACAGATGAGGAAACTGAGGCCCAGAAAGGTTTAGGGAATGATTTCAAGTCATACAGGTGTTGTCTTGGGTGGAATTTGAACCTAGGTCTTTTCCCCCCAAGTCCAGCACCCTCTCCACTATGCTGTGTTGTGCTTCAGACACTTCATGGTTTGATGTTGGAAAGGCATTGGAGTCTTGAGGCAATGGACTGGACGTTAGCCATTTTATGTTCTGTCTTTGCCGTCCCAAAAGCCCTTTCCCTTGGCAGAGAACATGCAGACAAGTCAGAATTGATCAGTCCTTTCTTGTTATCACATATTATCAGCCTCTTATCCATACTGATCAAAAGGCCTTCCTACCCTTCTTAAATTTCCTTCTTTTCTTCTGATGTAGATTTCATGAACACCACACACACACACACACACACACACACACACACTCACACAGACACTCCTATATTCTAAGATCCTTTCAAACCCTTATTTTCTCTGTTCTACATCCTAGGCTCCCTCCCTGCTCCGAAATGCCGTGACTCTGTTGGTTGGTCGGTGGTCATCCTTTGTTCTTGAAGAGGACTGAAATGACATCACCATGCTGGAGTCAAGTTACAGTGGGTCTGACTGTGGCTGATCAGACCAGCACAAGCTTGGAATGTTCTACCATAGGGCGGGCATAATGTTTTGTGGGGATTCTCTAAATTTGTACATATCATGTTTCTTTTGAGCTACGTGATTCTGTAAGTCTGTGATATCAGAAATACACTACTCCATCTTCAGGGAAAGATTATTCTCCAAAACACAAAGTTATGTTAATTTAGTTGGAAGATGGGGTTGAGTTTCTAGTACATGATTCCAAAGAAGCCAATACCTGACAATATCTCTAGATCTTCCACAGTAATCTAATGCATGTTGAATCTGGACAGCTCCTGATTGACTATATCGGAAAGGAGATTCCTGCTTGGGAGCTGCCTGGACTAGATCCTAACAAGTTCCTTCCCTGAAGATGAGGTCCCTTCTCATTAGGAGATTCTGAGGCATCATTTTCTATCCACAAACTAGGATATTTTGTCTCTGATGTTTTGTACGTCTTTGAACGTAATTGATCTCCCCACGCATAACCAGTGTAAATATTTCTTTGTGCGAAGAGTACAGGCTTAGATGTCATCGGTGGGGGAAACTACCAGAATGGGACTGCCCTCCTTCCATGAAGATCAATTGATCAATCAGCAAGCATTTATTAAGTCCTTACTACATGCAAGGCACTGTTGGGGTATAAAGACAAAACTGAAATAGAAAGACACCTCTAACTTCTAGTCATAGACTTGTCAGGGACACTGAGAGGTTAAGTGACTTCCTCTTGGTCACCTAGCCAATATGTATCATAGAACAGATTTGAATCTAGGTACTCCAGACTCTAGGTTGGTCACATGTACACACACATACATGTGTGTGTACATGTAAACACATATACATACAATGGATCAATTGGTTACATGGAGAAAAATATATGGGACCTAGCCATCCATGGCTCTGCCTTTTGTCCTTTTGGTCTGAATGCACATTCTCTCATTCTTCCTGAAGAAGTCCAGGGGAGAATCATGGTCTCTGGACTCCAAATATGTACCATCCAATGTGCTCCTTTTTCTCTGGATTGGATGACTGTCTACTTGTACAGCAAAGAGTATATATATGTTTTTGACTGTAAAATGAAAGGACAGAGTTTCCTGTTTGTTATTTTTCAAAATAATGGCTGTGGGTTCTCTCCCCACAGAAAAGATGCTATTTATTTTTTAATGATGAGCTGTTTCCCAGAGAAACAAAGTGGCATTCTGTCGACACCATATGGTGGTTGAGCGGCAGATTTCACCAAATGCTATTTGTTAGCCCGTCTTCTGAATGTCTGCATCCATAATTTATGTGGGGGCTTCTGTGCTCGCCAAAATATCCCAGTGGTGTTTTCTTAGCAGGGCCATTTGCATGGGGGGAGAGAGAGAGGTTCTCCAAACAGCAGGTCCTGCCCAGCTTCTTGGGGCTTAAGGAGTGACATTTCCAAACTCTTGTTCTCTTAGCGGCTTTCTCTACCACAGTCACTCATCCTGTGTTCAGGGATAATTCACACTCAGGAAAAGCCTCTTGGTCCCTTTATGCTAAGCTCATTTCAGTTGTTTGTAACCCACATCAGATCCAACCTTAAGCTAGAGGTCAGTGGATCCCCTGCCCTAGAACAGGGTCCTGGGGAGCACTACATAGGCTTTTGTGAATGCTGCCCTCTTGCACAGTTTGATCCTGCAAAGAGAACACCAAAGAATCCCTGGACAAGGTAAGCCCAGAAGAGGAACCTTGCTCTCTCTTACCTCTACCTCCACCTTAGTATCCAATTAGTAGTGAAATTTTTTTTGGCCTAAGTCAGAAAAATGTTGGCAGCCTTTTCCCAGATGCATAAATAGACCTACACAAACAGAGGATGGATGCAGAACACACACACACACACACAGAGCTCGAGTGACTCAGAATGGTTGGCACTTGAGGCAGAAGTATAGATTGGCAAAGTTACACATTCACAAGCAGAAAATCCTGGAGTTTAGAAAGAAAGCTTAGCTTCTCTTGTGTCTGCCCACCTGCCTGCCTGCCCACCCCCCTTCTGGGTTGAGCTCTCTGATCCATTTTCTGCTCTAGGGATTGAACAGCTCTGTACCTTTGTGGGGCTCATGATCAGGAAAGAGAGTGATTAGCAGATGCTCAGAAGAGATTTTGAAAAGAGCTATGTTGGGCATCTCCTCTATCCTCCCCCCAACAGCTGGTCCAGCAGCAGCAGTCTGACCTGAAGCCTCTAGGAGGAATTTCCCTTGGTAGAATGTAAGTTCCTTGAGGGCATCTCTCAATGTTATTTCTGTACCCTCAGCACCTATCACAGTACTTGTGGAATGAACGAATGAATGAGTGAGTGAATGAATGAATGAATGTTTGTCTCTTCCCCACCTTAAAGAGCAGAGATATGATGATGTGACTGGGCTAAGTAAGAGAAAGTAGATGAGTGGCAGGGGCAAAGCAATCTGGGGCTTCTGAATGAATCTAGAAAAAATCATGAAATTGGGCTGACTGGGTCGACTACGAATAATCTCTGTTCGGCCTTCAGAGCAGCAAGGGGATCCTTTCTCACTTTCTCACTTTTGTATCGTCCTCACCACTCTGGCTTTTCAAAGCTTATCGCTTCTCCTCAAGCCTCACATGTCACCCCTTCCCTAACTCTCTCAGATGAGACCCTTGCCTCACATTATTTTTTAACATATTTATTATTTATTTGTTTTTAACATTCTTAATTTTTTTGAGTTCCAAATTCTCTCCCTTCCTCCAATGCCTCCCCCCACCTACTGGGAAGGCAAGCAATACAGTAGTAATTATATATGTGAAATCATGTAAAAAATTTTCATATTAGTCATATTGCAAAAAAAAAAACCAAGAAAAACAAAGGAAATTAGAAAAGCATACTTCAACTTGCCTCAGAGTTCATTGGTTCTCTCTGCAGAGGTGGAGAGCAGCTTACTATCATGAGTCTTTCAGAATTGTCTTGGATAATTATGTTGATCTGAGTAGCTAAGTCTTTCACAGTTGATCATTATTGCAATACTGTTGGTACTGTGTCCAGTGTTCCACTGGTTCTGCTCACTTCACTCAGCATCAGATCATATAAGTCTTCTCAGGCTTTTTCTGAAACTATCCCCTTATCATTTCTTATGGAACAATAGTATTCCATCACAATTGTATACCACCTCTTGTTCAGCCCTTTCTTAATTGATGAGCATCCCTTCAATTTCCAATTTTTTGCCACCACCAAAAGAGCTGCTATAAACATAATATTATCTATCTATCTATCTATCTATCTATCTATCTATCTATCTATCTATCTATCTAGATATAAATATGAATATAGGTTCTTTTCCTTTTTTTTTGATCTCTTTGAGATGCAGACCTAGTAGTGATATTGCTGAGTCAAAGGGTACGCACAGTTTTATAACCCTTTGGGTGTATTTCCAAATTGTCCCCCAGAATGGTTGCAACAATTCACTGCCCCAACAACAGTGCATTAGTGCCCCTATTTTCCCTTATCACCTCCATTTATCATTCCTGATAAGTGTGAGATGGTGGCTCAGGGTTATTTTAATTTGCCTTTGTCTAATCAATAGTGATTTAGAGCATATCTAAAATATGACTATTGATTGCTTTGATTTCTTCTTCTGAAAACTACCTGTTCATATCCCTTGACAATTTATGATTTGGAGAATGTCTCTTATTTTAATAAATTTGATTCAGTTCCCTATATATTTGAGAAAAAGAGAAGAAGTCTATCAGATAAAATTTTTGTAAAATTTTTATGTAGTTAAATGTCTATGATACGTTTTATCAGAATGTAGTTTCCCTGATTATCTCCTTTAATTAGGTCTATTTTTGCTTTTGCTTTGTCTGAGGTCATAATTGCTACTCCAGCCCTTTATTTTAACTCTGTGTGTATCTTTCTGTTTCAAGTATGTCCTTTATAAACAACATATTGTTGAATTCTGGTTTGTAATTTGTTCTGCTCTCTACTTCTGTTTTATGGGTGAGTTCATTCCATTCACATTCCCAGTTATGATTACTAACTGTATATTTCCCTCCATCATATTTTATTCTGCTTTTTCTTCTCTCTCTCTTTTAACCCTGTCTCTCCTCAGAAGTCTGTTTTGCTTCTAACCATTCTCTGTCTTAATCTGACTTCCCTTTCATTATTCCCCCTCTCCATTCTCTTTCCCTATTCCCCTCCTATTTTCTTATTGAATAACATAGATTTCTATCTGTTTGTGTGTGTGAGTGTGTGTATGTATGTATGTATGCATATATTCTTCCCTCTTTGAACCAATTCTGATGAAAATGAGGTTCAAGCATTGCCTGCTACCCCTTGCCTCATATTTCACTGAAGAAATCAAGGCCATTCACCATGAGTTTCTTATTCTCCTCTCCTCAACATCAATTTGGCCAATCTAACCCTAATTTTAAGTGTCTTTTGCCTCTTTTTGTATCCTCAGCACTTAGCACAGTGCCTGGCACATAGTAGATACTTAATAAATATTGAATGAATGAATGAATGAATGAATGGATGAATGTCATTCATCCTTTCTCACTCTGAACTGGCTCCTCCTTTGCTGCCTACAAACCTGCCTATGCCTCCTCTGTTCTTCACTACCTATCATCCTATTTCTTTCTTTCCTTTCACAGCTTATCTTCTTGAGAAGGCTGTCTATAAGTTGGGTCTTCACTTTCTCTCCTATCACTCTCTTGTGAACCCTCTGCAAACTGGCTTCCAACATCAACATTCAACTGAAATGACTGTTTTTGAAAGTTCCCAGGTTCTTTTAATTGACAAGTCAAACAGCCTTTTCTCCATCCTCCAGACTCTTCAGTTCTCTGTGACCTTTGACATTGATCATCTTCTCCTGGATATTCCCTCCTCTCAAGTGTTGGGGGTGCCACTCTCTCCTAGATCTCTGCCTACCTGCCTGGCCATTTCTCTGTCCCTTTCTCAGGATCATTATCACCAAATATTCTGCCCATTAGCCCTTTTTTCCTGTGGCCTTCCCCTCTGTTGGAGTGAAGCTTTCTTTTCTGAGCAGAACCTCTTACTCCATGTTCTGGTCCTGTTTAAGAGGAATAAAGGATAATGTGAAGAATCCAAAGCCAAAGGCCCCCAAGTCCCTCTCCAGTATTGTCACTTCCATCTGTATTGTTCACATCACCCCTCTGCTCACCAAACCATAGCCACCTCCCTCCTGAGCCTCTCATTTATGGAGGCAGGGTGGTAGAGTAGAAGCCCACTGGTCTTGACCTTTATGAGCTGTGAGGCTACATACAGCCTGGGTACATCATTACATGTCCTGGAGCCTTAGTGTACTCATCTAGAAAGTGGGGACAACAAAATTGCTATTATTTCCTCACATTGTTGTGAGTCTCACAAGAGACAATGTGTGGAAAATCCTTTAATTAAATTTTTCAAAATTATATCATAGTTAACATTTATTAGGCATTTTCTGTATTAGGTGATAGAGGGGAAACTGAGTTTAGCAAGGCTTCAGCTAGGTAGAGGTTTGTATGTATATGTGTTCCTAAACCCCTCCACAATTTGTCAGTGACTGCCCAAGAAATCTGCAGCAAGTTAAGTCAGAATTCTCTTTGTGTCATTCAAGGCTCTAGTTAATCTGGTGCTACCCTACCCTTCTAAGTGGCTGGGGCAGCTGGGTGGCACAGTGGATAGAGTGCTGGGCCTAGAGACAGGATGATTCTTCTTACTGAGTTCAAATCTGGCCTCAGACACTTTCTAGCTGAGTGACTCTGGGCAAGTCACCTCACCCCATTTGTCTCAGTTTCCTCATCTATAAAATGAGCTGGAGAAAGAAATGACAAACCACTGCAATATCTCTGCCAAGAAAACCCCAAATGGGGTCGTGAAGAGTCAGATGTGACTGAAACAACACAACAACCGTCTGCCCTTCTGGTCTTATCTAACACTTCTCCCTGTGATCATTGTTACAACCAAGCTAGGCTACCCTCTGTGCCTTGAACATGACTTCTGCTCCCACACTCTGCCACTGAAGGTCACACTGGGTGTGGGGCCTGGGCTGCTGTTCTGAGCAAGCTAGATCAGCACCAGGGGGAGCAGAACCTCTGGCCCAGGTGTCAGAGATAGAGGAGAATGACACGCAACTTTTCCCTGCAGTAGGAGCTAAGGGCAGTGTTAGGGCAAAGGAGCAATAGGGAACATGTTAAGCTCCTATTTTCCTATTGGGCCTGGATGGCTAGGGGATGCCAGCATCCTCCGAAGCTAGGGTGATGGCTCTCCAAACTCAACTCCTTGGTGAATTCATTAGACTAGGAAGCAAGAAACCCACGTTTCTACTCTAACTTCACCAATAACATGCAGTTGTGTGGGCCATGGGAGATGCTAGTTCACCTTGATCTGAGCTTCCCAATCTGCAAAATGAGGGAGCTGGGTTGGGTGATCCCAAAAGCTTCTTCCTGCTGTGACACCTGCCTCCTGCCAGGGTTCTGCACGATGCCATCCCACTGGAGAATGAACATTCATTGAATCCACAGATTTGAGACGATATTCTCTGTCTCTTCTTGGCTGCCCTGCCACAAGCTGCCCACTCAGCCTGCCCAAAGCACTTGGTTTAACCCTCCCCAATGCCCTGAGTATCACATATTGGCTGTGCCAACATGTGTGTATGTCTCTGAATCTGCATCTCTCCCTTATAATCCCCTCATCCCCTGTATTCCACCAGAATCAGCTCCCTGACTGACCGAGGGACAGGGGCTGTGTCTTCTTCAGCAACTATAGACCTCTTATTCAGGATTTAGCACACTGGACTCCTCTGAGTGTTTACTGAAATACATGTGAGAAAGAGGAGAAGACCCCCTGGGTATGCAAGACTTTTGCTGACAGGTTTCTCAGCCATAGGGGCTGACTTTTTCAGACAAAGGTTGACAGGCTGTCTCTCCTGATCTCAGGATCAAGGATGCTATATCTTGTTCCTTGGTCTCCAGCTTCCACGGAAACTTTACAAGTTATGGTCTCAATATGAGAGAGAGAGAGAGAGAGAGAGAGAGAGAGAGAGAGAGAGAGAGAGAGAGAGAGAGAGAAAGAGAGACAGAGAGAAATACACACATAGAGACAGAGAGACAGAGAGAGACAGACAGACAGACTGATATACAGACAGAGACACAGAGAAAGAACATGTCCCAAGCCCGATGTCCAGAGGGTATGCTTATTTCAGCTCAGTTTGGCCTTGGCAGTGACCTATGAGCATCCTTTTGGTTCCAAGAATGAGATTTTGGTGGGCTGGACATACTGTCCTTCAGTCTAGAAGGACAAAGTTGGCTCCCTCCCCACAATCCTTCCTGTCTGCTCTGGGATAAGGATGCCAGGTCACTTGGAGAAGGATGATAGTGCCTGAATGTCCATTTCCTCCAAGAGGTTCTGTGGGGCTGGGGGTATGGGTGATACTAACCTGAGCAGGAACTCACAGCTGGGATAGAATCTTTCTCTTTACCTAAGTCATTTTTCAATTAAGAACAGTTATACATTCAATTACATTCCATCTGTGAATGGGCTCCAGTGGTAATTAAGATGAACATTCTGGTGTGTGTCATAAAAAGTAATATTTTTCTTCTTTCTCATGGGGGTTTGGAAAAACGTTTTCCCAATGGAAATGAAATGGTAGTGAGTTGCCAAAAGGGGCCCTTCCATATTCAATCCAGAGTGATGATATATGGGCTGCTGGCTGCAGTGCTGTAGAGGCTGAGTCATTAGGAGAGAGATTTAGTAAATAAACTTGCTGGGTGACTGCTGGCTTTTAGAGAAGGCTTGGGCCAGGACCAAATGAATGGGGAGATGGACCTGGCATCTCTTCTGCTCTCCTCCCCCTTCTTCTCTCCTCCTCCCCTCTCCTGCTCTCCTCTCCTCCCCCTCCTTCCCTTCTCCCCTCCCCCTCTTTCCCCCTTCTCTGCTTCCCCCTCCTTCCTTCTCCTCCCCTCTCCTCCACCTTCTCCATTCTTCTCCTCCCTTCTTCTCTCCTCTCCTTCCCACCAGTGGTCTCCTCTAAGGATATATGTTAGGATATCATGCATATTCTATAAGAACAGGATGAATTGCTTATTTTCAAACAGGCTCTGTGGTATGAATGATTTTGATTTACCTTTTACCTAAGAGGCTCTTGAACAAAATCACAATTTATCATAAACCTTTTGCTTTGACATTAGGATCTGCCTGTGTTTTCATAATTGGCTCCAGTGGAGGGAGGGTGCCACTCCTGTGCCCTCAGCTGGCTAGGCAAGGGCTTCCTGAGACCATGCCAGGAGCATCAGCTTGTTAAGCTGTTGATCACCAGCTGAAATGGGCTTATTTCCATCACAGTCATGGCCATTGATAAAGCGGCACCCTGACAGCCAGCTGTGGTCTCTTGTACTCTCATCCTCCCCTCTTCCCTCTCCCCAAATCCTATGCTCTCCAGCCTTTTGCAGAGCTGGCCAGTGGTCTGATGACAGAGAAGCAGCAGAATCGATGGCTTAGTAAAGCTCTCTTTAATTTTCTTCTTCATTTTTCATTTTGACCTAATTTTGGCATTGAACTGAGGGCCTTCTCTGAGCAATGTGCATAGAACTTAAGGAAGGATGGATCAAATAAAAGAGTGTTCATTAAGCACCTACTGTGTATCAGGTACTATGAGAAATGCTGGGGATACAAAGAATGAACCTGGGGCACCTGCTGTCAAGGAACTCATAGTCCAGTGAAGCAGAGGATGTCAGCCAACTCTGTACAAATGAGATATCTATGGGCATGATAAATTGGCAACCATCACCAGAGGGAAGAAATGAGCATTAAAGGGAATCGGGAAAGGCTTCATGCAGAAGTCAGATTCTATCTGGCACTTATGGAAGTCAGGAGGCAGAGATGAGGGAGGAGATGTTAGGCATGGCTACAGCCAGTGCAAATATACTGAGTGTTGTATGTGAAGAATAAGCAATGGATTACAGAGCAGGAGGAAAGAAGCTTGCAGAGGTACAAGGGGGGAAACTACGAACGGCCTTTTAAAAGACCAGGACGAACTAGAAGGAGCTCTTCCTCACGGAGGAGGATGCCTTTTGGGCAAGTAATTCTGGCTTTGTGATCAGGGTATCCTAAGCCATATCCAGAGTAGGGGGCTGGGCTTCCCTGACCTTTCCACTCTGCCTATTGCATGTGTGTGGCAGCTGGCAGGAGAAGGGACTGGTCTGCTGACAGAGTTAGGGATCAGCCTATGACTGAAGTTGGGTGCTGCCTGCTGACCCTCAGACAAAGGGGTCAGTCAAAGGCAAGGGTTAAAGCTCAATCAGTGAAAGTCAGTCAGTGACTGGATGAAAAGCTCATCCAATATGGGGCCAGAGTCACAGGGTCCACCTGTGGTTTGAGTCATATTGTACTCTGTGTCCATGGTTGAGCCAATTTGTGATTGGGGGGAGGGGTAAGCCTTTGCCCATGATTAGAGGGCACTTTGTGGTTCAGGTTTGGTTGCAGTCTGTGGCTAGGCTAGTACTCCAGTCTGTGACCAGGATTTTGGCTCATCTAGTGACCAGAGCTAGGGTTCAACCCATACATAGAGAGAGGGAACAGTCTGTGTGCAGGGTCAGGGAGTCAGTCTACAGTTGAGGAGTCAGTGATCTGGTTACCTTGGGAAATGAAGCTCTACACTTCACCTCTGAGCAGGATTGTTTAAAACTCCTAAGCTAAACAGTTTGATCCTCTGACACTGACAGAATCTTTCTTGTTCCCCAACTCACCTCATTCATTGTGAATGTTCTTCCCTGCCTGACATTCCTCACATAATAATCCCAGGTAATGGATCCCAGTGGAGCAGAATGATGGGTGTCTCTGATAAAGGAGAGTTCTCCCAAGAGCCTCCAGGGCACTCCAGACCCCTGGGGTTGACTCTCATTGGAGCTAATAGAAAAGAAAATGAGTTTATGAATTGTTCTAGGATAGATGGGAGAGGGCCCCAGCTCTGTGCCTGATTAGAGCCTGGGTCGGATCATTTCACGCAGTCATGTATTTCATTGCTGCAGCAGCCTGGCTGATGAGGACAGACTTGAGGAGTGGGTATTATCCAGAGGAAATCAGCTTAGCTCTAGATTCCCTTCTAAGATGATCTAAGGTTGACTTCTGCCATTAGGAGCAGCCTAGGGGCACCTCACAATCCAGTAAAGCCACTGAACCAGTTTCTAAGCTCTTTTCAGGCATTTTTGGGCAAAGGGAGCCACAGAGGTAATGATTTTCTATCTTCCTAGAAAACAATTCTACAATCAAACACACTGACCAACTTATTGGTTACAGCCAATGAGATGTTCTTCAAAACCCTCTTACCCAACTGTCTTCTCCCTTCCTATTCCTCTTACTGGTGCTCTTTTCTAACCCTTGCATCCAGCTTCACAGATCATGCAATGCTCCAATAACTTAATGAATGGATCCATGAGGTCATCATTGCATTGGCACCTCTAATTACCCTTGATCATCCACTGTAAATCCTATGAACACTTCTCTAAAAAGAGGGAGAACAGAAGTGATTTTGTCATTTGATACTACTACAGACCACTTTGACAGAAATAAGAAATAGATGATGAATCTGGAAGGAGATCTCAAGTCTAGCATAGAGGCATGATAAAGTAGAGATAGGGACTTCAATTATAGTCTCTCTCTCTCTCTCTCTCTCTCTCTCTCTCTCTCTCTCTCTCTCCTCCTCCTCCTCCTCCTCCTCCTCCTCCTCCTCCTCCTCCTCCTCCTTCTCCTCCTCCAGAATAATGATTTCTTGATGTGTTTTAGTAATTATTTCATTCTTTAAAAAGTAGAATATTCAAGGGGAAATTCTATTCTGGAATTGATTATCACTAATAGGGAGAGATTTGTGTTTGGGATAGAAATGATGGGAACCCTGTGTGGAAGTGGTCACTCCATCCTAGAATTTATGGTTGACAAAGGAGGTAAATCTGGATAATTAGAAGATAAATCATGCAGCCAAGATATAAGAGTTCAGAGGAAAGTTGGGAAGGACCCATGGAATTAAAGACTTCAAGGGAAGTCCATTCTCAAGACACAAAAGAAACAATTCCAATGAGGGAAAAATAACATAGGCTGTGTCTGAAGAGAATGATATGGATGCACATGTAACTTACTGACCAACTTAGAATTTTAAAACAAATGCAAAGAAGATAGAGGCAAAGAGGATTTTTAGAACAGCAAAAATAGGATCAGGAATGCTGAAGTTCAGAGTGAGCTGATGCTGGCAAGGAAATAAAAGGACAAAAGGCTTTAAAGATGATATTGGGAGAAAATGGCAGGTCAGAGAAGCTTGGGGTAGATGGGACAATGATCGGTGTCAATGCATAGAAGGCAGAGCTACTCAAGCCTTTCTTACTTCAGTTTTCTTTACAAAAGAGAATAATTTTTGCACCAATAGTGATAGAACAAAAATGACCAATAGGGAACAGAAATGAAGGTAAGTAAGTGAATATCAAGAACACATTCAATCCCTCTTGATGAAGTCAGATCATCCTGTCTTAGATAAGAAAGAATTGGTAGAAATGATCCTCTATCAATTGATTTGAAAGATAATAGAAAAGAGAAGTATCATGAGACTGGAGAAGCAAAAGATGTCTCAATCTGCAGACAGAGTCTGTATTCTTTAAGCATGTAAACTTGGCTTCCATTCCTGGGAAAATTCTAGAAGGATCACTGAAGATCATTGAAGAATCACTGAAGAAAAATCACCAAAGAAATGGTCTGAGCCATCTGGAAAGAAAAGTGGTGACTAACTGTTCCATCAAGATGGCTTCATCAAGGAAAGATTAAGCTCATTCCATCCTCCTGCCTTTTAACAGGATTACTAACCAGAATTTCCTAAAGAATTAATAGAGGGGAAGAATGTTGTGGCTATCAGCAAACAAACCTAGTTTATCTAGATTTATTTATCTATATGAAGGTCATTCAGATTTAAGCAAGTTTTGAAAAAGCATCTCTTATGATTCTTGTAGAGAGATAGAGAGATACAGATCAGACAATAAAAAGGTCACAAATTTAGAGATGGAGGGAACCTTAGAGGTTACTTAATGCAATTCTCTCATTTTACAAATGAGGCTCTGAGGCCAAGAGAAGTTAAATGACTTGTCCAGAATCACATAGCTATTAGTCAGAGGCAGGATTCCAACTCTTGTCTTCCTGATTCCAGGTATGGCTTGGGTCAAAGGGTATAGGCAGCTTAATAATTCTACAAGTGTAATTCCAGATTTCTCTCCAAAAAGGTTGAATCAGTTCACAACTTCATCAACAATGAATTAGTGTCTCAATTTTTCAATATCTCCTCAAACATTTGTCATTTTCCACTTTAATCATTTTAGCCAGTCTAGTAGGTGTAAAATGATATCTCAAAGTTGTTTTAATTTTAATTTCTCTAATCAATATGAATTTAGAGCATTTTTATATGACTACAGATTGTTTTGATTTCTTCATTGGAAAACTACCTGTTTATATCCTCTGACCATTTATCAATTGGGAAATGACTTATGTTCTTATATAGATTTGACAAAATTCTTTATATATTTTAGATATGAAATTGTTATGTGAGAAACTGCCTATATTTCTTTTCCCAATTTTCTGCTTTCCTTTTGATCTTGGCTACATTTGTTTTATTTGTGCAAAAACTTTTTAACTTAATATAATAGAAATTATCCATTTTACACCTAACTTTGCTCTCTGTCTCTTGTTTATTCACAAATTGTTTGCCTATCCATAAGTCTGATAAGTAATATGTTCTACATTCTTCCAATTTTCTTGTAATATCTTTCTTTATATCTAGGAATAGAAAGGTAGATCAAGGAAATAGAGTAGATATAAAATTTATAGCAGCAAATAAACATAATAAACTAGTATTTGACAAGTATAAAGAGATTTAAGAGTTTGAGATAATAAATAATTATTTGGCAAATTTTGGGGGGAGAACTGGAAAGCAATGGTAGAATGGTAGACTGGTAGAAACTTGGCATAGACCAATACCTTACACCATTTAACAAGATAAAGTCCAAATGAATACACAGCAAATGTTTTGCAAAAGATCTTTAGAGTTTGAATGATCTCCAAGTTCAATATGAGTTAGCAATGTGACGTAGCTACAAAAAATCACTGCAATCTCAGACTCCATTAAGAGGAGAATGTTTGTTATTTTAGACATTTTTCAGTCATGTGCAACTCTTTCTGACACCATTGGGGGTTTTCTTTGCAAAGATACTGGAGTGGTTTGCTACTTACTTCTCTAGCTCATTTTACAGATGAAGAAACTCAGGCAAACAGTGTTAAGTGACTTTTCTAGGGTCACAAAGCAAGTAAATATCTGAGGCCAGATTTGAACTCAGGGAGATGATTTTTCCTCACTCCAGGCCCAGCACTCTAGCCACTGTGCCATCTGGCTTCCCAGAACAGGGAAGGAATAGTCCAGTTGTAGTCAATCCCCATCAGACATTGCTTGGAGTATTGTGCTCATTTCTGAACACCATGATTTAAGAAGGACATTGATAAACTGGAGAGCAACAAGAGGAGGGATACCCGGATGGTAAAGGACTTTGAGTCAATATTATATAGTTGAATGAACTGGACATGTTTATTATGGAGAATATAAGAGCTAGGGGGCCACATGAGCTATCTTTAGGGCACTGTAGAGTGTGTGGAGGAAGGACTAGATCTGTCTGTCCCATGTAAGCCCCAAGGGTAGACCAGGAGCAATAGGGGGAGGTACAAAGAGGTAAATTTCAGTGTGGTGTAAGAGGAAGCTCTCTCCAAGTGGAATAGGCTGTCTCCAGACCCGTTGGGTTGCCAATTGCTAGAAGTCTTCAAGCAGAGGCTTCATGAACATTTGTAGGATATGTTAGATAAACTTTGGGTTTCTTTCACTTAGGGGATGGACTAGGTTGCTTCTAAGAGTTCTTCTAATCCTCACATTTAGTGATTCTGTGCAGTTTCCCTCCATGCCCCATGACCCACTCTATGGAGGATCCAGCCAATGTGCTGGAGGGCTTTCTCTGAGTCTTGTGTCTCCATTCATTGAGCTCTAAGTAGCCTGGCCACTGTCTATTTGCCAGCACTAGCTCCTGCCAGGGGAAAGATCCACCACCTTCACCAATCCAGTATTATTTTGTTGGCACACATAAAAGTACTGCTTGGACACAGGTTATCACTGGAAATTTTGTGCAGCCTACTGATGACCATGAGGACCCTTCCCATTGACTTTAGCTCCCCCAAAGGCATTGTGGTATTCCAACAATGGAAGCTATATGGAATTATGGGAAAATATTTGGATTGAAAAAATGGGTCTTTGCATTATAGAACAGATTGTGTTCATTAAAAGACATTCCCTAATGCCCTCAATGCAATCCAGCCCAAGCTTTTTTGCTTATGCTTCACTCACCACTTCCCATTCAGTCCTTGGCCCCGATTCTTGTTCACTTTTAGCATCTCTTCCAGATGCCTGTGCTGATAGATTGAGTGATGGCAAGAAACCTGGATTCTCCACACTTATTTTGTCCCCCAAAACAGAAACCACTGTATTCTCTCCCTGCCCTAATCCTTCTAGATCAGCTCTCCTAGAAACTCTCACCAAGTAGCACTAACATCTGCCTAAAGCAAATGAAATCTATTTATTTATGTAATATATTACATGTATGTGTGTATATACATATGCATGCACATGTACATATATCACACATACATCTATAAATACACACATGCATGCACACACAAACACATCATATACTTAGTATATGCCAGATACTGCTAATCTAAGAGGATACCAATATTAAAGTGAAGACAGTTTCTGCCTTCAAAGGGCTTACATTGTAATGGGGAGAGACACCCCATAGAAGATCATCTAGGTAGGGACATTTTTGGCTTAGAAAGTTATAGGGGGAGTGAATGGACTCCTACCTACACTTGCCAGGATTACAGCTGATTTGATGACAGTTTCAGGAATGGAAATCTAGGAGTGGAGTAAGTGGTGAGATGATAAGGCATTTAATAAGGCAAAGAGAAGAATCTTGCTGGAGTGGAGAGCACCCTGGGGCAGAATGGGAGGTGCTGGGAGTAGTTCTTAACTTTGGCAGGTACCAATCAGTTTCCCTAGGCAGGTTCTATGGCTTCTCTAGGACTGAATTTCCTCAGCTGAACTTCAACACTGAAAGTCATTGTTGTGTCACAGGTGTGATGCCTCCCTAGGAGGATGTAAATCATAGCCATATGTGACTTAGGAGATGGGTTTTGATAGTTTCTGTGGTTGGACAATCCCTCCCCTTATTGTATGTAACCTGCAAAGGAGCTTCTTCCTTTCCATATTTGCCTAGGCTGTCTCTAGGAGCTCAGAAATAGTCAGCCCCTGGGTCCATCCTCGAAATCTGCTCATTTGGGTCACAGTTTCCATGCTTTTGAGACCTCAGGGTCACCTTGGTGCCAAGATGCAGCTTTGAAGGAAGCTCCCATTTCTTCCCCTCAGGGTTTCTGTAAAGCTTAAGTGAGTCAATTGCTCTTGATGCATTTTAAAATCTCTGAATGTCATGTCAATATCACTCCCCCCATCATCATCATTGTTGGTGAGAACACTCTTGCTTTAGTCAGAAGACCTTGCCTCAGTACTTCTTCTGTCACTATTCTACGTAATATGAGCATATCCAAAAAAAAAAAAAGATGATGTCCACTCCCTGAAGTCCAGGGAAGGGGAGAGCCATGTGTAGGAAATGGCAGCCAGCATATGATTAAGGGTTAAATTATTGGTGGAGTCCTATGGATGTCCAGAGGAGGGAGATCAGAGGAAGCTTGAATGAATAGACAAGGAGTCAAGGAAGAGGTGGGCAGATATTGAAGGATACAAAGAATTTCTCCAGACAGAAGAAAGAGGGGAAGTGTTCTAGATAAGGAAAAGGTTATACTAGAAGATAATGAGAGATGATCATCTTGTCATGTTCCTGGGGCAGACAGGAAGGAAGCCATTATAGTTAAGTCAGAAGGCTTATCATCCCATGAGTATGTGGAATAACCCAACCCCTCTCCCAAATCTTCTGTGTTATAGCCTCTTAAAAACTGACCCTAGCATGGTAGAGCAAAGACCCAGAGCCAGTGCTTTATTAGAAATAAAGCATGTATAGAGAATGGCTATGTAAGTGAGTGTGTGTGTGTGTGTGTGTGTGTGTGTGTGTGTGTGTGTGTGTGCATGTGTGTGTGTAGCCTTCCTTCAGGGAAAAGGCCAATGGTAATGCTTACCCCAGGGTGTTCTGATTTACCTGTCTCACACTGCTGAAAGATCTCTCTGACATGAATCCTGCACTTGTAGCACTATTTTATTCTTTTGTTCAAAGATGTTACCAAACACTGCTAAGAGACCCCAGACACTCTATAGTTCTCTTGCCAGCCCCTGAACCAAGGGGCGTAACACAAAGGCACACTGACATCACAGAATTCTCCTCAGGAAACTGGTACAATGCTGTTGTGTCTTTCTGAGCCTCAGCTGGCTCTTCTTCCTGCTTTCTGATCAACACCTACTCTCAAATGGCCAAGCCCAATTAAGTTGATCAGGCCTAGTGGCAACCCTTCCTCTCCTTTAAATAACCTCAGTAATGCTATTAATCAGGCTTCAGAGTGGTATCCTTTGTCTCCGAGCAGTTTGGTGCTGTCCACCATCCCAGTGCTGAACCCTCAGCTACTCTCATCTTTTTCACAGCCATAGACCACTGCGCACACAGTATCCCCTCCTCCTAAACTCTGTAAGGACTGTGACTCTTCTTCCTCCTTCCCTTCCCTGGGAAGGTTCTGTGTGTATAGATCTGGTTCCTGGAAGGAAATGGACCACCACTAGAGGCTTCTACCATTTGTTTTTGTGCCATGGTGAAGGGCTTTCCATGGGGTTTCCAAAGTCTGTACAACATACTACAGCCTGCTGATACTTGACTCTCTTCTTCTTTGTCATCTGTTTCACATGGCTAAGGTACTGTGCCATATGTCTCCATGTTTCTTTCAGACATAGACCCAGTGGTTGTGGCAAAAGTGAGGAGAATTGGGTGATTGGGGCTGAATGTGGTAGGAAGTGCACAATACTCCCATCAATTAATAGGACTAGATCATGCAGTATGTGGGATGCCGTGATACAGCATATTGAAATAGAAGGCAAGGATAGTAGGTTTAGTCAGTGTGGCCAGGGCAGCCCAAAGTATGGGGAGGTCATCAATATATTGTCAACCTTTCCCTAGGGGTGAAATGTCTAGGGAGCAGGCCTCTGTTTGCATCTCTTCCTTGATGTGCTGAGTAGGAAGACAGCAGCTGGGGAAGGCATAGGTATCTAGGTGTTCCTAGATATTAAGGTCTTCCCAATGAGGAAGATGGCAAAGAGTCAGGGGGCAAATTTCTCCTGGTGTTTGAGAACTCATCTTGCTTCACTAACAAGAAGGAACCATTCCCTTAGATGGGAATGCTGGAATTCTTCAGAGGAAAATACCATACCTTCAGAGAATTTGTGATAGAGGGAAGGAAAACTAGGCATACATGCCAGAGCATGTACCTGAGGTGATCAGCAATAAGATTTCAAAGGGTTCAGGGGAAAGATAATTATGACCTCATGAGCTAATATTCAACAGAGAAAGTCAGCTCAGGAGTAATAGAAAATACTTTTGAGAATGTAATGCTAAAGATACAAAGGGAACCATGTCAATGAGGAACAAAATGGGGAGTTTTCTGAATAATCTGAAGATACACTGGGAGCTTGCTAGCCAATCTGAATCTTGAAAAGACATGGACGGATGATAGAATCAAAACCAATTAATGCAAGAGGTCTACTAACATGTGTGATGAACATGTATCAATGGTGTTAGGACAGTTAAATCTTAGAGGGAGATGCAGCTGATGAGGAGAGTTAAGGGGGAACAAAAAGGGAGTTTTAGCTATATTGGAGAAAAAAAGATCAAAGAAGATATAGGACTTCTGCATGGGTTGTACGGAATTGTGGGGGAAATGGTAGAAAAGGCGGCCTTGCTTATGTCTGATTCAGCTTTTATGATAGTGGGAAAAAGGCAGAGGTCACAGCATCACAAAATAAGCATTGGAAGGGACCTCTGCATCCTCCTAGTCCACATCATACATGGAAGGGATCCCCTCTATAATATCACTGGCAAGTAGTCAGTCAACCTCTGCTTGATGACCCCCCTCCCCACTTAGGGGGAGCCCCCCACCTATGCAGCTAATCCATCCCCCTCCTGGGTAGCTCTCAGTATGAGGAAGAGCTTTTATTTTTCCCTAACGTCCAGCCTGAAGTTATTTCTTTGCTACTTTTACTTCTCTTTGCTATTTTGGATCTTCCTGATATTCCTTTAAATGCTCAAAACTAGCTGTTGTACCCCTCTTGACTTTCCTCTTCTCCAATCTAAATGTGTCCATACCTTCAGCTGATTCTCATATAATAAGGACTTGAGCACCTTCAGCATCCTGACTGAAGTCCCCTGGATGCTGTCTTCATCTTCTCAGTGTCCTTAAGCCATGGAGCCCCTTTTCAGCAGTTTAATTACATGTGTGTGTGTGTGTGTGTGTGTGTGTGTGGAGAGAGAGAGAGAGAGAGAGAGAGAGAGAGAGAGAGAAGAGAGAGAGAGAGAGAAGAGAGACAGAGAGAGAGAGAGAGAGAGAGAGAGAGAAGAGAGAGAGAGAGACAGAGAGAAGAGAGAGAGAGAGAGAGAGAGAGAGAGAGAGAGAGAGAGAGAGAGAGAGAGAGAGTCTGATCGGTGGATTTGGGAGGTAGAAAGAACCTTAGGAGATCTGATTAGAGGAATTTGGGATTGAGAGCTGGGAGGGTCCAAACTCTTATTTTTACAAAGGCCCAGAGAAGGAAACAGACTTTCCCAAGGTTATCCAGAAAGCAGAAGACAGACCCGGGATTCAAACTCTGGCCTTCTCCCTTCAAGCCCAGTAGCATTTCTTCTACTAGGCCACCAGAGCAGCCTGTAATGACTGGGTAGATGCTCCCTGTAGCAGGGCTGAGCCCCATGCTATTTTCTGCAATGATTTAGAAAGCATTTAACCTTTAGCTCATGAGGCCTGTCCTCAGAGGCTGGAAGCCAAATCTGGTAAGTTATTTCAAACCGCTTTTGCTTTGACTCATTTATTCTTTCAGAGAATGATATATTAGTATTTTCCTTCCACTACCCAATTTAGGAAGTAGTGCCAATAATTTGGGGGACGATAAATTATCCAAATAGGGAAAAGCTCCATAAAGGCCCATGAGCCGGCCCTTTCTTAATGAGCAGTGCATGGGCACACACTTACCCCATTATGCTGAAAACAAACTTGACATGATCTATGATCTCCCACCTCAAAGCTCTGTGCATTTACTTAAATATCTGTGAGAGACATTAGGGATGCCAACCGCTTAGACTGTGATTGGAAAATTAGCCTACCAAAGGGGTGGGGGAGGAAGGAAGGCTCCTTAGGACTGAGCCCAATAGCAGTTAGATGGCAGTCATGAGGGCCTCTCTCTGCCTACAGAGAATGGGTACCCCCAGTAGGAGAAGGCTGTGCTTTGCAAAATGGACTTCTGCCTGGAAACTTGGTGGTTTGTCAAACATTTTTGCCTCATTTATGTATGCAGTTATTTCTGAGGTGCTCTCTCTCTCTCACTTTCTCCATCTGGCCACTACATGCTTTGTCCACAGCTAAGGAGCTAGTGATTTATGGATTATTTCTCCTCTCCCCCCTCCCTGCGGGGTCCCAACTCTTTGGCAGGAGTGTTGGGGCTCCTTCTCACTTAATGTGCTGTGTCCATGCTTGCTTGGGGGAATAGCTGCTCCCCTCTTGTTCAGTTCTCTCAATCTCTAAAGCGTGTCCCAAGTGTAGCTTGTACTTATAAAGAGTCAGCCCGGCTCCTGGTTTCTCTAATCACACAAAATCTCCCCCAAGCACACCATTCCACCCACATCATGTGAACTTTTTAAGACAAATTCTAACTTCAAAGACGAGACTTCTATCCTGGTAAATAAAACATGATTGGCTCCATGAAGAAAGAAAGTCTAAGAAGGAAATAGATTAATTAAAGGTCTTCCTAAATTCTCATCCCCCTGGTCATCATCCGTGTGGTTATGTGTCTAACAAGCCAGAACCACTTAATCTGTTCAAACAGAAAAGTGAAAAAAAGGAAGGCTTTGGACTTTTAAGATATGCCGTGGTGGTGAGGGTTTTTTTTTAAGGCGATAATAAATGTGCTGCCAAATTATTCATAGGATCATAGGATTTAGAGATGGGAGAGACTTTAAGAGATCACTGAGTCCAACCCCCTTATTTAGATTTGAAGAAACAAGGGACTCACAATGCCTTTCCTATGACTGAAAGCAGACCTATCAAAAACTGGGTCAGCAACACATCTGATGCTGGTGATCTTGGCACTGACCATGACTTAGGAATGCCAAAGTGAGCAGCCAATATGTCTGAGGTATAATACTCATACACTAGAGTGAGCCAGGATCATATCATGTGACCGCCCATCTTGCTGGTTGCTTTAGCTTTCTCATCTCTTCTCATCTTTGCAGTGAATCTGTGATGATGCCTTCAGTGAAATCTGGGAAATGAAGGAGTCCATGCTAACTGTCTGTGTGGCAGGAGAATGGGGATTCCAGGGCAGTATCTTGTGTTATTTTTGGCTCATGAGCCATGGGAGAGGGTCCAGGCACATGCTTCGACTTTCTCAGGGAGCGCTGTATACCAGCGGAGACCTGAGATTCACCATGGAGGTTTCTGAGGGTCAGTTCCCAAGAACCAGAGAAAGAGCTTGGGCTTGGATCAGAAGAGAAATAAGGAGAAACCACAGGGATCATTGGCTGAGAGAGAAGGCAATCCTCTGTGGGAGGGAGAGGAACAAACAGGGGAGGGGGCCCATGCTTCGTAGTAGTCACACCCGCTGACATGGCTTGTAATATCTCAAAATGTCAAGCCATCTTTGGTCTCATCTCATTAGTAGAGGGACCCCCTCCAAGAGTGTATGTGCTTAGGGAGTGAGGGTAGAGAAGTCCTAGCCTCTCCCCACCTTCTCATCCCCTGTTATCCTTGAGCACTTTTCTTCAGTCCTCTGCAGGAAATCCTCTGAATGCACTGGGGGCAGACAGTGTTCCTTGAGGCCTTGTACCATTTTGTGGGCACCAAGTGGACTGCTGCTGAGCTATTTCTAGTACCCAGGATAATTTTCAATCATTTTCATCTTTTCCTCTTTGAGATATGTTGAAAATTGATCCCCGAATGCCTTTAAAATTATGTTGACTTCAATATGTCAAGAGGTTTTTTTTGTTGGAAAAAAATGAAACCATATGCAAATGTATATATTATAGCAGTGCGTTCTCCCTCTAAAAACATGTTTGAAGATGCTCCAAAGTAAAAAAAAAAATGAAAAAGAAAAAAAGGAGTTTGAAAATTTTAAAAATTATCTAATTTTCATACCCTCAGGAACTGAAGAGGATGGAAAAATGTTTTATTTTGTCTTATAATCATTAACTCCATAATCCTGAATAAAACAGAAAACAAAAGGCTACCATGGAATGCGCTGTGTCATCATTGAATTCAAACTGACTACGGAAGGTGGAGCCATGATGGCGGCGGGAGGAGCTACCCCTCTCTGAAAGACAGCCCAGGGTTCCAGCAGGCTCCAAGGTGTATAGCAATCAGGAGTGGGATGGAGCCTTGGAAAAGTGACCTGGGCTCCTGGATCCATCAGTCCACAAATGATTAAGTCCTGGTGTGCTAGGCATTGAGCTGAGTACCGGGAATGCAAAGGCATATCCAGGGACATCCAGGCAAAGGCCTTGCCTTAAGGAGCTGATGCCCTAATTAAGTAAACATGTGTACAGATATTCTGGCTCAGCTTCCATATGCCCATGCAGTGGCCCACTCACAGCCTGAGGGGGCTGATGTATATTCACACACACACACACACACACACACACACATACATGAATATATGTGTATGTACAATACATATATGTATATACGTATGTGTATGCATATATATGGATTATAAACTTTACTAAAAACATACTTAGTGCCTCCCCCCAAGTGAAAGCAACTCCCAAGGAGTTCAAAACATCCTCCAAGGAAGTTCTTTGGGTGTCTCAGAAACCCTCTGCTCAATCCATAGAGCAGTCCTTGTCCAAAGCACTCTTGGCTGGTTTCCTGGTCACTCCACAGGGACAAAGTTAACCCAAACTGCCCTGACAGAGGTGGATGTGTCGTGTTTGCTGACAGAGGAAGAAATTGGAGCAACAGGAGGAAGTAGAAAAGTAGCCAACATTTATAGGTTTGATATTGGGACATTTTCTAACAAAAAGACAACTGCAGCTCCAAAGGTGAGCAAAAGCAGAGGTCTGCAAGCAAGCTTGGGGCACTTATGTACTGTGAGTATAGTAGCCCAATCTTGTCTTTTTTTCTTTCTTCCACCCTCTCCCCCCCCCCCCCAAGTCAGCTAGAAAAGATGGCTGCTAAAGACTCTTACAACTTGAGATTATATGATTCTGGGGGTGAGGCAGTGAGTTCTTAGTCACTCAAAGAAAAAAACTGCCAGTGGAGGCACTAATCCTCTATGCCTTCCATCGCTCACTTTTCACAGTAGACCACTCAGACTCCATGGGGCAATGGGGTTGAAGAGTGTCATGGCTGCTCATAACACTTGGCATATTTAGGAGTCAGTTATCAACTACGAGCTTTCTCTTCAACCCAGCCATTATACTCTCAAGATTTATGGGCACTACCACCTGAATGGCTGATGTATCCTAAGGACTCTGGGATTTCCATCTATCCTATATACGAGCTCTTCTATATATGTCATCTTTCTCAGTTAGACAGTAAGCTCCCCATGAGCAGGGAATGTCTATTATTTTTTTCTATTTGTGCACCAAGCACTGGTTAGTAAGTACTTTTACATTCATTCATTCAGTGGTATTCAGCAGGAAGCTGGACAGTCCATTGTCAGGCACAGAGTAAGATGCTTTTCAAGCCTTTGTTAAGAATTGGAATGCATGACGCTGTGGCCAATTCCCACTTTGCAGTTCCATGAATTCTGGTCCTCATCTCATACCCAGCCATATGTTTGTTTAATGTGGTAGGAACTGAATATGTATTGTTGAATATTCATGGCCCACACTAGTGTGGTAGAGGTGTATAAGGGAGCCCAGAGGGGCCCACTTCCCCCCTCTTATTTTGTTACCCTTTCATTTGGCCTGAAATAATGAATTTGTGTTCTTTTAGTCCAGTTACAAAAATAAAACAACAAGAAAAACCCTTACGCAGCAACTTTAGATAATAATACCATGTTACCCATGGCCCAGCACAGTGTGTGACACTTAGGAGATGTTTAAAAACATTTATGGAATGAATTATTTCTATGTTGTGGAGCATATGGGATGGATGTGGCTAATGTGGAGGCAGAATTAATGTAATGACTCCTGACCAGATGTGGGAGTATGGGAGAGGCAAGGGTTAGGAAGAAAAGATTGTCATCCGAGATAAATGAAAAACTGAACAGGATAAAAGAAGGGCAGTTCCCAGTGCTTGCTCAGCACAGCATTTGGCATTAACTGAGATACTAATGTCAAGAGTGCTTAATAGGCAGGAGGTGGGGCCAAGATGGCTGAGTAAAAACAATGACTTGCTTGAGCTCTCCCACAAACACCTCCACCTATAAAAAAATGTCTCTAAACAAATTCTAAAGCAGCAGAACCCACAAAAAGACAGAGTGAAACAAATTTACAGCCCAAGACAGCCTGGATGGTTGATCAGAAAGGTACATTGTAACAAGCGGGAAGGGGAGCACAGTTTGGTGTGGGTGCACAGGCAAGGCAGGCCTCAGAGGACTGAATCATGGGCAGCTGTGGTGGTTTCCAGACTTCTCAACCCACAAATGCCAAAGACAACTTAAAAGGTCAGTGGGAAAGTCTGTTTCTGTGGTGGTGAGAGAGGAGCGTGGGGTCTCAGCTCTAGTTCCCTAGCTCGGCCCCTGGGCAGCAGCTGCTTCCCAAGCTTCCAGCCCACAGACTGAGGGGGAATCAAGTGGCTGATCACAGGGGGATTGCAGGGATCTCTCTGCTGGCGCTGAGGCAGTATTCTCTTGCTTTGCCCGTTCTTGGACCTGGGTCACAGTTTTGGGTGGCGGTCCTGGGGCGAAGAGTAGTGCTGACATGGTGGATCTTGTAGTGGTGTTGCAGAGGAAATCTTCCACACAGTTCCAAGGCAGAAAAGAGGGCCTGTGGTCACTCATAAACCAGAGCATAGGCCAGGAAAGGAGTGAACACCTCACCCATTTTCATACCACCCTGGAAGAACTGAAAATTTACAGGTCCCTAGAAGCATCTCTGAAAACAGCTACACAAAACCCCTGAAGCTTGGGACAGTACATTCTCCACACTGGAAACAGACCGCTACCTTAACAAAGAGTTTAAAACTCAAGTAATTGGCTGGATCATGAGCAAAGTCCAAAAAAAGTCAGACCACAGAATCTTACTTTGGTAACAAAGAAGATCAAAACATACAACCAGAAGAAGACAACAAAGTCAAAGCTCCTACATAAAGCCTCCAAGAAAAATATGAATCAGTCCAGGCCTTGGAAGAGCTCAAAAGGATTTTGAGAAGCAAGTAAAGAAGTAAGAAAAACTGGGAAGAGAAATGAGAGTGATGCAAGAAAATCATGAAAAACAAGTCAACAGCTTGCTAAAGGAGACCCAAAAAATACTGAAGAAAATAACACCTTAAAAAATAGCCTAACCCAAATGGCAAAAGAGGTCCAAAAAGCCAATGAAGAGAAGAATGCCTTATAAAGAATAATAGGCCAAATGGAAAAGGAAGTCTGAAAGCTTACTGAAGAAAATACTTCCTTAAAAATTAGAATGGAGAAATTGGAAGCTAGTGACTTTATGAGAAATCAAGACACTGTAAAACAAATCCAAAAGAAAAAAAAAAAAATGTGAAATATCTCATTGGAAAAACAACTGACCTGGAAAATCCAAGAGAGAGAATTTAAAAATTATTGGACTATCTGAAAGCCATGATAAAAAAAAGAGCCTAGACATCATCTTTCAAGAAATTATCAAGGAAAACTGCCCTGATATTTTAGAACCAGAGGGCAAAATAGAAATTGAAAGAATCCACCAATCATCTCCTGAAAGAGATCCCCAAAGGAAAACTCCTAGGAATATTGTAGCCAAATTCCAGAGTTCCCAGGTCAAGGAGAAAATATTGCAAGCAGCCAGAAAGAAACAATTCAAGTATTGTGGAAACACAATCAGAATAACACAAGATTTAGCAGCTTCTACATTAAAGGACCAGAAGGCATGGAATATAATATTCTGGAGGGCAAAGGAGATAGGATTACAACCAAGAATCACCTACCCAGCAAAACTGAGTATAATCCTTCAGGGGAAAAAATGGTCATTCAGTGAAATAGAGGACTTTCAAGCATTCTTGATGAAAAGACCAGAGCTGAATAGAAAATTTGACTTTCAAATACAAGACTCAAGTGGAAACATGAAGAGGTAAACAGGAAAGAGAAATCATAAGAGACTTATTAAGGTTGAACTGTTTACATTCCTGCATGGAAAGATGATATTTATAACTCATGAGACCTTTGTCAGTATTAGGGTAGTTGGAGGGAAAAAATATGTATATGTATAGATAGATATAGATAGATAGATAGATAATAGATAGATAGATAGATAGATAGATAGATAGATAGATAGATAGATGGCACAGGTGAGTTGAAGATGAAGGGGTGATATCTGGAGAATAAAATTAAGGTAGAGAGGATTATACTGGAGAAGGAGAAAGGGAGAGGTAGAATGGGTAATTATCTCACAAAAACAGAAAGAAAAGGTTTTACAGTGGAGGGGAAATGGGGAAGGTGAGAGAGGAATGAGTGAATCTCATTCTCGTAGCATTTGGCTTAAGGAGGGAATAACATACACACTCAATTGGGTATGGAAATCTATCTTATTCTGTAGGAAAATAGACAGCAGGGGGATGGTAGAGGGGAAGGCAGATTTGGGGAGGGGATAATCAGAAGCAAACACTTCTGAGGAGGGACAGGGTCAAAAGAGAGAATAGAATAAATGGGGGGTAAAATAGGATGAAGGGAAATATACTTAGTTTTCCACAATGTAACTACTATGAAAGTGTTTTGTATAACTACACACCTATAATCTGTATCGAGTTGCTTGCCTTTTCAATGAGGGTGGGTGGGAAGGGAGGAAGGGAAAAAATTTGGAACCCAAAGTTTTAAAAACACATGTTTAAAAAGTGTTTTCACATGCAACTGGGAAATAAGAAATACAGGAAACTGGGTATAGAAATCTATCCTGCCCTACAGGAAAATAGAAGGGGAGGGGATAAGAGAATGGGGGAAAGACAGAAGGGAGGGCATATTAGGGGAAAGGGTATGCAGAATGCATGCCATCTTGGGGTGGGGGAAGAGATGAGATGGGGAGAAAATTTGGAACTCAAAATCTTGTGGAAGTGAATGTTGGAAACTAAAAATAAATAATGTTTTTAAAAAATTTAAAAAAATAAAAAAGTGCTTAATAGATTTTTGTTGACTTGACTAGATGCACCCAGTGAATGGCTCACAGGTCATCTTCTGACAATGTAATAGAGGAAGTGGAGGCTCTGGCTTTATGGGGAACCCAAAGGCAACCAGAAATGTGATTTAAATGGGAGGGGCATTTGGCAGTTTTACTGCCCAGTCCCCACAGGGGATAGAGGCAGCCAAGCCCACTTGAAGAGCGTTGCAGCTCATGCCCAACATCAGCTGCTGAGGACAAGGAAGCAGAGAAGATCTGTGGAGAGACTTCTGATTGAATTCAGCAGAAGCCATATGCTAATGTATTCAAAAGTAAATGTAAGCAGGAAATATTGAAGAAACATGGGAAAACATGGTCAGGAATCAGATAGAGGCAAAGCTCTAAGGCTTATAGCCTACTTAGCAGCCCTAGACTTGTGTCTTGGGTAGACTTGGGTACCTCCTGATTCGAAAAAAGAGCCAGAAAGCACTAAGTGTAGTGTGGAAATGAAAATAACAGCAACAGAAAAATGCTGGAATGGACCATCTTTATGTGATCTCAGCAGGCATGAAATAGCTCCCTTCTGATGTGGAGTCATTTCAGAATCAGCTGCCTGCCTTAAGAAACTCAAAGACTTAGAGAAAAGGTAAAGATCAATACCACATCAAAAGAAAGAAGAAAGCTGAGATCTTCCTTGGACTACAAGGGCTCCAGCCCAACCTGTTTAAATGTCACTGACACTAGAGAGTTGAAAATACAATCACATTTAACAAGGATTCACCCTGTGCCTACTATGTGCCAAGTACTGTGCTTGAGAGATAAAGACAGATACCAGAGCATTCCTGCTCACCCCTGAGGAGGGTGGGGGATGGGGGAGATGTAACAGTAACCAAAGGGAGTTATGTCAAGAGCAGGAGAGCTGAATAAAAGTAAGGACATTGGGTCTGATGATTACTTTGTTCTAAAGAAGTTTATGTATTTATGTATTCATCAATTCATTAGCTTTAAATTTTTATTTTTTAAAATTCTTTCTGTTGAAATAAATTTATTTATTTTTAACTTTTTAAAAAAAGTTGAGTTCCAAATATCCCTCTTTTCTACCCCTTCTCTATCCATTGAGAAGGCAAGAAATGTGATTTCAATTATAAATGTGAAATCATGCAAAACATGTCCATATTAGTAATAACACAAAAAAGCAAGAAAAATAAAGTGAAAAAATATGCTTCAATTTGCAGTAAGAGTTCCTGGTTCTCCTTCTGGAAGTGAATAGCATTTTTTCATCATGAATCCTTCAGAACTGCCTTGCATCATTGTATTGATCAGAGTAGTTAAGTCACTATTCACAGCTGGTCATTGTACAACATTGCTGTTACTGTGTAGAATGATCTCCTAGTTCTGCTTACTTCTCTCTGTATCAGTTCATACAAGTCTTCCCAGTTTTTCTGAGAGCATCCTGCTCAGCATTTCTTATAGTACAATAGTATTCCATTACAATCATATACCACACTTTGTTCAGCCATTTCCCAAATGATGGGCATCCCTCAATTTTCAACTCTTTGCCAACACAAAAATAATTTGCTTGTTTATTCTTAGTTGCCCAAAAATATTTGCCTTTTGGTCCTATAGACTAAGTGTCAGAGGTAATATTTGAATTCCGGTTTCTGGTTCTCTTTCAATGACCAGTTATCAGGCATGTTATAACAGGGATTCCTATCATATAGAGAGTAGACTAGAAGGCTGTTGGGTTTCCTTTCTCTGATTCTGTAAGCTCAGTCCCTAGTGTGTTGTGGGAGGATGTCACAAAGGCATTTGAGAAGATGCAGTTAGGAAGAGCCATTGGGTTTGGTCACAGACACTCAGAAGAACCTTGTTGCTGGAAGACCAGTTCAAAAAACAGGCAGGGAATCTGGGCTTTTTTTCAGTTTTCTTTTTCTTTTTTTTAAAATTAAATTAATTTATTTATTTCCCCACAGTTACATGTGAAAACAATTTTTAACATTCATTTATAAAATTTTGAGTTCCAAACTCTCTTCCTTGCCCCACCCCCCATTGAGAAGGCAAGTAGTTCAATATAGGTTATACATGCGTAGTCATGCAAAACACTTCCACAATAGTTATGTTGTGAAAGAGAACATAGACTAGAAAAAAATCAAGAAAAAGTAAAAAACAAAAGTATGTTTCAATCTGTATTCAAATACCATCAGTTATTTCTCTGGGGATGGATAGCATTTTTCAGAGATTTTGAGAATTGTCTTGGATCACTGTGTTTCTGAGAGTAGCTAAGTCATTCACAGTAGATAATCTTACAATAATACTGTTAACTTTGTACACAGCACATTTCACTTTACATCAGCCCATGCAAGTCTTTGCAGGTTTTTCTGAGAACATCCTGCTCATCATTTCTTATAGGACAACACTATTCCATCATAATCATATACCACAACTTGTTCAGCCATTCATCAATTGATAGTCATCCCCTCAATTTCCTTTGCTACCAGAAAAGAGGTGCTATGAATATTTTTGTACATATAAGCACTTTTCCTTTTTGTTTGTTTTTTATCTCTTTTGGGATACAGACCTAGTAGTGGTACTGCTAAGCCAAAGGGTATGCATGGTTTTATAGCCCTTTGGACATAGTTCCAAATTGCTCTACAGAATGTTGAATCAGTTCACAACTCCACCAACACATTAATGTCTCATTTTTCCCACAGCCCCTCCAACATTTATCATTTACCTTTTCTGTCCTATTAGCCAATCTAATAGATATGAGGCAGTACCTCAGAATTGTTTTACTTTTCATTTCTCCAATCAATAGTGAGTTAGAGTATTTTCTCATTTGTATAGATATACCACCTGAAAACTGATCATATATTTTGATCATTTATCAGTTGATGAATGGCTCTTATTTTTACAAATTTGACTCAGTTCTCTATATATTTGAGAAATGAGGCATGTATTAGAGAAACTTCCTTCAAATTTCTCTTCACAGTTATTATTGCTAACTGTATTTCCCTCTATCCTATTACCCCTCCCTTTATTGTATTCTCTCTTTCGCCTTTCACTCTGTCCCTTCTCAAAAGTATTTTGCTTCTGATTACCTCCTCCCCCACTCTGCCCTCCTTATTGCCCCTCCCCCCCTTCTCTTGTCCTCTTCCTCTCCTACTTCCCTGTAGGGTAAGAGATTTCTTTACCCAATTGAGTGTGTATGTTATTCACCATTTGAGCCAATTTTAACAAGGGGAAGGTTCACTCACTCCCCCTCACCTGCCCCCTTCCCCTCCACTGTAAAAGCTTTTTCTTGTCTCTTTTATGTGAGATAATTTACCCTATTCTACATCTTTCTTTTCCTTTCTCCCAGTATATTCCTCTTTTACCCCTTACTTTTATTTTTCAGATATCACCCTTTCATATTCAATTCATATCTGTGTCCTCTGTCTACATGTACTCCTTCTAATTACTCTAATAATGAGAAAGGTCTTACGAGTTACAAATATCATCTTCCCACATAGGAATGTAAATATTTCAACCTTATTAAGTCCCTTATGATTTCTCTTTCATATTTACCTTTTTATGCTTCTCTTGAGACTTATATTTGAAAGTCAAATTTTCTATTCAGCTCTAGTCTTTTCATCAAGAATGCTCACAAGTCCTTTATTTCTTTGAATGCCCATTTTTTCCCCTGAAGGATTATACTCAGTTTTATTGGATAGGTGATTCGTGGTTGCAATCTTAGCTCCTTTGCCTTCTGGAATATCATATCCAAAGCCCTCTGGTCCCTTAATATAGAAGCTGCTAATTCTTGTGTTATCCTGACTGTGACTCCATGATACCCGAACTGTTTCTTTCTGGCTGCTCACAATATTTTCTCCTTGACTTGGGAACTCTGGAATTTGGCTATAATATTCATGGAAGTTTTCATTTTGGGACCTCTTTCAGGAGGTGATTGGTGGATTCTTGCAATTTCTATTTTACCCTGTGGTTCTAGAATATTAGGGCAATTTTCCTTGATAATTTCTGATGATTTCTAGGCTCTTTTTGTGATCATGGCTTTCAGGAAGTCCAATAATTTTTACATTATCTCTCCTGGATCTATTTTCCAGGTCAGTTGTTTATCCAATGAGATATTTCACATTGTCTTCCATTTTTTCCACTCTTTTAGTTTTGTTTAATTGTTTCTTGATTTATCATAAAATCATTAGCTTCTACTTGCTCCATTCCAATTTTTAAGGAATTATTTTCTTCAGTAAGCCTATAGACTTCATTTTTCACTTGGCCAATTCTGCTTTTTAAGGCATTCTCCTAATTGGATTTCTGGACCTCTTTTACCATTTGGCCTAGTCTGTTTTTTAAGGTGTTATTTTCTTAAGTATTTTTTTGTTCCCCCTTTACCAAACTGTTGACTTGTTTTTCATGATTTTCTTGTATCACCCTAATTCCTCTTCCCAATTTTTCTTTACTTGCTTTTCAAAATTCTTTTTGAATTTTTTCTATGGCCTGAGATCAATGTATATTTTTCTTGGAGGCTTTGGATGAAGGAACTTTGACTTTGTTTTCTTCTGAGTGTATGTTTTGATCTTCCTTGTCACCGCAGTTACTTTCAATAGCCAGAGTCTTTTCTGCTGTTTGCTCATTTTCCCAGCCTATTATTTGACTTTTAACTGCTTGTTAAATTAGGGCTCTGTTTCCATGGTGGAGGACACACTGTGTCAAATTTCAGGGGTTTTGTGCAGCTATTTTCAGAGATACTTCTAGGGACTTGTAAGTTTTCAGTTCTTCCAAGGTGGTATGATCTAAGTAGAGGTGTTTATTGCTCTCCTGGCTTGTGCTCTGGTCTGTGAACGACCACAAGCACTCTTTTCTGCCCTGGAACTGTGAGGAGGGTCGCCCCTCCACTCTGGCTGCAGCCTCTGCTGTGCTAGTGCTCCTCCTTGCCCTGGGACCCAGGATTGTGAACTGGACCTGAGTATGGGCAAAACAACAGGGTCCTGCCTCGGTGCCAGCAAAAAGACCCCTGTAATCTCTTTCTGACCAGCTGTTTGACCCTTATATGGTCTGTAGGCTGAGACCTCTGGAAGCAGCTGCTACTGCTGCTGCTGGTGATTCAGTTACTCCCAAGGCCTGCTCCTGGTTTGCTGTGGCCAGAGCTATACTTACTTGGCTTGTGCTGGACTGCAGTTCACTCTCACCCAGGTGCAACAGACCTTTCCTGAGCTGACCTTCTAAGTTGCCTTTGGTGTCTGTGAAGTCTGGAAACCACCACTACTGCCACTGATTCCATCAACTCTGAGTATGCTGGGACCTCATCTGCACTGGGGCCTGGTCTGTGCCAAGGCCCAGTCTGTGCTGGTGTGGCCTGCACTGGACTGCAGTTCACTCTCACTGTGGTGCAACAGACCTTTTCTGCCAAACATCCAGGTTGTCTTGGGCTGGAAATTTGTTTCACTCCGTCTTTCTGTGGGTTCTGCTGCTCTAGAAGTTGTTTAGAGCAATTTTTAAAGGTATTTGGAGGGCTTTGGGGGAAGAACTCAGGCAAGTCCCTGGTTTTACTCTGCACAGGTATATTTAAAAGACTGCAAAAGAATATTAATATTACTTTTGGGGGAAAATTGACAGATGAGAGATTAATAACTACTAATGTCTATTTTCTCATCTTTATAAAACTCCTGTGAGAATGGTCTCATCACAAATAAAGGACATATTGGTAAAAACCTGAAGAGTGAACCAGTAGACTTCCACAGTTGATGTCCTACAGTAGACCATGTAACATCTGTCATGTATCTTCATTACTACTGTTGGGAAGCCACAACAATTGACTTGTGGGGCAGGAAGGTAGCAGCTGTGACTCATAGTCCTAATGAGGACCCCAGCCCTTTTCCCACTCTGAAGCTCCATGGAGGCAGTACATGACAGTAAGAAGAGCCTTCACCTCTGAATCGATTTCAGGCTAGCCCTTATACTGTAGCACTTGAAATGTTTATTTGGGAAGGAGGGAGAGAAAAAAGAAAAAGAAGACCTCTATGTGGCTGATAGTATGGCTTGGTGGAATCACCACATCTATATGGTTCTCCCTTTCCCTCCTCTGTTCCTCAGTGTTATAGGTACCCCTGGGGGAAATCTTGTTTATTGGACTGTGTTGTGAGTCACTTAAGATGTTAGGTAGAGAGACACAAAAATGTTGGTCAGGACAAACAGGTCAGTGGTAGCACTGGCACTGACAGCACCTCCTGAGGACTTCTGTTTTCTTTCAGTCATATCCAAAGTTCTAGGACTCCAGCTGTCCCAGCTCATAGGAACCTGGCAAATGAACAAAGAGGAACCAATGATTAAAAAAGCCCTTTGTATCTATATTTGATAGCAGAAAATATTGTAATTGATAGAACTCAAGGCATTTTTAAACATTCCTCAAAAAAGGTGTCACTCATGTTGATGCTAAAATCATACCCAATTCTGTGACAGATGAAGTTTTTCAGGATTCTCAGTCTAAAGGCAGAAAAGGAGAATGTTGCTTACCTGAGCTGTTCTTCATGTGAAAGATCTCGTGTCATATTCAAACAAGAAGTTTCCTGATTAATAGTGTGGTTTTTAAAATGCTTATATTTAAAAATATGATAGTATTAAGTGTACTGATCCCCAGAACATTAAAAGTCTCCTAAATTAAATTCACGATTACTCAGAAGTGATTGGCTCAATCAGCCACAATGGATGAAGAACCTGCATTGCTTTGAACCTGACATGCAGTTGTACGAACAGAGCATTGAATTAGCGTCCCTAACCATGTATATCCTAGACAGGCGTTGCTGATTGGCTCAGATTTGGAGAGGAGGGGGATATTGAGCCAGATCACAATCAGGAATGATTCCAAATCCCTCTTTCATACCAGGATCCTTCTAGTGACCTTGTGAATCATGGAGGTCTGTGATCTCAAAAGAGCCATGAGCAGACCATATATGCCCTAGAGGAGTGGTTATATTCATGATAGGTGCAGTTATATCTGTAGTGCTATATCAATGATGACTCTCTGGGAAAAGTGGCCTCAAGGGCATCACAGGAGACACATATGACAGGAAGAGAGGAATGAAAGAAGAAAGCATTAAGTGCTTCCTTTATGCAGCACACTGTGCTAAGTCTTGGGGATGTAAATAGAAAAATAAAGCAGTTTGTCCTGTCCAGGAGCATGCATTCTAATGGGGGAAATGACACAGAGGGAATATGGCAGCTGTAAGTCAGATGGAAAGCTCCCCTGGACCAGAGGGTGCAGTGCCAAAGCAGATGGTCAGGCCTGTTCTTTAATGTCATTTTCACTGATAAGATATCCACTTCTGGTTTATACTGTAGCACTTGAAATGTTTATTTGGGAAGGAGGGAGAGAAAAAAGAAAAAGAAGACCTCTATGTGGCTGATAGTATAGCTTGGTGGAATCACCACATCTGTATGGTTCATGACTTTGGTGGCCAGCACTTTCTTTTCTGGGTCTTCAGTAGCTGTGTCCATGCCCTTGCAGAAGAAGTGGCTAAGCTGCATCTCCCCAGAGGCTGCTTCTCAGGATGATGGCTGTGGGTACCGGGCTGGAAGCATTGCTATTCCCAATGTTCTTGGGTCCAGGGTCCTGGCCTATCTCCATTAGGATCTGAGGGGAGATGGTGGTCAAGGTGTTAGTTGGGGTTTGACCTATCTGGCACATACAGCCTCCTGTCTCTCCCTTAGGGTACCCTTCTGGCTACTTCAGCTAGAAAATGATGCTTCAACAGTGCATAGACAGCTGTGGGGCTCAAAGAAGGTTCAAAGAACAATGGGAAATCTCCTGCATATGAATGACTTAAGCTTTCATAGGAGTCTTACAGGATGACTTGGACAAGGACTGTGTAAAAGAGACACGTGTTAGGAGGAATCATCTAAGGAGGTCTCAGGTTCACCGAATCATCGAAGTGGATTCGGCGGGTCTGCATCTCAGGGAAAGGGCTCAGCCCAGAGGTAGAGATGAGGGTATAATTCCTTGAGGACAGCATTGAAGCCAAAGAGCTGGATAACCCTAGCAACAGAGGAGAGAGGGGAGAGAGGAAGGCAAAGGATACACAGCTGTCATGCCTACATTGAGGGAGGACATTTCTTAACTTGCTGCATGATTTTGAGAAAGTCAAGGACCCTCTGTGGTCCTCACTTTCATCCTTTGTAAAGCCAGACCATTAAAACAAGTAACTGAGCTCCCTGTGAGTTCTGAGATTTAGGGATTCCAGAAGCTGACATTTCCATAGCACTTGGGTATTAGAACTGAATGCTCTGTGAGCCTTTCTCTATGTTTAACATGGGCGTCTGAATAATGCATCACACCTTAGTAGCTCTCTATATTAATCACTCCCTGGAGTCCATTGGTTAAGTACAAATGGCAGCAGGAGTAGTGGAAAATAGGTCAGCCTTTGGATCCAAAGATCTGTGTTCAAATCCTGACTCTGATAAATACTAGCTGTGTTACAATGGACAAATTTCTCACTACTCTGGGCAACTTTCTTTTAAATTTTTCTCCCTCCCATCAATTAACAAGCATTCATTTTCTTGTCCTTCAACCTTCTTCTACTTCAGTTGAAGAAAACTAAAACCTTGTAAAAATATGCAAATTTTCCAAATTGGCCTTGACACACAAATTGTGCTTTGTGTATGTGTGGTATATATATATGTATGTGTGTGTGTGTGTGTGTGTGTGTATGAGTATGTGTGTGGTATGTATATGTTGTGTGTGTGGTGTGTGTATGTGTTGTGAACATGGTATATGTTTGTGGTATGTACACTTATGTAGTTTATATATGTATATGGTGAATGTATGCTATGCATGTTATATATACATGCACGTGTTGTGTGTATATGTGTTCATTAGTGTGCATGGCGAATGTATACTATGTGTGTTGTATGTGCTTGAGTATTTTGTGTATTGTGTGTAGTGTGTGTGTTTGTGAAAGATTGTGATCACTGACACATCGCTTCTGGGTCAGGAGCTGGGAGCATTTTTCATTAGTCTTCTGGAATTGGGGGTGGTCCTTGTGTTTTCCTGAGTCCTTTGGTTTTTCAAAGTTATTTGTCTTTGCAGTTTTGCAGTTACTGTCTCTACTCGTCTCAGAGGCCTGCTTGCTTCATTTTGTATCAGTCAGTAGAAATCTTCCCACATTGCAGGCAACGTTCTAAGGCTTGAAATTATAGATCTCTCTTTAATTCACTGGTGGGAGTTCTGCTGGGAGGTTCATGAATAGGTGAAATCAAAGGGAAGAACATGAGGGCAGTGACAGGTCTCTGGGTACCCTCACTGCACTCCTATCATCTCTAGGCCACCTGATTTTAGCTGTGCCATGGGCGGACCCAGTCCAGGACTGAGGAGCATTTAGATTGGAAGGGAGATTCTCTATGGTATGTGACCAGGGGCCAGAGGAGGAGCAGACTGAGAGGTGTCTTCAAAAATCTAAAGGAATTTACTTATTAAATGCTATACCAGTAAAACTACCAAAAATTGTTTTATAGAATTAGAAAAAATAATAACAAAATTCATGTGGAAGAACACAAAGTGAAGAATATCAAGGGAATCAGTGAAAAAAAATGCAATGGGAGGTGGCCTAGCTGTACCAGATCTTAAATTGTATGACAGAGCAGCAATCATCAAAACTACTTGGTACTGGCTAAGAAATAGAGTGGTGGATCCATGTACTAGGTTAGGTGTGCAAGACATAGGAGGCAATGACTATAGTAACCTGCTGTTTGATAAACCCAAAGACCCCAGCTTCTGGGATAAGAACTCACTATTTGACAAAAACTGCGGAGAAAACTGGAAAAGAGCATGGCAGAAACTAGGCATTAACCAACATTTCATATCCTATAACGCTAAGATAAGGTTGAAATGGCTACATGATTTAGACATAAGGGATGATGCCACAAGCAAATTAGCAGAGCAAAGAATAGTTTGCTTGTCAGAGCTATGAAGAAGGGAAGAATTTATGACCAAACAAGAAATAGAGAAAATTATGAAATGCAAAATGGATAATTTTGATTATGTTAAATGGAAAAGTTTTGTACAAATTAAACCAATGCAACCAAGATTAGAAACAAAGCAAAAAGACAGCAAATAATTTTTTTACATCCAGTGTCACTGATAAAGGCCTCATTTCTCAAATATATAAAGAACTGAGTCAAATTTACAAGAATGCAAGTCATTCCCTAATTGATAAATGGTCAAAGGATATGAACAGGCAGTTTTCAGATGAAGAAATTAAAGCTATCTACTGGCATATAAAATGCTCTAAATCATTGATTGATTAGAGAAATGCAAATTAAAACAATTCTGAGGTACCATATCATACCTATCAGATTGGCTAATACGGCAGAAGAGGAAAACGATAGATGTTGGAGAAGATGTGAGAAAACTGGAACACTAATGTATTGCTGGTGGAGTTGTGAACTGATCCAATCATTTTGGAGAACAATTTGGAACTATGCCCAGAGGGCAATCAAACTATGCATACCCTTTGATCCAACAATACCACCACTAGGTCTGCATCCCAAAGAGATCATAAAAGAGGGAAAAGGACCCACATGTACAAAAACATTTATGGCAGCTCTTTGTGTGGTAGCAAAGAATTGGAAATTGAGGGGATCTCCATCAACTGGGGAATGGCTGAACAAGTTGTGGTACATGAATGTGATGGAATACTATTGTGCTATAAGAAACGATGGGCAGGCAGACTTCAGAAAAAAACTGGAAAGACTTATATGAACTGATGGTGAATGAAATGAACAGAACCAAGAGAACATTGTACACAGTGACAAGCACATTGTGTGATGAATGACTTGCTAGACTTGACTATTCTCCGCAATGCAAGAATCTAAGACAACTCCAAAAGACTTATGATGGAAAAAGCTATCCACATCCAGAGAAAGAACTATGGAGTTCGAATGCAGATGGAAGCAGACTGTCTGCTCTCCTTTTCTTTTGTTGTTTTGTTTTATTGCTTCATTCTTGTGGTTCCTCCCATTAGTTCTAATCTTTATATCATGACTAAAACATGCTTAATATGAATGTATGAGTAGAGCCTATATCAGATCGCATACTGTCTTGGAGAGGGGGAGAACATTTAAAACTCAAAATCTTATGGAATTGAATGTTGAAAACTAAAAATAAATAAATCAATTATTAAAAAAGAAAGAATTAATGAGCAGGTGAATTTCACAAAAACCTGGAAAGTCTTATGTGAACTGATGCTAAATGAAGTGAGTGGAACCAGGAGAACATTATACACAGCAACAGCAACAGCAACATTGTAAATGATCAACTATGATAGACTTGACTCTTCTCAGCAATACAATGATCTAAGACAATTCCAAAAGACCCATGATGGAAAATGTTATCCATATCCAGAGGAAGAACTATAGAGCCTGAATGTCAGTGGAAGCATACTATTTTCACTATTCTTTTTTTCTTCTTTCTCATGATTTTTCTCTTTTGTTCTGATTCTTCTTTTACAACATGACTAATGTGGAAATATGGTTAACATGATTGCACATTTATAACCTATATCAGATTGCTGCCTTGGGGAGGGGGGAAGGAGAGGGAGAAAAATTTGGAACTCAAAATTTTACAAAATGAATGTTTAAAACCATCATTCCTTGTAATTGGAAGAAAAAATGGAATAGTATTTAGGAAAAAAAAATAGAAGAATCTAAGGGGCCATAATCTGGAGGAAGGATTGATCATCTGCTTGGCTCCAGTGGGCAGAAGCAGGAAACACAGGAGCCAGGAGCCATGGACAGCACACAGGCTGCAGTCAGAGGATCTGGGTCCAACTACTGCTTCTGAGGCTTACTAAGGATGTGACCTTGGCCAAATGATTTAATCTCCTAGTGCCTCAGTTTCTTCACCTGTAAAATGAGGAATTAGATGATATCTGAAGTTTTTTCTGGCTGTGGAGCTCTGAGCCTTTTATCCTAGCCTGCAAGGAGTCTTCCGGTCAAGAGAAACTTCCTCACACACCCAGAGGGCTGCTGTCTCACTGTGGGAGGGGCCTTGATACAGGGTTCCTGAAAAACTGGGGGCCACACATAAGATAGTGGGCAAGTCAGTGCAGGTGTATATTGGACTAAGTGCTGCTGAGGTCCCTTCCAGGTCTAGCCCCTTACTGTCTTCAGTCCATTTTCCCATGGATATGCACTCACAGCACATACAAGTGCCCCCACTCCTGTGATTGCTTTCTGACATGATAGAGACTTGAGGGTGTAATTGAATTTGGTTGAGTCCGCATTATCTTTTAGGCTAGGCTTGATCCCTCTATAAATACTGAATCACTCTGTGCTGTTTATTTAGTTTTATACACAGAAGCCCCTGGACGTGTTTCCACAGAAGGTCCATCTCCCCCCACCCCACACCCAGGGAGGATGGAAAGATGGATCCTAGCCCTAGGGACATCCTTAAGAGGCTGAGGCAGAGGGTATGTGGTGCTGAAGCTCCAGGAATTGGGGTTTTTATGAAAAGGTCCTTTTTGGGTTAGTGTCCATGTGGACATAAATGGTGAGGAATGTCACTGGGGGTGGGAGGTTGCCCTGTGAGTAGCAATAGCATGGAAGCTTGTCAGAGGAGAGCAGGAAAGCTTCCACAGATGCTGCTGAAATAGCATCTTGATGGACAACTCACATCCACTTCCTTTGCCATCTGCTGCTTGAACTGGAGGAGCCAGAAAGAGTGGGGCCATAAATGGAAAGGATGGCTCGATGTACCCTCCCCAGAGAGCCTGCTCCTGGAGGCTGGCACCAAGGCTCCAGATAGTCAAGAGAACCTCTCCTGCTGCCTCTGCATAGTCTCTTACCCCTGGTGAGCTGTAGCCTTCTCAGTCAATCAACAGCCATTTGTTAAGTGCCTACCGTGTGTGGCCAGCTTGTGCCAGGTGCCAGAGATACACAGGCAACCAGGAAACAGTCCCTGACCTAAAGGAACTGGTCATCTATCAGGGAGACAACATACATGTGCATAAGCCTTAAGTAAGATATACAAGAGATCATTTTTGGTTTTGTCATTGGGAAGGGGAGGCATGAGTCGTTATTGGAATCAGGAGAAGCCAGGGAAATAAGAGAATAAGCATTTGTGCAGCACCTGCTACAGGTAACACATGGTACTAAGAGCTTCACAAACATGGTCTTATTTGATCCTTACAACAACTCTGGGAGAGAGGATTTTACAGACTGAGGAAACTGATGCAGACAGATGGGAAGTGACTTGCTAGAATCACATAGCTAGTATCTGAGACCAGATTTGAACTGGGGTCTTCCTGATTCCCACTGGAGCCCTATCCAGTGAACCACGTAGCTGCTCCCCTCAAAGGTCTCAAAGGTTACATCCATTCAGAAATGGTTTGATGTGAAGGATGTCATTGCCAGTTTCCTCTGCTGTTGATGTCTTAAACACCCACAGGACATTGGCAGTGAGTGTGGGAGCTGCCCAAGCATGCAGAGCATGGTTCAATGTGGGACAGAAACAAGAAAAAGATCAATGTTTAAAGCACTTTTGTTGAGTTGAAATAACAGTGGGCTCAAAAACAATTAGATGAATAAAGCTGCCTCACTGATGTTTTTTAATTAAATAAAGGTTTTAAATTAATTCCACAGCCTTTAAATCATGTCTATTAACTCAATAAAGAACTTTAAAAATTGAATTAGTTGCCTTCAAACTCACTATTTTCAACCCAATTAAAGTTTTTTTTTAAATTATATTTTAACCCTTCAATTGAGCTCTACTCTGCATTTTGGCAGGTCCTTTGTTCACTTCCAAATTAACTCATTGCTGGGTTCTGCCTTTGCTTGAGTAGTGATAATATAGCTGGTTACACTCTGCTGAGAGACTCTCTCTCTCTCTCTCTCTCTCTCTCTCTCTCTCTCTCTCTCTCCCTTTCTCTCCTCTGTCTCTCTGTCTCTCACTGTCTCTGTCTCTGTCTCTCTCTGTGTCCATCCAATAAACAATGAGCCTCATCTACACTCCTCTTCAGCCTGAGCCACCAGTCACAGACAAAGTGGAAGGCAACGCTTCATGTGACTGGATTGAGATGCTGACTTTCTGGCCACACCACTCAGATTTCCCCTCGAGCACGAGGCACAAAAGCCAGGATGTTGCAACCAGTCCTCTGTCTGCTAAGATTCAGGCACAGAGGATTCAGCTCAGAGGGGGATGATCATACCTGATAAGATGCCTCCAGTGACTGGCTGGGCTTATGGATGCCCACGTCTTCTGAGCTCACTTCTCCTGGGCAAGGAAGAAGGGACAGCAACATCTCTCCCCCTCTCCCTGTCCTCCTCTCCCTCTTTCTCTAACTATGTCTCTGTCTGTCTGTCTGATTCACTTTCTGTCTGTCTCCAGGCAGCCACTGAGTCCATAGCTCAACCTAAACATATACATTATCAGAGATGTTTTTGTTTTCAATAAAAACATAAAAATATAAGTTTAAAATTACTTCTGTAGCTAGAGAATGCAACTCTTCATGACGTTACAAGCTTTCCTGTAATGGCCTTGCCTTAGTGGAGCCAGTCTTACACAGAGACAGAGAGATAGTGACTGGCTCCCCTGGCGAGCAGTGACTAACTCCTGGCTGGGGATGGTGTTCCCTAATGAAAGCAGGCCAGGACATATTTGAGGGGTGCTTTACAAATTGAGTCAGACACTTTAAAGCAAACAGAAACAGCAAACAGGAAAAAGCTGCCTACCCCCACCTACCAAACTAAAGGACAGAGAGAGCAGGCAGAATGATGGAGGTACAGCAGTAGCTGAGACACCCAGACATTCACAGAAGACAAAATCAATCAATTAATAAGTCAACAAGCATTAATTAAGTACCTACCGTGTGCTGGGCACTGTGCTAAGCACTGGGGTTGCAAAGAAAGACAAACAAAAAAATCAAAATCATAACCAAAACATTTACAAAGACCCTGACTTCTAATGAAGATGAAATGCAGATATCTAGGCTGGGAGAGGCCTGCATGAAGGGAGTGTTGGAACTGGGAGGATGGAAAGAAGTCAGCAGTGGCACTTGGGGTCAAGTCGGTCAACTCTCTGCTCATTAGGTGAGTGCCCTACACTCTTCAACCAAAGAGCTCTCATCCAGAACCTTCTAAGAAGTTCTTATATCAGGAAGCTCAGTACCATACATGGCAGTGCCAGAGTATTGATTCAGGACAACTGGGGAGGGCCAACTCCGTGAAAAGTGGTTTAAATCAATTAAGTCATTTATTCAGTTAGCCATTCAGTAAGAGCATGTCTAAGTACCCCAGGAAACTGTCTAAGATGAAGTCGCAGAGTAAGTACTGATCCATGCTCCTTCCCTCCCTTCCTCCCTCCTTCCTTCCTTCCTTCCCTCCCTCCTTCCTTCCTTCCTTCCTTCCTTCCTTCCTTCCTTCCTTCCTTCCTTCCTTCTTTCCCTTCTCCCTTCCTCCCTCCCTTCCTCCCTTCTCCCTTCCCTCCTCCCTTCCTCCCTCCTTTCCTTCCTTCCCTCCTTCCTTCCTTCCTTCCTTCCTTCCTTCCTTCCTTCCTTCCTTCCTTCCTTCCTTCCTTCCTTCCTTCTTTCCCTTCTCCCTTCCTCCCTCCCTTCGTCCCTTTCTCCCTTCCCTCCTCCCTTCCTCCCTCCTTTCCTTCCTTCCTTCCTTCCTTCCTTCCTTCCTTCCTTCCTTCCTTCCTTCCTTCCTTCCTTCCTTCCTTCTTTCCTTCCTTCCTTCCTTCCTCCCTTCTACTCTTCCCTGGTAGGAATCTGGTGTCAGGCTTCCCATGCCATTTTACAGGAGATGGTCCTTTTAAAGTTGTGCCCCAACAAATTTAACCTCTGCTGACCAGACTTCTGGTGAAGACTCACACTTAATGAACCAGATCCTTGGAGGACAGGCCAATAACTGTCAGTGCCTCACCCTCAGACCCTCTGCTGCTTGGTCAGACCAATGTGGAGTACCAGTCATTAAATGAGGCCTTCAAGGATAAATTCAGAACCATCACTGATCAGCACCAGGACCTTCTGCCACCTGGCTACCAGATCAGATCTGTGTGGTGCCCAGTCTCTGAGAGGGTCACCACAAGTCCAGAAGTTTGCCAGCCAGATCCTGAATCAACTTCTCCATGAACAGAAGTGGGGCCAGGAGGCAGCAGGCCTCCTACATTCCCTCAGGACCCACTGTATCTGATTTTGGAGGAGGCCTGATGCTTTATAGAAATCATGTTCTGCTAGGGATGGCCAAGGAGTCGGCTGGGCCCTAGTGTTCACAGTTAAGATGGCAAGGACCTGGTATCTCCTTAAATGACATCAAAGCCTGGAACCTACCCAAATCAAGTGTCTGCTTTTTCCTAAGACAATATGGAAGTGCAATTCACAGCTGTAGCCTATGTTGCCAAAAACACTGAGTCAGAGTACCTGGGTTCAAATCCCACCTTTGACACTAGCTACTTGTTTGGTATTAGGCAAGTAACTTTACCTTCCTGGGCCTCAGTTTCCTTGTCAGTAAAAAAAAAGAGCATTAGATTCAATCAATCACTAACAGCGGTGATAATGGACATCCTTGTTTCACTCCTGGTCTTACTGGAAATGCTTCTAGCTTATCCCCCATTACATATAATGCTTGCTGATGTTTTTAAATAAATGCTGTTTATAATTTTAAGGAAGACTCTCTCTATTCCTATACTCTCTAGCGTTTTTTAACAGGAATGGGTATTGTATTTTGTCAAAAGCTTTTTCTGCATCCATTGAGATAATCATGTAGTTTCCTTCAGTTTTGTTATTGATGTGATCAATTATGCTGTTAGTTTTCCTAATATTGAACCAGTCCTGCATTCCTGGTATAAATCCTACCTAGTCGTAGTGTATTATTCTCATGATAAGTTGCTGTGATCTTTTTGCTAATATTTTATTTAACATTTTTTTTGCATCTATATTCATTAATGAAATTGGTCTATAATTTTCTTTCCCTGTTTTGACTTTTCCTGGATTAGGTATCAGCACCATATTTGCATCAAAAAAAGAATTTGGTAGGCTTCATTTTTTGCCTGTTTTCCCAAATGATCTATATAGTATTGTTCTTTAAATGTTTGATAGAATTCACTTGTAAATCCACCTGGCCCTGGAGATTTTTTCCTAGGCAGTTCTTTGGTGCCTTGTTCAATTTCTTTTTCTGAGATGTGGTTATTTAAGCTTTTTTTTTTTTCTTCTTCTTCTTTTAACCTGCACAATTTATATTTTTGTAAATATTCAACCATTTCACTAAGACTGTCAAATTCATTGACATGCAGTTAGGCAGAATAATTCCTATTATTGTTTTAATTTCCTTTTCCTTGGTGGTGGATTCACCTTTTTCATTTTCGATGCTGGTAATTTGGTTTTCTTCTTTCTTCTTTTTAATTTAAATTTACCAAAGGTTTATCTATTTTATTGTTTTTCCCCCCATAAAACCATCTCTTAGTGTATTTATTATTTCAATAGTTTTCTTAATTTCAATTTTATTAATCTCTTCTTTGGTTTTCAATATTTCTAATTTAGCACTTAATTGGAAGGTTTTAATTTGTCCTTTTTCTATGTTTTTTTAGTTTCATGGCTAATTCATTTATCTCTTCTTTCTTATTTTATTCATGCAAACATTTAGAGATATAAAACTTCCTCTAAGAACCACTTTTGCTGCATCCCATAAGTTTTGGTGTGTTATCTTATTACTACCATTTTCTTGGATGAAGTTTTTGATTGTTTCTATGATTTGTTGTTTGACCCACTCATACTTCTTTTTTTAAGTTTTTTATTAGGCAGTTGGGGTTAAGTGACTTGCCCAGGGTCACACAGCTAGTAAGTGTCAACTGTTTGGTCTGAGGCCATATTTGAACTCAGGTCCTCCTGACTTCAGGGCCAGTGCTCTATCTACTGCACCACCTACCTGCTCCTGACCCACTCATTTTTAGGATTAGATTATTTAGCTTCCAATTATTTTTAGTCTATCTTTCCATGGCCCTTTATTACATATAATTTTTATTGCATCATGATCTGAAAAGGGATGCATTTAATATTTCTTCCTCTCTGCATTGGATTATGAGGTTTTTATGCCCTAGTACATGGTCAGTTTTTGTGTATGTGCCATGCACCACTGAGAAAAAAGTATATTCCTCTCTATCCCCATTAAATTTTCTCCATAGGTCTGCCATATCTAACTTTTCTAAAATTCTACTCACCTCCTTAACTTCTTTGTTGTTTATTTTGTGGTTAGATTTATCTAACTCAGAGAGGGTGAGGTTGAGGTCCCCCACTAGTATAATTTTGCTGTCTATTTCTTCCTGTAACTCCCTGAACTTCTCCTCTAAGAATCTGGATGCTATACCATTTGATGCATATGTTTAGTAATGATATTACTTCATTGTCTATGGTGCCTTTTAACAGGATGTAGTTTCCTTCCCTGTCTCTTTGATAAGATCTATTTTTGCTTTTTCTTTGTCTGAGATCGGGATTGCTACCCCTGTTTTTTTTTTTTTAACTTCAGCTGAAGCATAATATACTCTACTCCAGCCTTTTACCTTTACCCTGTGTGTGTCCCTCTGTTTCAAATATGTTTCCTGTGAACAACATATTGTAGGATTATGGTTTTTAATGCATTCTGTTATCTGCTTCCATTTTATGGGAGAGTTCATCCCATTCACACTAACAGTTATGATTACTATTTGTGTCTTTCCATCCTCTTCCTCTTGATTTACACTTTTATTTCTCCATCCTCCCTTTCCCTCCCCAAAAGAGTTTTGCTTTTGACCGCTGCCACCCTCAATCTTCCCTCCCTTTTATTAGCCCTCTCCCTTTTCTTTCCCTTTTCCCTTACTGCTTCTTCCCTCTCTTCTAACCACCACCTGCCTTTTCTTTCCCCTTTCTCCTCCTACTGTCTATAGGGTAGGTTATATTTTGCTACTTAAGTGAGTGTGTTATTCCCTCCTTGAGCCAAGCCAGATGAGAGTAAGGTTTAAACAATGCTTATCTACCTTTCTTCTTTCTCTCTACTGTAATGTTTTTGTGTCTCTTCATGTGATGTAATTTACCCTTTTCTGCCTTTTCCTTTCCTGTGCTCTCATTACAATCCCTTTTCACCCCTTAATTAGGTTTTTGTTTTATCACATCAAAGTCAATTTATCCCTACACCCTCTGACTGTGTATATCCCTTCTAAATGTCGTAATAAAGACAGAGTTCTCAAGAATTGCAAGTATCATCTTCCTATGTAGGGATGTAAACAATTTATCCTTATTGAATACATTTTTTCTTTCCTGTTTACCTTTTTATGCCTGTCTAGAGTCTTGTATTTGAAGATCAAATTTTCTGTTGAGCTCTGGTCAACAGAATAAATTTATTGTTAAATGATTTTCCAATTATTTAGATCTGACTTTATTCATGTGAAAAGCATTTTTAATTGTGTTCATATAGTTCCTAGGTTTGTTTTGGTAGGTAGACTCCTAAATATTTTGTAATATCTACAGTAACTTTAAATGGAACTTCTTTTTCTATCTCTCACTGTTGGGCTTTGTTGCTAATATATAGAAATATTGATGATGTAGGTTTATTTTATATCCTGCAACTTTGCTAAAGTTGTTTATTATTTCAAGTAACTTTTTACTTGATTCTCTAGTATATCGTCATATCAGGTATATCATCATATCATCTCCAAAGAGTGATAGCTTTGTTTCTACTTTGCCTATTCTAATACCTTCAATTTCTTTTTCTTCTCTTATTATTGCTAAAGCTAATGTTTCCAGTATGATGGTGAACAACAGTTTTGATAATGCACATCCTTGTTTCACCCTGATCTCATTGAAAATACTTCTAACTTGTCCCCATTACATATGATGCTTGCTGAAGGTTTTAGGTAGATGCTACTTATTGTTTTAAGGAAGACTCCATTTATTCCTATGCTCTCTAGTGTTTTTTTGATAGGAATGGGTGTTGTATTTTGTCAAAAGCTTTTCCTGCTCTATGGAGATAATCATATGGTTTATGTTAGCTTTGTTGTTCATATGATCAATTATGTTAATAGTTTTCCTAATATTGAATAAGCCCTGCATTCCTGGTATAAATCTTACCTTTCTGTCCCCATTCAATTTTCTCCAGAGGTCTAACATACCTAACTTCTGCAATATTCTATTCACCTCCTTAACTTCTTTCTTGTTTATTTTGTGGTTAGATTTATCTGGTTCAGAGAGGGTGAGGTTGGGGTCCCCCACTACTATAGTTTTTCTGTCTATTTCTTCCTGTAACTACCTGAACTTCTCCTCTAAGAACTTGGATGTTATACCATTTGGTGCATATATGGTTAGTAAAGATATTACTTCATTGTCTATGGTGCCTTTTAGCAGGATGTAGTTTCCTTCCTTATCTTTTTTGACAAGATCTATTTTTGCTTTTGCTTTGTCTGAGATCAGGATTGCTATCCCTGTTTTTTTTTTTTTTACTTCAGCTGAAGCATAACATATTCTACTCCAGCCTTTTACCTTTACCCTGTGTGTGTCCCTCTGTTTCAAATGTGTCTCCTGTAAACAACATATTGTAGGATTATGATTTTTAATCCATTCTACTATCTGCCTCTGCTTTATGAGAGAGTCTATCCCATTCTCATTCTCAGTTATTGTCACTATTTGTGTCCTTCTCTCCATCCTATTTCCCTCTTGTTCATGCTTGTTTTTCTTTCTCCTTTTCCCTCCTCATTAGTGTTTTGCTTTTGAAGAGGGCCTCCCTCAGTCCTGCCTCCCTTTTATTAGCTCTTTCACTTTTCTTTCCCTTTACCCTTACTGCTTCTTCCCTCCCTTCTATCTCCCCTCCATTTTCTTTCCCCTTTTTCTTCCTACTGCCTGTAGGGCAAGTTAGATTTCTATACCTAACTGATTATGTTATTACCTTCTGAGCTAAATCTGTAAGGTTCAAACAGTGCTCATCTCCCTCCCTTCTTTCCCTCTACTGTAATACATTTTTGTGCCTTTTCCTTTAATGTAATTTAACCTTGTCTGCCTCCTCCTTTCCTTTTTTCTCAGTATATTTTCTTAGATCATATTAATCCACTTACTTAGATCCATTTAACTGACTTGACTAGATTTTTTTTTATCATTACATCAAAGTCAACTTATACCCCCCTCTATGTATGCCCCTTTAAAATGGTTTAATAACAATACAATCTTCAAGAATTACAAGTGTCAGCTTCCTTTATAAGGATGCAAACAGTTTGTCCTTAATAATAACGTTGGGTTTTTTTGTCCCATTTACCTTTTTATGTCTCTCTTGAGTCTTGTATTTGAAAATCAAATTTTCTGTTGAGCTCTGATCTTTTTATCAGGAAGGTTTGGGAGTCCCGTATTTTGTTGAATATCCATCTCCTCCCTTGAAAGATTATGCTCATTTTCACTGGATAGTTGATCCTTGGTTGTAATCCATGCTCCTTTGCCTTACAGAATATCATATTCCACACCCTACGATCCTTCAATGTAGAAGCTGCAAGGTCCTGTGTAATCCTGACTGTGGTTCCATGACATTTAAATTGTTTCTTTCTGTCAGCTTGCAGTATTTTCTCTTTGACCTGGTAATTTTGGAATTTTGCTACTATATTCCTTGGCGTTTTCAATCTGAGATTTCTTTCAGTAGGTGATCGGTGGATTCTTTCTATGGGTATTTTACCCTCTGGTTCTAGGACTTCAGGGCAGTTTTCCTTGACGAAATTTATTGTTTTTTTTTAATAGTCCTTTGTACTATTTATTATTTCAGTGTTTTTTCTTTCAATTTTCTTTTTTTTTCATTTTAAAATTTCTTTTTATTGTTCAATTACAGCATTTTAATATTTTTAGTTTACTAGTCTTTTTTTTAAAGTTACATATGTGATTTGTTGATTTGATCTTTCTCTCTTTTATTGATGGAAGTATTTAAGGGTAGAAAATTTGCCTAAAGACTGTTTTGATTACATCTCTAAAATTGTGATGTCATCTCATTGTTACAATTATCTTTAATGAAATTATTTTTCCCTATGATTTATTTTTTGATTCACCTATTCTATATGATTAAGTTATTTTGTCTTTAGTTAATTTTAATCTTTTCTTTAGTCCTACTTGACTAAATGGACTTTTACTGAATTGTATTCTTTAAAAGGTATTTTTAGAATTTCTGGTTTTCTACATTTGTTTGTATTATTTTTATGCCATAATTCATCATCAATTTTAAAAATATTTTCACAGCTGAAAAATATGCATATTAATTTCTGTTTCTATTGAATAATCTCCAGATATCTTTCATATTAAACTTTTCTAAAATTCCATGCAAATACTAGACTTCTTGTTTCCTTTTAAAGTTAGATTTACTCATTTCTAAAAAATGTAAAATGAGGTCCTATGCCATTACAATTTTACTACATCTTCCTCCTGTGACTCATTTTCCTTCACCTTTAAGTATTTTAAAGGCTACGGAATTTGGCACATATATGTTTATTATTGATATTAATTTATTGTCCAAAGCAACTTTCAGGAACATGTACTTAACCTGTTTGTTTCTTTTAAATTAAGTTTCTTTCTTTCTTTTTGGCTATTGCCTTCTTTACATCATAGTTGCTACTCCATTATTTTTTCTTAATTTAAAGCGTAAGTTTTTCTCATTTCCTTACAACCTTATTTTGACTCTGTGTGAATCTCTACATTTCGTATAGGCTTCTGGTAAATAACATATTGTTGGATCATACTTTCTAATCCATTCTTCTATCTTCTTCCATTTTATGTATGAATCAATTTATTTTACATTTATAGTAATTATTGTTAATTTGTTTTTTTCTCCATCCTCTACTCTTTTTTTTAGGTCTACTAGACTTTTTTATTTGAAAGTTTTGAGTTCCAAATTCTATCTCTCCCTCTGTTCCTTCCCTCCCTGAGATGGTAAGAATTCAGATATAGCTTATATGTGTGCAATTATATAAAACATTTCCATATTAGTCATTTTATACAAGAAGACTCAAATGAAAGAAAAAGAAAGAAAGTGAAAACTCTCATTCTTCAGTCTGTATTCAATCAATATCAGTTCTTTCTTAGCAGGCAGATAGTATTCCTCATCAGTAATTCTTTGGGATTGTCCGGGATCATTGCATTACTGAGGATAGCTAAGTCATACACAGTTCTTCAACATATAATATTGCTGTTACTGTGTAAAATGTTCTCCTGGTTCTGCTCACTTCACTAGGCATCAGTTTATGTAAGTCTTTGCAGGCTTTTCTGAAATCATTCTGCTTGTCATTTTTTGCAGCACAATAATATTCCATTACAAGCATATACCATGGATTGTTTAGCTATTCCCCAATTGATGGGCATCCCTTTGATTTCCAATTCTTAGCCACCACAAAAAGAGCTGCTATAAATATTTTTGTACAAATAGGTCCTTTTCCATTTTTTGGATATCTTTAGGATATAGACCTAGCAGTGACATTGCTGGATCGAAGGTTAAGTATAGTTTTATAGCACTTTGGGCATAGTTCCCAATTGCTCTCCAGAATGGTTGGATCAGTTCACAACTGAATCAACTGCATTTGTGTCCCATTTTTCCCACATTATCTCCAATGTCCAACATTTTCCTTTTCTGTCATTTTAGCCACTCTGATAGGTGTGATGTGGTACCTCGGAGTTATTTTAATTTGCATTTACCTGATCAATAGTGATATAGAGCATTTTTTCCATATAACTATAGAGAACTTTGACTTCTTTGTCTGAAAACTCCCTGTTTATATCCTTTGACCATTTATCAATTGGGGAATGACTTATATTTTCGTAAATTTGGCTCAATGCTCTATATATTTGAGAAATGAGGCCTTTATCAGAGATAGTTGTTAAAAATTCTATTCCCACCCCCACCCCCCACAGTTTTCTGCTTTCCTTATAATTTTGGTTACATTGGTTTTGTTTGTGCAAAACTTAAATTTTATATGATCAAAATTATCTATTTTACATTTTGTAATTCTCTCTATATCTTCTTTGGTCCTACATTCCTCCCTTATCCATAAATATGATGCATAAACTAATCCATGCTCTCTTAATTTGCTTATGATATCACCTTTTATGTGTTAATCATGTACCCATTTTGACATCATCTTGGTATATGATGAGATATTGTCTATACCTAGTTTCTACCATACTGTTTTCCAGTTTTCCAAGCAGTTTTTGTCAAATACTGAGTTTTTTGTTCCAAAAGCTTGAATCTTTGCATTTATCATATACTAGATTGCTGTGGTCATTCACTATAATGCAATTTGTCCCTAATCCATTCCATTGATCCACCACTCTATTTCTTAGCCACTAGAAGATTCTTTTGGTGATTACCACTTTATAATACAGTTTGAGATCTGGTACAACTAGACCATCTTCTTTCCCAACTTTTTCATTGATTCTCTTAATATCTTTGAATTTTTGTTCTTTCATGTGAATTTTTCTATTTTTCTAGCTCTATGAAATAATTTTTGATAGTTTAATTGGTATGGTACTGAATAAATAGATTAATTTTGATAAAAAAATATCATGTTTGTTATGCTGACTTGGAGTACCCATGAGAAATTACTATTTTCCTGATTGTTTAGTTCTGGTTTTATTTGTGTGAAAAAGTATTTTTAGTTGTTTTCATATAGTTCCTGCATTTGTCTTGGCAGGTAGACTCCCAAGTATTTTATAATATCTACAATCACTTTAAATGGAATTTCTCTATCTCTTGCTGCTGAATTTTGGTAGTAATACATGGAAATACCAATGATTTATGTGGGCTTATTTTTTATCCTGCAACTTTGCTAAAATTATTAATAATTTCAAGTAGTTTTTTAGTTGATTGTCATGGATTCTCGAAGTATATCATCATATCATCTGCAAAGAGTAATAATTTCATTTCCTCATTGCTCATTCTAATTCCTTTAATTTCTTTTTCTTCTCTCATTGCTATAGCTAACATTTCTAGTACAATATTAAATAATAGAGGTAACAGTGGGCATCCTTACTCTGCCTGTGATTGTTTTGGGAAATCTTCTAGCTTATTCCCATTACAAATAATGTTTATTGATGGCTTTTAAAAATTAATTTATTTTGAATTATCAACAATCACTTCTATAAGCTTTTGAGTTTTAAATTTTTCTCCCCCTTCTTCCCCACCTCCCTCCCCAAGATGGTGCACAATCTGATATGGGCTCAATATGTACATTCCTATTAAACATATTTTCACATTAGTGATGTTTAAGTAAGAATTAGAACCAACAGGAGGAACCACCAGAAAGAGGAAACAAAACACAGCAAAAGAAAAAAACCTAGCAAATAGTTTGCTTCAATCTGCATTCAAACTCCATAGTTCTTTCTTTGGATGTGGATAGCATTTTCCATCATGAGGCTTTTGGAGATATCTTAGATCCTTGTATTGCTGAGAAGGGTTAAGTCTATCAATATTAGTCATCACACAACGTGGCTGTTACTGTATACAACATTCTCCTGGTTCTGCTTACTTCACTCAGCATCAGACCATACAAGTCTTTCCAGGTTTTTCTGAAGTCAGTCTGTTCATCATTTCTTATAGGACAATAGTATTCCATTACATTCATATACCACAACTTGTTCAGCCATTCCCCAATTGGTGGGTATCCTCTCAATTTCCAATTCTTTGCCACCACAAAAAAAATAGCTGCTATGAATATTTCTGTACTTATGGATCCTTTTCCCATTTGTATGATCTTTTTGGGATATGGCCCTAGAAGTGCTTTTGTTGGGTCAAAGGGTACACACATTTTGATAGCCCTTTGGGCATAGTTCAAAATTGGTCTCCAAAATGTTTAGATCATTTCACAACTCCACCAACAATGCATTAGTGTTCCAGTTTCCCTACATCTTCTCCAACATTTATCATTTTCCTGTTTTGTCATGTTGGCCAGTCTTATAGGTGTGATGTTGCACCTGAGTTGTTTTGATTTGCATTTCTCTAATCAATAGTGATTTAGAGAATTTTTCCATATGACTATGGATGGCTTTAATTTCTTTCTCTGAGAACTGCCTTTTCATATCCTTTGACCATTTATCAATTGGGGAATGACTTGCATTCTTATAAATTTGACTCAATTCTCTACATATTTTAGAAATGAGACCTTTATCAGAGAGAATGGTTGTAAAAAATTTTTCCCAATTTTCTACTTTCCTTCTAAATCTTGGTTGCATTGGCTTTGTTTGTGCAAAACCTTTTCAATTTAATGTGATCAAAGTTATCCATTTTGCTTTTTGTAATGTTCTCTATCTCCTGTTTGGCCATGAATTCTGTTCTCTATAAATCTGATAGGTAAACTATTCCTTGCTCTCTCAAGGAGAGCTTGTTGATGGTTTTAGATTAATATTACTTATCATTTTAAGGTTAGCTCCATTTATTTCTATGCTCTCTAATGTTTTTAATAGGAATGAGTGCTATATTTTGTCAAAGGCCTTTTCTGCATCTATTGAGATAGTCATATAATTTCTGTTGGTTTTATTACTGATATAGTCAATTATGCAAATAGTTTTCCTAATCTTGAATTAGCCCTACATTCCTGGTATAAATCCCACCTCATCATAGTGTATGATCCTTGTGATATATTGCTGTAATCTCTTTACTAGTATTTTATTTAAAATTTTATTTAAAGCATTTGCATTAATATTCATTAGGAAAATTGGCCTATAATTTTCTTTCTCTGCTTTGGCTCTTCCTGGTTTGAGTATCAGCACTATATTTGTGTCATAAAATGAATTTGGTAGGACTCCTTCACCCATTTCCCAAATAGGTTATGTAGTATTGTAATTAATTGTTCTTTAAATGTTTGGTAGAATTCACTTATGGATTCATCTAGTCCCAGGATTTTTTTCCTTAGGAAGTTTATTGATGGCTTGTTCAATTTCCTTTTCTAAGATTGGGTTATTTAAATATTTCATTTCTTCTTCTGTTTAATTTATATATACATGTATATACATATATGTATACACACACATATTTGTAAATATTCATCTATTTCATTTAGATTATCAAATTTATTGGCATGCAGTTGGGCAAAATAGCTCCTAACAATAGTTTTAATTTCCTCTTCATTGGTGGTGAATTCATCCCTTTCATTTTTCATGCCAGTAATTTGATTATTTTCTTTTCTTTTTTAGGTCAAGTTAACCAAAGGTTTACCTATTTTATTGTTTTTTTCCCCCATAAAAGCAATGCCTAATTTTATTTTTTAGTTCAATGGCTTTCTTAATTTCAATTTTATTAATCTCTCCTTTGATTTCTCAGGATTTCCAATTTGGTGTTTAATTGGGGATTTTTAATTTGTTCTTTTTCTAATTTTTCTTAGTTACATGCCCAAGCCATTGGTCTTCTTTTTCTCTATTTTATTGATGTAAGCAATTAAAAATATCCATTTCCCCTCAAGTAACACTTTGGCTGCATCCCGTAAATTTTGGCTTACTGTCTCATCATTTTCTTTAATGAAATTATCAATTTTTTCTACGATTTGGTCTTTGACTTACTTATTTTAGGATTAGATTTTAAAATTTCCATTTAATTTTTAATCTCTCTTTCCATTGTCCACTATTGAATGTAATTTTTATTGCATTATGATCTGAAAAGGATGCGTTTACTATTTCTACTTTTCTGCATTTTGTTGTAAGGTTTTTATATCCAAATACATGGTCAATTTTTGCATAGGTGCCATGTACTATTCCCATTCAACTTTCTTCAGGGAGCTATCATATCTAACTTTTCTAGAATTTTATTCACCTCCTTAACTTCTTTCTTGTTTATTTTTTGTTAGATTTCTCTAGTTCTGAGAGGGGAAAGTTGAGGCCTCCCACTATTATAGTTTTATTATCTGTTTCATGCTGTATCTCATTCAACTTCTTCAAAAATTTAGATGCTATATCATTTGGTGCTTATATGTTTAGTACTGATATAACTTCAGACACGATGTAGTTTTCTTCTTTATTTCTTTTAATTAGATCTAATTTTGCTTTTGCTTTGTCTGACATCATAATTGCTACCCCTGTTTTTTTTTTGCTTCAGTTGAAGCATAATAGATCCTGCTCCAGTCCTTTGCTTTTACCCTGTGTGTATCTCTCTGCTTCAGATGTGTTTCTTGTAACCAATATATTGTAGGATTCTGATTTTTAATCCATTTTGCTCTCCGCTTATATTAAATGGGTGAATTTATCCCATTCACATTTATAGTTATGATAACTAACTGTGTGTTACCCTCCAGGCTATTTTTCTATTGTTTATCCCTACTCTTGTACCTTTCATTCTTTCCCTCCTCACAAGTGTTTTTTTTTACTTCTGATTACTACCTTCCCCTCCCTTTTATCAATCCCCTCTCCCCCTTCTATTATCCTCATCCCTTTTAACTTCCTTATTAGGTAAGATAAATTTCTATCTCCAATTGAGGATGCATGTTATTCCCTCTTTGAGCCAATATTGATGAGAGTAAGGTTTAAGCTTTTCTTACCACCTTCCCATTTTTCCCTCCATTATAATACCTCTTTCATACCTCTTTTATGTGAGATAATTTACCCCATCCAATCTCCCCCCTCTTTCTTCTTCCACTGCAATTTTCTTTCCCACCTCTTTATTTTTTTTTTTGTATCATCCCATAAAAGTTACCTTGTATCCACACTCTCTGTCTACATATACTCCTTCTAATTGCTCTTATAGTAATAAAGTTATTAAGAGCTACGAATATTTTCTTGCCATATAGAAACAAACTACTTATTGAATTTCTTATATTTTATCTCTCTTGTTTCTTTGTTACCTTTTTATGTTTCCCTTGAGCCTTGCATTTGGAGGTCAAATTTTTAATCAGCTCTGGTATTTTAATTATAAATGTTTGAAAGCCCTCTATTTTGTTAAATGTTTATTTTCACCCTGAAAGATTGTATTTAATTTTGCTGGCTAGGTGATTCTTGGTTTTAATCCCAACTCCTTTTCCCTCTGGTATCTCATATTCCAAGCCCTCCAGTTCTTTAATGTGGAAGCTGCCAAATTCTGTGTAATTCTAACTGTAGTTCCACAAGATTTGAATTGCTTCTTTTTGGCCACTTACTATACCTTCTCCTTTATCTGTGAGCTCTGAAATTTGGCTAAAATGTTTGGGGGAGTCTTTGTTTTGGGATCTCTTCCAGTGTATTCTCTCAATAACTATTTTACCCTCTGGTTTTAATATATTTCTTTGATAATTTTTTGAAAGATGTCCCAGCATTTTTTTTATCATGGCTTTCAAGTAGTCCAATAATTCTTATATTATTTCTCCTGGATCTATTTTCTATGTCAGTTGTTTCTCCAATATGAAATTTTACATTTTCTCCTTTTTTTTTGGTTTTGTTTTATTGTATCTTGATTCTCATAGAGTCATTAGTTTTCACTTGTTCAATTCTAATTTTTAAGGAATTATGTTTTTTAGTGAGCTTTTGTACTTCCTTTTCCATTTGGCCAATTCTATTTTTTAAGGATTTCTTTTCCTTGGTAAATTTATCCAAAATTCTCTTGCATTATTCTCATTTCTTTTCCCATTGTTTTCTTCTATTTCTCTAATTTGCCTTTTAAAATCATTTTTAAACTCTTCCAGGAATTCTTTTTGAGTCTGAGACCAAATTAAATATTTTTCTTTCAGGCTTCACATGTAGCCATTTTTGACATTATTGTCCTCTTCTAAGTTTATACTTTAATCCTCCCTATCATCACAGTAACCTTCTATAGTCAAACTCTTTTTATGTTTTTTTTTGCTCATTTTTTCTGCCTTTTTTGGTGACTTGATGTTTTTTACATAAGAGTTGGGCCCTGGTCTTACACTAACCCCAGGTTTTTGTGCTGAGTCTCTGGATCTTACTGCTGGCTTTCACTGTGCTTCAGGACCTAGCTGCTTGCTTTCTTTGGAGGCCAGCCTTCCCTTCTGGCTTGTATAGGGGGACAGAATTTCTCCATTGGCCTCCCCTGGCTGTGGGGTCTAGCTGTTGGCCTGCTCCAGGTGTAGGGCCTTGCTGCTGGGTTGCTATGGAAACAGGGTCTCTTTGCTGGTAGGGGTGGAATATCACTGTTGCACAGTCCTGGTGTGGGGCTTCACTACTGGTCAGCAATGGGGTCAGGGCCTCACTGGTGGCTTGTGCTAGGGGTGGGATTGCTAGAGTGGGACATTGCTGAGCTCCTTAGACTGCTGGCTTCCCTAGGGGCTGCTGGTTTGCAGGAGGGTGGAGCCTCACTGATGGATTGCCCCAGGCTTGTAGCTGTAATTCCTGACTTCTGTGTGAAGCTGGCTGCTGCTGCTGCTCTTGAATTTTGTTCCCTTCCCACCCAGTGAGACAGACTTTTCCTGCTGGGCTGGTCAGCTGCTTCCCTGCTCAGCTGCTTCCCTGCTTCTACATCAGTTCTGAGGAGGTTTTCTAGTTGTTTGGAGGGGAATTTGGGGGGCTTTCTAGGGTTCCTTCCTCACTCTGCCATCTTGACACCAGAAGTCCCCATCCTCTACTCATTTTTTTTTTTTTAGTTTTTGGCTAGGCAATGGGGTTAAGTGACTTGCCCAGTATCACATAGTTTGTAAGTGTTATATGTCTGAGGCTGGATTTGAACTCAGGTCCTCCTGACTCCAGGGTTGATGCTCTGTCTACTGCACCACCTAGCTGCCCCTCCATCTTCTACTCTTAATACTTTTCCTCCTATTTGTCTTCTCCCCTTCTTTTTATTTTTTTAAATTTTTAAACTTTTTTAAATATTTTTTTCCATATGTTTTTGAGTTGAAAATTTTTTCTCCCTTTCTTCCCCCCCCCCAAGACGGTGCACAATCTGACATAGGCTTTACATTTAAATACCCATTAAACATATTTCACATTAGTGAAGTTGTAAGTAAAAATTAAAACCAATAGGAGGAACCATCAGAAAGATGAAACAAAATTCAACTTAAGGTAAAAATAAGTGAGAGCGATTCAACTTCCATAGTTCTTTCTTTGGATGTGGACAGCATTTTCCATCCCGAGGCCTCTGGAGATGTCTTAGATCCTCGTAATGCTGAGAAGGGTTCAGTTTAACATTCTTAGTCATTGCATAATGTGGCTGCTATTGTATACAAAGTCCTCTGGGTTCTGCTCACTTCACTCAGCAACAGACCATAAAAGTCTTCCCAGGTTTTTCTGAAGCCAGCCTGTTCATCATTTCTTATAGAACAATAGTATTCCATTACATTCATATACCACAACTTGCTCAGCCATTCCCCAATTGATGGGCATCCTCTCCATTTCCAATTCTTTGCCACCACAAAAAGAGCTGCTATAAATATTTTTGTACATGTGGGTCCTTTTCCCATTTGTCTGATCTCTTTGGGATATAGCCCTAGAAGTGCTATTGCTGGATCAAAGGGTATGCACATTTTTGTAGCCCTTTGGGCATAGTTCCAAATTGTTCTCCAAAATGGTTGGATCATTTCACAACTCCACCAACAATGTATTAGCTTTCCAATTTTCCCACATCCTCTCCAACATTTATCATTTTCCTGTTTTGTCATGTTGGCCAATCTGATAGGTGTGATGTGGTACCTCAGAGTTGTTTTGATTTGCATTTCTCTAATCAATAATGATTTAGAGCATTTTTTCATATGACTATAGATGGCTTTAATTTCTTCATCTGAGAACTGCCTGTTCATATCCTTTGACCATTTATCAATTGGGGAATGGCTTGTGTTCTTATAAATTTGTCTTAATTCTCTATATATTTTAGAAATGAGGCCTTTATCAGAAAGACTGGTTGTAAAAATTCTTTCCCAATTTTCTACCTTCCTTCTAATCTTAGTTGCATTGGCTTTGTTTGTGCAAAAACTTTTCAATTTAATGTAATCAAAATGATCCATTTTGCTTTTCATAATGTTCTCTATCTCCTGTTTGGTCATGAATTCTTCTGTTCTCCATAGATCTGATAGGTAAACTATTCCTTGTTCTCCCAGTTTACTTATGGTATCAGCCTTTATATCTAAGTCCTGAACCCATTTTGACTTTATTTTGGTATATGGTGTGAGATTTGGGTCTATGCCTAGTTTCTGCCATACTCTTTTCCAGTTTTCCCAGCAGTTTTTTTCAAAGAGTGGGTTCTTATCCCAGAAGCTGGGGTCTTTGGGTTTATCAAATAATAGATTACTATAGTCATTGACTACTGTGTCTTGCATATTTAACCTATTCCACTGATCCACCTCCCTATTTCTTAGCCAGTACCAAGCAGTTTTGATGATGTCTGCTTTATAATACAATTTAAGATCTGGAATTGCTAGGCCACCTTCCCCTGCATTTCTTTTCATTAGTTCCTTTGATATTCTGGACCTTTTGTTTTTCCAAATGAATCTTGTTATTATTTTTTCTAACTCTATAAAATAATTTTTTGGTAGTTTGATTGGTATGGCACTGAATAAGTAAATTAGCTTAGGTAGGATTGTCATTTTTATTATATTAGCTCAGCCTACCCATGAGCAACTGATGTTTTTCCAATTATTTAGATCTGATTTTATTTGTGTGAAAAGTGTTTTGTAATTGTGTTCATAGAGTTCCTGGGTTTGTTTTGGGAGGTAGACTCCTAAATATTTTATAATGTCTACAGTAAGTTTAAATGGGATTTCTCTTTCTATCTCTTGCTGTTGGGCTTTGTTGGTAATATATAGAAATGCTGATGATTTATGTGGGTTTATTTTATAGCCTGCAACTTTGCTAAAGTTGTTTATTATTTCAAGTAGTTTTTTACTTGATTCTCTAGGATTCTCTAAGTATATCATCATGTCATCTGCAAAGAGTGATAGCTTTTTCTTCTTTGCCTATTCTAATGCCTTCAATTTCTTTTTCTTCTCTTATTGCTAAAGCTAACGTTTCCAGTACAATATTGAATAACAGTGGTGATAATGGACATCCTTGTTTCACCCCGATCTTATTGGAAATGCTTCTAGTCTGTCCCCATTACATATAATGCTTGCTGAAGGTTTTAGATATGCTATTTATTATTTTAAGGAAGACTCCATTTATACCTATGCTTTCTAGTGTTTTTAATAGGAATGGGTGTTGTATTTTATCAAAAGCTTTTTCTGCATCTATTGAGATGATCATGTGGTTTCTGTTGGTTTTGTTGTTGATATGCTCAATGATGCTGATAGTTTTCCTAATATTGAACCAACCCTGCATTCCTGGCATAAATCCTACCTGGTCATAGTATTATTCTTGTGATAAGTTGCTGTAATCTACTTGCTAATATTTTGTTTAAAATTTTTGCATCTATATTCATTAGAGAAATTGGTCTATAATTTTCTTTCTCTATTTTGACTCTTCCTGGTTTAGGTATCAACACCATATTTGTATCATAGAATTTGGTAAGACTCCTTCTTCACCTATTTTCCCAAATAGTCTATATAGTATTGGAATTAATTGTTCTTTAAATGTTTGATAGAATTCACATGTAAATCCATCTGGCCCTGGAGATTTTTTCCTAGGGAGTTCATCAATGGCTTGTTCAATTTCTTTTTCTGAGATGGGGTTATTTAAGTATTTTACTTCCTCTTGGTTAATCTGGGCAATTTATATTTTTGTAAATATGTATCCATTTCACTAAGATTGTCAAATTTGTTGGCATATAGTTGGGCAAAATAATTTCTAATTATTGTTTTAATTTCCTCTTCTTTGGTGGTAGCTTCACCTTTTTCATTCTTGATACTAGTAATTTGGTTTTCTTCTTTCTTTTTTTTAATTAAATTAACCAAAGGCTTATCTATTTTTTTTTTTCATAAAACCAGCTCTTAGTTTTATTTATTAGTTCAACAGTTTTCTTAATTTCAATTTTATTAATTTTTCCTTTGGTTTTCAATATTTCTAATTTGGTGTTTAGTTGAGGATTTTTAATTTGTTCTTTTTCTAGTTTTTTTAGTTGTATGCCCAATTCATTAATCTCCTCTTTTTCTATTTTATTTATGTAAGCATTTAGAGATATAAAACTTCCCCTAAGAACTGCTTTCGCTGCATCCCATAGGTTTTTATGTTGTCTCATTATTGTCATTCTCTTGAATGAAATTATTGATTGTTTCTATGATTTGTTGTTTGACCCAATCATTTTTTAGGATTAGATTATTTAGTTTCCAATTATTTTTTAGTCTATCTTTCCATGGCCCTTTATTACATATAATTTTTATTGCATCATGATCTGAAAAGGATGCATTTAATATTTCTGCCTTTCTGCATTGGATTGTGAGGTTTTTATGCCCTAGTACATGGTCAATTTTTGTGTATGTGCCATGTACTGCAGAAAAAAGTATATTCCTTTCTATCCCCATTCAGTTTTCTCCAGAGGTCTATCATACCTAACTTTTCTAATGTTCTATTCACCTCCTTAACTTCTTTCTTGTTTATTTTGTGGTTAGACTTATCTAGTGCAGAGAGGGGGAGGTTCAGGTCCCCCACTAGTATAGTTTTGCTGTCTATTTCTTCCTGTAACTCCCTGAACTTCTCCTGTAAGAATTTGGGTGCTATACCATTTGGTGCATATATATTTAGTAATGATATTACTTCATTGTCTATGGTGCCTTTTAGCAGGATGTAGTTTCCTTCCTTATCTCTTTTGATTAGATCTATTTTTGCTTTTGCTTTAGATCAGGATTGCTACCCCTGCTTTTTTACTTCAGCTGACACATAATATATTCTGCTCCAGCCTTTTACCTTTACCCTGTATGTGTCACTCTTTTTCAAATGTGTTTCCTGTAAACAACATATTGTAGGATTATGGTTTTTAATCCATTCTGCAATCCATTTCCGTTTTATGGAGAGTTCATCCCATTCACATTCACAGTTATGATTACTATCTGTGTCTTTTTCTCCATCCTTTTCCCCCCATTTATGCTTTTCTTTCTCCTTTTTCCTTTCCCCTTCACTAGTGTTTTGCTTTTGACCACTGCCTCCTTCAGTCCCTTCCCCCTTTTATTATCCCTTTCCCTTTTCTTCCCCTTTAGTCTTACTGCTTCTTCCCTCCCTTCTTTCCCCCCCTTTTCTTTCCCCTTTTCCCTCCTACTGCCTATAGGGCAAGTTAGATTTCTATACCTAACTGATTATATTATGCCCTTCTTGAGCCAAATCTGATGAGAGTAAGGTTCAAACAATGCTCCCCCCCCTTCCCTCTGCTGTAATAGGATTTTGTGTCTTTTCCTGTAATGTAATTTACCCTTGTCTGCCTCCTCCTTTCTCAGTACATTTTCTAAGATCAGATTGATCCACTTATTTGGATCCATTTAACCCACTTGATTAGATTTTTTTTTATCATTACATCAAAGTCAACTAATATCCACCCTCTTTATGTATACTCCTTTAACAAGGTGTAATAACAATACAGTTCTCAAGGGTTGCAAGTCTCATATTCCCTTGTAGGGGTTTAAACAGCCCCCCCCTTATTAACAACATATTGTTTCCTTCTGTCCCATTTACCTTTTTAAGTCCTTCTTGAGTCCTGTACTTGAAGATCAAATTTTTTGTTGAGCTCTGGTCTTTTTATCAGGAAAGTTTGGAAGTCTCCTATTTGTTGAATATCCACCTCCTCCCTTGAAAAATGATGCTCATTTTTGCTGGGTAATTGATCCTTGGCTGCATTCCAAGCTCCTTTGCCTTATGGAATATCATGTTCCATGCCCTGCGGTCTTTTAATGTAGAAGCTGCAAGGTCCTGTGTAATCCTGACTGTGGTTCCATGATATTTAAATTCTTTCTTTCTGGCTGCTTGCAGCACCTTCTCTTTCATCTGGTAATTTTGGAATTTTGCTATTATATTTCTTGTTGTCAATTTGGGATCTCTTTCAGGTGGTGATCGTGGATTCTTTCTATGGTTATTTTCCCTTCTGGTTACTAGGACTTCTGGGCAGTTTTCCTTTATGATTTCCTGAAAGATACTGTCCAGGCTCTTTTTTCATCATGATTTTCAGGTAGTCCAATAATTTTTAAATTGTCTCTCCTGAGTCGATTTTCCAGGTCGGTTGTTTTACTGATGAGGTATTTTACATTTTCATCATTTTTTCATTTTTTTGTTTCTGTTTGACTGATTCTTGCTCTCTCATAGAGACATTAGTTTCCATTTGTCCAATTCTAGTTTTTAACAGATTGTTTTCTTCTGTTAGTTTTTGTACTTCCTTCTTCAACTGGCCAATTGTGTTTTTTAGGGACTTGTTTCTTCAGCATACTCTTCTGTTAGTTTTGTACTTCCTTCTTCAACTGGCCAATTGTGTTTTTTAGGGACTTGTTTCTTCAGTGTACTCTTCTGTTAGTTTTTGTCCTTCCTTCTTCAATTGGCCAATTGTGTTTTTTAGGGACTTGTTTTCTTCAGTGTATTTTTTTTCCAATTGGCCAATTGTATTTTTGAAGGACTCTTTTACCTCTCTCATTTGACTATTAAAATCCTTCTTGAGCTCTTCTAAGAAGGCTTTTTGGGCTTCAGACCAGTTCATATTCCCTTTTGTTGTTGCAGATGTGGGTTTGTTGACAATGTTGTCCTCTTCAGAATTTCTGTCTTGATCTTCACTCTTCTCATAATATGAGTCTATGGTACGTTTCTTTTTACTCATGGTGTTTCTTTATTCCCTGGCCTTTAAAGAGATTGAGCTCTCCTGCTGGGGAACAGAGGGTACTGACCCAAGCTTCTTGTGTTGGGAGCCTAGGTCTTGGTCACTGGCTTTGTTCTGGGGCCTCTTATGCTGGGATTGGAGGCTGTAGGTTTCTGGCAGCTTACCTTGTGTTGGGCTGGAATCAGCAAGGCTGGAACTTTCAGGCAATTCTAGGTTGCCTGCTTTTCCTTTCCTTTAGCTTTCTTCAGCTCCTTTTAGATGGTGCTGCAGGATGTTTATCTGCCTGGGGCCCCTGCAGTGTTGTCTCCCTCGGTTCTGCTAATGTACCAGGAGATTCCTTTGCAGTGGAGTGCCGAGGCTCCTGGTGGTTTTCTGAGCTGGTTTCCACCGGTTCCCCCGCCCTCACTGAGGCACTCGGAGGTCCAGGTGTTGGTGTTTGCCTGCTCTACCACCTGGACTTCAGGATTTCTTCACAATTGGGGGCTTCAGGGCTCCTACAGCTCACCTGGTGTTGGGTTGGAATCAGCAAGACTGGGGCTTTAGGAAGCCTTTAGGTTGTTTTCTTCACCTCCTTTCAGATGAATGCCTCAGGGTACTTATCCGCCTGGGGCCCCTTGTTTTTGCTGAGGCACTGAGAGATCCGTTTGCTGGGCTACTGCACTGCTGCTCCTTGTCTTTCTTCTAGTTCAGGTGTTCCAGGGTTTTTTTTTCTGGGCTGATATTTTCTGGGTTTGCAGAGGGTGATAGGGGAGAGTGAGAGCGACTACCTTTTCACTCTGCCATCTTGGCTCCCGGAAGCAGAAGTCCTCCCCTTCTTTTTAAAGAAGAGTGGAGTTTACTCAGCAACAGTGTGCTAAGAAAGTCTGATCTGCTTCTGTTCATCTACTCCACTTCTCTTTCCCCTCTCTTGCATTCATCCACAGTTCTAATACTTCCTTTCTTTTCTTTTAAACTTCCATTGAAGGGCTATCCTCAGTTCCTATTGGTTTTGCTTAGGATTAATCTCTCCCTTAATCTAACCTCTCAATATTTTCCATTCTCCCACTTCTCTTTCCCCTGTTTTTCTGTGAAATGTCTTTCTATACTCAAGGATGAGGATATTCTTACTTACTTTGATTAGGTCAGATGAGAATGAGGTTAAAGCTGTTCCTATTCCTTCCTTCTTGTGTGTATAGACTTCTACTTGTATACCCCAGTTATATTAGATAAGTTTTCTCACATTTTCTCCATCCCCCCAGTAGTTTCCCTCCACCTTTCCATTCTTTTTTTAAGATGACCAAAACTTAATAAAGTTACCTTCAGGTTCTCTGTCTTATTAGACTCTATCTCTATCCATTTTCCAGATTAGTAGTTTTTTTCTATATGTTATTTTTCTTTTATTTTCAATTTTTTCTTTGTTTTTAATATTTCTTGCTTTTTCATGGTGAAATTAGCTTCTATTTGGTTCATTTTAATTATCAAAACATTCATTTCTGGGGTAAGATTTTATACCTCTTGTCCCAAGCTATTAATCCCCCTTCCAATTCTTTCCTCAATATCTCTCATTTCTCTCCTTTTTTTTTTCATTTAGCATTCTCATTTGAGTTTTAATGCAGTTTTAATATTGTAGAAACTATGATTGAACTTGTGCCAAAGCTGTTTTTCTTCAAGGCTTTGCTTGTAGATGTTTTGGAGTCATTCTCTTCTCCAGGGATGCTATCTTTAGTGTCTCTGTCATTATAGTGCTTTATAATGGAATTCTTTTTGCTGTTGGTTGTTTATACATTCTTACAACCTTCTTCCTGACTTCAGATTTTGTGTCATGGGTAGCTCTTATGAATTCCACAAAGAACTTCTGGGTTTAGTTTGTGTCCTCTTGAATCCTTCTGCTGTTTTATTGGGGTACTGAGCATTGTGTTATTCCAACACTATTCTATTGTGTTGTTCTGGGGGGCTGCAAGCTTTCACTTCTCCCAACATGGTCTGTTCTAGGACAAAATCTGACCACTTTCCTCATTGTCTGAGCTCTGCAGGTACTTAACCTGGGTTGGGTTTAAGCAACTCACCTATAGGGTTGCCCCTGACTAGTCTTCCAGTAGATTATTGCTGAACTCAACCATTATTAGGTAGCTGAAAACCTCTGCCAGCTCAGTGTGACAGAATTGAAGATTCTTCTTGGATTTTGGAATCCTGTCTTGATCATTCACCTGCTCACTTCAGCCTGAACTCAGATTGGAATTGAGACTGCCCTTTTGAATCAGGGTTACACAGCTGCAGCTTGTTTCTGAATTTGAGCCTTGAGTAAGACTCAGCCTAGAAACCATGGCTACTCCTCATCCCCAAACACAACCTTTATGTACACATCTCTCCCTCAACATTCCCTGGATATGTTAGACAGAATTCTATAGTGAGGCACAGAGCTTCCAGTTTTCACCTTCATGGGGGTCTAGGATTCCTTCTTACCCTTGGACACAGCTTCTTGGCCACTTTTTGTGGCTGTGTTGGAATGTTCTGTCCAGTGTTGTCCTGGCTATATCCCATGTCCAGTGTCCTCAGACTTCTCAGTCTCTCTCCTTATGATGAGCTGCACTGGAAAAAATGCCTTACTCTAATTTTTCTTGGATTTCCACATCAGGAGTCAGTGTGGTGCTTTTTCTCAGTCTTTGTAGAGTAATTGTGGTGTAGAAGTAGGTTGTGTTTCCTCTTTCTATTCTACCGAGTTGACTTTGCCACCACATCAATTACATTATATAAAGGGATATTTACTGTAAGGATAGAGCAAAAGCAGAGGAATAAGCTCTTCCTCCCATCACCTAGGACACCTCATTCCTTGGGGAGAATGAAGCTGAACTCAAGGAAGTTTCTTCGTAGCATTTTGCCTCACCAAGTTCACTTCCAAATTCAACCTGGCTGATGAATGAGTAGCTCTATCTTGGTGGCCTGTGATTACTTCTGTGTCAAGTACATCACTCAGGGCTTTGGTTCTTACCATCTGGTGCCCATCAAATACCAGCATAGACTCCACATGAAGACTTCTTGGTGGTTCACTCTTTTTACCGATTGAATCTCACAAGGTTATAGTCATTTCCAACACTCCTTCACATAAAAGCTACAATAGACAGATTCAAGAGCGACAGAAGCAACAAGCAACAAGGCCATATTGTCATGGGTCACACAACCCCATGGAGAGGGAAGGCCTGAGGATATATCATGGCAGCATTTCCTTTATGCGCACACACATACACACACACACACACACACACACACAACTTATAAAATACTATACTACACCACTCCAGTATCTTTGCCAAGAAAACCCCAAATGAGGCCATGACAAGTGGGATCTGACTGAAACAGTTGTTTCAACAACAAAACAAATACAACAACAAAATATCATTATGGAGATATCTACATACATCTGTGTCTGTGTGTCTTTGTGTGTGTTTATGCATATATACAGAGAGACAGAGATAGACAGAGAGACATTAAATGAAGGGAGATGGTGACACAGATAATCCAGAAGCCCAGCTAACCTTCGGGTTTGGCACTACTGTGCTTATGTTTCAAGGCTGCCTCTGTTATTTGTCAGTGACAAGACCTTGTCCACAATAACTAAACCCTTGAATGAGAACCATAGAGGCATGTCCCACTTCCCTATTGCATGCTCCATGCCAGGGATAGACACCATCAGCCTACAGCCTCATGGGCCACTGCTGTTTAAGCAAAGTTATCTCTGTCCTTAAGATTTCAGGGTATGGTCAGCAGACGCTGGATACCTTCCAGGTGGGTGTGTGCATAGAGGAGATTCTTGTTCAGATGTGAGACGGATTATGCAGGGATTGAGGGGCCTTCTAGGGCCATGATCCCATGATTTGTCCCTTCCCAAGAATGGGAAAGGGAAATGAGAATCAAGGGAGAGATGGAAGGAGAGGTCTTGTACTCATGGCTGAGCCTTCAGGTAGAGGAATCCAGTCCCTGTGGACTCTAGGTGGTTGTCCAGAGAAATGGGAGAGTGAAGGCTGATGCCCCATGGTCTGGCTGGGCCCAACACATTGTAATGAGGTACAGGGCTCTTCTAGCCTTCTGTTGGATTTTCAACCCTCTCCCAGAAGTCACTGGGCAATCCTGGGCAACACTAAGCTTCTGTGAGAGCCCAGAAGGTGAGCTGTTACCTGGGGGCTTCTCCCCTCCACCCATTCAGGCAGGGCATCAGCCTGGCCTCTGAGAATGTAACCAAGACAGGGAGTTTTATATGCCTGTTTTTGCTTCTAGCTGGGTTGACAGAGGCCTCCTGATGGGCTGGTGCAGAAGGCTCATTCTTCCATGGCAGGCTGGGTTCTGCTCAGCTTCTGGCAGGGTCTCTGTGGTGGGTAGAAGAATCTCTTTACACTGATGTGGGGTAAACACTCAGGTTATAATCACCATGCAGTAAGGCCCTGGAAGCCCATTTACTCAGAGAAAATGGGAAATGATCCCCATTCAAGGGGCCTCACTCACCCCCAGAACAGCCGCTCAGGCTCTGTTAGCTCTGTCGTGCCAAGCTCAGTCCCCTGGAGCCCATCTTCTGTGAAGCACATGCAGTCTGGACAGCATCCAAGTCTGCTCAGAAAGAAGATGGAAATCACTGAGGTAATAAAAACACAGTGAGAATTCCCAAGGAGAAGACTGCAGGGTCATTTAAACATCTGACAGGCCAGCACACATGCATGTGGGAAGCACTAAGTCGTCTTAGAAACAAAAGGGGGAAAGGCTGCATTTATAGATGTGTCCTAATGCTAATAACAGAGCAGCTCCTTTTAAGAAGGACAGATAACCCGGAGCTTCCTCTACTCTGTAGTGCCTGGGCCACAGATGTGATTGAACACTTATAGAAATGCTTTGGTCCTTTAATTTCCGTTTGAAGATTTGAGACCTTCAGGATGCTGTGACTTTTAGTTTCCCAAGAGTGCCCACATTGGTATTCCAAGATCCACTATGAAGGGAGAGAGAGGGAAGGGAGAAATGAAGGGGATGGAAAAGAAAAATGAGAGGGGGAGAGAGAGGGGAGAGAGAGAGAGAGAGAGAGAGAGAAAGAGAGAGAAAGAGAGAGAGAGAGAGAGAGAGAGAGAGAGAGAGAGAGAGAGAGAGAGGAGAAGAAGAGAGAGAGAGGGAGAGAGGAGAGAGAGAGAGAGAGAGAGAGAGAGAGAAGAGAGAGAGAGAGAGAGAGAGAGAGAGAGGGGAGAGAGAGAGAGAGAGAGAGAGAGAGAAGAGAGGGAGAGAGAGAGAGAGAGAGAGAGAGAGAGGGAGGGAGGGAGGGAGAGAAGGAGGGGAGAGAGACACACATAATAAAAGAAGGGGAGAGGAGGGAGAAGGAAAAGGAGAGAAGGCAGAAAAGTTCCAGAGCCTTGGGATCAGGTTTTCCATAATTCTCAAAGCAGGAATTTCAGGAGGAGGTTACAAAAAAAGTCCATTTTAATGGGTACCTCAACAAATATCAAATGATTTCCAAGCTCTCTTATGCCTTTTCCCTGTAGCCCAGAGCAAAGAAGCTTCCACCCTTCAGACTTGAGAACTCAGAAAGGATAAGGAAAAGGGATGGGTTAATCCCAGAGCTTGGGAAACTCACCACTAAATCCTTTCTTCCCTCCCCAGGTTCAGATCATGGTTTCAGTTTTGTTTCAAGCCCTGTCCTAGATGTCTTCAGAGGACATGACTGTGCTTTGGATACATGAAGCACCTTGCAGAGCCTGGCACGTGCCAAGGCATTCATCAACCCTCTTCCAGTCATGAAGAAGGAAAACAGCAGTGACACCAGCTGAGGGACTTAGGATATGGGGAGAAAGGTTGCTTTGTTTGGCCTGACTTTCACAAATGCCCACAAACTTGTGACTCTGGACTTTGCCCACTATACCACAGCAGCCTCCTCTGGAACCACATGTCTTTATAACCCCTTCCTCTAATTTATCAGCTCCTCCCTAAATCTCCATTTTTAAGGAAAGGGATTAGGGCAGCCATGGCTTCATTGGTCTTTGGACTCCATCCCTAACTCTCTGGGACCTTCTTTGCCATCCATTCTTTGCAGGGACCTTCTCCTGCCTCTTTCCCTGCTTCAGCATGTCTTTCTTCTTTTTCATATTTGTATTCATGGCATACAGTAAATGTTTAATGAGTGCTTCATGCCTTGCCTCACCTTGATAAGAATGCTGCTTGCCTCCTCCCATTTTGAGGTGCTCACTCTCTGCCTATAGCTACTTCTCATCTCAGGGTCCACAGCCCTGAGCACAGTCTTCTGACCATAGTAGATGCCCAACAAATGTCGGTTGAATTCTATTTAATTCAGCCAGCAGTGGTTAAGATCCTGCTCTGAGTCAAGTGTTGTACTAGTTGCTGGTGAGACAAATGTGAAACCAATCCTGCCCTCTAGGGGCTTACCCTCTACTGGGGAGAAAGAACACATGGACAGATAAGCATGTTCAACATCGGCTTCTTGTAAGAGCCTCTTCCTGCAGGTCCTAAGAACCAAGCAGGTGGTAACAATGTCAACTGACCTTCAGGGTCAGTTGATAGCAGGGACAGTAAGGATTCTGGGAACAGTGGGGCAGAGCAGGAAGTGAAGAGGTCCAGGACTTTTGGGGTGCTGCAAAATCCCCAAGATCACAGTACCGGGCCCTGCTGACTGAATTCAACTCAAATCTTCTTCAGCCAGAGGAAAAGTTTATTAGTGATCAATCACATATAGGCCAGGTGACACTTGTAAAGACAAGCAGGCATTAGAGGTTCTCAGTCTTGTGGGCCTGAGATTCTCAGCATCTGAATGAAGGCCAAGGTGGTTCTTAAATACTAAAGTAACTTTGGGTGGCCAGAGAAGGGGGTTGGGAAAAGGGTCTAGGTAAGAATTCTAATTGGGGAGGTCTGAGAGATTGAATACACAATGGAAATAGCTAATGGAGGGAACAGGAAGGCAGAAATTTGAAAGGCATCTGCACAAAATCAAGGTGGGGCTAGGACTTTCAAAAAGAGATAAGGAAAGTTGATAAGGAACAGTTTGAGACCAGAGAAGGCCTTTCTGGGGCCTATAGACAAAAGGGAGCCAGATTCTTTTAGGGCGCATCTGAATAAGATTAAAAGGTAAGGCTAAGGCTTTCAAAGGGAGATGAGGGCCTGGGGCCTGTGAGTCAGATTCCCTTTGGGCCCCACCCCCATCAGAAGGGCCTCCAGAAGGGAATGAAGTCTGAAGTATGCTCTGAAGGAAGGGAGGGACTGCTTGAGGCACTGGCAATGCTGGGAGAGAGCTTTTCTGGTGGAAGGAACAATTTGTACCAGCCACAGAAGCAGGCCATGGCGAGGTGTCTGGGGAGTAACAAGGCCAGCTTGGTCAGAGAATGGAAGGTCTGAATGGAAGTAATAGGAGATTAATTACAAAGCAAAGGCAGAGCCATGGTGTGAACTTTAAATACCAAAGTCAGGAGTCTGTGGTTGATTCCAGGGGCAATAGGAAGTTACTGGAGTTTCTTGACCAGGAGAGGGACAGGACCAGTCCTGTGTTTAAGGAAGATTGTTTTGGCAACTGAGTGGAGGATGAATTGGCAGGGAGAGGCTTGAGACATGCTCAGCCAGCAGGTTTTTGTGGTAGTCCAGGCAAGAGCAGATGGGGGCTTGAACTAAACTTGTGACTTTCAACACCTATGTGTGGGTAGCTAGATGGTACAGTAGACAGAATGCTGGACCTGCAGTCAGCAAGACCTGAATTCAGATCTGGCATCAGACATTTACTAGCTGGGCAAATCTGACTCAGTTTCCTCTACTATATAATGGGCATCAAATAGACCTACATCACTGGGTTGTTGTGAGGATCAAATGAGATATTTGTGCAGCACTTAGCACAATGCCTGGCACATAGTAAGCACTTCATATGTGCTCATTCTCTCACTTCTACCCCACTATTGAATATGGCAACTCATAAAATCCCTCTCTTCCTCCTAGCTTGCATCCAGTAATCTGCGTCCCAAGAAACCGTTCCTGATGGCTAGATGTTAAGGTTCTCTATCTCTCCAATTACCTCAGATCACTAATCTGAGGACTGCTTTGTTCTTCGTTCCTCCTTTGTGTACCAAACCCCATATATGCTGCTTTGTCCCTTGCTGGTGTACCCGGCTGGACCGCCTCCCCAGGCTGGCTCTATACTGATTGACTTTTGGGGATTGGAATGGGCCTCAGGAGCACCTGGTCCTGCCTCAACTTCACCAGGCAAATCCTCGGCAATGTCCCTGACAAGAGGGCATCTGGACTGCTTGAAGATCTTCAGGGCAAGGGAGATCATCAGCATATCCCCAGGCACTACCTTGCACTGATTATTTGGAAGCTTGTCCTGACACCCTGGCTAAATCTTCCTCTTCACAATTCCATCCCACCCCAGGGAATTTCCTGGGGACAAGTACCATATGTCTCATCCCTCTTCCAGGTGATAGCCATTCAAATACTTGAAGATGTCAATCACCACTACCCCTGAGATGGTTCTTTTTATCTTCAATATTCCCTGTTCCTTTTATTGATCCTCCTGTCTTAGGAACCCGAGGCCCTTGTCCTCCTTGGATTAACTCCTCCAGACCCTCTCCAGCTCATTACTCTGCTCCTAAGGCTATATAGCCTATGGCTGACCACAGTCTTCCAGGTGTCCTCTGCTCAGGACAGCTTGAGTTCTTGAGCACCCCAGGGTGTTGTCAGCTTCCTCCTGCAGTATATAAAATCCTCCAGAAATTATCAGGACCAAAGGAAAGTTAATTCATTTTTAATGAAGCCTAATGCATGCTTGTGGCAGTTTCAAGATGCAGAAGAAGTGGAGGTAGAGGGTGCAGCAAAGCCTTGAGTTTTTTGAAAACAAACAAATGCATTCCTGGGCTTTAATAATCCTGGGGATGGTGGGCTCAGGACCAGATATCCCAGGATGGAATTTTACCTTCCAAGCCCACTTTGCTCCATATGTTTTGTTTCCCTAAGAAGCTTTCATATCTATCAGCCCATAAGGCCATTTAATCCCCAAGGCTGTTGTTGTTGTTATTTTTGTTTGTTTGTCCTTCATTCTTGAAGAGGACCATGACATCCAGAAGGTGATGCATTGACTTCCAAGTGAATTGTATTTAAGTGAGGGAGGGCTGTGCAAAGTCACCAGCCTCACTCTCTCCTTTGGAGCCATCTGAGTCCAATGGTGAGATGTAGATCAGGATGACTGGAGATGGTCCCAGATGCAGTGGGAGACTTTGGCCTTTTTAATCTAAGGTCTTTCCCAGGTCTCAGTTTGGCTGAGGCAAGGACCATTCAGTGATTAAGGATAGGTAAGAAATGAAGCAAAGAATGACCTTTTTTACTTAGTTAAAAATCAATGAATCCCCAAGGCAGTTCTGTAAGGAAAGACGTCTAGGGGCCATTATCCTAATTTAACAAGGGAGGAAACTGAGGCACTAAGCTATCAGGTCACTGACCTAAGTTCATATAGCAAATCAGTGGTGGAGCCAAGCAGTAGTAAAACTCCCATCTCCTGATACTCTGTGAGTCCAAGACTGCTCAGTTTACAAATTTAGGTATTTAAGGTGGAACCAAGGATTTCTTGGCAGCAATTACAGTTTATATCTGGATCTTTCTCTGGCTGGCAACCTTTGAAAATAAGAACTCTCAAGATCAGGTATAATAATAATAATGATAATGATAACAAAAGATTAATTTGCACATTTGTTTTGTGTATTAGTCAATCCACCTTACCTCATGTTACAACATCCCAACCCCAGCCCCATAATCTTTTGTAAAAAGAAGAAAAGAAAGAAAGTAGGAGGGAAAGAAGGAAGGAAGGGAATGAGGGAGGGAAGAAGAAAGGAAGAAAAGAAGGATGGAAAGGAGGAAGTGAGGGAGAGAAGGAGGAAGGAAGGAAGGAAAGAAAGGAGGGTGGGAGGGAGAGAGGAAAAGAAAGAAAGAGGGAAGAAGGAATGAAGAAAAAGAGAAAGAAAGAGAAAGGAGAGAGGGGAAAGAAGGAAATGAAGGAAGGAAAGAAGAAGAGAGGTAGAGGGGAGAGAGTAAAGAAGGATGGAAAGAAGGAAAAGAGGTAGGGAGAATAAAGGAAGGAAAGAAGGAAGGAAAGTAGGTAGGAAAGGAGAGAATAGGGAAAAGGAGAAGACAGGCAAAGAGGGAGGAAAGGGGGAAAAAAAGGAAAGAAGAAACTCTTTATTGCAATGCAAATTCCTAGAAGACAGAGCAAAGACTCACTTCTATTTGTCTTTGTGTCTTTGGTGTCCAGCATAGCCACCTAGCACATAGCAGTCATTTCATAGATGCTTATCAGTTTTAATTGACAACTGACTGGTCTAATGACCATATTTGACAGTGGCCTGACAATGGATGTAACATTCTGAACCTACAGCTCCTCACCTCTTTATCCAGGGCAAGGAGGTCTGGGTAACCACGGTCACCATCATCTAGCTTGTTTGGTTATTTAGTTGTGTCTGACTCTTCCTGACCCCAGGCCTTTCTATCCTCCACTCTCTCAAAGTCTGTCCAGGTTCATGTTTGTTATTTCCATAACACTTTCTGTCTATCTCGTTTTCTGCCATCCACTTATCTTTTTGCCTTCAATCTTTCCCAATATCAGGGTCTTTTCCAATTACTACCATCTTGTCATTACATGGCCAAAGTCTTTAAGCTTCTGCTTCAGTATTTGACCTTCCAGTGAATAGTATGAATTAATTTGTTTTGCCGTCCAAGAGACCCAAAAGTCTTCCGTAACACCACAATTTGAAAATGTTCATCTGAGGTGCTCAGTTTTCCTTAGAGTGCTGACTAGTCATTGCATCAAGCCTCCCTCTAGCTGTCCAGGCATGGTGTCCATTGTCAAGGTGCCTCTAGCCTATCTTTCCCAAATAACATTTCTTCTACAGTATTTAGATATGGTCTCACCATTCCTCTGTTCAATGATCTTCAGTGGCTCAATTTTGTCTGCTGAGGTAATTCCAACCTCTTTTGCTTGACATTCAAAGACCTTCATTGTTAAGCACTACTCTATCCTCAGACATCCCACTGTAGTCCCTCAAAGAAACCCAACCAAACAGCAGATATACCAAATATACCTCCTACTCTCTGACCTCCACAGCTTTGTTCAAGCTATTCATTGGGCTCAGGATGTCTTCCCTTTCCTAGGATGGCATAGTAGACAGAGACCTGCCCTTTTAGTCAGAAGCTGTGCTCTCAAATCCTGTCTCAGAGATTTATTCTCTGTGTAATCATGAGCAATCAGTGTCTCAGTTTCCTCATTTGTCAAAATGTTTGCACTGTCTGCCACACAGTGCTGTCATGAAGCTAGGGCATCAGCACAGGTAAATACTTCTAAGTCAAGGAACATGGGACAAAAGAGTGATCCAGACAGGGGTACAGGGAGGCTTGGAGAGACATTGGACATTGGACAGAATAGTGATGAATTGCTTGTTTCTCTAGCCCCTGAGAAAGAGCCTTCCTGGTCCTGTAGAGAAGGGGATCTACCTACAATTCACACCCCATCATGCTCATCTGCCCTGTGATGCTAGCCAGTCCTGTTCAACCAGTTCTGGTTGGGTGGACAGCTACTTTCCTCTGGTTCCTGGCCCTCAGCAAATCCAGCCCCCTGTCAACTTCCTCTTTCTGTACTCTGGCCTCAGGCTACTTGGGCCTTCTCTCCATTGCTGCATTTGTCCTTCATTCTAGATTAAAACCCTAGGATGTCAAGTCAGCTTAAACGTTTCCCACTGAACCTTAGAGCAGCCAGATAAAGGCTTTCCCTGTCTTTCAGAGACAGAGAGAGTCTGAGAGTGGGTGAAGAGAGGTGGATAGAAAAGGCTGGAGGGCATCAGTCCCCTAATTAAAGTAACTGCTGGGCCACTGGCAAGGTCTCTTGGATGTTTAAGGATTTCCATGCAAGCCCCGGGGGGCTGAGGAGCAGGGCCATTGTTTATTCTTTCCTTGGAGACTAACACACCCTGACACTCCAAAGCTGATATCTTTAATTTGCATGGGTTACTCAATGGATAGTTGAAGGGAAGTCTGTGGAGAGAGTTTCCCTAAGTTTTCAGAGGTTTTGACAAAATATCTTATGTCATTCTTGAGGGGAAGATGGAGAGATTAGAAACTAATAAAAAACATTATCATCAAATGAATTCAGAAGTAAGTGTATGGCTGGGCTCAAAGAAAAGTTGTTAAAGATTTGATGGCAGCTTGGAGAAGCATCTTCAGTGGAGGACCCCAGGATGTATGCTGGATGCTGTGCTGTCTAACATTTTTATCAAAGGTTTGGGTAAAGACATCTATGGGCTGCTTAGCACATTGTCAAGGGGCACCAAGTAGGGAGGGACAGTTGACACAGCTGGTTGTTGTCCTCATTCTTAAAGAGGGCCAAAATTAGATTGCTATGTGGGGTCAAGCTACCATGTGTCTGGTTGTGGGCAATTGGACCAAAATGAGCTTAGATGTCTACTATAGTTTGGGCACAGATAATCCATATGAACATCTGCAGTAGAGAGGCCTCTCCATTTGCACATCTCATATTTCCTTTGGCCTACTGCAATTCTGCTTTGCTCGTAGAGCACAGTACTTGCTTTGATGTGGACATGCAATGCTGGGTGGTCCTGTGCCAGTGCGTCCCATGTCTCATAGTTCTTCAGAAAGACCTTGAGAGTGTCCTTGTGTCATTCTTCTGACCTCAGTGGACACACATGCTTTTTACAAGATTCTTGACACAGCAGATGATTGTCAGCAACCAAAATGCTCTTGCCAGGAGAGAACATTGGGTTGAATCTTCCTAATAGGATGAAAAATGCATAGGGATGTATGGAAAAGTCTTGTGTTTGGGCACCAAAATGATCATCACAAGTACAAAGCAGTGAGGCAAGGATTCAGAGCAGCTAGTCTGAAAATGATCTGAGGGTTTCAGTGGACTGCAAGCTCGAGGAGTCAGCAGTGGAATGTGACAGCCTGAAAACCTAATGTCATCTTGGGTTGGATCTTAGTACTTAGCTGTTAGAGTTAGAAGGGCTTAAGTTTCCACAGGTAGAATAATGCAGAGATTTAAAGAACAAAGGTCCCAGGAGGTGGTGCACTGTAGGTGGGCTGGGCTTGACCAATAGGAAGTAAGTGGATTGCTCCAAGAAGACCCCAAAATCAGGATAGAGGTTGAGCCAGCTCAGACCAGTTAGGGTCAACCTGAAGACACTTGAAAAATGTTAGTGCACCAGCTTAATGAGCTTCATTACTATTATCTGACACACCCCGCATAAAATTAGAGCCTCATTAATGAGTCATGGGACATATGACCAAGGGGGGGGAGAACATACTTAAGCATATCAAGGGGAAACATGTAAGGAAAGGTGTAACCTGGGAAGGGTTGGACCAATCCTGGCCTGGGAGTTTTAACAGGGAATTCAACTGCATAAAAGCACACTTTCCCTTGCACTCAGGGCCCACCCCTCCTGAAGAGGGGTGGAGCCCACTTCTGGCCAGAAACGTATAAATCCTCTGGACTTTCTTTATAATAAATTTTCTTGATACTAAATCTTTGGTGTCAAGCCTATTTCTAACAAGCTAGTCTGAAAATGATCTGAGGGTTTCAGTGGACTGCAAGGCTTGAGGAGTCAGCAGTAGAATGTGAGAGCCTGAAAACCTAATGTCATCTTGGGTTGGATCTTAGTATTTAGTGCACTGAGGGAGGCAGAGCTCCTAGGACTGAGTAAGAAAATGATGGCTGCACTGTCCTCTGCACTTGTCAGATTTCACCAGGACAATCATATTCAATGACATGAACCATGTTTTAGGACACTGATGAGCCAGAGAGTCCAGAGAAGGGTAACCAGGATGCCTTGAAGGCTTTGAGTCTATGTCACGTGAGGAACTGGGTATATTTATTCTAGTGAAGAGAAGACTTGATGTGGGAAGCAGAAGATGAGAACTGTGCTCAAGTATTTGACTCCCCCTTCCCAGAGAGCAGAACCAGGAAGAATCCAGAGAATTTGCAAAGAGAAAAATGTAACCTTGATATCTGGAAGCCTAGAAACCAACAAATGAAGAAATCTCCTCTTGTCTCAAGGTGAGTGGCCTCCACCTCATTGCAAGTCATCAAGGTGAGACTAGATGACCATTCATTGGGTAAGTTAGAATGGGCATTCCTGTTGAATATGAGTTGGACTTGGTGGCCTTGGAGGTTTCCTTCTAATTCTGCAAGTCTACCTTTAAGTCATGATGATGATTTAATTGGAAGGGACTGAAGTCCTGACATATGTTCCAGGCTGTAGGGAACTCATGGGCAAATTCATCAGAAGGTGAGTGTTAGCTTCTTTCCACAATGCTCACAGACCTTGACCAGAATCTCTTCTTACTTTGATCTCAGATAGCTCAATGTGTGAGTCTTAGCTCCCCACTGAGACCTAAAGTCTTTCCAGGACTGTGGTCATGTCTCATCTTGTATCCAGCACAGTGCTAGCTGGGAAAGTTCAGGACAGTCATTGGTGGAAGTAGAATATATGATTAATTAGGGAGAAGTAGAAAGATTGCCTTGACTCTAGGAGGGCCCAGTTGAAATCACAGAATGGACATTTTTCAGCTTGGTTGTATGCTTTTCTCCAGTTCCATTCAATAAAACATGAGTAAGAGTTGGGGGATAATCCAGGGCTTGGTGGTGGCAAGGCCTGGCTTTGTAGGAAGTGGGGGTAAAGGATTGGAGGGTGGAGGAGAAAGGAGAGTTGAGGTTCAAGACTGATAAAGGAGAATGTAAAGCCAGAACAAGGGCAACAACCTCAGGAGGGAACAAGCAGTCATTAAATGCCTACTATGTGTTAAACACTTTACAAACCTTACTTTATCAAGTGCAGCATAACCAGGGATCTTGGTGAGGTCAACAGCCTGCTCATTTGTCTCACTGCCTCAAACTTCTCCCAATACCATCCTTCCTTTCACACAGCCACTAAAGTGACTTTTCTGAACACAAACATAGGTCTAGAAGGAACAAAGCCTAGGAAAAAATGGATTGATAGGAGTCATGCTCAGATAAAGGAATTTCTGAGTCCTTGATCTTCACAGTGAAACATTTGAAGGTAATGACATGGTCATGGGTATAACTGGTATCCCTATGTGTGGCTGAGGCAGAATGAAGGTCAAGGTCATGAGCAGATTGAGGAACTGGGAAGGTAGGGGATTTGAAGGAATACCCACATGCATATGGAGTTTTCCTAGTAAAAGGGCAGGAGGTAAGCTGGATAAGAATACTGTGAGTCATGTATTGAATTTCTTAGAAAAGGAGGGAGAATGATCTGGGGACAAGTAGATTAAAAAGATAGAGTATGGATAGAGTGATAAATTTGGATGGAGTGAACCTCAAATGAGGATTTGTTGCTGAGTCATGGAAGTAGAGGAAGAATCTTGAAATGGCAGTGGGGAACAAAGAGTGTTCTGACTCTCCTAGGAGCATTGTGCTGCGGCAAGAGAGTGGTTGTTAGTAAAAGAAATGAGATAGAGGAAAGCCAGCACTAGAAGTCCTAGCTAAGGGTGCTATGTTATTTGGGTGCACTTGGGCATGGGGGAGTCTCCCTGAGTGCAAGAGGATGAAAGGCTCATGAGCAAAGTTGAGGACACATTGAAGTTCCTTAATTATAGAATGAGAATTCAAAAGGGCCCAGGAGAAAGGACAGACAGATAACAATTTTGGAAGACTGCCAATTTCTTCTCTTTCACCTATGATCAGTCAATGTAGATGGTTCTCTGTTGTATTCTGTACTCTTATGCTTAGAAATAGACCTACAGGAGCATAGATTCAGAAGCAGAAGAAACCTCAGGGGATGTATCATCCAATACCTTCACTTTTTACTTATGAGACACCTGAATTTAAAGAACTTGCCTAATGTTAACTTGCAATAGATAGAGTTACTCTCTGAACCCATATCCACTGACTGCAGAGTTATTTCCTCTAACTGCACCACACTGACTCCCTCATTTAGGCTTGGCATAATATATGACCCAGCCAAAAGGCCACAAAGGAGATGGGCTGATGGGGGCAGATTTGCCTTTGATGGAAAGGAGAGCTGTGTAGAGGCATAGCAGGATCCTCCAAGGTACAAGAGCTTTAATCTGAATGAAGGTCTTTGAGTGAAGGATGGCTGTCCACTTACTTAGGTGTATGCTAGAGGAGATCCCTGTTTAGACACACAAAGTCCTCCATTGTTAGAGCCCATCCTACCTTCTGAGCTTCCTCCCTTGTTTGGCTCTATAGCCCAGCCAAAATGACTTCCTGTTCCTTGCATATGAAACTCCATTTTCCATTTCTGCCCATGCACTGGTGGCCCCTACACCTAAAGTGCCCTCCTGCTTAATTTTTACCTCAGATTTTCCCTTCTTTACCCCAAGAATCAGTTCAAACTCCACCTCTTAAGTAGTGCTTTTTCTAATCTTCCTCTCTGGGAGTTCCCTATAAAGATGAAATTACTGATTTTGTACTTGTGGGGGGGTGGGGTGGGATGGGGTGGGGTGGGTGGAGCCAAGGTGATAGTGTGAAAGCAATGACTTGCTTGAGATCTCCCCCAAACCCTTCCAAATACCTGTAAAAATGTCTCTAAACAAATTCTAGAGCAGCAGAACCCGCAAAAACACAGAGTGAAAAACAAATTTCCAGCCCAAGACAACCTGGATGATTGATGGGAAAGGTCTGTTGTGACAGGCTGGGAGAGGAGCGCAGTTTAGCGTGGGCCACACAGGCAAAGACTGGGCCTCAGCCATCCCAGAGCAGGCCTCAGGGGATTGAATCACAAGCAGCTATAATGGTTTCTAGACTTCTCAACCCACAAATGCCACAGACAACTAAGAAAGTTAGTAGGAAAGGTCTGTCTGACCTGGGTGAGAGAGGAGTGTGGTTCAGCCCCAGTACTGGTGCAGCCCCTAGGTGGCAGCTCTTGGCCCACAGATGGTGGGGGAAATAAAACGGCTGATCAGAGGGGTATTGCTGGAATCTCTTTGCTGGTGCTGAGGCAGGATTCTCTTGCTTTGCCCATGCTTGGATCTGGGTTGCAGTCTCAGGTGGTGGTTTTGGGGCAAGGAGGAGCACTGATGTGGTAGAACTTGTGGTGGCAGTGAAGAGGGAATGATCCTCACAGTTCCAAGGCAGAAAAGAGTGTTTGTGGTTATTCATAGACCAGAGCACAGGCCAGGAAAGGAGTAAGCACCTCGCCTTAAATCATGCCACCTTGGAAGAACTGAAAATTTACAGTTCCCTAGAAGTATCTCTGAAAATAGCTGAACAAAACCCTGAAGCTTGGAAGCAGAGCCCAACCTTGACAAAGAGTTTAAAAGTCAAGTAATTGGCTGGGAACATGAGCAACCAGTATAAAAAAATCAGACCTTAGAATCTTTCTTTGGTAACAGAGAAGATGAAAACATACAACCAGAAGAAGACAACAAAGTCAAAGCTCCTACATCCAAAACCTCCAAGAAAAATATCCCAGTCCCAGATCATGGAAGAGCTCAAAAAGGATTTTGAAAAGCATGTAAGAGAAGTAGAGGGAAAAACTGGGAAGAGAAATGAGAGTGATGCAAGAAAATCATGAAAAAGAAGTCAACAGTTTGCCAAAAGAGACCCAAAAATTTCTGAAGAAAATAACACCTTAAAAAAATGCACTAACGTAAGTGGTAAAAGAGGTCCAATAAACCAATGAGGAGAAGAATACTTTAAAAATCAGAACTGGCCAAATGGAAAAGGAGGTTCAAAAGCTCACTGAGTAAAATAATTTCTTAAATATTAAAATGTAGCAAATGGAAGCTAATGACTCTATGAGAAATCAAGAAATCATAAAAAAACCCCAAAAGAATGAAAAAAAAATAGAAGGCTGTGAAATATCTCATTGGAAAAACAACTGACCTGGAAAATAGATCCAAGAGAGATAGCTTAAAAATTATTGGACTACCTGAAAGCAATGATAAAAAAAATCTTAGACCTCATCTTTCAAGAAATTATTAAGGAAAACTACCCTGATATTCTTGAATTAGATGGTAAAACAAAAATTGAAAGAATCCACTAATCACTTCCTGAAAGAGACCCCCAAAGGAAAACTCCCAGGAATAGTATAGCCAAATTCCAGAGTTCCCGGGTCAAGAAGAAAATATTGCAGGCAGCCAGCAAGAAACAACTCAAGTATTGTGGAAACAATCAGAAAAAAAAAAGAAATACTATCAGGATAACACAACATTTAGCAGTCTCTACATTAAGGGACTGGAGGGCTTGGTATATGAAATTTGGGAAGTCAAAGGAACTAGGATGAAAACCAAGAAGCACCTACCCAGTAAAACTGAGTGTAATCAATGAGGGGAAAACATTGATATTCAGTGATGTAGAGGAATTTAATGCATTCTTGAGAAACCAGAGCTAAATAGAAAAATTGACTTTTGAATACAAGACTCAAGAGAAGCATGAAAAGGTAAATAGGAAAGAGAAATCATAAAGAACTTATTAAAGTTGAATAAATAAAATAAAATTAAGGGGTGAGAGAGAAATGTACTGGGAGAAGGAGAAAGGGATCGGTAGAATGGGGCAAATTATCTCACATAAAACAGACAAGAAAAAGCTTTTACAGAAGGGAAGTGGGGGAAGGTGAAAAAGAATGAGTGAATCTTACTCTCATTGGATTTAGCTTAAGAAGGGAATAACATACATACTTAATTGGGTATGGAAAGTTATCTTACCCTACAGGAAAATAGGAGAGAAGGGGATAAGAGTGGGGGGGGATGATAGAAGGGAGAACAGATTGAGAGAAGGTGTAATCAAAAGCAAACATTTTTGAGAAGGGACAAGGTCAAAGGAGAGAATAGAATAAACAGAGGGCAGGATAGGATGAAGGGAAATATAATTAGTTTTTCACAGCATGACTATTATGGAAGCTTTTTCATGACTACACATAAATAACCTATATCAAGTTACTTGCCTTCTCAATGAGAGCAGGTGGGGAGGAAGGAAGGGAGAGAATTTGGAATGCAAAGTTTTAAAAACAAATGTAAAAAATTTTATATGAAACTAGGAAATAAAATACAGGCAATGGGGTATAGATATCTATCCTACCCTATGGGAAAATAGAAGGGAAGGGGGATAAGAGAAGTGGGTGGTGGTAGAAAGGAGGGCAGATTGAGGGAAGGGGTATTCAGAATGCATGCCTTCTTGGAGTGAGGGGGCAGAGAGAAGGGGAGAAAATTTGGAACTCAAAATTTTGTGGAAATGAATGTTGAAAGCTAAAAATAAACAAATTAATAATAATAATAATGAAAGAAATCACTGATTTTGTCTAAACACACACACATGCTTATATGAGTGTATACAAATACACATATATAAATGCATACATGCACACATAAAATTTATATACACACAATCAATTAATAAACATTTGTAATCACATCCTTTGTGCCACTAAGCAGTGGGGATTCCAAAGGAGGCATGTCCCTGCCCTCAAAGAACTTACAATCTAATTGGGGGAGACAATATGCAAACAAATCTCTACAAAGTAAGCTCCATACAGGATAAATAGGAAATAATGAACAGAGGCAAGACAATGGAATGAAGATGGGGTGGAGAAAGCTTTCTGTAGGAAGTGGGATTTTTGTTGGGACTGGGAGGAAGCCAGACAGGTCAGTAGTCAGAGTGGAGCAGGAGAGTGTTCCAGGAGTGGGGGACACCAGAGAGAATACCCAGAGATAGAGGGGCTTGCTTGTGGAAGAGCAGGAGGCCAGGGTCACTGGAAGGACAAGTCCTTGTCAGGGAGAATATACACACAGAGACATTCTGTATAGAGTTAGTTATATATGTATGTGTTTCCACATTAGCATTTAAGCTCCTTGAGGGCAGGGACTGTTGCATTTTTGTCTTTGCATTCCCAGCCTATGACAGTGCCAGACACCCAGCAGGGACTCAATGCTCCTTGAGGGATAGATGCCCTCAGAGGTGTTGGTAGCCTCTGATATTCATGAGATGTAATGGAGCTTGAGTCTATTTATCTCACTCGGCATATGCAGGAAGCCATAGCACTTCTCTTCATGACTAAGCCTTGGGAGAGCTGACTTCTCAGCCTCATGGTTAAGTTGGGTTTCAATTTGAATGAAGGTGCAAAGCTGCACTTGTAACTCTTCTTTCCTTTGGGTGGGAGGCTCAGGAGCCACTTGGCTGCTTTCATTTCACCCACCATTCACTTTATCTCTGCTTTGCCTCTTCTCTTTATACTTGGTCAGTTGTAAATCATTGGGCTCATCCTATGGATGAGTTCATCTCTCTCATTGTCCTTGAACATCTAGGAAAGCCCAACATGCTTCCATGCTTAGGGGTCTCTGCTGCTCTAACCCCAAAGCATGGAATCTTCTCTTTCTGCCCTTGAATCAGGCTATTCACAGAATTGGAGAATTAGGTGGGCCCTCCAAGACCTTCTAGTCCAACCCATATCCAAGTCCTCAGAAACTTTACAAGGGTATTGTTGTTCCTTCCATACCTCCAAGTGGTCATTTCCTGCTGGTTCACATTCAAGGCAAGAAACAGAAAGATGTTCTACCTTTAAGGGTGGAAGGACAGTCCAAGAAATCCTCCTGATGGGGGACTGAGGACTCTAGTCTCCAGGTATGGCTCCAGTCACTTTGAAAATATTTCAGTGATGTACCCTACCCAGTGTTCAGATGACTCCTTCTCTAGGGAGCAGCCAGCATTAAATGACCTCCCTGGCTTCCTTCAAGTCCCAACCCCTTTTCATTCCAGCCTCTTGCCTTTGTTCATCATTTGTTATTTAGCCTGCATAGAGGTTACTTTGTATAGATTTATTTGTATGTTGTCCTCCCCCAGTAGACATAATTGTGGATCGTGGTCACTCAAGGCTGTTTCTCTGGTCTTGCCTAAACCCCAGCTCCTATGATTTTGGTAGCCAACAGAAGGGAGCAGTTGACCTCCATCTCCTCCTGCATCCCCAGAAATCCAAACATACACCACTGCTTCTGGCTATCCTCCTCCAAGAGCAAATGGGAAAAATGTGCATAAGGCTATGCCATTTTTAGACTTCAGCAAAGTTAAAGATTATAACGGGCAAAGTAAAGGTATTTTTCAGATATAAATGAAGCATTCTACTCCTTGTAATGTGCTTGAAGCCTTGAGTAACTCAATTGCATACATATTAAAGGACAGGAAAGAAAACCAACTTCCCCGAAGGCACAAACCATGTCATTACCTAAGACCCTAACAACTCACTTGAGACTACAGAATGGTTGTGAATGGGGATTGCACCTTTAGGGATTGGCACATGTTCGGAGAGGACTAGAGCCTCTGGTGTGAGGGCTTCTCATTGTGTCCATCTGCCACCCAAATCTCACCTCTGGCTCCAAGAAACTGTAGCATGCATGGTGGCCATACCCCAATAAACTGTCCCAGCAGACAAGCTAAACCAGGTTAAAGGTAACCAAGGGGCTTCACACTTGTTGGTGAATTAGAGGGATGTCTACCCCAACATGTAAAGACTTCCTCTGGTGTAATGGGCAGATGAGAGCAATTTGTTCCCATGAACATGAAGGCAGCTGAAGCAGGCACCACAAATCACATGCAGCGCTTAGTCAGATGTGGAATATGCCAAGGTCAGCCACTTCATCCCAGGCCATCACTACTTATCTTAACTTTGTCTTGCCACTGGACTCTGATGGTGCCAGAAGAGGGAGCAAGGCTGATGACTTTGTGCAGCTCTGCCTCACTTAAACCCAATTCACTCCCAAGTCAAGACATAACCTTGAGATGTCATTGGTCCTTCTGAAAACAAAGGACAAACAACACAAGCGAAAACAAGTGTTAGGAGGAGGTCCCCACAGGGTTACTTCTCGAATCCAAGATAACAGCCATCCCTTTGGAGATGTAACCTGCCAACGGCGAGGCCTGAGTCCAGGAAGGGTGCTACGTATCTAAAATGCTCTGTAAATGTTCTGGCCTCTATGAGAGGTAGTAGACCATTTTTGTGTACTTATCTCTGAAGCTTCTCCTTGCACTAGGGCTCCTGAGGTCTTCAAGCATCATCACTTCTACCCATAGCTTATCTCACTTTCCAGGTGATTCAGATATTATTATCTCCATTTTCTAGTGGAAACACTGAGGCAGCTGACAGGTAGCTGATAGGATCATGGACTTAGAGTTGTAAGATATGTCAAGTCCAAAACCCTTATTTTACAGATAAGGAAACTCAGTCCTGGATGAACTGTCTGCTAATGTGTCTGAGGTAAGATTTGAACCTAGATGTGCCTGACTTTAAGTCCAGCATCCTCTTCACTATGCCATTCTGCTTCTAAGGGGTCCAAGCAAAGGTTAGGACGGGATCATCCTATGATTCATGGAGGGTCACACCGTGAGTGAATGATAAAGTTAGGATTTGAACTAACTCCTATGATATCACTGAAATCCAGGATCTTTCCTTCACCCTGGGCTAGAAAAGCACCAGCTGAGTGCCCCTTCCTGCCTTCTCTGGGGGTCCATGGCCGCCATACTCACTGTTATCATGGAACTCAGACGATAACATTCATGGTCCTAATGCTCTTATGAAGATTTATTTTAATGATTTTTCTCAATTATGAAGTATTTACTTTTTCTCCTCTTCCCAACTGAAAAAAAATCCCTCACAACAAATATAGTTAAGAAAAACAAATTCCCATATAATAATAACAACAGTAATGCAGCTGTTATTAATTGCTAGCATTTATATGACCCTCTAAGGATTGTGAAATGTTTTACAAGTGTTATTTTTTGGCCATGTTGGACATGTCATAAAATGTACGTCTCCTTCTGTATACTAATCTATTACCTTTCTGTCAGGAGATGGGGAGAATTTGAAGGATTTATTGTAAAAATTCTGAAATAAGAAGAAGTCATCATGTATGTGTTCTTTTCTTTCCTGTTTTCTGCAGTGTTTACTTTAAGATTATCCAGAATCATGGATTCATAGGGTTGAAAGCCAAAAAAGGCATCTGGAAGATGAGAAAATAGGGTCTCTGTCTGGAGATAAACTCTAGCTATAATCACTCAGTCACTGAGATCTGGAGATGGGACTTGAATCCAGACCACCAGGCATTAAGGGCCACAATCTTTCCCTTCCCCACATCCCTACAAATCATAGGGACAAGGCTAACTCGAGTATAAATGGAAGATAGCAAGGTGCTCCAGAAGACAGACCATTCCTCATTGTGGAGCTGCCCCCCACCCCCAGATAGGAACATTAGGTATTATAAGACCTGTTGCTTGAGGCAGCAGATACCCTATGTCTCAAACCCATCCCTTGAGCATCTCTATGTGACAACTATGTGCCAAGAACTGTGCCAGATGCTTGGCATCCAAAGATAAAACAACATGGCCCCTCCCCTTAAGGAGCTTACATTCCATTGGAGGATACAATATATACATGGATAAGTCCTTTATTATACTTTTTGGAGTGGGGGCGGGGGGGGGGAGGGCCCTGACAGGGGGTGAAAATCAGGATCAGCTTCCTGGGGGAGATGACACCGGAGCTGAGCCTTGAAGGAAACCTGAGGTGGAGATAAAGGAGGCAAGATCACATTCCAAATTTGGAGGAAATACTAGGGGATCCTTACTGAGTCAGGAACCTCAGTAGTCCAGTTAGACCAGCACAGAGTGTGTGCAGGTGGGCAACACCCAGTGAGGCTGGAGGATAGGCTGGCTGGAGTTTAATTGGGAAGCCGAGGAGCTTTTCTTTCCATCTAAGGAAATTGGGAGCCCCCTAGGGTTCTTGGGCAGGGGAGTTGTATGGGAGCCTTTAGTTTAGGAAGGTTATTTTGGGAGTTATGTAGAGGATGGATCAGAAAAGGGAAAAAAGGAAGTCAGAGACTAATTAGAAGGCTATTACAATATTGCAAGGGAGAAGAGGAAAAGCCTGGAGGAAGGTAGAGTCACATTACTGGAGAGAAGTGGGGATATTGGAGAGGTGGAGGCAGAACTGGCCAGAGTTGGCACCTACCTGGACAGGTGGGATAAAAAGCCTGAAGACTGGAGGATGACATCACGGTCATGAGCCTGAGGGACTGGCAAGGTGGTAGCCCATGGGCAGAAACAGGGAAATTGGGAGAAATGGTGTGGGTTGAGGTGGGGTGGGGGAAATTACAGAGCACCCCATGGTGTCCATGTCTATCTGGGCTCTCAGATCCTCATTTCTGGGCAGATCACTACAGGCCTCTTTGGGGTGAGGCCTCATGGATGTCAGAGATTATCCACCAGACTCTGGGGCCTTCTCTGACCCCATAAAGAAACTTGGGTCCTCTTCCTGCCAAAGTCCCTATCCCAGCACCCTTGCCCTCCTCCCCAACCTTCTTCCTTTCTTTCTACTTTCATCTCTGAGAATAGTAGTCAGATCAACATTGCCATTCTTGGAGGGTGTGTCAATGGATTGCCCTGACTGCCCATTCCAGGTTTTGCCAAAGTAAAAGCAGCTTCCCTGTCCACCCAGTCTCCCATTTGTTTGATCTTCTCCTATTACAAAGTAAACTCCTTGAGGGCAGGGACTATCTTGCTTTTTTTATCTTTAATTTCCAGGTTTTAGTACAATGTTTGCCACAGAGTAAGCACTTAATAAACTTTTCTTTTTGCTCATTACTTAATTAATTAATTCATCCATTCATTTAATTTAATTTAATTCAATTCGGTTTCCTTAATTGCACACTGAGTAGGCTCCAATTCCTCCTCTGCTTGCCTTAAAGGTTAGTTGTGAGGGCATAAGGGAAAGTGTCTGGGCAAAAGCCCATGGGCACAGAAAGGCCTATGCCCACATCAGCCGGGAGAGCTCTGGCTGCTCTAATGATTCACATCTAGCAATTAACCTGTCCTTTCTCCTATAATTCCTCGACGTCTCTTGGAAATCTGTAAGTTATTAAAGAAACACAATATGTTCAGCTCTCTATGCCCACAAGCATTTGATTTTTGGAGCTTAATTTTAGCTGAATGTGAAATCAATATGTTATAACTATGGAAACATTGCTGGGCTGGAAGCACGGCTGCATCTCAGGCGCCTTCATAACGGATTTCCATTTTTCCATTATTTTTTGCATTATTATCCCATATTTCTAAAAGGATTATAGAGTCCTTGCCAAGTGGCAGAAACCCCACGTGAAGAGCAATAGCAATGATAGAGAAGAACTGATTTAATGTGTTTGATAAACTTTTTGTTGACCTCAAGATTCCATCCTCCCTGCTGGACACATGGGCACCAGTTGAACCATTTCCAGTGATGAAGATGATGATGAAGATGATGATGAGGATGAGAAGGATGGTAAAGATGAAATGATGAGGAGGAGCCAGGGGATGATGGGAACTGCCATTTCTAGGCTTTTAAGGTTTTCAAAGGCCTTGGTGATCTCCCTTGAGCCTCACAACAGCCCAGCAAAGTTGATTTTACAAGCATTTTTACCCTCTTTATATGGAGGACTAGGAGCCTTGGCCTGGAGTTGAATAAGAGGAGGAGACTGGGCCTGACTGGCTCAAGGGAATTCTAGGCCAAGCTCTCCATATGAACAAAGACCCTTGCAGGGGGAGCGGAGCCAAGATGGCAGGGTAAAAGCAGTGACTTGCTTGAGCTCTCCCCCAAACCCTTCCAAATACCTGTAAAAAATGGCTCTAAACAAATTCTAAAGTAGCAGAACCCACAAAAAGACAGAGTGAAACAAATTTACAGCCCAAGACAGCTTGGATGGTTGATCAGAAAGGTATATTATGCTGGGTGGGGAAAGAAGTGCAGTTTGGTGTGGGCACACAGTCCAGGCAGGCCCCAGTGAACCTTGAGTAGGCCTCAGAGGACTGAATCACAGACAGCTGTGATGGTTTCCAGACTTCTCAACCCATGAACACCAAAGATAACTTAGAAGGTCAACGGGAAAAGTCTGTGACTTCAGTGAGAGACAGAAGCTTGATCCCAGCCCCAGTCCTGGAGCAGCCCCTGGGATGGTGGCTGCTTTCAGAGTTTCTGGCCCACAGACTGAGGGGGGATCAAATGGCTGATCAGAAGGGGATTTCAGGGATCTCTCTGCTGGTGCAGGATTCTCTTGATTTGCCCATGCTTGGATCTGGGTCACGGTTCTGAGTGGTGGTCCTGGGACGAGGAGGAGTGCTGACATGGTGGAGCTTGTAGTGGTGGTACAGAGAAAATCTTCCTCACAGTTCCAAGGTAGAAAAGAGCGCTTGTGGTCACTCATAGACCAGAGCACAGACCAGGAAAGGAGTAAACACCTTGCCCCTCATCATACCACCTTGGAAAAACTGAAAATTTACAGGTCCTTAGATGTATCTCTGAAAATAGCTGCACAAAACCCCTGAAGCTTGGGACGGTACATTCTCCACACTGGAAGTAGACCTCTACCTTAACAAAGAGTTTAAAACTCAAGTAATTGGCTGGGATCATGAATAAACAAAGCTCCAAAAAAGGTCAGACCATAGAATCTTTCTTTTGGTAATAAAGAAGATCAAAAGATACAACCAGAAGAAGACAACAAAGTCAAAGCTCCTACAACAAAGGCCCTTTTCTCAAATAGTCACACTCTACTGGTATTGGTAGAAGAGAATGAGATGTGGAGCACCACAGACTCCAAAAAGTTAAAAATGAGTTTCACTCAGAAGGCAATGTCCCCTTGCCATGGGCCCTTATCACCTTCTCCTTTACTCATTTCTCATGGAGCCATGATCCCTTTCCTGCCAAGGCCACCATACTTTCCATGTGCTCTTGATCTCTGGGATGACTCCTCTTTGGCTCTACCCCAATTCTGAACATCTTTCAGAGCTCTGTGCCAGTCATTTTTCTAAATGTGGTCCTGAGAGTCACTCTGATAGACTATCTCATCCTGTTCAGGATCTTACTACTTGCCATGACTCTGGAACATCTGTCATTTGTGAGGAACTGCTTCCTCAGATAGAGGCCAAGGCTCCCTCTTTTGCCTCCAGCACTGGGAAGCCAAGTAGAATAAGCTGTATGTGGCAGAAGTGATGGAAGCTTTGTGGAAACAGAGTGTAAGCGTCTGTTCTGAAGGGGCTGATCCTCAGGTAAAGTGGGAAATTTCCCACCTCTGGCTCTCAAGTGGTGGCAACACCATGGTCATAGAGTGGTCAAGAGAGAGACAGAGATAGAGAGGAGAAAGAGAGGAAACAAAGAGAGAGAGAGACAGAGAGACAGACAGAGAGAGACAGAGAGAGAAAGAGAGGGAAAGAGACAGAGAGACAGACAAAGAGAGACAGAGACAGAGAGAGAGAGAGAGCAGAGCCCCTTGCAGCCCCTCAGTGCTTGGGGAGATGGCATCACCTGAGGGTCTGAGGGCACAGCCTGGAACATTTGGAAAGAGCCCTGGGCTTGGTATCAGGTGAGCATCCTTAGACTCCAGGCCCTGTCCTTTACTTTCTGGGCCTCAGTCACTCATCTATGAAATGAGGGTATCAATGCTCATTTTTGTGTTCAGGTGAGCGTGCTTTGTATACTAATAGATAGAGTAGACACGTGAGCCCAGTTTCTCACCATGGTTATTATTATTGTTGCTCCCCTAATTCCTGCCAGCTTCAAGCCTGGCTTGTCATCTTCCCATGGGCACATGGGGAGAGGCCAGTGAAGAGAAAGCTTGCCGAGAGGCTCAGCTCTGGCCCAGCCTGAAGGCTTGATTTTCAGGCCAGGATTCCCTTCCTCTCCACTTCCATGCCATAACAGGACATTTAGGGACTTCAAGAATTAAGCCATGGGCCTTGGGATGGGGCCCAAGATGGCTTCACCTTCCCCTGAATCCCTGTGTCCTGCAACATTATCTGTCTAGCTTCATAGATGCTTTCTTTGGTCTCTTTGTCATGCTCTTTATTTTGAGCAGGGCCTGGGCTTTCTCTGCCTGCTCCTATATCCCCCTGTCATGGGAATCCAGTCCTATACATTCCCCGGGGTGTTTTCCTGATTAAAGGATCATTACAATGAATAAAACCCTCACTGGAGACAATCAGTGTGTTCAGACTGAGGCTCAGGCCCATCATATGCAGGCCAGGTTTGCAACTGGGAGTAATTGATAAGACATCCATGGAATTTAACTCAAAAAATTGATTCAGATCTGCTCAGGAAAATCCATCAGGGACTGAAAACCAACCGAGAGGTGCTAAGCAAAGAGCAGCCCCATCCTTCCTCCAAATTAGTCATTTTTCCTTGATACAATTTGAAGTTGTGAAAAGGTGTTTAGCAAGGCAGGCCTTTCAGGAAGCATCTTTATTAATGATCACGAAGGAACCCAAGCAGCCCAGCGGTGATGGCATTTTCCAGGAGACTAAATTAGATGGTGCTGAAAACATTTGGGGAGATGCGTCAATAATACAAATAGGCCTAAAGAGGTCGTGAATATGGATGGTGGGAGGACAAAAGGACGACCTGGACATGGACAGATGGTTCTTTCCAAGGGGCCAAGTAGCCAGGGCTGAGAAGCCCCTGGAGGCCCGCAGCCACAGAGAGTCCAGACTGCCCAGCAGTCATTGCCTTTTAGTGCAGGTATGGTATTAGTACCAATTCCAATATGGGGGTGGGGGAGGGTTTCCCTTGGCTACTGGCTTCTCAGTGTCCCATGGGACTGCATTAACAATAAGGAAAGAAGGATTTTGGTCCTTCCACTTTAGAATGGGGTCTCAGAGCCCTTTGAATGACCCCAGACATGCCTTCTCCCTTGCTCCTCACTTCTGGCCCAACTCAGCCAGGCTGTGCTATGATGACAGACAGAAGGTCTGTCTCTTGGGCCTTATTCTAAGCATTTCTGCCTTGGAAGGTCCTAGCAGGCCCTGAGTTCCTGAGCACATGGGAATGTGGTGGAAGCTCTTCTGTGCTATAACATTTTTTGAAACTTATAGGGAAATAATGTGTATCACTGTGACAAGGATGTGTTGGTGAATATTTAACAACCAACTGTCAAAAAAAGTTCTCCCAACACATTTTTAAGTTGAACTTACATTATTAATATTTACCATCACTTTCTGAAGTGCTCACAATGAAATTTTAGCAATCAGCTCCAGCACACTCCCATATCAGGTCGTGAGAGCAGGGAGACAGCAGCTGCAGCTGGTAACCCTGGAAAGTATTCCAGCCTGTCCATTCTGTGGCCCCCTTGGGCCAGACTGCAGGGAGTAGTCCCTCAGCTGTCCTTCATTCTGTGATGGTGAAATTGAGTATGTTAAAAGGGGGGACAACAAGAAAGCCAGTGAGAGGCTCTGCCCCTGTAGGAGGCTTGCAGGCCTGAGGAGCTTCTCTCTGCATTCACTTGCCTCTGGGCTGTGCCTTAAGTTGCCTGAGTTCTTGGGTACAGATGCAAAGATGTTGGGCAGTGACGACTTCGTCACAAGGTCAGTTGGAACTTCTCTAACATTACTCATTCCCTATTGGTCCCCCTTCCCCTTGAAGACCAGGGTAAGAAGTCATAGAACCCTTGAAGTCAGGGCTCCCTGGATCTTTGTACATACTCTTCTGTCTCTCCTTGGAGATACATGACCCTAAAGCACTGGGAGAGTGAAATGCAGTTACTCAGCTGCGTGTATGTCAACCCCCAACCCTTCCCCCTCCCCGGCCCCCACCATATTCAATTACTAGCTGTCAGGTAGAACCTTGGCAGGATGACTTAGTGATTCCCTGCCTCCCTTCCCCCCCCCCCAGCTATTTTGCTGTAGTGGAGGTCCAATCTCCATTACCAATTAATTACTGCTTTTGATGGCTTTAAGAGTTTTTAGGGAGGAAAACTTTGCTATTTCAGGGAACAGATCTTTGGCTTAAGAGCAGGTTTGGAGAATTCAAAAGGACAAATCATGTGGCTGAATTCTCACAGGAAATGAGGTCTTTTTTCTTTTTAGGGAAGACTCTTCAAGCTTAATCCAGTGCTTCAGAGTTAATGGATCAAGAAGGCTGCCTCAGTAAGTAAATAATAGAGCAACTTGCATTCATTAAGCTCCTACTGTGTGATAGGCATTGGGCTAGACATCGGGGAGATAAGATAAAAATGAAACACTCTCTTTCCTCAAAGGGCTTATAATCTATAAGGGAAGTCAACCAATGTGATAGGGATAGATACAAAATAATCCCATACCAGCACATAGGAGGTGTTTAGTAAATTCTTGTTGATTGATGGAGTCAGAAAGAGGAGTTGAGGTGAACCACAAAGTACTGGGCTGAGGGAGATAGGAGGAAGGTGGTGCCTTTGATTTAAATAAGGAAGTTTGGAAAAGTGGAAGGTAGGAGGGGGAGACCCTGAGTTCTGTTTGAAGGTATAGTCTGCAGCCTAAGCCCATGCTAATGTCATCTCTGCTGCTCTCCCATTGCTCTTCACCAGGTCTGCAGCCTACCTCCTGTGATCCTGGGATCTCAGAGCTACAGGACACTGCAGACGCCAGCTAGGTCAATGTATTTAGAAGCATCAGTGCATCTCTAACATCCTGGGAGCTTTTGACCCCCTCATTTTACAGAATAGCAAATGGACCTAGTCCCAGAGAGAAAAGAAACTCTCCCTCCCTGCCCCTCCTCCCCCCACCCAAGGTTGCGTAGTCAGTGGGAGGGCCAAGAATCTGCCCCAGCATGGTCTTCTAGCTATCTGACCATGGACATTTATTTATATTTTAACATTTTTATTTAAAGTTTTGAGATCTAAATTCAACCTCTCCCTTCCCTTCCCTGTCCCTTAGACAGTAAGCAGTCAGATACCGCTTATCCATGTGCAATTACATAAAACATTTCCATATTAGTCATTTCGTACAGGAAAACTCAAATAAAAGAAAAAAAGAATAGCATGCTTCAGACTATATTCAGTTAATATTCAATCTTTCTCTAGAGGTGGATAGTATGTTTCATCATGAGTCCTTTGGCATTGTCCTAAATCATTGTATTGCTGAGAATAGCTAAGTCATTCATAGTTCTTCATCACACAATATTGCTGGTACTACGTACAACATTCTCATTCTGTTCATTTTGCTTTGCATCAGTTCATATAAGTCTTTCCAGGTTTTTCTGAAATTATCCCACTTGTCATTTCTCATAGCACAATAATATTCCATTATAAACACATATCACACCACAAAAAGAGCTGTCATAAATATTTTTTGTACAAATAGATCTTTATCCCTTTCTTTGGATGTTTTTTTGGGATATAGACATAGCAGTGATATTTCTGGATCAAAGAGCATGCACAGTTGTATAGCCCTTTGGGTATAATTCCCAATTGCTCTCTAGAATGGTTCAATCAGTTCACAATTCCACCAATAGTGCATTAGTCTCCCAGTTTTCCTACATCCCCTCCAACACCCAACATTTTACTGTTTTTTTTTGTCATATTCGCCACTCTGATAGGTGTGAGGTAATACCTCAAAGTTGTTTTAATTTGTATTTCTCTAATCAACAGTGATTTAGAGCCTTTTTTCATATATCTATAAATAGTTTTGATTTCTTTGTCTGAAAACTGCCTGTTCATATCCTTTGACCATTTATCAATTGGGGAATGATATATTTTTATAAATTTGACCCACTTATCTATACATTTGAGAAATGAGGCATTTATCAGAGATATTTGTTACAATTTCCCCAATTTTCTTCTTTCCTTATACTTTTGGTTGCATTGGTTTTATTTATGCAAAAACTTTTTAATTTTATACAATCAAAATTATTCGTTTTACATTTTGTAATGTTCTCTCTATCCCCTTTGGTCCTAAATTCTTCCCTTATCCATAGATCTGACAGATAAACTATTCCATACTCTCTTAATTTGCTTATGATATCATCCTTTATGTGTAAATCATGTGCCCTTCTCTTGGTATACAGTGTGAGATGTTGATCTATACCTAGTTTCTACCATATTATTTTCCAGTTTTCCAGCAGTTTTTGTCAAGTATTGAGTTTTTGGATCACAAATATTTCTAGTAACATAATCTAAAATAGAACAAGTATTTACCAGGTGAAAAAAAAATCATGTTGGGAATGTGCAGGGAACACTTCTAATGAAGTGTGTACAGATTACAGAAATGCTCCATGTTGGGGGTGAGGTGGGGGGAAGGTGTAGGCAGAGAGGCTGTCACCAGGACAGGACAGGACAGGAGAGTTGTCTACAGGTAAACTGAACAAAGGCTTGTGGGTCACATAGATCTGTCTGTCTGTCTCTCTCTCTCTCTCTCTCTCTCTCTCTCTCTCTCTCTCTCACACACACACACACACACACACACACACACACACACAATCCACTACATTAAGTGAATAAGGAAACTGGAGAAAGGGTCACAGAAAGGGCCAGATTCTCAAGAAAAGCTCTGTGGGACTGGGTGAGATGATGATGATGACAACCATGGTGACAATAATAATGATGATGCCCATGGTGATGATGGTGATGACAATGTTGATTGTGATCCTGAATTTGTTTCGTCCAATTAATTAAGATCAATTTAGGGCAGTAATGCAGTCTGTTTTTTCCCAATTATTCCATTTCATTTTTTTCTTTTTCTTTTTTTAAATTTTTTATTAATTTATTTTGATTTATCAACAATCACTTCCATATGCTTTTGAGTTGAACATTTTTCTCCCCCTTCCTCCCCACCACCCTCCCCAAGACAGTGTATAATCTGATGTAGGCTATACATATATATTCCTCTTAAACACATTTTCACATTAGTCATGTAAGAAAAATTAAAACCAATAGGAGGAATCACAAGAAAGAGGAAACAAAACTCAACAGAAGAGAAAAAAATAGCAATTCAACTTTCATAGTTCTTTCTTTGGATAGCATTTTCTATCATGAGGCCTTTGGAAATGTCTAAGATCCTTGTATTGCTGGGAAGGGTTAAGTTCATCAATATTAGTCATCGCACAACGTGGCTGTCATTATGTACAATGTTCTCTTGGTTCTGCTTACTTCACTCACATCAGATCATACAAGTCTTTCCAGGTTTTTCTGAAGTCAGCCTGTTCATCATTTCTTATGGCACAATACTATTCCATTACATTAATATGCCGCAACTTGCTCACCTGTTCCCCAATTGATGGGCATTCTCTCAATTTCCAATTCTTTGCCACCACGAAATGAGCTGCTATGAATATTTTTGTACATGTGGGTCCTTTTCCCATTTGTATGATCTCTTTGGGATACAGCCCTAGGAGTGCTATTGCTGGGTCAAAGAGTATGCACATTTTGACAGCCCTTTGGGTATAGTTCCAAATTGCTCTCCAAAATGGTTGGATCATTTCACAACTCTACCAACAATGCATTAGTGTTCCAATTTTCCCACACCTTCCCCAACATTTATCATTTTCCTGTTTTGTCATGTTGGCCAATCTGATAAGTGTGATGTGGTACCTCAGAGTTGTTTTGATTTGCATTTCTCCAATCAATAGTGATTTAGAGCATTTTTTCATGTGACTATAGATGGTTTTAATTTCTTCAAATGAGAACTGCCTGTTCATATCCTTTGAACATTTATCAATTGGGGAATGACTTGTATTCTTATAGATTTCCTTAATTCTGTATGTATTTTAGAAATGAGGCCCTTATCATAAACACTGGTTGTAAAAATTCTTTCCCAATTTTCTACCTTCCTTCTAATCTTAGTTGCATTGGCTTTGTTTGTGCAAAAACTTTTCAATTTAATGTAATCAAAGTTATCCATTTTGCTTTTTGTAGTGTTCTCTATCTCCTGTTTGGTCATGAATTCTTCTGTTTTCCAAGATCTGATAGGTAAACTACTCCTTGCTCTCCCAGTTTGCTTATAGTATCAACCTTTATATCTAAATCATGAACCCATTTTGACTTTATTTTGGCATATGGTATGAGATTTTGGTCTATGCCTTGTTTCTGCCATAGAGTAATGCAATCTTGCAGGAGACCTTAGTGAGAGGAAAATGACCAAGGAATGGGTTAGGATCACAGGCAACATCATTATCCAGAAAGAGTGATTGAGAGGTGTCAGTGGCAACTGCTCCTGACAGCAATTTTCTCAGCTTTATGAAAACTCAAGCCAGATCAAATATGGCTGTTTCCCAGACCATGGTACACAGTTCAAGGAGTAAGTCCACTGGCACATAGAGCTACTAGTCTTGATCAGATGCTTTGCCCGGACAGTAGGAAAGGAGTGAATCAGTCAATTAACCAACATTATTAAGGGCTTATTATGTGCCAAGCATTGGATTAAAGGCTAGGAATATTTTTTTTTTAAAAAGACAAAAACAGTCCCTGAAGTCACGGAGCTCACATTGTAATGTGAGAGACAACATGCACATATTTATACAAGACATAAATGGAGCAAATGGAAGCTTGATCCCACACAGAGATCTCAGTGACCTCATGCTGCTCCCATGCGAAACCCTTCTTAATGCCCCCAGCATAGGATACTCTGTGGTGAAGGAGCCCAGGATGCTACATCTCCAGAGCAACAAAGGCCCAAACATCAGTGGAGAGATACCCAGGAAGAAGGTCATCCAGGGAAAATAGGACTGTTTATTTGGAAATTGCCTATTTGGAAAAGTCACTGGGCAAGTCCTACAGATGGGATGGGAGCTGCCTCACCTGGGTGGGGGGCTGACCTGATCCCAGGAACAAAGGTCACAGGATCTTGCACAGGTCCTAGGAAGGCTCCATATCAGCGGCTAGTCCTACTCATTCAGGACTGGGAATATTTCTTCATTGTTTATCTAAAAGGGCTCTGTTGTTCAGCCTCTGACTCTAGACTCCAAGTGAGGGGGCCCCACCACTTTCCAAGACAGCCCTTCCAGGCTGGGATGGTTCTTACCACATGGAAGTGTTCCTCACCTCAGGCCTAAATTGCCCACCTGCTGACTCACCCTTCCCTTGCCCACTGCCCTTGGTTCTGCCTTTGGGGCCAAACAGAACAGGCCAAGCCTTTCCAATTCTGGGGGACAATGTTCTCCTCAAGTCTTCTCCATTCTGGGCTAGATATGCCCACTTGTGACACCTTATCATCTGACCAGACTGTTGTATCTTCTGGGCATCATGGCTGCTGCCACATTGTCTCTTTCTGGAGATGCCAGCCTCTTAAGGGAAGCCCTGATATCTTTTTAGTTCCTGGAAACTAATGATCCCACCTCCTTAGAAGCCCAGCTGAAGGTACAGACAGTGCTATTGGGCTCCCAGTCCAGTCAAGCATCTGTCACTGGGAGGGGAAGTTAATATGAATCAGGCCCATGGGTCATAAGACGGGCCCAAGCTTAGCAGGGAGAGGCATCCTTTCCCTTGACTTGAAATCTCCTAATTCTCCATTCTTGTTTTTTTAACAGGAAGTTGCCAGCACAATTGGTAGCACACAGAAGCCAGCAAGTCCAAACCTACATTGCCTTTGGTTCCTGGAATATTCCACCAATGATGAGTTGCTGCATTGTCCTCCTTGTTTCCTTGTAACAATTCAGTGACATTTTATTGTTGGCAAGGGATGGCTGCCCGCCTACCTGAGGCTTCCCTCCCACCCACCGGCTTCCATCCACCCTCGCAGCCACCAACCGCTTCCTTTCTGCTCTCCTGCTTCTTCAGAGGTATTGATAATTAATTGCATCAGCTCACCCACACTAATAAAGCTGGCCATCCACAAAGAAAATCTGTATTGCTTAATTTTCAGTTTGAGAGAAGATAACCACTGAAAATTAATCATCCATGGAACGGAACTGAGCAGCACTTCTAATCTCCACGAACATCGCCAACCCATTAGGGCTATGTGTTATAATCAATTCACGTAGAACTGTATAATTTATTAGCTCCAAATTGTACCAACTACCTATTAGCCCTAATAAAAATTGAAATATATTCATCAGATTAAAGAAGAGAATTAGCAAAGAAGAGATCTTGATAGGACCAGGAAGAGCATGATGACAACTTGACGCTAAGCAGAAGAATGGCTTACACGGGAACATCCAGTGGGACTCACCACAGTAGCCTACACCTCACCAGGAATCTCCTCTACAGTACCAATCAATCAATGACTCAGTAAATGCTTATTAAGCACTTGCTATGTGCCAGGCCCTGTGCTAAGTGCAAAAGACAAAAAGAAGCAAAAGACAGTCCTTGCCCTCAAGGAACTTACAGTCTAATGGTGGAGACAGCATGCAAACAAATACATAGAAAGCAATATATACATACATACAGAGAGAGAGAGAAGAGAGGAGAGAGAGAGAAGAGAGGAGAGAGACAGAGAGAGAGAGAGGGGATAAATAGGAAGTAATTGAGGAGCTAGGTGGTGCAGTGGATTGAGTGCAGAGCTTGGAGTCAGGAAGGCTCATCTTCCTGAGATCAAATCTGGACTCAGACACTTACTAGCTATGTAACCTGGGCAAGTCACTTAACCCTATTTATCTCAGTTTTCTCATTTGTAAAATGAACAGGAGAAGGCAATAGCAAACCATTTCATTATCTTTGCCAATAAAACCCCAAATAAAGTTGTGAAGAGTCAGACATGACTGAAATGATTGAATAACAACAAGGAAATAATTGAAAGATAGAATTAAGAGGGTTTAGGGAAGGCTTCCTGTAGAAGGTGGGATTTTTGGTTGGGACTTAAAGGAATCCAGGGCTGTCAGTAGTCAGAGCAGAGGAGGGAGAACATTCCAGGTATGGGAGACAGCCAAAGTAAATGTCTGGAACTGAAAGATGGAGTGTCTTGTTCATGGAGCAGCCAGGAGACCATTGTCACTAGATTAAAGATTAAGTGTTGGGGAGGAAAGTGGAAGGAGACTGAGAAGGCAGGAGGGGGACAGGATATGAAGAACCTTGAATGCCAAACAGCATTTTACATTTGCTCCTGGGGGTGATAAGGAGCCACTGGAGTTTTTTGAGTGTGTGTGTGTATTTCTCAGCTCCCATTAGACACTGGCATTTGGGGATCTGCTGGGAACAAGGTGTTTGACATCAGAGACTTCAGAAGGCCAGGCTCTCATGGTTGGGAGGGACCTGAGCATTTATCTCATCTAGTCCCTCACAGAATAAGAATTCCTCCTATAATATCCCCCACAAATGGCCATCCAGCCTTTATGCAAAGAAGCCCAGCGACAGGGAGCTCACTACTTCCCAGGGTGTCCATGCCACCCTGAAGTAACTCTAGTTGGTGGGCAACTTTTGGATACATAGAGCCTAAAAGAAGGTCTTCACCTCTTCCCCCGTTCCACTACTTCAGGTCCTACCCTCTGTGGCAAAACAAATTAAATCCTTCCTTTACATGACAGCCACTTGAATACTCAAAACCAGCTGCTATACCTTCCTTTCCCCAGTCTTCTGTACACTGAAACCCCAACTGCTTTCAAACAGTTCTCACATAGCATGCTCATCATTGTGGCTTTACTCCAGCCTGGGGTCCACCAGGCACACTTATCCAGTGGCAGAGAGAAGTCTCTTTGATTGGTAATGGAGCTAGAACCAAAGTGAATTTAAAAACTAGTAGCCCATCAGAACCAGGACTTTTGGACTGATTCCTTCCTGCCTGGTGGCATTCAGGTGAGAGAAATGAAGCCTCTGGCCCTCAGTCCAGGGAGCCAGGCCTCCTCTCTATTCTCAGATTCTGGATTGGATCATTCTTGTTTTAGGTGAGGGGGACTGGTAAAGGCTATGACCTCATGAGCTTCCAAAGGTGAGAAGACTGAACACCCCAATTTCCAGGAGTGGAGTCCATGTCAGACTGTGCAGCCAGAAAATTGAACAGCAAGGCTCTGGGCAGTAAAGGACACAGGTCATTGGTGCCAGATTTGGGGACTTATCTAGTGGCCATGTTGTATTTGGACTTGAAGTTGTTGGGACAAAAGCTATAGAGAAACTACACAAAGTCTGAGCTCACTCTCCTCTGGGATAGAGGTGCCCCTAAGTGTTGGGGGAAGAGGAATGTTTGTATTTCTGTTTTTGTTATATCTTCGAGGTAAATATCCCTTAGTGAAAGCTAATTTATGTTCATTGATTAAATAGATCTGGGCCATTAATCCCTGGTAGTTAATGGGGATGAGATGGGGGTACCACAAGGGGGCCTTAAACTTTAGGGATATATAATGCCTTAGAGGTGTCCCTAGAACCCTGAAGGAGTGATGGAGGGGACCTTATTCTGGCTAGAGAGCCAGCATTACACTGTCCCAGTGTCTCGTGTGGCCCTTGAGATCAGGGCCCAGGCTATTCATTATCTGTGCTCAATTCTTCCATGAGATCTACTTATCTTCTGCTTTTCTATCTCCATTCCAGTCGGTGCCTCCCTCCCAGGACACAGATCGTGTGTCTTCCGTGCTCTGCTTTACTAAAGGTGCCACTGGGTCCTCTCTGGTCTCTACTTTATCAGTCTTGATGGAATTCTGTGTGGGTCTATTTGCGTTTGATCTTCAACCTCCAGAAGGCCTTTGTTTTTCCTTCTAGTTAGCCCTGTTCTCAGGCCAATCGGAGGATCACACATAGGTCAGCCTGGAGCCTGAATTCTCTCAAGAGCTGCCCACATGAGGCCCATTCATTCCTTTGCCAAGTTGAGTTTTCTGCTCACCTGACTTGTTTTTCCTGCAGGAAGCAGAAGGCCCTGGGATGTGGCTGCTGTCTCATTCTGGGTTTTTCTTGAACTTTGAGTCACCCTGGGCTCTCCGGTGACAGATATGAGTCTGCCAGTCCAGCATGGACCTGTAGGTCTCCAAAGCCTGACTCTCTGCTTCAACTTTAACTGACTCATCACCCACAGGTTGAAAGAGACCCTGCTTCCCAGGCTATTATGGTCCCTTTCTGGTCTTCTTTTCAACTTTGTCATCGCGGAGGCACAATTAGGAAAATCACTGCACAGCCATCAGTGGCCAGGAGAGTACATTGCACAGCCAGGAATGGAGTCCAGGAGACCTGTCTGGACTCCGCTCCTGGTTCAATGTGTGGTCTTGGGGAAGCATCTTCCCCTCTCTGGCCTGGAGGTTGAGTCCTCTGCTGTAAAATTGGGGGGTTCAGATGAGATGTCCATCCAGCTCTAGGGCCGTTTTGGAGTCAGGTATATTCCGACAGAGCTCCAACTCTTTCACGTAGAAACAAAGGATGAAGAATTTTCCCTTGCCTGCTCATCCCCCATGCCTGGAACACTCTCCCTCCTCATCTCCACCTCCTGATTTCCTTGGCTTCATTCAAGTCCCTACTAAAACCTTAACTTATACAGGGAGTCTAACCCTTCTTAATTCTAGTGTCTTTTCTCTGGTGATCATCTCCAGTTTACCCAGTCTATAGTTTGTATGTTGTCTACCCTCCTTAGACTGGGAGCTCCTTGAGGGCAGTGAATAGTTTTTAGACTTTCTTTGTATCCTTGGCACTTAGCACTGTGTGTTTAGCACATAACAGACACACTATATGCTTATTGGCTGACTTACCAATTATTTCAAAGCATGTGTGTACATATATGAATATGTGTCCATGTATATGTATGTGTGTGCACATGATTTGGGGTGTATTTGCATCTGTGTCCTGGAATTAGACACAGCATCAGGTTTCTAGGAGGTGAGCTGGGCTACAGAGGTTCAGACAGGCTGGGAGGGGTGAGGAGCCTTTACAAGATTGGTATTGGTGGCTCCTTAAGAAATCAGAAGGCATCCCCAGGTGCAATGAACAGTGTGGTCTTCTATAGCCCAAAATGGTGCAGTCAACCCCAAGAAAGCAGCCAATTAATCCATGTCCCACTAGTGACTGACTAGTCTCAGCTAAGCCCTGCCTGTGAACATGGGATAAGGTAAAGCTTTCACTCTCCCACCCATTCATTCTGGCATATCTCATCTCACCAGCCTGATAGCCTCTCTAATATCGCCAGGAACCCCACTATCTCCTTACTCTAAGTACCCACTGTGCTGGGCATGGTGCTTCCAGTGTGCCAGTACACACAGTGTGGAGGGACTGTCCCCAGACCTAACTTTAAGTCCCAGCTTGTCTGTGATGGAGCAAGATGTTGCCTACAGTGGACTTCCATTTCCTTATCTGTGAAATGAAGTAATTGGACTAGCTGGTGTCTAAAGTCTATACTAACTTTAAAATTCAATCCCTTCCCATTCTGCTCAATCCTATCTCATCTCATCCTTTCCCAGCTCATAGACCCAGTTATCACAAACTGGGAGGAACTGGTTGTGAGGGGAAAAAATGATTAGATACTGGATTTGGGGAGGAGGGAAATAATACTTTCCTAGAATTTGTGATAGAGATGAAGAAGAAATCCAATCATACAAAAAAAGAGCTCTAGATCACTATTGTTCAGAGAAATACAAATTAAAACAACTCTGAAGTACCACCTCACACCTATTAGATTGACTAGTATGACAGAAAAAAATGACAAGTGTTGGAGGGGATGTGAAAAAATTGAAGTGCTAATGCATTGTTGATGGAGTTGTATACTGATCCAACCATTCCACAGAGAAATTTAGAACTATTCCCAAGGGCTATAAAACTATCGCTACTTGGTCTATATCCCGAAGAGATTTTTTTAAAAAAAGGTAAAAAACCCTATATTTAAAAAAATATTTATAGCAGCTCTTTTTGTGGTGGCAAAGAATAGAAATTAAGGGGATGCCCATCAATTGGTGAATGGCTGAACAAGTTGTGGTATATGATTGTGATAGAATACTATTGTGCTATAAGAAATCACAAGCAGGCAGGGTTCAGAAAAATCTGAAAAGGCTCATATGAATTAATGCAAAGTGAAGTGAGCAGAACCAGGAGAACATTGTGCACAGTAACAGCAACATTGTATGATGATCAACTGTGAATGACTTAGTTATTACCAGCAATACGATGATCTTCTAAGATAATTCCAAAGAGTTGTGATGAAAAATGCTCTGCACCTCCAGAAAAAGAAGTGATGTCTGAATGCAGATTGAAGCACACTTCTTAAAAACTTTATTTTTCTTCTTTTTGTTTTGTTGTTCTACATGTTCTTTTGCAACATGGTAATATGAAAATATCTTTTGTGAGACTACACATGTATAAACTATATCAGATTACTTGCCATCTCAAGGAAGGGGGAGGGGAAAGAGAGGAGAGAGACAGAGAGAGACAAAGAGAGAGACAGAGAGACAGAGACAGACAGAGACAGAGACAGACAGAGATAGAGAGACAGAGAGAGGAGAGAAAGGGAGAGACAGAGAGGAGAGAGAGGGAGAGAGACAGAGACAGAGAGACACAGACACACACACACACACACAGATTTGGAAGTCAAAATTTAAAAAAAGAGAATGTTAAAAGTTGTCTTTACAGGTAATTGGAAAAAATAAAATAAAAACACAAAGGCTTAAAAAGAAATTTTAAAAAAAACCAAACATAATCTGACATGCACCCTAAATTCTGAGAAAGCAGATTTCAAAGGGTTCAGAGGAATGAATGAAATTTTGAGACACAAAAAGAAATAATATTAATAGGGAGGAATTGTTGAAAGAGAATGATGGAAACATGCAGAGAATTCTCCAGCCAACTTACACTTTAAAAAAAAAAGTCATTCCAGAATAGGGAAGTAAGGCCAAGAAACAGAAGGCAAAAATTTAAAAGAAAGATGTGGTCCTGAAAACACAGGGTCAGAAAATGCACATACACCCCAAATCATGTGCATACATACATATTCATACATGTACACACATGTTTTGAAATAATTGGTCTGTCAGCCAATAAGCATATACTGTGTCTGTTATGTGCCAGACATACAGTGCTAAATGCCAAGGATACAAAGAAAGTCTAAACACCAGTCACTGCCCTCAAGGAGCTTTCAGTATAAGGAGGGTAGACAACATACAAATTGTAGACCGGGTAAACTGGAGGAAAGTTCAGAATGATGCGAGGCTGATGAGAGAAGGTAAGGGAGGGTGACAAAATATGTGTAATTATGGATGTTTCTATAGCAATGCAATTATTACCCAGCATTTACAGATAGTAGCTCATTTTTGAGGGGCCACTACATCTTTGTGATTCATCCATCCAAGCATCCATCCATCCATCCATCTATGAATCCATCCACCCATCCAATGTAAATGCTTATCTCCATAGAGAGAGGAAGAAGTAGAGGCTGCAAGAGATTAAATGACTTGCCTACAGTTACCTAAAAAGCAAGAATCGAAAGCAGAAATCAAGCCCAGGTCTTTAGTTTGTCTCTTCTTGAATTTCCCTGGTAAGGGTAAACTCTTGAGACACTGTCCTAGCCTAGCTCACTGAAAAAGCTATGAAAGGCACAGTTATATATGTATTTTGGGCAAGAATTCTGTCTTCTCTTCTTTGGAATAAATATTTTCATTTTCACCAAGTCATCATCACATAACAGTTTGGTGTCCTATTTCTATTCTGGTCTCCTTCTAGTTTGTCAGTGTCTTTCCTAAAATGGGACACTCTATTTTTTTCTCCCGGGAGGTCAAGAGTCATATGATCCATTAAGTGAATGTCTGAACATCCTTTGTAAACTTAAAAGTCAGCACATCACTTCATGATATCATGACCTCCTCTTCTTGGCCAATGGATGTGGCCTGTAAGTCAACTTCCACTGGAGGAGCAAGAAGGTAAAGAAGGTGAGAGATAACAGGTAACTTGTCCCCAGTGAATGCTCACATGATGTGCCCAGCAAGGTGGAGGAGGCAGGCCTCCCTGTAGGCACTATGTTTCGTCCCATGCAGATCTCCACTCACACACTCCATGCAGGGAGATATCAGTGCAAAGAAGACACCATCTTTGTCCTCAGAGAACAGGCCATGGAGAAGAGGTGGCCCAAGATTCAATGAGCATCTCATAATATCCCAAATCCACACAGTGACTCAAGGACAAAGAGGGAGTCACTGACCCTTTGAAAAATCCCAATTCCATGAATCAGTGAACAGAAGCACAGTGTGAGACCCTTTAATATTTATGCGCTACATGATGGGAGTAACATTCTTCATCAGTGCACTAATCTGAGTATAATTTAGAACAATTTGCTAATGGACATCACTTAGAAAAAGTCTTCATTCTGTGTAAGTATTTTGGAACAATGGGCAAGTGAAGATGTGATTAAATAGAAATAGCTCTTGTGGAGTAGAAAAAGGATGGAGTAATCTGCGGCCAGAGAAGCCAGGATTCCAGGACAAACTGAGGCCAGGTACCCCCTGCTATGTCCTGCCCAGCAGACTGATTAGGCTCAGTGAAGTAGTGCAGTTCTGCTGAGCTAGCTGCCCTCCCATAGACCCCTGGATGTCATGCCATATACAAGCAAAGCACTGGTTCACTACAAGAGAAAAGTGTGAGGGAGCTCCACTCTGGTTGAGGGGTGAGGCCCACATCTTGGGCTTCTGCTCCACCCAGGAAGATTCTAGTCCTCCAATGTTCTCATCCCACGTGATATTGTGCTCTAAGCCCCTGAAACTTTCCATGCATGCATCAGAGGCCTTTCTTGTGTTATTTCAGTACTGTGGGAGGAGGGGGATTCCTTATGCCCCTTATTAGCAATACCATAGAGAGGATTCTTGTTCAGGTTGGGTAAACTCTTCTCTAGCGTCTCCCAATTTCTCAGTATACTGGGGTTTTCTAAGTAGACAATTCTTAAGTTGTTCCCTCAATTTAATACTCCATAACATGTCCTTCAGTGTCTTTGTGATCTAAATGGGGTAGGGTCAGTGTTCATTCATTCATTCATTCAACAAACCCTTATAAACAGCCACAGCATTCTGAGTTCAGAGTCAGGTGTTGAGGCACAGACTAGGATGAAAAATGACTCTGTCCCTTCCCTTGTGAGGCTCATATCACTCTCAGTCTACATGTGTCTCAGAGTATGACCCTTTACCAACACTTTCCCCTCACATCCACATCCCAAATTTGTGATTAATAATGTAGATGACTAAATGAGGCTGGGGCCTCCCACTGTCCTTTTCCAGTCTGCACATGCCTGACTTATATATCCAGAGGCAACACTTTCTGGAAGTCTAGCTGAGCCCCAGAGGGTGCTGGGTCAGCTCTTTGCCTACTGTACAAGCCAAGGGAATTGTAACCATATTTCTGTGGATTTGAAGCCATGAAGCTGGAGGATCAGCTTGGGTGCTCAGAGCCCCTGGCAAAGCAGAGAGAAAAAAAAAAAAACATCATGTAAATCTAGAAATGTTTCCGAGCAGGTTAGTAATGATATTGATTTCATCCTGCTCGTGGGGGAGGATGGTGATGAAAAGCCACGTGTTGGAAAGTTCAGTGACATTAATCTTATCGGTGCCCCAGAACTCTCTCGCCAAAGATAAATGACTCCGCTCTGATGAATGTGGCTTCATTAGAAGAACTTAAAAATGTCATTTGTCTTCATGGAAAGGAAGTGTTTGTACATTTCCCGCTTTGCTCTGGACCAGTGATGAGTGTTTCCAGCCAATAGCACTTGACCCCAGCTGGCCTTTGGGATGAACTGATCAGAATCCTGACAAATTCTTCTGGGGGTAGACCAGCGAGCTGAGCTATGACTCATGCTAGGGCCAAGAGAGGAAAGGAAATCCAGACATCCTATGGAATTGGGTGCTTCCTTCTGTGTCTTGGCAAATTCAGTGGGCTCCATTCATGGAGCCTAGAACTCTAAAGACCTGGATTTTTCCTTCTGTTTTTGACAGACAGGAAAGTTGTAAAAGGCTTTAGAAGAGTCATTATAAAACAAACTGTGACAAAACCAAAGCACCATCCCAGTTCTGTCTATGCTAGTCCACATTCAGCTCAATTGAAGAAAGAACCAGACTGTGGCTTGGAGCAAATGCCCAAGACCCCAGAAAGCCAAGGGTGCTCTTTGTGAGGCGGATGCTGTCTTTGGCAATAGCACAGGCTGGTCAGTTGAAAATGATTTTTGATCCCAAGATGATAACACAGAAGGACTTCTCTGGGTGGCCTCAGTCCCAGCTCATTAAACAACTAGCCTAGCCTGGTTTGTAAGCACTTGGGTTAATAGAGGTCTTACAGGGATGTGTTTATTCAAGCATTAGATACAAGCATGAGTATCGTAAACACAGAATTCAGACTCACCAGGCTCCTTCAGAACCAGATGAGGGCCAGTCAGACCTGCAGGTGCACACTTGAGTGCAGGGCTCACAGTGCCCTGGCTGTGGCAGGGGACTGCTTGTTTCTGCCAAGCTCTGTGGGACTTCCCAAGGGCATCACTTCTGGTGGACACTGTGTGAATCCTCCTCCCTGTGGTCATTGGCTTGTGTCAATCAGGTAGGTGGGATAGATGGAGCACTAAGTCTGGAGTCAGGAAGATCTGAGTTGAAATCCAGCCTCAGACCTTACTAGCTATGCGACCCTGGGTGAGTCACCTAACCTCTGCTTCTGTTTCCCTATCTGTAAAATAGGGCTAATAATAACATCTACCTCCCAAGGTTGTTGTAAGGATCAAATGGGATAATATTTGTAAAGCACTTAGCACAGGACCGACATGTAGTAGGCTCTACATAAACAGTTATAATAATCATTGCTATTATTAATACTATGTTAACATTAATCTACATTTTTATTAATAAGGGCTGTCGATGAGCATTGATCAGGCCCTTCTTACATGCCAGGCCCTGTAGTAAGCACTAGGAATAAGGAGGTGGAATGTGAGGATCCACCCTGTGTCAGGACCTGATGGAAAGGTGGGGAGGGCAGCCTGGGGAGAAATGAAGAGAGGGATAGCCTTCTGAAGGCTATCCAATCAGAGGGAGGGGTCAAGGAGAGGCCTTCCAATGCAGGCCTGTTATTGGATGACTCCAGAGCTGAAGTGGTCATCCTGGATGGAGACATTACTGGGGCAGATGGAGAAGTGCAGAGGAAGGCAGCCTGGTATTAAATTGTGCTTTGTAATTGCCTCAAGTGTTCCCCTTTGGGTTCTCAGAATTGCCTGCGCTGGTTGAAGGCTGCTGGCTGGTTCACATAGATACATGGATGAGTGTGTGTGTGCTCACATGTGCACACCCAAATATGCATGTGCAAATTAACTTGGGCCACAGACTTCACTAGATTAATTTGAGTCTCTGCTTTCTCTGTTCGCACTGCCAGCTGACCTCTCTTTCTTCAAGAACCCTTCCCCATCCCCAATGGCCCTTTCCATTACAGTGAGGCTCTTCCAAAGCTCCTGCCATCTGGACAGCCCTCCTTAGAGTTCTCTCTTTCAGCTTTCCATCTGGCTTCCAAACTCCCTCAAAAACATATCTTGTCTCTGGCTAAGGCCTCCTTGTCTTCCCCTCTCCAGAAGCTCCCCATTGCTTTTTCAGTCAGCTGTGTCCATAGACCTAGGCAGACACTCCATTGACATGGACCATTACTGTGCAGGCTCTGAGGAACAGTAAGGAAGATGACACCACCCCCACCTCATCCCACCACCCCAGGAGCTGAGGGAAATTTCTTCTTTCATTTAACAAATGTTTATCAAAGATTTGGAGGGTCAATGAGTATGGAACATTGTATATAGTTTCAGACTTGGTCAGCAACTGGTCAGTTTTTGCTGTTTTCTCCACTCTTCTTCATCTTTTTCTTTTCTTTTTAAAAGACATTCTTTGTTGTTAGGGATATACCTCTGGTAGAAGAGTGTGAGAGAGAGGAGGATACTAGGAGAAATTTAGAGAATGTAAAAACAAAAGATATGAACACAAATTCATTTTTGAAGCAAAAAAATGTTTATCTAGTTCCTATTGGGTGCAGAGCTCCCTGCCAGGTATCAGGGGGATGTTAGGAAGGCACCCTAAGGCTATACCAGCAGGCTCAGTGAGGTAGGATTCCTGGAGGAGGCAGCCTTCAGAAGATGGGTTTGGGGAAGGAGGGGAAAGCATTTAAGACAAAGGGAATGTTGTGAGCAAAAGCTTGGAGGTGGAGAACTGTTGGAGAGACAGTCATCCAGTTTGTCAGGACTGTCATATGGGTAAATGAAGATTATGAAGACCTGGAAGGTTGGGGGACAGGCAGCTATTGTGGAAGGTCCTAAATAAAAAGGCAGAATGAGGAAGCAGAGGGGGATCCCCCAAGTGATGAAAGGTAGAATCAGGAGAGGACAAGGTCCTGTGGGAAGGAGCCTGAAGATGAAAAGAGAAAGGCCTCTGGGGGCCAGGACTGTCCTGGATCCTCCTCTGGCCCCTAAAGGTGATGGTGCCTGTGGGTAAAGGATGGGAGCTTCCTTCTCACATGCACATTCATTCCACCTTCCGTGACTGTCTTGGCCACATCTCTCCACAGGATGATCTGCATTCCAGTGCTTGATTTCCAAATGATTTTCCAGGCCTCCTTGAAAAGAATTGCTCTGACTCAGAGGGAGAAGCTGGAAGATGAGACAATATTCTACTGCTCATCTAGAATCTGCCCAGCTCCCCATTCAACACTGAAACACTATAGTACTCCTACATAAACAGTTTGAGTTTTTAGTAGATCCTCTGGGTGCCTATGGGGAAGGGGCTGAGGTGTCTCCTCAGTCACACTGATGTCATCATCAGGGACTGTCTTGGCCATAGTACCCAAAGAAACATGGTCATGCCAATGCTTATGGATTTTTCACTTTATGACTGGTGAACCATGTTTCTGCTTGGCCTCCCTTTTTACCTCACACTGCAGGGTTTGGGGTGAAAGCAGCAGAAAAGCAACGAACAAGGCTTGAAAAATGAGTCTAAAAAGTGTGTGGTTTGCCACCCCAGAGGGTGAGCAAGTGCTCCAAACTTAGGCAGGGAAAAGAGAACAAGATACCCAGAACAGCCATATGTGTGCTTATAGAGGAACACCATAGAGATGCCCAGGGAGGCGCCTGCCCAAGTGGAAGAAAGGAAGGGAGCAGGACTGCAGAGTTAGCACCTCCAGAGGGGGCCCAGCCAATAACAGCAGGGTGTGGGGGGAGGGGACCTGCCTCATTTGGAAGCAGGTGTGTCTTGTGCTTATCTGAGAATCCCAGATGGGATGAGATCACTGATGTTGTCTAGTAACACTGCTGTTGTGGGTAAATCAGAGATACCAGGAGGAAAATCCATGACAGGCCACTGTTGCTGCCTCTAGCCCTTCATCCTGAACATGGTGACCAGCACAGATATCCATGGTCCCTCTTGGCCGTCATGTGGTGCTCTGAGCCCAGCTATTGGATGGCTGCTCCTCATTGTAGCCATCCTTTTATCAAGGACCACAGGGGAGGAGAGGGACCTAGCTGGTGTGCTTTCCCTTCCCTGAAGAGCCCCAGGTGAGCATTGATGAGTTCTTCTGGTAGCATCTGGGGCCAAGCCTCCTGCTGCTTCATAATATTATCTTTTCCCATAGGCTTGATCCCCAGCACGGAGAGTTCTCTGTGTGGCCTCCTTGTAACACTGATGGGTGTGTGTGGCCAGGTGAGCATTATATACCCCATGTAGAGTGGCATGTGGGGAGAGAGCTCTTAGAAAGATCAACCAGGTTTTGTTATGCAGGAAAGGAATGGGTATTGGGAAGAATGAGGAAAACACACTGGATAAGATTCAGTTGGGACTCTGGGATCACCCCTATCACTTATGACTGCTGTGACCTGAGGCAAGTCATTGAAACTCTCTGGGTCTCAATTTCTTCATCTGTAAAAGCTTTGGGCCTGGAAACAGGAAGACATGAGTTCAAATCTGGCCTCAGACACTTACTAACTGTGCAACCTTGGGCAAATCACTTTAACTATTTGCCTAAGTTTCCTCATCTGTAAAATGAGCTGGAGAAGGAAATGGCAAATCACTCCAGTTATTTCTGCCAGAAAACCCCAAATGGGGTTTTGTCACAAAGAGGTAGACATGACTAAAATATAACTGAACAACAATAAAACTATGAGGATGAGCCTATTTGTCTCTCTAGGACCCTCCCAGCTGTAACATTTGAGGGTTTCAGGATCTCATGGTCCAATTCAGTAAATAGGAAGATGGCGCTAGGGAGGCCTCAGCCTTACTTCAGCCTCTCACATACCCCAGTGTCTGTCTACGCTGACATTCTCTTTGTATATGTCTCTGGGCAGGGCTTTTTTCCAATTTAGGGTGAGAAAAATGGTAAGATTATAGAGGGAGAGCCATCAGGGTCCTTAGATGATATGAGCTCAATCCTCTCCTTTTCTTTTTAGAATGTTCCTTTTTTATTAATTAATTTATTTTGATTTATCAAGAATCACTTCCATATGTTTAAAATTTTTCTCCCCCTTCCTCCCCACCACCCCACCATCCTCCCCAAGATGGTGCCCAATCTAATATAGGCTATATATGTATATATATGTATATATGTATATATACATATATATACATATATATGTATATATATATATATACACTTTTTAAAAACATATTTTCAGATTAGTGATGTTGTAAGTAAAAATTAGAACCAATAGGAGGAACCACCAGAAAGAGGAAACAAAACTCAACAGAAGAGAAAAAAATAGCAAATAGTATGCTTCGATCTGCATTCAAATTCCATAGTTCTTTCTTTGGATGTGCACAGCATTTTCTATCATGAGGCCTTTGGAGATGTCTTAGATCCTTGTATTGCTGGGAAGGGTTAAGTTTATCAATGTTAGTCATTGCATAACATGGCTGTTATTCTGTATAATGTTCTCTTGGTTCTGCTCACTTCACTCAGCATCAGACCATACAAGTATTTCCAGGTTTTTCTGAAGTCAGCCTATTCATCATTTCTTATAGCACAATAGTATTCCATTATATTCATATACCACAACTTGCTCAGCCATTTCCAATTCTTTGCCACCACAAAATGAGCTGCTATGAATATTTTTGTACATGTAGGTCCCTTTTCCCATTCGTGTGACCTCTTTGGGATATAGCCCTAGAAGTGCTATTGCTGGGTCAAAGGGTATGCACATTTTTATAGCCCTTTGGGCATAGTTCCAAATTGCTCTCCAAAATGGTTGGATCATTTCACAACTCCACCAACAATGCATTAGTGTTCCAATTTTCCCACATCTTCTCCAGCATTTATCATTTTCTTGATTTGTCATCTTGGCCAATCTGATAAGTGTGATGTGGTACCTCAGAATTGTTTTGTCAATCCTCTCCTTTTACAGATGAGGAAAGTGAGGTCGAAAAGGAGGCAACATTTCCAACTTTCTAGTCTCCTGCAATTGGTGAGTTCTTCTCAAGGACTCCATTTAAAGAGTCATGGGTGCCAGCCATGCTCATTCAAAACCAGGCTCAGCCTAGAAACATAGGTTCCTCCTCACTGCCCCCTTTTGTTTCCTCTTTGTGGGGGTAGTTTCTACCACTAGAATGGAAGCCTTTTGAGGACAGGGGCTCTTTTTACTTCTGTTTGCATTGCATTCACTTAGCACAGTGCCTGGCATTTAATAAAGGCTGGTTGACTTGACTCTCTCTCTCTCTCTCTCTCTCTCTCTCTTTCTCTGTCTCTGTCTCTCCCTTCTTCCTTTTCTCTCTCTCACTGTCAATCTATCTACAAATCTTTATATCCATACATCTATTCTATCTATCTATGAATCTCTGTATCCATCGAGCCATTGATCCATCCATCTATTCTATCTACTTTATCTCTCTCTCTGTCTCTCTTTCTCTCTCTCTTTATATATATATATATATATATATATATATATATATGTATACATACATACATACATATATTATACACACACACACACACACACACACACACACACACACATTCATGTGTCTATCACCAGTTGAGTTACCAAAGGTCCCATGGGCAGTAACAATACCCAGCATTTATGAAATGCTTTAAGGTATGCAAAACACTTCTGTGTATGAACCTCACAACAATCCTGGGAGGCAGGTACTGTTATTATCACTATTTTACACACTTGAAGAAACTGAGGTGTACAGAAATGAAATGACTTGCCCAGGGTCACATGGCTGGTAAGTGTCTGAGTTCAAAGTTGAACTCATGTCTTTCTGACTCCAGCCCTAGCTCTGTTTCCACTGTGCCTTCAGTAGCCTGCCTCTGCCTCTAGTAGCAAGTGTGGGATTTGAACCCAGGTCCTGGGACTCCAAAAGCTTGCCCCTTTCCATGGCACTGCATTATGTCTCATCAAGGATTGGAGAAGAAACCAAAGCCCTATTCAGCACTGTTGCCTTGGTATAAGTTACCTAGATGAGGAATTGGGGTCCTTGGGGCAAGAGTTAGGCCTCCCTTATGGGGGGAGGAGGGCACTGTTATGTCTCCTTATAGCTAGGAGTGAATCCAAGGGCAGGGAAGGATTCTGGGGGGGTGTCTCCTCTCCTGGTTAGTGTTTTTTTTGGGGGGGCAGTATGTGGACACAATTTTTAATAAGTTGGTTGGTTGCTGTCTTTCATTCTCACAGAGGACCAAAATGACATCACTCTGCTAGAGCCAAGTTTCGGTGTGTCTGATTGTGGCTGATCAGACCAATATGAGCTTGGAAGGCTCTCCCACAGGTTGGGCAGAAATAGTCCGTGTGAACATTTGGGATCAATCTAATACTTCACTCACATGGAAGGTAGAAATCAAAGGCCAATCACTTGGAAAGAAGGTCTGCAATGGAGTGCCCCAGGGATCTTCTCTTCTCCTTTCACTGTTTAGCACTTCTGTCAGTTTTTGGGATAAAGGCAAAGATGGCATGAGCTCATTAATTTTGTAGATGTCACAAAGCTGAGAGGAATAACAAACATACAGGATGACAAAGTAAGGATCCAAATACAGCTTGATTGCCACAAGCCCTGGGGCAAATTGATAAAGAGGCCATATTGGAAGGGCTGCCTCTGAGATAAGGGAAAGACTTTGTTCTTCTTGGCCCTGGAGAGAAAGACTTGAGGGAATGGATGGGAGTCACAGAGAGGCAAATTCCAGAGCTGGAAGGGGGCTTATTTGGGTCTTGGGCTCAAGTCAGAAGGCTTCCATCCACCCACAGCCTCCTCTTTTCTTGGTCATGAAAAAGAGCTCAGTAGTGTCTATGCTGATAAAGCCTAAAAATCTGTCAATGGCATTGGACATTTGGGCATCTTGGGGCAGAGCCCTGAAGCCTGCCCTGGTTATAGATCTGTTCCTTGGATCATCCTGTATCTACAACAATTAAACTGGTGGTGGGGAAGCAAAGCCCCCCCCCCCACCAGCCTGCATAGAGAACTTGAAGGTATGTTTGTGATCTCACAAAAGCTCTAGTAGTTACATGTTACTGTCAACTGAACTGGAACCAGCCTCTAACCTGTGGGTGGCTGGAGAAAAACAAAGCAGGCTGGAGACAGGACAGTCAAGAATCAAACAAGTTCAATTTACTTCAGAATGAGGAAAATACTCTGCCATCCTCCATCTTTGACCAGTAGTCTCACCCCACCACAAGCTGTTCCTTTGGGGTCAAACCATCCCCTTTGGGTTCCTTTTAGGGGTGACCCCTGTGAAGACTGGGGGAGGGGAGAATGGTGACAAATTGAATCAATTCCCCATTTCTGTCCATGGTGGGAGGGTGGTTTCCTGTGTCCACAGGGAACAGATCCATAAACAGAGCAGAGTCCAGGGCTCTGTCCTCTATACACTGACACCTCAAGGCTGGAGTATCATGCTCTCCCTCTCCCCTACATCTCTTCCTGGTGATAAATTGAGCTGTCTTGTCTCCCAGGACACCTTTCCTGATCCTCCAGGTCACAGGGATGTCCTTTCCTGGGACTTTTACTCTGCTATTTTTGACACTTCCATGCATGTGGGAGGGATCTCTGATGCTGAATTCCTCCATTTAAATGGGAGGAAACCAGACCCTGTGAAAGTTCAATGCCACTATGATATGGCTGGGATTGAAACCCAAGGGTCTAGTCTGTGTGGTCTTCCATCCTCCTCTTTCTAACGTCCCTAACACTGAACATAAAGCCTTGGGGCTCACACTAAGTCTCTTGCAAATGACTTACTAAGTTTTGGTTGAATGGAATTTGGAAATTCCCAGAAATGGGCAACATTGAAGGCTATAGAGAAGGAGGAGACATGGTGGGGGGGTTGTAGCAAAGACAGACATTGACCTTCCCATTGGCCTTCCCACCCTGATTTGGGTGCAGGGAAACTGAAAGTGCTCCTTACCTTGACTGGTTTGGACCCCTGGGAAAAAAGCCCCCCCCCATCTCTTCCAGCTAGAGTCTTAGCCACCCTTCAAGGCTCACCATGAGCCTAGCCTCCTCCCACCTGACAAGATGGCTCTCTCCCTCCATGTTTCTCTCTCTCTTGCCTTTCCTATCTCCTTGTTTCCCTCCCTTCCTCCTTGCTTCCTGGTCTCTCTCCCTCCCTTTTTCTCTCCCTCCCTGCCTCTTTCCCACCTTCCTTTTCTTTCTCTCCCTTCTCTTCTTGTTTCCTTCTCTCCCTGTCTCTCTTCCTACTTCCTTTCCTTTCTTCCTTTCTTTCTCCTTGTTTCTCTTCCTCCTTCTCTCATTTTCCTCCCTTCTTTCTTCATTGTTCCTTCCTCCCTTCACCCCCTTTCTTCCTTCCCTCTCTCCCACTCTTTCTATGTCCTTGCTTTCTTCCTTATATCTCTCCTTCTTCCTCCTCCATTCTTTCCCTCCTTCCTCCCTTCCCTTTTTTTCCTTGTTTCATTCTCTCCTTCCTTCCCTCTCTCTCTGCCTCCCTGCTTTCCCTCCCTGATCACTCTCTGCTTGGATCACTACTGTAACTCCTCCATCTTATCCCCTTTCAAGACCATCAGTTATGTGATGGTGTTCTCTGGGCAGGAATGTAATAACACAAAAATGGAGGAATGAAATTAATCAGGGCAGGACCAAGGAGAGTGCCCTATCCTACTCCAGAATGGACTATGGGTGTGTTTCCTTTCTGCATTTTGGCCACACTCTTCTGGGAGTTCTGGGAACTGCTTTTGCGGAGCTGGACAATGACAGAGAAGTGAGGAGGAGGTCTCATTGTGGCAGAGGTGCTGGGGCTATCCTTCTGGCTACCCCACCATCCATTACATCCTTTGGTCCCTCTGTGCCCCCACCTCATGACTCAGGAAGGCTGTGTCAGAAGAGTGTGGGCTCTGGTAGGCCCTATGAGCCAAGGGAAGCTTCTGCATGCTGTCCAAAGACAGGCAGCATTTCTAAACAAGGGTGAAAGGCTCATCCCCAGTGATGGCCGTCAGCCAGAACTGACAGGACCTCTGGAGCTGGAAGGGGATTCAGAGGCCAGATAATCCAATTCTGTCATTTTGAAGAAATGATGAGGAAACTGGTCTGAGTGCTAATGGGCCATGAAACAGAAAACATAATAATGCTAGGCACCATTTGTACAGTGCTTTAAAGTGCTTTACAAATAGTCTCTGATTCTCACTACTGACCTCTGAGATATGTGCTATTAGCTCCATTTTTACAGATAAGGAAACTGAGGCACAGAGAGGTTTAAGTGGCTTGTCCAGGATCACAAAGTCAGTCAGCATCTGAATCAGGATTCTAACTCAGGTCTTCCTGACTCCAAGTCCTCTACTCTATCCATGGGGTCACCTCTGCTACTCCTGGGAAATTGAGGGAAATGAACCTTAGTTCATCTTCTGCGGTGTTGATTCAACAGGTGAAGAGGGGGAAGATGGTATTCAAGGCAAAGGGCACAGCCTGAGCAAAGCTCCAGAGGCAGGGAAACCCAAAGACTTATCTAGATTCATGACTCATGGGGGCAGGAGATAAAGGAAATGACATGTGTTACTATGTACAAAGCACCTCCCAGATCTTGGAGGTAGGAGTCTAAGTATCAATGAATATTCTCATCTCACAACTGAAAAAATTGAGGCACAAGTTGGTGACGTGATTTGGGCCAGGTCATACAGCTAGAGAGTGACAGGTCTGGGATTGTACCACCTTGTCCTCACCTCCCCAGCTTCCTCTTCACTCAAACCCTGCATAATGCTAGCTCTACTTCTCCTATGCAGCAGGCAAAGGTCAGAAGTGGAGGAGCTGGCTGGCTGGGGAACACCAGGAGCAGTCACTAGACAGGGCATGGGGCCGCCCCCCCCACAGAGGGACCCCCAGAGAAGGGACCTACCTGAGGAGGAGGCCAGGTGCTGCATCTCTCTATCTTCTTCTTAAAGAGGTAGGGCAGGGCCCTGAATGTGGGTCATGGAAGCAGATAAGATTTCTTCTTAAAAATCAATAGTTAATAAAGTTGACTTAAGCCACAGGCCAGGAGATGGAGGGTGGTGATAAATGTAATGATTAACACTAGCCCCAGTTCATGGCAAATAGCCTGAGTTTGGATAATCTCCCTGGTAGGCCTGCCAGGCCCTCCCCCACCTTGCCCTCATCTCTTGCTCTCTTTCTGTGTCTGTCTCTCTGAATACTCCATCCCAAATCCAGCCTCTGCTTCTTCCTTGCCATGTGAGGAAGCGGCCTCTCACGGTCTCAGTTTCTTCATACCCCTTGAGATCCGCTGTGCCCTATGTGCTCCACAGGGTAGTGGACGATGAGGCTAGCAAGTTGTCACAGATGTCAGAGAACTTTGCAAACTGGAAGTCCCTGGGACCAAGGGAAGGGAGGTTGGTTCAGGGCCAGAGAGCACATGGAGGGAGCCTCAGTCTGGTCCAGAGGTGTGGTTGGGAAGCTTAACTAAAATCAGTGGATGGGCCCAGAGCCTAAGAGAGGCATCAGTGGAGCAGAGGAGAGGCATGCTACATCACAGACCATCCAACTGCCTCACTCACCACATCATTTCATTGGCATCAATAAGTGCTGGAGAGAGGCCAGGGAATCCAACTAGCTCTGAGGTCAGCCACCCATGCAAAGCTTAATGAGGAGAAAACATTGATTCATTCAACAAATATTTACTGAGTCATTGGGAGCAGACTTCAACTCAGTTCAGGAAAGGGCTGGCTCTTCAAGGAGGGAATGCCCTGCTTTGGGAAGTAGTGAGCTGACCATAACTACAGATATCTAAGCCAACTCACCTGGGGGTACCCTGATGCCTCCCCACACCCATCAGGCTCCTTGTCAGGGGGTTCCTGCATGGAAGGCACAGTGGTTATTCCATTCACTGCATAGTTCTTCCCAGAACCAAAAACCTGTGATTCTGTGAGATCATGTGAGGTGATTTGGAGACAGGGTACAAAGGCTGACAATAAGATCTTATCCCTTCTCTCAGGCATTTTCCAGTCCAGAGGTAAACAGGGACATGCACAAATTGGCAACGGTGGGAGAATGAAAACATGTTTCAAGACAAGAGGAAGATGAGGGAGGGGGAGGAGACAGAAGGGGAAGGGAGGAAGAAGGAAGGGAGAGGGTAAGGGGAGGTAGGGGAGAAAGAGAGAATAGGAGAGGGAGGGGAAGAAGGAGGGGGAGGGGGAGGAAGAAGGAAGGGAGGGAGGAAGTGGAGGAGGGAAAGAAAGAGGAGAGGAGAGGAGGAGGAGGGAAGGAAGAAAGAAGAGAGAGGAGGAGGGAGGAGGAGAGGAGAGGAGAGGAGAGGAGGATAAGGAGGATAAGGAGGAGGGGGGAGAGGAGGAGGAGGGTGGGAAGAGGAGGACATGATTCCAAGGACTGGAACCAGTCTTTGAAGAAGGCTTGTGTGTGGGCAAGATATATATGGCTGAGTAGGCATAAGGTTTGCTCTCAGTTTGAAGTGTGACCTTAAGTGTATGTGTGTGTGTGTGTGTGTGGGGGGGTTATGTGTCTGGCAGCCCCCCACCAAGACTTTCACAGAAGCTGTGGTGTCCAGATGGATGGATCCCCACTGGCCTGACTCCCAGTCCTGAGGGCACAGCAGCTAAGGAGCTCCACAGTTCACAGAGCACTGGGACTGGAGTAGTAAGAATTGAGGTCAAACCCAGCCTCAGACACTTCCAAGCTGTGTGACCCTGGGCAAGTCATGGAACTTCTGTCTGTCTCAGTTTTTTGAACTGTAAAATAGGGATATTAGCCCCTACCCACCAGCATTGTGAAGATTGAATGAGATAGTATTTGTAAAACATGTACTACAGTACCTGGCACATAGTAGGTGCTTAATAAATGCTTGCTCCCTTCTCATCGCCTTGAGCCTGGGTCCTTCTCTTGGACCCTAAGTCCCTCATTGCTCTGGTTCCACCACAAAGTGCTCCCAAAGTAGGGCCTCTTGTTATGACGGTGTTGGCCTCAGAGGTGTGTTTTGTTGAAACTTTCAGAGTTTCCTGGGGAAGTCAAGACAGATATGGGCTCATCTGGAGTATGCCTGTGGCATGGGGGCTGGCCCAGTCCCTCAGGGATGAAGGTGCCCAGGCTGCTGAGCAACTGGGCACAGATTCAGTCCTGTGCTCATTACCTTGTGTTACCATTTCAGTGGCAGGGAGGAGGCGGGAAGCCCACAGCTTGCTGCTTACTTCTGAGTGCAGAGGGCTGCACACAGGTGGCAAACAGAATTCCTCCCTGTCTGTTGGATCCCTCCCCTTCACCTGAAAGGACACTCACATTCCTCTCATCCCCTGGAACTTTCCCATGATACTGCACCCTGAGGGTCCCCATCTCTTTTCACCTTCAAATTTCAGGACTGAACCATCCGCACTTGCTGCCTCACTACTCACTGACTCCTTTGTCACCTTCAGACTGTCTCTATCCTCCTCAGTCAAAGGCTGTCCATGCCCTTCTCATCCTTCAATTCATGGCCTGCTCCAAAGCCTCATTCTTCAGTTCTCAGCATCAACTGACCCCAAAGAACCCCCCATTCCCACCTGCAAATGTTGTTCCATTGTTGAGGATTACATTATGAAAATCTCTGGGGACATCCAGAGAGGAGACATTGATTCTCAGGGATCTCACAGTGCAAAGGAAGAAAGGGATGTGAACAGAGGCTATGATGGAAGAGTGTTTTGAAAGTAGAAAAGGTTCCATCCCTGGGGGTGAGAAGAGCTTCCTCGAAGACATCAGCTAGACAGACAGATCTGGTGGACAGGCAGGGCTTCCACACATGAAGGGGCAGGTATAGGGCATTCACTCCAGATCAGGGGATTGTTGTGGGTCAGGCATTGGGGTGAAATGAGTAAGAGGACAGAGTTGAGTTGGCCTAGAATGAAGATGTCTCTCAACTAGACTTGGGCAGATTAATTGGATGGAGATTGTGGAAGGACTTCCAAGACAGGACCAGAGCTTTTTACTTAATGGGAACCCCAGAAGGAATTTGATTGGAGGAGGGACATAATAAGATCAGTGAGTTGAGAAGTTTCCTGAGGCAGCTTCCAGAATGGATGGAAAGGGAAACTGTAGTCAGGAAGATGGGGAAGGAGGCTTCATACTTGCTCCAGTAAGGAGTCTAGGCAATTGGAAGTTGAGTCCTGGGGTGGGTCAATTGCAAAGGGACAGCAAGGTTTTGGATAGATGCTATGCTCTTACAAAGGTAGAAATGATAAGCCTTGACAATTAGGTGGCCTATCACAGGGAAACTGAGGGAAAAGAGGTGATTGATTGACAGGAGTCTGAAAACCTGGAAAGATCATCATGCCCTTGACCATAATAATATCATTAAAGAGGAAGACAGGTGTAAGGGGAATGCTGGGTAGTTCTGCTTTAAGCACAGCAAGTTTGAGGCAATGGAAGGATAGACAATGGGTAATAACTAAGCTAGCAGCAATTAGAGTAGAAAACAGGCTGACTTGGATGGAGATAAAGATTGCCATCCTGGGATGATTGGCTTCAGAGCCAGAGGGGGATATAGATGACATCTGTCAGACTTCCTCCTCTTAAGATGAAAAACCTAAGGACTGGTTGAGTGAAATCCCCTCCTCCAGGTCACCCAGGGAGTCAAGCTGGAGACCTGTGACCAGCTCAGCCCAAGCCAGGGGACAGAAACCCCAGAGAGAAGAAAAGAGGCCAAAGGCAGACTTCTGGGTGACAGCTTGATTTTAGGTGCCATCCAGTGCCTGTTGGCCATCTCAAACCAGATGACCTGTGAGCTCTTGAAACTCAACCTTTGCAAAACTGAGCTGATCACATTTTACTGAGACCCATCCCTTCTGAACTTCCCTCTTCCTGTCATGGACACAGCCATCCTCCCAGTCACGAAGGTCTTGGAGCCTCACTCTCCCTCACCTCCCATAGTCAATAGATTGCCAAGTCCTATTCATTCTCCCTTCCTCATATCGCTGGCATCCAGCTCCTTCTGGTAGCTCCCATAGCCACCATCAGACTGTCATCATCTCTCACCTGGACTATTGCAATCAGTCAGTAAACATTGATTAAGGACCTACTGTGTGTCAGGCACTGCACAATGCACTGAGAGTACAAAGAAAGGTAAGAATATGCACTGTCAAGGAACTCTCAGTCTAATGGGGGAGACAACCTGAACAGGATTATGCACAAACAAGACATGTACAGGACACATTTGAAACAGTCAGCAGAGGAAAGACACCAGCCTTCTGGGTGATTGTCTGGGGCCTGAGGGGAGCTAAAGTAGCCAGAAGACCAAGCTAAGTAGAGAGGGCAGCATAGGCATGGAGTACAGCCAGAGCAAATGCCCAGAGTTGGAAAATGGCATCATGTCCAAGAAGCAGCAAGGATGCCAGTGTCCCTGCATTGTAAAGCATGGGGGGGGGTAGGAGGGAGTATAAGATGTAAAAAAAGGCTGGAACAGTATTTGGGGAGAGGTTATAAAGGGCTTTGAATGGCAGAGAACTTCATTTTTGGTCCTGGAGGTGATGGGGAGCTACAGAAACTATGGAGGAGGGAGGTGGTGACATAGCCAGGCTTGTCCTTTCAGATGATCCCTGTTGTGGCTGAAGGGAGGATGGAGAGACTGCAGCAGAGATGGAACTTGGCCCCTCTCACCTGACTCCTTCCAATCCTTCCAAAGAGTGGCCAGAGTGATTTTCCTTAAGTGCCTAGCTGATCTACATTTCCTCAGTTCTTTACTTCTCTGCAGCCTTTGACATTGTCCATTGCCCAACGTTTCTCATTCTCTCTCTCTCTCTCTCTCTCTCTCTCTCTCTCTCTCCTCTCTCTCTCTCTCTCTCTCTCTCTCTCTCTCTCCTTTGTCTCTGTCTCCTCTCTCTTCTCATTTTCTGTCTCTCTGTATTTCCTATCTATATCTGTCTCTCCCTTCTCTTCTCTTCTCTTCTTCTTCTTCTCTTCTCTTCTCTTCTCTTCTCTTCTCTTCTCTTCTCTTCTCTTCTCTTCTCTTCTCTTCTCTTCTCTTCTCTCTCTCTTCCTCTCCTCTCTCTCTCTCTCTCCTCTCTCTCCTCTCCTCTCCTCTCCTCTCTCTCTCTCCCCTCCTCTCCTCTCCTCTCCCCTCCTCTCCCTCCCCTCCCCTCCCCTCCCTCCCCTCCTCCCCTCCCCTCCCCTCCCCTCCCCCTCCCTTCCCTCCCCTCCCCTCCCCTCCCCTCCCCTTCCCTCCCCTCCCTCCCCTTCCCTCCCTCCTCCCCTCCCCTCCCCTCCCCCTCCCTCCCTCCCCTCCCTCCCCTCCCTCCCCTCCCCTCCCCTCTCCCTGTCCCTCTTCTTTCCCCCTCTCTCTCCTCTCCCTTTTCTCTCTATCAGTTCTCCTGCACCTTGCATTCCTGGAATGTCATTCAAGTCATATTCACTTTTTGGGGGACCCTTCTCTTTGAACTTCTTTTATCTCACTTGATGATCTCATCAGTTCCCCTGGGATCAATTATCATCTGTGTTTCACCTGGGTATGCCTCCCAAGTCTGTATATCCAGCTCTATCTATATCTTTCATTGGAGCTACAACAATCATATCACCAGCTGCCTCTTGGAGTGCATATCCCACAAACAGCTTAAACTTAGTAAGTCCATAACTGACTACAGTATCTTTCCCCTGCCCTCAAACCTTCCTGACCTCAGAACTTCCAGGGCACCAAGATCCTTATACTTGAAATCTCATGTCATTCTTTACTCCTGACTGGCACCATCACCAAATCTTGTCATGTTTTCCTTAGCGGCATTTCTCCTAGACTCCCTCCTCCCCTGTGACCCTGCCCCGACCCTGGAGCAGACTATCATCATGGCACGCCTGGATTATGGGTGTGCGGCTGGGTGACCCCCTGCTCCAGGCTCTTCCTGCTCCAATCCATCTTCCCTTCATCTAGTAAATGGATCTTCCTGAAGCACAGGCATCCCCATGTCACCCCACACTGGATAAAGACCAGTGGCTATTTATTCATTCCAGGACCAACTATTGAATCCTCTGTTGGCTTTTAAAGTTCTTCATAACTTGATTCCTTTTGCTTTTCCAGTCTCCTCATATCCTCCTCCCCTCCCTGTACTCTGCAATCCAGCGGCACAGGCTTTCTGGCTTTTCCTTCCACTAGACATTCCACCTCTCTACACCATTCACTTTCTCTGGCTATCCTTCACACCTGCAATGCTCTCCCCTCTCTCCATCTCTGACTCCCAGCTTCTCTGGCTTCCTCTCAAGTCTCAGCTCAAAGCCTGCCTCCTTCAGGATGCCTTGCCCAGCCCACCTACCCCAATCAGTGTCTCATATGCTGTCTCTTCCCTGAAGGTATCCTGTTGGAACATGGCTGTATTCAGGGTATCTTCCCACTCTCTGAAAGCACAGTGCCTGGCACATAGTAGGGACTTCAGTGCTTGTTGCCTGGCTAACCTCATTTCCTGCATCTGTGCTCCAGCCATGGAGAAGCCAGATTTGAGGACCTGAGCAGGAGCAGTGACATCTCCCTCTCCCCCTATTGACACCCACTGCCCCACCCCATTTTTCCTCCTGTTTGGTTTCCTTTCCTGCTTTTTCCAAATGGTTGAATTGAGCTGACCAACCCTGCTCCTGCTTCTCATTACTACTGAGGGTCCAAGTGACCATTCAGGGTATGGGAAGGTGCCAAGTCCCTGGCCCTCCCTGAATGCCGAGGCTGGGGCTAGAGGAGTGCTGTAGCTGCTCTGGTGTTAGAGACAAAGGGAGGGTTTGTGGTCTCCCCTTCCATCATCAGCTGGGTCAGCTCTGCCCCAGGGCTCACCTCCAGCACCATTCAGCCGCTGATATGAGGGTAGGTGGGGCAGGAGGGTCTTTGGTTCTAGACAGGAGGGGGAGGGGTGGGGAGGGTAGATGAAGCCTCTTGCCCATTTTGATCCTTTCCAGTCTCTCTCTGACAGTGGCTCTTCCTTTTTGCAATAACCTTCAGGGGGTCCTCATGACCTCTAGGGTAAGATGCAAATTACTTTTCCTGGCATTCGGATCCCAACCTGCCCTTCCAGCATTCTGCTGTACTGCTTCCTCCTGTGTCCCCAAGCTCCAGACATCCTGGATTATTTAAAAAGTGCTTCCTCCATCCAGGCTCCTCCAAGCTTCACTCAGTCTATTTCCCTGGTTTCCCATTCTGATCTCTGCCTGACAAAATCTTTGTCATTTTTTAAGACTTCCTTCAAACATCAATTCCTCAAGGAAACCCTTCCTGGTCCTAACCTGAAATGAGCTAATTTATGCTCTCCATCCCTCCCTCCTTCCTTCCTTCCTTCCTTCCTTCCTTCCTTCCTTCCTTCCTTCCTTCCTTCCTTCCTTCCCTTCCTTCCTTCCTTCCTCCATATAAATTATTATCTATTATTCATTCATCAAGCAGTGATTCATACTACTGCATCTAGGCACTATCTAGGAACTGGAGTTGCCTAGGTAAGAAGGAAATACCTTATAACAGATTCTCAAATGTTAGGATTCCATCATCATTAAAGGCTAGGCATGTTTATCCTGGAGAAGAGAAGTTTTGGGGTGGGTGGGGGCAGACTGGGAGAAGCTTCACTCCTTCAGCTTAGCCCTGGAGGGCAAAGCCAGGACCTTGGGACAGGTCATTGGAATGGAAGGAGCAAGAGCTCTTCTTGTATGAAATAACTTCCTACCCAGGAGAGCTATCCCAATGAGGGATGGGCAGCCTCAGCAGGCTCCCTCTCACTGATAGTCCTCAAGAAGAGGCTGGCCATGGGGGAGGCTTTTAGATGAGCCTCCCTTTCTACTTTGATATTCTAGACATCTTGTCTCCACTCCCACTGCCCTCTGCCATGCATAGTCTTGACATAGCTCCTTCAGTCATTACCTATCCTAGATAACAAGCTTCATGAAGGCAGGGCCTGTATCTTCTCACTCTACCTTCTCCTTAGCCCAGCCCAACCCATGACTCTGCCCAGAGAAAGGAAGGAAACAACCTCTTGTTGACTTGAGTTTTGGACTGGGTTTCTAACACGTCCTTCCAAAGGGAAACCACTGTTAATGTTGGAGTCATGTATCCAACAACATGCAGGACTAGACATTTTCTTTGATCCTCACAATCTCTCAAACCTCTCCAAATAGGAATTATGCAACAATATAAAACCATTTCAGAGCAAGTATAAGCACCATGAATCAAATGGTAAATGTCTAGAATAGACAAAAAGGAAACTAATAATGGAGAGAATGAGGGAAATAATTTCTTTTAAAACCAGAACAAAATGAAAATCTAAACTCCAACAACATAAGTGGAAAGGGAGAAGAAGAAGGATTTTATTTTACTGCTTAACTGGGAACAAAAAAGGAGAAAGAATTAATTAACTAGAAAAAAAGTAGAAAGAAAAAGGACTAATAGTTAAGCACAATGTGAAAAAAATAAGGAAGGTGGTAAAAAATTGAGAGGGTAAAAGGAGAGAAGAAAAAAGTCAGTAGTAATGGGTTTCCTTTAAGTAGACTAAGCTAAAGTAACTGAAGAGACAAAGTACTGGGCTTACATGCATCTGTCTTAAAGTCAAAATTAGGGGAAAATCCTAATTGGGGTAAAAACATTATTAGACACAAATAAAGGAAATTATAAATACAACTCATAATTTTAAATGTGAATGCATTAAACAATCCAATAAAATGAAGAGTGGCAGATTAGATAACAGAATGAAACTCCACAATCTATTGCTTATAAGAAACACATTAAAAAAAAAAAGAAGACATGCACAGAATAAAAATGAGAAAATGAAGAGCTGGAAAAAAAGTTTACTATGCATCATACAAATAAAAAATCAAGAATTTCAATCATGCCATGACAGAGCAAAAATGAACATCTATGACTTCAAAAGAGATAAAAAAAGGAACTACATTATGATGATATGGGACCTTAGACATTAAACCAATATCAATATTAAACTTATGTGCTCCAAATACCTTAGCATTTAAATAATGCGTAAAGAAAAATTAACTGCAATAAAGGAAGGCATAAACAGTAAAATAACAATGGCAGAAGGTTTTAATGCCCTTCTCTTAGTTCTAGATAAATCTAACAGGAAGATAAACAAAGGGGAAAATATAAAATGGAACAAATTGTTGGGAAAATGAGAGCTAAAAGACTTGTGGTACCTTCTAAATGGGACTGCTAAAGAATATATGTATTTTTCAGCACCATATAGCATACTGTATATGGGGTTTCAGAAATATTACAAACAAATGTAAAAAGGCAGCAATAGTAAACACATCCTTTATGGACTATAGTGCAATAAAAATAATAATCAGTTCAAGGACCACAAATAAAGGTAGCTAAAAAAGGAGATTTCACAATGAAATACTAAACAATGAATGGGTTAAAGAACAAATCATAAAAATATTTACTAATTATGTGAAATTATAATGATGAAACAGCATGCTAAAATTAGGTGGATGTAGCTAAAGCAGCACTTTGGAGATATATATATATATATATATATGTGTATATATATATAATATACATATATATGTATATATATACATATATATACATATACATGTATACATATTTCTATAAACATATATTAACATAGTAGAAAAAAGGGGATTAATTAATTTCATATACTTTAAAAATGGCAAGCCAAGAAATAAATACACTTAAAATAAACACAAAGAAGATATATCAAAAACTAGAATTAAACTGCAAAAAAAAAATTCAAAAGTAATTAACTAAAGCTAAAACCTGGTTCTTTGAAAAGACTAACATAAGAACAAACTTTTATCAGTCTGATTAAAAAGAAGGCAGAAGCAAAAATTAATAAAATAATGCAAGAACAAAGTGAAATCACAACAAAATCAGAATTAAAAGGATTGCGGAACCAACTTTAAACAGTTATATGTCTACAAAACTGAAAGTACACAAGAGGAATGACTTCAAAAACATAAAATCTTCAAATTGACAGATCAAATAGAGATCTTAATATTCAATCTCAAAAAAGTAAAGAGAAGTGGCCTTAAAAGAACTACCAAAGGCACACAAATACGTGTGTGTGTGTTTGAGAGAGACAGACAGAGAGGGAGCAGGAGAGAAAGAGAGAGAGAATTCCTGGCTTATTGGTCCTGATGGATTCATGGGAGAATGCTATCAAACTTTTTAAAAAAAATTATTCATCCTATTTTTAATTTTTGGGATAAAACAAGCATTTCCATAACATAGCGTAATAAATAAAAATGATTGCACATGAAACTGAAAATCTATTATATACAACCTCCTATTCCTTTTAAATATATAAGAAAGTTATCATGCAAATTTTTTTCTTTTCTTTTTTCCTTTTTTCATCACTTCCCCTCACCCTAGAGATGGTTACCATTAGACACAAATATGTACAAATATGTAAAATAATTCTATACATATTTCTATCTACTAATTCTTTCTCTGGATGCAGATAATATCTTCCTTCATATGTCCTTTGTAGTTAATTTGAGTATCTATAGTAGTCAAAATAACATTCACTCAAAATTATTATTTTGCTATTACTGTAGACAGTGTTCTCTTGGTTCTGCTCTTTTCACTCTTCATTATTTCATGCAAGTTTATCTGTATTTTTCTAAGATCATTGACTCATCACTTCTTATAGCACAGTAGTATTCCATCAAAATCATATTCCACAAATTGTTCATCCATTCCCTGATTGATAGGCATACTCACAATTTCCATTTCTTTGCCACACACAAAAAGAGCATTATAAACATTTTAGAACATATAGGTTCTTTTCCTTTTTCCCTCATCATCCTTGGAAATAGATCTAGTAGTGATATCACTGGACCAAAAGGTATTCACAGTTTTATAATTCTTTGGGCATAATTCCACATTGCTTTCCAAAATGCTTGGATCTGTTCACAGTTCCAACAATAAATTAGTGTCCCAGTTTTTCCACATCCGCTCCAACATTTGTTGCTTTCTCCTTCAATCATTTTAGCCAATCTGGTAGGTATAAAATGATATCTCAAGGTTGTTTTAATTTGCATTTCTCTAATCAATAATGATTTAGAGCATTTTTTTATATGACTATAGATTGTTTTCATTTCTTCATTGGAGAAATGCCTGTTGATATCCTTTGACCATTTATCAATAGGTGAATAGCCTTTATCAAACTTTTAAAGAAAAAAACTATAATACCAATCTTACACAATAAATCACTAAACATTTATTAAATATCTACTCTGTCCCAGGCACTGTGCTAACCTCTGAGGATACAAAAAGAGGCAAAAAATTGTCTGTACCCTTAAGGAACTTACTTGAGACAATAAACAACCAAATATATACAAACAAGCTATAGACAGGATAGATAGGAAACAACAGAGGGAAGACATTATTAATTAAGAGAAGTTGGGGAAGGCTTACTGCAAAAGGTGGGATTTTAGTTGGTACTTAATGGAAACTAGACAGCTCAGTAGGTGGAGCTGAGGAAGGAGAGCATTCCAGGCCTGGGGAAGAACCAGAGAAAATGCCCAGAGCCAAGAGATAGAGGGTCTTGTTTGTAGAACGACCAGGAGGCCAATGTCACTGGATCAAAGAATACCCATTGGAGAATAAGGTTTGAGAAGACTGCAAAGGCAGGAGGGGGCTAGGTTAGGAAGGACTTTGAATACCAAGGAGAACATTTTGTATTTCATACTGGAGGTGATAGGGAGCCAATGGAATTGATTAAGTAGGGGAGGGTGACATAATCTTTATGCTTTACGAAAATCACTTTGGTAGCTGAATGGAGGATGAAGTAGACTTGGGATTTGAGGCAGGTAGACCCCCCTCCTCCCCCACCCCAAGCTGTTATAATAGTTCATTTGTGATGTGATAAGGACCTACATCTGAGTGGGGACAGTGGCAGAGGCAAGAAGGGGGAATGTCTGAGAGACAGTGCAAAGGGGAAATCAACAGGTCTTGGCAACAGGTTGGATGTAGGGTGGGGTAAGAGAGAGTGAGTCAGTCATAATGCTTAGGTTTCAAGCCTGACAAACTGGGAGGATGTTGTTTCACAGCAACAGTGAAGGCAAGAGGTTGGGGAGACTTAAGGGGGGAAGATAATGAGTTCTTTTCTGGACATATTGAGTTTAAGATGTCTACTGGAATCCAAGTACAGATATCTGAAAAGCAGTTGGAGATGTGATACTGGAGGTGAATAGAGAGTTAGGGACAAGATAGACAGGATGTTTTGTGTTTTTCCAGGGAAACAAAGATGGGGTTTGGGAAGAATATTTCCAGGCCTCTACATCCCCTCAGGGCTGGCAAGTTAATGTATTGGCTTCCTTAGGGTGGGAGAAACACTGCTTGTGGTTTTCTGTAGAAACATCTATCTTCCCCCCCCCCTCATTTTTCCTACTAAAATATGAAGGCAATCTCACTCACATTAAAAGACAAAATCACTTTCAAATAAAAATGTAAAAATAAAATCATCAGCATAGAAATCATAGACATAGAATTAAGGTTAGAATTGTGTTTAGAATAAAATTAGGATTAGGCAAATTATTCTCAAATATCTGAGAAAGTGTCTTATCAAATTTATTTTATGAGATAAATATAGTTCTAAAACTTAAGCTAGAGGTGAATAAAGCATTGAAAGAAAGTTATAAATCAATACAATTAATGAATATCAATTCAAAAATTTTAAATAAAATCCAGTTATAACAGTTCATGCAAGAAATCATTATGATCAAGTTGGATTTATATCAGGCATGTCAGGATAGTTCAATGTTAGGAATACAATAAATGTAATTAATCATATTTAAAATAATAACATCCCAAGCCACATGCTTATCTCAATATTTATAGAAAAAGTCTTTGGAAAATACAATATTTATTCAAAAAACCCTACAAGGTATGGACATAGAAGAACTTTTATTTTAATCTCATAAAAAAGCCAAAAGAAAGTCTTACATAAAATAAAGGTACAATAGAACCTTTCCCAATAAATACAGAAGGAAAACAAGGAAGCCTACTCTCCCAATTATTATTTGATATAGTTCTGGAAATTCTAGGAATAGCAAGAAAAAAGAAATTAAAGGCATAAAGATCAATAAAGAAAAGATAAAGCTACCCCTATTTTCTGGCAATATGATGGTTTATTTAGAAAATCCCAGGGAAGGAGAAAAGACATTAATTGAGACACCAGCAAACAGCAAAGCTGCAGGCTACAAATAAACCTTAAAAAACCCATTGTATTTCTATATAATATTAACAAAAACAAGAGGCAATAATATAAAGGGAAATCTCATTCCCTTCAGAGTGCATTAAAATATCTGTGGATCATTCTACCAAAACCTATCAAATCTCTCTCTCTCTCTCTCTCTCTCTCTCTCTCTCTCTCTCTCTCTCTCTCTCTCTCTCTTTCTCTCTCTCTTACACACACACACACACACACACAACTTATACAGATTCAATTACAAAGTGCTGTTTGGATAAATAAAATCCCTTAAATAGCTAAAGGAATATTCCGTGCTCATGTCTGGGCTGTGCCGATACAACAAAAAATGAAAATAGTGACAAACTTAATTTACAGTTTTATTGCTCTGCTAATCAAATCACCAAAAAGATAATTTACATAACTGGATAAATTAAGAATAAAATGTATTTGAAATATTAAAAGACATAAAATATCCAAGAAACTGAAAAAAAAAAGTAGGGAGACCAGGGGAATAACACTTCCAGACCTCAAACTATATTATAAAGAGGTAATCATATGTGTGTGTGTGTGTGCTTACATATGTATATATACATATAGATATAGATTCGGTATTTTTTAAAAGATAGATCAGTGGGATAGACTGGACAAAGATTTAGAAACAATAGGACTCAGTAACTTAGTGTTAAAGCGGAAAACATAAACTATCTAGGGAAAAAAAACACCTTATTTGACAAAATTTGCTGGGAAAACTGGAAAGCAGTCTGATAGAAATAGGACTTATCTGAACATTTTATGCCACATTCCACAATACATTCTAAATGGAGACATGATCTGAATATTTAGGATTATATTATTTAAAAAAAAAGAAGAGAAACTAATCATATAACTTTTACAGCTAGGAGAAGGAAGTATATTCTTAACCAAACAAGAGATACAGTCAATTACAAAAAATAAAATAAACTTTGGTTTATTAATATTTGGTTTTTATTAAAATAAAAATACCATTTGGTTACATGAAGCTAAGAAGCTTTGCATGAACAAAATTCACGCACCTAGGATAAAAAGGGAAGTGATTGACTGAAAAAAAAAGTACCAAAATTCTCTGATAAGGGTTTGGTATTGGGAAGACTTGTTATCTGCCTTTTTGATTGTGCACTTAATGTAGCCCCTGAAGCTGAGGTGCAACAAAGTGCGGATCAGTACTCTGCTGCTTGTGTTAATGTTGGCCTGACAATTAACACCAAGAAACCACAGGTGCTCCGTCAGCCATCACACCATCCATACGTGGAACCATCGGTTACAGCAAATAAAGAAGTTTTGAATGCTGTGGATAAGTTCACTTACCTTGGCAGTGTACTTTCCATACACATTGATAATGAAGTTGGTTCATCCATTGCCAATGCTAGCTCAGTGTTTGGGAGGCTCCAAAGGAAAGTGTGGGAGAGAAGAGGTATTAGACTGACTACCAAACTGAAGGTCTACAGAGCCCTTGTGCTGACCTCATTGTTGTATGTCTGTGAAACCTGGACAGTCTACCAGCACCACGCCAGGAAGCTGAATTGCTTCCATTTGAATCATCTTAGGAAGATTCTGAAGATCACCTGGCAGGATAAGATACCAGACACTGAGGTCCTTTCTCAAGCTGAACTGCCAAGCATTCCAACTCTACTGTGGAGAGCACAGCTCTGATGGGCTGGACATGTTGTTCAAATGGGGAATGTATGCTTGCCTAAAAGACTATTTTATAGAGAACTCACGCAGGACAAGCCCTCACTCAGTGGTCTGAAAAGGTGATACAAGGACACTCTCAAGGTCTCTCTGAAGAACTTTGGAACTGATTGTGTGACATGGGAGACCTTCACACAGGAATGCTTAGCATGGCATGCCCTCATCAGAGAAGGTGCTGTGTTTTATGAGCAAAACAGAATTGAAGCCACTCAAAAGAAACATGAAATATGCAAATGTAGAGAATCCACCCCCAAAGTTCACGGACTGTTTGTGCTTGCCCTGTGGCAGAGCCTTCCAAGCTCATGTGGGTCTGATGAGCCACACTTGGACGCACTGGCCCTTGACTCTTAATAAAGTGATGATATTTTGGTCCTCTTTAGGAGTGAGGGACAACAATCAACCATCTGCCCATTAATAGTTCTCTATGAAAATGTAAGTGTGATGCTTGAAATATCTCAAAATGATATAGGAATAATTAAGCAGTGTTGTCTGAATTTGAAGGACCAAGGTATAAATCTATTATTAAGGTCAAATCAGAAACATATTCAGCTTTGTTCTTAAGAAAAGAATTTCTGTGCAATCTGTAACCTTAGAGAAAAGTAGCTTATGGAGTATATTGTGATAACTCAAAGGGAAATCCAATTTTTACTATTATTTAACACCTGTGTGTAGAGCAAGTCCTGAAGTGCAACGAGTTTACTATAAGGCAACTCATTTTATATGCACTGTTCTCTGTGTATAATTTGGAATTAATTACTTAAGATATTCACACATCCCATCCAAAGACTTTTATTATAATTGGAATAAAATTAGCAACTTTTAAGTGAATTCACTTGTGTAATAAAGGTTATCTACTTGCAAATAATTTTGTTACTTATATTTTCTTGTAAAGATTAGATCCATATCAGTCTCTACTCCTAAGGGAGGAATTGAATTGGAATTAATAGATATTAAATTTGGAGTTTTAAATAATTGGAGTAAAAAGTTTTTGGCAACAAAATCAGACAATTATATATGTAACTTGAAAGAGTTTTAGAATTCTACCTTCCATGGTATTTTAAAATATTTACCTTGATTTTCAGTCAAATTTCTTAAACATATCAATGTAATAATTTGCTAACTTACATCACAGAAAATGAAATAATAATGAAGTTAATGTCAATTTAGACACCTAGCATGCATGCCTTCTTTGGTAAATATTAAATCTTTAACCAGAAGCACTCATTTGACAAGTCAGATCCTCAATTTGTTTTTAAAGATTCTTCAGCCTGGTGTTGTCAAATATCTTTATCAGGTACAGGATTTAGAAGATATAGAAACAGCAAGGGCTATTTGAGAACTGCGCTTCTCTAAAGTTTTAAGTGAACTATGGGTTCCTAATTTGATATTTTTCTTATAGCTCTGTTGTTAAGAAGATCAATACAAGATTTGAGCTGGTTTTCACCACATGAATTGATTATTGGAGAAGTAAAATTTAAGAGATTTTGCTAAAATGTATTGAGATCTTCTAAAGATCTTAGAAGAAATATCTAAGATTCTACAAGTGATATGGAATCAAAGGAGCAAATTTACTGCAGAGGAGCCCCCTTCAGAGCTGCCCTTAGAAGGATAGCTAGTCCAGAATATTCAAGTAGAGATGCTACTAGAGAACAGTTGACCTCATGGGACAACTGGAATTTAAGATGAAATGTGCTTACTAATGGACATTTGGAATGGATTATTGGGATACTAAGAGCTGATGTTATTTGATGTTACTGATCATTATCGTATTGCTTTGGCTTTTTGCTTCATGATATCGGTGTTTGTTGAGTTTTCTTAGTTACTTTGATACATGTAAGTCTCCTCTCTAAAATTAGGCCATGATTTTAGGTATTCCTACTATGGCTTGTGCTATGATTTATCTATTTTGTTGTTGTTGCACTAACTGGTTGGGGAAATTGTACACAACACCCTCAGTTGGCTCCAGGAAAGAGCCTGCCACACATCCTCAGTGAACAGACATTTACAGCCCTCTGCCTTATAATCCCTTTTAGACTTTGCATCAGTTACTGTGTTAAATCCTGTCCTAAAGTTGTACCAGAATAATCAATGTCTGTGGACTGTTAATAATGACTGTGGCAAAGATCTTGTAGGATTAGGATTAGCTTATAGATAATCGATCAATGAGAGGCATGCTTATCTCTCATTGATCAGAGTAAGGAAATTGAGAACATTAAGATTGATTCTGTATGATTTTATTATTGATTCTATTTACAATTAATTGAATTTGCCCTGTAATTGCTTAAGTTATGGCTCTCTGTCTCTAAACTTTTTTCAGAATTCAGCTGGCTTATAATGGATTAAGTTTAAAAATTCAAATCTCAAGCCTCAGGGAATTTAGCTGATCTTGGGGGATGCATGTGAACACAAGAGAGTCAGACCTAAAATCTTTCTATCACCAAGCTATCCTTCGAGGATGTTTGGTTTGCTATCTTGTAGGTAGACTCCAACAATTAACACTTCCTAGTCACAGGAAGAAGGAGGAGGTTGTTTCCAGCCCTCATTACCAAAATTCCAACCAATCGTATTGTTCCCTGTGCCTCAGCTCTGTAACCAATCATATTACTTTACATCCCATGATGTCACATATCCTGTTCTGCTCTTTGTTCTGCGCTCCCCAAAACCTATAAAAGGGGAGCTGTCCTTTTGCTCAGGGTCATTGACCCTTTTATTTGCAGGCAGGATGTCCTTGCTAATAAATGTTATTTTGCTCAGTTTATCTTATGTTAAATTTTGCCTGCAACAATATCCGAGATATGTAAACAATTGTACACAAGAGCAAAAGTGATTCTCTGGTAGCAAAAAGTGGTCAAAGCACATGGACAAACTACTAACAAACTGTTAACAAACATGGGGGAGAGTGCTCCAAATCTCTCTTAATAAGAGAAATTCAAATCAAAATAATTCTGAGGCTTCATCTCACATCTTATGATTTGGTAGATATGATTAAAAAAAAGATGTATCTATTCAATGTTAGAGAGGGTGTAGGTAGATAAGCACTAGTGTGCATTGTTGGTGGAGCTATCAATCAATATTTTTTATCATTTTATCATTTATCATATCATTTTGGAAACAAGTTTGGAATTATGCAAATAAAGTGACTGAAATGTTCATTCCTTTTGACTCAGAGATTTCACAACTAGGCCTATACCCGAAAGGGATCACTGACAAGAAGAAAGTCCCTATATATAAAAATATTTGTAGTAGTATTTTTTGCTAGAGCAAAGATTTGAAAGCAAAGTAATGCCCAGCAATAGGAAAATGTTGAGACAAATTATGGTACATGAATGGGATAGAATACTACATGCTGTAAGAAATCATGTATGTGATGAATAGAGAGAAGAAAGGAACTACATGAACTGATACAAAGTGAAGTCAGCAGAGCCAAGAAAACAATATATGCAATGACCACAGCAAGGTGAATGGGACAAACCACCAAAAATCAAAAGTGAGGTTTGAAAGATTATAAAAAACAATCTTGGCTCCAAAAATGAGATAAGAGAAGACATTCCCACACTATGCCTTCATGGAGGTAGGAGTTGGTGAGTGCACAAGTTATGTACCCTCTACATATTTTCAGACTTTTTTGGTCTATTGACCAGTTCTACTGATTTTTTCCTCTTTTTCTTTTTTCTTTTTTTTGCCTTGAAAAATGTCATTTGTTACATGCAATAGCGGGGGAAACTGGAGGAAGAATACTGGGAGAAATTATGGAGTTGATAAAAAAGACATCAATACAATTTTGTTTAGAAAATGAACAAAGGGAACATCCCCACAATTTGGAAGCTGTGCCAAGTGCAAGTCCTATGCTGGACCTCCCCAGAGGAGATGGCTATTGTGCAGGGTAAGCCCACATTCTACCCTTGGCTAATCCTTCTTAAGACTTTTATCTAGTTTCTCCATTTGCAAACTTGAGTTAATGCTGCTTTCTCCACTCCCTCTTCCCCCTGGGGTTCTGGAGGACCAAGGAGTTAATGCTTGCTAAGTGTTTTGACCTTCTCCAGTGAAAAATACGCTAGGAGCCCAGAAGATTACGATTCATGTTATTATGATTGTCATTTTCATGGAGTTTTTACAGTTCCTCCTGGTTGCCTTCATGGCCTCCTCTAATCTTGAAAGCATTAAAATGGCTAAATGCAAAGTATTCAGAGTAAATAAAGATTCCCATGATTTTTTAAGGTCCTTTATTGTGTATTTTGCCATGCACCATCACCTTCCCCCGACTTTCACACCAATGGCGAGGGCTCAGCAGCTCATAATGGCATTGCTCCTTGGCTATAATTTAGAATGCTATAAAGATTATTTAGCACAAAAAAGTATTTCCAGTGAAAATTTAGCAACTCCTTTCAAATAGATTTACATTAAAAGCTTAGGCCGAAAATCACAAATGCTGAGCCTGAGTGAAAATAACATCGAGTTCATATTCTCATAAAAGTCTCCTGCATTGGCTGCATCTCCTCTGCCTTTCTTCATGCCCATCTCTTCTTTATTAAAAAAAGGGGAAAATCTTCATGCAAAGTCCTTCATCTGTCAACAAGCACCCCCCCCCAAATTTCATGGAAAACCGTAACTCCCAGAAATTGTATTTCAGTGGCTTCTGAAGTTGATTATCCCAACTCTACCTAATTACTGAATTTTCACTGCAGCCTCTTAAAATTGTGGTCATTCTCAAGTTGAAACTTCCCAAGACTCTAAAGTTTTTTGACTTTTTTTTTGTAACTATGTTAGTGAAAATTTTCCCTGTATTGATCAGAAATCTATCTACCTACAGCTTTCATTACATAGTTCCTAACTAGGGCCTTACGAACAGAATTAGGTGAAATTTCACCCTACAAAAACTCATTCTACTGAGCCAAGAAATGGGACCAAGAAAGGTGCAGAAATCAGATGACCAGCATCACAGTTCTTTTTGATGCCGGTTGATCAAGATCTGAGGCAGCTAGGCGATGCAGTGCATAGAGCGCTGGGCCTAGAGTCAAGGATACCTGAGTTCAAATCCAGTCCCAGGCACTTACTAGCTGTGTGACCCTGGGCAAGTCACTCAACCCTGGATGCCACAGTTTCCTCATCTGTAAAATGACCTGGAGAAGGAAATAGCAAACCACTCCAATATGTTTACCAAGAAAAGTCCAAATGTGGTCATGACACATCTGATAATGAGGACTGAACAACAACGACAATCTAGACCTGGCCTAAAAAGAGCGAAGACAGCACAGGTCTATTTCAGGGACATGGGAGACTGTTTCCTAACTGTGATGTGTCTGTACCCTTGATACCTCAGACTGAATGGCCTTCTCATCAGTTAAAGACTGGTGGGTTGACTCTTTCCCGTCACCTCTGGCATGTTGACACCCTTGGCTATAAAGGACCAGAACACCTCTACTGGAAACCTACCACTGTGACCTAAGGATTATTCTAGCCAGCACTAACCATCAACTCAGAAGGGCTGCAGTGGCTTCATCTCCCTTGAATTAGAGAAGAGAAAATGAATTACCTCCTCTCTAGAAAACCCCGAACATCACAAAATAATAATCACAGAATTTCAGAATTGGTAAGGATTTCAGTGGCTATGTATAGGAGTCTGCTGCATTCTCCAAAGAAGATCTCCATTGATGGGGAACCACCACCTGCTATGATAGACCATTCCACTTTCAGGTAGTGATCATCATTATGAAAGACTTGTTGTTCAGTCATGACTGACTCTTGGTGACCTCATTTGGAGTTTTCTTGACAAAGATACCAGAGTGGTTTGCCATTTTCTTCTCCAGATCATATTACAGATGAGGATACTGAGGTAAGCAGGGTGAAGTGACTTACCCACGGTCACACACAGCAAGTAAGTGTCTGAAGATGGAATTGAACTCAGGAAGATGAGTCTTCCTGACTCTAGGTCCAGAGCTCTATTCACTGCACCACCTAGCTCCTCCATGGTTTAAGTATAGCATTACCTGATATGTCAGATTAGTAATCCTGTTTAAGAATAAAGAAACCAACATCAACCAGTCTGACCTAACCTGATCTTTTTTCTTTATGATCATGGGTTGTTCTCCTAAATCAAAAGTCACTAAACTTACTTGACCTATCACCCCCTTTAAAAAAAAATTACTCAGCACTCCTGTGGAAATCTACTTTCTTTAATCCTTTAATTTTTTTTGGGATTTGTATCATTTCAAATATATATACATACATATATATAAATACACACACACACACACATATATATATATTTTAAAAGATGCATCTTAAATTTAATAATTTATTGTAAATTTGTGAGTTTTTTCCTGCACTGAAATTTTGATGATGCAATATTTCATCGTGTAATTGTATAGTATTGAATTGCAAACAAGTCATTACACACATGTATTCCTGCTGATGCATGCCTGATTTCTCGACTGCACATGACACACTCACCTGCCAACACTTCCTCTTTAAGACCTGTAGGTGGACTTGACCACTGATTGGTTATAATTTGCATTTTGTGTGTTTATTTGGAAAATAATGTAATCACTGACTTTAACTCTGTTACACAACATGTATGAATGATTCAAAATTTTGTCTTCTCTTCTTTCCTTATGCTTCCACTACCCCCTTATTTTTATTCAATAGCCCCCAATTGCACCTGAGGCTGCTATTAACCCTCTGGATCATTCTAGCATCCCACCCCCCAGGGGCAGCATCGCCTACTTTGGGAGCCTCTGTGACATAAATCTTCACAAAATATCTCTTTAATGACACTTGGTAGGTTTTTTTCCCTAAAAATTAAAGTCCTGCCCTGTACCCTATACTTTGAATTCCCTATTCCATCCCCTTTTTGAAAAGTGGGACAGCACTTACACTTCTTCATTTCTATTGTGTTTCTCCCACACCTTGTGTTTTTCCCTGAGGGTGGTTCAGCTGTACCATCCACTATTCCTTTTGGTACCCAAGGATCTTCTTTATCTAAATCAGTGACTTCATTTGATCAGAACTGTAATGGCCATGTGCAGATACAGCTCTTCCTGTAGAAGGCAGATTTGGGGGGGACTGGGCACTTGGGCCTTTGGGAAATGTAGCCCAGCACTATTTCTGTTTTTTCCAAGAGGGACCAAAACTATCAGTCTGTTTTCAAAAGAAAGTCTAGGCAAGCATAGCAAATGTTTGCCTAAGTTTCTGCATCTGGAGAAAGGAGATAATGATAGCACCTCTGTAACCAGATTTTACCACTAGGGTCAAATGAAACAATGCATGTACAATGCTTTGCAAGACTTAACAGTGTGTAAATGCTGGCTGTGATTATATTCAGAAATACACTTTAGGGAAATGATTTTGGGAGCTGAGTGGAGGATAGATTAGAGTGTGAAGAGAAGAGACAGGAAGACTAATCAGAAGGCTGCCATAATAGTCCAGGCAGAGATGATGAGGACCTGAGCTGTGGTTATGGCAGTTAGAGTGAGGAGAAGCAGACATAAATGAGAGATGTAGAGAAAGAAATCACAGGAGTGGATGGGGGAGGATGAGAGAGAGTGAGGGACTGAGGGCAACACCGATGTTGCAAGTGCTTGTGAGTGGAGGAGGGTGGCACCCTTGACAGTAACAGGAAAGTTGTTGTTTGTCCTTCATTCTTGAAGAGGACCACGACATCAGGAAGGTGATTTCATGACTTGCAAGTGAATTGGATTTAAGTGAGGCAGAACTGTACAAAGTCATCAGCCTCACTCGCTTCTCTGGAGCCATCTGGGTCCAGTGGTGAGACATAGATCAAGATGACTTGAGATGACCCCCAATACAGTGGGAGACCTTGGCCTTTTTAAGCTACAGTCTTTCCCAGGTCTCAGTCTGACTGAGGCAACATCCATTTAGTGATTAAAGCTAGGTGAAAAATGAGGTAGAGAAAGGTCTCTTTATTTAGGGAAATTAGGATGGGAGGCCAAGCTCCAACACAGGGAGACTTTATAGGGCATTCTATCACCTGCCTCCCAAACCATTTTCTTGAGTGTCTTCCCCCAGGCTTCCTGAGAAGCTGCCTCCAGTTCTCAGTTTCAAGGATCTAGAACCTTTCCAGTCTTAGGGAATACCTGGACCATCTCCGAGGGAGGGTCCCCACCTGACTAACTGGCTTTTGATCTACTGTCTGTGCTGCTTCCAGCTGATGGCACCCTGATGGGTATGGATAAACTGTTCCCTTCCAAGGGAAGGATGGGTCACGCTTGCACCCCCTTTGCCCAGGATGCCAGAGATTTACTTGGACATGTCTCTGTTCTTTCAGTCTGCCAATAATTCATAATCTGTGTAGTACTTTAAAGCAGGTTCACTAGCAATAATACCTAACACATTTTCACTGGGCATCTAGGTGGCCCGGTGGTTAGAGCACTGTGTCTGGAGTCAGGAAGATTCATCTTCTTGAGTTCAAATCTGGCCTCAGACACTTCTTAGCTGAGTGACCCTGGGCAATTCACATAACCTTGGTTGCCTCAATTTCCTCCTCTGTAAAATGAGCTGGAGAAGGAAATGGCAAGCCATTCCAGCATCTTCACCAAGAAAACTCCAAATGGGGTCATGAGGAGTTGGACACAACTGAACAGAAATATCCACAAATAGCATAACTGTTATTCACATCTAACCTTGATTTCAAGTAGAGGGCACCAGAAGGAGGCATTCTATTGGTGTTGTAATTCAAGGGAGGGAGAAAACAAATACTCTGTATCATCAGAGGTAAGAGGAGATGCCACCCAACTGGGAGCCTGAGCCGAGTCAGCAAATCCCGATGACCTTCGGTTCAATGACTTTCGCAACCTTTCAAAGATGTTTCAATGGCCTAATGCCCCTCAGGCTCAGTGGGCCTGGCACTTCTTGGGATGTGGTAGGCACAAGTCCTCTCCTTTCAATTCCAGCAGACAGCTCTTCAATGTTAGTGGGACTCAGATCAGGGGTAGGATTTCTCCTTGCTGACTCCTCCATAATTTGAAGGATGAACTTACTGTAGCAAGTCAAGAAGCTCTGAGCTGCTCTGCTTTGGCTCAGAGGAAGCTTTTGGAGATGCCTGGATAAATGAAATCTCCCTGGACTCCTGTAACCTCCTTCTGAGGTCACTTTGTGATCCCATTTCTTTTCTCTCTTTATCCAGGTGATCTGTTTGATAGCACAACACCAAAATTACTTCCATCTCCACTCCAGGTCACCCAGCTCACTCAATCAAGCTCCCATACTCTGGCCTCCAGATGGCCTTAATGAGTAGCCCTTCCCAAGTTCCTTGGCTTCCCCATTCACTTTGGCTGAATCAGATGTATCCATCTAGAGCTCAGAGCAGTCATCCAGGGATTTCATTGCACCTCTTCTCAGTGATGCCCAGGAGAACAAAATTACCTCCCTAAACGAGGAGTTTTAGAACATTCTTCTTCTTGTTTATGTTTTGGACTTTTGTAGGTGGTAATTTAAGGTTGTGGATTTATTACTGTGTCCTTCAGGGAAACTGATTCTCCTGTGAACTTCTGGATTCTCCAACTTCTTTCTCTTCCTCCTCATAGCCTCTCACTCTGACCTTTGCTTCTCCTCTGCAGCCTTCTGCCCCCAGCCTGTTGAGATCACTCTGCCCTGGGCCCCTTCCTCTAATTACTTAGCTCTTCCCAGCGCCTTCACTTAAGGAATAAGCTTTGAATTATAATCACAATGCAGAGGACTCTCAGGTCTACTTGTCCAGTTCTAACTCCCCAGCAGACCTCCAATGCCGAGTTTTCAGTGGCCTGATAAAGACCTCAAACTGCATGTCCTAGAGCCAACTTCAACTCCATGTGTCCGACACATCCCAGACAAGGTATGTCTCCTTCCTCTCCAGGCTGCCATCGGGACCTTTGGTTTCTCTATGCCTGCCCCTCACCAGATGCCTTTGTTCCCAGCCTCGTGCCCCTACCCCAGCTTCCATTAGGAGGTAAGCTCCTTAAGAACAGGCTTATGTTTACAGTCCCCATGCTTAGCAGAATACCTGGAAAATTTTTGTTGTCCTTCAGCAGTTCCAGTTGTATCTGCCTCTCTATGACCCCCTTTGGGGTTTTCTTAGCAAAGATACCGGAGGGGTTGGCCATTTCCTTCTCCAGCTCATTTTACAGATGAGGACACTGAAGCAGTGTTAAGTGACTTGTCCAGGGTCACACAGCTAGGAAGTGTCTGAGGCCAGATTTGAATTCAGGAAGATGAGTCTTCCTGACTCCAGGTCCAGGGCTCCATCCACTGCACCATGTAGATGCCCCAAGCCTGGAAGTACTTGATAAATGCCTGTTGAATGACTAGCAGATACTCCTCTCTGGCCTCTGACACTGCCCCTATCCTGGTGCAGATCCTCATTACTTCATGCCTGGGCTACTGTAGTAGCTGCTGGGATGGGGTGGGGCCTCAATGGTCCCCCCACTCCTGTTTATCCTCCATTGATCCATGAAAGTGATCTTCCTAAAATGCAAGTCTGTTCATGTAAGCACCTCCCCACACCATACACACTTAATAAACTCCAAGGGCTCCCTATCACCTCCAGGAGTGAATACAAGATGCTCAGGCTGCCATTCAAAGCCTCCACAGCTCATCCACTTTTCCCTCTCTAGTCTTCTTCCAACTTCCTCCCCAGCACACTGGACATTAGCCTCCTTATTCCTAGCATATGACAATCCATTTCCTTACTGTGAAAGTTTTCACTGGCTGCCTCTCATGCCTGGAAGGCTTTTTCTTTTTCTCTGCTTCTTGGCTTCCCTGGCTTCCTTCCAGTCTCAGCTAACTCTTCAAGGAGAATTTCTCAGTCCTCCTTATTGACCTCTGCCCTCCCCAGGGTCCTTTCCCCCATTATCTTGAAATCTTCTCAGTGGGTCTATGCACATCCACTCTTCTGGGTATCAGTCACCCCTAGCTACTCTGATTCCCCTTCTCCTGAGTCAGAATGAATGGTCTCTCTACCCACCAAATCCCTGCAGGTTAGACCCACTGGAAGGTCCCAGGCTCCTTTTATAGGGCACCTCTCTTCTCCCATGGGAACCTTCATCAGTGTTATACACTCCTATCACCAAAACAAGACTCTTTCATTTCTTTCCCCCTTTTCCAATTTCTCCCTTTGCCCCTCCCCCATTCTCCTGTAGACACTCTTCTTCCTCAATGCCTACAGGACCCATTTCCCTTTGTTGTTGGATTAGGTGTGTCACACATTCCCTTGCATCTTCTCCCTCCCTTCCCCTCTTTTCTGTGCCCACCCATTGTGGATTTAGTGCTAGAGACACAGATTAAGAGGTTTCATCAGTGACATTTTAGGACTGTGTCAGCCCTTGTCTCCTTGTGTGAATTGAGAAAGAAGTCTTGTAATGATCTCTCTTTTGGGGTATTGTGCTTTCCTTTCCTTGCTGGATCTATTAACTCTTCTAGTATTTCTATTGTCAGGGGGAGGGGGGAGAAGCAAATGATTTCTCCCTGTTTCTCACACAGGACAGTCTCCTACCTCTACTCCTTTGTTGTTTTTTAAATTTAATTTAACTTTTCATTTATGGAATAAAACATGCATTTCCATAACATAGTACAATAAAAAGATCACTGTACATGAAACTGCAAATCTACTATGCACAACTTGCTATTCCTTTCAAATATATAATAAAATTATCACTTTTTCCCTTTTTCCTCCCTCCCACCCCATTTCTTTGTATTGGCCATATCATCTGCCTCCCCTCTTCCTCAGCGACAAATTCAGATAACAAACATACTCTGTATGAAGTCTTCTGATACTCCTAACTGCCAACACCCTCTTCTCAGGGGTGTGTTGGAGCCAGCTTCAACTGTCTTACAAAAGCTGATCATTAAATTTTCAAAGCTGATTGTTAAACTGTGTATATTTGCACCTCAGAAATTGATGATTGCCACCAATTAGGGTTTGATTTATTGTTTGATGATCATCTAGACTTCAGAAAGTGGTAGGAAAAATGTTAACAATGCAGGTAAGTGTTTGCCCCCACCCCCCATATATTTTGCTTAAGATCAGCAGGAGTATGGTAGTTAGCTCAGGGAATAAAGTCATCCCCAGCCTGGAGACTCAGGAGCTTGAGGTTAACAACCACAATGGAAACGACAACGACAATGACAATGGCAACAACAATAACTACAGCAGTGACAACAAAAACAATAGCAACAACCACCACCACCAAATAGCAACCACAACAACAATGGAAATGACGACAATCACCACAACAATGGCAATGCCAACAACAAGGACCACAACAACCATGATGGCAGTGGCAGTGTTGCGGTCCGAGAGGTTGAGACCCCTCAAAGACCCGAGTACAGGCCGGGGTCATCTGGAATGAATTCACAGACTCCAGCATTCTGTAAGTCAACGTGCAAAGTTTATTATTATGCTTTTCAGCAGGCAAGCTTCTTAAGGAGCCTGCGATCTTAGAGAGGTACAGTTGAAGTTTATACAGGATAAAATACAACAGAACATGTGCCAAACATGCTGACTAAGGGATTCAGGGCAGGATTGGGGAGTGGTGAAGGAGTGGTCAGTTCTTCAAGGAACACACATTTCTTATGTCTACTGCGCAGGCGTTTTACCCAGAGTTCATTGGGAAAAGTACACGAGGGGGTGACAGGGAGGCGTGGTTTTAGGACTGCTACATTGCTAAGTTAACTAGAGTTCAGGGTAACTGAGAGTTGTCCAGTCTGCCGCCAGTTGATGTCAAAGATAGACGTAGGGAGTGTCCATAAATCTTAGGTCTAGAATACAGATAATGAGGAGCCCAGGATTCAGACAATGAGGTACGGTGGTGCGATAGAGAGTCCAGTGGGTAAGAATGTCTTTCTGACCCAGTGCAAAGCCAGTTCAAAGTAAGAATTCCTTCAGGTGCTGTTTATAACTGCACGGGGAAAGAGATGAGGGTCCTGCTGGGGCCCGCTCATGAGTGACTGCTAGGCACCGGGTCCTTGGGCTGGGGAGAAGCTGCCAGGGCCAGTGTTGCTGAGGCGAGGGAGAAACATGGTCATGGAACTGGGGTTCCAGTACAAGTACCCAAGCACCCCATCAGCAGCAACAGCAACTGTAATGACCACAACAGCAACAGCAGCAACAACAACAACATCAACAGTCACCACAGGAACAACAACAATGACCACGATGGGGGCAGCGCAGCAACAACAGCAATATCAACAATCACCATAGCAACAACAACAGTATCAACAGTCACCATAGCAACAACAAGTATAATGGCCACAACAGCTACAACGATGATAATGACAACGACAACAGCCATAGCCACACAATGATGTCAGCCGTAACAATACCAATGGCAACAACAACGATAATAACAACAGTCACCTCAGCAACAGCCAGAGTGGCAACAATAACACAGGAGCGGCGACAGTAATGCTGATTGTGATACGAGCGTGCCATGACTGGAGCACCGAGAGGTTTCTGGAGTGCTCTGCCTCTTTTCTCTCAGTAAGCCTCCCAGAACCCTCGCCTCCTCCACCACTACTCTCCGATGACATTTTTGGTTTTATGACTTTGTATGACATATTACTGTATTGATTATGTATTCACACGCTTTCTTTTTATCCCCGTATATTTTCATCAGTACTCGTTGTCTCCCTGTTAAAATGCAAGCTCCTTGTGAATAGAAGCTGTGTCATTCTCCATACTTGTATCTCTAGCACGCCACAGAATGGCTGGTACATTAAATAGGCAATTAACCAATGTTTATTGACTGAGCGACCAATGAATTGGCCATTTCTGTGCACGTGAATGCCTTTACTTTGCAGCCTGACCACTAGACAGGGAATCCAGCAGGACTCCTGCCCTGTCCACCCGTGATCCGGGGTCATAACAACTGGACACGGAGCTCCATCCTGGGACTGACACAACGACACAGAAATCTATTCCTGCTCCTTTGCTTCCGCTGGCTGTCTCGAGGGCTAGGATGGCGCTCCTTCTGCCTTGTACTGGGTTGGATTTATACAGTCTACCCGACATGGAGTGTTCCAGATGACACAGAGCTAGGGATGAGGAACCTCCAGCCTGGCCCTGCGGGGCGTGGAGGGGCAGCCAGATCTGCTTTCTCCTCCCCACCCCCCAGTGTTGGGATGGCTTGATTCTACATTTAAATCCAGCCAGCGTGGGCAGTTTTTTGACTGAATGTGTGAGTGTATTCCTGTGGATATCATATATGCGTATTGTGCATACCTATGCATAGACATGTATGTATTCATGTGTATATATGTGTGTGCACACGTATGTGTGTGGAGGTGGCCCTACGCTGCAGTCTGAGAGGCTTGTGTCTTTAGCTTAAGAACCCCCTAGTCATCTCTGCCCTAGAGGATCTGAGAGTGCATGCGATGGGATTGGGGGGAGACACAGGCCCAGAGAGGGCCAGCTGGGCACTCACTCACACGTGGACCAGCAGGGACTGGCAGGCCATGGATGAGGCCCTGCGGGCAAGTCCTTGGCTTGCTGTGTGGATGCTGGTAGTTGTGATGGTTGTCATCATCATTACAATTAACATTAATGACCTGACACAGCACTTTGCAGTCCATCCATCTGCTTCGTCTGGTAGTTCCAGGAACACTGGGGAAAGACAAGGGCAGAAACGTGTAAGCCCATTGGTTTGATGAGAAAATGGTGGCCCAGAGGCTGCAGGGGTTTCAGCCAAGGTCGCTGGGCCATGGGGCTCCCAGGAAAAGGCTTTCTCCCCTCCACTACCCTCTCTGTCATAACAACAACATTCAGGAGCTGTCTCTGGCCCTCAGTTAGACCACCTTCATGGGTTCATCCAGTGGGCTCTTTTCTAAAAAAAAATTTTAACCTTGTTATTTAAAGTTTTGAGTTCCAAATTCTATCTCTCCTTCCCTCCCTCCTTCCCCTCTCCCTGAGATGGTAAGCAATCAGATATAGCTTATATATGTGCAGTTATGTAAAATGTTTCCATATTAGTCATTTGTGCAAGAAGACTAGAATATAGGGGAAAAAAGAAAGAAAATGAAGATTGGCCTGCTTCAGTCTGTATCCAAATACTATCAGTGCTTTCTCTGGAGGTGGATAGCACGCTTCATCACTAGTCCTTTGGGGTTGATTTGGATCATTGTATGACTGAGAAGAGCTAAGTCCATCAAAGTTGCTCAGCGCACAACACGGCCATTACTGTGTATGACGTTCCCCTGGTACTGCTCACTTCACTCAGCATCAGTTCATGGAAGCCATTCCAGGTTTTTTATGAAGTCAGCCTGCTCGTCATTTCTTATAGCACAATAGTATTCCATTACAATCATATACCACTGCTTGTTCAACCAGTCCCTAATTGATGGGCAGCCCCTCAGTTTCCAATTCTTAGCCACCACAGAAAGAGCTGCTATAAATATTTTTGCATAAATAGGTCCTTTTCCCTTTTCTGGATGTCTTTGGGGTATAGATCTAGTAGTGATATTGTTGGATCAAAGGGTATCCAGCAGGTTCTTTAACTGATTACATAATTAAGTCACTAACTAGTCCAGGAATGTGGTGCCTGGGCCGACTCCGTACCCCAACGCTCCCCTTCCCTCTGTTTGGCCTCAGCGCCATAGCTGGTCTTTCCTGCCCACAGCAAAGGAGTCTTGGAGGCAAGTCCAAGGCCAGACCCAGGACAGGCCTTAGTCAATGCAGGGGCTCAGGCAATGCCCCTTGGAATGAAATGTATGGGGAGGAAGATGCTGCCTGCCTCCATTCTCCTGCCCAATCTGGTTGGCTTTGCTGATGGGAGGTTGTGGCATGACAGGGGAGCCCAGCCTTCGCTGAGCTCTGGGAAGGGCTCTCACACACCCATGCCAAAGCCTGGGCTAATGTCCTCATTGACCAGGCCACAGTGACAGCAAACATCCTGTGCTCTGTACGTCCTGAGAGAAGGACACTGGAGACTCCTTCTGCTGGGGACTGGAATGTCCTGGACGCTCAGAGCTGCCCCTGGACGAGGAGACATGCCAGCAGAAAAACCAGGTCCCTGCACTTCCCTTCTCCTTCCTGAAGGGTCAGGGCCAAGGGTCTAGGGCTAGGCTTTGGTCAGGGACTATGACTGAACTGCTGCCATGATCAATCTATAGGCAGTCAATAAGCACTGTTAAGTGCCCACTAGTACTGGGCACTGGGGATTTGAAGGTAAAGGACAAAGGTAAAAGAGCTTGCCCTTGAGGGTTTCACAGTCAATGAGAATATTTGGCTATAGACAAGCTATAGACAGGATAGACTGGAGACCATGGACAGGGCAGGGCCTGGTAGGAAGAGGGATCAGGAAGGCTTCTCATGGAAGGTGAGATGTTGGCTAGATCTGAAGGAAGCCAGGGCAGCCAGGAGGTAGGGATGATGAGGAAGGACATTCCAGGCATAAGGGACAGCCAGAGAAAAGGCATGGAGTTGGGAGATGAAATATCTGTTCCAGAAAAAAAAGAAGGCTGTGTATACAGTCAGAGGATCTGGATTCAAATCCTAGTTCTACTGCTATTAGCTGTGCTATTTTGAGCAAGTCATTTAACTTCTCTCAAGCTCAGTTTTCTCACAGAGAGGTAGATGGACAGATGATAGACAAATGGAGAGAGATAATAGATAATAAATAGATGAAAGATGGATGGATGTATAGATAGATACACAGATACATAGATACATGGATAGATAAACAGATGATTTATTTAGTATTTAGTTCCAGGCACTAGGTTAAACACTGGAGATATGAATTGATTGGCTCTCAAGGAGATCACATTCTAATGGAGGAAGACCACATAAAATGGATCTGGAAAGTAGGGAGGGGCTGTGGGGCACTCCAGTAAGTGCCATGGGCTGGGCCCTGGCAAGAGAAAGCCAAAGCCCAGCTCTCCAAGCTAAGGGACCAGAGGCAGAGTCCAGGCTGCCTTTGGGGAGTAGATGGGAGGCATGGTAGGAGTAGAACGGAGGTGAGGAGCAGGCCAAGTAGACAGCTCTAAAATGAGAGAGGTAGTCTTGATCAAATCTAAGGTCCCCTTTAGGTCTACAATTCAATAAGAAAGATCCCCCAGAATTTCCTCCCCAGACATACCGCTCCTCCCAGGCCTGCCTTCAAACAGGCTGCTTGGGTCCCAGAGCCCTGAAAGGCACAGGTGATAAGCTGCCTGGTGATTGTGGGCCTTTGTTTCCTGCTGCTTCCCCACCCTATGCCCCTTGCTGAGTGGCATCTGGAGTCCAACTTCCTTAGCAGACCTGAGCAGGACGAGTGAGCTCTCAGGATTCCATCCACTGCTCAGGTCCTGACTAGCCACAGGATCCTGGGGGACAACAAGGCAGGCCCCAACGATACCTAGGATGTCAGCCCTGCCTCTAGGAGCCTCCAACCAAGGGAGCAGGACCAAAGACAGCAAAGGACAGATTGCTGAAACACACAGTCCTCCAAGACATTCAAGCCCTCTTTTTTACATAGGAGGAAACTGAGGCCTGGAAGGTGACAAATGACTTTGTCAAGGTCACAAGGCAGTGAGAATCAAAGCAGGATTTGAATATGGCCCCTCCCCCCAACCCTGCCCTAGGAATGGAGAGATCTCATGCTGGGTGCCAAGTAGCACCCTTGCTGTAGTAAGATAACATGTTAGGGGCATCTAGACCAGTATAGACCTGCCCACCCCTGCCATGTGTGCACTAGCACACACACACACATACACACACACACACACACATGCCAATGCACATGCACTCTATGCATACTGACAAACACACATACCATACATACTACACTCATACACACCACACACATTTCTCTACCACATACACACAGATAAACACATACCACATGTACACATACACACATCATGTGCACTCGCAAATCTACACTCTGAGGCACACACTCATACAGTTACCCACCACACACAACAAACACAATCACCTCCTGGCATACACACTCATACACACACACAGACCACATATATACCACATAAATTCTCACATATAACACGTATATACCACACACATTCACACACATATACATACAAACATATACCACACACTTACACATATCATACACTAATGAACACATACCACATACATGCCAATACACACTGCACACATGTGTGATCCATGCAAATACACACAAACACACATCATACCCACACCCATATCCCCACTGAGGACCCCCAAAATGTCCAATGTGGAGGATGGTGACATTCTCACCCAGTTGGGCTATGCCCTTTGTTGCCTATGATCTCAAGGTCTTTAACAGTTGAGGCCCTGGCCTTTGCACACCTCCCTGCCTCCCCAAGCCAGGCAGCTCAGACTCATCCCTGTCCTCTGGGAAGCTCTCATTGGCCTGCAGAGCCAAAGCATCTCCTCATGCTGTGTCTCATCACCCAAGCACAGTGTCTATCTGCTGGAATAAAGCAGAGGGCAGCCCCACCTTCCCACACCACCCCCATCTCTCCACCAATAGGAAGCTTCAGGATACTTCAAGCCAGTTTAATCATGGAGCAAAATGGAGTCGATTACAAGGAGGAAGCCTAAGCTGACATTTGGGGCACCTGTCCTAGCAAGGGCTCGCTGGAAGCTCTGGTGCCTCTGCCTTTCAGTCAATTTGTAGGGAGAAGGTGCCTCACAATGTCAGGGCTAGAAGCAATATCTCAGGGCAGGGATAATGCCCTCATCCTTCAGGTAGGCCCCCTCCCACCTCTGGTCCAGGTGGGCGAGTCTATCATGAATCCTAGGAAGCAGGATTCCACAGCCCCAGTGTGGAATCAGGCCTTGTGCTGTCTCTTTAAAAACAACAGAGATTGGGGATGGGGAGTGGTAGGGGGAAGAAGACAGAAAGAAGCAACAAGAGAGGGATGCTGAGAAACAGAGCGACAGAGAGAGGTAGATAAATATTAGAGAGAGAGAGAGAGAGAGAGAGAGAGAGAGGGAGAGAGAGAGAGATGCCAATGTTGGGGTGAAGAGAGTCAGAGCTAGAGCCAGAGGCTGGGCGTAGAGATGCACCTACAAGAAGCTCCTTCAGGGTCATGCCCCCAGGATATCTAATGCTCTTCCAGACCAGAGGTTCAGCCTAGACCCTGTTTCCCTCTCAGGCTGCATTCTGTGCACTGCTGACTTATCCAGCTTCCAGGATCACCTGGAATGCTGAGTGGATCCTCTGTGAAATGCCAGTTATTGCCTGATGCATATTTGGAATTAACAATGCAAATATACTTAATCCTGGATGTGAATAATTATACACTGGACATTCTATTCCTGCCAAAGTTTAGATAAATTAATTATTCCCTCTATTCTCAGAGAGAAAAGTGTTGTGATTTAACTGAATAGTCAAAAGCCAGTTTTGGGATGAGTCAGAAAGTTTCCTTGGGGAATCTTTCCTGGTTCTCCCTCCCCCTCCTCCCACCTCCCAGGACCTCTGGCTTGCCTTTAATCACAAGTCTGAATCAAGGGCATCCCAGGCTGGTGGCCCAAATAGAATGTGAATCTGGCAGTCTTTTCCTGCTCCTTACCCTTCTTGACCCCTCTGCAGTATTTGGCACAGCTGAAGACCACCTGCTGGAGAATCTGTCCTGTCTGATTTTCCCAACACAGCTCTCCCATGGTTCTGTACTGCATTGTTGACCAGTCCTCCCAGTCTTCTTTGATGGATCTTCATTCTGCTCCTGTCCCTAAAGCATGGTTCATCTCTAGGGCTCAGGCTATGCCCTTGGCTTTCCCCTCTGCTTTCTTGGTGAACTCATCAGCTTCCATGGATTAGAAATGTCAGCAGCATTCCTATTTTAAGCTTATGGCTTGCACCAGGCACTGAACTGGCTTCTGGGCATACAAAAGAAACCAAACAAAAAGGATTCCCCAAGAATGTAAGCCCTTTGAGGCCAGAGGCTGCCTCAGATTTGTCTTTGTATTCCCCAATGCCTAGCACACTGCCTTATCCTCAGTATGTGCTTGCTGACTTGCGGAATTCGTAATCTCTATGGAAAGTTGAGATTTGCTCGGATGGAGGCAGACTTGGGGCCCAGGCCTGCACAAGGATGGGTGGGGCTAATGCATCCTTGTGCATCTTTGTTTAAAAAAATTCCAATGAACAAAAATTGAATCTTCCTCCGATCTCCCTAATTTCCAATGGAAAAAGAAAAACAAAACCCCTGTGAACAAATATACATAATCAAGCAAAACAAATTTGCACATCGGCCATGTCCACGCATGCATGTCTAAATCTGTAGTGTGAGTCCATCCCCTCTTTGTCCAGAGGTGGGCAGCAGCCTGCTTCATAGGGCCTCTGGAATTGACCTTGGACTTTGCCTTGATCAGAGCTCCTAAGTCTTTTAGTGTTTGTATTTACAATATTACAATTATTACATATCATTCTCTCCCTGCCTTAGTTCACATAAGTCTTTCCAAGCTTCTATAAAACCATCCCCTCCATCGTTTCTTATAGCCCACCAGTATTCCACCACAGTTATATGCCAAGAGTTATTCAGCCATTCCCTGACTGATGGGCACCCACTTAAGGTTCCAGTTCTTTGTCACCACTAAAGAATTGCTGTACATATTTTGTACAGAAAGGACCTTTTGCTTCTTTCTTTGATCTCTTTGGTGTACAGGCCCAGCAACGATTCACTTGGCTCAGAATCTGCACAACTGAGTAAGTTTGGGGGCTTTCATAATGGTTGAATCGATTCACAGCTCCTCCAACAGTTTATTAAAATAGTATGCCTGTCCTCCCAAAGTTGTCACATGAATTCTTCTTTGTCCAAGTTTTTGCTTTTGCCTGAATTTTTCTGCATGGCAAGGGAGCTTAATGTACCTGTGATCTATGAATTCTGGTGCAGTGACCAGGCACCAAGTTATGATTGAGCAATGAACAGCAATGTGTAATGAGAGCCAGTGGTGGGCATGAAACAGGAGAATGATTTATAGGATCTGATACCAACTGCACCCTCACTGGTGCTCAGTTTTGATTCTTCTCTGGCCCAACATCTGCCACCTTTCCTTCTGTAGTTGTTTCTAAATCTCCTCTTTTTACTTTCTCAAGCCTTTGCACCCAGACCTCTTACCTCTGTCTCAGCAGGTGCCTTGCCTATCTCATTGAGAAAACTGAGGCCAGACGCCATGATTTCTCTCGTTGGCCAGACCGTGTGCCCCACCTTCCAAACCCTTTGGGATCTTCATGTGACTTTGCTTTCTTTTCACAGGAGGCTCCTCTCCTTGCCAAGGCCAATTCAATTTAATTTCCGCCCCTCATTTCTCTCTTCTCTGTCTCTGTCTCTCCATTTCTATGTCTCTGTCTTTGTGTCTCTCTCTATCTTGCCTTCTCCCCCTTCCCTCTCTGTGTCTGTCTGTCTCTCCACTTCTGTGTATGTCTGTCTTTCCTCTATCTCTGGCTCTCTCTGTTTCTTTCTGTCTCTGTCTCTCCTCTATCTCTATCCCTATCTCTGTTTCTTTCTGTCTGTTTCTCTGTATCTCTGTCTTTCCTCTGTCTCTATCTCCATCTCTGTCTCTCTTTGTGTCTTTTTCTTTCTGTCTCTTTCTCTTCCCATTCATCCACCAATGTCTATTGTTACTGGTAAAACAAAACCGAAGTTTTCACCTTTCACTTTACCCTGTTATTACCCTCTACTAGCATTCTTTATCTTTCCCTTCTTTCATGAACTTCTAGAAAACAAATACTCTGCCCTCCTTGTCTCCATTTTCTCACCATTCTGCTCTGTCCAAGGTTACCAGTGATCTCTCAACTTCAGACTTAATCTCATCTATTCTTGGTCCTCATGTCTCCCCATCTTGCTGAAGCCTTTGCCCCAGTATTGTCCTCCCTCCCCTCCTGGATCTTCTCTCCTTGCTCAGCTTCTGGTACCCTGTTTCCTGCCAGCTCTCTGCTTGCTTGTCTGACTCTTTCTTCTTAGGTTCCTTTTCTCGATTCACATTATCATCTATTGAAATACAGCATGTACACATGTCATTGGGGATGCTGGGTAAATGCTGGCAACCTTCATTTTTAGAGAATGCCGGGACGTTTAAGGAACAGAATCAGAAACAAGGGAGATGCTGACATTGGGGTTGACTGGAGGGAGTACCTATTTACTGACTTCTTTATGTGTTTATCAATTTGTGTAGGACAAATGACCATATTCTATGACTGTTGACCCCATGCTGTCATTCCTGAGCTTCCTCACCCACAAGAATTGTTCGTTTACATCCAGCAGCTTTGCTCCTGCTACAGATTTGAAAATAATATCTAAATGTAATTCCCATTAATGGACCACCAGCTCTGTCATCCTTGCAATGGCAAGGCTCCCACCATTATCACCACATCTCCATTACAATTATGATCTCTATATATCATGGGTAAGCATGGCTACAGCCATCAGCAGCAGCACCATGAACATGATCATCATAACCTGTCTCACCGCCATCCTCACTGCCAGCATCCCCATTACCCCTGTCAATACTACCACAATCACTGCCAAGATCACCATGACCATGATCGTTACCATTGCTACCCTCATTGCCCCCACCCTCACCACCAGCACCACCACCATCAGCATCACGATGATCATGGCTATTACCATTGCCACCACCATGTCATGACCTTTGTCACCCCATCATCACCACCATGATTGTGACCATTGCTACCCTCATCACCCCTACCATTAACCCCAGCACCACCCCCTCCATCATGATGATCATGACTCCAGCCATCATCACTACTGCCACTGCCATGATCATTGACATCATCACCGTCACCATGATCATGACTGTTGCCATTCTCTCATGATTATCATGGGCAGCAGCAATACCATTGTTATCATTACCTCTAGTGCCAGCACTAGCTATGTCCACGAGGGAATAATGATGATATTAACAACAGTAACAACATTTATAATGTTTACAATATGCCAGGTGCTATGTTAAGTACTTTACAATTATTTCATTAGATCCTCACAACAATCCTGAGAGTAGGTGTTATTATTATCCCCATTTTACAAATGAGGAAACTGAGGCAAATAGAGACTATTTGACTTTCTCAAGCTTGAATTTGAACACTAGTAAGTATCCAAGGCTGGATATGAACTCAAGTCTTTCTGAGTCCAGTCCCAGCACCCTTGCCATTGCATCACCTCACTATTCCTATCCTCCATGGGCCTTATAGGTTCATGATGCATTAGTTTAGGCTATGGAGGAGCAATAGTGAATGAGGTCTTCTTTAGGTCCTTAAAGGTTTCCAATCTTGTTGAGAAGATAACACAAATAAGGTAGCAAATTAAAAAAGTAGATAGATGGATGGATGGAGTATCCCTCTAGAGCAAGGGCTTCTAAGGTGTGTGTGTGTGTGTGTGTGTGTGTGTGTGTGTGTGTGTGTGTGTGTCCTGGACCCCTTTGATGGGCAATCTAAGCTTGAAGAGGACAAACCTTTGTCAGAAGAATGATTTTTAATTGCGTAAAAGAAAATATGCGAGATTGCAAATCAACCAGTTACATTAAAATATAGTTTTTAGAAAATTCTCAGACTTCTTGAAATCAATCCCTGGATATCATGGGGGTGGGGTGGGTGTGTGGACCTCACGTTAACATCCCCACTTGAGATTTAGGGTGCTCACATCAATGCATTGGCCACAGGAACTTGTTGGAACCTTTCTCCCCCCTCACGTGCAGGAAGAAAAGGAGTGTTTGGCTTTCTCGCTGTACCTACTCGAGTTGTGAGGAGCAGCTCCAAGCAAACCCAGCCTAGATGCTCCCACAAGAACTCATGGAACTTGAGAGACAATTTGAGGAAAATGTGCTGGCATTTTCCCCAACATTTAGGCTCCTGGTTCTTGGAGCTGGGGAAGCATCAGAGTAAGGAGGTGATGTCTTCACGTTAAGAATGGATACCAGCTTGGAGGGGAGAAGTGCAGGCAACCCAGGTTCTGGGATGAGTTCTTGTATAAAGTCAGAGGCTGAAGAGAACAATAAGGCAAGGGAATGCTTGATATTGGAGATACCAGTAACAAGCCAGAGAAGTAAGAAATCCCCCAAATGAGCTCAGGTGATTTGTGTCTCAGAGAGCCTCAGAAAGAAGGGTTAGATTTTAATGTTCATTCATGGTCTTTGAACTTGAGGGGAGAAGGTAAGGGTGTTGCCATTAAAGATAATAAGAATATAATTATTATAAGAGAGAGCTAGAAAAGATCACCAGCTCCTAATTTCATGAGGAGGAAACTGAGGCACAGAGCAGTGAAGAGTCTCCCCCAGGTCCCAGGATGGTACTTCTGTACTTTTTGCCTCTTGGGAGGCTAGGAGACCCTACAATGTGCTTTGGGCTCTCTGGAAACATTCCTTTAGAATCCAATGTTTAGCCCTGAGGGCTCAAGGTCCAATATCCAGATGCTGCTTTGTTTCACCATATCCCCTATTTGTCCTTTTGTCAGCATATAGTTGATGTCATGGTTGGAAGCACAGTGGGCAAGTTTTGTCTTTCCCTGAAGAACCGTCCCCCCACTCCAGACAGCAGCTAGGAGCAGCTGACCTCGATTGCGTCAGTCACATGACAGTGGTCTCAGCTCCAAGGATCCTGACAATCAGTCAAATTCTCCCATGTTCAGAAAGGAATCACAGGTCAATGCATTTCACATAGTTTCTGGCGTCACCCAACTATTCCTCCACTCCTCGGGGCTCCCAGAATCTTTGTCTAAAGTCAGAAGTCCTGGGAACCCACAGGGCAGGCTTTTCGGTCTCCCCATGGCATCTATCCTGAAGAAAAGGTTCCATTTAATAAAGCCAAGGATAGACACTTCCAGAGAACCCTGCCACTTTCTGGGCTTTGAAGAAGGTGGTTTGTAGGGCTGTTCCTGATTGTCTCTCTCATTCTGTTCATTTTTACTATCACTACCCACTATGGTTTGAATGAAACTTATTAGGTCTATGTAGCCAATGACTGTGAGTCCAAGCCTTTAGCACAAACTGAACCACTGAAAATTTAGAGTTAATTAGTGAATTCTGCAGGGGAGATGCACACAGTCCCCACTCCAGGGTCTTCTCCATTGAATGTTCTCCTTTAGCCTCAGAGCAAAAGTTTTAGCTGCCCATCTTGGGCCTCAGTCTCTCCTGTAATGAGAGCACTAATACTGTGGGCAAGCTCAAGTACCTGGGATGAGGATGGAATTGCCACTGGTTATGGTGAGTAAGGAGCCTGGGCCATGTTGCCAGGAAGAAAGATTATCAAGGTGGAGCAGCTCCCCCTGGCAGAATGTGACTTCCTGCCCAGTCAGCATCTGATTTCAAATAAAGATTAGGTCAGAGAAAAGTGGGCCATGTTCAGGAATCCTCCGAATAGATGCAGAGCTCCAAATAGAGGCTTCTAATGTCCCTTCCTCTCAGAAATCCTGGGATCTGGTATCATCTAGAAAAAGGTGTGATTACAAACAGAGGTGGGCCACATGTGGAACTAGAACCAACCATGGAAGGTGGGCAGCATGAACCCTACTGGTAACTGCTGAAGGTTAACAGCCCAGAAGAAGGTCCACTTCCATTTGGCAAAGAACCTGGGGTGGACCCATGGCAGGGAGAGGGATAAGAATCACTCAGGTGAGAAGACGAGGATGGGCTTCCATCAGCACTGAGATATAAATTACCCATGTCTTCCATATCACACATGTGAAGAAGCATTAAAATGGACATGTGGATAGAGATAGATAGAGAGAAAGACAGAGACAGGCAGGCAAATAGACAAACACCTGACTGATGATAGACAAACAGGCAGGCATGAAGGCAGATAGATAGATGATAGATGGTTGGTAGATAGATGAGGGAGAGAGAGAAACAGAGAGAGAGAGAGAGAGAAGAGAGAGAGAGAGAGAGAGAGAGAGAGAGAGAGAGAGAGAGAGAGAGAGAGAGAGCACATTTGGGAATTCCTCCTTGACAAATATGCCTTCAGCCAGCACAAGCTAACTCTCAGTTCTTCATCCTAATCATCCTTGAATTCAGAAGAGGCTGATTGTGAGACACACTCAGCAGGTGTCAGAAATTGGAATATGGCCACTGAACCAAGGCTCTGGGATGCTTCAGTTTTCCAATGGTACATTTTGCCCTTGACCTTCTTTGCTCCAGAGAACTGAGGATCCCAATTGGCGTCATGCCAACACACTCTGGCAGTGCATGAGCTGGGTGGGTGATGCCTTTGACTGTTGCACAGTCTCAGCCTGCCTCTGTGCATGCTTGGGTGACTCCCCTCAAATCTCTGCATGCCTTCTCTGCATTTCTGTTCACTTCTCTGGGCTTGTTTGTAGTAGAGAGGGGGAACATGGCTGCCAGCCCTGGTTCTTTCCCGAGAAAGATCAGTGAAAAAGCGGTCTAGTCCAGGGACAACTTGGGCTGCTCTTGTTCCTTCTCAGAGTTTCCAGGACATCACATTCAATTCTCCAGTGTCCTGATTCTGAATCAAGATAACGCTTTTGTTTTGATTGAATTTTGCTTGAGCTCAGTTCTGACCGAGGCCAGTTTATTAAAAGCGCTCCCGGTGGCCCAGGCTCTGAATTCTCCAAAGCCAGGCTCAAGTTCGTCTTTGAATTTCCAGAGGGCTTGGGCCCTGGGCTTTCAGCTCTGCTCTTTCCTATGCAAAGGAGTGGGGAGGGGTTGGAGACTGAGCTCGGGGTTGGTGGCAGCTCCTACAAGCACTTGTTATAATCTCCGCTGGCGCTCATTCTACTTCTTTCTCCACTGGGGGGAAAAACTTGTCGACTTCCCCCTCTTTGTTTTAAAAATAGATTTGTAGCATGTGAAAGCCACTGGAGCACTGTTTTCCCCCTTTTAGAAACCTGCGCTTGAGTCAAAAGGCATCTATTCTACAATGCTGAGCATGCAGCCCCATGCACAGCCCTGTAGGGGACAGGGAGGAGCTTGGAAGGGCTGCTGTGGAAAGAGGGGTTGGAGAAGCGATCTAGGTGGGCAGAGGGAGAGCTGGACTGGGAGACAGAGCCCTTGGGTTTGAATCCCAGCTCAACTCAACCACTTCTACCTGGAGAGGCCCTGTGCAAATGGGCTTCCTTTCTCTAGGTCTCAGTCTCCTCATCTAGAAAATGATATGACTGTGTTAGATCAGTGGCATCAAACACTAAAGGAAAGGAGGCCGCTAAACCACATATAAGGATCCCAGTAGCCACATGTTGACTTAGAAAACCACATATTAACATTATCCATTTTCTATTTCATTTTTTTCTAATTTTAATAAATATTTCCCAATTACATTGTCATCTGGTTTGGGATTTGGCACATCTTTCCTGGATCACTCTGAGGTCCTTCTGCTCATGAACATGAACCCATCCTTCAGCTTAATCCAGTCCCCAGAGCATGGTCCTGCATAGGAAAATCACTAAGTCAATGTTGGGGGAATTGAATGGCAAAGACTTACACCCTGCTTGGCCCCAAAGGCAGAAACCAGCAACAGGTGGAAGCTGAAGAGAGAAAACCTTGTTTCAGAGGAAAGGAAAATCAGCAACAATGATTAATAACAATACCAGGGGCGTCGTGAAGGCCAAACAAGATAATCAACATAAAGCATTTGGCACAGTGTTTGGTACATAATGAGCATCACATAAATGCTAGTCATCATCATCATCACCACCATCATCACCATCATCATCACCATCACTATCATTGCCATCATCATCATCACCATCACCATCATCATCATCATCACCATCATCATCATCATCATCATCATCATCATCATTATCACCCCCAGCTGTTAGAGGAGTCCTAAAGTGGAAGGTTCTGCCTTAGGAGGTTTGTTTTCCCACCTCTTGAAGGTTTTCAAGCAGAGGCTGAGTGACTGCTTGCAAGGAATGAAGTAGCCTAATGAGAAGACTTTCCCAGCTACTGCTCAATGCCAGCCAGCTGGTAAGGGTCAGAGCCAGTATGTAAAGCCAGGTCCTCTTAGCAACTTCAGGTCTCTTCCAAACAGGCAAATAAATAACTTAGGAAGGTAGAATCCCAGAATGGGAGAATTTAAAGGAACCACAGTGGTCATCTAGTATAACACATACCTCAAGGAAATTCCCATTATAACATACTTGCAAAATGGTCACCAAGTCTTTGGAAGACCTCTGAGGAGGAAGAACATATCAGATCCTGGGCCAGCCCAGTCTATTGTGAGGCTCTTCAGATTATCAGGAAGTTGTTTTTCTAACTTTTTCAAGTATAAATTATCCTTTTTGCAATTTCCACCAATTGCATCTGGTTCTACCCTGTGGTTCTACCCATATTGAATGAGATGAGTCTTTCCTCCACAGACAATCCATTATATGCTTGAAGACAGCTCTCATGTTCTCCCCTGAGCCATTTCTTCTTCCAGCTAAAGATGCCCAGTGCCTTCTATAGCATAGATTCTGCCTCTTCCTCCACCATCTGCAAACTTCTGAGTCAGTAGCTCTGGTCCCAGCATACCTTGAATCAGGCACTCTGCCAGTGCGTGACCTTGACCTTTCTAAATTATGGTCTTTCCCAGGTCTCAGGTCTCAGTCTGTCTGAGGAAATGATGTCATTGGTACTTTTCGAGAATGAAGGACCACCACCACCAGCAACAGCAACACTGGCAGCTGTATCTCTGGACTAAACATTAGGCCTTTAGCCCAATTTCCTATGTCTGTAACATAAGGATAATCATTTGTCACATTCCTTAGGGGTTGTTGTGAGGGTCAGTGAGACAACACATATAAAGAGTTTTGCAAGCCTTAAAATAGTATAAGAATGCCAGCTATCCTTATTCTTACAAGTTAACCAGAGGGCTGGGCTGGCATACTTGTCATGAAGTCATGGTTCCTCAATGCCAGCTGCTGATGCAGGACACATGTCTAAATGTTCATAGTAATTAGTCTTTGATTGGAGTCTCAGAAACAAGTTAAAATGACAAGTTTTATTCCATTGATGAATTAATTAATGAATGAGATCAAGACTTTGAAATGCTATTTGAAACAGGCCCTGTGATATTGGCTGTGAATGGGGGCATTTCCATTCCAAGTGCAACCTGAGACTGAGAAAGATGGAGGGACCTGTCCATCCCTGGCCTTATTTATCACATTGGAAGAACCATGAGGACCAGTAAGTTCAGCTCCTATAAGCAGGGAGGGAACTGAGGCAGAATCGCATGAGCTCCTCAGGCAGCCAGGGGCTTTTTATAATCCTGTAAATCATAAGGCAATGTTGTTTTCAGCCTGAGAGGGCCTGTCCCTGACTGGTTTTGCCTTGGTGGCTCATAGGCAGGTGCAGTTGCTACATGCAAGAGGAAAAACACTTCAGCTTGGATCTGTTCTTTCTATTCAAAGTCTTGCCAGGATTATTCTCCTTTAAAAAAAAAAACAGCCTCGAATTCCTTAAAGCCCCAGGCCCTCATCCCCTTCCTTGTGGGGCCATTCTATAGTTAGGATTAGCATTAGTAGTAGCTTGCTGCCTTTCTTGTAAGAAGAAAAAGTATCTAAATTTCTGTCTCAGGTAATCATAGGATGTCAGGGTTGGGTGAAGATAAGGTGAATCTTCATTTTCCTGATGAGCAACAGAAGTCACAAAGATGGGTAGGGTACATGGCCAGGGGCCCCTAGCTACTAAGAATCAGAACTAGAGATGAGTTTCATTTGCGTAGACTCCATGCCCAAGTATAATTCCAACAAAGCACTTCCTGAAATAAAAAACAAAAATTGAAGGCTCTATGATATAGGAGAGAAGCAGGCAAACTAGGGGAGACCTGGAAGTGGGCAGTGTTTTAAAGACAGAGATTTCAGATAAAAATACAACATAGACTCCGAATTCTGGGAACTTCTCAGAGTCATGACATTGGGAAAAAATAACTCCAAACAACATTCAGTGTTGGCAGAGCTTCCAGGAAATGAGCCGTCTGGGATATTACTGTCTGTGGTCTTGCAGCTTGGGGCCAACTTTGTGAAGAACAGTCAGGTGGAACAGAAGAAAATAAAACTAGTCACACCCTTTGGCCCACAGTCAGTCAGTCAGTCAACAAACATGTACTGTGCACCTGCCACGTGCCAAGACCTGTGTTAAGAGCTGAAGATGCAATGACAAAGGATGAAGCTCCCCACGCTCAGGAAGTTTACATTGTAAGGAAGGTTACATTCTAATGAAGGAGGCAGCAAGAATATGTTATACACATGTATATGTACCTCTCTCTGTGCATATAAATACATATATGTGAATATACCACTTAAATGCAAAGCAGATAAAGACAAATATGTGTAAAATAGTTCAATACAAATAATTTGGGAGGGAGGGCTCTAGCATTTGAGAGATCAGGAAAACCTTCATGCAGAAGGTAGAATCAGAATTGCAGCTTAGAGGAAGACGAGGACTATGGGCGGTCAAGGTAAGAGGGGTGAATGAGGGCATTCCAGGCATGAGGGACAGCCAGTGAAAAAGCATGGAGGTGGGAGATGGAGAATCCTGTGTAAGGAACGTTGAGGAACTGGATCCATGTAGGATCGCAGAGTGAGGAGATGGAGGCATACCCATTGAGGTGGTAAAGTTGAGTCCAAGTGGTAAAGATCTTTAAAAGCTTACCATGGGAGTTCATATTTGATCCTGGAGGCAATAAACTTGACATGAAAACCAGAGCCAGGACACTTTTGAGACTTCATAGAGATCAGGTTAGGGGGAGATTAGGATATAGAGGAAATGGGTGGTGTGTAGGACTGGGTTGAAGGCAGGGAGACCTGTGTTCAAATCTTCACTCTGACACAACCAAAACTCACGACCTTAATGCTTGGTGTCCCTTATATCTCCAAGCCTCAGTTTTTTCATCTGTGATGTGGAGTTAATAATACCTGTAGAATCTTCCTCAAAGAAGGATGCACTTATGAAGGACCTCCTTTATGCAAGCAAAGACAAAAATGCAGAGTTCCTGACCTTGTACATACATGTGCGTGTGTGTGTGTGTGTGTGTGTGTGTGTGTGATTTGCTAGGCAAGTCATTCAACTGCTTCCTGCCTCAGTTTACTCAATTATAAAATAAGGATCATAATAGCACTTACTTTGCGGAATTGTTGGGAGGATCTGCAAACCTTCAAGAACTATATAAATATTAATTATTTATTTTCAGAATTTTGTTATAATTTTTAGCATTCTTTTCTTTTTAAATTTTTATTTCCAGATTCTTTCCCTTTTTCCCACTCCTCCCCCACCCACTGAGAAGGCAAATAATATGGTATCAATTATATACGTGTGAAATCATGCAAAACATTTCCATATTGGCCATATTGCAAAAAAAAGGCAGGAAAACAAAGGAAGCAGGAAAATTATACTTCAATTTACGTTCAGATTTCATCAGTTCTCTCCCTGGAATTGGGGAGCATATTTTTCATCATAAATCTTCTGGAATTTTCTTGGATCGTTGTATTGATCAGAATAGCCAAATCTTTCACAATTGATCATTATTACAACATTGCTGTTACTGTGCACAATGATCTCCCTTTTCACTTTCTTTTCACTTCACTTTGTATCACTTCATATAGGTTTTGACATGTTTTCTTTTTTCTGAAACTACCCCCTTATCATTTCTTATAGCATAACAGTTCTCCATCATAATTATATGCCATAACTTGTTCAGCCATTCCCCAAATGTTAGGCATCTCCTCCATTTCCAATTCTTTGCCACCACAAAAAGAACTGTATAAATTTTTTTTTTACGTATAGGTCTTTTAAAAATCTCTTTGGAATACAAATCTAAAGTGGTATTGCTGGTTGAAGGGTATGTACAGTTTCAGGACCCGTTGGACATAGTTCCAGATTGGTCTCCAAAAGGATTGGACTAGTTCATTACTGCAGTAACAGTTCATTAACGTACCTAGCTTTCCCTCAACCTCTTCATCATTTGTCATTTCTGATAGGTGAGAGGTCACACCTCAGAGTTGTTTTCTCTAATCAATCGCAATTCAGTGCATTTTTGTATGTGACTATAGAGAGTTTTGATTTCTTCTTCTGAAAACTGTCTGTTCATATCCTTTGACCTTTTATCAATTGGGAAATGATTTTTATTTTTATAAATTTGACTCAGTTCTCAATTTATTTGAGAAATTATGCCATGCATTTTTTATATTACTTCACTGTTTATGGTACCTTTAGCAAAATGCAGTTTTCTCAATTATCTCTTTTAATTAGGTCTATTTTTCCTTTAGCTTTATCTGAGATCATGATTGCTACCCTTGCCTTTTTTACTTCAGCTGAAGTATAATAGATTTTGCTCCAAAGTCAGACCTTTATTTTAACTCTGTGTACGTCTCCCTTTTTCAAGTGTATCTATTGTATACAACATATTGTGGTATTATGGTTTCTAATCCATTTTGTATTCACTTCCATTTTATGGGTTAACTCATCCCATCCATGTTCACAGTTATGACTACTAACTGCATTTTCCTCTATCCTATTTTCTTTTTTTTGACACTTTTCTTTGGGGGGGGGTGGAGATAAGGGGCAGATTGGTGGTGCAATGGATAGAATACTGGACCTGGAATGAGGAAGACCTACCTTCATGAGTTCAAATTGGCCAGCTACATGATCTTGAGCACTAATTTGCCTCAGTTTTCTCATTTGTAAAATGAGCTGGAGAAGGAAATGGCGAACTACTCCAGTATCTTTGCCAAGAAAACCCCAAATAGGGACACAAAGAGTTACGCACTGAAAAACAAATCCTTTTTTTTTTTCTTTTATCCTGGCTGTCCTCAAAAGTCCATTTTTCTCCTGACCACTACCTCTCTTAATCTGCTCATCCTTTTATCATAACCTCCCCCACATCCCTTATCCTCTTCCCCTTCCATTTTCCTGTTGGGTAAGATAGATTTCTATACCCAAATGAGTTTATGTGTGTGTGTGTGTGTGTGTGTGTGTGTGTGTATGTACACGCACACAGATACACATATATTTATATATAGGCATACATTCCCCTCTTTAAACCAATTCTGATGAGAGTGAAGTTCAAGCCTTGTCCATCACTCCCCAATTTCTCCTCTACTATAAAAGTTCTTCCTTGCATACCTCTTTCATATGAGAAAATTTCCCCATTCTTCTTCCGCATTGCCCTTCTCCTGGTGCATCCTTGCCCCCACATTTTTTTCAAGATCATCCTAACATAATCAACTCACACACATGCCCTCTGTCTATGTAAACTCCTTTTAACTGCCTTAAGAATGATAAAGTTCTTAGAAGTTGTATCTTCCCGTATAGAAATGTAAAAATTTAACTTTACTGAGTCCCTTAGGTCCCTCTTTCATGTTTACCTTTTTATGCTTCTCTTGAGTCTTGTTTTTGAATGTCAAAATTTCTATTGAGCTCAGATTTTTTCACCAGGAATGCTTTGAAGTCCTCTATTTCATTAAATATCCATTTCCCCCTCAAGGATTATACTCATTTTTGATATGTAGGTTTTTCTTGATTGAAGTTCCTTTGCCTTCTGGAATATCATATTTTAAGCCCTCCACTCCTTTAACATGGAAGCTGCTAAATTTGTGTGATCCTGACTGTGGCCCCCTGATACTTGAATTGTTTTATTTTTTTCTGGCTGCTTGCAATACTTTCTGCTTGACCTGAGAGCTCTAGCATTTGACTATCATATTCCTGGGAGTTTGGTTTTTGATATCATTCAGAAGATGATTGATGGAATCTTTCAGTTCCATTTTATCCTTTGGATCTAAGATATTGGAGCAGTTTTTCTTGAGAATCCACTAAAATATGATGTCTAGCTTGTTTTTTTTTTTTTTGGATCATGGTTTGCAGATAGTTCAATAATTTTTGAGTTACCTCTCCTCATTCTATTTTGCAGTTCAGTTGTTTTTCCAATGAGATATTTCATATTTGCTTTTATTTTTTCATTCTTTTGACTTTGTTTTATTGTTTCTTGAAGTCTCATAGAGTCATTAGATCTCACTTGCCCAATTCTAAGGTTCAAAGAATTATTTTATTCAGGGAGCTTTTGTATCTCTTCTTCCCTTTGGTTTATTCTGCTTTTAAAGAAGTTCTTTTCTTCAGAGAATTTTTGTGCCTCTTTTACTATCAGGCCAGTTCTGTTTTTTAAGATGTTACTTTTTTCAGTATTTTTTGTGCTTCTATTAACAAGCAGTTAATTTTTTTTCATAATTTCTTTGCACTATTCTCATTTCTTTTCTCAATTTTTCCTCTATCACTTTTATCTCTCTCTTTTTAAAAAACTCTTCCAGGAATGTTTGTTGGGATTGGGTCCAATTAGCATCTTTGAGGCTCTTTTTTGGGGGGGGAAAGCTATTTTCACATTGCTGTCATTTTTGAATTTATGTCTTGGTCTTCCCTGCCACCATAATAGCTTTTTATATTCAAGTTCTTTTTTGTTGTTTCCTCATTTTGCAGCCTATTTCTTCACTTTGAATTTTATGTAAAAGTTGAGATCCCCTCACCTGGGAGTGAGGGGACCCTGTCCCAAAGTTCAGGCTTTTTGTGCTGCTGTTTTCAGAGCTAGTTCTAGGGTTATGCAAGTTTTCATTGCTTGCAAGGTGGTATTCTCCTGGGAGAGATGTGGTCACTGCTTTCCTGTTGTGTGCTCTGGTCTTTGCCCAAGAAGGGCTCCTGATCCCCTGTAGCTGAAAGCACTAGTACTCCTCTTGATCCTGGAACTGTGCCTAGGGCCCTTCCTTCAGCCACATGTGCTAGCACCTCTATTGGCCCTAGAACTGTGACTAGGGTTTCTGGTCCATTGTGACAGATCATAAGAACTCCTCTCTGTGCTAGAACTGTGACCCCAAACTGTGTGTGAGCAATAGACTTGCCAATCAGTGCTAGCAGCTACACCCAGTGTCAGCAAAGGCTTCCCTGTATTCTCTTTCTGACCTCACCATCTCCAGGCTGAGAATTCCAGAAGTTGCTGCTTCTATCATAGTTGCCTCCAAAGCCTACTGCTGGTGACCCTGCCAGGCTCTGGGCCCATGTTCACTCCAGTGTTACCGACTCCTCTTGTGGACCTCCTAATCTGTCTGAAAAATGTCTCTCTCTGACCTTTTTGCTTGCTCTGCCACTCCCAAATTTGATTTGAGGTTATTTTAAAGTTGTTCGGAGGAGAATGTTCAGAAAGAAGTATTTGTTTTAAAGAGATATTGGAGACCATCTATTTCAAAACCCTCGTCCATCATAGGAAGAAAATGAGGCCCAGGAAGCCTGAGTCATTTGCCTGTGGCCATGCAGGTGGGCCTGCAGTTCACACCCTCTGATGCCAAGTCTAGGTTTCCCTCATTCACTTCTCTTCCTCTCCACATCTGGCAGCCCAGAGTTAGTCACAATTCAATTCAACCATAATTTAAGTTCCTAGCATGTCTGAAACATTACGCTAAGGCTTGAGGATACGAAGACAAAAGCACTGCTGACTAAGAGCTTGGGGCAAAAGCCGAAATGATCTGGAAGGTGCACAGGGTGATGGGGGAAGGCATCAGTCTGGGCCAAGAGATGGAGGTGCAAAAGCACGGAGGTGGGAGATCGAGTTTTAAGAATGGGGAACCGTGGGGGTGCCAGCTTGGCAAGAAAGGAGAGCCTGTGGTGTGGCGTAACATGTGCTCAGCAGGGAAATACAAGACGGATCCAGGCTGTGAAGGATCTCCTGCAGTCATAGGGAGCCATTAAGGTTTCCTGAGCTGGGCAGATGATGGTCGGGCCTGCGCCTTAGCAGTGTCAGTAATTACTTGTGGATGTTTTCGTTGTTGGTCGCCATGGAGGCCGGACTGGAAAGGAGAACGATTTGAAACAGGGAGAACAATAACAACGCCCAGCATTTACTAAGCACCTACTCTGTGCCAGGCCCTGCATGAAGTGCTTTACAAATGTGATCTCAATTCATCCTCACCACACCCTGGGAAGTAGGTGTTATTAGTATCCTCATTTTACAGTCGAGGAAGCTGAGCAAACAGATTAATCAACTTGCCCAGAGTCACACAGCCAGTCTGAGGTGGGATTTGAACTCAGGGCTTCCTGACTGCTGGCCTAGCAGTCTATCTACTGAGCCACGTGACTTCCTGCATGCAGACATCATCACAATAGTTCACGGGAGAGGTGAGAAGAGCTAGAATTAGGAAAATGGATATGTGAAGGGACAGATATGAGAGGCGTCATAGAAGCAGAATCAGTAAGACTGCAATTGATCGGCAAAAGGGTGAGATGCAGTGAAAGGAAAGAGCTGAAGGTGACTCAGTTTGTTTGCCTGAAAAATGGTGATGCTTTTGAGTAAAGTAGGGAAGTTATAATGGTTTGGGGGAAAGATGAAGAGTTCTGATTTGGAGGCATTGAGTTGGAGATGCTTAGGGGACGTCTAGATGGAGGTGACTAGAAGAACACTATAGAAGTAGGCCTAGAAGAACCAGAGCACAAGAGAGAGATGAATAATGCCTTTGGAGATTTCAGAGGCAGCCAGTTAGAGCTGATAAGTATTTACAGGAGCCAATGAGGTTAAAAGAGAAAGTGTAGAGAGAGAAGAGAAGGTGGCCCAAGGCAGAGCCCTGGCATATATCTCCACTGATGATGAGACATCGGACTCAGTCTTTGGTGAATAGTGGGCACTCGATGATCCTTTATGATTGAATGATTAAAGGCCATCTTACAAAAAGAGTTGGAAGAATCAATTGGATATGAAGGAGGAGAACCAAGAGAGTACAATGCCCTGAAATTCTCAGAAGAGAGAGGATAGGGTGGGGAGGGTGCTATCACAGTCAAATGATTCAGAGACAAAGAAGGGGGAAAGTTCAGAAAATGTCATTGAATTTAGCAGTAAAGCAAGCACCAGCTGTTGGAAACCCTGCAGAAAGACAAGATTGTGATTAAATTATTGGTGAAGCTAGGAGCCGGTCCAACCATTCCAGAAAACAATTTAAGTTACGCCAAGATAATGACTAGACATTTACCCCAAGGAGGTTAACGACACAAAAAAAGGTCCCGTATATACTGAACTATCCATATTTGCATATCATGTGGTAGCAAGGAACTAGAAATGAATTCAGTGTCCATCAACTGGAGAATGGCTAAATAAGTCATGGTACATGAAGGTAATGGGATATTACTGTGCTGTAAGAAACAGTGAATACGAAAGATACTGAGAAGCCTAGGAAGACTTATGTTACCTGATGCCTAGTGAAGTAAGTAGTACCAGGAAAGCAATATACACAATGACAATAGTCTAATTGGAAAGCACAACAACAACAGCAACAAAAAGATGAGACTAAATGCTGTGAAATTATAATGACCAAGGTTATCTATAGAGAAGAGATGAGGGGAAAAAACATACCCCCTTCCCTTCCTTGTAGAAGTGAGTTCCTTTTCACAATGGGTGTGGAATGTGGTATATATTGTGAGTTTTGCTAGATGGATTGGTTACTTTTGCTGACGCTTTCTCCTGTTTCATTTCAAATCATTTGTTATAAATGATGGCTAATTAGGTAGGTATTGGAGGGGAGATGTAGACAGGAAAAAAAACGAAGTGATACAAAACCAAAAGTTCTTCTTTTAAAAAAAATCCAACCATTTAAAAAGCAGCTTCAGTTGAGTTTGGGGAAGTGAAACCAGATCCTAAGGGGTTGAGTGGTGAGTGAAAGAAGAGGAAATAGGGGCATCAAACCAGGAATATGAGTGAGATGGGGAGACAGAGAAAACAATATCTTGGGAGGGTGGGAGAATGAAATGAGAGTATTTTGATGGATAAAGGAGATGTGGCCATTTTTATAAATCATAGGGATGAAGCCAGTGGAGAAGAAGAAATTGAAATTTTGGGAAAGAGTGGAAAGGAGCAAAGGAGTAAAGAAGCACGAGAGGACTGAATGAAGGACAAAAGCAGAGAACTCAGCTTTTGTAGGGAGAAAGGCCAACTCTTCCTCTGAGACTAGGGCAGAAAAAGAGAGTGGGCAATGGTGCTGTGATTGGAAGTTTCCGTGTAGTGAGAAGAAGGAGATCTAGATGGACAGCGTTATTTTTCAACAAAGTACAAAATGAGAGGTTCTTAGCTGGCTTAGAGGAGGAGGTGGTGCTGAGGGCATGATGAAGAAATAGAAGGTTCAGAGCAGATGTAGAGGAGGGGCAGCAAGGTGGCACAGTGGATAGAGCACCGGCCCTGGAGTCAGGAGGACCTGAGTTCAAATCCGGCCTCAGACACATAATACTTCCTAGCTGTGTGACCATGAGCAAGTCACTTCACCCCAATTGCCTCACTAAAAATAAAAAAAGAACAGATGTAGAGGGCAGTAATATAAAGAACCAATCAGGGAGGAGTCCAGAGATCAGGGTGCAACAGAGAGGGCACAAGGGAGAATGGAGCTCATCGATACCCATTCAAGGTTGCTTTGCAGGCAGTGTCCAAACAGCTGTGACTGAGACAACCAGGGCAAGCAGACTCCATTGCTACCATGTGCAGTCACAGTCAGGGCTAGGCTATTTCTGGTCCATTGCAGAAGCTACTCCATCTGGGATTCAAGTGACCACTAGTTCATTCCACAATTAACCACGTTTGGCAGGAAGCATATGTTTTTGCTGGCCTTCAGCTCATGTAGAGGCTGCTTAAGTCACCTCCAGTTTGGAGCTGAGGAAGTATCACTAAGCTAAATTAGAGGGATGTTGTTTAAGTGTGTTGTTCACAAGCTTTTATCTCCAATCCCCTTTCCTGGGAGTTCATTTCTTGCACAAATACTGCTTGAAGGAGGTCTAGCTCAGCAGTATCACATTGGCCTGGTTGGCTGGCTTGGTGAGTGTCCCTTCCAAAGGTTGATTATGAGCTCTCTCAACCAAATGATAGATGCCTTTTATGGGAAGATGACCCCACTAGGGCCGGTGGCTGGCAGCTGGTTGGTATTTCAGGTCATGTTCTCTCTACACACTCTTTTATTGACCTTGTACCTAGAGTCAATGCTATTTGGGATTTGAGGGTCTTTAGAAGCCACCTAGTCCAATTCCTTCTCCTCACAGTGGGTAAGACTAGACAGCTTCTGATCCCCTTTCTGTCTCTGTGATTTTGACATTGAGTCCCCACCAAAGGTCCCAAGTTGAATCAATGTCATGGACAAGATGCAAGCACAGTTCTTCAGTCAATACATAAATGCTTCACATTAGAGTCAGGTGAGCTTTATGTTGTTTTCATTGATTTTATTCAATTTCTGTTCCCCGAGCATTTATAAATTTCTTACTCCATGCCCAGTGAAGCCAATGAGAGCTCCCCCGATGCTGGGCCCTCGCACTGCTCCGACTCACTCTGTGACCCCAAAGGCTGCTGGGGCTTCCTGCATCTTATGGCTATTCTGGGACTGAGATTCTCCTCACAGAGCTCAGCGGGGCTGGGACTGAAAGCTGATCCAACTGATAACAAGTCCTTAGTCAAAAATCTTTCCAGCTCAAGCATTGACTATGCACTTACAGGTGGCTCAACAGATAGGATATTAGGTCTGGAGTCAGGAAGACTGGAGTTCAAATCCCACCTTAATACTTCCTAGCTGTGTGACCTAGGGCAAGTCACTTAATCTCCATTTGTCTGAGTGGTTTTCTTTTAATCCATAAAATGGGGATAATAGCCACACTTATGTCCCAGAGTTCTTGTCAGGATCAACTCACTTAGCCCAGCATCTGGCACATGGTAGGCAATTAATTAGTGTTTGTTCCCTTCCCTTCTTTCCTTCCTCTGGGTTAGGCTAAGCACAGGTGAGAAAAAAGAAAAAAAAACATAAGCATTTCAGATACCGCCCTACCCCTGATCTCAGGGAGCTTACATACTAAAGCAAGAATGCAACTTGCAAAGGACAGCTGGAAGTGGTGGAGCACAGTGGCACCAAGGGGATGGAACAGTCTTGGGAGTGACTGGGAGGTCTGGGTCCCTTCAGGATGAGGCTACATCAGACCTGTCAGAGCCCAGGAGTCCAGGGGCTGAGTTCAGGTTACCAATGAGAAGATGATTTAGAGGAGGCTCCCACTAGAGGCAATATGATGGAAGGCAGTATTGAAAGTGGAAGCAGAAATCATCAGAGTGCCACTGTGACAATGATCCAAGGTCCTGGCATTACCTCTGGGTTACCCAAAGACATTACAGGAGACAGGGAGCAGAGGGGACAAAGCAGGAAGAAACAATGAGGAGGTAGGAAGAATTTGTCCCAAGTGACCAGACTTCCCTTCTGGTAACAGAAAAGCAGCAACAAGAATGGGCTTGTGAGATTTAGATGTGCAGAGTTATTGCCTGACATTAGTGATCTCCTGGGATGCCCAGGAGGAAGCTTCTTTCTTGCTTCCTCAGATGCATCCTCAAAAGCACACCTGCATCTCAAGCCTGACTTCTCCCTTCTCTTCCCAGTGCCTTCTCCCCTTCACTTCCAGCTTTTTAAGTAGATCCAGTCCAATAGATTGTAAGGTCTCTTTGCTAAGTGCCACCATATATGAGCAGGAATGAGGACTGGCCCCATTCTGATGACTCATGTAAAGCAGTTCATTTTCTTTTGGAACTTCCTCCACAAAAGTACAAGTGTCCAATTAACTGAGATGGAAGAGACATCAGTTGATGATTGCTGTTGGGGAAGATATTAACTGAGTGATTGCTATGATGGGAAATACATGAAATGGAGGCTCAAGAGGCAGAGTGCTAGAAACTTCTGTGGTCACTCAGGGTACCACTAATGTTCCTGGGTGGGCATTAATTTAGGGTTTCTTTTTTACTTGCATCTAGTATTTTATTTTTCCCCAATTACACGTGAAAACAACTTTTAATGTTTGTTTTTTTAAAACTTTGAGTTCCAAATTCTCTCCCTTCCTCCCCCCCCCCCATCGAGAAGGCAAGCAATTTGATATAGGTTATACATGGGTAGTCAGGCAAAACATTTCCATAATAATCATGTTGTGAAAGAAAACATAGACCAAAAATAAACCCTGAAGAAAAATAAAGAAAGTTTAAAAAGTATGCTTCAATTTGTAATGAATTGAGGTTTTCTCTGTGGATACAACCTGCTAGTATGAGCACCATTTGGAAATTATACAGTCATTCATTCTACACATACACAGACAATTTTTTTAAAAAGTATATATATATATATACGTGTATACATATAAGTATTTATACACAAATTCAGTATATAAATACGTATATACACACGTAACGCATTGTATATATGCAGGAAGGAAGGGAGGGAGAGAGAGGGAGGAGGGGAAGGGAAGGAGGGAAGGAATGTTGAAAGAATTGGTGAGGCCAGGTTGTGATGGGCTTCAAAAGACAAACAGAGGGGTATGCTCAATCCTAACAGTAATAGGGAACCTTGACTTTGTTTAGCAGGGGAATCACCTGGTCAGATCCTCATGTAAAGAAAGCTACTTGCCAGCAGCATATAAATTATTCTGGAGCAATGAAATCCTTGAGGCAGATGTAGGGGGACCAATTCAGAGACTTTCCATAATTTCAATGAGAGGTGATAATGACCTGGATTAAGGTGACAGCTGTATAAACAGAAAGAAGATGCCAGAGATATTGGGAAGATATTGCCAAGATGTCCAGACTTGGCCCTGCTTGGCTATGTGGGGTGAGGGAAAATGAGGAGGCAGGATCATGCCAAGATTACCAAGCTGGATTGCTGGAAGGATAGTAGGATCGTTACCAGAAATGGAGGAAGGTTTAGGGCCCCAGATAATTAGCTTCATTTGGGGTCATTGAGTAGAAGAAGTCTTCAGGACATCTAGTTGAAAATGTCCAGTAGGCATCTGGTGATATGGGACTGAGGGTCAGGGTGAGATTGGGGCTAGATCTAGAGGTATGGGAACTATCTGCAGAGAGAGGAGAACTTGAAGACCTCCACGGCTGGCTGGCTCACTAACCCCTGATGCAGCCCCATTCCACTCTTGGCCCATTCTAATAGACATATATGATATGTCAGCTGCCACACTAGGAGAAAGAGGGCAGGCATATGCTCATATAACCCACTCTACTTGCCCATGGACTCTCCAGGATGGTAAAGAGCAAGGGACCAGTTGCTTTTCCCCAGGAGAGTTATTATGATACTGCCGAAGAAATTGGGGATCTGCAGAGGGCTTGGGAACTTTAGGAGAATTTGTGCATAATGAAGCCTGGACAAATGCACATGAAGGACAGAAGGAAGGACATGCCTGCATCTCCTCCTCAGAGATTAAAAAGCATAAAACAGTGCCACCAGTATTTCTCTGACAGGAGATACCATCTCCGAAGGAAAAATGATTTTAAAAGACTGCAAGAGGCCAGCCAGCGATTAGCAGTCCAGAAATACCAATCCTGGCATAAAAGGCAGGCCCCAGAAAGCAAAGGATTGAATGTTTCCCTTCTGAAGCCCTGGCAGTAGGTAATTTTAAAACTGTAATTTAAAAGCACGACATTAGTTTTCTAAAATATAATTAGAGGGAAAATAGCATGTCCCCTCCTTTTATATGATAAAAATCATCCAGGACAGAGGGATGCTGAATGTAAAGGAAAGGGTTTATTGTGAGAGAACAGGGGCTGGGCTGAGGAGCTGCTCTATGAGCAATTATCTCCAGAAGGGCCATCTTTAAAAGACCTTGGATACTGCTCCAAAGAAGGTGGACCCCACGGCTTCAGGCACCATGTTTGTTCTGAGCTCTGGCTCTTCTGGGGTGGCATCCGAGCCACTGCCAAATTAGCAGGGGCCAAGCTGTTTCTCTCTCTCCCCGAAGGCCAGCTCTGTCCACAGGGGCCATGCAATGGGGAAGATCATTCGCAAGTTTTCTGAGAAAGCTGTCATTAGTGTGAGCCTCTGTTGGCAGCCATAATGGTTATGCTTGACAGAAGTGAAGAATCCGCCATCACGTCAGCACACAATCTGTGCCATAATAGCCTGCACACATGTGTGGCCGCCATTATTGCCTGGTCTCGGACCCACTCTCTATTTGCAAGAGGAGGTAGGAAGCTTTCTTCACATACGAGCACATTTGCAGAAGACATATTTGACTTCCTTCTTTGGGCAGCTTGTGTCCAAAGTCAATTAAGTTTGGACCCAGCACAGCTTAACTTTAAATTGTCCCTTCTACCAAGGGAAATGACCACGGCCATTCCAAATTCCCCATTAGTGGCTTCGATGCTGTTATTGCTTCTCCTGATATTCTCAAGCACATAGTCAGAGCGTGGCTCTGTGGGTTAGCTGACTTACTAATTGGGAGCAGGTACTGCACCTAGTGTTTTGAACCTGAATTAATTAACCAAAGCAAATTAAATTGTCTGAGACATTCAAGGGTGTGGGCAACAAAGGAAGAAAAATAATAAGTAGAGAGGAGAATGGGCTATTTAGCATCCTGCAATTTTAATGCAGTTAGCAACAGCAAGCATTTATTAAGTGCCTACTGTGTACCAAACACTGTCCTAATGCTGGGGATACAAAAGAAGGTACGAATTGTGCCTGATTTCAAAGAGCTCACATTCTAAGGGGAGAAAAAAGATGCAAAAGCTGATACAACATGTCATCTTTTTGTAAAATAAAGCTGCTAGTTTACTGCTTGAAGAAATTAGCATCAGCTTAGTTGTTCTAGGCCCAAACTCTGTTCATTCTAGTCAGGCAGAGCTGGTGTCCAAGGGTCCAAAGGACAGGCCAACCTTGGAACAGTCGATTTGATGCCAGAGCATTCTTCTGGATTCCTCCTCTGTGCGTTCCTAGGGCCCCTCTGCTAGCTCTGCACTGCCCAGGTCTGTGTCTCACTACTTCATCCCTGGGTCACCATCCAAGCATTCTCCAGATTTCCCTGTTCCCAGGACTTCCCAGACTTGCTTGTTCTGTGTGGACCTTCACGTTAAGCTCTTGACAGCACGTCTTTCCCTCCACCATTTCCTTCCATGTTTTCTCACTGCCTATAGCATCAAGGGATATCTCTTTCATCTTCCTTTTAGGGTAAAGTAACTCTCTCTTTCTCTCTCTCTCTGTCTCTCTGTTTCTCTCTCTCTCTCTCACTTTCTCTCTCTCTCTCTCTCTCTCTCTCTCTCTCTCTCTCAGTATTTCTCTCTTTCTGTCTCTCCTCTGTCTCTCTCTCTTCACTCTTCTCTCTCTCTCTCTCTTTGTCTCTCTGTCTCTCCCTCTCTCTCCTCTCTCTGTCTGTCTCTGTCTCTCTCTCTGTCTCTCTCTGCCTCTCATCTTAAGTCCTTCAGTCTTATGCATATGGCTCCCTATGTCTACAAGCACATAGGCTCTGCTCCAGGCAGGCTGGCACCTCCGCCAGTCCCCAGGATTCCTCCTTCTTCACAGTATGTGTTGTTCACATTGTCTCCCACTCTTTACCAGCACAAGTCATATTCTGATTTCCAGAATCAGCTCAAGCCCCTTTTCTTCATAAAGTCTTCCTTGTCTACAAGCCTAAATATTTATGTAGGCACTTAGTGTGATGGAGTGAGTGGAGGGGGCCTTATTCTCTGAGTCCAAAGTCCTGGGTTTAGGTCTCAGACTTAACATTTCCTCATTCTGTGACCCTAGATAAGTTGCTACATCATCCTCAGTTTCCATTTCTTCATCTATAGGATGGAAATGCTAATACTTTCACTTCCTACCCCACAGGAGTACTTTGTGAACCCAAGAATGCTATGGAAATAGGAGCTGATATTAATGTCACTGCATGGGTCTTGGATTGTTGATTACCTTGACATTTCATTCGTGGTGGTTCTTCTTGGGACATGGATCATGGATCAAAATGCCCAAGAGTGTTTCCTCTATAGCCCCAAGTACTCATAAGGCAATTAATAAATGCTGTTGATCATTTGTCAAACCATGAGAAGTACTAGGCTGAGAAGATAAGATCCAATCATTGTGGAAGTAAGGCACTAACATTTGGCTCAGCATCTATTACCAGCTCCCCTAAAAGGAGTCTTGGCTGTGTTAACATGGTGCATATGTTACTCTGATCCATGTAGCACCTTCCACTTGGCTTATTTAGGGGTGAAAATGTTATTCCATTTAGTTCTTCCCATTCTCTTTGCTCTGGACTTTTCAGGGTGAATTGGCTCCTCCTGGGGCCTCTGTAGTCAGTGTAAAAGGAACTAGATGAATGACCCATGGTAAAAAAAAAAATACAGGCACCAAGAAGTGGGGATGAAAGCAATGGGACAGTGGTCTCAGTCCTACTTCAGAAACTCTGTGGCTGGAATTACAGACACATTAATTCTCTCAGAGGTGAGCTGAATTTCCTCCAAAAGTAGGGTGAACATCCTCATGCTGCCACCCCATAATCAAGTTGTTGTGAGGAAGGCTTTCAAGCACTTGGGAAATAAAGGTTTGTACGCGTGTGATGCTCAGCAGTTCAGGTTAATGCTTATTATCAGCCACCATAATGCTTGACGGTCCTGTGCTGAGTTCATCTGGTCTCCATAAGCCACGTCTATCTTCTCTGTATTGCCAAGCCTTCTATGTCACTGTGTGGGGTCTTTCCAGGGAGACTTACAACCTCACCAATGGACACATCCTTTCATCAGATTTGTTCAGCAATGAACAGTGAGATGCAAAATTTACCCCTCAACACAGCGCCAGATTATAAATAGTTCACTAACCACACAGACTTCAAACAGTTGATTAATATTAACATTTCAGAATATTTTAAGAGTGGTGGAAAAGGGTATATTAAGGATTTTTCATGAGAAAGTCTGATAACTCCATGAATAGGCAAAACCGGGTGGAGACAGAAAATGTGGATGAAAAATGACTTCCCCACCCTTCCCAACCACTCCTATTCCATCACTTGGCTGTTATATAAATAAATCCTTTTCTATGAGGTTGAACACAAGAACCTCCTGGACCAGAATGCTTTTCCTTGTCTTCTACTACTAAAAGATAACTCTCCCTCCTGAAACTGCCCAAAGAACTTAGCCTGGCCCCTCTTTTGCTTTTATATAGTCTGTCCCAAAAGTCTTAATGCAGTTTCAAGCTATTAAATCTTAAAACTGACCTGAGATTTTTCCAAAATCTAGCATTCTCTATTATATCACTTTGGTACACACAGAACCACAGATTTAAAATCAGAAGAGACCCTGGAAGGTAACTCACCCAACTTTGTCATTTCAAAGAAAGAGAAACTGAATCTTAGAGGGTGTGATTGGAAATACTGAAATACATGGAAAAATTGGAAACATGAAGTCAAGTTCAGTTTCAAACTCAGGCTCTCTGTCTCCAAATCTCCAGGCTAATGGAGGCTCATTCCTTCTTTTAGATGGGAAGTTCTTGGAGGTTTTGAGTCTATTTCGGTTTTGTTTCTCCATTACCAGAGCTTGGCCTATTTTTTTGGTAGTTCCAAAAAGCTTAGGATTTCATCAGGGTGGGTGCCTGCTGAAACCTCTGCCCCTGTGAGTGGGAAGTACCATGGCCCAAACAATCCTTCTACCCACTGAAGACCAACCCTTTGATGATGTACCCTGGGCACCTGGTTGGTTGGTCTGAAGTTTGTCCAGAATTCCAGAATGGGGGAGCGAACCTGTGGCCACAGAGACAAAATGAGCTATGCAAGCCAATGCATGAAGCAATGGGCCAGTTCAGTTATGAGAACCCATATGGAGTGATGAAGAGATATGGGTGGCAGGAAGCCCCCTCCCCAGTGTCGTGATGACAAGCTTCTTCTGGATTGCAAGCAGAGCAAACCTCCAAACCCCAGGGGTCCTAAAGACAAGAGATCGGAACTGCTGTTGCCTCTGTCACATCACAAGCTCCAACTCCCATGAGAGCCTCAGAATAACAACGAAGTCTTTGAAAAGTAACTGAACGCAGCCTACAATGAATTGCACACAGATACAAAGGTAGCAGCCATTAAGAAGTGTCCAGAATGAGAAAATGCCAAGGCAGCTCCTGGCTATCAAGATCCCAGGATGTCCTGATGACCAGACTGTCCCCGGCTCAGGTAGCTCACCTGAGGATCCAGACAGCGCAACATGAACAACACCAATCACAACAAGCCCCACCCCCACTTCAAATAAACCTACCCTCCAGGTGCAGCAGGCTAAGAGATTGAAATGGAGGGGGTTGCCCACTGGGACTTCTATTGAGGAAAAAATAATGTGCTTCTGGATTTCTTGTCCACCCCTCTATCTCCCCCATGTATACATGCATAAACGCAAACACATACATGTACAAACACACATACACATGTGCACACAGAATCACATGACACACAAAACACAGGTACATGCAAGCACATACACATACATGCACAAATACACATGTACACATACCATGCACATGTGCATGTGTATGCACATCTACAAACACATGCACATGCAAATCCACACAAACACACATGGACACAAACAATACACACATACATGCACACTCATGAACATATATTTTGCACACATATGTACAAATGCAGTGCACACATGTGCATGCTCAAAAGCACACACTCACACAAACATATGCATTCCTATGAGTACCTGCACACATATATGTGCAAACATATATACATGCACACTTACACACAATGCTTGTAGAGGCAACTGGTGTGAAAAGACTGACAAGCTTGCAATCAGGAAGACATCTACTTTCTAAGTCTGTTTCTGATATGTAATAGCTGCATGACCTTGGGAAAATCATTTGACATTTCTGCATCTCAGTTTCCTCATCTATAACATGGGGACAGTAATGCTTCTAGTACCTGCCTCTTCCAGGTGTTGTGAGGCTCTGCTAGCTAACACACCTTAAGTGGCCCTTAAGACCATCATCATCATTCCCATTCCCATCACTGTGCAAAGCTAGATGTACAAACACACACAGCACACACTCACAAACATGCACACATATGTTCCCACACTCACAAACATGCACACGTGTTCCCACACTCACAAACATGCACACATGTTCCCACACTCTTAAATCATGCACACACATGTGCTCCCACACACATATATATAAACCCACTCAGACAAAGCTGTCCACCCAGACACTTACAACTCTCCCTGTATTCTTTGCATTTTGTTCTTTCTCATATCTCTGCCTTGCTATGGAGAGAAGAGGCAGCTGAACTCTGAACATGTTCTGTTCCCAGTATTTCCTGGGGAGGCAAAAGAGCTTAAGTACCACTTCTTTCCCTCACTAGTTGGTAACAAATGCATGCTGACCCAGCAAGTCTGACTGACAGCATCTGACTCTGTGAGAGCACTGTCATTAAAGCCTTGCTCAGCACCATGGTCAAGGCTGGCAGCCTCCAGGGTCAGCACTGAGGTGGGCAAAGAAATGGAGTTGGCCCAGCTAGAAGCCATCATGCTGTTGCCATCTGGGACTCCTATGGGGCAGCACAAACAGAGCTATATAAATGGTAGGATGGGGTGTTTCTGGTGCTGATAGAGCCAACTCTGCTCACTAGCTTTGTGCCTTGAGGCAGTTTTTATTGCTAGAAGAGCAAGAGTCAGACTCCTCATATTTGGGTTTTTTTTTTTGAGACCATCAGTGTCCTTTCTAAGATTTGACCTTCAGAACCACACATTGTGATCTGGATACTGTCTTTTCAAGACAGAAAACAACAAACCCCTTGCCATCCTCATTGTATGTGCCACATTGCTAAGAATATGAGGAGGATTCCATGGGCATTCTTGGCTCTCAGACTACAGATTCATATTGAGCTTGCAGTCTATGGAAACTCCCAGATCTTTTTTTGTTTCAGGTCAACTGCTGGCCTTTTTTCTTTTTTGGTGAGCAGTTGGGGTTAAGTGACTTGCCCAGGGTCACACAGCTAGTAAGGGTTAAATGTCTGAAGCTGGACTTGAACTCAGGTTCTCTTGACTCCAAGGCTGGAGCTCTATCCACTGCACCACCTAGCTGCCCTCATTTTGTTTTGAACTCAAGTGTAAAAAAATATATTTGCTAAAATACTGAAATGGATCCCTCAGTGGGACAGTCATGAAGCATGACTCAAGTCTTCATCATATGCCAGGATCTACATTGAGCAACGGAGTACAAATAAAAACAAAAGCAGTTTCTTTCCTTCAAGGAGCAAGCATTCTAATGCAGGAGACCAAATGCCAAAGACTATGCATGGATCAAGTGGATATAGAGTAGATGGGAGTCATCGCAGTGGCAAAGGTCAAGAAAGTAAGATGAAAGCTGAGTATCAAAGAAAGTCAAGAGATGGAGGTGAGAGGGGAAGGGTGCCCCAGGCATGAGACACATCCTGGAAAAAGGAAGTGAGTTGGGAGATGGAGCACCAAACATGAAGAACTGCAAATTAGACCAGTGTAATTGAACCATGTAATGCATGCAGAGGAGCAAAGTCTAAGGAAAGTGGAATTGTAGGAAGAGCCTAGGGGATGAAGGGCTTGAATTGCTAAAGATTCTATTTGGTCCTAGGGATAATAGGGAGCCATCAGAGTTTGCTGAGGAGAGGGGTACATGGTCATACTTAGGCTTTAGGAAAAACATTCTGGTAGCTGAGGAGAGAATACATGGGGGAGAAGATATTTGAGAAAAGGTAATCCAACAGAAGATTAGTACAATAGGCATGAAGAGATGAGTATACAAGTGAAGAGGAGAGGAATGTATCTGGGCAATATGGTGAGGACAGAAAAGACAAGATGTACCACATCGACTATGTGGACAGAGTACAAGTGAGCAATTTCCGATGATGGCTGGGCTGACGTTTAGGTGATTGATGGAACCACTGGCAGCAACAGGGAATTTTGGAAGAGTCTAAGGTAAAAGAGAATAAGTTCTGGTTTGATCTGATTGAGTTGAAGATGACTACCATGGGGCATCTGATTCAAGATGTACAAAAGTCAGTTGGTGAGATGAAGGCTGGATATATCTATTTATATAGACAGACATCTATCTATCTATTTTCATCTGGAGATCTATCTGTAGAGAGAAGATCAATATATCTGTACAGATCTCCATAATGAGACAGATAATATCAATTCATCCATATATATCCATATGCACAATATATGCATATATATGCTTATATATAAACAATAGACATGCACACAATGAGTATTGTATCCTATATTATATATAAAATATGTACACACATATGTGTGTACATACACATACATACGTGTGTGTATCTGTACATATATACACAGACAGACAGAAATTTGGGAATCACCTGCATGGAGGTGATAATCAAACCCACAGGACTTTATTAGAGCACTAAGCAATAGGGTATAGAGAGAAAGAGGGGAGAGTTCAGAATAGAGCCTCGGAGGACACCCATGGTTAATGGGCAGGCCATGGATGAAGATACAGAATGACAATATTACTAAGAGATAAGATAGTATCACTGGTCTATGGACAAAGATCTGACATTTAGAGAAGCAATAGTGAAATCAAAGTTCTTTGATGGTCTAAGAGCTTTATGATTTTCAGACTCCTCTGCCCCATCCCTTCATGCTGCCACCATCACTGCATAAGTACAAAGGGCTATAGAAGACCAAGGGCCATTTTATACTTATCTTTGTTTCATGGAATCCCATGGCCAAAAGAAAAAGAAATACTCTTGCCAGGTGTCCGCTCAGTGACGTGCCACTCCGTGATTATCATTGCTGATTCTCAAAAAACAGACTTGGGTTGCAAATGGGGTCATAATTGTGGCCTTTCTAGCCTGGTAGAACCTGCAAGAGCATGTTCTCAACTAACATAGCCTTGAGAAGTCAGGATCCCCTCCATTACATGCTGATGCAGAAGAGAACAACTTTGGAGAGGAAAGTTTTGCATTGATCAGCATGAAATCCCACTTTATTGGTTTTAGTTGAATGCTCTAACCTGTCAAGAAATGTCTGTTTGCTCACTCTGCCATTGAATGATTTGGATTTCCCTTTTAGCTTGGTGTCAACTGCCAATGTGATAAATATTCAACCTATGCCTTCAACTGAATCATTGATAACAGTGCAGAATGTCCCTGGTGCAATAACAGATCATTGCATCGCCCTCAACACAGAGGCATAGGCCTAGGTTGACAGTGACCCTTTTGTCATTTCTAAATCCACCAGCTTATTTGTCATCCATCCTGCATCTCTTTACTTTTTCCACAAGAATAGCAGGAGACATTTTACAAAAAGCTTTATCTGTCAGATCTCTGAGCCTAATAAGCGTATAGAAAAGGAAGGTGGGGTTAACATGGTAAGATCTGTTCTTGGTGAGATCATGTGGAATCTCCATGGCCACCACATTTTGGCTGGGTGTTCATCTCTCATTTCTTCTAGCATTTTACACAGTTATCTCCCTTGCTGTCAGAGAATGGATGATGGTCTACTTTTCTTTCCTCTTTGTAGAGAGGGTAGTGGTGTGGTGGTGGTATGGAGGAGGAGAAAGGTGGTCTAAAGTTCTAGAATGTCATATACCTTGGCAAATGCTGGCATTGGTTTGTTCTTACCTCTTTTTTTTCCCCTTAGTTACAAGTGAGGATTCAGCTGAGGGACTGCATAAAGACATCAGTGAAACTTTTAAAAATGGGCATGTTCTAGGATTTTGTGAAGAATTGAAGTCAAACTCACTCTCACATTTTGCAGAATCCATTTGCTTCCTTTTTTAGAAAACTGGAGGATTTGCCCTGCTCTGACCTAGCCCTACATTTTCCGTACTCCACAGTCTTTAAAGGGTCACTCACAGGGGCTCAGAAATCATTCTCCATTATTCTATACAGTAAGATATGGTTCATCTAGGTCTGGTGACTAGAATTCATTGGCAGCAGATCTTGATTTTTCCTGGATTTTAGCCACACATCAATCATTTTTATTCATCCTTCCTAGTCCCAGAATGTTCCCTTTTGGAGAAAAAAAAATGGAAATAAAATAAGAGATAATCGCTTTGCCTTCTCTTTGTTATCCCTAGGCACTCAAAGTCCTGATCGTCTTTTCCCTTCTTGCTTCTGACTTGGCTGTAGTTGCATGTTTGTGTTCCTTAGCTTTTCCCACCAGCCTTAGCTCACACTGAACTTTAGCCTCCTGACACCATTACTTACAGGAACCGACATTTTTTTTATAGCTCCTCTATTACCTACCCATGCTCTCATCTTCTGTACATATCTTAAAAGATTCGGTTGGTGAGGTTGTCTGCATCCATGAGTCACTATAGACACCTCCTACTTTCCCTTCTCAGACATATTGTATATGTTTCCAAAGTTAGTCTGTGAGAGTCTCTTATTCCTCTTGACCCAACTTCTCCTTGTACAACTGGCATCCAGGAGATGCTACCTTCCATGATGGTACATTACAAAGTGCTCTGATCTCATTGTTAAGAGGTTTGGGCTCTAATTCCTGAAGTGTCAGTAACTCTGTATGACCTAGACCTGGTTCCCTCTTTGAATAATGGAGTTGGAAGAGATGACCTTCAAATAGGTAAGTCAGAATTTGTTTGCAATAAAGTCCCCTCTGGCCATGAATTTCTAGTGTTTTGTGGATTGGGGGATGAAAATGTTCATCTAAATACAGTAAATCTCAGAAACTCCATTGAATTTTATTTAATCTATTGAAGGGAATTCTTCTTGTATTATAACCTGTCTAGGTAGAGACTTGGGTAGGTTCACTTTAAATCAACAGAATAGGATTATTGCTTTGAATAAAAGGCAGAATTGAGTGTATTTCCAGGTCAACATAAACTTCAATGTTCCACAAATAAATTCTAATTCAACAAAGCAAATGCATCATAAGAAAATGACATTCTACGAGGAATCCTTTTGTGCTTCAATCTCTGGTAACTTTCACAAAAAATATCCACAGTGAATATGTGGTCATCCTTGGACTACCTCAGTCTATTCAGTTATAAAATGGGGGCAATAATACTCATTCTTCCTGCCTCACTGAGTAGTTCAATTCAACTAAATTCAATGATTAATCACTCAACATTCATTTATTATAACTGACTTCTACCTAGGAAAAGGACTTAATAAATCCCTCCTCTGTTCTAGGCATTGTGCTAGGTTTCTGAGATACCAAAGCAAGAGAAAGGAACTCTTCACCACTGTTAAGGAGTTTACAATCTATACAGGGGAGAAAGTATATAAATACTTAGGTATACATACATACATACATACATACATACATACATACATACATACATACATACATATATATACATACATACACACAGCATGCATGTGTCTAGATACACACACTCTGTCAACTCATTTATATCTATATATATACATATACATATAAATATATACACACATCCATACATACATAAATGTGTGCATGCCTGCATACAGACAAGGTGATTTTAAGCATAGGGGAATCAGAACCGGGTTTATGTAGGTGGGATTTAAGTTGATCCTTGAAGGAAACTAGGAATTTTAAGAGATGAGAATAAAAGAGAACACACATTTCAGAACTGACCATAGGATGCAGCCAGCACAAAGGCAGGAAGTGGAGTTGGACATACGAGGACTAAGAAGACCACTTGAACTGAATCATAGCTATATGTGGAAAGGGGTGATCCTTGAGTTTCAGTGAGGGCCCAGCTCAGTCTGGTTAACATAAATTAGAGAGATCACAATGGGGGTGAAGAATGGGTTTAGGAGACGTGAGACATAGAAAATGATGAAGGCAAGAGTATATTCAGAAAGGATTGTGCAGAAGAGAGAGGCAGTTTACTTGTAGCTTGTCAAGGATTCAGTATCACTAGGATTGAAAGAGCACAAGGGAGTGGGAATTTGCTAACCTTAGGGGAAGAGTCTGAGTAGGGGGAGAAAGTTTTGTCAGGACTGCACTTCAGTGATCAAGGTGGTGCAGCAGGCATGAAACTAGGTTCTAGGATTCAAAGATGAAATGTGGAAGGTAGAATCAAGGTGGAGAAGTGAAAGTCAGCATTTTTTGCCCAGCTTGCCCAACATATGTCCTCCAGAACAAGCCAGAAAATACACTATACTGAATTATGATTGGAAAAGTTAAGAAAAAGTCACAGTGAGTCATTTTTTCTACCCCAGGGGAGCTTAGGAAAATAGACAAAGACGTCTGTGGATACTGGTGTGGTAGCTGGCCAGGACAGCAGCACAGCAGCAGCTGAGGCAGTGGTGCCAATGAATATTCTGGTTCCTAGGGATGGTAAGGGGTGTAAGAATGAACAACACCAAGACTTGAAACACCAGGGGAGGCAGAGATCCCAGATACCCCTGAGCCAGTGCTAGGAACAAAGCCAGGTGCCAGATAGAAGCTCTGCTACCCGTTATCCAGTTGCAGGTCACAGTTTCAGGATGGAAAAGACCAGTTGCAGTAGCAAGCAAGAGAGGCCCTAGCTGTGTATTAGCAGGAAACATTCCAAAAACTTAGCTGTGTAGCCTCAAGTCCATGAGCAGAGTAGGAAATCACTTCTAACCTTTAACACTTCATATGAGCTTTAGGTGGAATAGCCAGGGCAGGAAACCATGACCAATGGGAAGTCAAGCAATTCATGCTCTCTGAACCTGCAGAACTTCTCAGAAGGCTAACAGTGACTGAGTCCAGCACTCATATCCTGACATACAACCTCATGCAAGCTGAAATACCAAAATGTGGCTCAGGAACTTGCAGAGCTTAAACCAGAAGGCCAAAAAGCAGACCTCATCCCAGGTCACACCACTTTGGAAGCACCAAAAACTTGCAGGCTTTCAGACTTAACTGTGAAAACAACAGGCCATTTGAAACCAAACCAAACAAACAAAAACAAAAACAGAAGCTCAAGTCAGACAATCTCCCTCCCAGAAGTGAGAAAAGCCCAGAACTAACATAAAGTCAAGGTTCAAGGAGTAGGTTGGAAGAAGGAGCAAATTTTTTTTTTTAAAAAGCAACTGATCATAAAAAGCTATTCTGGTGACAGGGAAGTGCAAGAGAAGCTGAAAACACAGAAGAAGACAATGACTTAAGACATCTACAAGTGAAGCCTCAAAGGAAAACGAATTTGGGCACAAGCCCAATAAGAATTATTAGAAGAGTTCAACAAAGAGATTTTTAAAAGTAAACAAACAAACAAACAAACAAAAATTAAAAATACCAAATAATGGAATATAATATCCTGGAGGTCAAATGAGCTAGGATTAAAACCAAGAATCACCTACCCAGCAAAACTGAGCGTAATCAATGAGAGGGGGAAATGAAATTCGATGGTATAAAGGAGTTTAATGAATTCTTGAGAAGTCAAAGCTAAATAGAAAAATTGACTCAAGAGAAGCATGAAAAAGTAAACAGCAAAGAGAAACTGTAAAAGTTGATTAAATACTAAAGTTGAACTGTTTACATTCCTACATGGAAAGATAATATTTGTAACTCATGAGACCTTTCTTATTATCAGATTAGTTGGAGGGAATATACATATACATATATATGTATACATACATATATGTATATACATATATACATATACATATATATGTATGTATTCAGACAGAGGGCACAGGATGAGTTGAATATGAAGAGACAATATCTAAAAAATAAAATTAAGGGATGAGAGAGGAATGTATTGGGGGACAGAGAAAGGGAGAGATAAAATGGGGTAAATTAGCTCATGTAAAAGGGACAAGAAAAAGCTTTTATAGTGAAGGGGAAGAGGGGGGAGGTAAGGGGGAGTAATTGAACCTTACTCATCAGAATTGGCTCAAAGATGGAATAACATACCCTCAATTGGGTATGGAAATATATCTTGCTCTACAGGAAAGTAGTGGGGAAGGAGATAAGAGAGGAGGGGTAATAGAAGGGAGGACAGATTACAAGAGGGATTAATCAGAAGCAAACACTTTTGAGGAGGGACAGAGTCAAAGGGCAGGATAAAATAAACTGAGGGTAGGATAGGATGGAGGGAAATACAGTCTTTCACAGTATGACTTATGGAAGTGTTTTGTATGACTACTCATATATAACCTTTATTGAATTGATCACCCTCTCAATGGGGGGGGCATAGGGAGGGAGGAAGAGAGAGAATTTGGAACTCAAAGTTTTAAAAATGAATGTTGGAAATTATTTTTGTATGCAACTGGGAAATAAGATAGACATGAAATGGGGTACAGAAACCTATCTTACCCTACAGGAAAATAGAATGGGAAGGGAATAAGAGAACAAGGAGGGTGATAGAAGCAAGGGCAGATTGGGGGAAGGGGTAATTGGAATGCATGCCATCATGGGGTAGGGGGAGGGGAGAAATGGGGAGAAAACTTGGAAATCAAAATCTTGTGGAAGTGAATGTTGAAAACTAAAAATAAATAAATTGAAAAAAATACCAAATAAGAATGGTAAAGAAAAAATGAGTTATACAAGAAAGTTATGAACAGAAAATTAACAGCTTTGTAAGGGAGGCATACAATTATGAGAAAAATAAATCATTAGAATTGGCCAAATGATAAAAGAGGTACAAAACCTTATTGAAGAAAACTCCTTAAAAATTATAGTTGGTCAAATGGAAGATAATAACTCCATCATATATCAAAATTTTTTTTTTAAAAAAAGTCAAAAGAATGAAAAAGTAGAAGAAAATGTGAAATATCTCATAGGAAAAGCTGAATCGAAAAAGAGATTGAGGAAAGACTCAATTGGACATCCTGAAATCTATGATAAAAAAAAAAAGAGCCAAGATGGTGGAGTGAAAGCAGGGTCTCACTTGAGCTCTGTCCCAAATCTCTTCAAATACCTCTAAAGAGACTCTGAACAAATTCTAGAGTGGCAGAACCCACAAAGAGACAGAGTGAGGTAGATTTGCAGCCCAAGACAACCTGGAAGGTTCACAGGAAAGGTCTATTACACTGAGAGAGGAGTGTCCAGTGAGCAAGGCAGAGCAGCAGACCTGGCCTAAGCAGAGTCGGAGCAGGCTTCAGGGGACTGAATCACCAGCAACAGTGACGGTTTCTAATCTTCTCAGCCCACGGACAACCAGAGACAACTTAGAAGGTCAGCGGAAGAAGTTTGTCAGAACTGGGTGAGAGAAAAATGCAAACCAAAACAACTCTGAGGTATTACATCACATCTATCAGATTGGCTAATATGACAAAACAGGAAAATGATAAGTGTTGGAGAAGATGTGGGGAAAATGGAATACTAATGCATTGTTGGTGGAATTGTGAACTGATCTAACCATTTTGGAAAGCAATTTGGAACTATGCCCAAAGGGCTATAAAAATGTGAATACCCTTTGACCCAGCAATAGCACTTCTAGGGCGGTATCCCAAAGAGATCATAAAAATGGGAAAAGGACCCACATGCACAAAAGTATTTATAGCAGCTCTTTTTGTGGAAGCAAAGAATTGGAAATTGAGAGGATGCCCATCAATTGGGTAGTGGCTGAACAAGTTGTGGTGTATGAATATAATGGAATACTATTATGCTCTAAGAAATGATAAGCAAGTGGACTTCAAGAAAACCTGGGAAGACTTGTCTGGACCGATGCTGAGCGAAGTGAGCAGAACCAGAAGAATGTTGTACACAGTAACAGCCACATTGTGCAATGACTAACTTTGATAGACTTAGCTCTTCTCAACAATGCAAGGATCTAAGACATCTCCAAAAGTTCAAAGAAAGAACTATGGAATTGGAATGCAGATGGAAGCATACTATTTGCTCTTTTTTTTCTTCTTCTGTTTTGTTTTGTTTCTTCTTTCTTGTGGTTCCTCCTATTGGTTCTAATTCTTTACAACATGACTAATGTGAAAATATGTTTAACAGAAATGTATATGTAGAACCTATATCAGATTTCACACTGTCTTAAGGAGGGAGGCAGGGAGGGAGGGGGAGAAAATTTTCAACTCAAAAGTTTACGGAAGTGAATGTTGAAAACTAAAAATAAATTAATAAAGAAAAGTTATTTAATTAAAAAGATACAAGATCTCATATTTCAAGAAATTATAAAGGAAAACTACACAAATATTTTAGAATCAGAGGGCAAGGTAGAAATAGAAAGAATTCATAAGTCAACTCCTGAAAGAAACCCCCAAATGAAAACTCCCAGGAATATTAGAGCCAAAACCAGAACTTCCAGGTCAAAGAAAATATCCTTCAAGTCGCCAGAAAGACAGGATTAAAATGCCAAGGAGCCACAATCAGGATCATGGAAGAATTCACTTTGTTGTTGCCCAGTCATTTTCCCCATCATCCCACACTTCATGACCCCTTGTGTAGTTTTCTTGGCAAAGACACTGGAGTGGTTTGCCATTTCCTTCTTTAGCTCATTTTACAATTGAAGAAATGGAGTCAAACAAGATTAAGTGACTTGCTCAGGGTTACACATGTAGTAAGTTTCTGAGGCCAGATTTGAAATCATGAAGACGAGTCTCCCTGACTCCAAGCCTGGTGCTCTATCAACTGTGCCACCTAGCTGGTCCAAGAATTAGCAGCCACCACTATATAGACAGAGCTTGGAATATAATATTCTGGAAAGCAAATGATCTAGGATTAGAGATAAGAATAACGCATCCATCCCTCTCCAGTGAACTGAGATTTGTCCACATGATTAATCTAGAGAATTTTACCCCTAAACCTCTCATTTTTATATTCAGAGTTGTGTGATGCAGCATTCTCTGTATGGCATTCACTTCCTCAGGTGGGCTGCTTGGGAGCTCTATGACCTTGGATATGTCAAAGAATCACATAATTTCAGAGAACAACAACAAAAAAAACCAGAACTCTGAAATCCCTCCCCTCTCTACTTCTATGAAAGCGAAAAGGGATGACAGAGAGAATGGAAGGGAAGGGAAGTTTCTTGAAAACATTAGTGTGCCTGTAACACTGAAAGTGTGAATTTGTTCCCTACATATGTGTGCCACACAAGCATTTTCTCTACGTGTGTATGAGTAGCAATGAAAATGTATGTATTTGTGGAAGTTTGTGCCCTAGGATGTTTGTGTGTTTGCTGTTTTTCTTGCTGAGGTATTTCATTAAATGCCTTCACTTTGAACTAATTCTATCCTTCAGCTAACTAGTAAATTAAAGAACACCAGTTGGGGCTTAGAAGCTATGATTTTGAGTGGAGGTAGACCCCAAAAGTATTTGGAGTCAGGCAGTGATTCTAGGGGCAAGTAGATGCAGTGTTCTTTCAGTTCTTCAAATATTTCTTGACACTGAAACTCTCAAAGCCCTCAAAATTGCATAACCTCTTGCATGTACTTATTATGTGTATTTGTGTGTATGCATGGTTGGTTTACTCTGGCTGATTTTTGTGTCTTCTTTCTCTTCAGTGACATTTCTACTCTGTGTAGTAGCACATCTGGTACTGTGATATGAAAGTCAAGATGAGGGAGTTCCACTCTCCTTGACAGTGAAAACTCTTGGTTTGTTTTATATAAATATAAATATATATATATATATATATATATATATATATATATACATACATACATACATATATATTTCAGATTTTCACCATCTTTCTTCTTATTGTTGTCCTCCTTCCACATTCATACTCAAATGCCTCTGAGTGACTTTGCTTAGATAGCAAACATTTCTCCAGCACATCTTCTCATCCACTTCTTCTAGTTTCATAAGGTGACATCCATAATCTTCCCACATTCTCTTCCATGAGACTTTGTAAATACAGTTATATCTGATTCTCTTGGCTTTCATGTGGCTCTGTTTGGTGAGGACATCAAGTGTTCTTCCTAAGCCCATCAAGATTTTTTGGTTTCCCTGTTATGGCAAATTATTTACTTTGTTTGAAATACTTTGGGCAATTATTCCAATTGGTTTCAAAGTCATTTAAGCTATAATTTTCTCATTTTGAACATCAAACACATGTTGAAATAAGTAACTTTGAAGTTGTTTGAATTGTGCATCATACTCTTTTGTCTCATTTATTTTCTTTCTTCTAGTTTTATGCTGATTTTGATTGCTGTTCTAAGAAGTCGGTAGTTTGATTCTATACAAACAACTGATTTAGAAATTATACCTACTTTAATAGAAAGTAATTTCTTTCTGTGAAGTATAATCAATTTAATTTTGGTGTGCTGTTTATTACTTGCCATGTCAAGGCAACAGTACATTTGTTAAGCATCTACTATGTGCTAGCTACTGCACTAAGTTCTGATTCTGGAAGAAAATAATGGTATATTGGAATAAGACTGTGCTATGGTCTACAATTCTCTGTTCTTTTTCATTCCTTAATTCTGAATTATATTTTCCAATATATTTTGTCATCTTTACCTATGTCCATAAGTGCATTAAAATCATCAAATATTGAAGCATATTTCAATTTAATATTGAGATTTTTAAAAATCAAGTTCTTTGGGCAATTTCTGTACCTTCTTCATCTTTGTGACCTCTGTTGGTGACTGATCTTTGCAACTGTTTTGATTGTTGGCATTTTTTTCAAATACTTACCATGAGAATTGAAATACATGAAGAACAAAGGTCTCATCAAGTCTGTCTTGTTGCTTTTGATTAGAGAGCACAGAACCCAAAGCACTGCTACAGCTCCTTTATCTGCCTCTCTGAAGAAAGCCTGCAAGCTGTCCTTCCACTTAGCAGCAGCTTCCTTTTGTCTTATTGCTTCATTTATCGTGATTGGACACTCCTAGAGAAGCTTGCTGCATTTCCTCTTTAGGGTTCTCAGATTAATCCCTGGGGGGTTGGAGTTATCCCTGTTACAAGATATTGACTTAAGTTCCCATTCTGGTGTGTTCCTCCTGCAACTCACTGTTATCTATCAATGATTAGTGCCCAAATTCCCTCTAATCAATTGGTATTCATTAGTTTTTACAAAGGGATATTTACTTCAAAGATGTAGAAATAGAACAGAAATAGAGATGTTCCCCCCAACCTCAGCAATGGGGACATACATCCCATATATCCTCAGTTCCAAGGGATAGTGAACTCAGACTTAATCCAGCTTCTACTTAGGATTTGCCCTCACCAAGTTTACTTCCAAATTTAGCCTGGACAATGGACAGTTGAGTCCACATCTCTATTGCTGCTAGGTAGCTATTTGCTTAGGGCTGCAGTCCTTACCACTTGGCTTCTGGAAAGTCTTAGCATTGAATGAAACCCCTGGACCTCTGGCCACTCACCATTCTGACTTTTCAAAGCTCACAGGGTCATAGCTACCTCCAATGTCCTTCACCAAAAGACAAAGAACCAAAACAAAGAGTAGAGGCCCTTATTCTCAGGTCCCATGCTGCTTTTGGAGAGGTAGGGCCTGAGACCTTTCCCTGATGTCATTGTCTCTCTCATTTGATCTGAAGCTAGGCAGGAAATAGATTGATGAAGGGCTAGACCCTGGAAAATTGGTGCCTTTTGAATCACCCAAGGTGAGGCCACATGCTTAATCCAAATCTCTCTTCTTCACCATATAGTTAGGGGACCAGAACTAGTTACAGAATGTTTACATGTGCTTGAAAGTCCACATGAGATAATCATTAGCTTAGTGCTCTGTGGATGCTAGTAAGGATTGGGCTCCATTGGCCAGTCCCGAGTTACACAGAGATTGTCAAGATGTATCCAGTACAACAGTAACAGCAATACTGTGCAATGATCAACTATGATTGACTTAGCTCTTCTCAGCAATACAATGATCCAAGACAATTCTGAAAGACTCATGATGGAAAGTGCTATCCACATCCAGAGAAAGAGCTATGGAGTCTGAGTGCAGATTGAAGCATAATATTTTCACTTTTTTGTGGCTTTTCCCTGTTGTTCTGTTTCTTCTTTCACAAAATGACTAATGTGAAATGTTTCCATGATTGTATACACATAACCTACATCAGAGTGCTTGCCATTTTGGGGAGGGGAGAGGGAAGGGAGGGAGGGAGAAAAATTTGGAACTCAAAATCTTATGAAAATGGATGTTGAAAACTATCTTTACATGTAATTGGAAAAAAATAAAGTACTATTTACAAAAGAAAAAAAAGAAATAAAAAATATAGATCCAGTGTAGTTCCTCTAGTTAAATTCTCACTTGTTGATCCCATAGCTATAGTGCCAATTCTAAATTAATGTTTATACAAAGTTCAAAAGCTGTGATTATTAGTACCCTCCACCCCCTTTCCATCATTTCCCCAATGCTCACTACAGAATCTGGAGGGGCTTATCAGGGATAAAGGGTCATTTTTTATTTTTCTTGTTTCATGGATTGGATTGCTTTGTTAGAAGAGATCATTACTAACTGGCCAGTCTACCAAGTGCCTGGACTGCCTCAGACACTGAGCCAGGTGCTGGGTATAGAATGGAAAAATACTCTGCCCTCAAGGAGCATATGTGCTTTTCGCAGAGAGACTGAGCACATATACAGGTAGATGTAGAACACATGAAAGCAGAAATGAGGCAATATTGAATGTGGTGGGCGAGGGGAAGAACTAGCATTTGTAGGCACAAGGAATGACCTTATGCAGGTGGTAGTGCTTGAGTTGAGCCTCCAGGGAAATGAGAAATTCTAAGAGCCAGAGGAGACACAAAAGAGCAATCTTGGCACTAGAGATGGTACTTGCAAAGGTGCAGTGTCAGGAGATGAAGGATTGTATGTGAGGAACAGCAAGAAGGACAGTCTGGCTGGATTGTAGAGTATGGGGAGGGGCACAGTGAGGATAAAGTTTCTCTATCTCACTGGGATGATTGTCAGAAGGCATGGACCATACAACATTTCAATGGATCTGGGATCTGCTTAGTGGGTGCATTCCTGGTTCACATCTTCCACATATTTGCTTTAGTGTCCATAGAACATTTGGAAGGCCCTCCTAGAGTTCCTTCCACTTTGTCCCAATGTTCATAGAATACAGATAGGACTGCCCAAGAGTTGGCCCTCACCTTATGTGTCTGATCACACATTTTTGTGGTAACCTATTACCGCATCACTGTCATAATATGTTGTTTGTAAGTGTTACCACAGGTTCATGCCCCTGTGAACAACTCCACTGCCTTTTGAGAGATCTTTGGCTTCAGCTCAGAATTGGCCGCCATGTTCTATGACTTGACAATATACTGATACACGAAGTATAAGATTACTAAGCTGTAAAGTGGATTCAGATATCTGGAAATCCCAAAGATGCAGCAGCAGGGAAGATGACAAGGTCCTGGAGTCCTTAAGATGAATTGGCACATAAGATGGCACTATCCAAGGTTCTGGAGGAGATAGTGGCAGATGGAAGGCCAAAAAGATGTTAGTGTAGAGAAATGAGATATGAGAAATAAGACCCAGAGGTCATCCATCTTCCTGTAAAGATTATAGGTGGTAACTCTTTGATCGTGCCAGTAGTGTGAGCATGTTTTCTCTGTAAGGAGGGGGTTCTTATTACTACCATGGTGGGATGGAGTTGGAGGATCAAATGGAACAGGCATTTAGGGTTCTCTCCTCCAGGGGATGGTGGCAGGTATTGGGTCAGTGTCCAGTCCCTGGAAGGCTCAAAGAGGAAGAGGAAAATGGAACTGCGAAGAAAGTTAAGATAAGGGAACACTGGACCATTTGTTCTGGCACACATTCTGGAACTTAGATAGGTAGTGGGTGGCATGGGGTGGAAGATAGGAGAAAAGAGATCCCTCCCCACTGGCTGGTGGTCCTTGTGCCCAGAGGACCGAGTTCTCAGTGGATTGGCTGGGATAGAGCAGGGGGAAGAAATGGATTGTTGGGGATACAAAGGCAACCATTGAAACAGACCCTGCTGCCCCTTTAAGAGCTTGCATTCTATTAGGGGAGATGACACAAACATCCATGTGTGCATATGTGCATGTAACTTGTGGATATACACGTGTGTGTGAGGTATAAAATAAATTAAAGTGAGTTTGGGGGAGGGAGTCCACAAGGCCACAAGGGGACCAGGAAAGGGCTTTTATAGAAAGAGGGCTTAACCTGAATCTTGAAGGAAACCAGAGCTTCCAAGAGGTACAGATGGGAAGGGAGAGCATTGTAGGCAGGGAGTACAGCCTGAACAAAGGCACACAGAGAGAATATGGAGCGACTTGTGTGGGGAGAAGCAAGCATCTCAGTGGAGTGACATCACAAGCTCATTGACCCAGCAAGCATTTATTTAATACCTACTATACAGCCCTGCCTCACTTAAATCCAGTTTACTTCCAAGTCAAGACATCACTGTACTGTGTCATTGGTCCCCTTTGAGAATGAAGGACAAACAACAACAACAACCAGACAGTGTGCTAAGCTTGGAGAATGAAGGCGACCAATTGGTACAAAGCCTGGATAGGCAGGAAGTGACCAAGTGGGGAGAGCCTTCCAACACACCAAAGAAGAAGTTCGATCTAATCCTGGAGGTGATTGAGTGATGTTGTAGTTAATTGAGCAGAGGGTGAACATGATCAGGTCTCCACTTTCATCAAATCACTCTAACAGCTCTGTGGAGGCTGAACTGGAGAGGGGAGAGGCAAGGGAGGTAGGAACTCATTAGGGGGCTGTCTCAACAGTCCCGGTGAGAGTTTGGGAGGGCCTGACTTAAGGAGAAAGCTATAGGAATAAAGAGAAGAGGAAGGAGACAGTGGATTGGATAATTGGGACTGAGAGAGTAAGGAGATGAGAATAACTGAGTGACTGGGCAATGGTGGTGACTTCAGCAGAAATAGAGAATTCAGAAGACAGAGAAGTTGTAAGAGAAGACCACGAGGTCAGTTTTGGACATGGTGAGTTTGACGTGTCTATAGGACATCCACTTGGAGACACCCAAAAGACAGTCACTTTGGAAGGATTGGAGATTGGAGCTCATTTTTACAGATGAGGAAACCGAGGAAAACTGGATTAGGTGATTTACCCAGGGTCACACAACTAGTGTTTGAAGCTGGATTTGAACTCATCTTCCTGACTCCAGTCCCAGTGTTCTATTTACTGTGCCACCTAGCTGCCCATATCCATGGCAGCTAATGAGATTGGTGAGAGAGAGAGTGTAGAGAAGGAAGAGGACAGCACCTTTGGGGACAGTGACCCTGAAGGCAGATGTTGTGAATAAAAATCCAGTAAAGGAGACTGAGGAGAGGTCAGACAGGTAGGAGGAGACCCAGGAGACACCCATGGAGCAGAGAGCATCCGTTCGTACCGAATATATTGTTAGACAATCAGGGGTCTGAGGGAGTTTTCTTTTTCTACTTTTTAAACTTCAATTAAAGCACTTTCCTTCTGGTAAGTATATGTGTGTGTGTGTGTGTTGTGTGTGTGTGTGTGTGTGTGTGTGTGTGTGTCTGTGTGTGTGTGTGTGATATTTTATATATACATAGCTATACGATGCATATGTATATATACACATATATAAATCAGTATAACCAAAAAGTATCAACTATAAATTTTTTTATCTTCTTTAAAGAGTTCCTGATCTCATTGAAGAGCTTCCACCTTTCTATATGCAGGTCATTTTCATTTTTCAAATGGTAAGGAGATTCACTCATAGTCTCCAGATCTCAGAGTTGGAAGGGACCTCAGAGGCTCACCGCACAGCCTAGCAAGAGGGCCCCTCTAGACACCAGCCCTTGGGAGTGGCCAACCAGCTTTGGCTCCAGGGATGGGGAGCTCCTACCATCCTGAGGCAGCCCAGGCTCCAGAAGCTCAAATTATTAGGAAATTATTTTGATTTCTCTATATTAAGCTGAAATGTGGACCTTTGCCTCCTCTGTCCATTGCTTAGTTATTCAAATGCTTGAAGCAACACAGGGTCTTAGAATGGGGGAATTGGAAGGATCCCAGAGGCCCCTAGCTGGCCCCACTTGTGAAAGAAATACCCACGGTACCATGTCTGACAAGGGGTGGTCCAGGTTCTCCTTGAAGATCTCCACGGGGAGGAACTGAAGGCAGCTAGCTATCAAAGTGAGTAGAGCACTGTGCCTGGCATCAAGAAGATCAGAATTCAAATCCAGCCTTAAACTCTTACGAGCTGTGTGATCTTAGGCAAGTCCCTTGACCTCTGTCAGCCTCAGTTCTCTTCTCTATAAAATAGGGATGATAAGAGCAGTCACACTCCCAATACTTGTCAAGTGCTGTACCAGTGTGCACTATTGTATTCTTAACCCACCATATCCAGAAGCTCCTGTCCCCCTCTGGAGCAACTCTCAATGTCAGCAAGTGATTTCTGCCGTCCTTCTCTTGTCTTCTGACAACAAACCTAAGTGGCCCCCATGTACAGTCACTGGCTCTGTCCTCTGGGGCTGAGCTGCTGCTGTTATTCAGCCATTTTCAGTCCTGTCTGACTCTCCATGACCTCACTTGAGGTTTTCTTGGCAAAGATACTGGAGGGATTTGCCATTTCCTTCTCCAGATCATTTTACAGGTGAGGAAACTGAGGTCAACAGGGTGAAGCAACTTGCTCAGGGTCACACAACTAGCAAGTGTCTAAGGCCAGATTTGTAATAACCAAGATGAGTCTTCTTGACTCCAAGCTCAGCACTCTATCAACTAAGGCACCTAGCTTCCTGGGGCCAAGCAGAGCACATCGAATGCCTCTTCCTTACAGTCCTTCACATGCTGAAGATAGCCTCCTCATCCACATGAGTCTTTCCTTTTCTGGGCTAAGGATCCCTTCTTCCTTAACTGGTCCTTATTTGGCATGGATTCAAGGTACTTCACCCATAGGGTTGCCTCCCTATTGACGCTGTCCAGCTTATTCTGAACTGTGATTTGCAGAGCTGAGCACAGCACTCTAGATGAGGTCCAGCCAGGGCAGAGGTCAACAGGGAGATCACTGCCCTACTCCTGGAAGCCCTGCCTCCAATGCTACCCATAATCCCAGAAGTATTTAGCTGTCAGAAGAGTGGCTGCCCTCTAAAGGTCCCTTGGCCTCCTCATCACCAGGCCAACCCTTCCCAGTTCCTTTGAGTGATTCCACTATGGCATCATGACCACTCCTTTCACCCTCCCAGCTGTCATCCTCTGCATGCTTTCCATATTCTCAATGTCTTCCTCACAGTGTAGTGTATATAACTAAAACTAATACTCCACGAGGACAGAGGCCAATGGGACTTTCAGCTTGTTATTGCTGGAAGCTGGAGCTCTCCCAATGTAACCCAAGGTCCCATTAGCTTTTGTGGCCCCTGTGTCACAGTGTTGATTTATTCTGAGCTTGCAGTCCACTAAAAATCCCTATGTTTGATCCCAAAAAATCAGCTGCCTTTCCATTTCTCCCTTATCTTGTATTTGTAAGACTTCGCATTTATCCTTATAAAATTTCACCTTATTTGTCTTGGCCCAATGGTCTGTAGGCACTCAGGAAAATCCCCTGGTAATTTAATCTCACTGTGGATTCTAGAGAAGAAATGAAAAGTTGAAACATTTCTATCTGATCAAGAGACACTTTTCCATCCTTTTCCCCATGAGAAAGCTATTCATTATGTGTGACTTCCCAGATGTGTTACATATTAAGGGGTCACTAAAGGGATTAAAACTTGAACATTCTTGACTTGTAAAACAGTGTGTATGATGCCAGTATTGCTGCTGTTATTGTCAGTTTTAGCTAACTGTCCTGGCACCAGTGAAGTAACCACAGGGTCCCAGGAGGGCTTCCAGACAATAGGGGCCTTCCCTCTCTGTGGGTTTGCCTGAAGGTTCCCCTCCCCCTCACCTCCTCAGCCAGAATGCTCTCCTTCCCACCTCTGACTAAAATCTCTGGCTTCCTCACCAGTCAGCTCCAGCACCACCCCTTCTAGGAGGTCTTTCCTGGACTTCTGCCCACTGCTCTTCCCCCAGCTGCTGGTGTTTCCCGCTCTAAGGAGACCTGCTCTCTCCTCTGAGCTTAACTTGCATGTTTTGATTGAGAGATGGTGACTTCAGTCACACTTCACTCACTCTGCCTCCATTCTCCATGGACTCTTCCTCCCCCTCCTCATCTTCCATATTCCCCTCCTATTCCATCCTCAGAATCTTTACTGGCATTTTTTCAGGTATTTGCCTGAGTTGACTAAGAAAAAATTAAAGAGAAAAATGTGATGTCATATGCTTGAGGACAAAAAGCAACTTTACAAGTAGAAGATGGGAAAGTTATGGATAGAGAAGAGCTGTTCTGAATTAGGATCTGGGGGATCTGAGTGGACTGCAAGCTCCTTCTGAGTCATCTGTGTGTGATGTGACAGTAAAGAAATCCAAGCAATCCTGGGCTCATTTAAAGAGTCAGCTTTTCCAAGGATAGGCAGCTGAGTATCCCTCTGTGCACTGCCCTCATCAGACCTCACCTTTGTTTAAGAAGGGCATTCATACCCAAGTGAAGGTCCAGATGAAGGTAGTCAGTGGAGTGGTGGGCTCCCCATTCCTGGGATTTCAAATAGATGCTAGACAATCATTTGTCCAGGATATTAGAATGGGGAAGCCTACTGTTTTTAATTGGACTAGAGGCCACTGAAGTCCCTTACAGTGCTCAAATTCTGTGATTATGTGACATTTAAATATCCTGAAATCTAGTCTCCAACATGGAGCACCGCAGATCTGATGTGCAGTTAGGTTTGACATATATTCTGAATGAGCAGAGTTGAAATCACTGAGCAACCTAAGACAACTGGAGACCTTGCAATTAGCCAATTGACATCAAAACCAATTAGGTAGGCTAAATAAAGAGTGGCAGGTCACTTCCTAAGAGGGAACTAATGGACTCAGACAGATGGACAGGATGCAAATAACAAAGTCATCCCCCAGCACAAGGAACACACCAGACTTGAAAATCCTTTCAGAAAATGTGACTGGCAATGTCTAGTGTTCCAGTGGCTGGACACTCCCAGTTGATTAGGATAAAATGCTTTTGTTTGGGGCTGGCATGGAGTGATGCCACTTTCAGAGATTGTGGGCTAAGCCATCATTTCAGCAGACACAGTGATGAGTCCCTCCCACTTTTAAAGTCTGCCCCACTGGGCAAAATCATGCTCCTTTCAGCAAAATGATCGAGTGATTGTGGTTTCGCTTTCATTCATCAGTAGAGCAGGTATATACACCTCAAGCTACCCTAGCGAGTTTGGGGCGAGATGAGGCTGCTCAAGGGACCTAATTTGTCTTTCACCATGGGCATATTTCTTGGGCCCACAAGCCAAGAATCTGTGGATGAGGCAGCATAAGAAATGATATGGTAACTGGGGTTTGATACCCCACAAGTTATGCTCCAGAGGTGTTCTTCTCATCCCCCTCCTGCCTGCATCCTCCCCAACCAACAGCTATGGGCATCGCAATTGTTTGAAGGGCTGTGAAGGGGGCTGCCCTGGCCTGTGCTCATCTTGGCACATGACAGTGGCTCCTTGGGCTCCACCTTAGAATAATCATGCCTGTTCCCTTTGTATCATACCTGCATCCAGCTCAACACTCTTGGAGCATTGCATGGTGAGGGCCCCTAGAAGATTCATGAATGAACACATCATCATATATCAATAGAGTCCTATATTTCTGTGGAAGGCACCACCATCCTTCCAGTTGGCCAGGTTCACAAGCTGGGCATTTTCCTCAGTGCCTCACTCTCTCTACCCAGAGACTATCTGCTGCTCAGGATTGCATATTTCCCCCTTCCCAACATCACTCACATTGGGCCCCTTCCTGCCACCCACACCATTTTTGCCACATAATCTTTGTTCTGGCCTTCATCACCTCTTGCCCCCTCTTTGGCCTCCCTGCCTCTTGTCCCTCCCATTCCAGTCCATCCTAATAGCAAAGGGATTTTCTTGAAGTGTAGATGTGACCATGGGACGCTTCTAGTCTGCCAACTCCAGTGGTTTCCTATTGCCTCTGGTATAAAATGTAAATCCTACCTTTTTTTTTTTTTAATTTTTAAAGGTTTGCACAGTCTGGTCCCAAACCTATCTTTCTAGCCTTATTAGGCAATACTTCCTCTCTGACCCCTTCATCCTAGAAGCAAAAGTAAGACACAGGGTTCCAAGATTCTGGCTAAACCAGCCGTCTCTCTTATATGACCCTGTGGCTCTGATCTTTCACTATGAACTGTCTTTCCCACTTGCTTGAAGGGATCCTGACCTTAAAGCAATCTAGCCTAAGCCCCCCTCCAATGGGAATCCTTTCTATAGCATTTCAGACAGTGGTGGCTTTACTGCAGCTCAGGACCAGTAATATGGTTGTAGTATCCAAGGTTTTGGAGTTGGAAATGAGATACACACGATCTAATTGAACCCCATCATTTTAGAGAGGAGAGGTCCAGGGTCTACAGAGACCAAAAGCCTTGCCTTGGTTCTGTGGTGCCCCATTGGCTGCCTCATGGATGGTCTGCTTCATTTTTGGGCAGCTCGGCTACTTAGGAAGCACTTGCTCATTTTGCAAATCTTTGTGTACATTAGAGGCCCCCATCGGTGTGAGCTGTTGTTGTTATCATTACTATCCTGAACTGAGACCTTCTTTGTCATCCCCTCCCCACCCCCACTGGCCTCTACCTCTGACTCTTTCCACTGGCCACAATGTTGTTGTCTTGATTAATCTCTGTGCCTTATTTTTGCTTCCAAGATTAGTGGATGTGCTCCAGCCTTTTGTGACAGAGAGAAAAAAACAGGACGTGTTCATTGCCCAGAAAGTCTGTTTCTAAAGAATGGCTTCTAAGGCAGACTCATTGTCCCTAGAGGTTCCTCCTCAACCCTGAGGACACAAGGCCATTGTCATGGATAGGGTCCTCTCTCCAACATTATGGCAATTTCCATCTAACAAAGACAGCTAGATTTGTCTCTTATGTATGCTGGTGATCCCAGTGACTTTAACACAATTTCCAGTTTAGGCACAGGGAATGGAAAATGGGTAGGAATTACTACTGAACACCTGGCATGTAAAGGAAGTTTGGCTTCTGACTCCCTGGCCAAATACAGGGGAAGGGCAATTTATAATTGTCAAATAGGAACAATCAGCAAAGACTCGCACTTTATTTGGGGAGTGCATTACAATTCGGTTTAAATTTCAATTAGGGACTATCTGGAACCATTGCTGCGGAGTGGCTATATTGATGGGGCTGCATTGCAGGGACATGCCTGTCCCATGATGGGCTGTCAGCAAATAGGCAGGTTTTTGGAGGCCTTCCTTAGTTCAAGGAGGGGAGCCCCCACACAGAGCCAGCTCCCCACCCAGCAGCCTCCCTGAGGCATGAGATGTTTAAACAATGAAACAAAGTAAGTCATAAACTATATAGTGAGTGGAATCACCTGCCATCCCCAGTGATCAGGCTGCGGTGGTGATTAGAAGATTTCGAGCCGACAAAATCTGATAGTGGGGCTCACACACACTCGGTGAGAGTGGGAGGGTTAATCAAAATGGCACCTGAGTCTTCTTTGGGAATAATGTTAACGCTTCATTTCAGGGGGTGAGATGAGGCACTGCTGGGCTCTGAATAGGTATTCTGTCCTTAATGGAGTGCTCTGGTAGATAAGATTGACCACCAGTGTCAGGAAAAAAAAAAGAAAAAAGAAACATAATGATCTTGGAGTTTGGGAATGAGAAGGCTGTGCTCAGCTATGTCTTGCAGGATGTGCTGAATGTAGGCTCAGGCTTGTCCTCAGAGATGGACAAAGAGGTCTAATGAGGCTTTCTTGTGCTCACCTTGAATGAAAAAGCATTTATCACCTCATCCAGAAGTCCAGGCTGAGTCCAGCAGATTCTTGCTTCTCTGGGATTGCAGCTGAGTATGGCCCTGAGAAAGCAGCAAAACTCTGCATGGGAACTGAATAGAACAGTGATTGGCTCTGGGGGCTGCAGGTCTAACCAGCCTATTTTGTGTGTGTGTGTGTGTGTGTGTGTGCGTGCCATGTGCATGCATGCACGTGTGTGAGTGCTTGTGAGAGTATGTGTGTGAGTGTCAGTATATGTATGAGAGTATGCATGTGTATGTGTGTGTATGTGAGTATATATGTATGAATATGTGTGTAAGTGAATGTGAGTGTGTATGTGTATGTATGTGTCAGTATATATGTGTGTGTACATGTAAGTGTATCTGAGTATATGTACGTTTGTGTGTGAGTGTATTTGAGTATGAGTGCATTTTTGTGTGTGTGAATAGGTGTGTGCACGGAGTAGCCCCCTCTCTGTCCAGTTCTTCCGAATGCATAGCTGCATGGGAATATGGCCTTCTGGGAGGTGCCAGAAAGCTGTTCCCTGCAGCCAGGTGACACCCAGTGCACAGAACACTGGGTCTGGAGTTGGGAAGGCCTGAGTTGAAATTCAGCCTCAGGCACTTACCAACTGTCTGACCCTGGGCAAGTCACTTAACCTCTGTTTGCCTCAGTTTCCTCATCTGAATCTAATCCTTGTCACAAAGTCTGTTGTTATGAGACTCCTTCTTTATTGGTGGAGATGAATTCCTTGTCCTGTGTGAGAGGCAGGGGGGAGGAGAGTAGTCGAGGGTGGGCGAACGCCAGCCTCTGGAGTGGTACTTGGGACTCTTCAGGCTTGGAGTCGCTTTGGGTACTTCTGGCTTCAAATTCAAGAGGGAAGATGGATGAAGCCACTTGCACCAGAGGCCATTGAAGTCCCTCCCAGTGCTCAGATTCTGTGGAAGTGTGACATTTCAATATCCTGAAATCTGGTCTCCAACATGGAGCACCGCAGACCTGATGTGCAGTTAGGGCTGATGGATATTCTCAATGAGCAGACTTGAAATCCCTGAGCAACCCCAAGCTCTTTATCCCAAGTTTGTCTCCTTTCCCAACAACAGCATATCTGTAATGAACACACAGAGAAAATATCAAAGAAACCCATTTTTGAAAAACAGAAATCAGAGAAGATCTACGCAGGAGGACATACACCAGACAATAGAAAGTGAAGGCATTCTCCCATTAGAGCTAAATAGCCCAGCTCAACCAAGAGGCAGGGTCCTGGACCTCACCCAGATGACAATTAAAGGTGTATGTGCAAGGAAATGATGATGGTGATGATGGTGATGGTGATGATGATGATGGTGATGGTGATGATGGTGATGATGGTGATGATGATGATGGTGGTGGTGATGATGATGATGGTGGTGGTGATGATGATGATGGTGATGATGATGATGATGGTGGTGGTGATGATGGTGATGATGATGATGATGGTGATGATGGTGATGGTGGTGATGGTGATGATGATGATGATGGTGATGATGGTGATGATGGTGATGATGATGATGATGGTGATGATGATGATGATGGTGATGATGATGGTGATGATGGTGATGGTGATGATGGTGATGATGGTGATGATGGTGATGATGGTGATGATGATGATGATGATGGTGATGGTGATGATGATGATGATGATGGTGATGATGATGATGGTGGTGGTGATGATGGTGATGATGATGATGATGGTGATGATGGTGATGGTGGTGATGGTGATGATGATGATGATGGTGATGATGGTGATGATGGTGATGATGATGATGATGGTGGTGGTGATGATGGTGATGATGATGATGATGGTGATGATGGTGATGGTGGTGATGGTGATGATGATGATGATGGTGATGATGGTGATGATGGTGGTGGTGATGATGGTGATGATGATGATGGTGGTGATGATGGTGATGATGGTGGTGGTGATGATGATGATGATGGTGGTGGTGATGGTGATGATGGTGATGATGATGATGGTGGTGGTGATGATGATGATGATGGTGATGATGATGATGATGGTGGTGGTGATGATGATGGTGGTGGTGATGATGGTGATGATGATGATGATGGTGATGATGGTGATGGTGGTGATGGTGATGATGATGATGATGATGGTGATGATGGTGATGATGATGATGGTGATGGTGATGATGATGATGATGGTGATGATGATGATGATGATGATGGTGATGGTGATGATGGTGATGGTGGTGATGGTGATGATGATGATGATGGTGATGATGGTGATGATGGTGATGATGATGATGATGATGGTGATGGTGATGATGATGATGATGATGGTGATGATGATGATGATGGTGATGGTGATGATGATGGTGGTGGTGATGATGGTGATGATGATGATGATGATGATGGTGATGGTGATGATGATGATGATGATGATGATGATGATGATGATGATGATGGTGATGATGGTGATGATGATGATGGTGATGGTGATGATGATGATGGTGATGATGATGATGATGATGATGGTGATGATGGTGTGATGGTGATAATGATGATGATGATGGTGATGATGGTGATGATGGTGATGATGATGATGATGATGGTGATGGTGATGATGATGATGATGATGGTGATGATGATGATGATGATGGTGATGGTGATGATGGTGATGATGGTGATGGTGATGATGGTGATGGTGATGATGATGACCATGGTGATGATGATGATGATGATGGTGATGATGGTGATGATGATGATAACTAGCATTTGCAGAGCTACTACTGTGTGCCAGGCATGGTGCTAAGCACTTTACAATTATTACAACAACTCTGGGAGGTGGTGCTATTATTATTCCCATTTTACAGACAAAGAACCTGAGACAGACAGAGCTTAAATGACTTGCTCAAGGTCACACAGATAGGAATTGTCTGGGGTTAGATTTGAAACCATTTTGGAAAATGCTTCGCTATGGCCTGAAGGTAATGGCTGGGTTCCACAAGCCTGAGACTCCCATTGCCTATTTTCCTTCAAGACCCAGCTCCAGAGTCAGTCTTCCTTGATCTCTCTCATCATTAATGCCTTCTCCTTCCTCTCGTTATCTTGTGTGTAGTGATAAACCAAATCCCTGCTTGCTAAAGTGTAAGCTCTGTGAAGGCAAGAAGTGCTTGATGTTTGAAAATCCCCAGTGTGCCACACATTTCTGGCACACAACAAGATTTACCAAACACCCAAGGAGTTGGGTTGCCCAGGCTGTTGAGGGGGCAGGTCTGTGCATGTTGTCTCCTTGGCTCCCTCACACACTGCAAAGCAGAAAGACCAACTCATTCATGTGGCTGCCTCCTCTCCTGCTCCCTTCCTCCCTTCTCCCTCTCCCCTGCTAGCTAGCTCCTCTGACCACCACCACTGCTTGGAATGAAGCTCAGACCACCACCTCCCCAGCTCCCTCCCAGGGCTGTCCTGAGGATCAGATGAGATCACGCTTGTGGAGCACTTAGCGCAGTGCCTGGCACACAGTAGGTGCTATAGAAATGCTAGCTATTATTATTATTAATAATTGCAGTTTTCCCTTCTACATCACAGAGGAGCAGCACTTCGTCTCCCTACCTGATCTGGAAAATGTGTGTAAAATTTTTTGGCCTTCCCTTTGTGCCAGAGAAGTCATTTTCCCCCTTTATTTTATGAGTTGTTTATAGTACCTTACTGTAAAATTTGGGTTAAGTGATCGGTCGTAGGCTATATGTAGGTCAATGTTAAGAAAAATATTAGCCTTTGTGTGGCCTCTGCTGGCTGTCATATTCTTTTCACAAACTTTAACTTTTTACTTATTTTAACTTTACAAAAGAAATTGTGTATCTTTATGGTATTAAAAGATAAAACATGCTGATGTTATATGATACTATACAGATAGTTTATAGGTTTTTGAGTTTCTAAACTTTTTCTGTGTCATCTGCTGGCCTTTGGGTGTGGTCTGTGGCTTCCACAAAACTCCTAAAACATTCCCGTTTAATTTTGTATGCCAACCTGTGATATAGTGAAACCACAATGGGGAAAGTGGTGATGTGAAAGGGCTTCCTGGACATTGTTACTCACCTCCTGGGGTTGTTGTCAGGATCATATGAGATGATAATTGTAAGGAGCTTAGCACAGTGCCTGGCAAATAGCACTGTCTAAATGTTAGATACTGTTATTGTTATTATTATTATTATTATTATTATAGAAGGCAGCCTGGCCTCAGGGAAAGAATGCTGGAGCTGGAATTCAAAGCTGGGCTCTGACACTGGCTAGCTTGGGGGACGAGGCACACACCACACTCATTTCTCCCCATCTTTAAAACGGGCAGAACAACACTCATTGCTCTTGACTCACAAGATTGTTTTCTCCAAAGCCCTTTGTAAGCATTCACAGTCCAAGGGCTCTCAGAGCTGCAAAGTGGGGGCATACACTCTCTCATGTCACAGTCTCACTTTCTCCTTAATACTCTACAGTCTGACTTCTAACAACATCACTCAAACCAGACCTACTCTTTCCAAAGTTACTACTCATCTCTTAATCACCAAAACCAATGGCTTTTTCTTTATTCTCATTCTCCCTGACCTCTCTGCAGCCTCTGACACTGTTGGTCACTCTCCTTTACAATATTCTTTTCTCTCTAGGTTTTGGGACACAATCTCTCCTGGTTCTCCTCCTTGCTCTCTGACTGTTCCTTCTCCATCTCCTTTGCTAGATCCTCCTCCAAAGCCCTCTAACCATGAGTGTCCCTTGAGGTTCTGTCCTGGGCTCTCTGCTTTTCTCTCTATATACTCTTTCACTTGGCGATCTCAACATCTCCCATGGATTTAATAACCATCTTCATGCTAATGATTCTCAAATCTGCCAACCCTAACCTTTCTGCAGCCTCCTGGGTGCCATCTCCAATTGACTTTGTGCATCTCAAACCGAGTGTCCTGTAGACCTTTTAAACTCAACAAATGAAAAATTGAACCTGTTATCTTTCTTTAAAAATCTTTTTCTCTTCCTCACTTTTCTATTACCGTCAAAGGCCCCATCCTCTTCCCAGTCCCCCGGGCTCCCAACGTAGGAGTCACCCTGGATTCCTCCCTATCTCTCATTTCCCCCCATATTCAATATGGTGCCAAGGCCTGTCAATTTCACATTTACAGCGTCTCTCCAATCCATCTCCTTCTCTCCTCTGCCCTGCCCCTAGTGCAGGCCCTTATCACCTCACACCTGGGCTAATGGCCTGCTGGCATCTCCCAGCCCTTCCAGTCCATCCTTCACTCAGTTGCCAAAATAATTTTCCTAAAGTACAAATCTGACCATGTCACTGTCTTCTATTCAGTAGACTCCAGTGTCCCTTCCAAGAGGAAATACAAATTTCTCTCCCTGACATTTGAACTCTGTTACCACCTGCACCCTCCACTTTCCCAATCTTCTTGTATCTCCCTCCCCCATCCCACAGGACATGGGACAAAGCCCTTCGGCTCCCACCTCCAGGTATTTCCTTTGGCTGGTTCCCATGCCTGGAATGCTCTGTCTTCTCATCTCTACCTCCTGTTTCCCTGACTTCCTTCAAGTCTCAGCTAAAATCTTCCCTTCTATGAGAAACCTTTCTGGTCCCTCTTAATTCTCCTGTCCTGCCTGTTCAGTATCTGAAATTTATCCTGCCTACAGGTTATTTGTACTATAGGTGGGCTTTAAAATATATATATATATATATATATATATATATATATATATATATATATATATATATATATATATATATATATATATATATATATATATTTATTTATTTATTTTAAACATTCATTTTGTAAAGTTTTGAGTTCTAAATTCTCTCCCTTCCTCCAGCCCCTCCCCTGCCCCTGGAGAAGCTGAACAATGCCTTCATTATGCATGGGAGTCGTGCGGAACACCTCTATATTGGCCATGTTGTGAAGAAGGAAAGAAAGAGAAGTCAAAAAAGCGTCACTTTGTGCTCAAATTTCATCACGAACATCAGTGCTTGCATGTTGTTTCCCTGTTAGACTGGGAGCTCCTTCAATTGAGGGACTGTCTCTTGTCTTGTTTTCTATTCTCAGCATTTAGCACAGTGTCTGGGTTGCACTAGGTGCTTAATAAATGCTTATTTACTCACTGCAGTTATTATACACATTTTACAGATGAGGAAACTGTAGCTTAAAAAGTGACCTCCCCAAGGTGGCACGGCAAATAATGATGTCATCGGTACTGTTGCTATCACCTTTACCTTTTGTTTTCTCCTTCCTCTTCCTCACTCCCCTTTCTCTCTATCATACCATTTAAAGGCAAAGTGTTGTCTTTAAGTCCCATGAATCCTGAGCCAATCTTCCTTTTCCCATAAGTGTAAAGGAATTCCATGCCTTCATCTACAGTTGGAATCCACTTTAGGCAAACCTAGTCTAAAAAAAAAATCTAATTCACAAAACAAGTCAACAAGGGAGTGATAATTGACTTCACCAAATGATTCTTTAATTGGCAGAAGGATTGTTTGTAGGATTCTTTTAAACAGGGAGCTTCACTGGTGCAATTAACACATGGTTTAATTTTCCGAAATGTGATTTATGCACAACTTTGGAAGAACACATCTGTCGAGTGAAGCAAGACACATCTGTACACCCCATTTACAATGTCACTGTAGCAAGCATTAATGACTTGCTGATGAAATGGGAGAAAGGCACCCGGTCACAGTAATTCAATTTCTGATTCTCAGCATGGAAGAGATCAGAGGTGAAGGACCATAACGGGGCAATCCTTCTGAGCAAGTTTCTCCAGTGCTATGGTGTTGGGGAGAGCCTTTCCAGGTAGTCAGTCCTTGTGGCAGAAACACTTTACAGGATAAACACCACTGGAAAAGCCATTTGAAGGCAACTAGACTGAAAATCTGACAGTGACTGCTCAGGTCATCTTATGTGTGTGTTTGACTCTGATTGTCCTAGAGATCCAGGAGAAAGCAAAGGAGATTTTCTCCCCCCTGTTGTGGCCTTGGGCAAGTTAGGAACCTCTCTGAGACTCAGTTTTCTCACCTATAAAATAGGGGTGTTAAAAGCGATCTCAAAGAGTCATTGTAAGGAAAGTTTTTTGTAACCATAAATGGTTACGCATCTAAATATCAAGAACTGAGTTGAAATTGTCCTGAGAACTCTCTCTACCAACAAAGATCTCAACCAGTCTATGATTCTCCGTAGTTGATATGAATCTGCGCTGTTGCTTCTGTAAGGGTCTGTACTGGAAATACTATGGGGGCATATTTTGGAGTGTCTAAGTAATGGCTTTGTGCCAAGACTGCCTGCAGAAGGCCCAGATCCTGGGGGAGGGGGTGGGGGAGTGGGGAGGCTTAGCTTACAGCAGACATGTCCAGTATGAAGCTCATGGGCCCACAGCACTTGGAATGGGACCAGCTCAGAGAAAACATAGTGCTTGTCTGATTTTAAAGTACTGATGTATTAATAAAAAAGAAATATATAAATATGTGTGGTTTTCTAAATAAACATACAGCCTCCAAGGATCTTTAGGTACAGTTCTGTGGCCCCCATTTCTATTTGGGTTTGCCATTCCTGGCTTAGAGAACTGTAGAGCCATAAAACATCAAAGCTGGAAAGGACCTCGGTGCTCATTAAGTCTCCCTCTCCCATTTCCATTTTATGTATGGGGAAAGTGAGGTTCAGAGAGGCTTGTCTCTGGACAAACATTTGTTTAAGCCCATAGTTAAAGCATCTCAGAGTTGCAAGGGGGGTCATCCAGCCTCACCTTGAACACCTCCAGGGACAGGTAAGTCATTCCCTGCCAAGGTGGTTGACTCCATTCGGCTAATCTTTAATGTTTAAAGACATTGGATGTTTGGTTGCACCTTCCTTTTCAAGCCTACATTTGCCTCTTTAGAATTGCCACCTTAGTTGTTTCCTCTTGACCAAACAAAAAAGTCTAGCTCCTACCAAGATGAGGGGTCTTGAGTATCTAACGAATCTCTTGAAGTCTCTATGCTAATAATAAAGCTCTTAGGGCTCCAGATGGCCAGGTCATCTCACTCCACTGTCCTTCAGGCCAATTCAAGTTGCCATGGAATGGAATATTTTCATGGGATTACTAGATCAAACCCTAAGTAAGGCTATAAGTTAATTCCAATGTTAAATTAAATCTGTGAAGCTACTACATCTGAGGCCCAGTGCTAGACGCTGGGGACAAACACTGAGTGAAAAACTGTTCTCTGACTTCGATGCGCTTATGTTTTTTGGGGGGAGCAGGTCAATCCATAGAGAATGGGGTTAGAATTGCCATGATCCAGTAAAAGGGACCTTGTTCCAGATCCAAGGACCTGGATTAAAATGTACATGGTGCTTCCTGTTATCCGTGGGACTTTGGACAAATTCTTTCTCTCTGAGCCACAGTTTCCCCAATCTATAAAATGGAGCATTTGGACTAGATCTCTAAGGCTTCTTCCAAATCTAAGTTTATGACTCTGTGGGTTAGTTCTGAAAATCTGTGGGAGGAATTGTAGCTCCCGAAACAAAGCATTTGGTAATCCACTGGAAGAAGTCACTGTCTTTCATGGAACAATGATGTTAGGGGACAGAAGATGCCATCTCAGGTCCTTGGCTGCCAGAATGAGGAGCAGTCCGAAGCTAAACCCTTATTGAGGGTTTACTACAGCCAGACACTGCTTAGAACGCTTAGAGTAGTTGAGTGGGTGTAGTGGTGGGTTTCCTCTAAGCCTGGGTAAAGGTCACACATTGATTCCAGACTTCACCCAGCTGACCCAAACTGGGTAAACACTCCCTGCAGAGTAGCCAGTCCCAGCTTCACAGGGAGGCAATCTGTTTGGGCCAAATGTGCTCTTCCTCAGCTGGGCCTCAAGTGACCTAATTTCGTTGGGAAAGGGTTTGAAAGAGAATCAGGCTTATCTTTTCCTCCTTTTTTAAGAGGCAGCCTTATTCTTCTCTTTATTTCTTTTTCTCTTTGTGTCCTTTGTGGAGAGGCAGTGGTGATAGAGGGAATCGAACATTGGGCTATTGAATCAGAAAGCCTATGTGTGAAATTTACCCATGCCATTAATAAACCGGGTGGCCCAGGGGGAGCTCCTTCCCCTTCTTGAGCCTCAGTTTCCTTCTCTGTCGAATGAGGTGGCTGGACTAGATGACCTCTGATCCTCTCCTTGCCGCTCTTTTGTGAGCAGGATTTGGGTTTTAAGCCATGAACAAAGCTCTTGTCTCACCCCCACCACAGAACAGAGAGGGCACCACTCCCTTTAAGTTGGTGGTGTGAGCATTTCTGTAGAAACAAAGCTGGCCTCTTGTAACCCCTTCTTCAGAAAACTGAAAGAGGATATTGATTTCTTTCCTATTGTTCCATAGTGAAGAATGATTTCCTTCTGATTCACTGATGGCGCCATTCTCTTTCAGCTAATGGGATGAATTTCTGATTAGCTAACCATCCTCCATGGCCTCAGTGTTTGAGGGAGGTTTTCCTTTTGTGGGGCTGCCCTGGGAGCTGCTCTGTGCCTGTTTCAGGGATGACCCTATTCCTGGACGAATGGCCCCTTGGGGACACTATTTCCTTGGCCTTTTGACCTTTGAGGCTTTACATAAAGTTCTCTCTTCAGTCTACCTCTTTGTCCAAAGACGGCGCACCTTACCACCACAGACTATTGACCTCTTCTTGGAATGTGATGAAAAACTCTCTAATCAAGCCTGCCCAGCAAGATGCATATGGCAGTGAGAGGGACCCATAATTTGGTCTCTTGGACATTACAGCGAGGCTGGATAGTCCTCCACACTACTCAGTCTGAGCTGGCCAACATGGCTGGTTTGAAGGAGGAGGGAATGGCAACCCACTTACTCGTGAACCTTGATGACCTCAAGTGGTTTAGGGATCAGAAGTACAAAAGCTGTGGAATGCACTGCTTTTCTTTCTTTTAAAAAAATTAACAAACAAACAGAGACAGATAGACTAATGAATTAATGAATGACTAGATAGATAGTCGGATAGAGAAATAGAGATATGGACAGACAACTGAAAGAGCAAATGACTGATTAGATAGACAGATGAATGAAAGAGCAAATCACTGAATAGACAGAAGAATTAATGAATAAATGACTAGATAAATAGATGGGCAGATAAATGAATGAATGAACAAATGACTGAAGAGATAAATAGACACAGAGACAAACAGACAGACAGATGGATTAAAAAAAAGATACCTTTTTCTTTGATCCAAAAAGTTTCTCTTTTTTGGGGGGAGGAGGGCTAGGCAATGGGGTTAAATGACTTGCCCAGGGTTACACTGCTAGTAAGTGTTATGTGTCTGGGGCTGGATTTGAACTTAGTTCCTCCTGACTCCAGGGCCAATGCTCTATCCACTTTGCCACTTAGCTGTCCCCCAACAGGTTTCTTCTAACATGACCAAATCACTTCCTATACAAAGTACTTTTCCCTCAAAAGGTTAAGCAATACTGTCCAATAGCATGATGTAGCTTTTGGCCTCTCACTGCTTATGAGGTTTCTCTTTCACTTGGGGAATACCTTAGGGTTCTAATTCTAAAATAAATTGATTTCATGATCTCCAAACTTCTCTAGATCTTTGCAGTTTACAAAGCACTTTCTGCTCATAATTGTCCTGTAAGACAGGGAGTAAAAGTATTATAACCTAGAGGGCACAACTGAAGCTTAAAATGTGACTTCTTCAAGGTCGCACACCTAGTAAGTGTTAGAAACAGATCTTGAACACAGGCCTTCTGACTGTAAATCCAATCATACAGAGAAATACACCTGAACTCCTGGGTCAGAGTACTAAATCTCCCCAAGCCACAATTTCTTCACCTGTAAAATAAGGGGATTAACTCTACATGGCTTCGGAAGTTTCAGCTCTAGATCAATGACCTTATGATATTATGAACTTTGCCCTGTAAGATGTAATTCATCCTCGGGAAGCAAGGGGAAGAGAACAAAAAAGGAAAGAGGCAGGTGTTTAGTGAGCACCTACTGTTTCCTAGACACTTTACTAAATGCTTTACAAATATCTAATTTAGACATAAAGAATAATACCATAAGAAAATTAGGGGAGCATAGACAATTCTACCTGTCAGATATATGGATAAGGGAATAATTTATAACCAAACAAGAGATAGAGAATATTAATGGACATAAAATGGCTAATTTTGATTACATTAAATTTAAAAAGGTTTTGCATAAACAAAACCAATGCAACCAAGTTTAGGAGGAACACAGGAAACTGGGAGGAAATTACAGTAAGTTTCCCTGATAAAGGCCTCATTTCTCAAATATATAGAGAATTGAGTCAAATTTATAAGAATCATGAGTCATTCTTCATTTGATAAATGGGCAAAGCATACGAGCAGGCAGTTTTCAGATGAAGAAATCAAAGCTATCTATACTCATATAAAAAAATGTTTTAAATCACTCTTGATTAGAGAAATGTAAGTTAAAACAACTCTGATGCACCTCTTCATACCTACCAGATTGGCTAATATGACAGAAAAGGAAAATGACAACTGTTGAGGGGGATGTAGGAAAAAGAGGACACTAATTCATTGTTGGTGAAGTTGTAGACTGATCCAACCATTCTGGAGAGCAGTTTGGAATTATGCCTAAAGGGTTGTAAAACTATGCATGCCCTTTGACCCAGAAACACCATTACTAAATCCATATCCCAAAGAGTTTTTTTTTTAAAAAAAGACCTATATGTACAAAAATATTTATAGTAGATCTTTTTTTGTGCTTGAAAATCATAGAAATTGTATGGGGAATCAACTGGGGAATCAATTGGGGAATGGCTGAACAATTGGTGGTGTGTGATTATGATGGAATACTGTTATGCTATAAGAAATGATTAGCAGGAGGGTTTCAGAAAAACCTGGGAAGACTTACATGAGCTGATGCAAAGTGAAGTGAGTAGAACCAGGAGAACATTGTATGGAGTAATAGCAATATTGTGATGATGATCAGCTATGAATAGCATAGCTCTTCTCAGCAATACAAAGATCCAAGACAATCCCAAAGGACTCATGATGAAGCATGCTATCCACCTCCAGAGAAAGAGCTGATGGAGTCTGAATGCAGACCAAAGAATGGTATTTTTTACTTTATTTATTTATTTTTTTTTTGTGTGTGTGTGTGCATGCATGCATGTGTGTGCACACAGGTGTGTGTTTGGTCTGTGTTTTATTTCACAACATGACAAATGAAAATGTGCTTTGCATGACTGAACATCTATAATCTATATCAAATTGCTTGCCATCTAAGGGAGGAGAGATGGGAGGAGGGGAGGAAGAGAATTTGGAACTCAAAAGCATTTTTTAATGTTCAAATTGGAAAAAATGAAATATTATTTAAAAAACCCAAATATTTCACTTTATTCTCACAACAACCTTGAAAGAGGTGCTATCCCCCCATTTTAAACATGAGCAAACTGAAGCAAATGGGGTTAATTTACTTGCCCAAGTTCACACAGCTAGTAAATGTCTGAAGTCAGATTGGAACTCAGAAATTCCTGACTCCAGGCCCAGAACTCTATCCACTGCAGCACCTGGCTGCCTCTGACAACAAAAGCACCTCCAATGTACCATCTGTGGGTGGAGGATTGGCAGAGCCAGCTCTCAGCCCATTACGAAGGAGAACTTTTGGTATTACTCCCAAATGAATCAGCCTTACTCATGATGTGGTAGTCTCCCCACCACTAGAGAGGGTCCAGTAAATAAGGTCAAGGTTAAGGTCAAGGGTGAGGTAGGAGAAGCTTCTGTCCTCACATCAGAAATCAGACTGGAAGTCTTCTAGGCTTTCTTCCTACTCTGAGATTTTATGATTTCATGAGAAATCGACTGATATACCCATTCCTCAGTGGAAATGTTTGTTCCTGTCTGACCTATATCTCTCACACATCCTTTAAGTCCTGTCCTCAGAACCACAGCTTCTCAGGGCTGAGAGAGGCCTCAGAGATGCCTGCTTTAACTCACAAGGGAACTAGAATTTCTGCTGCCATCTCTCTGGAAAACAACCACCCTGCCCCCGTCTTGAAGTATCTCAGTGAAGCCAAAGCCAATCCTTCTGGTCCTGGTCCTCATCTAGCTGTTGTTCATCCTTCATTTTGGAAGAGGATCAATGGCATCACAACGGTGATGTCTTGACTTGCATGTGAATTTAAGTGAGATAGAGCTGTACAAAGTCATCAGCCCTCATTCTCTCTTCCACAATCGTGAAAGTTCTGTAGCAGGACAAAAGTCAAGATGACTGGCTATGGGCCCAGATACAGTAGATGACTGTGGCATCTTCCATGTTTGACCAAGCTCTAAGCTCTCCACAGCACCTGCTTCAGACCCCTTCATGACCATTGGAACAAATTGTTCTCATCTGCCCATTCCCTCAGGGGAAATCCTCACAGCTAGATAACAATGGAGTTTATCTACCCCAGAGGAAATGGCCCAAGTCTTTTTCGTCTGGGCATCACATTATTCAACATTTGCAAATATTCTACAGGAAGGATCCTATAAGATCCAAATCCCACCTCAGCCATTTTGCCAGCTCTGTAATTCTGGGCAATTCATATAAACTCCCTAAATCTCAGTTTCCCCATTTGTAAAATGAGGAGGTTGGACTCTATGGTCTCTAAGCAGCCTTCTAGAGTAAATCTATGGCTCTTTCACTTCAATGTTTCCTTCTGTCAGTGTGGGACTCACAGCTGGGCACTCTGGTGCCTCTAATTGCCCACAATCTGTATTTTCTATGTTTCACTGGTAGCATTTAGCATGTGCTAAAAGGAAATGCAATGGTGTGCATGGAGAGCTGCATTTATGTGCACGTGTGTACATGTCTGTGCATCTGTTGGTTCCCCAACTGAACTTTGAGCAATCTGATGACAAGAGAGCCAAGTGGGATTCACCTTCTCATTTTCTCAGGCCCTGGCATAGATCAAAATGTATTTGTGAAAGGAGAAATAAGGAAGGAAAGAAGGAAGGAAGGAAGGAAGGAAGGAAGGAAGGAAGGAAGGAAGGAAGGAAGGAAGGAAGGAAGGAAGGAAGGAAGGAGAGGAAGAGAAGAAGGAAGGAAGAAGGAAGGAAGGAAGGAAGGAAGGAAGGAAGGAAGGAAGGAAGGAAGGAAGGAAGGAAGGAAGGAGGGAGGGATGAGGGAGGGAAAAAGGAAAGGACTAATCTTATTTTGTTAAAACAATTGGCTTTATAGCTTAAAAGAGTTTTGTTTTGTTTTGTTTCTCTGACATAAAACCTCAATTAATGTCTTTGCACTGCTTCTGGCTCTGCCCTCTGGGACCAAACAGAACACATCTGATTCCCCCTCCACATGACAGTCCTTCAGATATTACAAACAGCTGTCTGGTGTTCTCCCCACCCCAAGGCTAAACATATCTAGTTTCCACAACCTGTCCCCCTATGGCATGGACTCCAAGCCCTTTTTCATCCTGGTTGCCTTCCCCTGGACACTGTCTAGCTCCTCAGAACTCTTCTCAAACTATGAGGTCAGAACTGAAGCCAGTAGATGGGAAAAGGTCAGACCAGGGCACCAGCCAGCCAGATGGATGCTGCCATGTTCCCAGAAGTTCCACTCCTTTGAATGAAACCCCCTTTTTTCTGCTCTCTGGGCTAGTAAATCCCATTGTTGACTCCCATGGATCTCATAATCAACCAACCCCTCCCCCCCAGCTCTTCCTTCCTAGTCATGCTTTTCCCTCCTTATGGAGCTGATTTTATCAAGCCAAGCGACAAATGTGACTTTTATCTTTTTAAGTTTCATTTTCTTCTCATCCACCCACTGCTCTAGCCTGCTGGCATCCTTTTGGATGCTGACCACTGTTGGCCAGTTTGTGGGCTCTGTTTCTCAGTTGTGCATCCTATAAGGCTGAAAAGTGTGCTAGCTCTGTTTTCTTTCAAGTTCTAGGTAAACTTTAACTAGCCTTGGACCAGACATGTGTGGGGAAGTCTTCGCCCTTTCATATGATTTTGTAGGAAAGATGCTACAATTCCTTGAAGAAATGCTCTACTAATGTTTGTAACACAGATGCAAAGAAATAACTTGTGATTTCCCTCTTCTTCCTTTCACCCTGAGCTCCAGTTGCCCCAACAGCCAGCCTTGCATATTTAGAAGGTCTAAGCTCCAGGGAGTTTGCCTGAAAACCTCCTTTTACACCCAGTGTCCTGTCCTGTATGGACATGTGCTTTGGAGCAATATTGGGTACAGGGAGGCCACTGCATGGACTACTACCCTTTGAAGTTCTTGGAAAGGATGTTTTCAGTGCTTGAGGCTAACAGGCCCTTTTGTGGGGTTTCTCCTCCTCCTCCTCTTCCTTGACTCTTTGTCTCCCCTGCCCATGACAGTAAGTAAGGGTGATACTCCTGCTGCTCCTGGAGCTGGGAAAGGCAGAAGGCATTGGTAGAAGGCTTCCTCCTGATGGATTCTTAGGAAAGCTAGCCTGCTCCCATTAGCCATGGCCATGTTTATATAAAATATGGAGGCAGAGCACTTGTAGTCCTATATGTAGTTCTTGTATGTGGGTACAGAGTGCTTGGATTTCCAGCCTGTCTTTGATACTTTATAGCTATGTGAAACTGAGATTCCAAGGGCATCCCTAGGTACCTTAGACCCTGGACAAGTCACCCCCTAAAAACACCTCAGTTTCCTCAGCTCTAAAATGGGGCTGAGTGGGGAAAGTGGTATATTAGAAAACTAATGGGGCCTTGATTTGCTAATAAGTAACCCGAAAGAGCCAGGCTATGTCACCCTTAAGGTTCTTTCTTGTTCTAAATCTAGATTCCTAGATTAAAAAAATAGATAAAATAAAAGAAACTTTTAAAAATCTGAAAGTACCATAAAATTATTTCATATGTCTATGATGCTCAATGGTTTGCAAAACATTACATATACTGTATCTCAATGGAAATTTAATAGCCCCATGAGTTGTTGGGCTTCTATTATCTCCATTTTACAGATTAGGAAGGGAAGGTTCAGAAAAGGTATAACTTGCCTAGGGTCATCTTCCTATTATGTGTTTGAAGTGGGATTTAAATCCTGTTCTCCCTCCCTCCAGGTCCAGTGTGCTAGCCACTATACTGCATTGCCTCATATAGAAACATGAGTCATGACATAGAAAAAAAGCATTTGGCATTGTGTATCATTCATTTCGGTTAAAATTCCCCAAAGCTGAGCTTCAGGAGGTCCCTCATTTAAGTTGTATAATATAGAAATTTGTGCTTAATGGCAAGAACTGATTATGTTTACCATGGAAAATCACTGGAAGCTTTCCCAGGGCAAACAGGGGTAAAATAAGCCTACCTTCTCTCTGCTTACTTGCCATGGCTCTAGAAATCCTTACTCTTGCAGTAAGAGCCAAGAACAAGACTGAAGGCCTAGACTTTGACAGTAAGGAGATAAAATGATCCTTATTTGAAGATGAAATAATGGTCATTAAATGAGAGAGAATGTGTAAAGTACTCTGCAAAAGTAAAGCATGCCATACGTATTACTATTGCTATTATTGTTCTTGTCAACCTAGAAAACCCTGGAAAATAAGAAACTAATTGAGATAATAAATGCCTTCAGTGGAGCTGCAGGGCACAAAAGACCTCCACACAAAGACCTAGATTTATATACACTACTAACAAGAAGCAAGAAGAAACTATCAGATCAATTCCATTCAAAATAACTACAAAATACATAAAATATCTGGGAGTTAACTTACTGAGACACACAAAAGATTTATATAAATGCAATTACAAAACACTCTTTCCAGAAATAAAAGAGGACTTCAATAATTGGAGAGATATTCAGTGCTCATTGTTTAGCTGTGCCAATATAATAAAAATGATACTTCTTAAATGAATTTACTGATTTAGTGCTACAGCAATCAAATTACCAAGGGAATATTTTATAGAAGGAGATAAAACTCTAAAGAAATTCAATTGGAAGAATAGAAAGGCTAGAATCTCTAGGGAAATAATGCAAAAAAAAGAACAAATGACAGGAGCCAAACATTATTAGATACCAAACTCTATTATAAAGCCATAATCATCCAAAAATATTTGGTGCCAATTTACAAACAGCAAAATGGGTAAATAGGCAGATGAGATAAGCAGGAAATGGGAGCCATCTAAAAGAATTGACCAAAGTTTAAGAAATTCAAGGACATAAATTTCAGGGGGGAAAGCAGGGAGGTTACACAGTGTCCCTGGGAAAGTGGCTTCAAGCTTGCGGAGCATATACTGCAAAGGGGTATCACAAATCCTCGAGATTCTTTTCCTAGAATCCCTAAGATATTTCCCATGGGGATGTTAACAATTTCTTCTGATCAATTTGTGGAGACTTGAATCTGCCATCCACCTGTCCTGGGCTCCTGGTGTGGATGATGACAAACAGCTGTATTGAGGACACTGCTAAAATGATACTGAGAAGTCTTCCTCACTTCCAAAGCTCACAAGAATCTCCTTTAGTCAAGAGCAGTGAATAAGAGGGCTCTGGGCTTCTGCCCCTCCCTGCTAACTGATTCCTTCGGGAGTTGAACTAAAAGATTCTCTCTTCTGCATTTACATACCTGAACTGGCTTGATACTTCCACAGGGCATGAGCACATTTCTTTAGCCAATCCAAACAGCCTTTCTATCAATCTCATTCTAGCTTGTCCAAATTCCTCTTTCATACTTAACATAAAGTCTCTGAGTATTTAAGTAAAGTATATAGGTGCTTAGACCTTTTCCACATCTCTGATTGGATAGATCCCATCAAGACATCTCTTACCTGATAAATGTGGCAAGGCTAAATGGGATGACTGTTGTCACTCTCACCCACCCTTCCATTAGGTTTGGACCAATGTTCTTACACCACATACAATTGGCTTAAAGTGGACGGGCAGTCTGAATGGTAAAGGTCATATCATTAAGCAATGAGAAGAGGATGGGAAGGGGTACCTTTTTAAACAGTGGCCCAGGAGAGAATGAACCAAATTAACCTTAATCAAATAAGGCATAGAGGAGATCATAAAAGATGAAATAAACAATTATGGTTCCATGAATTTTTTAAATGAGGGTCAATTAATATTGAATTAGACTAGTAATCATTGAGTGAGGAGTTATTTTTGCACCAAATATCATCAATTGAAGAGAAGCAGTGAAGGGTGATGGGGAGCTAGCTTTAGAATCATCAAGGCCTGGATTATAGCTGCACTTTAGCACATGTGGAAGAAGTGAACCTGAGCAAGTCCCTTAACCTCTCAGGGGCCCCTGGCCACCATTTAAAATGAGAAGGTCAAAAAATAAAATGAAATGATGGGGTGCTGAGTGGGTGATGATCTGCTCTGGAAAGCTTTCGCCAAGATGAAATATCAGAGTTGTTCCCTCAGCTAAAAAAAAAAAAGATAGAGAAGAATGTACGGAAGTAACAGGAATAATAGGACAATGGCTACTCACCACGGATGGGGCCAGGATATGAACAAGCAGTTCCCCAAAAAGCCATTAGCAACTTTTCACCAGTACATGAAAGTTTGCTCTAAATCTCTAAATCTCAGCAACAAAAGTATTGCAAATCAGAACAAGTAGGAGGTTTCACCTCCAAATTAGTATATTGGCAATGGCCCATGCTGTAGGCACTGTGAGAAGGCAGGCATGTTCATTTGTGGAGCTGCAAATCAGCCCAATCATTCTAGAGATGAATTTTGGAATTACATGAGCAAAGTCACTGAGGTCATCATTTTGTTTGACCTAGCAATCCCCCTATAGTCCGCAGACCCCAAGGAGGTGGGAAAGAAAGAAGGAGAAGGTAGCAAAACAGTTATAACACCCCTTTTTGTATAACAACACACCAGAAAGAAAGTGAATATTTATCACTGAGAGAAAGGCTAAGAAAGCAGTGCTCTGTGCATGTCATTGAATAGCATTTCTCTAGAGGAAGAAGGAGGTTTCTGGAGAGAAGGGGAAGATTGTGGGAAATGACCCAGAGGCAGAGGAATGGAACCATTCAAAGGTGATGACAATGCAAGTGAAAAGACCCCTTCAAATAAGCTTAGCTCCAAGAATCATCTCAGAGATTGGCTTGTACAGTAGATCTCCCCCTCCTCACAGCAGAGAGGTGGAGTGCAGCTAGGACAGAATAGTGGATACACTGTCAGAGGTAGTCACATCACTACTGCTTGGTTTTTTTTTTCCCTCTCTGGCAAGGGAGGGTTCAAGGAATGCATGTGTGTGTGAGAAATAGACATCTACATGGCTACAGAAATAGTGATGATGCTATTAAAAAGGGGCAAGAAAACATTTAAAGAGCAATGTGTATGATTATGTTGGCATGCACTTCCAAAGGATAAATTCAGAGTCCCCTCAGTAGCCTAGCTCCCCTGAGGCCTTCATCATGGGATCAGATGATCATTGATTAAGATCTACCAGGGGGGCAGCTAGGTGGCACATTGGATAGAGCAGTGGCCCTGAAGTCAGGAGTACCTGAGTTCAAATCCCAGACCAAACACTTGACACTTACTAGCTGTATAACTCCGGGCACATCACTTAACCCCAACTGCCAAAAAAAAAAAAAAAGAGCTCCCGGGGACCACAGATGTCACTGATTTCAACCTCATCAATTTATAGATGAGGAAACTGAGGCACCAGTATGTGAAGTAACGTGCCCAGAGTCACTAAAAAAGAATGTGTCCCCTACCTGGACCCCAGCCCAGGTTTTCTTGACTCCTGGCTGTATGCTCATTACCCCTTAATATCCCTGGGATACAAATGATGGGGAATTTTCTGAATTTCCTCTCCTACTGCTATGGGCCAGGTGTGAAACTGAGTGTCCTGATATATGGGACTGGGGATCCTGAAGGATAGTGAGGTCAAGTCCTGAGGACTTTCCCTGAAAGTCTCCAGGTCTCCAGGGCAAGTATGGACATCACCAAAGAGGTACCCAGAAGTGTGGATGAAGTCCCACCTTCTCCCTCATCAAAAGTTGCTGAAGGCTGTCCAGTTTCATAAGCATCTTCACATTCACCTCAGGAAAGCCAGAAAACTGCACTAGCAGAGGTGCACAAGGGATTGACTGAGTGGAGACATCCAGCCATTGAATGATGAAAAAGACCCTGAAGGATGAAATAGGTGGTGCCCTGGGTGGGCAGAGCCAGGAGAAAAGGAGAGAGGCAGCAATGCATGCCAGGGGTAGTGAGAAAGACAGACAGACAGACAGACAGAGAAAGAGGGAGAGGGAGAGAGAGACAAAGACAGAGAGACAGATGGAGGGAGACAAAGATAGAGACAGAGAAAGACAGAGAGACAGAAACAGAGAGACAGAGACAGAGAAAGGCAAAGAAAGAGACAGAGACAGACAGACAGTGAGACACACACAGAGACACACACACAGAGAGACAGACAGAAAGAGATAGAGAGAGAGAGACAGAGACAGAGAGACAGAGACAGAGACAGGGAGAGAGAGGGAGAGAACACATTCAAGTGATTCTGGCTTCTCTTAGCTGTTGGTACAATCCCTACTCAGGACTGGCAGCCTCCTCTTCACCAGGGCACCATGCCTGTTTCTGCCCCTTCCATTCTGCTTCTTCCTGGTTACTTGACCAGTCAGGTACAGGAAAATATATAAAAGGAAGGGACAATGGTAATAGGTGGGGACCGCTATGGAAGCAATACCTGGATGCAGCTGGCCAGGCGTTTGGATTGTGTGCCTGTTATTACTTGAAAGGAAACAGATGCAAGAATAATTCATGCCAATGTTTAAGAGGACAGCAGGCTTGGATCGTGGTTTGCTTTGGCATCTGACAGGTAGAAGATGTTTAGAACCATGGTTATGTAAAAGCACTGTGAATAATGAAGGAAAAGGTGTTCTTGACTGTAATTCCCTTTTGTCAATGTGAATTTTCCTGAAATAACTTTCCTTATTTTGCTAAATAGATAGATAAACATTGGGTGTATATGTGGATAGATGTAAATATGCTTATATATCCTGTATGGTATATGCTATTTAGTATATATGCATATATACACCTATATACATATTATACAGGGTTGTATATAGGTACATATATATATATGTGTATATGTACACATGTATACACATACTAACACATACATATATACGTATACACACATATATCAACAACTGTTCATTATTGAGTGTGGTCCCATGTTTTGCCAAAAATGTGATACTTACAGAATAAATGCAATTGTGAGGGAAAAATTCCAGCCTTCCCAACTCCATTGTTGAGTCAAATTCTACCTTAATCCCATGTGGGTAAACCCAGGGAACATGCTGCCAGGGGCTGCTCCCTGTCTTGTGTTCTAACCTCCAATTCTTCCTCATTCGAGAAACTTCTTTTCCCTAGTTGTTCATCTGCATAACATATGAGGTCCTGACAAGCCCCTTTATTCCCCCTGGGTCATGTTTTCCCACCATTCCAAAGGGCTCACTGAGCTGCTCCTTAATGATTCATTACAAATCTCATCAAGAGTGATTTATGGGCCATCCCTGGTGGATTTATTTGTGTAAACATGCTGGATTGCCATTTCATTTGCATATCCCACAAAACTCCAACTTATTTTCTCTTTGTGATAATAGTCATCAACATCAGCACCACCTTTATGATAAACTTTTCCATAGCATTGAAAGGTTTACAAAGTGATTTCTTTACACCAGCCCTCTAGAGTAGCCAGGCTTGGTACCATTATCTTTGATTCCTGGATCATAATTTCTAGGTTAGAGCACAAGCCTGCTTCTCTTGTCCTGGCATTTGTGTTAAAAGCCAGTCTTCTCCTCCTCCTCCTTCTCCTTAGGCTGTCCAAATAACATTAGGCTTCCTTCTCTCTTAAGGATCCAGTATGATAAAGATGTTCCTGGGGTAGGCTGAAGTGCCAATCCATGCCTCAGGACTGAGAAGCACCCAGATGTGTGTTCAATTGGGTCATCTGCTCTCAGTAGGGGCTTCATAAACAGCTGTTGAATGAATGAATGAGAAGAGAGGAAGCAAGCAGTTACCCTATCTGACCTAGAATATAAAAAACCAGGGAGTCATGAATGGCAGGGATGCTGAGAAGGTGCTCTATACAAACCTCTCCAATCCCAAAGCCTCAGAAAAAAAAGGAATTATCAACCCAATGAAGAAAGTAACTGAAGCCTAGTCTATAAGAGTAGACAGGAAAACTTCATAAAATAATATCAGAGAAATGGAATACTTAGGGATCCCCCCCCCAGACATCTCATCCACTGACTCATCATGTTCCAGAAACAGCCAATGAGACCCATTGTGCTAGTTCCACCTCCCATGACAGGGACTCAGTCTTCAAATCCCCTCCCTCCTTCCACAAGAGCCAGGAGGCCCTGGTTCTGCCCAGCCTTATTAAGGGAAGGCAAAGGAATGGGAGTGTCGGCTCCAAAAACAAATGACCAAAGAGTCACAGAGGTTATGCAACTGCTATTAACTCTAAAAACACCAAAGAACTCACACAGGTTATCACAACCATAGTTAACTCCAAAATAAGATAAAATAAAATAAAAACAAAATAAAGCCAAAGTGCTAACAGTGGTCGTGAGCAAAAAGCTTTCTTTATTCTGTTGGAAGAGGGAAGCTAGACTTATGTGCAGGGGCCTCCTCTGATGACCTGGAGACCTGCTTCAATGTGGGCTACTCTCAGTTCACATAAGTAGTGGCTCCACAGGGAGCAGCTATGAGATATGTTTGATTCATAGCAGGGCTTCGTGACCAGAATGCGGTTTCTGTCTGAGCTCAGGGACCACCTGGAGCTGGGGTGAAACAATTCTCAGATTTTGCTGTGGCTGAGATCACCCTGAGGGTGAGCACAAAGGATTGATGTTATGCCAAGCTTAGGGCACAGTTAGCTTGCTGGGCCTTAGCTCTGGAAAACAAGGTGTCTCCTAATAGTAAAAAGAGAGGGGTGACCTTGGTGTGGGGATTCTGACAGGAGGAGAGGGGCATGAGTCAGAAGATATAGTTAGCCTAGAGTGGCATCAGAGCTAACTATTGATAAATAAGTCCCCATTCCTGATGGAAGGGGAACCAAAAACCTGTGTGTGTTTGTGTGTGTGTGTGTGTGTGTGTGTGTGTATGTGTGTGTGTGTGTGTGTGTGCATGCATCCGTGTGTGCATGTGTATTTCTATGCAGAAGTCACCTCTGGCCGGCAAAAGAATGCCTGCCAACTCCAACTCAACACAAGATGCCTGAAACCACCCAAGTAGAGAAGAAACCATGAGCAGCTTAATAGAAACACAGTGAATCAGTGCCAGAAGACACTTTGGTGGCCATATGGCCCAACTCATCCCTGGAGGAGAATTCACTACAAAATTTCTGATGAGAGGTCTTCCAGCCTCTGTCTGGAGACCTCTAGGGAAGGGGGGGGGGTCACCACCTGTCAAGGCAGCTCAACTTTGGGACAGTTCTGATGGTCTGGAAGCTTTCCTGGAACGAAACTTGACTCTTCATTTTTGCATCTTTTCCCCAGTTGGTCCAGCCCTCTGGGGCTGAGGTTGTCCGACTCATCCTCCACATGACAGCCCCCACCGCCCCACACTTCAGCTTTTTCTTCCCTGGGCTAAACATTCCCAGTTCCTTTGACATATCCTTGCACACCATGGCTCCAATTCTGGAGTCCATTTTGCCCTTCGTAGGCCACACTCAGCTTGGAGGTCTGCCCCATTCTGAAATCCATTGCAATAAGCCAGCTATGCGCTTGGGGGCTGAGCTGTCAATCCACACTGCAGGATGGTGCTCCAGGCAACCACGATCATTTAGCCCTGAATCATTTCCAAGAAAAGCTGCTTTAGGCATGACCTCTCACCCACAGAAGATGCCCTTCTTAAGTTTTTGGAGGGTCATTCCCTTTTTCAAAACCAAATGGAATTTGCCAAGTATTATTATTAACTCTTATAATCCCTGCCTGCATATAAGCACTGCTATTGTTTGAAGGATTAAGGCAGGGGTGATATTTTTAGCCGCTCTGCCTTGAGCAGGCACCAGAATAATCGACACCCTCCCTTCATCACTCCTGCAGCATGCCTTGGTACAAGGCTTGTGATGTGCCCCTGATCTGGCTGTGATGCTTCCCCTCCTGCTCTGTTCTGCCACGTGTTCCAAGGATATTAGCATGCCTTTTTAGCTTCCCGACCTTCACCTCATTGCTCTTTTCCTGTGTTCCCCATCCACTCCTGGTTGGTGGATTCCCTCTGATGAGGCATACATACAGAGATGACTGACTGAACGACCCAGTGCTTGCTCCATGTCAGGTAATGTGGCAAGTGCTGGGCATTCAGTCTCAAGGCAAGATCTTCTTGGCCTCAACAAGTTTTCATTCTAATGTGGGAGACAATGCTGATGGGGAAGGTCTGGTCAGAGAGGAGGGCTGCTCTGCAGTGTGCTGGCATCCCCTGCCTTGGACGTTTTCCAGTCAATGGAGGATGACCACTTGCCTGGGACGTCATAGTGAAAGGCCATGCCTGTCTGGATTGGACTGGAGGCCACCAAGGTCCCTCCCAAATCTCAGATTCTGGGACTCTATGATCCTGCAGTACCAAGGCTTCATCAAGGACAGGGCATACCTGACTAACCTTCTTCCCCAACCGTTGTTGGTAGTCATCAGCTCAGTCTGGGAGGGAGGTGGGCTTAGTTTACAGCTTCCCCTAGTTTCTCTATGGCTCTAAGTGTGAAGCCTCCTCCTCTCCTGCCCTCGGGCTTCCATCCTGGCACCTGCTTCTCCCCTGCTGAGCTGGGGGCAGCCTAGCTCCCATGTCTCTGTGGATTGAGTTCTATTTTTTACCTTTAAAGGATTTTTTTTTGGATTTTGTTCTTTTAATATAAATTTATTTATTTTTAGTTTTCTATATTTACTTCCACAAGATTTTGAGTTCCAAATTTTCACCCCATGTTGCCCCTCACCCCACCCCAAGATGGCATGCATTCTGAATATCCCTTCCCCTAGTCTGCCCTTTCTTCTATCTCTCCCCCCCTTCTCTTATCCCCTTCCCCTTCTATTTTCCTGTAGGGCAGGATAGACTTCTGTACCCCATTTCCTGTATTTCTTATTTCCCAGTGCATGTGAAAACATTTTTTTAAAATGTTTTTAAAACTTTGGGTTCCAAATTTTCTCCCTTCCTCCCTCCCCACCCACCCTCATTGAAAAGGCAAGCAACTCAATAAAGGTTATACGTGTGCAGTTATGCAAAACACTTCCATAGTAGATGTGTGAAAAACTAACTCTATTTCCCTTAATCCTATCCTGCCCACCCTTTTATTCTATTCTTTCTTTTGACCCTGTCCCTCTCAGAAGTATTTGCTTCTGATTACCCCTTTCCCAATCTGCCCTCCTCTCTATCATCCCCTGCTCTCTTGTCCCCTTCTCCCCTATTTTCCTGTAGGGTAAACAGATTTCCATACCCAATTGAATGTGTATGTTATTCCCTCTTAAGCCAAATCCTATGAGAATAAGATTCACTCATTCCCTCTCACCTTCCCCTGTTCCCCTCCACTGTAAGAGCCTTTTCTTTTCTGTTTTTTTTTTGAGATAATTTACCATTCTACCTCCCTTTCTTCTTCTCCTAGTATAATCTCTCTCATCCCTTAATTTTATTCTCCAGATATGACCCTTAATCTTCAACTCACCTGTGCCCTTCTATCTATCTATCTATCTATCTATCTATCTATCTATCTATCTATCTATCTATCTATATATATCTATACATTATAATTTCCCCCAACTACCCTAATACTGACAAAGGTCTCATGAGTTATAAATATCATCTTTCCATGCAGGAATGTAAACAGTTCAACCTTAATAAGTCTCTTATGATTTCTCTTTCCTGTTTACCTCTTCATGTTCCTTGAGTCTTGTATTTGAAAGTCAAATTTTCTATTCAGCTCTGGTCTTTTCATCAAGAATGCTTGAAAGTCCTCTATTTCACTGAATGACCATTTTTTCCCCTGAAGGATTATACTCAGTTTTGCTGGGTAGGTGATTCTTGGTTGTAATCCTATCTCCTTTGCCCTCCAGAATATTATATTCCATGCCCTGCAGTCCTTTAATGTAGAAGCTGCTAAATCTTGTGTTATCCTGATTGTGTTTCCACAGTACTTGAATTGTTTCTTTCTGGCAGCTTGTAATATTTTCTCCTTGACCTGGGAACTCTGGAATTTGGCTACAATATTCCTAGGAGTTTTCCTTTGGGGATCTCTTTCAGGAGGGATCTGGATTCTTTCAATTTCTATTTTGCCCTCTGGTTCTAAAATATCAGGGCAGTTTTCCTTGATAATTTCTTGAAAGATGATGTCTAGGCTCTTTTTTTGATCATGGCTTTCAGATAGTCCAATAATTTTTAAATTCTCTCTCCTGGATCTATTTTCCAGGTCAGTTGTTTTTCCAATGAGATATTTCACATTGTTTTCTAATTTTTCATTCTTTTGGATTTGTTTTACAGTGTCTTGATTTCTCATAAAGTCACTAGCTTCCAATTGCTCTATTCTAATTTTTAAGGAAGTATTTTCTTCAGTAATCTTTTGGACTTCCTTTTCTATTTGGCCAATTTTTTTTTAGGGCATTCTTCTCCTCATTGGCTTTTTGGACCTCTTTTGCCATTTGGGTTAGGCTATTTTTTAAGGTGTTATTTTCTTCAGTATTTTTTTGGGTCTCCTTTAGCAAGCTGTTGACTTGTTTTTCATGATTTTCTTGCATCACTCTCATTTCTCTTCCCAGTTTTTCCTCTACTTCTCTTACTTGCTTCTCAAAATCCCTTTTGAGCTCTTCCAAGGCCTGGGACTGATGATATATTTTTCTTGGAGGCTTTGGATGTAGGAGCTTGACTTTGTTGTCTTCTTCTGGTTGTATATGTTTATTTTGATTTTCTTTGTCACCAAAGTAAGATAATATAGTCTGACTCTTTTTATGCTGCTTGCTCATGATCCTGGCCAATTATTTGAGTTTCAAACTCTTTGTTAAGGTAAGAGTCTGCTTCCAATGTGGAGAATTTACTGTCCCAAGCTTTGGGGGTTTGTACAGCTGTTTTCAGAGACACTTGTAGGGCCCTGTAAATTTTCAGTTCTTCCAAGGTGGTATGATAAGGGGAGAGGTGTTTACTCCTTTCCTGGCCCGTGCTCTGGTCTATTAGTGACCACAAGCACTCCTTTCTGTCCTGGAACCATGAGGAGGGTTTCCTCAGCACAGCCACTACAAGCTCCACCACAGTGCTTCTGCTCACCAGAGGACCGCCACCCAGAACTGTGATCCAGATCCAAGCACGGGCAAAGCAAGAGATTCCTGCCTCAGCACTGACAAAGAGATCCCTGCAATATCTCTCTGATCAGCCACTGGATTCCCCCTCAGTCTTTCGGCAGGAAGCTCAGAAGGCAGCTGCCCCTCCAGGGCCGCACTCTTGGGGAACTGGACCTGAGACTTCATGCTCCTCTCTCAGCACTGCAGAAACAGACTTTTAACACTGACCTTCTAAGTTGTCTTTGGCATTTGTGGGTTGAGAAATTTGGAAACCACCACAGCTGCCTGCAATTCAGTCCTCTGAGGCCTGCTCCAGGTTAGGTGTGACATGGGGGCACAGGCCGCACCGTGCTCTACTCCCAGCCCAGTGAGATATACCTTTCTGATCAATCTTCCAGGTTGTCTTGGGCTGGAAATTTGTTTCACTCTGTCTTTTTGTTGGTTCTGCTGCTTTAGAATTTGTTTAGAGCCATTTTTAATAGGTATTTGAAGGGGTTTGGTGGACAGCTCAAGGAAGTCACTGATTTAGCCCCTCGGTCTTGGCTCCGCCCCCAGATTGAGTTCTTGCTCTAGGAACTACACCTCTGATTCCTGGAACTGAAAAGAAGCCACAGATCCAGTCCCCAGTCTGATTCATTGTCGCAGGACTTAAAAGGGACCAGGAGCAGGTGAACCTTCCTCCCACCCTCTGCACTAGGCAAAAAGCATACATAGGCAGGAGCCACAGGAAAGACAGCATGCCTGTCCCAGGGGGTTAGTTTGAAAGAGGCAGCCTGTTGTGGCCAGGTGGCCATGGAAAGGGGCCACTTCCATCCCATGGCAGGGGAACATGGCATGTTCAGAGGAAGGTCCTAGCATCTTCTTCCGGGGTGCTGCCATTTTAGGTGGTGTGAGTATCCACAGCCAAGCCCCATTACACTCTGTGGGGAGGGAGGCCTTTGTGCAATAGAAAGATCATTTGCAAGAACTAGGCTGTTTTGTCTGGAGAAGGGAAGGGATGAGTCGGGGAGGGAGCATGCTTGCTGTCTTTGAGTTTTTCAATGGCTCTCACATGGTAGAAGGTTTAAATTTCTTCAGCTTGGACCCACAGGATGGCACTGGGGGCAAGGGGAAAGGTGGGAGAAGCAGAGCTAGTCTGCTGTAGCTCAGTACAGTGAACAAAGCACAGGAATCAGGAGATTCAGAGTGCGGTCTCACTTCAGACCCTTACCAGCTATGGGATGCTAGGCAATGACTGCATCCTTTTGAGCCTTAATTTACTCATGTGTAAAATGGGGATAAAAATCACACCAGGGTCATAGTGGGGTTCAGATGAAAACTCCAATGTAAAGCATCTCATAGAGCTTAACTAACTATGTCACTGTGGGCTATTAGTAAGTGAGTATGCTGTGCTGCCTAAGGAGGTCAGGGTTATCTACGTGGGTCTGTATAGACATGCCTCTCAGGGAGGAATGAATAGATATCTTCAGGGTCTCTTTTGCCTACCCCTCTGCCAGAAGGGAGACTTTGATTACTGCCAGGATGGGAGCTAGAGGTCAGGGACACAAGGTTGGCTGCTTTGCTCTCCTCAGAGAGCAGGTACCAGGCTAGAATTAGACCCATCTGCCCACCCCCAAATATGTTAATCTAGGGGACATGATTTTTAGGTTCAAACTGAACTCTTGATCACTATTCCTTAGTGTTCAAGGAGTGTCACAAAGATCTATATGAAGGCTTGACTCCCTGATAAATGCCCATTACACATGCATAGCAAATAGCAAATAAACACATTTATCCAAGCTGATAGAAAATAGAAATCTGAGAAGTTACATAGATTAGACTATATTAGAAAATACGCTGAGTGAAGGAGCTATTCCACTGGTAGCAAGATAGCTCAACTCAAACAAGAGACAGAACCCTACATCTTACCCAAGAGGAAATACCCTAAAGTGCCTGCCATAAGATAGAGGGGAAGCCATGAGCACAATAAACTAGCTATAGAGACATGATCAAGGTGCTTTCCTCTCTCCACCTTCTCATAATCTTTGTCTTTCTCTCCCCCTGGAAAGGACCTGGAATTGAGGGTTCTTTCTGTCAAAGCAGAAAGTCAGAAGACCAAGGGTCTTTCCTTTACTACACCCTCAACAACTCTGCCCTCATGCAGGCCTGGCATATCTGGTAACCATTCTCCAACAATCAGGAGAGCAGACTGGGCTTGAGCCACAGTTGTTATCACAATTATAAGCATTATCTCATTCTCCTGTTTTTCATACAGGTGGAGATAGAAATTGTCCCTGGGGAAATCCCTATCCTGCTATTCTTCCTTGACAGTCAATTTTCTAGGGCCAAGAGGCAAGTGGAGAAAATACGCTCTTTTTGTAGTTGAATAAAAGCATATAGTCCTAGGTTTATCCTCTGTGGGCTCATTCATTACAAGCATATTTGGTCCTCTTTCAGCAGCAGACAGACCTACACATTTTGGGCATCTGGTTTCCACATGATTTTGTTCTCCTTTGCCAGATTTCCATACTTTGGAAGCTTTTTGTGTTTTATGTAGCTTGGAGAGAAGGATGTTAGGGATGGTGAAATATATTAAAAGCACTCACCTGAAGTTTTTCTTTTTTATGAATAAAGTTATAGCTGGGCAATCATGAGCAACAGTTTGATCTGGGGTAATAATCTTATTGCAGTTTGGTTTATTGACTGAATTCCAGAGATTCTAGAATCCATATTTTTGTTGTTCATCCTTCCTTTTTTGAAGAGAACCAATGAAATAACAGGGTGATGTCTTGACTTGCATGTGAATTTAAGTGAGGCAGAATTGCAGAAAGTTGTCGGCCTTACTCGCTCTTTCTGAGTCATTTGAAGTTCAGTGGTAAGACAGAAGTCAAGATGAGTGGCAATGGCCTGGGGTGCAGCGGATGACTTTGGCATCTTCTATGTTGGGCTAAGCTCTAAGCACTCCAGAGTGTCTGCTTCAGCCACCTTTGTGGCCGCTGGAACAATCTGATCATTCCACAGGGGAAAGTCTTCATGTGCTTGGAGTAGGACCCCACCCCCCAACTCACTCCTGGGTTTGAGGCCCGTCAGTTACCCTCAACCTGCCTTAGCCCATCTGTTAAGACAGTTTTCCCAGAGTGTGGCCATTGCACATGCTACAGCTTCAGTTCTAAAGAGCTGCACTTGCTACATGGGGACTTGTTATCTGTCAGTCCATGAAGCTACAGAGCAGTTAGCTGGGGGATCTATCTAGCCAACAGGTGGCTAAGCATGGGACATTGATTGTCTTGTTAATTAATATAACAGTCTGGAGTGGAGTGGGGATGGATCTACATAGACTTCTGGGACCTGGTGTTATTTATTCACCGCACCCCTCTTCCTGCCATCTCCCCAACAAGATATACCAAATGCTTTGGACTTGAGGCAACCTGAGAAAAAGAAGGAGAAAATACAGGGAGAGGAGTAAGGTGGAGGGTTTGATTCAGTCCACAAATTCAGTCACGTTTTATTCAGTTTGGTCTTATTATTGCTTGGTGAAGAGATGCCTGCTGATTTCCAAGAAGCTTCTTCAGGTTCTTGACTTGTATGTCATGGGCTTGGTGCCGTATCAATCAATCCTTCTCCTTCTTTTAGGCATGGGAGTGTTCATCTATCTAGAGCTGCCTTGGGGTAATGGACCCTATGTTGTGGTAATATACAGGTTTTTGTTAGAATAGTTTCCTAATTGAATGTGGTACATTATATTTTTCCAAAACTGTACATCAAGACCAGTATTAGGTGACAATGATTGCTTCAAACAAGTTTTTCCCATTCAGCCTTGATTTCAGAATGCCATTTTGTGACTTATGTATGCAGCCACACTCTTCTCTTTGGGATCTTCATTCTTGGCGTGTGCCAGCTGGAGAAGATCAGGATTTTCGTAGGCATGACCTTCATTGGTTTGCTCAATACAATCTCAAGTTTCTAGATAGAAGTCTTCAGGCTCTATGCTTCCTTGGGCTTTAGGATTTCATCCTTATGGAATCCAAACTGCATCATAAGATCATTGGAATAAGTTTCCATAGGATGAAGGAAATGGTTGGTGTGTTTTCTGGTGGAGACATAAAAAGCAGGATGCCAGTCATGTGCATCAAATGGCTTGGGTGTGACATAATATGTTTGGGTTTGATGCCTTCTTTGATTTGGAAGCCATACGTAGTTCCTTTTTGGAGAGATAAGACAGTGTTTAGGATGAGGAAAAAACGTACTGAGCTTAAACTGTCTGCCCCACTGTTTTATATAAATTGTTCTTGACGTTGTTGGACTGGTGCCTCGTTGTAAACAAAGGATAGTTTCCATTGTGGAATCAAAGACTCAAGCATCCTCACTGTTTATGATTCTACTTGAGATGGATCATAGGATAGTAATGAGCCAAGAACAGGGGAGTGAGTCAAAGGTTTTGTGATAATCCACAAAGGTGGTAGAGATGCTGTGGCATTTTCAGCCAGCTTGTTCAATAATTACAGCATTGATAAGAAGTTCCTCTTCACACTCCTGAGACTTTGGACACATCCTTTTTTATTCTTTAGACAATATATTGTTTTCTCGTATGTGTTTATAGATACCCCCCTTTCCATGATACAAGCTGTGAATACTTCATATAAAGTATGTGGATGTATAATAAGCTTATAATTAGAGGGGTCTCTGGGATTCTCATCCTTTGGATGAGAACAGATATTCTATTAAGAAAGGTGGGACCAGGCCCACATCTGTGAGGAGGCTGGAAGTGTGCCTTGCTAGTGATTTCCCCTTCCCACGTGTTTGGACCAATAAGTATGGATTTAATCCTAGCCCACCAATTTCCGGTTGTGTAGAAAAGTTTGAGTCTCAGTTACCTCCATGGACTTCAACAAGGCAAGTCAACAAGCATTTATTTGGTGCCTACTTTGTTCCAGACACCATGCTAAGCACTGAGGATAGCAGCCAAATAGAACCAACACAGCCCATGCTTTCAAGGAGGTGCCAATCTCATGGTGGAGAGGGGTCATACACAAACAACTCTTCTGTCATTCATTTCATCAATAAAGAACAAGCTTTCTCTTCCTCTTCCTCTTCTTCCCGTTAACGATTTTAATGGTGTTGGGTTTCTTAGGAGCACCTAGGACAACGATACCCCAACTGCCCATCTCTCTCTGCCCAGGGTTCTCTCTGCTCCCTGATTTCTTTCCTTCTTCAGCTCCTGTCTTCAAGCTTTTAGTTGATTTTGTTCTTGACACAGTTTTGACTCCGTGTATTGTCTTGACCTTTTCACGGATGCTTTCCATCTCTGATTAAGAAAAAAGAATTTCAGAGAAGCTTTTGTCGTCCAGACTCCTTTTATTATAGTAGGTTTCAGGTTTTCACCGTGTGTGCCAGTTCAGCATTGATGTAATCTCCCAGTGCCTTTCCACAGGTCCACAGTGGCTCTCTCCAGTGACTTCAGCCATGATGAATTTGATGGCTCCCCTTGATGATATGCCTTGAGGGATCACCTTTCCTCCTGGGCTTCTTGCCATAGCAACAGCTGCCACACATATTGCAGTGGTTGAAGTCCTGCTGCATCTGAACCTTTCTGTTGGTTACTGATGGACCATGCCTTGGCTGCTATGCTTTTGTAATTGTTCTGTTTTGGTATAACAAAATACCAGCTTTACAAAATACCTTCTTTACCTGTTAGTTGGATTCAGGCTACACAGCTCAAGAAGGGCATTTTGGAATTTTGGTCTCTATTCTTGTCACTTCTTTCCAACCACCTGCGATGTGGGTGGTGCTGGGTTTGGCCTCTGTCTCACCACAAGGGACCATGTCTGGAGTTTTCATGAAGGGAAGAATAGCAAGGCTTGCACAGGCTCCTCAGCTTTGCTCAACTCAGATTTTAGGGGCTCCCAAATTTCATGTCTTTGTTCATGTAGTCTAGGTTTAAGGATAATATCATCATTGTCATTGCCATTATCATTGTTGATTTTCCATTCACTGCCACTCCATCATAGTGTGAAGTGGAGCTGAGGGCATACTTAACCAAAACTAATTTGAAGCCCTTGCCTGTAACTGGTGACACCGATTTCCAGTGTTACATTGTGGTCCTAGTACAGAATGAAAGTAATCTTGCCATCTGTCCACTCCCCATGCACTCATTGTCTGCCCACTTTAGTGTCACCTGCTGCCCTATCTCAACAGCCCGAGGTGGGGTCACCTGGTAGCTCTGACTTCTTGCCATCTATCTTGTCTTCTTATGACAGCTCTGTCATCCCCCCTGTCCAACTGATCACCATGAACCTTCTATGAAGGGCCAGCCTACAGCCTGAGCTGCCCATTATTTAGATCCATAGGAGTGGCTTTACCACACTGGCTGGGGGTGAGGAGGGCTACCTAAGGAAGTAGGACCTCTGGAGATGATAGGCAAGTATTTTAAGGTGTGTGCTTGTGAGGTCAGTACAGCTACTGTAGTGGTCACAGGGTACTGAGTTCCCACTGTCCATCACCCCAAATGGTTTTCTCTTACTGTGCTGCTGGCCCCTACCCCCATCCCCTCTGTGGCATGGATGATAGATTGGCCATTATTATTGTTGTCATCACTGGACATGGAGTTCAAATCTAGCCTCAAATCCTTTCTAGTAGTGTGACTCTGAGCAAATCACTTATCGTTTGTCTGCCTCAGTTTCCTCAACTACAAAATGGGGATAATCATAACTCCTACCTTCCAGGGCTCTTGTGAAGATCAAGTGAAGTAATAGTTGTGAAGTGTATTACAAACCTTGAATCATCATATAAATGCTGGCCACTATTAGCTAGCAGTGACACCAACGATCTCTAACCATCAGAGTCTCCCCAAAGCAGATAGACCAGATTGGGGGGCAGCGGCCTCCCCCTCACCTGAAATCTTCAAATGACACGGGATGATCACTATGCCCTTGCACTAAAATATCTGAGGTCAGGGTCTCTTTTCAGCCTTCTTTTTATTCCTAAGAAATAGCTCAGAGCCTTGCACGCAATAGGCATTTAATAAATGTCAGTGAAATTGCTTTTCTACACTGTTTGAGATGCTCAGAGAAAAGTTATGGGAAAATACAATAAAATGGAGAGGCTTGGTAGGAAAGGGAAATTGGGGGTGGTGGGGAGGGGAGGAAAAACTACAGGGGACATTTGTTTGGATAATGCTTAGACTAGATGGCCTCTGGGGTCCTATCCAAGGCTCCCTGAGCTTTGTCATTTCGTAGCCTCTCAAAGGGCCTGTGTGATGATCTTGATGTACTTGGGCCAGTGGGAAAGTGGGAGTGGGTCTCAGCATCATGCTGGGCTGTGGCTGGCACCACTCACTGGGCATATTGGCCCATCACACTCTACAGTGGTATTTAGTGTGATGAGAAAGCGGGTGCAAAGCTAGCTTCACCTTTCCAAGACTGGGATATATTGCTTGGACTGCAGGTCATATCCCAAATGGTCTTGGGGCTGGGGCCCAGGGATGTTAAAGGACGCTAGGGGAAAGATTCAGACTGCTTGTTGTGGGTACAGGGCACTAGACTGGCCTTTTTGGGCTCTTCTGCAGGGGAATAGCCTCCATGATCACGAGCTGGGGGAGAAAGGGTCTGACACCTGCCATTTGTACTCTGGTTTATGGAGGCAGCACTCCCTGAAGACAGCTAGGGAGAAGCTGGCTCTCTAGAACACGAGACCTAAAACATGGACAATGATGTTGGATGATCTCCAGAAAGATACTGCCTTGCTGCCCCCTCACTGAGTCCCAGGGTATATTGAGATGAGTCCCCAAACAGCCAGGTTGGGAAGCTACAGACTGTGGAGAGGGGCTTATTTTATTGGATGTGTTACCTAAATTAGCAGGTGTCTGGTAATGAGAGACAGGGACAGAGGCATGCACCCAAATGAGGAGACCCAGAGAGACCCAGAGAAATAGAAACACAGAAAGATGTAGAGAGAAACAGATGGACAGAAAAAGTGTGTCTGACCAGTGATTTCCCACAAACTCTTCAGTGCTGCTGCTATTGCTGCTTCCTCAGAAGAGAAAGGATAAAAAGAAAGATGAAGGTAGATGAGAAATGGGCCACCATGCTCCTTCTGTCTCTCTTAGGTTGTGCCCAGAGACACCCATTCTTTTTCTGGGGCTGGGCTGACACCTCAGCTCAGGTTTATGATAAAGACCTGGCAGATAGTGATAGCAAAGGGTGCTTTGGAGCTTGCAGGTGTTCTGAGGATGCATCCAGAAAATCCCCAGTCTAACTTAACCTCCTCATGCCTGATGGAGACCAGACAGTGCCTCAAAATGCCCAGGGCAGCTAGGACTGAAGATGTAGGCTGGGAGCTTTTGAAAGAAGTAGTATTATTGAGGGGTTCCTCTCCTTCCCCTCTCCTACCTTCCTCTCACCACGTTATTATCTCAGCACCTTTCTCTGAGCATCTCAGAACACTGACCAAAAGGCCTTGGATTAAACTCAATCAAACAGACACATATGAAATCCCTCTGGTCTTTGAGACATGTAGGAGAGAAGGAGGAAAAGAGAGCCTACCCTAGGTAGCTTCCATTCCAATTCAAACTATACTTAGTAAGTAAACACAAGAGAGTTTGAGGGAGCAGATATTAAGAAACAGTACATCAGGAAGGCTTCTTGTGGTCTCACAGGACATGGCACCATCAGAGCTCCTTAAAGCAAAGCTATGTATTCTACAAGGCAGAAATAAGGACAGGAGCAGGGTGGTGGGAGCCCACATCTTTTTTCTGACCTCCAACAGGGTGGCCACCTTGGGCAGACACCCTGTTCCTTTCAGGGCCCAGGCTAGGACCCTCCTCCCACTGAGCAGGAAAGGTCTAGTAGCCTTGAAGTCCTCAGGGAGCCTGAGGGAAGGCAAGCAGGAGAGAGTTCAGAAAACAGGGAACATATCCCATTGCTCAGTTTCCTCGTGTTGGAATTTTCTCCCCAAACTCTCCCCCATCATCCTACTTCCCCTATCACTGCACAAGGCAATGCCATCCTCCCTCAGGCTTCCAACCTAGGACTCATCCTGGGCTCCTCATCTCTCACCCAGCCCCAATCCAACATGGTGCTAAGGCCTGTTGATTTCACATCTGCAGCATTCCTTATCAGTTTCACCTCTACAGCCTTTCTTGTCGATTTCACTTCTCCAGCATCTCTTGCTGATTTCACTTCTCTAGCATCTCTTGTCATTTCACCTTTGCAGCATTTCTCCTCTTGAATACTCCTTTTCTGTGCTGATGCTGCCCCAACCCTGGTGCAGACTCTCACTATCTCTTATGTAGACTACTGCAGTAGCTTGTATGTGGGTCTACCTGCTTTGGGTCTCTTCCCCACTTCAATCTCCATTCAGCCATCAAAGTGATTTTCCTAACGTGTGGGTCTGATCATAATATGAGCAAATAATAATAACAGCTAGCATTTCTATATCACTTTAAGGTTTTCTAATACTTTACATGTGTTATCTCATTTGAGCTTCACTATAGCCCTGGGAAATAGATGTTGTTGTTATCCCCACTTTGCTGATGAGAAAACCGAAGCTGAGTGAGCTTATGACTTGCTCTAGGCCACACAGATCATTAAGTTTCTGAGGCTGGATTCAAACTCAGGTCCTCCTGACTTCCTGACTCAAACTCACTGTGCCATCTGACCCCCTTACTCAGTAGACTTCAATAGCTCTCTAGTACCTCTGGCATCCAGTTTGAAGCCATTTGTTTTCATTTAAAGCCTCTCCCAGCCTGACTCCTTCTCACCTTCCCAGTGTCTTCATACTTTGCTCCCTTGTATGTAATCACTGGCCATCCTGGCTTCCTGGCTGCCTTTAGAACCCAGCCCATCAGCCCCCTACCTCTGCCTTTGCCCTGGCTGTTTCCCATCCCTCCAGCGCTCTCTCTCCTGATCTTCCTTGAAGGCTCAGCTCAAGCGCCACTCTCTCCAGGAGGGCTTCCTTGACAGATTACCCCTTACACCCTCCCCAGTGTCATCTCCTCCAAGGTCACTTTCCATCGATTTTAGATTTACCTGGTGTATTCCAATGCACATGTGCTATCTTCCCCATTCAATTTGAAGGACCCCAAGAAAGAGACTATCTCCCCTTTTTGTTTTTGTGTCCCCAGTGTTGGCCCTCCAAAATTACTTTTGGATAGACACACTGCTTTTCCTGTGGAGAGCCCAGCCTTTCAGCCTAAGAAGGCCTAGAAGCCTAGGGAGATGCTTAAGAGTGACCATGAGATATTCTGTCCTGGTGGTGGGTAACTCATCTCTCTGTGTGACCCAAGACAAAGGCCATCCAAGGTGATGCCTTAGACAGAGCTTTGAGAGGAAGGGAGCTTTCCTCCTAGGAAGGGTCAGAAGGACAGGTCATCAGAGGTACTGAACATGTTTCCCTAACAATTATGGGTATCCAGTGCTTCCCCTTCTGCTGCTGGTGAGGCTGAGGCATGAGGCTGGCTGCATTCTGCACATGCAGGGGTTCCTGTGCAGTGAAGGCAATTCTATAAACTCTGAGCAGGGTATTTCAAACTGAGTCCTTGAAATGCAGTGAAAGGAAGTTGGCCCTTGGAGCTGACCTTTCCACAGAGCTATTGCCAATTGACATTTCCTGAGATCTAGGACTAGCCTCTTATTTCTCAGGCTTGTTTTCTCCTCACCCTTAATCGTCCCTTTTTGGGCAGAGCAGGCAGGTCAGTGATAATTAGCACGAGGAAAGTCAGGGCTTTCTGCTTTGCTGGAATCACTTTTTTTTTAAAAGATATTTTTTGTTTCCTTTTTTGGACGTGTGAGACAGAGAGTGGAGACAGTATCCCCTCCAGAGACCAGTGCCAGGCCTGCCATCCAGTGGGCCTCTGCTGGTACCTTCTCCTAATCCTTTATAGCCATGGGTTCTCTATGGTGGGATGCAGAAGTAGATAAATCATGGACCCTGCCCACGAGGAGCAGGCAGGCTGAAGAAAGGAGGAAAGATCAATGGTGTGTGGCCTTCCTGGTTGATCTGCCATGGCTGAGCCAACCCCTGAGGCTCACAATCCCCATGCAAATGCTGCATGTGGGGACTGGGGGAGGGGAGGCAAGCTTGCTTAGACAGGATGGGCCTCTGAGTCAGGGCCAGTTGCCACAAGTGGCATTTTCTTCTGGGCAGGAGATGGAGGATGTGAAGACAGAAACCAAGGGGAGTCCTGCTGTAGGCCTGTAGTTGGAATGTGGAAGAATGTGAACAAGGAGAAAGGAAACAGAGGGACCCTGGACCCCAGTAAGGTAGGTGTTAAGGGGCAAAATTGGAGCTCTTTCTGATGGTCATTGAGATAGCAACAACGGAGTCAATCATTGCCTTCATATCTGGGAGATGAGAGATATGAGAGAACACTAGCCACAACCTTGGATAAGATGAGAGCTGCCAATTCTACTGCCTGAAGTACTGGAGGATGACTCCAAGAACTCCAGAGGACTGACTGGCCTTCCCCTCTGCCCTGCTGCTGCTTCCCTAGATCCTCTTTGCTTTATCATCTGCCCTACCCCTATGTCCTAGTTACCACTCCTACCCCCATCACTCCTTGGCTGGATAAATCAGGCTACTCCTCAGGGCCAGCCCATCTCCCACCATGACTCTCAGTTGCTGCTGTCTGCTCTGGTGGGCTCTGAAAAGACTCTAATTATGAAGCATACCTTGGACAAAGATTCATGTGACTTCAAAGCTCACAAGGTCATAACCTGGTTCATTCACCTAGGATTAGTGAAGGCTAAATATAACATAAATAGTCACCATGAATTCAGGGACATGTGGTGGCAAAGTAGAGACAGAGATAAATAGATAAATATATCTACATCCATATCTATATCCATGATGTGGTCCTTCCCCCCCACCCAGAGGTATACTGATCCTTCTATAGTTGGATTCATTTCTAGCTCCATCATCAGTTCTTCTGACTTGAAGCCAACCAGAAAACTTCTCACAACCTAATACCAGCCCCTTAGTCACTCTTGACCATAAGTAGGCTCTCCAAGCCCCAACGTATTAGAATGAAAGCAGGGCTCTGTCCTTCCCAGGCAAATGGAGAAATCCTTCCCTGCTCTTAGGCCTGGGCCCTCATTGGCCAGCCCTCCTTCTATAATACTTCCACAATTGAATTTAAAGATTGTAAATCTCATATAAACCTTACAACAAACAAGAGATAAGGATATAATGGGTCTCAGTAGCTCCATTTTGCAGAAGAGGGCCATGAGTATCCAAGAGTTGGAGAACCAACCCAATGCTCATGCAGCTGGAATCAGGGGCCTGAATTCAGCCCAGGTCTGCCTGACTGCACTTCATCTTCAGTGTTCTTCCTACTGCACCAACCTGCCTCTATTACCAGCAGCATCAACCAGTCATCCTAATGTGAGGAGACAAATTTGACCTCTCAGGTATACCCATCACTAGATGTGGCTCTGGATGACTGTACCTTGTTGTAATGGGACAGGATAGTTACAGGATGTGTTGCACAAATAAAGGAAATGGAGAGAGGAATTTTTGTGGAGAACATTTGGATGAAGAGCAACAGAGGCAGGCACAAAAGTAACATTCTTATCTGAACATATAACAAATAACCTCCAGAGTTGTATATCAATAATGTTTACTCTCAAGTTCAGATGAGAGTTTTAGCCATTTTCCAACTTGCCCCAAGGGAGTCCCAAAAATGGTACCTAAGAGGCAGATGAAACTGCTCTGTAGCACCAAGCATGGTGACATCTCTTAGTTTTGTGGAGAAAGTTTCCATATTGGGAGTCCCTGGTATTGTTGAAATCATACATTTAGGCTTTCCTCCCACCAAAAAAAAAATCATCTCCCAGATATTTAGATGGCATTGAATTAACTAATATACTTGAGAAGCAACAGAAATTACTCAAGCAGCTAGCTACAGAAGCATCAGTATATATGCTACTGCATTAGTAATAAGGTCCAACCATGAAGGTTTTTCTAAATTGTCCCTTTGAATGCATCCAGTCTTAAATTATCTGGGAGCTACAGTTGAAGGAAATTCATAAATAATAATTTCTCAAAACTATTTCAAACCCATATGAGAAGCTTATTTAGAATAGCAGACTAGGAGCCAGAGAGATTGCTTTGGGTTTCTAATCTCCTTACTATTCCTGTATTCCCCTCCTATTGGAGATTAGTCCTTTGGGTTTTGAAGTGTCTGGGGCCTTCTACTATGCTAGACAGTCAGAATGAATGAGGGGGATTACACTGGAACTCCCCTCAGGTGTCACAGATTATCCTTGTGCATAGATACAGCAGCAACTTGGCTATTTTAGCCCTTTCTTCATTATTTGTGTTATTTTGTGTCTTAATTAAGTGCTTTTGCTTTTGGACATAAATGGACGGGGTATAATTCAGAAGAGTGGGGTCACAGGCCTAAATGGAATAGTTCCTAACTCAACATCACTCTCCAGAAACTGGAGGGACTTCCCCAGTGAAATGGATTTGTGGCCATTTACCAGTCCTGGCCATCTCTCAAGGCCAAGCTCAGATGCCATCCTCTCCAAGATCATTGGTCCCCCAGTTCTAAATGATCCCCATTTCCTATGGGTCCTAATATCCTGTTTTCTCATACCAGTTCATTGTATATGTTCTATATCTCTAATTAGATGGTAAGAGATAATCATTGTAAAGCTCCTAGTACAGTGCCTGTCAAATGGTCAGTACTATATAAATGTTAGCAATCATCATCTTCATCATTATTACTAATTATCTTCCTAGCATCCTATTTTCTATTTGCTGTTCAGCCATTTCAGTTGCATCTGACTCTTTGTGACCTGGTTTAGGGTTTTCTTGGCAAAAATGATGGAGTGATTTGCCATTCCCTTTTCTAGCTCATTTTTACAAATGAGGAAACTGAGGCAAACAGGATTAAGTGACTTGCCCAGGGTCACACAGCTAGTAAATGTCTAAGGCTTGATTTGAACTCAGGTCTTCCTAACTCCAGGCCTGCACTCTATCCACTGTGCCACCTCTTAATGCATTGTAAACTCAGGAGGACAAGAATCAGGTCAAACTATTGGTTCCTGTTGCTCATGTGGTCTACTGAATCCTCAGGTCTTTTTCACAGGAATAGTCATCTAGTTATGTATCTCCAGTGAGCTGCAAATAGTCAACGGCTTCCCTCGGTTACCACTGGTCTCCCCAGCATCATTCCCAGGACTGTGCCCAAATGCTTCCTGGAATCTCCTCTCCCTTCCATCACAAACCAAACTCTACCGCATTCTGCCAGGGTCCTAGGTATTGCAGATACTCAGAAGTGATACCTGCTGTCCTTGTAAGCTGGTGGGGAGAAAGAGCATGAGCCCCAAGAGAGGGCTACCCTTGACAATTAAGTCATCAAACCGCAGGATTAGCATAATCAGCCATCACTGGATAGGATACTAAATGCTCATGCTTGCATTTTCTTCATCATCCCAGACTATCAGGCTGATGGGTTTAAATGTGCATCCTCAGCTTATTCCTTCTTCCCAATAACTTTTCACCCAACACCTACCCTTCCCACACACACCCTACACACATTCCCTTTAAGTCTTTGTTTATAAGATTCTTCACCTGCTTCAGCCTAGGTCTTCAGGATGAACATTAATTATGCACCCTCTTGCTCCAGGATGACTTGGTTCCCCTTCTCTCTTCTCACAGGTGTTTGTATCTGGATCTCCTCTGCACCCCTTCCATCTATCTATTCTCCTGCTCAGATGTCCCCATCTTGGACCCATCCCTGCTGCCCCCTTTCCACAGTCTGCATTACCCTATTCACTCTATCCATTCTTCATAGACATTTTCAAAGTTCTTTCACCCCTAATAGTTTATCAGATTCTCAGGTACTTGAGATGGAAGAGTCACCAGTCACTAATATGGTTGAAATTCCAGCAAGAATCTCTTTTAACAACAAACACATTGAGAAGTAGCTTTCTACCCTGTAAAGCCCAGGGAAGAGTACCCTCCCACTTCTACAGGCATGCTACCTTTTCCAGAGGTTGCAATCGTTAATGTCTTTCTTTCTCTCTTTTAAAAATTTTTTTATTTTCATTTTTTTTGCTTTATCTATATTTTATTCTTTTATATCTGTAGCCCTGTTGCCCATCCCCACACATACATACATCCATGTGTAATATAAACTCCATAAGGTCAGGGACTATTTTTATCCTTGTATCCCAAATGTCTAGCCCCATACCTAGCACCTATTAGGTAAGCATTAAATGCTTATTGCATTGCTAAAAAGAAGCAAACACAGAGATTGTGATAGTGGCTGAGGCAAGGGTTTTGACAAGGAGAGGAATGAGCTAATATGGGGACTTTGGCAGCTGTTTACTCTTTTTTTTATGTTTTTTTCCATATGCTTTTGAGTTCAAAATTTTTTCTCCCTTTTCCTCCCCGCCACCCTCCCCAAGACGTCGCACAATCTGATATAGGCTTTACATTTACATACCCATTAAACATATTTTCGCATTAGTGAAGTTGTAAGTAAAAATTAAAAACAATAGGAGGAACCATCAGAAAGATGAAACAAAACTCAACAGAAGGTAAAAATAAGTGATAGCGATTCGACTTCCATAGTTCTTTCTTTGTGAAATGGAGTTGTGGCCATTTACCAGTCCTAGCCATCTCTCAAGGCCAAGTTCAGATGCCATCCTCTCCAAGATCATTGGTCCCCCAGTTCTAAATGATCCCCATTTCCCATGGGTCCTAATATCCTATTTTCTCATACCAGTTCATTGTATATGTTCTATATCTCTAATTAGATTGTAAGAGATAATCATTGTAAAGCTCTTAGTACAGTGAATTTTCCATCCTGAGGCCTCTGGAGATGTCTTAGATCCTCATAATGCAGTTTAACATTCTTAGTCATTGCATAACATGGCTGTTATTGTGTACAAAGTCCTCTTGGTTCTGCTCACTTCACTCAGCATCAGACCATATAAGTTTCCAGGCTTTTCTGAAGTCAGCATGTTCATCGTTTCTTATAGAGCAATATTATTCCATTACATTCATATACCACAACTTGCTCAGCCATTCCCCAATTGATGGGCATCCTCTCAATTTCCAATTCTTTGCCACCACAAAAAGAGCTGCTATGAATATTTTTGTACATGTGGGTCCTTTTCCCATTTGTCTGCTCTCTTTGGGATATAGCCCTAGAAGTGCTATTGCTGGATCAAAGGGTATGCACATTTTTGGCCCTTTGGGCATAGTTCCAAATTGTTTCCAAAATGGTTGGATCATTTCACAACTCCACCAACAATGTATTAGTTTCCAATTTTCCCACATCTCTCCAACATTTATCATTTTCCTGTTTTGTCATGTTGGCCAATCTGATAGGCGTGATGTGGTACCTCAGAGTTGTTTTGATTTGCATTTCTCTAATCAATAATGATTTAGAGCATTTTTTTCATATGACTATAGATGGCTTTAATTTCTTCATCTGAGAACTGTCTGTTCATATCCTTTGACCATTTATCAATTGGGGAATGGCTTGTGTTCTTATAAATTTGTCTTAATTCTCTATATATTTTAGAAATGAGGCCTTTATCAGAGAGACTGGTTGTAAAAATTCTTTCCCAATTTTCTACCTTCCTTCTAATCTTAGTTGCATTGGCTTTTTTGTGCAAAAACTTTTCAATTTAATGTAATCAAAATTATCCATTTTGCTTTTCATAATGTTCTCTATCTCCTGTTTGGTCATGAATTCTTCTGTTCTCCATAGATCTGATAGGTAAACTATTCCTTGTTCTCCCAGTTTACTTATGGTATCAGCCTTTATATCTAAGTCTGAACCCATTTTGACTTTATTTTGGTATATGGTGTGAGATTTGGGTCTATGCCTAGTTTCTGCCATACTCTTTTCCAGTTTTCCCAGCATTTTTTTCAAAGAGTGGGTTCTTATCCCAGAAGCTGGGGTCTTTGGGTTTATCAAATAATAGATTACTATAGTCATTGACTACTGTGTCTTGCATATTTAACCTATTCCACTGATCCACCTCCCTATTTCTTAGCCAGTACCAAGCAGTTTTGATGATTGCTGCTTTATAATACAATTTAAGATCTGGAATTGCTAGGCCACCTTCCCCTGCATTTCTTTTCATTAGTTCCTTTGATATTCTGGACCTTTTGTTTTTCCAAATGAATCTTGTTATTATTTTTTCTAACTCTATAAAATAATTTTTTGGTAGTTTGATTGGTATGGCACTGAATAAGTAAATTAGCTTAGGTAGGATTGTCATTTTTATTATATTAGCTCAGCCTACCCATGAGCAACTGATGTTTTTCCAATTATTTAGATCTGATTTTATTTGTGTGAAAAGTGTTTTGTAATTGTGTTCATAGAGTTCCTGGGTTTGTTTTGGAGGTAGACTCCTAAATATTTTATAATGTCTACAGTAAGTTTAAATGGGATTTCTCTTTCTATCTCTTGCTGTTGGGCTTTGTTGGTAATATATAGAAATGCTGATGATTTATGTGGGTTTATTTTATAGCCTGCAACTTTGCTAAAGTTGTTTATTATTTCAAGTAGTTTTTTACTTGATTCTCTAGGATTCTCTAAGTATATCATCATGTCATCTGCAAAGAGTGATAGCTTTGTTTCTTCTTTGCCTATTCTAATGCCTTCAATTTCTTTTTCTTCTCTTATTGCTAAAGCTAAGGTTTCCAGTACAATATTGAATAACAGTGGTGATAATGGACATCCTTGTTTCACCCCTGATCTTATTGGAAATGCTTCTAGCCTGTCCCCATTACATATAATGCTTGCTGAAGGTTTTAGATATATGCTATTTATTATTTTAAGGGAGACTCCATTTATACCTATGCTTTCTAGTGTTTTTAATAGGAATGGGTGTTGTATTTTATCAAAAGCTTTTTATGCATCTATTGAGATGATCATGTGGTTTCTGTTGGTTTTGTGGTTGATATGCTCAATGATGCTGATAGTTTTCCTAAAATTGAACCAACCCTACATTCCTGGTATAAATCCTACCTGGTTCTTTCTCTTTTTGCCTGGATTTTCACTCTGTAGTTTGCTGTGCAATCTCTCTCTCTCTCTCTCTCTCTCTCTCTCTCTCTCTCTCTCTCTCTCTCTCTCTCTCTCTCTCTCTTTTCTTCTTCTTCTTCTTCTTCTTCTTCTTCTTCTTCTTCTTCTTCTTCTTCTTCTCCCTCCTTCTCCTCTCCTCTCCTCTCCTCTCCTCTCCTCTCCTCTCCTCTCCTCTCCTCTCCTCTCCTCTCCTCTCCTCTCCTCTCCTCTCCTCTCCTCTCCTCTCCTCTCCTCTCCTCTCCCTCTCCCTCTCCCTTCTTCCTATTCCACAGCTCATGGTTTCAGCCTCAGGAGCCAAATTGAGACAGTCTAATACCTTTTTTAACATGGCAGCCCTTTCATACATGAATGGAATTAGGATGTTCTCACCAGGACTTCTCTTCATCTCATGTACATGGCACTTATCCCTGTGAGGTAAGCAGGACAGAGGGCAGCAGCCATAGGCTACCACACTCTCAGTTCATTGCTCTGATCATCTGGTTGATCCTACTTCTCCTAGTCCCATTTCAGCCATGGCAGCCACAAAGGGTAACAATGCATGCTAGTGGGCAGCCCACTGGACTTGGAGACTGAATGCAATTCAAGTCCCCTTCTCAGACACTAAATTTCTTGGAGCTTATGGGGTCAAGTCCCTTAGACCTCTCTAAACTGGAATCTTTTCATTTGTAACAGCATTCAGGATGACCTTTGAACTCTTTCCAGACCCATATATATGATCCTTGAATGGGAGATGGAAGAACCACTCAGTATTTGCTTTTTTCTTTGTTAAGAATCTAAGATCATTACAGATTAGAAAAGAGAGAAGAGCAAGGGCTGGTAGGGAGTCCATACCCAAGTTAAGTAGAGAGATGCAAAGGAGGTGACCTCGATGAGTTCAAGGAACCAGGAAGAGATGAACTATAAGTCCTCAATCAATAAGCATTGATTAAGTACTAACTGTGTGTTAGGCACTATGCTAGGTTCTGGAGATACAAAGACAAATTGAAACAATTTCTAATGTCAAAGAGACTACACCCCTTTTAAGGGAGACATGCAAACATTTCAGTCTAAGTAAGAAGAAATACAAGATATTGGGAAGATAATGGGAAGGCTCATTGGCTATTGGGGAGACCTGAAAAGTCTCACGTAAGAGGGATCATGTGAACTGAGCTTGAATAAGGCCAGGGTTTGGTGTCGGAAAGAGTGAGCACTGAAACAACTGGTGGTCTTACTTGGTGAGCCATTGTCAGTGACCTCTGAAAGATGGTAAAAAATGGGAAATGACATCCCAGTATCCCAAAAAGAAGAGAGACAGAGAGACTGAGGCAGAGAGAGGAAGGGAAGAAGGGAGAGAGGGGGAGGGAGGGAGGAGGGAAGGAAGGAAAAAAGAAAGCAGGAAGAAAGGAAAAAAAGAAGAAAGGAAGATAATCAAAACTGTGAAATATGGACCATTGAGCTCGACCCCAATCTCTGTGCAAAATTCTAGAATGTATCACTAAATGAATGGCACGTGGACATTCAGGAAAAGGAAGTGGTGCTTCCAAAGAGCCAGCCTGACTTTTCTAACAACAGGTTATGCCAAACTACCCACATTTTGTTTTCAATGGTGCATCAGAGGAAGTCTATAACAACATGTTATCCAGATTTCAGCCAAACATTTGGCTAAGATAGGGGTTGACAGCACGAATTGAATGACTAAAAAGGGGTCATTAAAAGTTTTCCATCCCTTGGAAGGAGGTCTCTACTGGGGAGCCCCAGGTCTCTGTGCTTGGCCCTGTGAGCTTAAGATTTTTTTTTTAAATTAGTGACTTGAATAGAGACCCAGTGAGTGTGCTGAAGAGATCTGAGCTCAGGTGATTCTCATTCTAGAAGGCCTCTGTGATTCCTTCCAAATCTGACATATTACAGCTTTCATTCATTTCTTTCCTTCTCTGTGCTTTCTCAATCTGTTCATTGAACATAGTCTAAGATTCCATTGGACAGAATGGGCACTTTTGATTCCACCTGTAGGAGTAGAATCATCATGCTCTTGTATTCATTCCTGTCCTATAAGGGGAAATAAGGGGCTTCCTGGATGAGATAGGGATTGGGGTCCTGAATGCCTGGCTCCCATGTATTCTTTGCCAACTCTGAGTCACAAGCTTATAAGATGTAGAGGTCAGTGAGAATTTAGGGACCCTCATTGTACAGAGGAGACAACTGAGGCACCTTGAAAGGTGAAGGAGTTTGCCAAAAGTGGTCCCATTAGTGAGGCACAGAGGCAATAGATAGGGGAGTCAGACTGCTGTGCATTGTCACTGAGGTATGGAGCCTGATGGAGGTTCATTTGACATCTAAAGGCACAGCAGGGGCCTTTGACATGCCTTGGTTCACATCCCACCCACCCCCACCCATGTTCTAGGAGAGTTTTGGGGCTATGCAAATAAGTGGATCAGTGAACAAATGGATGAATGATGGGGAAGGGAAGTACATTTGTGAGTCATTAATAAAATTAACCCCACATTGGGGACACTTCCTCTACCTCCTCAGATTGCCACCTACTCAGCACCTTCAGGTCTTCAGGAGCAGCTTGGGCCACTCACTGAGGGGTCAAGCCTTCTCCAGGGTCACAGACCTGGTATGGATCAAAGGCAGAACTTGAATCTGAGTCTTCCTGGCTTTGAGGCTGGCTCCCTGTTCATGAAACAATGAATCACAAATAAATCTCTGTATTATGGGGGATCTTTGCTTCAGTCCCTCAGCCCCATTCTGCACCCGTGGCCTTCTGGGGACAGATATCAGCAAACATCAGCCAAGAAAGATCCAGGCTCATCAGTCATCATAGAGCTGTCTGAGAGCAGAGAGCTGATCATGGAGAAATAATGACATGGGGAATTTACCCAGGACCCAGCCCACCATGGAGTTTCTGATGCCCTCAGCAACATTGCAAAAGCTTGGGACAGCCCGTGGTGTATATTCATTATAATCACCATTAGCAAGATACTTAATTACATAGCTGACTTGAAAAATGGATCCAAGCAAGTCTGTCTCTTTCACCTGCCATGCATACATGCACACACACAAACACACAACCATTCACATGCACACACACATGTACAAACACACAACGCAGACACACATGCATACATACTCATGCACACATGCATAAACATGTGTGCATACTGTCATATGCAGATACACATTCACACACATGGAAGCATGCATTCACACACATGCAGACACATGCAGATACACTCACGCATATGTATGCGGGCTGGGGCTCGGGAATGATGGATGGCCTCTGATCGATTTGGAGACGTCATTCTCAAGGTTCTGAAGCTCAGTAATCAGTCCAGTTTCATTAACATTTTCATTAATGATCAGTCTAAAAGCTAAACAAGAAAGTTAATTAAATTTTCAAATGATAAATAGAGAGGTGGTATAAACAATGAGAATGAGATAGAATGAAAAGTGCCTTACACAGATCGAGAAGATGCCCTGACTGGAAGAATGTGAGACTCGTGGAGGAACAGCTCAGCAGCATTGTTGTGGGGAGAGGGACCCAAAACATAAGCAAAGCTAAATCCATCTTTGGATCTTGGAGGAATTCAAATGAAGGTTCTCAAAGGAATACTGACAATTCAAGACTCCACACATCAATTCAAGAGCACAAACTGCCATTCAGCACCTACTGTGCTCAGGGCTCTGGATTAAGTGCTCATAATCCAAGGATACACCCAGACCCCCCATGCTGCTCTCAAAGGAGCCCCATCAAGAGGGCACCACATGCCCAGATAGACATGATACAATGAAAGGGGTGAGTAGGAAAAGGGGAGTTCAAGGCAGGAAGAAAAGAAAACTGTTGGGAGGGTTAGAAATGGCTTCTTGCTTAGAATCTTCACTCAGACATCCCAGAGGAATCTCCAAATCTACATCTCTAAAATTGTCCCTTGAAAGCCTACCCCCTCCTCATGCTTCCATCTCTATTGGGAAAACCATCATCCCAATAGCCACCAATGCCAGGAGAGCAGAAGGCTGCCTGATGCCCCTTGGACCTCCTGCACCATTTCTAAACAACTCTTAGCTGTTCAATCACCACAACTTCATTCACATACGTACCCTTCTTAGCACTCGAACAGCAGCAACTCTAGGGCAGATCTTCTGGTCAATTGAGAGAATTCCTTACTATCTCTCACCTCTCTCCCCCCCCCCATATCCAATACGGTGCCAAGACTTGTTGATCTAATTTCTGTAGCATCTCTTTCTCTTTTCTGACACTGTCCATATCCTGGTGCAGACCCTTATCACCTCACACCTGGATTATTGAAGTAGTAGCTGGGGGTCTGTCTGCCTCAGTCTCTCCCCACTCCTGTCCATCCTCCATTCATTCAGACACTGAAGTGTTTTCCTAATGTGCAGGTCTGACCATGTCACCCCCTGCTCAATAAATTCCCTATTGTCTCCAGGAGCATATACAAAATGTTTTGTTTGGCATTCAAAGCCCTTAACAACCTGCCCCATCCTCACTTTCCAGTCTGCTCTCACCTTGCTCCCCAACATTTACTCTTTGATCCATTGAAACTGGCCTCCTGGCTATCACATGAACAAGATTCTCCATGTCTTGACTCCAAGCATTTTCTTTGGCTGCTGCCCATGCCTGGAATGCTCTACTCCTTCCTCTCCAACCACTGACTCCCCTGGCTTCCTTTAAGTCCCAACCAAAATCCCACCCTCTACAGGAAGCCTTAATTCCAGTGCCTTCCTGCTGTTTGTTATTTCCTTTGTATACATTTGTTTGCTTGTTGTCTTCCCATTAGATTGTAAGCTCCTCAAGGGCAGGAATTCTCTTTTTATATCCCCAATGCTTAGCTCCATGTTGGGCACATACCAGGACTTTATACTGACTGTCTGACTGACTGGTTGTTCCCTTAGCCTCAAGCCTCTCCTCATCCCAATTCATCTTCCACTGAGCTGCAAAAATGTGGGGTCCACAGTCTCCTTCTTATCATGGGAAAACAAGCAAACACAACTAGCTCACAGGCCTATTCAGGAAAAGAGCCAGAAAATTGCTTTATTGGTATTACGAGCAATAGCAGACCAGAGCCAGGTGACTGACTGTGTTCACTGTCAGCCAAGTAGCCTCTGATAACCAGTGATTTCCTCTGTGTGTGTGTGTGCTGTGTGTGTGTGTGTGTGTGTGTGTGTGTGTGTGTGTGTGTGTGTGTGTGTGTGTGTGTAAAGAGAGAAAGCCTGTAATATAATTTAAGATCTGGAACAGCTAGGCTACCTTGTGCTGCATTTCTTTTCATTAGCTCCCATAATATTCTGGACTTTTTGTTATTCCAAATGAATCTTATTATTATTTTTTCTAGCTCTATAAAATAATGTTTGGTAGTTTGATTTTTATGGCACTGAATAAGTAAATTAGCTTAGGTAGAATTGTCATTTTTATTATATTAGCTCAGCCTATCCATGAGCAACTGATGTTTTTCCAATTATTTAGATCTGACTTTATTTGTGTAAAAAATGTTTTGTAATTGTGTTCATATAGTTCCTTGGTTTGTTTCGGTAGGTAGACTACTAAATATTTTATAACATCTATAGTAACTTTAAATGGAATTTCTCTTTCTATCTCTTGCCGTTGGGCTTTGTTGGTAATATATAGAAATGCTGATGATTTATGTGGGTTTATTTTATAGCCTACAACTTTGCTAAAGTTGTTTATTATTTCAAGTAGTTTTTTACTTGATTCTCTAGGATTTTCTAACTATATCATCATATCATCTGCAAAGAGTGATAGCTTTGTTTCTTCTTTGCCTATTCTAATAACTTCAATTTCTTTTTCTTCTCTTATTGTTAAAACTAATGTTTCCAGTATAATATTGAATAACAGTGGTGATAATGGACATCCTTGTTTCACCTCCTATCTTATTGGAACTGCATCTAACTTGTCCCCATTACATATGATGCTTGATGAAGTTTGAGGTAGATGCTACTTATTATTTTAAGAAAGACTCCATATATTCCTATGCTCTCTAGTGTTTTTAATAGGAATGGGTGTCGTTTTTTATCAAAAGCTTTTTCTGCATCTGTGGAGATGACCATGTGGTTTCTGTTAGTTTTGTTGTCAATACGATCAATTATGCTGATAGTTTTGCTAATATTGAACCAGCTCTGCATTCCAGGTATAAATTCTACCAGGTCATAGTTCATTATTCTTGTAATAAATTGCTGTAATCTATTTGTTAATATTTTATTAAAATTTTTGCATCTATATTCATTAGGGAAATTGGTCTATAATTTTCTTTCTCCATTTTGACTCTTCCCAGTTTAGGTAGAACCATATTTGTATCATAAAAAGCATTTAGTAAGACTCCTTCTTCACCTATTTTCCTAAATAGTCTATATAGTATTGGAAGTAATTTTTCTTTAAATGTTTGATAGAATTCACTTGTAAATCTATCTGTCCCTAGAGATTTTTTCCCAGGGAGTTCATCAATGACTTGTTCAATTTCTTTTTCTGAGATGGGGTTACTTAAATATTTTACTTCCTCTTCTGTTAATCTGGGCAATTTATATTTTTGTACATATTCATCCACTTCACTAAAATTGTCAAATTTATTGGTACACAGTTGGGCAAAAGAGTTCCTAATTATTGTTTTTAATTTCCTCTTCCTTGGTTTTTTATTTCTGATACTGGAAATTTGGTTTTCTTCTTCCTTTTTAAAATTAAATTAACTAAAGGTTTATTTATTTTATTGTTTTTTTCATAAAACTAGCTCTTAGTTTTATTTATTAGGTCAACAGTTTTCTTAATTCTTAATTTCAATTTTATTAATTTCTCCTTTGGTTTTCAGTATTTCTAATTTGGGGTTTAAGGATTTTTAATTTGTTCTTTTTTCCAGTTTTTTTTTTAGTTGTATGCCCAGTTCATTGATCTCCTCTTTCTTTATTTTATTCATGTAAGCATTTAGAGATATAAATTTTCCCCTAAGAACTGCTTTCGCTGCATCATGTAAGTTTTGGTATGTTGTCTCATTATTGCCATTTTCCTGTATAAAGTTATTGATTGTTTCTATGATTTGTTGCTTGACCCATTCATTTTTTAGGATTAGATTATTTAGTTTCTAATTATTTTTATTCCATCTTTCTATGGCTCTTTGTTACATATAATTTTTATTGCATCATGATCTGAAAAGGATGCATTTAATATTTCTGTCTTTCTGCATTGGACTGTGAGGTTTTTAATGCCCTAGTACATAGTCAATTTTTGTGTATGTGCCATGCACCACTGAGAGAAAAAGTATATTCCTTTCTGTCCCCATTCAATTTTCTCCCAAGGTCTACTATACCTAACTTTTCAAATACTCTATTCACCTCCTTAATTTCTTGTTTATTTTGTGGTTTGATTTATCTAGTTCAGAGAAGGGGAGGTTGAGGTCCCCCACTAGTATATAGCTCCGGGTTTGTTTTGGTAGGTAGAGCTGCTGTCTATTTCTTCCTGTAACTCCCTGAACATTTCTAAGAATTTGGATGCTATTCTGTTTGGTGCATGTATGTTTAGTAATGATATTACTTTGTTGTCTATGGTTCCTTTTAGCCGGATGTAGTCTCCTTCTTTATTTCTTTTGATAAGATCTCTTTGTGCTTTTGTTTTGTCTGATCACCTTGCCATAATGAGGGCCCAGTTGAGGTTACATAATATAAATTTGTACGAGGACCCAGTCAGTAGTTTCATGGTGCTAAGGCAGAAAATAGTAGGAATAATCCAAGGCTGAGGCTTAACGGGCAGATTAAGATTGGGTATTGGAAAAAGGGAAAAGGGAACCAATAGGTGAGGACATTGCACATTTTACCAAAGTGAAAGGAAAGGTGAGGACGTGAGGAGACTGTAGTTAGTTCAAGGGTGATGGCCAGAGAAGGAATTGAAGTCTTGAATGCCAGAGATGATGGTGAGGATAACGAATAGAGTTTGGGGTTGCAAGACAGAAGGAGAGGTGGAATAAAAACTGATTTCCCTCAGATAATGGAAATTTAGAGTCAATGAAGTGATCCATTAGTGGGGATGAGGGCAAGATCAAGGGTATGACTCTCTGTGTTACTGAAAGTAGAGAAGGAGGTCAAGTGAAAGGAGCAGATTGAAGAACAGGGAGGTTCAGGAGTTTGAGGGAGAATCAGTTTGTGTGCTGAAGTCCCCGAGTATGAAGGCAGGAGTTGGGGAAGACAGAAAGGCAGGAAGTCAGATACCAAAATCATTGAGAAAGGAAGAAGAGTGTCCTGGAGGTCAATAGATGACAGTGTCCCGAACTTTAATTAAGTGGAAGATGTGCACTGAGTTTGAGTGCAGATGTTACTGCCTGATGGGGCACGGGGAGCATGTGGAAGTGGCAAGGAGGGCAGGGACTATTCTAACTCCCTCCAACCTTGATCAGTGGAGAGGGGAGGGGGCAGTATGAGAGAAAGGATTCCTAGTCCTGGAAGCACTGGAGAAGAGGAAGGAGATGAATATGTAGCACCTACTATGTGCCAGGAACTGTGCTCAGCGCTTTGCAAATATTATCTCATTTGATCTTCCCCAAAATGCTAGGAAGTAGATGTTGTCACGATTCTCATTTTGCAGTTGAGGAAATGGAGCCCAACAGAGATTAAGTGACTTGCTCAGGGTCACAAAGCTAGTAAATGTGTGAAGTGTGATTTGAACTTAGTTATTCCTAACTCTGGGCCCCTCACTATATTCAATGTGCCCCCAGTTGCCACTGCCTCTTGTGAATGACTGTATAACTAGATGAGGAAGCTAAGTGGCACTGCAGTGGATAGAGTGCCAGGCCTGGTGGCAGGATGACTCATCTTCCTGAGTTCAAGTGCGGCCTCAGACGTTTAGTAGCTGTGTGGCCCTGGGCAAGTTGCTTAGCCCTGTTTGCCTCAGTTTCCTCATCTGTAAAATGAGCTGGAAAACGAAATTGCAAACCACTTCAGTACTTTTGCCAAGAAAACCTTAAATGGAGCCACAAAGAGTTAGGTAGGACTGAAAAATGATTGAACAACAATGACTAAACAGTTCAAGGATCTTCCTTGAAATTCAACCTTGTGTCAGCCAATGATATTATGTCCTATGATGCCCCAGGCTGAGGTCCACCTTACAGCGGACAAGAGCAGACAAAAGTATGAGAAGGAAAGAAAGAAGAAAGGAAGGAAGGAAGGAAGGAAGGAAGGAAGGAAGGAAGGAAGGAAGGAAGGAAGGAAGGAAGGAAGGAACAAAGGAAGGGAGGGAAGGAGGGAGGAAAGGAGGAAGGCAGGAAGGGAGGAAGGGAGGGAGGAAGGGAAGGAGGGAGGAAGGAAGAGAGGAAAGGAGGGAGGGAGGGAAGGAAAAAAGGAGTAAAGGAGGAAATAAGTATTTATTAAGCACCTATTATGTGCCATTGTGCTAAGTGCTTTACAAATATTAACTCATTTGAGCTTTACAACAGCCCTGAGAGGGAGGTTCTATTATGATTCCCATTTTACAGTTGAGGAAACTGAGGCAGACAGAAGTTACATGACTTAAGGAGACTGGTCAGGAGGTAGGATTACTTCTTCTGTCCTGGAAGCTTGGGGTCAGGGCAGAGGTAGAAGAGTTTCACATTTGGGTCTTGTCCCTGGCTTGTGGCCTAGAACTCCATGTGGAAGCTGAGAGTCTCATTGTCAAGTCCCCCACCTGGGGCCTGATAATGCATGCACAGCCTGGGGGTAGGCCTAAAGGCAGTGAAATCTAGGGACCATTATTGTTGTTGTTGTCCAGTCAAGTCCAACACTTCTTGACCCCATTTGGGGTCTTCTTGGCAAAGATACTGGAGTGATTTGCCATTTCATTTTCCAGCTCATTTTAGAGACGAGGAACTGAGGCAAACAGGACTAGGTGACTTGCCCAAGGTTATACAGCTAATAAGTGTCTGAGGCCACATTTGAACTCAAGAAGGTGAGTCTTCCTGACTCCAGGTCTAGCACTCTATCCATGACATCACCTAGCTGTCCAGGGGCCATTAGGCTGTATCACAAACTGTTACTAAATCGGAGATAACAATGTTTCCATGGTTCACAGAAGCAGAGAGAAAGCGAGTGCTTGCAGCCCTCAGATAGGAGGGTTGCAGTACCTTACAGCCTTGTTCTTCCTCTCTGTAGAAGAAATTCACCAAAAATGATACAATTAGGAAAAGCTTTACAAGGAGCTGGGATGGCAGTAAAACCCAGGCCCAGAGCCAGACAAGGCTTGATTAATGTATACAACAATGGAGGCTAGCTGTTACTCCCACTGAGTCAGGAAAGTCGCAGGCCCCTCTGCCTCTGCCTCTGTGTTTTCATTCTCTGTGCTTCCCCGTTGCTTCTGGGACCACACAAAGGCTCCTCTGTTGGCCTCTGTTGGTGCTCTCATTCCTTGACACCCCATCTCTCACCTCTGTGCTTTTGCCTTTTGTGACCTTGGATTCTCTAGAGAATACCAAGATTCTCTCATATCCTCCCGTTTCACATGCACTTACATTCATGTAGTCCAAGGTCATAGCAGATGGCAAACTAGACATTTTTCCTCTGGTTCCACCCATAGTTTTGGGTAGTTTTCTGGAAACTTGGCACGTGAGTATTATACTTGATCACATCTTGTTCCCTGAGAGTAATGAGAGACAGGAACTGTGATCTGAAGGAGCCCATGGGTGTGAAATGAAAGTTGCCTTGGAGATACCTGCTTCTCCCACGCCCTGGTGGGTGAACAAAGGTGAACAGGAACAGCTCAAGGGAAAACTAAAGTGTTTGGAAAAAAGCCTTCATTCCTGAGGTAGCTCAGTGTCTGTTTGGGTGGTGATTGATGCGCTGGAGAACCAGGCCCCAAGTGGATTGCCTTAGATTGTGGCAGCCTGGGGCTGAGTGGCTGGGGAAGGTGGAGGGGAGAGGGTGGCTAGGCATGGTCAGGCCAAAGAACAGCCACTTCCTTGGGAAATATCCAGGCCCCATCAGGAGCTAGGGAGATGGGAAGATACCTGAACAGGCTCCAGCCATTGTCAAAGTCTGCTCCTTGGAGCAGGGCTCCACAGGAAGGGAAAAGGAGTCATGAATAGATTTCAGGCTTGGTCATCTTCAGATGGGGGGAAAAGAGGACATTTTTAATTCTATTAATTTCTAATGGAAACTTAGCATTTCCTTCAATTATTTAAAAAAAAATTTCTGAAGAGGGCTTCACCTGATGGCCTTCCCAAGGGGTCCCTGACCCAATCAAAGTGAAGAATCCCTACTTATAGAGAAAAGAACAACATTTTAGTTGTCTTGGGCCTCAGATCTGCTTACATACACACACACACAAACACACACACACACACACACACACAAAGAGCCCTTCCTCGGATGAAGCTGGAAGGGGGTAGCAGGACAGTGACCCAAGAGCCACCCAACAAAGCTGGCCTCTTCCCTATTGCATTGGCCATTCCTCAGCCACCCCTATCCCTGGTTACTGCCTATGCAGGCGGTAGCTGAGAAGCCATCAGCTGGGCAGGATTTTAGGCTGGGGGATGGGACTTGGGATGGCCTTTAAAGAAAAGAAATCTAGGAGCCCTTGGGCCTATCCAGAGCCAGGGCCTTCACCTGACCATTATTTAGTAGCTGAGGGGGTGGCACTGAGCTCTGCTGCAAGGGATGGAGGGATGAGGAAATTGTGCATGGAAATATAGATGAGGTGCTCAAACTGCTGCAATGTCTGCCCTGATGTGGTTTCACTGCCCAGTGAGGAAGGGGAGGAAATTGAGACTTTATTGGGAAAATATATTGGAAAACAAGGGCCAGGAGGAGGGCACAAGAGAGGCCAAAGATATGTAGATGCGGGCTTTGGGAGAATTCCTGTGGTGGCTGAATGGAAGGTAGACTGGCATGGGTAGAGACTGAGGAAGGCAGACACCCCCCCTCCAGCTGCTACAGTTATAGCAAAGCTGTGGAGGTCTGTGCCAGAGTGGGAGCTGTGTCAGAGGAGAGGAGGGGGTGTATTTGGAAGATATTATAATGGGAGCATCCGCAGGGCCTAGAGATTGAGTGGCCCATGTGTTGGAAGCATTTTTGGTGATGAGGAGGAGAAAGAGGAGGAAGAGGACAGCTAGCATTCATATCAAGCTTTAAGATTTGTAAAGTTCTTTCAAAAAAAGTTCTTAGCGAATACTCACAACAAACTTGAGAGGTAGATGTAATTATTCCCATATTACAGATGATGAAACTGAGGCAGACTGAGGTTAAGTGATTTGTCTGGGGTCACACAATTAATAATAAGACGAGATTTCAACTCAGGTTTTGCTGACTCCAGGCCCTTTGTTCTGTGTACTGCAGCACCAGGAGGCCCACTAAAAGCTGGTGGTGGGGGGGTAATGGTAGTAGGTATTTCACAATGCCTGACGTATGTTGTTTTTCTTGATTGGTTGTTCATTCACGTCTGACTCTTCATGACACTGTGGACCACACTGACTGTCCATGAGGTTTTCTTAGCAAAGATATTGGCATGGTTTGGCATTTCCTTCTGCAGTGGATGAAGGCAAATAGAGATTAAATATCTTGCCCACGTTAACACATGTAGTAAGTGCCTCGCACATAGTAAATGCTTAATAAATGTTAATTGACTGACAGGTAGAAATAAGCAGGCTTTTGTAAACAGTATTCCCTAGCAGTCAACATTCCTACCATTATACATTGATAAAAAAAATGAAGAATAAAGAATACAAGATCCCATGGTACTTTTTATTTGCTGACCATTTAAAAAAATGATTCTGAAGAGACAGACTCTTAAAGGCTCCCCTCCAACAACGTGCCTCCCATACATAAGTTAAAATTATACAAAGCTCCTTATTCAGAGACAATCTATTTTGATGACCCCCTCTCATCTTTAGAGCAAGGCACAAGAGTGGGGGAACATATGCCCAGCCAAGGACCCTGCCTTTGTTACTAAGTAGATAAGGCAGAAGAGTCCCAACTGAATAGGGGTTGTCCCTCTGCTGAATCCTCTGGGTGCTCCAGTTGGGGGTTAATGTGCTCGTTACATCGACTCTCAGATATTGCAGAGATAAATCCACAAGCACTGCAAACAGTTTGGCCTGACCACATGTGAATAAACAAAAAGAGTAGATGGAAATTATTCTTGGTCAGAGCACTAAATGTAGTTGGATAGGTACTGACAGCAGACAGCAGAAAACTGGGCCCAGAACTAAAAAGGAGGAGAAAGGGAGCAGGCTGTATTGCCTTTGGAAAATCATACACACCTTTATGAGGGCAGCTTGGTGCCGTAGCAAATAGAGCACCAAGCCTGGATTCAGGAAGACTCATCTTCCCAAGTTCAAATCCAGCCTCATTCTTACTTACTAGCTAATTTACTAGTTATATAGTTATATACTAATTATATAGCCCTAGGCAAGTCATTTAGTCCAGCTTGCCTCAGTTTCTTCATCTGTAAAATGAACTGGAGTAGGAAATGGTAAACCAGTGCAGTACCTCTGCCAAGAAAACCCCAAATGGGGTCACGAAGAGTTAGACACATGAAATGACTGAACAACCAAAAAAACAAAAACTGCCTTTTAATGGCCCCAGCTTCTCGTGAAACAAAAGGCCACTTATTAAGGTGCCAATAATTGGCTTTATGACTGAGACGTCAGGATGACCTTGATCTTTGAAGCATTGGGAAGGGCTATCAGCAGGGGGCAGCATGAGGTGACATGGCACACAGGAGTAGATGGTGACATATTACTCACAATGAAAAGGATGTCATCGATGAATGTATGAGTAGAAAAGGAGATGAGCTAACCATGTGGTGAGAGGGAAGGATAATGAATAGACAGTCCATATGCTGTAGCAGCATTTTCGTGATGTCAAAAATAGGAAAAGAACATCTCCAGGAAAGACCTTAATAAATGTTTGGACTGACAGACTGAGTGTTAGATGTGGTGAGCTTCTGGGAGGAGCAGGATGACCAGATATGGTCAGGTTATCTGCATCCCAATCCTGCCTCCCCCTGCTATGACTGCAGAGGGCACCCCCATCCTCCCAGGCCCCCAGGCTCCCAACCTAGGAGTAGTGCCAGGCTCCCCACTCTTTCTCATCCCCCCAGATCCAGTTTGGTGCCACAGCCTGCTGATTTCTCCTTTGCTGCATCTCCCAAGTGCACCCCTTCTCTCCTTTGACCCTGCCCCCATCCTGGTGCAGCCTCTTATCACATCACACCTGGACCTGGGGGGCCTGTCCATCTTGAGTCTCTCTGCAGTCTAGTCCATCCTCCATTCAGACACCAAAGGGATTTTCCTAAAGTGCAGGTGTGACCACACTCCCTGCTCAATGAACTCCAGTGGCTCCCTAGTACTTCTGGGATTAAATACAAGTCTTTTGAAGTCCTTCCTGACATAATACAGTCTTTTAAAATCTTTCTCTGTTCTACATCCTCTATGAACCAGCAACACTGGCATCCTGGCTGTCCAATGCACACACTCTTCAGTGGAACATTTGTCGCACCTACTCCCAATTCCTTAAATGTTGTCCTTACTTACCTCTAGGGAAGCTAGATGGCGCCATAGTGCACAGAGTGCTGGGCCTGGAGTCAGGAAGATTCATTTTTCTGAGTTCAAATCTGGCCAAACACTGACCAGCTGTGTGACCCTGAACAAGCCACTAAACCATGTCTGCCTCAGTTTCCTCATCTGTAAAATTATCTGGAGAAGAAAGTGGAAAACCCTCCAGCTATTTGCCAAGAAAACCCCAAATAGGATCATGGAGAATTGGACATGACTGACAAATGACTGAACAACAATCACAACACCTACCTCTACCTCCTGGCTTCCCTGGCTTCCTTCAAGACTCAATTCAAACTCCATCTTCTACAGAAACATTTCCCAGGCCCCTTAAGGTCAGGGCCTTCCCTCCCAGATTATCTCCAATTTCTCCTGTCCCTATATGTTTGTACATATTTATTGTCAGATTATCTCCTCCCTTAGACTTTAAGCTTCTTGAAGGCAAGGACTATTTCTGCCTTTTTTGTATTCTTAGTGCTTAGCACAGTGCCTGACACACAGCAGGTGCTTAATCAGTGTTTCTTGTTGTTGGGGTGGAGTGGTCTTAATCCAAGATTATTTTCCCTCCCCTCCCTTGTCCTACTTCCCGTTCATTACTTAGATGGATTTCCTGGTAAAAATGGTCCTTCTCTTCTCTGGGAAGTTGTATAAAAGGATCTCTAATCCTCTGTATCTTTCCTTTTTAGTTCTGAGCCCCCAGCCATTTTGTAAAATACATCTGTTTTCTCTCTCTTTCTGGAGGATCTTGCTCCCTTGTTTTTAAAGACAAACAATGAAAAGTGAATAGACTTTTCCCAAGACCAGAGGGAAAGGCTTTAAATCTCCTGGAGAAAGGTTAAGGGAAGGAGGGGATGTTGGATTGCCACCATCTTGCTTATGAGCAGGGGGAATTAAAACAATGCACCATCTTCCCTGACACTCAAGCTCACCATCTTCAAGAGCCTCAGTCCTTGAGTCCTGGCCCCTTTCTTTATGGTGGTTTTTGTTGTTACTGTTCAGTAGTTCCATTTGTAACCCCAGTTGGGGTTTCTTGGCAAAGATACTAGAGTGGTTTGCCATTTCCTTCTCCTTATCAATTTACAGATGAGGAAACTGAGGCAAACTGAAGCTGTGATTTGCCCAGGGTTACACAGCCAACAAGTGTTTGAAGTCAGATTTGAACTCAGGAAGAGTCTTCCTAACTCCAGGCCTGGCACTTTATGCACTATGGAGCCACCTAGCTGCCTTGTGCTGGCTACCTCTTTCTACACTTCCATTTCCCCTCCTCCACAGTCTCTCCGTCTCCAACTCCACACATTTTCTGTTTGACTCTTTAGGAGCTAGATTCCTCCTCTTTTCTTCAGGTCTGAATTCTGTTTACACTGTCTGAACTCACTTGCAGTAGAAACACAGGTTCAAGGAGTCTCCCCTTGCCCCCCCAACTTCATTCCTCTCAGTTCCTTAACACTATGGCTCCAGAGAGGACAATCAGTCAAGAGCTTCTGCTGTGTGGACATTTTCCCCATTCATCTTGTGTAGAATAAAGTCAAATTCTCCATTTCTTGAGTCAAGATACAGAGTAATTAGGTGGCAGTTGGGGGTGGGGGAAATGTGGATCTATCACCCTGCAGATTCAGTCTCTGAGACTCAGAGATGACCCTTCACATCTGACCTCAATTTTTCAACATTGATAACATTGTCCATCAGTGGGCATTTCCATGGTAAAGAATACAGGACACAGGGGATGGGAGATCAAAGAAAATATTCATACACATTCACTGGTCACATGGCAAGTATTGTCAATGATTGTCCTTAGACTGTGGGGAAATGTGATGGCTGCATCTATTGTTACAAACCTGGCCATCTCTGCTAAGTTTACAGCCAAAATGGGAGAGAGGTGACCACTGTCTTAGAACTAGGGCTGGCCAGCCACAGCCATGGATAAATTAAGCTAAACCACTAATCCTCACAAATGGACAGGATTTGGAGGCCTCCTCGACTTTTCAAATCATTTTTATTTTATTTTAATTGCTAATCTCCACAATTTTGTAATCACCCTTGCCAGCTACAAATTAGTGGGGTCTAGGCAAAGTGAAGTAACTGTTCATGGCACATGTACATAGGTATTTGTGGTGGTAGCTTAGTAGAACTGTTTTCAAGGGCAGGTGTGTGTACATATGTATACATGCTTGTGATGTGGGACTGACTGTTGTGGATTGGTAGTAAGTCAATTGCAATCCCAGAATGTCAAAGAGTGGAAAGGCAAGGGTCACTGCCAAGAACCCTAAGGAAGGTACCAGCCCTCTTTCTTTCCTGTGTGCATTTGTTTATGGTTCTCTTAGAAAGGCAGAATCAGCTTAGTTTTTATAGCTGGTCTTTCCAATCCTCTCACTTATAATACAGAGCAAACTTTTAAAAGTGCTATATAAATTATTACTGGCCATCGTGACAGAAATTATTACTAATGATACAATGATGATAATGGTGATGGTGATGATGATGGTGATGATGATGATGACAGGCAAGTATGAGAGCCCAGGAGCTCTTAGGCATCTTCTGCTTATCTGGGTAGCTTTTTCTTTTACATCTGGTCAGTTATTGTTTTGTTCTCTTTTGTGCACTAAGGCAAGGTGTATATAAAGGGAGACGTTCCCTGCATTTGGCTATAGTATAAGAATGTGCTTTTAAGAGATCATTCTCCAGTGGGCTGGACCACGCTGCATCCCCAAGTCATAACAGTTTTGTACTTCACAACATTTTCTCAGACTCTCCATATTCTCTTGAGTAGGCCTTTAAGAGAGGTTAAAGGGTCCTTGGAGACAGAGGTCATGTGATCTTGGCAGAAGCAAGTAAGGAGTCTAACACATGTCACACAGATATTCAAGTTGCACAGTGATCAGTTCAAGTTTTTGCAGTTTTCAGTCTTATATCTCTCTCCCCAAAGCCTGGGGTGGGATCCAGTGCCCATCTTCATGCCCCACCTGATGTGGGATCTGGCAGACAGGGAGAACAAGGAGTGAGGAGGAAAGTGACTCCCCAGGAGCATTGCTGCTGAGAAGGTCCCTACCAGGCCTGAGCTTTGGTGAAATGTGCACATCATAATGTGGGAAGGCTGGAGAGCATTTCCAAGTCTTATTGCTGTAAATCTCTTGTTAACACATTTTCCAGTGAGATTTCAACAACTCTCAAAACCTTTCACTTTGAAAATATTGCAATCCCATGTTTCCTTTCTTCAAAACAACAGGGGGTAGAAACACCCAGGAAAAACGAGCATCCCTTCACACTTTCTCATCCTCAGTGAAGTTCTATGGCTGGTGAGAGTTGTATGTGGGCCCCCAGCTTCCTAGGCATGTTCATTTCCCCTGGGGTTCCTCCTTCCCTCACTCTTGGAAGGTCAGAATCCTTGTGGCTTCTTCCTGCATAAGCTCCCTCACGAAGGGGCTCACACTTGTTCCCCAGAATCCTCTACTTAGATCACTAAGTAATATCCCCCGGGAGGTCCCCTATTTTTTTCCACTAGAAATTCTCTTCCTTCCACCCTGGGGCAATCCTGGGGAATGTATGAAGTGGTCTGATCAAAGCTTCCTCACCTTTGACTTCACCCCTGGGATGTCTAGAGGGATAGGACAAGATAGATTCCTTCTCCAAATGTACTGAGAGGGGGTAGGCACAGTTCTGTGAAGAAGCTCTGAGTGTATCTTCTACTGCTCAGAAAACACTAACCGAAGAATGGATGTGGCCAGTCTGTTTAGCTTTACTTTCAAGGCCTTGCAAGATATGGTCCTGGCCCAGGCTTGCAAACCACTATTAGACAGGACTGTATCTCTGTCTTTGAGCTCACAGATTGAGCCCATGATTATATGATATTGTCTAGCACAAACCCAGGTATACAACAGATGTTTGAGCATGGAGAAAGCAGTATGGGGGTAGAGGGATGTAGCAGAAGATGCTGAAGAGTGCAAGTCTGGAGAGAGAGAGAGAGAGAGAGAGAGAGAGAGAGAGAGAGAGAGAGAGAGAGAGAGAGACAGAGAGAGAGAGAGAGACAGAGAGAGAGACAGAGAGAGAGACAGAGAGAGAGACAGAGAGAGAGAGACAGAGAGACAGAGAGAGACAGAGACAGAGACAGAGACAGAGAGAGAGACAGACACAGAGAGACAGACACAGAGAAAGAGATAGAGACAGGCAGAGAGACAGAGACAGAGAGAAAAAGAGACAGAGACAGAGAAAGAGAAGAGAGAGACAGGAGAGAGAGACAGAAAGAGAAACAGAGACAGAAAGAGAGACAGAGACAGAGAGAAAGAGAGAGACACAGGGAGAGATAGACACAGAGAAACAGAGAGACAGAGACACAGACAGTGAGACAGAAACAGACAGACAGAGAGATGGAGAGGGATAAATATAGATATGCAGGCAGACATAGAGATAGAGAGAGAAAAGATTGTAGCTGAGCAAGGTCCTAGCAGAGTGGGGCCAAGGACTCAGGGAGAGGAGTCATCTTAAGTCAAGAGCAAGGTCAGTCCTTCTTACTTCTGGGAAGAGTGGAGAATTGAGGAAGACACTGAAGGAAAAATCAAGGAGAGAAGTAGCTGAGGGAAGGGCTCCTAGAAGTTCCAGAGCCTCAGTCTTCTCTGGGAAACAAGAGGCCAGTCAACTACTTAAAAGGTGGGATGGGATTGGGAAGGAGGGACATCAATGATTTGGACCAGAGGATGAGGACCAAGTGAGGGGTACTGAACACCCAGTGAAGCTGATAGCCCATAGTGTAGAGCTCCAGTCCAGCTGGCCCTTTGTCCTTACCTGCACCTTGCAATGAGTGTTCTTTTTATCCATCACCACCAGGTAGCATACTGCTCTTCCTTCAAGACCCATGCAATGCTGCCTCTTCCAGGAAGCCCTCCTGATGTTGTTGGTCTGCCCCACTCTCCCATGGTTTACCTGCTGGAAACCAACTTTCAAGCTGCCATTTTACTTTTGTTCTTTTGTTCAGTCATTTTTCAGTCATGTCTGACTCTTTGTGACTTCATTTGGGATTTTCTTGGCAAAGATGCTGGAGTAGTTTGCTATGTCCTTCTCCGGCTTTTTATAGATGAAGAAACTGAGGCAACCAGGGTGAATGACTTGCCCAGGGTCACACAGCTAGTAAGTGTCTGAGACCAGATTTGGATTCAGGAAGATGAGTCTTCCTGACTCCAGGCCTGCTTCTCTATCCACTGTGCCACCCCGTTGCCCCACTTACCTGCCTTACCATTTTACTTACTTGGGTCTTATTTCCTAGATGAGAGTGGAATTCCCCAGAGGGTGCAGGTTACATTCCTGACATTCTGTGCCTTATCTGTGGCCTAAGAGCAGGGCCTCTGCACTCAGTAGGCACTCAACAAATGTGAACTGCATTGTCCTAGGGAGGGCCTTGGATCCTCAAAAGCTAACAAAAGAAGGGAAACAGGAGCTTCACCTACCTTGATTGGCCAAGAACTCGTTGAATGGAGTGTGCACAAAGCTGTGATAGCAGCCATAGGGCTAGAGCATTGAATAACACAATCAGGATCCAGAGAGACCTCCAAAGGCTAGAGCAGCAAGATGAATCTAGTAGTCATTCAGAAAACCTCTTCTCAGTCTGTGAGTCAATGTGCCCAAATAATTCAGTGCCTAGGAGACAACCTGGTGGGCATCCTAGGCTGTTTCTCAGCTCACTGACTGAGCCTGGCACTGGCTTTTGTTCAGAGCCTTGACACTTGGCAGGTCTGCTAGATCTGGTGCTCCCTGGGCAGAGCCTTTAAGAGCAGCTGAAGGCATGCCCTGCCCCCTTTTAATGGAATTTCCTTTTTCCTGGATCTGTTCCCATTTGAGTAGACAAAAGAAAGTTGGAGGGACTGGCTTGGGTAGGGAGGGATATGTGGGAGTGCACAGTAGGCATTCAATGGATATTTGTTGATTCCTGAGGAAAAGGAGGTTTGCACAAAAGTGTAAGTCATCCAAGATCATAGAAACCTGTTGATGGCAGAGTCAGGATGCTTAAATTCTCTTAGCCCAAACCGCTTTCCCCTGTACTACATTGCATCTTCACATTCCTTGTATTCTGAGAGGTCTTCACTGTTTCATTGTCTATGCCTCAGTTTCACCTGTGAGATCTGGCTTCAAAAGGCTTTCTTTGGTTGTTCTTCACTTCATTGGTCCTTCATTGAAAATAGGGAAAGTAGGTCAGTCTTGGAGGGACAGAAGGGCTAGAGAGTTACCCTGAGACTCAGAAAATGTGGAAAGATCTCCAAGCTAGGATAAGAAAATAAGGCCCCAGTACATTGGGTGGCTCTTCTGTGGAGGGTGCATGGTAGGACATGGGCCACCAATGCCAATGAGAGAAGATGTGGGATGCCATCTGGTCAGATGGAGACAAACAGCCAGAATACATGATGAGGGCAGCCCTGGAATACCAAGAGACTCTGATATGCTCCTATGATCATACTTACTGTACTCTTCATGACTGGTGCTCTCCAAGAAGCTGATGAGCCATTCCCTTTATCCTCTTAAAAAGAAACCTCTGCTAGCCTTGACTACCAAGGGCTTCTTAGATTCACTTAGCAAGTTGCTTCCTGGGACTAGTGTACTTCATTTACAGGACTTGATAACAAAGTTTCCTGGCGCAGTGGTGAAGCAGGCCAGCACCAACTGCCTCCTTGTATCCTGGCTGCACACACATGTGCATTTGTGTACTACGGGTCCTTTGTGTACTATCACTAACCGAAAATTAAATGGAATGTCACTCCGGGCCTCTGCCTCTCGAGGTTCCAGATTGGACTGCACTGGACTCAACTGGAGTAGAGTGGACTGAATCAGGTTGGCAATATGTGGCAATGGGCTTCCATCTATCCCAGTAGAGGATATAATCTCACTAGTTTTATCACAGCTCCATTGAAATATTGAGAAGTATTCATCATTAAACAAGTATTTCCCAAGTTCCTTCTTCATGCCAGGCCAGTTGAATCATTATACTTTTGGTTCAGTTATTACAACCATTATTGCTGTGGCATACAAATTCCATGGACTCCAAAGTTATCCTGAAAACTTGAAGTCTACGTGTTTGGCTCTTGCTTTCGGTGGAGATGACCACCATCAGGTCAGGAAGCTAGACTGGCCACCTGCTTGGTGTGGAAGGGGCAAGACTAGAAGAAAATCAGACATATGTACATGAGAAAAGGAGTAGACTTCTATGGCTGACATTACTGAAATAAGAGTTCAAAAGGCCTTATGAGTTAGGCAACCATATGGGTCCATTCCAGTGTGAATCCTCTTATCTATCCCCATATTTCCACTCCCTTCCCCCATAACAGAATGGATTCATGTCTGGCCTGAAAGGGACTCTTTGTTTCTAAGAGAAAGAAATGGGGCAACTGGTCTGATTTACACAAACCAACCATTTGTGTGTGTGTGTGTGTGTGTGTGTGTGTGTGTGTGTGTGTATGCACACATGCACCATGGAGAAATACTATCAGAAGAACTTTCTAAGAGAAAAGAAGCAAAGACAAAGGGAAAAAAAGAAAAGCTCACTTGATTTCAGTTGGATCCCATTTTGTAGGCAAGGTGGAAGAAATGGTGGTTGCAGGGAGAATGATCTATGTGCTAGAATCCTTGGGTCCCAGAGCAGTTGAGCTGATATCTGACAACCAGATGATCAGCACCATGGCCAGTGTCTGGGAGTTAGCTGTCAGTCTATAGCAGTCAGACTTGATAAAGGTAGTCTCTCTGTGAACTTTGGGGAAACATTCACAGCTGCTACCAGCATATAATAAAGCTCTCTAGGAATGACACTATCCCCTCCCCCTACCTTGGTGGCAGTTAGCATACAACCCCAAGTACCATGTTCTCCTCTTCTGCCTTCTTAGATTTGGCTAAGTCATCTTTCCTAGAGGAAGGTGGTGGCCCCTTGTTTTCTTCTGATTGTCTTTCCTCAGGTTATTTTGAGTTTAGCCTTTTCCTGTTTCCTTGTCAATTCCACCCATTGGTCAACTGGATTTTAGAATTTTTGTGTAATAGGTTTCAGTGGCATCAAAGAAGATCTAAGAGGTCAACCATGCCAGGGGGCAGCAACCCCCTCCTCCCACCCTATGGTCATCCAGCCTCCATCTGAAGACCTCCAGTGAAAGAAGGGGAACTCATTATATCTCCCATAGCACATTCTATTTTTGGAAACTTCTTCCCAAGCAGGACATGAATGAGTCTCCGGAGCCAGGGTGCCTTTCAGTCATGAAGAAGATAATTCTCTAACCCCCCTCCCTGCCCAGGGTCACTGCCACAGACTCATAACACCATTTTCCTGCATCTGTGTTGGCAGGAGAGAAGAGGTGCAGAGATACATTGCTCAGATATAGTTGAGTCCATATGTGTGGTTACCTTTATGATTAAATGTTTCTCCTGGACTAATTCTGATGCACATCAGCAACATTTCCCCATACTGAGATAAATACTATTCAGACACTTTTCTATTGCTCTGTCAGTCTGGCCACAAGGTTCTGCTGTGCGACTTAAAACACGCATATAATACACATACTCCTGGGGCCCACCCTCCAGTGTATCCAACCCACAGGACTGCAAAAGGGATAGCTGGAGACCTGGTGCTCAGGAATAACAACCAAAGAGTGGCAAAGCCATGGGCTCTGATGACAAATTGCTGACTTGGCAGCTTTTGTGAAGGGAGGAGGGAAAGCACTGTAAGGAAAATGACTTTGTGAGCATCAGGTTGGGTGTTTTCTTGGATGACTGAAGAAAATGAAGTTGTCAGTTGGAAGAACTCTAAACAGTTTGAAGCTGACTGATTGCTGTTGCTCTCATTAATAATAAATGCCCCTGGGTGGGCTGACACCGTCGCTGGGAATTACTGAGGAGATGGAAGGATATTGTCATTTCCATGGTGAAAGAGGAATCCAGGCACCCCTCTCAGATGTCAAACACTTTCCATACCTGTTTGGCCACGGTCTTGTTCGTCCAACCCTGTCCTCTCCCTTCTTCCAGGAAGTCCAGATAGAGTCAGGACCAAGCCTGAGGCAGGATTAATTGGCCAAGAAACAGTACTACCTCAGGGACATGTTATGAGGCAGAGCCAGACAGGTCAGGGCAACGCCTGGAGTTCAGCCTCAGGGTCTTAGAGAGGTAAGAATTAGCGCTGGCAAGAACCTGGCTTGTCCAAATCTCTCATTTCCTAGATGTTGGAAACAGGCCCAGAGAGGGGAAAGAAGTGGCCCAAAGTCACACAGGAATATGTGTGATACCTGGGATTACATTCAGGTGCTGTGACTCCAGATGGCCTCCTCTTTCTACTTCCTAAACTACTGATTTAGACAGAGGCTCCTCATTGGAATGAGTCAGAAGGCACAGCTATTCCAACTAGATAGGAGTAAGACCCAGGTATTAGGACAAGATGGATAGTTCTTCATCTCCTCTGCATTACACAGTTGGATGTAGAGAAGCTGAAACCAGCTGGAATTAATGTTTTTTCTTTTTTGGCTCAGAATCAGCCTCTACCCCTTCTATTTGGAAACCATACTTTGGGGAAGGAGAGCTCCCTTGATCATTAGCCTGAATCTCTGCTGGTCCAGGAGGATGGAGCAGTGCATATACTGATGGTCAATGATGCCCTTAGGAGCCTGTGGGCTGATGGGTGGGGAGCACTTGGGACCTAGAGAATGACATGATTAGAAGGGATGCTTTCTCCTGGGCTTCCAGGAGCCAGGTAGCTTTTCTTCCACTTCATCTCCAGTAGCTTTAAGGGTCTCCAGGAACATCCTTGATGGAATCTGAGAATCCCTGCATAATAGGGCTCTTATTTTGCCTGCTGGTTTCTGGGAAGGCCTGAATCTACCTGGAAGTGGTCATTAAGGATTTGAAAATAGCTCCTTTTCTTGAGGAAACGTGCCCCAGCTCTTGAGGATCTGTTATGGTCACCCCCCTCCATCCTGAGAAGTTGTGCAAAAGGATGGAGTAAAAGGGCTAAGGATGCTCATTCAGGATGAGAGAAGGTCAGGCAGGGTTTATAAAGTGGCATCACCTTGAAGGGGAATCAGTGTTGTCCTGCTTGGCCCAAGAGGGGAGAATCAGGAGCACAGGGGGTGGAGTAGGGGAGCTGCAGAGAAAGAGAGAGGGAGAAATGAATACTTAGAGTCAGCTAAGAAAAAAAGAACAACAACAAAACTTCCTGACCAGAAGATCTGCCCTAGAATCTAATGGACGTCTTTGGGGGGCAATGGGCTCCCCCTTATTGGAAGTCTTCCCACAAAGCCTGGGAAACCTCTTGGCAGCTGTTATTCTGTTAGGGATATGGATGGGGTCTGGACCTGGAATTGGTCCAGAGAACTGTCCAATTAGGAAGCTTCTCCTACTAATGCAATTTGCTGCCTTTTCTGTAATTTATACTCTTGGAGAGTTACTGTGACACTAGAAGGTTGTGGCTTGTACAGGCCACACAGACAATATGTGTCAGAGGCAAGGTAAACTCATTGCTTCCGGCTCACAATCCATTCCCCCAGAGGTGTTCAAAGCCAAGAAGTTAGCAGGGGGCTGTCTAGTATAATAACCACAGCCCGGTAACAGCTCCCTGCTCTGCTGGTGCCTGGTTGGGCAACACCTACGATCTCATCTATTTTTGTGTGTGACTGAGCATTGAATGCCAAACTGCGCAGGTGAGACTTTAGAACATGCACTAGTATTCTGAGCTTTCCACCTCCTGCTGACAACAGTGTGTTCTCTGAGGAAAGGCTGTGAGTGGCCACGCCAGGTATTCTCCATCTACCTCAAAGCAACCACTTCCTTTTGTACCAGCACAAGACATCATCCACCTCCTTCTGCCAGTCCAATCTCCCAGCCTGGATGTGGAGAACTTCCAATACAAAGAAAAGCAAACTTTCCTTTCACTTCAGGACCCATCTCCTGCTGCATTTGTCCTTTGAGGGTAGAGGAGTCATGCCCTTTACTCAGTGATGGACATTCTCACACGTGGTCATACCCTTCACATCCCAGTGACTCTGAACTCCCATAGATAATTAGTCAAACCCTATACCCCCACCACCTCATTTCTCAATCTGATCTTTCACAGCCCCCACCCCATCCCAAAATTTCAATATAACTCCACCCAGCCCTTCTATGGTGGCCTCTAGAATGCTTGTTCTATAGGCAACAAACTTCTTTTAATCAAATATTTTCTCTCCCACTGCTATTACTAGCTCTTACTGAGACCTGTCTCCCCGTGATGACACAGCCTCCTTGGGTCACCCTTCTTAGTACTGACTTACCTTCATTCTCCTTGGCTTTCTGATTGAGGGAAGGGAACTGGAACTTGCTCCCCATTACCACTTCCAAGTTCTTCCCATGCCTCCATTACTCAGTAACTTCTACGTCTTTGAGGTTCAGGTCATTCATATCTACCATCTAATCAACATCCTAATAACTGTTGTCTACAGACCCCCCCGCCCATACATTCCCCTTCCTTCCTCAATGAGTTTGATGCCTGCTTACAATTTCTTTTCTCCTCCCCAAATCCTGCCCTCATATTTGGGTCTTCAATATACATGTAGATTCTCCCTCATATACAATAACCACTCAGATCCTCAGCCTTCTCATCTCCCACAAGCTGCTCTTCACTCCACTTCAGTGGCACACCAAGATGGTCATGCTCCTTATCTTTCCTTCACCCACAAATGCACCACTTCTCTGAACAGTAATTCTGATAAACCCTTTTCTGACTCTGCATAATCTGTTGGCTTTTCACTTCTCCTTCTGTCTTTTCCTCACTCAGTCTACATCATGACCTCTAATCCCTTGAGCCCTCAGTTCCTCCCCAGGCTATCTTCCCTGCACAACCCACTTTCTCCTCTTCTCTCCATCTTGACTTCTTGAATCAATTCAAGTCCACATTGTCCTCATCTGTTGAATCCCTAGCACATTTATCATATCACTGTTTATGCCCAGACAAGCCTCAGCCTTGGGTCACTCCCATCATTCATCATCTTTGCTCCTACACATGTCCTGGTGAATGAAGGCTGAGAAAATCATGCAACCATCTGGCTTCTGGCCTGATCATTTCACCAAAATTGCTCTGTCTAAAGTTATGAGTGACCCCTTAATTGCCAAATCCAATGGCCTTTTATCAATCCTTATTCTTCTTGACCTCTCTGAAGCCTTTGACACTATCCATCATGTTTTTCTCCTTGATCCTCTTTTCTCTCTAGATTTTCAAAACAACCCCTCTCCTGGTTCTCCTTCTACATCTCTGACTGCTCATTCTCTGTCTTCTTTGCTGGATACTCCTCCAGATCATGTCATCTAATCATAGAACTAGTACCTTTGGTGTGCAGCATACTGAGCTCTTTTAAGGGCTGCTCATCCACCTTTGGCATCCACCTGCCACCTGGATATCCCCTGTGGCTCCAAGAAGCTGTAGCATGTGTAGAAGCTACGTGCTGGTAAAACCATCTTGTCAGATTAGTTGAAGGTAACTTAGGGGCCTCAAACCTATCACTGAATTAGGAGGATTTCTATCCCAAATATGTGGAGACTTCCCTGAAGGAGTAGGAGGATGTGAACATTTTGTTTCAATGGGCCATGAAGGCAGCAAAAGCAGGTGCTGTGGAACATTGGGAGCTTTGTCCAGAGCCATCCAGAGCCATTTCCAGTCATCTTGACTTTTCTTTTGCCACTGAGATTTGATTATTCTAGAAGAGAGAGTGAGGCTGATGATTTTGAATAACTCTGCCTCACTTAAATCCAATTTGTGCTAGAGTCAAAAGGCAAAACACATACCATTTTACGATTTTACTATTTTATTATTTTGCTATTCAGTAATTTCACAATTTTATTATTTTATAGTTAAACTGTTTTACCATTTTATTATTTTACCATGTTACTATTTTATTTATCCTAAAGTCCTGTGGCAATGGTCTAACAGGTACAAAAATTCTGGGAGTTATAGCTTCAACCTTGCAAACAGGCATTCTGGGCTATAGGCTTATCTTCTTACTGGACAGAAGCAGCAGTGGGATTTGACAGCCCTCTGGGTGTTTGACCAGCCTTCTTAAAGAGTATGCTGCTCAAAAAAGAAAAAAAGCCTGGACAGTGTCTTTTAGGAAATCGTAAAGGAGGGGCAGCTAGGTGGCTCAGTGAATAGAGCACTGGCCCAGAAGTCAGGAGTATTTGAGTTCAAATCCGGTCTCAGACCAAATACTTGACACTAGCTGTGTGACCCTGGGCAAGTCACTTAACCCCAACCTTCTTAAAAAAAAAAAGGAAATCATAAAGGAAAACTGACCTGAAATCCTAGAACCAGAGGATAAAATAGCCATAGAAAGAATCTATCAGTCACCTCCTGAAAGAGATCCCAAATTGAAAACGCCAAGGAATATAGTAGCCAAAATCCAAAATTGCCAGGTCAAAGAGAAAATACTGAAAGCAGCCAGAGAGAAACAATTTAAATATCATGGAACCACAGTCAGGATTACACAGGACCTTGCAGCTTCTACATTAAAAGACCATACGGCATGGAATGTGATGTTCTGTAAGGTAAAGGAGCTTGGATTACAACCAAGGATCAGCTACCCAGCAAAAATGAGCATGATTTTTCAGGGGAGGAGATGGATATTTAACAAAATAGGGGACTTCCAAACCTTCCTGATAAAAAGACCAGAACTCAACAGAAAATTTGATCTTCAAATACAAGACTCAAGAGAGACATAAAAAGGTAAGTGGGACAGAAAGATACAATATGTTATTAATAAAGGCAAACTGTTTATATCCCTACAGGGAAGACGACACTTGTAACTCTTGAGAACTGTACTGTTATTATACTATTTTAAAGGGATATACATAGAAGGGGTGGGTATAAGTTAACTTTCATGTAATGATAAAAAATATATAGTCAAGTGGGTTAAATGGATCTAAGTAAGTAGATTAATGTGATATAACTAGGAAAATGTACTGAGAGAAAAGGAAAAGAGGAGGCAGACAAGGGTAAATTACATTATAGGAAAAGGCACAAAAACCTATTACAGTAGAGGGAAAGAATGGAGGGACATGAGCATTGTTTGAGCTTTACTCTCCTCAGATTTGGCTCAAGAAGGGAATAACGTAATCAGTTAGGTATAGAAATCTAACTTGCCATATAAGCAGTAGGAGGGAAAAGAAAAGGGAGGGGGGATAGAAGGGAGGGAAGAAGGAGTAAGGATAAAGGGGAAGAAAAGGGTGGGGGCTAATAAAAGGGAGTTGGGACTGAGGGAGGTGGTGTTCAAAAGCAAAACACTAGTGAGGAGGGAAAGAGAGAAAGGAGAAAGAAAAGCATAAACAGGGTGGAAATAGGATGGAGAGAGAGACACAGATAGTAATTATAACTGTGAATGTTAATGGAATAAACTCTCCCATAAAAGAGAAGTGGATAGCAGAATGGATTAAAAGCCATAATCCTACAATACGTTGTTTACAGAAAACACATTTGAAACCCAGGAACACACACAGGGCAAAGGCAAAAGGCTGGAGTGGAATATATTATTCTTCAGCTGAAGTACAAAAAAAAAATCAGGGGTAGCAATCCTGATTTCAGACAAAGCAAAAGCAAAAATAGATCTCATCAAAAGAGATAAGGAACCTGCCAAAAGGCACCATACACAATGAAGTAATATCATTATTAAACATATATGCACCAAATGGTATAGCACCCAAATTTTTAGAGGAGACGTTTAGGGCATTACAGGAAGAAATAGACAGCAAAACTAAACTGGTGGGGGACCTAAACCTCCCCCTCTCTGAACCAGATAAATTTAACCACAAAATAAAGAAGGAGGTGAATTGAATATTAGAAAAGTTAGGTATGCTAGACTGCTGGAGAAAATTGAATGAGGATAGAAAGGAATATACTTTTTCCTTGGTAGTACATGGCACATACATAAAAATTGACCATGTACTAGGGCATGAAAACCTCACTGCAGAAAGGCAGAAATATTAAATGCATCCTTTTCAGATCATGATGCAATAAAAAATTGTATGTAATAAAGGGCCACAGAAAGATAGACTGAAAAATAATTGTAAACTAAATAATCTAATCTAAAAAAGGATTCGGTCAAACAACAAATCATAGAAACAATGAATAACTTTATTCAAGAAAATGATAATAATGAGACAACATACCAAAACTTATGGGATGCAGTGAAAGCAGTTCTTAGAGGAAGTTTTTTTTATCTCTAAATGCTTACATGATAAAATAAAGAAAGAGGAGATCAATGAATTGGGTATAAAACTAAAAAACAAAACAAAACTAGAAACAGAAAACAAATTAAAAATCATCAATTAAATACCAAATTAGAAATATTCAATACTAAAGGAGAAATTAAGAAAATTGAAATTAAGAAAAATATTGAACTAATAAATAAAATGAAGAGCTGTTTTTTTTAAAAAAATACACAGTAAAATAGATAAACATTTTGCTAATTTAATTTTAAAAAAGGAAGAGGAAAACCAAATTACCAGTATCAAAAATGAAAAGGGTGACTCCACCACCAAAGAAGAGGAAATTAAAAACAATAATTAGGAATTATTTTTTCCAACCGTATGCCAATAAATTTGACAATCTTAGTAAAATGGATGAATATTTTCAAAAATATAAATTGCCCAGATTAACAGAAGAGGAACTCAAATACTTAAATAACCCCATCTCAGAAAAAGAAATTGAACAAGCCATTGATGAACTCCCTGGGAAAAAAAATCTCCAGGTACCAGATGGATTTACAAGCATATTCTATCAAACATTTAAAGAACAATTAATTCAAATACTGTAGAGACTATTTGGGTAAATAGGTGAAGAAGGAGTCTTGTTAAATTATTTTTATGATACAAATATGATGCTGTTACCTAAACTGGGAAGAGTCAAAACAGAGAAAGAAAATTATGGACAAATTTCCATAATGAATATAGATGCAAAATTTTAATAAAATATTAGCAAATAGGTTACAATAATTTATCACAAGAATAATACACTATGACCAGGTAGGATTTATACCAGGAATGCAGGGCTGGTTCAATATTAGCAAAACTATTAGCATAATTAACCATATCAACAACAAAACTAACAGAAACCACATGATCATCTGCATAGATGCATAAAAAGCCTTTGACAAAATACAACACCCATTCCTATTAAAAACATTAGACAGCATAGGAATAAATAGAGTCTTCCTTAAAATAATAAGTAGCATCTGCCTCAAACCTTCAGCAAGCATCATATGTAATGGGGACAAGCTAGAAGCATTTCCAATAAGATCAGAAGTGAAAGAAGGGTATCCATTATCACCACTGTTTTCCAATGTGGTAATAGAAATGTTAGTTTTAGCAGTAAGAGAAGAAAAAGAAATTGAAGGTATTAGAACAGGCAAAGAAGAAACAAAGCTATCGCTGTTCGCAGATGACATGATGATATGATAGAGAATCAGGTAAAAAAGAATTCTTGAAATAATAAACAACTTTAGCAAAGTTATAGGCTATAAAACAAACCCACATAAATAGTTGGCATTTCTACATATTACCAGCAAAGCCCAACAATAAAAGAAAGAGAAATTCCATTTAAAATTACTGTAGACATTATAAAATATTTAGGATTCTACCTACCGAAACAAACCTGGGAACTCTATGAACGCAATTACAAAACACTTTTCACACAAATAAAGTCAGATCTAAATAACTGGAAAAACATCAGTTGCTCATGGGTAGGCCAAGCTCATATAATAAAAATAACGATTCTACCTAAGCTTATTTACTTTTTCAGTGCCATACCAATCAAACTCCCCAAAATTTTATTTTATAGGGCTAGACAAAATAAGAAGATTTATTTGGAATAACAAAAGGTCCAGAATATCAAGAGAACTGATGAAAAGAAATGCAGGAAGAGGTAGCCTGGCTGTTCCAGGTCTTAAATTGTATTATAAAGCCGCAATCATCTAAACTATTTGGTACTGGCTAAGAAATGAAGTGGTGGATCAGTGGAATAGGTTAGGCATGCAAGACACTAGTCAACGACTATAGTAATCTACTATTTGATAAACCCAAGGACCCTAGTTTCTGGGATAAGAACTCATTATTTGACAAAAACTGCTGGGAAAACTGGAAAAGAATATGGTAGAAACTAGGCATAGACCAAAACATCACACCGATTACCAAAATAAAGTCAAAATGGATTCATGATTTAGATATAGGGGCTGATACTGTAAGCAACCTGGGAGAGTAAGGAATAGTTTACCTATCAAATTCATGGAGAACAGAAGAATTCATGACCAAACGGGAGATAGAGAACATTACAAAATGACAAATGGATAATTTTTATTATATCAAATTGAAAAGGTTTTGCACAAACAAAGCCAATGCAACTAAGATTAGAAGGAAGTAGAAAATTGGGAAAGAATTTTTACAACCAGTATCTCTGATAAGGCCTATTTCTAAAATATATGGAGAATTAAGTCAAATTTATAAGAACACAAGCCATTCCCCAATTGATAAATGGTCAAAGGATATGAACAGACAGTTCTCAGATGAAGAAATTAAAGCCATCTATAGTCATATGAAAAAATGCTCTAAATCACAATTGACTAGAGAAATGCAAATCAAAACAACTCTGAGGTACCACATCACACCTATCAGATTGGCCAACATGAAAAACAGGAAAATGATAATGTTGGAGAAATGTGGAAAATTGGAACACTAATGCATTGTTGGTGGAGTTGTGAAATGATCCAACCATTTTGGAGAGCAATTTGGAACTATGCCCAAAGGGCTATCAAAATGTGCATACCCTTTGACCCAGCAATAGCACTTCTAGGGCTATATTCCCCAAAGATCAAACAAATGGGAAAAGGACCCACATGTACAAAAATATTCATAGCAGCTCTTTTTGTGGTGGCCAAGAATTGGAAATTGAGAGGATGCCCATCAATTGGGGAATGTCTGAACAAGTTGTGGTATATGAATGTAATGGAATACTATTGTGCTATAAGAAATGATAAGCAGACAGACTTCAGAAAAACATGGAAAGACGTGTATGGACTGATGTTGAGTGAAGTGAGCAGAACCAGGAGAACTTTGTACACAGTAACAGCCTTGTTGTGCAATGACTAATATTGATAAACTTAACCCTTCTCAGCAATGCAAGGATCTAAGACATCTCTAAAGGTCTTATGATGGAAAATGCTATCCACATCCAAAGAAAGAACTATGGTGTTTGAATGCAGTTTGAAGCATACTATTTGCTATATTTTTCCTTCTGTTTTGTTTTCTCTTTCTTGTGGTTCCTTGTATTGGTTCTAATTCTTCCTTACAACATCAGTAATGTGAAAATATGTTTAAGAGGAATATATATATATATATATATATATACATATATATATACATATATATATACATATATATATATATATGTATATATATATATATGTATATATATATATATATATATATATATATATATATGTATGTATGTATCTTATATCAGATTCTACACCATCTTGGAGAAGGAGAATTGAGGGAGGGGGAGAAAAATTTAAAACTCAAAAGCTTGTGGAAGTGATTGTTGATAAATCAAAATAAATTAATAAAAAAAAGCTATATGCTAAAATTGAAGTGGAGGGAATATTGGTATGTGACTTTTTTTTGTGCACTCAATGCAGCCTCTAAGACTGAGATGCTACAAAGTATGGATCAATTCTCTTCTGCTTGGCCCAATTTTGGCCTAAAATTAACACTAAGAAAACAGATGTTCTCTACCAGCCAGCACTACACCATCCATATGTGGAACCACTGGTTATATCAAATGGAGAAGTTTGAATACTGTGGAAATGTTTACTTACCTTGGCAGTATGCTTTCTGGGGATGGTCATATAGATGATGATGTTGATACTTATGTTGCCAGAGCTAGCTCAGTGTTTGTGAGGCTCCAAAGGAAAGTGTGGGAGATAAGATGTATGAGGCTGCCTATCAAACTGAAAGCCTACAGAACTTTTGTGCTGACCTCATTGCTGTATGCCTGTGAAACTTGGATGGTATACCAGCACCATGCCAGGAAAGTGAATTGCATCCATTTGAATCATCTTAGGAAGATTATGAAGATCACCTGGCAGGGTAAGATACCAGACACTGAGGTCATTTCTACAGCTGAAGTGTCAAGCATTCAACTCTAATGCAGAGAGTGTGATTCTGATGGGCTGGATACATTGTTTGCATGCCAAATGTACATTTTCCTAAAAGACTATTTTATGGAAAACTCACATAGGGCAAGTACTCACATGGTGGTCAGAAGAAGTGATACAAGGACACTCTCAAGGTCTCTCTTAAGATCTTTGGAATTGATTATGTGACATAGGAGACACTAGCATGGGACCGCTCACCATGGCGTGACCTCATCAGAGAAGGCTCTGTGCTCTATGAGCAAAGCAGAATTGCAATAGCTCAAGAGAAATGTGAGACATACAAATTCCAAGAAATCTCCCTATTTGTGTCTGACCTATGGTAGAGCCTTTTGAGATGGACACACTGTTCAGTGATCCTAACATTGTGGTGTCATTTTGGTGCTCTTCAAGCACAAAAGACAAAATAATGACAATGATACTATTTCACTTGGCAATATCATTAGCTCCCATGGATTTAATTATTGTCCATGCAATCCAATCAACATTTATTAAGTATCTACTATGTTCTAGGCAGTGTGCTAAATGCTGCGGATAAAAGAAAGACAGTCCCTGCCTTTAAGGAACTTACAAGAAGGGACATCAAGGGGTGTCTGGTGCAGGAACCTCTTGTTACATGGTGTTGGAAGCAGGCAGAGCAGCAGATGCAAGGGTGGTAGTCTATCCTGCCCCAACCTCTCTGCTGATCTCCCATTTCCAGCTGCCTTTCAAACATCTGAAACTGGACATCCAGTAAACATCTGAAATTCAATTTGTCCAAAGTCATACTCATTATTTTTCCTCTTGAACCTCTTCTTCTTCTACTTTCCCTATTACTACAGAGGGCAACACCATCTTCCAAGTTCCTTAGGCTCACTAGCTTGGAGTCATTCTGGACTCTTTGCTGTCTCTTACCTCCGTGTTTCCAGGGTCTGTTGATTTAACCTTTGTATCATCTCTCAAATATGACCCCTTCCCTCCTCAGACGCCTCGATGCAGACCCTCATCGCTTCATCCCTGGATTACTGCAGTATGCTTCTGGGTGGGGGTAGAAGGACTCCTGCATCAAGTACCTCCCTGTTCCAGTTCATTCTCCCTTTAGGCACCAAAGCAATTTTCCTAAATTGAAGGTCCAGTGATATCACCCACACCCCACCTCCTACTCAATAAACTCCAGTGGCTCCCTATCACCTTCAGAATTAAATAGAAATGCTCTGTTTGGCATTGCAAGCCCTTCCTACCCTTCCCCCTCCTCCTCTCTCACCCCTCACTCCCCCCATATACTCTTTGACCTGGTGACACTGGCCTCCTGGCTGTTCCATGAGCAAGACATTCCATCTTTTGGCTCTGAGAATTCTCTTTGACTGTCCCCCATGCATATCTGGCATGTTCTCCCTTCTCCTCTCCAAGCGCTGACCTCCCTGGCTTCATTTAAGCTCCAACTAAAATCCCACATTTTAGAGGAAGCTTTTCCAAGTCCCAGAAATCCCAGTGCCTTCCCTCTTAATAACTTCTTATTTATCCTGTGGATAGCTTCCTTTGTTTGCCTTGGTCTGCACGTTGTCTCTCCCATTAGTCTGTGAGCTTCCTGAGGCCAGCCACTCCTTTTGCTTCTTTTTGTATCCCCAGTGCTTAGCACAGTTCCTGGCACATAGTAGGTGCTTAATAAATGTTTGTTGACTGATTAAAAGATTGAATGTCAGTAACTAGCCTAAACCTGGTCCTCTCTTTAAATAGTAGAATGTTAGAGCTGGGAGGGACCTTTGAGTGAGTGTATTTAAGAAGTTGTTTACAAAGAGGAAATTGAGGATTAATGGAAGGAAAGGAGTTATCCCATCATGGTGCCAAAATGACAAAGCAGGAACTCACACCCAGGACCTCAAAATTCCTATGGTGTGATTTCCACACCCCTGCCATGGTGTGGTTCCTACATCCCTGACTTGATTCCTACATATGCAATGTGCAAGGAAGTTCTCCATACATCTGGGCTGGTGCAGGTTCTGATAGGTCGGGGAGGGAGGAGTGTGATTCCCTGCTTCCCCAAAGCTACTCAGTCCACCTCCTTGAGCCCAACTCACACTGGAGGCCTCCCCAGGTTATCTCTCTGGGCTGGCCCCATGGTTGAGGCTGCTGCTCACACCCACCCCTGCCCTTAATGGTTCCCTCAGTAATGTTGGGGCAGTCTTTCTCCTGGCTGTCAAAGAAACGCTCTCCATGTCTGGCTTAGCTCAGTGTGGTAGTGCTGTGGGAAGGATTCTCTCAGCTCCAGTAGCTGCAGTTAGTCAGATTCAACATCAATTTAACCCAACTCTGGCACCCTGATGGATGTCTCCCTTCCTTTCGTCACCGTGACAGAGACAGAAGAACGCCACATTAACCTTCTGTGCACTCACCTGTTATCAATGCTTTGCTTCCAGAACTCAGTGCAGTCACTGAAGACCGATATTCTTCTTCCAGGATGCCTGCCTGGGCTGCTGTCATCACACAATTATTTTTGTTGCTGAAATCAGTCCTCAGTTCTGAGCTCCAAGTCAGAGAGGCTTGAGGATTCTTCAAGATGTGGACCAGGGACTGATCCATGGGGCCTGCCCTGGGGGAATGACCAGGGGACAGGTGGATACATCCCAGAGAAGGCTCTGAATAAGCAGGAAAACAAGAAGGGCTTTTTCATTCCTTTTCTGTCCATATTAGCTCTAGCTAAGCAGCCATTCTGTCCTCCACATTACTGCCTCATGGTACTCCATCTCCCATCATCCTGCCTTTGCACTGGCCATCCCTTATGGACGACGTGCACTCCAGCCTCACTCTGACTCACAGAATCTCTTACTTCCTTCAACACAAAGATCAAATACCACCTTATGTATGAAGTCTTTTCTGATCCCCCAAATGCTTGTGTCCTCAGGGAAAGCATGAACTAGAAGCCCCAAGTCCATCCCTTAGGGAGCTTAGAACAATTTCCCACCTGAGTCCAGTCTAGTACCACTTCCCAGAAGCCTACTGGGGAATCATCCTGCTCAAGACCTCCAGCTCATGGATGCTCAGCCACAGAAGGCTAAGCAGCTTTTCAAGGGTGGCCCTGGACATCATTTCTTCCAGTAACCGACTCTGACTTCCAGAGAAGATCTGGATCTCCTAGCTTAGACCGCTGGATATTTGTGGGTGGGTTGGGGAGGTGCAGAATGAAGGAGACTGGCTTCCCCCCTTCTCCATGGTAGACAAAGCACTGTGACCTCTGCCCTCTCCTTCGCACCCCCATGCTGAAGGACACAACTCCTGGGAACCCTTTCAACTATCTCAACCATTTGGAAATGCTCTGTCAGCTTGAACTGAGCAGGGGATGTGAGCACAACCTTTGGTGCTGAACTAAAGTTAAAAAAAACCTTTCCGGTAATTATGCTTCTTAAATTAGTGTTTCTAACACGTAGCTCAGAATATCACAAGGATAAGCTGAGAAATGCAGACAGTAGCAGGAAAAAAGTGAGGGCCTGGGCCCTCAGTAGACCTGGCAAGGAAGAAAGAAGAGCGGGGGCTAGAAGGACAAACAGGGGCTACAGCTCTGGGGCTTTGCTCATCAGATGGAAGGGGTATGTGTGTGTATGTGTGTGCGTGTGTGCATGTGTGCCTATGTATAAGTGTATGTTGCTATGTATTTGTAGGTGCATGTGTGTGTATTGTGAATATGCATGTGTGTGCACATGTATGCATGCATGCATGTGTGGGTGTGTGCATTGTGTGTTGGTGGGTGTGTGTATGCGTGAATATGCAGGTGCGTGTGTGTATATGCGTATGCATGTATCTGTGTGCCTTGTGTGAGCGTGTGCATGTGTGCCTATGTATATGTGTATGTTGATATGTATATGTAGGTGCATGTGTGTGTATTGTGAATATGCATGTGCATGTGTGTGCACACGTATGCACGTGTGGGTGTGTGCATTGTGTGTTGGTGTGTGTGTATGTGTGAATATGCAGGTGCATGTGTGTATATGCGTATGCATGTATCTGTGTGCCTTGTGTGAGCGTGTGCATGTGTGCCTATGTATAAGTGTATGTTGATATGTATATGTAGGTGCATGTGTGTGTATTGTGAATATGTGTGTGTGTGTGTGTATGCATGATGAGAGTTTGCACCAGGGCCGCATTCAGAAGGAAGGGAATACCAAATGTGGTCACTGTAGCTGAGACTCCAAGGTCAAGATTTCCCTATTTCGACGTTCGGGGGATTGGGACTGCTGATGAGAGAAGACGTTTTCTGGGTGTCAGGTGCTCCTGGGAGAGCCAGGCCAATGATGTGTGGTGGTAATGCTGACCTGAGAAGAAAGGGCTTCCTTGTTTAGTATTCCCTAAAGACTCTTCACCTTTATTTGGGGGAGGGTCTGGGACTCTGACTTGGTGGTTCTGTGTAGGACTCTTGGAGGGGAGGGACTCACTGCAAACCAAGGGGAGACCTAATAGCATCCCCAAGTTCTGTTGCATTAAGAGGGGGAATTAATGAGCTCCATGGGCTCCTTATCTGTGCTGTATAGCTTGGGGCTGCCTATGATTCCTTGGCATTTTCTGTTCGGAATGATAAAGACTGTCCCATACTGAGGTGCTTCTAATCACCCCCAGAATCCATTAATGAGTGCACTACATCTGCACTCTGGGAATCCAAGAGCTTGTCCAGACTAGCCCCCTCCTTCATGCCCCTCATTGTCTGTGCAGCCCCCACTCCCATATTCCTGGGCTCCAACTCTCCTGGCCCCAGCAGACAGCCTCTGAAGCAAAGACTACTTGATGAATGAGATGAGGTGGGTAAACTGAGAAAGCAGAAAATGTTAGAAAACAAACTGAGGATAATGAAGTGCTGGGCACAGCTTTTCTCTCTGGTTCATCTATTACCAGCTCATTTCAGGCTTCATTTACAATCCCTGAATTTAGCTCCAATCCCCCAAGGACTGACATCACAGCTTTGATGCCCCTCCTCCTTGCTTCTGGCCTTTCCCTTTAGCTCCAGACAGATGATGCCATGGGGCTTCCAGGGCTAGTTCGGAAATCCTGCACAGGACAGGACAGACCTTAGTCCCAGGGTCTCACTATACCACATCCCCTGCCTCCCCCCCAGGGAATTCTACTTAGCTTCCAGGAACAAGGGAAGGTGACACTTCGATTCCCCAAATGTCAATTCTGGAAGAGACCATTGAGATGACTGGTCCCCAGCCCTCATGTTACAGTATGTGAGAAAGGGTACTCATGTTCAGGGATGAGAAACCAGCTCAGACTTTGTGACTCTGTGAGGCCCAGACAGAACTCCTGCTTGTCCAAAACCAAACAGCTGGTCAGTGTCAGATCTGGGATGAAAGCCCCAATCTCAGACTCCTAGGCTATGTTCATCTCCTTCTTTCTTCCAGTACTTAGAATGTGATAGGTTGGCATTGGGGTACTCACTAGTGGAGAGTTCTGGCTGTGTGAAGATGTTCAGGTGACTTGGCAGAGACAGTGCCAAAGGGAAAAGGGGAAAGACGTGTGGGGAAAGGAACATACCCAGGCTGGCCCAGCTAGGGAAACCTTGGCCAAAGGCAGGGGGGTGGGGGAAACCCACCTAGACGTGAGAACCTGACTTTGGAGCATCAGTGCCCAGAAGGAGAGGCAGTGGTCCTGCTGCCACATTATGCACTTGGCCAATGACACATTTCTTCAGTCTTTCACTTTTTCAGACAATCCTGGATTCATTCGTTTAACCTTTCGTTTATTCATTCCTTCCATCTTTCAATCAACTATCCAAACATTCGGTGAGTCATTCATTAGTGTAGCCATTCTTACATTTGTTCATTCAGTCACTCACTAATTCAATAAACATTTAATACCTCCAAACACTTATTGCTAACATTTGTATGGTGCTTTAATGTTTGCACAAGGTTTCATATATGTTCTCTCATCTTTCAACAATCCTGCAGGCAGGTGCTTTTATTAAGCTCATTTTACAAATAGGGTGTGATCTTAAAGTGAGAGCTTGGACTTTATCATGTAGAGAATGGGCAGACATGGAAGATGTTGGTGTGGGGAGTGGTAGAGCCATAGCAACCTCATTTGCCAAGGACGGTGCCATGTCCTGGCCTCCTCACTGAGAAATGAAGCAGCATTGGGCAAAGATCTTTCGATTCTTTTGCAATCCATCCCTCTAGTTGACCGTGGCAGTGTCCTGGTGTAACTACAGAGTCACCCCAATATGATAGGAGAGAAGTCCTCCAGTTTTCTCATCATTCTTTACTTCACTAGGATTGAGAATCCCCGAAAAGGGGGTGCCTTGAGCAATTCTTCACCCAAATGCCATTTTATGGTCTCTGCTGATCTCCAAAGCAGGCTTTCCCATTATCTATCAGGAGATACATTGAGCTACAGTGAAACTATCGTGGGTCAAATAACGCAAACTGAAGGCTGATTTTTGATACTTATTAACTGTCATTCCTTGAAGTCTCAGTTTTCTCATCTGTCAAATGGAAAGTATAATACCTCTACTATTTTCCACATAGCAAAGGGTGTGGTAAGGAACATCCACGTACCATAAAAAAGTGTTAGTGTTACTAACTCCTCACTTTCATCTTGGTCATCACTATTGATATGATTGTTACTGCCAATGAGGCCAGGGAGAGGAAGAACTGGCCAGGGATCTTCCACCTCCTTCCAATACAGGCACATTTGAGCATGTTTTGTGAGCTAAACAATTTTCCCTAAACCAGGCACCAGAGCCTCAACACGCTAGGCAGTGTCAGTTGAAATCACTTGGACATGAATTCTCGGCATAAAGCACCATCTGTCTCAAACAGTTAGGGAACAGATAATGGGAGAGACTGTTTTGGAGATAAATAGATACCATAAAATGGCATTTGGTTGAAGAATTGCTCAAGGCAGCCCCATTTGGGGGATTCACAATCCTAGTGAAGTGAAGAATGACTGGAGAAAGCTGGAGGGTGCTCCCTCCCCCCCCATCCCACTGGGGCAACTCTGTGGTCACACCAGGGAACTTCCCAGCTCAGCTGGAGGACAGATCCAAGAGGACTGGAAAGAGCCCAACATCTGGAGCCAGAAGGGGATTCAAGAAGTGGGGAACTTTATCTTGACAACACCCCTCAACTGCCTGCCTCTTGGAGACTTCCACCTACAGAGTCTCCTGGTTCTGCCCTCTGAGGCCATGCACAAGAAGAGTGCTCCGTCTTCAGCCTTTTCTGTTCTTGAAGACCACAATCATTCCTGCCCTCACCCCTGTCTTTTCTCCTGGCTGCTTGAACTGATCGTCCTATGACATAGACCCAAGGCCCTTCCCCTTCATGGCTGCCTCCTCTGGACACTCTCCAGCTCATGAGAGGATGCACTTCTTCTATCCCTGAGCCCAGAACTGAGCACAACTCCCCTGAGGGTGCCTGGGGAGGGCTGAGAGCAGAGAGACCCTGGCCTTCATTTTTCTGGAAGCTTTGCCTCCCAAGACAGTCCAGGTTTTTCTCATGTTTTCTGGCTGCCACACCCCACTGTAGCTGGAGATGCTGTCTTTCCTCATCCCTACCTCTCGGGTTCCCTAAAGGTCTCAGTTAAAGCTTCACATCCTGCACAAAGCCTTCCCCAGTCCCCTGGTGGGCGATCTGTGCTGGAAATCTTCCCTGCTGGGCCTGGCCTGCCCTTCTTTGCCCACCTGCCATAATCTGGGAGCTCCTGGGCAGCGAAATTGTCTTCTTGTACCCTTGCCTTGTCTCCCTGGCATTTAGCATAGTACTGCATGTGATGAATACTCAAAAAACGCGTGATGATTGACTGATAAATGCCTGAATCAATGCATTAGCAAGCGTTTGTTAGGTGCCTACTATGTGTCAGGGGCAACAAGCACAAAAAGGAAGGCAGTTCCAGACTTAGAGGAGTGTAATCACAATCACGGAATCTCAGAATCTGGTGATCAGAAGGAGGAACATTGGCAGGCTTCTAGTCCAATCTATACCACAAACAAATCCCACTGAATGTAGCAAGTGACACTAATATACACGTGTGTGGGTGTGTATATGTACATGTACGTGTAATGTATAATACATATGTGTGTGTATATATAGACACGTAGACACATAATGCATATACACGTACAGACATACATAGAGACCCCACTCTCATTGACCCCCACAATTAATTGGATATGGGGGGAAAATCATCATCTGTGACAACTGAAGGTTAGTGATGCTTTAAATTATGCAGAAACCTGTGTTTCTGCCAGCCCCTTGCATCTATTCTTCAAACAACATCTCTCCTGTCAGGAGCAATCAGAAGACTTTCCAAAGAAGTTGGAGTCAGTAACTCAAGCGAAACCCTGAGCTGCGGCCAGAAGGCCATGCATATGGATGGGGAGGCTGAGCCACCAGGTGGAGTGCACTCAAGGGCCAAGAGCCTTCCATCATCAGAGGGGCAGTGCAGGAGACTGACCCTTGGGCTACATTTAGGAAGGGCACTGAATTTTGGGCTTCTGCATGATTAAGATGGGGGTCACGTACCCCTAGAGATGGGGAGAGGGTCAAAGCAATGGAGGGCCTATGAAGTTGGCAGGAGCTTCTAGGTAGTGTACACTGAAGAGAGATCACCATTGAAAAGGTAAGTGGATGGATGATAGGACCTGAGTCAAGGTCTTTTCAGTCAGACTTCTGGCTTCCCTTCCTCTCCCTACCTCTCCCCTGGCTCTTCACCTATTTCTTATGCCCAGTGCTAATAGCAGGCTCAGGCCTGCCCCTGTTTTTCTCCATGTGGAAGACACACACAGTGACACACTGTATTAGGAAATAGAGAAGGGCTGAGCAGGACTGAGCTCCAAAGGCAAAGTGGGCAGAGAAGGTGGGACAGCCCCAGCCAAGGAAGAGGTGTTCTACAGAGTCCCTGGATTTGGGCCAGAATGTCTGCTCAGGTCACACACCTGCAGGATTCTGCTCATCATTAGGTCTTTCTAAGGGCTTCTGCCAATGGCTCCCCTTGTGTTTACAGAAGAAAATTCTCTTTGAGAGCATGGCTTATGTTCCAGGATGGGTTAAGCTTGATTAAGCTGGGAATAATGAGTCTAATCTGTAGCTTCTGTCAGAAGGTCTTTTACCTCCTGTTTGCAGGAGCACTTTTACAATCCATTCGGTATAACCCTCCCTCCTACATCTCATTTGAAAAGACAAGGGGGAAATGTTGTTGAAGAAAGAAAAAGGCCAACCAGTGACTTCTTTTCCTGGCTCTTTTTTCTACAACTATTGCATGGCTAATTGTCATTAAGAGCAGAATAGCCATTGACAAGGAAGTGTTCCCTATGGTCTTTGCAAAGGCCTGATCTTTTCCCTGGCTGTTAATGAGCTCAGTCTGGAGCAGATCCACATGTCTCAAGACCTGCCTAGAGAGCTACTGGGGATTGTTCCTTTCTGAACCTCTGCTTGACTGCCAGTTGAGAAGGTTGAGCCAGCAACATCAGGGGCAATGTTTGTGATGGCAAAGTCTTTTCCTTCACTGAAAGGAGCTCAGAAATTAAAAAATAATGATTAATAATTAATAATAATTTATATCTGTACGCCATTTTAAGGTTTACAAGGAGTTACACAAACATCTCAATCCTCTCAGTAGCCCTGGGAAGTAGGTGCTATTATTACTCCCATTTTACAAATAAGGAAACCAAGGCTGATAACAGTTAAGTAACTCACCTTGGGTCACGTAGCTGACAAGTGTCTGAGGCAGGATTTGAACTCAGATCTTCCTAAGTCCACATCCAGGCTATTGTTATTTAGGAAGGAAGGTGGGTCTGTTCTGAAGTCTCTTGTGCGTTCGGCTGGCTTTCCTTTCTCTACAATGCCACAAAAAGATGGGGGGGGCTCCAGCGGTGGATCCTGGAGTTACAATGACAAAAAGGAAAGCTGCTCATCCTCACTCCTTATCCATCTTGGCCTAATAATGGAGGATCTCATGAAGAGTTTTCCATAGAAGGCCACCCAAGAGTTGGGCCTTGATACATAGGAGTATAATTTTCCCATACCACAGTTCTACCTGTTAATCTCACAGAGAAAACACAAATAAATCATTAAAAACAAAATTCATATCCCACTTCCACACAGCAGCCTTCTCCCAAACACTTTAAATTAGCAAGCCTATCACTCCTCCCCACCCCAACCCTGCACCTGACACCAGGTGCTTCTCTCCCACAGGCTAACCTTTCCTCTTTCTTCCACTGATCCCCCTATGGCATGGGTTCCAGGTCCTTCCTCATCTAGGCTGCCCTAGATGAGATACTCTCTTTAGCTGACCAATGTCCTTCCTGGTGTGCTCATGAAAATGCATGGAGACCAACCAGAGCAGGGCAAAGAGCCCTTCCCTCCTCAGTCCTGGAGGCTTGGCCCCTTTGGACGCAGCCCAAGATCACATGAGTTTTCTTGTCTGCCTGTTCCCATTAAAACTTCCAGATATCCCTCCCTTCTTCCTCTCTCCCTCCCCTCCTTCCTTCCTCTTTCCTTCTTTCCTTCCTTCCTTCCTTCCTTCCTTCCTTCCTTCCTTCCTTCCTTCCTTCATTCCTTCCTTCCTCTCTTTATGAATATCTATCTATATATAGATACAGATATCTATATGTCTCTATATAGAGGGATGGATATAGATACAGATAGACATGGTATATAGATAGAGACAGAGACACATGGAGGCAGAGCTAGACAGACAGACCAAACAAGCTGCTGCCTCCCTTCCATCTCTTTTTCTTTATACACATTGAAGACTACCTCTGTTCCTATTGAGCCCCATCCTCTCAGATCCAGCCCAAGGCTCTAAGCAGCTGCCAAGAGCCTTGGGACCCTGACTCTGTCACCCAGCCTGGCCCTCCAAGCTTGGTGTCATCTGCAGGGTAGATGTCATGACATCTGTGCCTTTCTATGAGTCATTGAGAGACATGTTAAATGTTAAAATGTTAAGTTGTTAAATAGACCCAGGACCGAGCAGAGACCCCGGAGGCGCTCCACTAGAGACCTTCTGCTGTGATGACTTTGAACCACCAACATTCCTCTTTGGGCCCAACAATTCAATAACCTCCGAACTGGTCTGGATGGAACAGGAAGTAGATAGAGCATGAGGCCTGCCATCAGGAAGACCTGATTCAAATCCAGCCTCAGACACTTCTCAGCTGTGTGAACCTGCACCAGTGATCTCCCCTATGATGAGTTTCCTCATTCATAAAATGGGAGTAATAATAGCACCTACCTCCGGGGGTTGTTTGAGGACCAAATGAAGTAATAGTTTTAAATAGAGAAAATAATTTAAAAATGCTTTGCAAGCCTTAAAGTTCTATAAATTCTGTGATGATGATGATAATGAATGATTACTGTTACTAGCTGACACTCAGGGCAGGAGGAGAATTAGTCCCTGATTCTGCCCTGACGGACTGGACATGGCACCTGCAAAGTACAAAAGGGGCTCAAGAAATCAATGTTTGCTGATTGATTGATTACTGTATTGGCCCAACTGCCACTGATGTCCCTGTCTCCCATCCCATGGCAGTCTCCCTAGTGCAACTCTTCATATTTTCAAGGTATTCATTATTCTTAGTATTTTAATCACTTGAGTGTACCCAAGATACATTACAATTTAATAAACCCAGACCAGGAATTCATCCTGGAGATTGGGGTGGGGGGCAGGGGAAGCAATCTTGTCACGTTGGTACTTGAGTTCACCTCTGATAATCTGGTGGAAGTCATTCACTTGAATGTTGAACGAATTTAGCATCACCTTTCAGAAGTGAGTACTTAGGGGGTCCACTCCAAGTGCGTGTACCTGGTGAGTTCCAGGAGCAGAAAAATTCTTTTGTTCCTGACTTGACCTGCTTTGTCCTTCAGAACATGTGTGTGCATGCATATGTGTACACCATTACAAGCCACCTCCCTTCCCTCTTGGCTCAGTGGCCTCTGAATATTGGTCATTTCACTTTAGGTCCCTGTGCAGTGAGGGTCTGGCTCAAACACTGGCAGAAAAGCTGTTGCTGTCAAGAAGCCTTATGACTGCCCTAGACCACCCCCTCTGCCTTCCTATTAGAAGCATACAGGATGGCAGTGAAGGTCCTGGGTTTTCCATGAGCATCCTTGGTCCACAGTGTATCAAGATCAGCTTCCACACTGATGGCAAACTAACTTGAAAAGGCTATAAGTCAAGTGAAGGGAGAGTTGGTGCATGACTTTTTGTTCAGTGCAGCCCCTGAGGCTTTTGCTACAACAGAGTATGGCTCTATTCTTACAAAGAAAACAGAGGTTCTCCACCAACCAGCATTGTATGGAACCACTGGTTATAACAAATGGAGAAATATCACATGCTGTGTGTAAGTTCACCTACCCTGGCAGTATACTTTTCAGGGATGTCCACATGGGTGATTAAGTTGATGCACTCATTTCCAGAGCTCGCTCAGTGTTTGGGAGGCTCCAGAGGAAAGTATGGGAGAGAAGAGGTATTAGACTGCCTACCAAACTGAAGGTCTACAGAGCCATTCTGCTGACCTCATTGTTGTATGCCTGTGAAACCTGGACATTCTACCAGCACCATGCCAGTAAACTGAATCTCTTCCCTTTGAATTATCTTAGGAGGATTCTAAAGATCACCTGGCAAGATAAGATACAGAACACTGAGGTGCTCTCTTGAACGGAACTGCCATGACTTCAAACTCTAATGCAGAGAGTGTGATTTTGATGGGCTGGGCACATTGTTCAAATGCCAAATGTACGTTTGCCTAAAAGAGAACTCATGTAAGGCAAGTGTTCACATGGTGGTGAGGAGTGGTGTAAGGACATTCTCAAGGTCTCTCTGAAGAACTTTGGAATTGATTGTATGACAACACAGGACCGCCCAGCTTGTTGTGCTCACATCAGAGGAGGTACTGTGTTCTATGTGAGAAGCAGAATTGCAGTAGCTCAAAAGGAATGTGAGATACACAAATGTTGAGCCATCTCCACTTCTAATGTTCATGGGGACTATTTGTGCCCAACTCACAGTGGAGCCTTCTGAGCTCATGTTGTTCTGGTCAGCCACAGTGGGATGCACTGTGCCTTGACCCTGACATTGTCGTGTCATTGGTCTGTTTTAAGCATGAAAGATCAACAAGAACAAGAGAAGATCAAGGGCCTCTAGGTTTGGAGCTGGAAGATCCAAAGGTCCATCTGGTCCAGTCCTTCATTTTAGAGGAGAAAGCCAAGGTGTAGAAAGGATAAACAGCTTGCCCGAGCTTGCAAAAGTTAGTTCATGCAGACCCAGGAATAAAACCTCCTTCCTCTGACTCCAAACCCAGCCCCCTTTCCATTGGGCCACCCTGCCTCTTAATGTATTGGACCCTGGCCTGGGAGAGAGGGTTCTAGGTTTCCAGATTCAGCTATTGATGGGGGAGGGGATTAGTTCTGGACCCCTAAGAGGAAAATGTCTTTGGGACCTGGGACCCAAAGCCTTTGAGCCCAGATCCCTTGGTTCACCTGAGGCACCCAGCCCAACCCAGTCAATACTTTTAACTGCTCTTTCATTGTGGCCCTCATTGTCTGCACCTGGACCATCCCAGGCTACTTGCCACTCCTAGATTCCCAACCAGATCTTCCCACAGTCTTGTGTATAAAAGTGTTGATCTCATCCCCATTAAATTCCACAGGTCCTTAAAATCTGGCCCACTTGCACTGGCATCACAAATAGTGCATGTTGCAGTTGAAGAGGTTGAAAGGTTGTGACCCCTCAAAGACTGAAGTACACAATGGGCAGTCTGGAATGAATTCACAGACTCAAGCATTCTTTAAGTCAAGATGGCAAAAAGTTTATTGTTATGCTTTTCAGCAGGCAAGGATTCTTAAGGACACTGCAATCTTAGAGAGGTACAGTTGAAGTTTATACAGGATAAAATACAATAAAACATGTGCCAAATATGCTAACTAGGTGATTCAGGGTGGGATTAGGGAGTGGTTAAGGAGTGGTCAATTCTTAAAAGAACATGCACTTCTTGTACCTACTGCATAGGCATTTTACCCAGAGTTCACTGGGAAAAGGCCACAAGGCGGGCCACATTGAGGTGTGGTTTTAGGCCTGCTAAGTCACTAAGTTAACTAGAGTTCAGGGTAACTGAGAATTGTCCAGTCTGCCACCAATCAATGTCTTGTTTGACAAGATAGATGTAGGGAGTATACATATGTCTTAAGTCTAGAATATAGTTAACCAGGAGTCCAGAATGTAGATAATGAGGTAGGGCAGTAGTATAGTATAGTAGTGGGTAAGAATGTCTTTATGAACCAGTGCAAAGCCAGTTCAAACTAATAATTCCTTCAGGTACTGTTTGTAACTGCACCAGGGAAAGAGATAAGGGTCTTGCTGGGGCCCACTCATGAGTAATTGCTAAGCACAGTGTCCTTGGGCTGGGGAGAAACTGTCAGGAATAGTGTTTCTGAGGCTAGGGAGAAATTGGGGTCCAAGCACAAGTACCCAAGCACCCCATCAGTGCAGACTCACTAGGAATCTTGCCCACCTTAACTGGTGTCCTAATAAACTCACTACTTAGACTGAAAGAAGGCTTCAGTGGTCAAATTCTTTTGAGGCAGACTCCTGCCTTGTACCCTTGAAATTCAGAGTTCTAAGCACCCGAAACTGATGAGGATGGGATGTGGACCCCAGAAAGGAAAAAAAAAACCCTGAACTTTCCCACAAGGCCACATCTCTGGATTTTACCTGAGGCTATAATTCCATCAATTGGCCTTTCCTTATTCCCTATGCCCAGTCTCCCAATTCTGTTGTCTAGCCCTCCATTGTCTATTACGTCCAGGTGGCTCTCAGTCACTTCCCACCCATAATACTATCTAGATTCCATTCTCCTTTGGCCACGTGGTCCAGGTCCTAGGCATTTTGTTCACCCCAGCTTATATCCGGATCCTTCTTAGCCCCTCCTCCAGTCACCTCAAACTACTCAGCCACTCCTAGATCCTTTCCACAATCCTTCTGTATATAAGGTCCATCTTATCTCCATTAAGGTGTTCAGATTCTTAAAATCTAGCCACAGTTCAGATTCTTAAGATCTGGCCCACTTGCATTAGTGATACAAATGCTTAGATTCCTCAAGAATCTGCCTAATATGATGGATGTTCTAATAAATTTTCTCTTTGGCTGAAAGAAGGCTTGGGTCAAATTCTTTCAGGCTAGATCTGTGTGCTGTGATTTCGAGGTCCCAGTGATGGGGTTGGCATCTGAAATCCAGAAAGGAAAAACCCGGACTTTCCCACATGGCCAAATCTTTGTTGTTCATCTGAGACTATAATCCCATCAACTTGTTTTTCATTGTGGCTATGCCCAATCTCCTAATTCTCTGTTGCCCTTAACCTAGCCCAACCCTCCATTGTCTTATCTCCCTACAGCCCCCAACCACCTCCCACCATTAATCCTATCTAGGCTGAATTCTCCCTTGGCTAAGTGGTCCAGGTCCCTGGCCTTCTATTACTACCTCACAGTCCCAGCAGACTACTTAGCCACTCCTAGATCCCTCCCACAGTCTTTCTGTATATAAGATCCATCTTGTTTCCATTAAGGTAGTCAGATTCTTACAATCAAGCCACTGATTAGATTCCTTAAGAACCTAGCCAATAGCTCACAAATGTTGAGATTTAAGGAATCTGGCCAATATGGAGGATCCTTAATAAACCTTGTCTTGGGCTGAAAGAAGGTTTGGGTGGAATTTTTTTGGTCAGGACCCTCGTGTCATGATCTCGAGGTTCCAGCACCCCCAAACCCCTAAACCTCAACAAAACCACAACACTATGACTTCAATGAAATCCCTTTTCCAGGCCTAGCTTCTCTCATCTAGAAGGAGAAGTTGGGTGGGATAGTCTCATACAGCTCTCCAGTTCTGTTTGATCTGCTTAAGCCCAGAGAAAGCACTGGGTATGTGTGTGGGGAGCTCCAGGGAGCAAACTTTGGCCTCAGTTTAAGGAAGAGTTTTCTTGAACCAGCTCTGCCAGGTCACATCATCAAGTGTGCTCCTTGTCATTGACAAGGTTCAAGTTGAGTTTGTGGGTATGGAAACTCTGACCCAGACTGGGCTGGGCAGCTCCTGGCTTCCTGCTTCTGACTCTTCTTTGGGGATCAAGAGAGTGCTGCTGAAGCCCCTCCAGGATAGACCAGTCCATCTTGGAGCACCTCCCTGGCTCCGAGGTGGAGCCTGGTTGGGGAGGGTCTCTTTCCTCTAAGAGCTCTGCTCTCCTCTTGTCATGTTAGCAAGCTGCAGAGTGGGAAGGAGGGAGGTGGGGAGGGCTCCCTAGGGCTCTGACAGTTTACTTACATGAATAATGCATCCAGGATTGTGCTTGGAATTAAAACCTTAAGGGTGGCGTTTCCCTCGATAGCTATGAATAATTAATGCTTTCCTCTTGGGCTGAAAGCTTCTCCTCCAGCTGCAGAAAGCCAGGAGAACCATGCCCAGGAAAGGGGGTGGGGGTCCTCTGAGGCAGTGCAGGGCAGCTCTGGCCACCATGCTTCCCAGGGCTGCAGCAGAGGTGGCCCATCTGGGGCTTCTGGCTAAGCCCCCAGGATCTGGGGAAGGGAGGGGGCAGCTGGCTCAGCAGATTCAGACAAAGGTGCTGAGAATAAAAATGAAGGGCGAGTGATGTCTGACCTGCCTAGGACCACGAGTGACAGTGGGGCAGTCTTTGGTTCTTTGTCCAGCCTCCCATGTAGCCACCTAATGAAATATGTAAACAAATGACATAGGGTCATTGCAGTCCTGACTTGGCCACCCCCTCACTGTGTGACCTCAGGGAAGGCCCTTCCACCCTTTGCCTTGCTGGGCCATGTGCCCCTTCCATTCTCCTTGTTCATGGAACCTAGGTGCCACAATGGATACAGCACTGACCTTTGAGTCAGGAAGGCCTGAGTTCAAATCTGGCCTCAGACACTGACTAGCTGTGTGGCCCTAGGTAAGTCATTTAACCTCTGTGTAACCTCATCTGTAAAATGGAGGTAATAACAGCATCTACCTCCCAGGGCTGTTGTGAGGATCAGATGAAGTAAGCAGCAAACCTTAAAGTGTTTGAGACAAAAGCTCTGGTCTGAGAGCCCCAAATCATCTGGATTATTTCATGTGATCCGAGGTCTTGGATAAAGCCTGAGTCATTGCTCTGCCAATGTCTGGCTTTCCAAAGAGCAAAAATGGCTGTTCAGTGGTCTCCAAGAGACGCTCATGGCTGGTCACCAAACAGGACCCACCCTAGACCCCCTACACATGTGCGGGGCTAGGAGTGCTAGCAAACTCAAGCCCTGGAGAGCCAGAGGATCTGCAGGCAGCTGGCCTGAAGGGAGTGATTATCTTGTTCCCAGAAGGATTTATAACATTACAAAGAGATTCAAAATAGGATTTGTCTAGATTGCTGGCCACTTGTTGTATTTGATTCAGGACTCAAAGTCCACAACCCAGAAACAAGCTCTGTGCTCATTCAGGCTCCTCCCCAGCCCTCTAGCTCTTCCCTCAGGTGCCCTGTGGTGCTTATGTGACTGGAACCGTTGGTGGGAACTGCAGATACATTCAAGATATGACCGGCATGTGTGTCTGACCTCCCTCAGCCCCCTTCATTTCCTGTTCAGCACCATCCCATTCCCGGTGGACAGCACCATGACCAGCAGGCAGACAGACCAGATGATCAGTTCTCTTACTTACTCCAACAGGTTATTTCTTGCTGATACACCTCCTTGCCCCTTGGCTAGTGGT